>NC_141685.1:850020026-851352303 GCF_964263255.1 Lissotriton vulgaris
AGCTAGGAATACCTAAAAGTGGCCACCACTGCCATGTCCTTCAGAGCTTTCTCCTGAATAACAGGCTTCGGCTAGGCTCATACATTAAGAAAACTCCAAATGTACCCCAACCAGCAGAATCGTTTTTAGGTCGAGGACCTAAAAGCTGTGCTTGCGCAGTCTGGGGAGGAGATTTAATGATTCTTAGTAGGGCTTTAGAACCCACCTCCCTGGCCCGTCTCTCCCCCATTGGCTGGCTTCCTAAACGGAGGCCACCCATTGGAGGAGAGATGCATCACTCCAATTTAGCCCCGTCTTTTTCAGGTTTGGGGGCGTAAATGTTGCTGTTCTTTAGATAGTGACGTCGTCTGTCACTCAAAACAGCAAAACCACGCCCCCGAATCCGAAAATGTTCGATGTTTGCGGCCGCCATTTTGGTTAAATCCCGGGTACTGCGTGTCTGCTGTTCTTGCGCTCTGCTTGTTTTTCTTGTTTCTTGTTTCTAATGATTGCTCTACAATTGAGGAAAACTCTGCCTTCTACCGGGATCTGAGTTACATTTCATGTGCCGGCACCTCTTCTTTCAATACACATTTTTAATGAGCCGTGCTGAGCCCTGAGCAGCGAGCCCCTGAGAGGAAGAGAAACCCGGATGAGGCGGGAGCGAGAGGGCGCGCGCTAATGTTTGTGTACAGGCACCAGAAGCCGCCAGGAGTCAATGCGGGCAGACGCACGCAGGGTGACAGGGAGCGGGGGCGCCCCTGAGCACAGCCTGCAATCCACACCGGGGACCCCCGTCCACGCCACCACTACTCTGGGAATAATAAAGAAAAACAATTCCACCAAAAAGGTAAGTTGAAATGACTCCCCCCTCGCATGTTTACACCTCACCTCTAGCGGTAACCCGGGCCGCCCTCTGCCCCACCCAGCCCCTTCCCTGCTGCTGGGGAATCCTCGCTGTGCAGGGAGGAGGGGGCGCCTCGTGCTGCAACATACCCCCCCTCCCGCTCTCCGTGCATGTGGCAGCCACACAAGCCTGCCACGGGGGCAGGCACATCATAATGTCTGTTCAGATTGAAGCAGGCACGGGGCGCCGCATCACATCCCTCCTGTGTCTCTCTGACTTTGCGAGTCTGCGGAGGTCCGGCTGAATGGACAAAGCGCAGCTGTCTGCCATCAGATGGGCAGAGGGTATGCCCAGCCCCCTGGAGAGTAAAGTGCCCAATGATATGCTCTGTTGTTGGCTGCCCGGGGGCTGCCACTGACTGATCTGGACGCACTGATGATCGATCTTGTGTGTCTGCTCCCCCCAGGGTCGGCAGGATGGAAGCCAGCCGCCCTCGCAGCCGGACAAGGTGGGATGGATCCGGTAATTCTGTGGCAAGGGGATCTTTCGGGAGATCTGGAAGAACCGCTATGTGATCCTGAAGGGCGATCAGCTCTACATATCGGAGAAGGAGGTAAGGCTGCCCCGCAGCGTATTATTAGCGGTCCCTGGAGGGGGGGATTGTTGAGCCAGAGTGAGCGCAGGTCTAAAAAGAACTTACAGGGGAGGGGACATGGTCCTTTATCCCAGCAGCTGAGCCTCGCATTGCTTATTTATTTACTAAATCACTGAGGAGTTTTTGTATAGAGCTACACGTCGCCACTTCAAAGCTGTTCTGGTTCCAGACAGGCGCAAATGTCCTTGACCCTTTGGGAACACCTGCTCTGTGTCAAGCTAGATCTGTGATAATAATAATTATGGCAAGCGCCTTGAGCCTTGCAAGCGGTCGGAAAACTCTATTTATGTCCCATTACAGTACAGCCAAACTGCTTTTTTATGTAGAGCTTATTAGTAATTGAATTGTCTGTTTTGGCAGCTGTTAGTGTTGGTATCTGCACCCAACAGCACTTATCTCCCTCGCGAGGATGAATTAGTGCTGTTATCTGCACCCAGCAGAACTTAGCTACCTCACACGGATGAAGAGCTGCGCCATTTAAACATGTAACTTGCAGTTTGCATCCAGATTTCTGCAGCTGGGCACCACAAACACCACCTCTCAGTAGCCAGACTGGTCTATCTTTGAAAGCTCTGACCTGCTCATTTCTTCAGAATGTCCAAGTCGGTTGTTGCTGTTGAAATCCGAGTTTAATGGCGGCTGCTGCGGGTTTAAGGAGTCTGGTGGTGGGCTTCTGTCACGAGACTTGATACATTGATGGCCTCCTGCCTGGGTCTTGCACAGTGTTGTCTCTACAGCAGGGCGGCTGCCTTTGTGACACATTGGTATGCAAGGCACGAGCCTAAGTGCTCTTGACTTAAGTGTGAGCCATTCTAGGCCTCATCATGTGGGGACCGTGATGTCTGGCCCCTTTACTACTGCATCATACAATTCTACCTTCAATGAGCAGCTCTGAAGCTGGGAAGCCTGGCTGCTGAGGGGCCACAGAGGAAGGGTTTCAAATAGGCCTTCTTAGGAGCGTATCTTTGTGTGTGTGGCTCTGTGTGGGTGTAAATGAAATAGGTCATGCATTTGCGAGCGATTATGCTATTGGCATTGTAAATGACAGTGCCATTTATTTAACGATTAAGCTATTGGCAATGTAAATGACAATGCCATTTATTTATGATTTTAAAAAAAATGTCATGAGCAATGCCAATAGCTCTACTTTTAATAATGCTAAATGCTTGTTGTAGTATCAAGCTGTGTACTCCAGAGAAAATGTAAATACATTTAAAATTAAAATAAAAAATGCAGTACATGTATCAGTCATTTTTTTGGATCGACTACAGCAAAGCTGTCCTGACAAGCTGGTGCACAGATATAGTAGTTACCCTCAATGCCACAGCATGCCTCATCTCAGGCTCCCTCAAATGCGACCACATCAACCCAGAAGTGTAAAATCTCATATGGTTGCCTCAAGAATTCCTGACCCAGAACAGCGTGACTGACTGACTCATTTACAAAGTAGTGCACTAGAGCACTTCCAAATAACTGCTCATACTTAGCGCTATGGCTTCACGTTCTGGATTCCTGCACTACCACGCTCTCCTAACTTGTTCTTCTCACGAGTGTATCATCTCCTTCAAATTTTATCACATGGTATTTTGCGCCCTTTTCAGACACTCATTGATGCAATTCGGTTTCTTTTATATTCTATACATTTTCACCTGTAATCTATTTTAATACCCCTGAAGAATGATCCTATGTAGACTTTGATGAGTATATGTAAAGATATTGCTAAGAATTTCTACCTCAACTGTGTTTTGATGAAGAATAAGTAAATAAGTTATGCAAGTGGATTGATTATTGGTTCCCCACAGACTATTCCTGTCATCACATTATTCTTCTTGACCCGTTTGTGCTAACAGAAGCTTGCTGAGCTTGTGTTCTGGGAGATTAGGATGGAATAATCTGGATATTGGCCAAGTCCAGATTTTTGTTCTTCAGCTACTAGGGTCCCAGATCTGGTTCCACTGTCTGGTCATAAAGTAAACTACCATGTTGTCTGCCTTGATCAGGATATTTTAATGCTAGTACTCTGAGAAAGCACTTAAGGGCAAGATACATTCCCCACTGCCCTCGCATGCTGATATGGTAGGTTTTTTCCACTTTTGGGCCATAGTCCCTGAACTGCGAGTTGGCTAATAGGGTCCCATAATGAATGCATGTGTGGATGGGGCTAGCCTTTGGGATGACTATAAGTAACAGGCTCTTTTGATGATGCTACAGCAAGAAGAAAGAAGTGTATGTCATATTTTCTACCCGTTTTTCTGATCTTTAACATAGCTGTCTAAGCTTCCCCAGAAAGGCCTTATGGGCAGACACAAGAGTGACAAAATGTTTCTGACTATGGAATGAAGCGGATTGTGGGACAATACTTTTTCTGATGCGGAGATTATGGTCTCTCCAGGCAGGGACATACACTTACAGCTCAGGTGAAGGAATTAATTTGCTGGGTTGCTTGCTTCCAGAAAAGTGATCAGTCTTGTTCGACAGTTTTGATATAACCCCCCCGCCAGCACAATTTCCGATAATGCATATGAACAGCACAGATGTGGCTGATTTCCAGACAGCTGTTCATTCTCCTCTGTCCCTTGCTTCTTTACAAGACTGGTAGCCAAGGGCTGTGAGCTTAAGGGGTTACTATGACCATCCATACAGACATGTTCAATACTTACTCATAACTTCTCACACAGCAAAGAGGACTGCTTGCAGCCAAGTTAGGTATAATGGACTTTTCCTTAGTCCTGATTGCTGCAATGTACTACTGTTGTTCTTCATTCCCATAAGCCTGTTGATCCCTGGCCTCATGGGACAGGTAGTTTTTTTAAGTTTCCTATTCAATAAAGCAAGTATTTGTGTCTGAGAAAGACAACACACTCAAATATCACATTCAGATAACTACATTCCTTTTCAGGACCAAGTTTTCTTCAACTACTTCAAAAGAAATAGACAACAGACAGTGCGGCTTTTAGTAGCTTTAAAGTATGCAAATAATGTTTCAGGCTTAAATGGTCGTGACAGGTTCCTGTTACACAGATCGGTTTGCATCCAGGCTGAAGTCTAGACAACGCACTTTCAGTCAGTAACCGGGCACAGAAGCATCGATGACACATGGGTTTCTGCAACACTGGTGTCTAGTAATAAATTATGCCTTCCCTCCCTTTTATAATTCCCATGGTTCTGAGCCTGGTCTCCCTCCAAAGCACAAAACCATGTGACCATGGCACTCTTTTAGTGCAAGCACTGTCTCTATCTATGGAGGAACGTTTTACAAATGATCAAACCAGGCACACTCTGATATTGGCAGGCACACCCACACTGTATGAATAGGCTGCCCTCTGCTGATCTGCATCAGAGGCATGTCGGGGACAATTCCTTGCCCTTTCTCCAGAGCATGTCAGAGGTGACCTAGACCCTTTGCCGAAATTGGAGTTGTATGAGGAGATAGGGGGTAGAAATGACCCCCACCTTGGGCAACCCGAGGGCATCCCACAAATCCTTATCTGTCAGGGGGACAGACATCGCCTTCCAAGCCTCTCATAATTATAGTAATGTGGGAGAGACATTAATAATCATTGCTTAGTATGTCAGATTTTTTGTATCCCAATGGGGGTCCATCTTTACTTTGGCCTCAAGGACAATGAAATCGTTCACTTCAACTAGACTTTTGAGCTAGGAGCTAATGGCTTGCCTGAACTGAGATTTATGAATACTGAAGTATAGAAATCTAGAAATGATCACAAGAGTGATTGACTTGGAATGCCTTTGAGTTGAGTTATCGCAACCACCCATGGAAACACGTGTAAGAGGAGATCATTTGTGTCCCAACCCTTTGCAACTGGCTTACACATAACGAGTCCTTCCAAAAGCTGATGACCCATTTACCACAGAAAACTCCTGAAAAACACCAGCAAAAGAGCATGGTTTATTCCCAGCAAGTATCTACTGTTGAAGAAAGAAGATGATTAGTCCATTAGATTGTGTCAATACATTTACCCCAATTGCCAATGGTTTCAAGAAAATCATCAACTGGAACATTCTGGCTACACTGGTTTCCCTGAAAAGGAAAAGAAGCATACAAGACAAACTGGTGAAAGCTCATTTAAGAATAAAAAAATTCAGACGACCACTATACCAAACATTTGGAAAAGAAGACCCTGTTGGATACCGTAGATGTGGAAATGCTCCTGCTGTGACTCAACCATCACAAGTGATGTCTTAACATGCCAACAAAGGAAGATCAAGCCTTCTGACTTCCCCAGCTGTAGTACTAAAAATGACATATTTGGAATGATTTTACCGTTTCAGAAGGTCTATATGTAGGGAAAATGAACCAAGAAATGATCGCAAGAATAAGACAATAGAAGTCCAGAATCAAGAGAATGCAGTGATTGTTAACTAGTTCTTTAAAGAAAAACACAAGTTAAGTTACTTCAAAATTGACAATTTTGAAGATCGCCAAACAAGTTTCTAGAGAGGGTATGATTAAAAAAAGAAGCAGCAGTGATTATTTTGCATCTTAAAACCACACATCATTTTGGAATTCCACTGACTACTCACTCAGCACAACACCCACAGGTACTCTCCAAGACTTAGATATCTCCCTTTCTGATACACTGATAAATGCTGACGCCCTTGACCCCCCGCATATCATCAGAGACAATACCTGCTATGGCTAGAGTAGTGTTTTCCAGCGGTGTGAAAGGACTCGGAAAACTTAACAGGGCCACACTACCCCTTCTTTCCCACTATCCTTTTCCCTTTCTTCATCCCTGCATATTGGTTATGTCTTCGTTTTCCTTTGTTTGTTTCTCTTTTATCTTATCTTTTCTTGTTCATAATTTCCAGCACATGGATACATTACCGATAGCATAACACAGCCTAGGCATGTTCACTAGAGAAAGAGTGCTAACATGTTAGACAGTGATCTTGCACCGCAGATACATGCTACCACTGATAGACAATTGGAACTCTAAGATGCTAGTAATAGAGATTTGTGCAGCTGCCGCTGTCGTTTACCACTGATATGATAGATAGGAATATGTAAAGCAATGTCATCTGATTGCCTAGGCCCGCCATGCTAGCACTGCTTGGGAAGATGAGGCCCATGGATTCTTGCTCTTATTCCTTCTGTGTTGCCTTGAAACGTCTGCATATTGTTGGACTAAATGCTATGTTGTGTTTCATTTCTCTTTGTTTTCCCCTATAAATGCCAATAAACACGTTTTGAAACAACGTTTTGAAACAAAAAACACACATCAGGACTAAATGAACAGTCAGAGTTACATAAAAGGTACTGCGATCAACAATATGCCAATGCAAGAAAAGAGAACATCCACTTATGCATAATGGAAGCCTGCATGCAAGGTCCCTATTTATCAAAGATCCACAGAATAGCTGAATGCCACAGCCAAGAGAGGATTGACCTTGTAAGGCACGCAGCATAAATGGTCCTCCCCATGTCTGGGCATTCATCAAGAGGCCAGCACCGCCAAACGTTTACAAGTACCTTCAAGACAAATCTTAAGTATAAATGAAAACGTTATCAAATTCATGGAAATGACTTGCACAATTGTGCTCAGTTCATCTGCCAGAAAACCATGCCTTTCTTGTTTAAAGCAAAAAAAAAAAAAAAAAAAAAATTAAACACTCCTTTGGCCGAACCACAATCCGGTCCAAAGCAACCAGATGCTCTTACATAAACTGCCAGTGGCTTCACAGGAATAACACAACTATCATTCATGGTTCACATAATAAACACGGAAGCTGGGCTAGCACAGTAACGCATATGAAGGTGCAGTGAGCACTCAATTGAGTCCCTGTGGCAAAGTTGAATTTAGATCAATTCCAGGCCCTCCAACTCTTCACACTTAGAGAAAATCAAATGATAAATACCATGGCAGTAGGTTACCAGACGTTCCCACTACACGGGATGCCGTACAGAAACACTAATCCTGACAACAGACCACAAATAGTGGAACCAAAGTCAACAGAGGTAACCTTAACAAATTTCACATCTGATGAACCATATTTCCGCTGGTAACTCCTCCTCCTCCCCCCCCCCCCCAAAAAATAATCCACAGGTTATTTCACTTCACCCTGTCCTCAGTGTCCTCACTGTCTTTCAATGTATTGTATGTTGCAAAACGATGAGCAAAATGTGTTTTTAGTTGCTCAACTGTATCCTCCAGGTAGCAGATTCAAGTGTCTGCTAATGCGACTCTGTTGCCTGCAATGCAGAGGTCCTGACGCAAAGGTGACTTTTCAATGCCCATCTCGCCAACTTTTCCCTCGAGCCCGGCTTCGGATGATTGGATTACCTTAATGATAAGTCTGGGGGATGAAAAGGAATCAATCTGTCCAGAGGAGAAAGAAGCTTGCTCGGTGTCAATGTCAGGGGCTAATACAAGAGGGGATAGGGGAGGTTCTGCTCTGCGTATTTGTGTAGATTTTGCTGGTGTCGAATGTGATTCACTATGTCTTTTACTCCTCACACCAGTCACATTGTTGGGGATCAGTTATGCATAGTGTTGCCGGGCCGGTGACTAGGGGCAGTTAACACCAATGGGTGGGGCAGGAGTGGGCCCTATGCTTCATAAAAATAAAAGTGAGATTCTAACATGTTTGTCCCTAAAATCCACAGTAGGCGCTCTTCAGCCAAATTCATATCTGTATGGTCTGGATAATGGCTCGGCCACACTCAGATGACTGTCCTGGATGAGTAGTGGTAGTCTATCCCTCCACTGAGTGTACCCCACTAAGAGAAAGGCAGACCATATGGAACTAGTGCTGAAGAGTATTCGGTCACAGGAAGGTGGCATCTTCTTCAGTTCCACCACTTTGCCAGGTGCCAGGTTACAGACCTAGGATCATGACCCTTGGCTCAGCATCCAGGGGTCACCGAACAAGGTGACATCCAGAAGTGCCAGGGAGGGGGCAGGGGATATGTAGACGTGTGGCAAGTCCCTTAACTGCCACCATTTTTTATCATGGCAACAGCTGATGAAAATATAGACAGGGGGAGGAGTGTCCAAGGCCCATGGATATACCCCTGTAAACCCGACAGTATACTCTATACAAGACACCAAAAAGTAGGCGGGTGCTGGTGGAGGGATCCCTTCTCTACCCCAGCTTGAAGAGTAGGCAAAAAGCACAAACGCTGGGAGGTGTGGTTCAGCTCATCCCACACGCACTGTTGCATGGCCATTTCGGGCTCATGGTGCGTTTGGCAAGATTTCTTTCAGAAGCATCAGATGGTGATGGGCATCATGTAACACGTTCCCAGGCCACCCCCTATGGCTGTGGATGTAGCTAGTAATAACGAGTGAGAAGGCCTCCCCCTGTGTCTGTAGCTGTTCCCCTGCAGATCTGACAGGACACTCCTTGGGAGGTTCCAGGAAGGAGAAGCACAAGCAGCCGGCAAGCAATGCAATTACTCTGGCTGGGGCCATTGGTGCATCACCCACGCAATGCTGGCTGCCATTTTAAAACCCCACAGCCTGGTACCCAATGCCCAACAGGGCCTATTTGGCCGGGGTCCCAATAAGCACTAGGATCTCCACTGAGTCTGACTTCTCACACCAAGTGAGCAGGGCAAGCAGGGGAAGTCTGTGTTGAGTGCTTCAGCCTCAACAGGTAATCCTGCAAGTTAAGTATGGTCTCCAAAAGCAGTAGCTGCCTATATCACTGGTTCCCCCTGTGAGAAGTTGGCCTGGCATATGATGTCGACTATTCTAGTGGTAGCTGTGGAGAGCAGCCTTCAGGCTAAGACTTAGAGGCGAGTTAAGCAAGTTGTTTTAGCAGTAATAATCTCTTGAATGATCAAATGAAAGCATACCACACAAGGTGTATATCAAATATATATGTATTTAATCAAGACACAACCCCTATGGTCTCTTTATGAGAGCAGAGGTAAAAGTACAATACAAGGAATGTAATTGGCATATAAGTTGCGAAGTATACCTTATGCCCTAGGGACCTCACAAACCATATAATAAAATAGTGGTATAAGAACCACGTGAGGGTTAGAAAGCAGGCCTAGGGCGTGCAGAACCGCTGGGGCTACCTAAAACCACTCACGGTTAGGACGTAGGAGGCCCACGGTGGACGCGTGCAGTGTCTAAACACAGCCGCTGGTCACCATTGATTTTCTATGGAGAACGAACAAGTTACAATTTTAAATATTAAGGACACTTAGAGGTGAACTACAATGAAACCCTTTTATACTTAGACACTTCGAGAGTCAAGACCCATGGGAGCACCAGAGTACTCGAGTTACCTCACCCACGGGAGCCGGGTGCATAGGTGTGTAGTGTAGTTCCTATTTTCCCAATAGGCTCTGTGCATTGGAATAACATAAACAATAGTTTAGACGTAGGACTGAGGTCGACTAGGTCTCTATTGAACAGGGAGGAGTTAACTTCCCTGATTAGACAAGAAGGGATTAGCTTCTGACAACCGCATAAACATGACAACTTTGCTCCCCCAGAATAAGGAGTATATCTCCAGAGTCGTGTGAAAACAAGATGGCTATTTCACTCAGTCAATTGTGCATACTTAGTTTCACCAGAGTGCAGAGAAATAGAGAGACGGGCGTTTTCAATAAAAGGTGTTATTTATTGAGCAGTCTTCTTTCTCATGCAAGAGAAATGAATTGCCACAATTGCAATACTTGTTATAAAGTAAAGTGCGTACAGTAAAAGGAGTATTATGAAATAATACTGTAAAAGCATTGATATGGTTTCTGAGCCATATGATACTTAAAAGGTATAAAATATATACAATTACATACAATTATTAAAAGTTTGACTAAACGTACTCAACTGATGTTTCTAAATACGCCTACCCCAGTGTACTTAACTTAAGCCTAGCACGTGGGAAGGAGTAAAGGAGTTTTTAAGTTAAGTTAGTTTTTCCAAGAATCTGACTCAAGAATTCTATAAGGATCTAATCAGCTCCGTACCTTGGTTTTAGAATGAAGGAGGTCTTGTATCTCGCTCTCAGGACTCGATCTCCCAGTAACCCGCAAAGGTGACTGGAAACACTGGAGCTGGATTTTCTCGGCAGGAGAAAAAGACAGCGTCTTTCTCAGTGCGTCAAATGGGAGGGACGGCTTCCTTCGGCACTCGCAGCGGCTGGGCTTCGGATAAGTAGATAGACGCTCTGCTCCAAATCACTGTGTGTTGCTTAAGGCAAACATTGGTATATTTATACCTGGAAGGTGCCGAGTTTGACGTAAGGTTGGACATAAGACGTCAATAAAAGATGTCACTAAGAACTGGCCGTTCTTTCGGACTCGCAGGAGTTCTAGGACAAATCAAAACTAAAGCATGGGGAATTCCCAGGTTGCTGGACGTTTGGTTTGGTTAAAAGAACTTGTTGTACTTTCTAGGAGTCTAAGGAAGTAGCCTTTCCGTATTTGGATTGCATTGGCTATTACTAAATATGGATAGGATTCTTATGCCTTTATAAGGGTATGATTTGTTATAACCACATAAGGGCATAAATAGGGAATATTTAATTAGGGTCCTAGATACGATCACAACAGGTGTCTTTTTGTGTCAGGTTTCGTCGTCGATTCCAATGGAGAGCTGCGAAGAAATGCTGCAGGCGACTAGAGGAAAAGTGTCCGGGTGGATCCGAAATCGGAAGAACCTGAAAGCAGAGGGGACAGAGTCTGGCTCACTAGCCAGGGACCAGGATGGCGAGGAGAAGATACCAGTCGATGTCGGGTGTTTTCAGGTGAAAGAGGTGAAGCTTGACTCTTCAGCCACGAGGTCCAGGAGGCGTCGACGAGGACCAAGAGCTGGATTCGAGCTGTCCCATGAAGGATCTCGAATGCTGCAGGGTCGAAAACCGGATTGGACCCAACAAGCCTTGGCAACAGCAATCCACGCAAGATGACAAGATTGGCTTCGGTTCAGACCAGCAAGGTCTGGGGGACTCTTCCTTTGAAGAGGAGTGAGAGCACGTCTGGAGCAACCAGGAAAGCTCAAGAAATCAAGGATTGTCCTTTGTGGGGGCTCACCAGACAACGGACTAGGACCCGCAAAGACGCCTCGAGCTGAAATGCACAAAGCAGGCCCACGGAACACTCGTGGAGTGTAGGCCTCTGAGCTTCGGTGCAAAACGTGCTCGGGCAGAGGTTTCAAATACCCCAAAGCACAACTTCGGGATACCTCGGGAAGTAGTTGCAAAGATGCAGGATGTCCAGGAGTTCCGGTCCTACGTCTCTCGTGTCCGCTACGGGTCTCAGCTTTGCTGGGAGCTCGGGTCAGCGTCAGAGATGTCTGGAAGTCCGTGTTCAGTGTCGAAGATTCTTCGAGATCCGGCGGGAGCCTCGAAAATGCAGACCAGCAAAGATGCAGATGGTGCCTGTTTGGATAGGGTGGTCACTCCTTGACCACAAGGGAGATTTCTTCCGTCTTCCAGTCGATATGGAATGTCGAAGGTCCAAGATGTATGTATCAAAGTTTCGTCCAGGGTAATCTAAAGTCCTAGGGACTGGGATCCTATTCTTATAGCAAGATTATGGGTTGGACTAACTCTTGTCCCACCTATGGGAGGACCTGGGGTGGGGGTGGTTACACCCTTCCCCTTTGTCCAGTTTCGCACCAGAGCTGGGGCTGAGTGCCCCAGCAACCGCTTTGAACTGGGAAATGCATGGAGCCCCTTGTGCCCCAGGCAGTGTCTGAAAAGCATTCATTGAATGCAACCCATTGGTGGAGTGGTGTGGCTCACTGGTTAGAGGCGGCAGACCCGTAAGCAGAGGACGGCCCGGGACCAGGGTTCGATTCCCGACCCGGCAGGGTCGTGGACCATGGTCAGCGGGCTCGATAATTCTCGCCTCGGTGCCTACTCCAGTCAGGGACCACACTCGGCAACTCTGGGCATTAGCTTGCCTCATCTTCACAACGGCCCCCCCAGACCGCCGGGGATGCTTGGTCGCACCTTAGAGATACCCATTAGGGACCATCTCTCAGGGTGAGCCAGGACGGGTTCCCCAGCGGTCGAAGCGCGGAGATACTCCTCCGGGAGTCGATTCCTAGCGCTATATAAACCCACAATTAATTAATTAATTAACCCACCTTGCCCCAATACACTAAAGCCTATCTGGGTAGGTGCTGGAACCTCCCTGGTCAGAGTTTCGTCCAGCAGCAGGAGGGCAGACTCGTGTCTGTGGCAGCAGCATCCATTTTGTGATGCTGGGGCTCCGTTTAACTTTATCCGGGTTTACCAGTATGTACAGGTCTTCTCCCTCTAGAAGGGTGGAATGCTACACCTGCCGCCAGAACTGGCGATGGGGTAGTATTCTAAAGCAGTGGTTCCCAAACATTTGACTCCTGAGGACCCCCATTGAGTCACCACTGGAAGCCGGGGACCCCCAAGCAATTTGTATGAGTTAAATGTCATACATTAAAACAGTAATTCGAAAAAAATACACACGTGTGCACACAAAACAAATACTCAAAGTACTAAGGATTTTGGGGCCAGATGTACGACCATTTCATTTAGCGCCTCGCAATTGGCGACACATTGCGAGTGGCAAATTGCAAGTCGCTAAATGAAATGTACAGCAGTGTGTTCAACACTAATTGGGATTCCCAATGGGGTCGCAAATTGCGAGGTTCATTAATATTAATGAGCCTCTCGCAATTTGCGAGCCCATTGGGAATGCCAGCCCTCCCAGCGATGGTGGCCTGCTGGGCTCTGCAGGCCACCATGTCTCGGACTGCTTTTAAATAAAGCAGTTTAAAAAAAAAATGCAGCCTGTTTACCATGCATTTAAAAAAAAAAGAAAATGAAACGTTTTCGTTTCATTTTCTAAGGGAAGGCAAAGGTCCCTGGGACCACTGCCTGGCCTTAAAAAATAATTTTGCATGCATTTGCAAAGGGACCCCTTCCCATTTGCGAATGCATTGCCATCTACTTGAAGTAGGTGGTAATTGTGACTGTTTTGCGACCGCAAAACATTTGTACATGGTTTTGAGACTCGCTATTTGGAAGGGAATGCCCCTTCCAAATAGCAAGTTGCAAAACCTATTTAGAGAGTCGCAAACAAATTGCGACTTGCGAAATAGGCTATGTACATGACCCAATAGGATTTTGCATGCGTAAATGGGTTCGCGAACCTGTTCGCGCATATAAAAACAGATCGCACATCTGGCCCTTAGTATTTTATATTGAAGTAATAGCCCCTCTGTCACATGTATTTCATTTGTTTTATAGCATCTCTCATACCATTGTAGGATGTCAGAGCACTTTACATCACACACATATAGAGACATTGAATCATACATGTAAATCAGTGTGTATATAAAATGTTTAAAGAGTGCTTGGTCTGGAAAAGCACAAACTCAGGATTCAGAGCATAACAATGTGGCTAGCATTGACTTTAACATTAAAAATGTATTTCCACCCAAATATATCTTTTTAGCAGCATCAGGATAATGAATAACTGGGACAAAATATAAGTTACTAACTGGTACCATGCAGTTTGCAAGCAGCTCTTTGATGACAGTTTATAGGTCCCTCTGCTAGATTACGATTGTCACTTATGAAGTGCACAGTAATAAAGGAATCTCTGTGACAAAAGCAGTAACCACGAACCTAGGCACATAAAATGCTGCTTTTTAAGATGCATGTTACACGTCCTTTGCAGTAGGCACATTAACCCTCTGTGCTACATGAGTTAAATCAAAGCTGCCACTGAAGGAAACTCTCCAGCTCTCCAGCAAGTACATTAATCACTGGCATTCTCTTGACACTTTTATTGTTGCTGGAAAGCTGCTAATTATACAAGAAATATGTTTGTGCTTTTAAAACTGTTGCCTACGGACCCCCTGGGAATGTGTCACAGACCCCTGGGGGTCCGCGGACCACAGTTTGGGAAACACTGTTCTAAAGTGTTTGACACCTTACACGACATATTTTGATAAAGCCAAACCAAAGTTAGCATTAACCGCGAGGATTATAATGCACTTAGAGTATATGGTACAGCTATAACATAGAACAGCTATAAGGAGATGGTTCCGAAAGCTGCAGAGGGGCTCAGCTCATGCTAGGGCACCCTCTCACACAAAACCAAGCACTCTGCCTTCAGGATTGTCAAGGCATGCCATAGGAGTGACTTATAGGTTAATATATATATATATATATTTTAACACCACCTTACCCAGGCTGCAGGTGCAGACCTATGATGGCAGTTTGGAAGGCTAACCAGGGGTGGCACAATACATGCTGCAGCCACCGGTAGGCCTCTGGGGTCCCTATGCCCTGGGTAGCTAAGGTACCTTATACAGGGACTCACAAGGGTGCCTCAGTAACCAATGTGGTATGTACCTAAAGTAAATGGTATACATTTTATAGAGAAAGCAGATGGATCAGTCCAACTACGTCGAAAACCAGCAAAACACCAGGCAAAAAGTGGGGGTAACCATGCAGTAAGATTTCACCTTCCTACACCCCCCACCCTCCAATGGCAGATCACTTTTGCATGATTCCTGACCCGGCTTTTCTGGCAGTACCAGGCTTCAACCGCTGATTCCACGCATGCCCACCTTCGGTCTTGGCCTGTTGGCAGCATATCATATGGCTTGAAGTACAAGCAATCTATGCCATTTCCCCACTCCAATTGCAGTTGACAGATGCCTATGTAGTCGGATTGTGTCTCAATGGGAAGGGTTAAGCAAGATATTTTAGCCACAGTGAAGGAGCTCTTCCAGAAAAACTGGATGTAATACCGCACCACTGCCAAAACAGCATGTGGAGTCCCAAAGAGTTCAAGCCTATTCAATCTTTTCATGAAGCCATCAAGTTTAATCCTCAATAACTCTGATGCCACCCTGCACCTCTATGCTGACAACACATGACTTTATTTTAAAACCTCTATGATTTAGAGCACTACCCTCCTAAGAAATGAGTTATCTCGATTACAAATGTGGATGTGAAACATCTTGTATCCAGAAAACGGAATTTCTTATGACCTCAATCTTTTGGGTTCCTTAAAACTGGAGTGCTTCTCACATATTCCAACCCCCTCAGGCAAATCCTTATGCTTCACACTATAAAAGATGGACACACCCTAAACAAAATTTTTCATCTTATACCCAGGATCCTCCTAAAATAGCTGTCTAGTTACTAATCTTTAGGACATAATTTCAGAAAGGTCATACTAGCAGGGGTACACTATACACTCATTACTATTCTTGGCAACAAGGCTGATCCATTCTGCAGCCTAATTTGACCACATCATCGCCATACTCTACGATCTCCATATGCATTCCAGCACAGGTACAGTCCGGTTTAAAATCTGCTGCCCAGTACACAAAGCAATCAATAAGATTATTTTGTTCTTACTAGTGGATCTACTTACCATCTCTGGTACCTGAAGGAGGCCAATATGTAATTAAACTCTTCTGGAATTTCCCAAATTTAAGAAAGTACAAAAACAGCACTTCCTTGTCACGGCCATCCCAGTCTCGAATTCTTTGTCCCCTGATCTCAGAATGCTCACCAACTTCAGGAAACAGCTCACACCCCACGTCATTGGACAATAACTGAAGTAACTTTGCTAAGGATTCTGCTCTACAATAAGGAAGTAGTTGTGCAAATGCCATGCAATGTCAAGATCTAACTTTCAAATTCCTATCTTATCTCGATGTTAGTGTTCAGTCTAAAATGCTTTAACGTAAATTGGCATCAAACTGCGGTGTACTACGTAAACGGTAAAAACCACAACTTCTCAATGGTCCACTTCAAAGCCGACGCTGTCATCGCACCCCACCTGCGAGACATCATCAACACATCCCTCGACACCACCATCTTCCCCGAGAGCTGGAAACACGCCGAACTCAGCGCCCTACTCAAGAAACCAACAGCGGACCCCACCGACCTCAAGAATTACCGCCCCATCTCGCTCCTCCCGTTTCCAGCCAAAGTCATCGAGAAGACCGTCAACAAGCAGATGGCCGCTTTCCTCGAGACGAACGGATCCCTCGACCCCTCACAGTCCGGCTTCCGAGCCAACCACAGCACCGAGACCGCCCTCATCGCCGCCACCGACGACATCCGAGCCCTGATGGACAATGGAGAAACAGCGGCCCTCATCCTCCTAGACCTCTCCGCGGCATTCGACACGGTCTGCCACCGCACCCTAGTACGGCACCTCAGCAACGTCGGAATCCAGGACAAGGCGCTGGAGTGGATCACCTCCTTCCTCGACGGGAGAACACAGAGAGTCCGCCTACCACCGTACAAGTCAGAGGCCACCGAAGTCATCTGCGGCGTCCCCCAAGGATCATCTCTGAGCCCCACCCTCTTCAACGTCTACATGAGCCCCCTCGCGGCCATCGTACGCAAACACAACCTCAGCATAATCTCCTACGCCGACGACACCCAGCTGATCCTCTCCCTGACCAACGACCCCGCCGCCGCCAGAGCCAACCTGCACGAAGGGATGAAAGAGGTAGCCGAGTGGATGACGACCAGCCGCCTGAAACTGAACTCGGACAAGACGGAGGTCCTCATCCTGGGCTCCTCTCCCTCCGCCTGGGACGACTCCTGGTGGCCTCCCGCCCTGGGCACCGCACCCAAACCGACAGACCATGCACGCAACCTGGGCTTCATCCTGGACTCCTCCCTCTCCATGACCAGGCAAGTCAACAACGTCTCCTCGGCATGCTTCAACATCCTACGCATGCTACGGAAGATCTTCTGGTGGATCCCCACCGAGACCAGGAAGACCGTCACCCAGGCCCTCGTCACCAGCCGACTGGACTACGGCAACGCCCTCTACGCCGGGACCACCGCCAAGCTCCAGAAGAGACTCCAGCGGATCCAGAACGCCTCAGCCAGACTCATCCTCGACATCCCACGAACCAGCCACATCTCCGGACATCTGCGAGACCTTCACTGGCTCCCCGTCAACAAAAGAATCACCTTCCGCCTCCTCACCCACGCACACAAAGCCCTACACGACCAAGGCCCGAGCTACCTCAACAGCCGAGTCAACTTCTACGCTCCCAAACGCCACCTCCGATCAGCCAACCACGCCCTCGCCGCCGTCCCCCGCATCCGAAGAGCGACTACAGGAGGAAGGTCCTTCTCCCACCTGGCCGCCAAGACCTGGAACTCCCTCCCGACCGACCTGCGCCTGACCCAAGACCACCTCTCCTTCAGGAAGAAGCTGAAGACCTGGCTGTTCGAGCAGTAGCGGCTCCCCCCCCCCCCCAGCGCCTTGAGACCCCACGGGTATGTAGCGCGCTTTATAAGTGTCACTGATTGATTGATTCTCCTCAGAGATGACTTCCTAATGAGCTCAATAACCTGATTGTCGTTTGACTGAGGAAGTTTGGATATCCACCAAAAATAATGGACCCTTTGCAAGTCTGCATGCGATTCACCACTTGTCCAAGTAAAACAGACCTCAATGAAGATGTAAGATCTTCATTCTCTGATGAGCTTGATTACATGAGGGCCCGCTATATACTGCCTAAACAGAGATCAATAGTAGACCCATAATATGAGCGCCGGTCCTCAAGGAAATCACCTGTACTCTCAAAACCACTTATCTCTCAACTAAGGCTCCAAATCTTGTTTGAAGGAAAAGAAAGAGCTTCAGATGATATAACGAACAGAAACCCCCCGAAATTCTATTTTTTCCCTGCGGTAAGATAAGCCATCTCACAGTTTACAACAAACTCATAACTGTAAAGATCTATGGTAATGTTAGAGCATCTGACATACTAGACAAAGCCCTTTTAATTTCTTTTGGACTAGAAACAAATTGCTTAGAAAGCAGAGCTAGGTTTTAATATTGGGGTGGCAATGACATCTGTTCAAAACGTTTGTCATTGTACTTCTCATGTCCAATAATTTAGATTGACTTTTGTTTTAGAGACCTGAGCAAACTTTTGTGGAATCTGGTCTCGATTTTGCCATTAATTACATCAACTGCCAATATACATCTATACATTATGTAGCCTTAGAAATAGTAAATTAATATAGGCATTCTGCAGTAAATTATTTTTCTCATCTCATTCCTCAAGATTTCTTAATCTAAATCCGAATGTTGGGCCACATCCTTGGGTGTGACGTGTCAGCTGGACCAAATATAGAAATACCATGGTAACCTCGAATTATATTGACTCCTCAAAATATATATTGGCGGAGCCATGCCTCTCAGGATTAGAAGCTGATGAATTAGGAACCATTAACCAACTTTGTCTGGGAAAAAAAGCCTGAGGAATTAGTAGCAAAATACATTTTTATTACCAGAGAAGGTGAAAAGCAATCAATCAATCAATCACGGCATTTGTAAAGCGCTCTATTCACCCGGGAGGGTGTCAAGGCACTGGGGGAGGGGGGGTATATTACTACTCGAACCGCCAGGTCTTGAGCTGCTTCCTGAAGGAGAGATGGTCTTGGGTTCGCCGAAGGTGGGTGGGGAGGGAGTTCCAAGTCTTGGCTGCCAGGTAGGAGAAGGATCTTCCTCCGGCGGTGGCTCTGCGGATGCGTGGTACGGTGGCGAGGGCGTGGCTGGTCGATCGTAGCTGGCGGGTGGGCGTGTAGAAGGTCATGCGGTCGTTGAGGTACTTGGGGCCCAGGTCGTGGAGAGCCTTCTGTGCGGAGTCTGAACGTGATTCTCTTGCTGACGAGGAGCCAGTGCAGGTCTCTCAGGTGTCCGGTGATGTGGCTGAGTCGGGGGATGTCCAGGATGAGTCGTGCGGAGGCGTTCTGGATGCGTTGGAGTCTTTTTTGGATTTGGCTGTGGTTCCGGCGTAGAGGGTGTTTCCGTAGTCCAGTCGGCTGGTGACGAGTACCTGGGTAACGGTCTTCCTGGTTTCAGTGGGGATCCATCTGAAGATCTTGCGGAGCATGCGCAGGGTGTTGAAGCATGAGGATGAGATGGCGTTGACTTGTCTGGTCATCGACAGGGAGGAGTCCAGGATGAAGCCCAGGTTGCGTGCGTGGTCCGTTGGCTTGGGAGAGGTGCCCAGGGCCGGGGGCCACCAGGAGTCGTCCCAGGCGTAGGGTGATGATCCCAGGATGAGGACTTCTGTCTTGCCGAGTTCAGCTTAAGGCGGCTGTTCTTCATCCAGTCGGCGACGTCTCATCCCTTCGTGTAGGCTGGCTCTGGCGGTGGTGGGGTCGTTGGTGAGGGAGAGGATCAGCTGGGTGTCGTCGGCGTAGGAGATGATGTTGAGGTTGTGTTGGCGTGCGATGGCTGCGAGGGGGCTCATGTAGACGTTGAAGAGGGTTGGGCTGAGTGAAGATCCTTGTGGTACGCCGTAGATGACTTTGGTGGCCTCGGATCTGAACGGGGGAGGGGGACTCTCTGGGTTCTACCTACGAGGAACGAGATAATCCACTCCAGTGCTTTCTCTCGGATTCCGATGTTGCTGAGGCGCTTCACTAGGGTGCGGTGGCAGACAGTGTCGAACGCCGCAGAGAGGTCCAGGAGGATGAGGGCCGCTGTTTCCCCATTGTCGATCAGGGTTCTGATGTCGTCAGTGGCTGCGATTAGGGCGGTCTGGGTGCTGTGGTTGGCCCGAAACCCGGACTGCGAGGGGTCGAGGAAGGCGGCGAGCTGTCTGTTGACGGTCTTCTCGATGACTTTGGCCGGAAAAGGAAGGAGCGAGATGGGACGGTAGTTCTTGAGGTCGGTGGGGTCCGCCGTTGGTTTCTTCAGGATGGCGGTAAGCTCAGCGTGCTTCCAGCTCTCCGGGAAGGTGGCGGTGTGGAAGGAGGAGTTGATGATGTCCCGGAGATGGGGTGCAATGATGGCGTCGGCTTTGTTGAAGACGTGGTGTGGGCAGGGGTCGGTTGGTGATCCGGAGTGGATGGAGTTCATCGCATTCTTCGGTGCTGATCGGGGTCCAGTTGCAGAGGGTGGTGGTGGCGGGCGTTGGTTCGGTTGTAGGGTGCGTGGTCTGTGCGTCGAAGCGGTTGTGTATGTCAGCGATCTTGCGGTGGAAGAACGAAAAGCACACCACTTACTTGCTTCCTTTTCAGTTTTGAAAGCTGGGACACACATATTACCTTTTCAGCAGTATAAGGATTATTGACATTCTCTTCATTCATTTACACACACCATACTGTATTTTCCTCTCCAGTATATGATGGTACGTACAAGCATTGATGCTTCTTTTTAGCTCTTTATTTATTTTTATTTATTTGCGTGCTTATATAGCGCTATGAATAAACCCCCGAAGGAGTATCTCCGCGCTTATGACACCTGGGATAGGAAACTTAAAAGAAGCCACATGGAATATGATTTATAATCCAGAAAATTCCGACCTGCTCATTTCTTCTCTTGACATAATACACCCACTTTCTTCTGTACAAGGAGACTTGTGCTCCTTTTTTTCTGAAGGGACTTAATCAGGGGCTTGCTGCTGGTCAAGAGGCTCAAGGCACTGTCAGTGATCGTTTGTGTAGTGGTTTACTAGAAATGGTCAATTTTGAAACGCTCCACATTTTGAGCATGGCACATGCCTAACATTCCCTATAGAAGGTGCCCTTCTAGTTCACGTTTACAAATGACTCTATGAAAACTATTAATATTGTCGAATGGGGGTGGGAGCTCACCTTCTGGCACACCATTTTCTCAAATGCATTTTGGTAAATGCAGTGAGCAATAATACCTAATTTAGTTGAAATCTTTGTATTCACCATAGTTGATGCAGCCAGTGCTCTGCATCTTCAGATGTGTTTCAGGAGATCAGTCCTTATTCAGGAGAGTAACAAATTAAATTTGGGCGTACTAGCAATGTTCCTCACTGTCTTTTCAGGTTTCTGTACCAGTCCCAGAGCGCAGATGGATCCCAGAGCTAGAGAGATCAACAACTCAACATGGAGCCAATCACAAAAGGGGGAAGGAGCACATTGCCTGGCATACCAAAAACAATTTGCCTATATGCATTCTGGCAAATGCACTGGATGATAACACTCACTTAAGCTGAATCTTTGTTAGTCATATTTTATTAGTAATAATAATTTTATATGGTATTAATGTTATGCTACTAGGAACCTTGCAATTGTGAACCTAATTCCAGTTAGCTGAGCACTCATCTGAGAGAAGAAGGAACACCCCCTATATGTATGTTTTCACGATCGCTACATAAGCTCAAAGTTGGCAGCGTATGCCCAGACGTGGGTCCCTTGCTCACTAAGCCACTGGAGTCAAGCTATCCTGGCTGAAGACGGCTGATAGCCAGAAACCAGTCCTAGGATGCTTGATTCCGGTTTGGGAAAGACATGGCTTGGTAGTTCGGACTGGACTGTTCCCATGAGGCACAGGGTCAAGACTGATTTGCATATGGCCATGTCTGAACTGGGGTGGCTTGGTGAGCAAAATAACGATGGATTAAACCCAGATCTGTGACTGGGGGTGAATGTATTGCCATTGTGCAACATTCCGTCCATCATCTTGTGTGTTTTCCTATTAAAGTGAAAGCACGGTACGTGGCACTTTTACTAAAAAAAAGCATTTGTTTGTCAAGTTGACAAACAAGTGCTTTTTTTTTTTTTTAAAGTGCCCCAGTGAAGTGTGCATGGCGTGCTGAATGTTGCAGGAAAGCACGTAGTGCCTGAGGTACGAGAAACTCATTAAACAAAATAGTCAGGGGCGGATTGGGAACAGCAACCAGCCCTAGGAGCTGGCGGAGAGGGATGGAGGAGCTAGCAAGAAGCACCGCTCCCAATTTTCTTACAGGGGAGATATAGTGCAGCACTGCCGCATTAACGGCCATCAGTGACAAAAGTGGCCTCACTGGCACAAAACCGGCCCCCACCCCTCCGGCTCACTGGGGAATTGCCCAGAGCCTGCAATGGCCAGTCCAGCCCTGAAAATAGTGCTTACAGACTAAATAAGACTTACTGTGGAACAACCAAAGTAAAAGGGCCAGTACTTATGGGAGGTTACAAACGAAGACATGGTGGTACTAAGCAGGGACTAACAAGCCTATTAAGGAATCAGAAGCCAGTATTTACGAAGGACAATGACAAGCAAATGACAAATATGGGCAGAGAGTGAGCTGGGCTTCAAGTCCGTACTCCAATACAGCATGCCTCACAGAGCAGTGCATGCGCTGCCCAGGATTGACCTAAAAAAAAAAAAATATATATATATATATATATATATATATATATATATATATATATATGAGACAAGGAACATAAACAGCTGGTGCTCCTGGTGCCAGTGAGGGGCTTGATCCATCTTAAAATCAAATTCTGAACGATACCCAAGAAAGAGATCCAAATTACTTAGGTCTGGCTTGAAAATGCAGTAGTGAAAAATTCTCTAAAATATATATAGAATGGAGTTTGACTCCATCCAGAGGTGTATTTTCTCTCACCTTATGTTACTGACTATGTACCATTCCATCCTCTATGGCATGCTAGTTTTGCAAAGCGTTAGGGATTCATTTACATTTCAAAAGTACACTGAATCATCCCTCATTTATTTTACTTATAAGAGTATTCTGTACAGAATGCAATAAACAGTTTTCCTTTGTTTTTCAGTGCATCAGGATTGTTAATGCATTTAATCATGACTCAAAATGCAAGGCAGAGTAACAGGCTTTGCCAATGCTTGATTGTTAGGGCATGTTGTCCTATCCTCATACGAGGCTCTATCTCCTCCTATTGTTAGGATTTGTAGGCGACGAGGCGCAGGTGATCACAACTTCTACTGGCGATTCCAGAGTAAGGTCCTAAATACGCTGTGGATATCAAACATGACCACTTCACCACTATCCTCAAGAGTACTTCGGTTTCAACTAGAGTGCAGTTTGGTTACACTATCTGCGCAATGCGTCAAAAGTTCTATGTTTATGAAAACCCTTCCTACTAAGCTTAAAAGGGACATGGCAACGTCAAAGTGTCAAATATGAAGAGGTGATGATTATTCAACGAAGCACAAATTAAACATGTCGACGTAATTTAGTCAAGGCATGGAATAATCTTCGTTCACAGCCATGGCTCCTGTCAGATGAACTGAGTTTTCATAAAAACAGTAGAACACTTTTTCAAAAGTACACATGGAAGCAAAGGGAACATGACAATCTGTACTAAGCCAACTTTATGGACCAAAATATACTCTAGAAACTAATTTGAAGATGACGCAATATTTTATTAGTTTAATCACGGAGATGAACTTTAGAAATCTTTGCAAAACTCCTAACCGAAGGTGCGATTCAATCTAAATAATACTTTCAACACAACAAAATAGGACATTATTATCATCCTTGCGTTCATTCATCATTTTAGCCATACTCAAATCCATGCTCTCACTTATCCATCACTCTTTCATCAATTCATGCACACACTTCCTCTCCATACATCAGTTCAAATATTCACTCACTCCTTCTCGCAGTCCCTGTGGCTGTAAATGTCCCTCGACGGTCACCTCGTTGGTCAGGCAATCCGGCACTATTACTGCCTCGAGCGGCTCCCGCGAAGCGGGGGCCGCGAGGCGTGGGGCTAAAAGCGGCAAAGAACAAAGGCACCCGCTGACAATTTTCAAAGTCTCTGTGTGCTGGTATAACTGCGAGGACCAGCGGGCGCTGCGGTACCTAACTCGCCTCAGCTGGTCCTCTTCCCGACCCCTCCCGCCTGGTCTTGAAGAGCGGAGGGCTGAGTGTGCTCTGTGTTATACCAGCACACAGAGACTTTGAAAATTGTCAGCGGGTGCCTTTGTTCTTTGCCGCTTCTCGCCCCACGCCTCGCAGCCCCCGCTTCGCGGGAGCCGCTTGAGGCAGTAATAGTGCCGGATTGCCTGACCAACGAGGTGACCGTCGAGGGACATTTACAGCCACAGGGACTGCGAGGACCAGCGGGCGCTGCGGTACCTAACTCGCCTCAGCTGGTCCTCTTCCCGATCCCTCCAGCTATTTAAAGACAGCCCCTGACGCGCTAGCGGGACGCGCGCGGAGCAAAGCACGGTGTGAAGCCCGGGTAAAGGGCGGGCCCTCTGAGGCCCTCCGAGGACCGCAGAGACTGGACTGGGCACTAAATGCTGGTGCTCCTGGGACTTGGGATATCTTTGAGCTAGGTACTGTTACTGACATTGATTGTCATATTTACATTGCACAATAGCGCGGATTGTGAGTGCTGTAGCCGTGTTGTTGTGCTTTGTTTAGTTTTTATCTTTATTTATCCTATTTACTTGTAAAAATAGTTCAGAATCTGTTTAAATTTAAGCTAGTGAAATGAATAAGGAAAAATTAGATAAAGGGCCTATGGATAGTTACTGAATCCAAAAAATCACTCAGATTAATTCTAATAGACGTGCCTCTCTTGGACAGGGGAATCTTTTAACATCTCGGGAGGAGGCTACTTTAATTGATATATCCTCGCCTAAAAAACCTCCTATTCCCTGTGGTAGGGTAGTTATTGCCACCGCACAGGTCCATGCTATTAAATCTTCCGACTATCAGCTTATCATGGAAAAACAAATTCACACCCCACCTGCAAGAATATTTAAAAAGGCAAAAACACGAAAGAGAAGGGGGAAGCAAATGCACAAAGTACAATTACAAGCACCTAGAAAAAGCTCACAAGTAGCTACTTGTGTGGGCAATATAGGGTCAGCCCCATTGGGATTACACGTACACAGTAGTGTGGAAGACAACAGGCATCCCAATTTGGGTAAAAGGGAGGATAAAATTGTCGTCTCTGATCATTCAACAAATGATCTTTCCATTCTAATAACTCCGGTTAGTTTGAAATCTCATCACATGAGTCCATGTAGTACTTATGATGACGAAGGGCTATCTGATTCACCAAGATTTTCACCTACTCTATCTACTAATTTAACACAGCTATCACCATTGAAAATTACCACTAACATTAAAAAAAGAGGGGGTTGTCCTATGCCTACTAGGGAGGCTAAAGTACAGAAGAGGAGTTCGACCCCAGCTGTGACTGAGGTGGTCACTTTACATCTTTCCCAATTTTGCCTCAATCCATAACTGATTTTTGTACCCCTGGTGAGACTGCTTTATTTGTGAAGTTAGAAAGTTTGTTAAAAGATCTAATTCCGCCACTGTTGGAAAGAATGACTTTGTGTAATACTAGACTTGATCAGCTAGATGGAAAAATTGGGAGAAATACGCAACTGCTAGCTGACCTGATACAAGGGGTGAATTTAATGAAATCTAGTGGTTTACCTGTGCCACCGGCCACTGTTACTGCCCCTAAATTAGCATCACCTTGTCCAATCCTCCCTTTAAAATCTGGTCATGATGGGATAAAATTAACCGGTCCTATACCCAAAAGTGACCTGCCTGTAACCTCGTTGAAAAATAAACCTGTCAGTAAACTTGCGAGTAGTGTAGGCGCCCAAGGTGAGGACAAAACGCCGGTAGAAGAAAGGCCACAGATACTCCAATGTAAGGCCAGTAAGGAGAATGGTACCGCAAATCCACATAATGGAAAACGGCACCAAAGGAGAATGGTTGACCAACCGCCTGAAGCAGCTCCCTATACTATAGTTATGGCAGGCGTCCCCGAGTTACCCAAGTATGCCAGGGAAGACCACCGTGCATTAAGAAATAAAGTAACATATTGGTTACATAATAACAGACCCTTGCCAGCACACATTAATGGTGAAATTCTGACAGTGAGGCGATCTGTATGGGCGGGCTCCAGACCCAAAGATAAGAAAGGTGATGTTATTATTGTAAATTTTAAAGACCATAGAGTAGTTCGTCATATAGGAGACTGGTATGAGTCAAATGACAGTGACTCTATCTCTACTCATTACCTCAGTTATTTCTATCCATACTGTCCAGGACAAAAGCCTGGAGGTAGGGATAGAGTAAGACAATCTGCAGATTGGCTTTCGTCAAATCAACGTGGATACGGTTCGAATGCTTTACCCCAATTTGGGGCACACCTTGGTACTGCTCAGAGACAATTCTTCCCAATTACCCCTAGAATGGATTATAGGACTAACAATCTCTTCCGGGGGAATAGTGCTTTTTTGCGCCGAGCCTATAACCTTCCAACCTATAATAGATTCGATGTGTTTTCGGGCCTTGATTATGTGGATTTATTTATTTTATTTATTTATTTATGGGCTTATATAGCGCTATGAATAAACTCCCAAGGGAGTATCTCCGCGCTGTGACTGCCGGTGCAAAACTGAAAAAGGGAGCGCATAGTTAAAAGTGCTGTAAACAAGGAACACTTTAAAATGAACCAAACAGAAACGTTTTTAAATGTTTTCTAAATTGACAGTGGTCATTACATTGTCTTAATGACAACGGAAGTGAGTTCCACAATTTGGGATTGACATGAAAAAGGTGCAGATTACACAAATTCTCAGAGTCTGGTAGAGGCTGACATTCCTAAAAGTAACCTTATAATGCCCTCCTTAGGGGAGGAAAGTCAAATAATCTTTCTCTCAGAACTGTCCAGTAATATAAATGTTGGTGCTGGCGAGGAGCCTCCTCCTCCTTCTAGTTCTATTATAGCTCAGAAGGATGACATTAGGAATAACAGTGGGGAAGTGAGACCTCAATGTAAGGAGATAGATTGTGATATCTTTATGGAGCAAGAGGTAGGAAGAAATAAAAAACAGGATCTCTGTACATTCCTATCCTGGAATGTAGCTGGTTTAAACAATAAGATAGATAATCCATCATTGGACCTAATCCTAAATGAGCGGGATGTTGTGGTCCTTCAAGAAACATGGACCACAGAGCCTGTCCATTTGAGTGGGTATAGAACTTTCTTTACCTCAGCTGAGGGCGGCCTACATGGCCGTGCGAAGGGAGGTTTAACAACATTCCTCTCAAACAAGCTTAAATATGAGAAAGTAACTTTTAAATCTAATTCGAATTACTTCCAACGTATAACCATATGTACCAAGGGACTTATTGTAATTGTGATTAACTTTTAGAATAATATCCCGAAAACTGAAATACTGATTACCTTAAAAACACTAAGAGAAAACATACAACATGAAACAGAAAAATCAAATAAGGAAACAGTAATTTTATGGGGGGGTGATTTTAACTGTTCACTTTGTACAAGGGGGAAAAAGGGGATTCGTGGCCTTATGTTAGAACAAGATACACATCTAACACATTTTGAACATTCCCTGATTGGGGACCTACTTAATATTTAGTATTTATGTATGATTTGGGTTTTGCAAATGAAATAGCTCAGAACCCCACTCCATTTAAACCGACATTTGTTGGCAGAGGAGCAATGTCCACTATTGATTTTGTTCTCGTATCAAATAGTTGTGGTAACAAAATCAATAGCTTAACGATATTACAGTTGCCCCTAAGTGATCATCTGCCCTTATCACTAGAGGTCGATAACCTTTTTTATGAATGTCCTGAATATACCCTCACTCGAGACATAGCCTCTGATTTGATTTTAGGTAGACAAAATGGGTATACTCTAAAATGGGGTAAGGTTATGCCAGAAAAGTTTCTGGCAAAATTGTTAAATACCTGTTCAGATAGTTTTTCTATTTGCCTAGGGGGATCGGCCTGCGCCAGACAGATCTTAGAGCATTTTGATAAAATAGCCCTAGAAATGAAGAAAAGTTTGTGGGTGGAGCTAGGAAATAAAACTAGGCGTACTAAAAGCTGGTTTGATACCGCCTGTACCAGGGCACTAAGTGACTTGAAAAATGCCATTCATAGATCACCCCGGGATCACTTAGTAATAAGAGGGTTAAGGAATTCCTATAATAAGGCCCTGAAAGATAGGAAAAACGTTATAAAAAAGGAGGCCCTTGAAGAACTCTGCGAGGCTGCACAGTCTAAAGATGCATCTGCATTCTGGAAGGCAGTTAATGCCCCTTTTCTCTTCGACAGTCATAAGGCTCGTATTGAGACGGCGATTACCGAAGAGGAATGGGTGGAACACTTCTCAACTTTATATAGCTCGCAGGATGTCCCATGTTCGACTAATGTTCTTAAATCTGTGAATGGTGTAATGGGCGAGGAAAAGTTGGTGATATCTCTGTAGGAAGTTTTAATCGGATTAAATGCAACTAAGGGTGGAAAGGCCGCTGGCCCAGACGGGATCCCTGCAGATTTATATAAAGCAAACGTGGAGATTTGGGGTCCCATGTTGGCACAGCTTTTTAATGCCGCGCTAGCCAATGGTATGCATTCTTCCTGGTTTACTTCGATAATCGTGCCAATTTTCAAGAAGGGAGAGAGACAAAATTGTGCTTGTTATAGGGAAAATTTCCCTTCTTGATTCATCTGTAAAAAAATTTGGGAGAATAATTCTGGCAAGACTTAAAAATTGGGCTGATGATAATGAAATTTTGAGTGACCTACAGTACGGCTTCCGGAAAGGTTTAGGAACCGTGGAACAATGCCTAAATTTAATGATCATCCAACAAAAATATATTAGGGTTAAAGGGGGAACGGTTATATTTTACATTTGTGGATTTGTCTTCAGCATTTGATTGCGTATCGCATACCAAACTGTGGGATATTTTGCAAGGGTTGGGCGTTGACAATGCCATAATTTGCTTCCTGAGAGATTTATGCTCAGGTGCTACAGCATCAGTCCGCTATGGCCGTGGGGGAGAATGTACTAGAAGATTTGGAGTGGGGCGCGGAGTACGCCAGGGCTGCGTTCTGGCCCCGTTCCTATTTCTTCTTTATATTAATGGACTTGAACATCGTCTTCTGCAAGAGTGCAGGGACATGCCTAGAGTGGGGAAAAGGTTGATCCCTGCGCTCATGTATGCGGACGATGCTGTCCTAATGGCTCGAACCCCCTTGGCCTTACAGAAACTGTTAGTATCCTTTGAAAAGTTTATGTTAAGTTTAGATTTGAAAATTAACTGTGGTAAAACATATTCCATGAACTGCGGCACATAATCTGGTAAAAAATCGAAAACTATGTTTTTAAATAACGTTCCCTTGGAAAATATTTCGTTTTTTCCCTATTTGGGTATTCTGTTTCATGAACGGGGAGGATGGTTAACTGCCATAAAGGCCAGAACTCTTCTGTTCCAAAAAACTTTAATGGCCGTTAGGACTTTCATGAAAAAGCTGGGGAAAAAAACAATAAAAGAAATCTTGAGCATTTACAATGCCACATGTATATCCGTAGCCCTCAATGGTGCGGGACTTTGGGGCTTTTGTAATATTGATCCACTGCAAATTGCAGAAAACAACTTTCTACGGGATGTTTTATCTGTACCACAGAGTGTTTCTACTTACATTTGCCATGTGGAGTTGGTACAATCTTACTTATCAGATTTAATTAGAATACAGCCCATTCTTGTGTGGCACAGGGTGTGGACTACTAATGAATGTGTAGTTAACCGGGCTGTGATACAGGATATTTTGAATATGGAAAATTTGGCTAGGGTCGAATGGTTAGCATATATTAAACAATTTATGTTTGATATTGGTCACTGCGAATACTACGAGGATCCATTATCCATGGGAACTATACCCAGAAGATCTTTGAAAAAACTGAGTCTGGAATACCTCATGGATAAAAGAAGAAGAGCAGAGGCCAGTAAAAAGACAGTTGCTTGGCATAACCAGATACTGACTGGAGTAAAAGTACAGCCCTATTTGACCGTGTTAATATCAAATTATGATAGATTTCTTTAAACCCGCTTTAGACTGAATCTTGTTTTTAGACTTTTATCTTTCCCAAAGATGAATTTATGGTCACAGACTTTACCTACCTGCCCCTATGATGATTCCTCCTCCAAATCCGACATTCACATTTTATTTTTCTGTAAATTTTATTCTATTCCCCGTCGAAAATTTTTAATCCCCTTTATCAAAGATATGAATTTAAAAAGATGTCGTTTAGCATTCCTTGAATGTCAGAGAATGGATACTGTTTTTACTGTTGTGGTTCTTTTAAACTATTTTAAACATGTCTTGAAATTAAGGAAAACTATTAGTGAAAATGAAATATAACAGTATGTCTATTTCTTTTTTAAGTCAGTTTCTTCATGTAGTATGCTGTTTACGATGTTGTTACTTTCATGGTTAATGATTTTAGCCGAATAAAGTACTTTCTGATTCTGATTCTGATTCACTCACTCCTTCATCCATACACCAAAATCGGCACAATATGCATTTATCCATGCACCAAATCGGTCACACATTCAAAAAACAACTAACCTTTCATCCATCCATGCATTCACCCATTGATTCATAAACTCACTCATCCATCAATTCATGAACTAATCCTTTGACTTATTCTCAGAATCAAACTCTCACCATCACACTATGACATACAAAATAGCCAAATAATGTTTTCATTAAAAATTAAGGAAGTTAGCAAGAGAAGAATGGCGCAAGGAAGCTGAAATAAGAAGGGGCCATGTGCAGCAGCTGGAAAGCTGCTAGCGAGGTAGGAGGCTAGCTCCTCCAAGCAGCACGGACATGAATATTCACCAAACAACAAGGTCGATAAATCCACCACCGTACTGTACACCTCTCTAAGTAGAAGGCATGAAAAATAATTATGTAATAGTGTTGAGTAACCAATAAGGAATTACTAAAACCCAAGGAGAAAATGTCAGTTTTTTTTAGCAAACTGCCCATGATTTAAGAAGGTACTGAGGACAGACTACAAATCCTATGATGCCCAGAGTCGGTTTCCATGCAGGCACCATTCTTCAACCCAGGTTCAAACGCCTTACCCCTCGTATGTGCACACTTGGAGCCTTTCCTCACTGTATCCCTCTCGACCGATATGCGAGCATATGAATAATCATATCCGTGGGTGCAAGAGGGGAAAGACAAGATTACAAAGCCCAGAGGGTGTACTGGTCTCCAGACCAGGCATCTACAGCCTAATCCAGTCTTGGAGACTCAGACCCGAACCTCGCCTATGTTTTAGAATATTAAATAAAAGTACTGGTGGCAGCATAATGTGTCCCATAGTGAACTCGGGAGGGGGAGCTTATCGTGCTATCCTATTACATAGATGAGCCGGTGACACTCTCCTCTGCGGCTGCTTGTGAGCCTGCAGCCAAGCAGGAAATATATGCATCGCTTGGCTACTACTACAGTTTATGGGACAAAACCGAAGCACACCTTTGCTGCACGGCCGCTATTGTTTAAGATTAATGTCATGCCGCCGAAAGGAATAGCAAACATCACAAATGCCAATACTGGACTACACTCTAAAATGTTTCCTTTCCACCTATACGAATAAAACATATACTGGTGTGTTTGTTATAACGTCACTAGTTTATTTTGTATTTTTCTCATTAGTCAAATTATTTTAGACTTTTTTTCAGAACCAATTTTTGTGCATATACAAAATTTACAATAAAAAACAATGAAAAACAATAATCAACACTCACTATACCTTTTTACAACTTATCCACTCCAAACTTTGGCCAACATTCATCCTTCAGTCAAACAAAAACAGACATACAACATAAAAAGTGTGGCCCATAGCCAACAGTGTAAATTGAATGAACAATTTATGAATCCTAGTTGAGATCACAGTGGGACCATGTTGCATTTCAAAATAGAACTTAATTTCTTAGTTTCCTAACACATTCCTTCTAATCTTTATCATTGACACAGGGCCAGGTAAGGGTCGACGCGATTCGAACCCCCTAATTGCGGGGTTCTCCTCAGGACCAAACAATTCTATAAAAAGACAAAAGACAACAGTGCCGAATTAAGTCACCTATTCGTCAAACTGTGTTAAAATCAAACAACAAACAGCCACCAACCGGCTCACTTCCGCCCACCTTAATTCTAGTGGAATGGGTGTCCCTGGGGGGGTCATACGGTGTAGTCACAGAGTTCTAGACATGGAACACAGTTACATAGAGACATTTACTATGGCAATCCTCATGTTAACAAAATCACTATCTAACTGTGTCTTATATCGTGACAGAGTGACTGATGAGGATAGATATAGATTGCTTAGGCCTAAGCCTTATTTGTAATTACGTTGTCTTCTGCTGTTAACCAATTTTTAAAAGGATTGCACTTTGCACTGTTTTGCTGCATCACACTTTATGATACAGATGAGACTGTTTGGCAGGTTGCTCTTAGCCTAGCAATATACCCACTTTTGGAGGACAGTTGGATTTAACTTCAGAGTTTATAGTTTTGCACATTTCCAGCTTTCCGGTATATGTTCTTTCAATATAGGTACTTCATGATCGGCTGATCACGAGTATGAATATTCTGTAATAGGTACTGATTTCAGGTGACTGCGATTTAGGTTCTATTTGGGGAGCAGACCTTGTTAAATATGCACTTTCACTTTATTTAACATGATTGGAAGTTCCGCAATACTAAGTTGTGAATAGTTATGTCAATCAACCAGTTTTAGATATGGATTGTGAAGTGATTTTACATCAGTCTCTTTAAAAAATTGATTGGTTAAATCAGATACCGAGCATATTATGAAACACTAGCACATTTTTTTACCACTATTAAAATTATCTTAACCATTGTAATAGGACAGATTAGGTACATGCTTTTTAAAGAGATTATCGCCTAAGTTTTATGAACTGTAACATACTACTAATGAACGTTGTTGAATTGAACTGCCGTATATTTTAGAAGATTGGCACTGTTATTTGCACTAAGCAATTACTAGATGAATGAATTCACCAGATGCTGAATTCTTGTTCTAAATTGATGAAGATACTATATTATTTTCAATCGGCATAATTCGTTCGGAGACATTATACATAACTATTTATTGGCAATATAGATTGATCTCTTCTTGGTTTGATAATGACACTAAGTAATCTGTATGTGTACTGAGCATTTGTGTTTCTATTTCCCAACCGTGCCATAGTCTGTTGTCATTTTTCACTAACATTCAGTCTTGTTTTTACGGTTTGTATGCACTTTTTTTAATTGTATTGCACTTTAAATTATGTCATAATGAATGGACGCATCATGTGATCAAGCTCCCACGAGGAGCGAAACGTGTCATGGAGGGCACTAGTCCCAGTGATTTTTATGCCGATTTATAAATAAAATTTCCACTGCTCACCACGAAGAATGATGTGGAGGTCGTTGATTGCATAGGGAGCGAGTACGAGGTCCTTGCCTGGACAGGTATATATATATATATATATATATATATATATATATATATATATATATTCACGGGTGAGTAAACTTCGAAACGCGTAGGGTGTTTCCCTTTTGTGCCAATAAATCACACGGAGCACTATTTGAGGCCTCGGCTCTGGTTTTTCCAAATTTAAGGATTTATCACCAAGATCTTTGTGGAAGTTGAGGGGTTGGTGACCCCGCCGAGTGCCCTCCGTCACGAGAGGCTCGGACACGCCAAAGTTTGGTGTTTGGATATATATATATATATATATATATATATATATATATATATATATATTCTCTGTAAATCTGTTGAAACTTTAAACTGGAGGCTAAAAATTAAGTTATCCTTCAAATAATTAATGAATGGGGCAGTGCACTGACAACTAGAATCTAGTACAGATGCTTGGATGCCTCAACTGAAGTATCCATGTGCGCCAACAAAATGAGAGCATGCATAGGAGCAAATATGACAAAGTGATATGCTAAAGTCTAGCATTTAACTTCCTCTTTTAGTAATAAAATCACATTTTGAAATCTCCAGTCTTCCCACCACAATTGAGTTTTGCATATTTTTGCCTTTGTGAACTAAATACAATATTTCATAGTGGGAGTATTTGTTTGATGTATACTTGTTTCTGTATTTTTGTGCCATGTTTTGAAGGTCAGTCCATGGAAATGTCCTAAACCTGGCTTCCAGTGGCAAATCTGTGGGGGCCCACAGTAGTCAAAAGGTTAAAAACCACTGTGCTAAATCAATAGGAGTGATGAAGGAAAAGAATGTCAAGAATAACTGTCACAGATAAAGAGAGGGAGACATGAGCTCTCAAGCAGAAGATAAACACAAAGTAAAACTAGAAAGCACAAAATAAAATACTAATGTTATTTTATCCTCAATTACATTTATAATGTCATAAGCAGTGCACCAGTGAAACAAGACATGGTTGTTTAGCTAATCTTGACTGGCACATTGTTTTGGGTTTGACTTTTAATGTTGTATCCTTAACAATCTTTAAGTGATGTTTTTAATAAACCTGGTTTACAAGATAAGGTTTTGTTAAATAGCAAAATCAGCCATTTTGTTTCATTGTGTTAAGTCATTACAACCATTCACTATTAAATAAACTTTTTCAGACAGATTTTCTGGAATTCAATAATTTTCAGAAACCATTTATATGTACAATTTACAATTTATAGTTCATGGACAACATTATGAAACTGTACAAATTCATATTTTATAGTATAAACTTAATTTGAACACAATATTATCTTTATCAAACTTTACAAATGTGTAATTTACAGTATAAACAAGAAATGAACAAAGTTACAAGTAATGCAAACTATCATTTTTTACTTTTATCATGCTGTCTGATCAGAGCCATGAGATTGTTGCCAGTCACAAGCTGGTTGTGAGACTGCTTTGCCTTCTGCTCTTTTTTTTGCTGGTCGTGAAGGTACGGTGAATATAGCAACTGCGGTGGGAGAATGGAACCAGTAGGCTTTACTCTCTTTACAACATCCCAGAAAAGGTTCTTGTTCTTTTTGTTGACAAAGGTAATTGCTGTTCCTTTGTGACCCAACCTCCCAGCTCTTCCAACCTGAAAATAAGGACAAAAACAAAATTCCAAGTGAAAGTGTTCTGGTTAAGCAATTAGGTAAGTTCAGGACACTGTGTATTATATGCTTAATGTATCTTAATTGTTGTATTCCATTTCTATGCATTACACTTTCATGCAAACTCTACCACAGCACGTTAGAGGAATTTGTGAAGTGTAAATTCTACGTTTTACATGACACTGAAATGTGTTGTGCATGTGACAAACCCACAACGTTTTAAAGCCACATCTGATGACTATTCACTTCAGCAGTACAACCATCCCCAATCCAAGCAATGTTCAGCTTTTCACCGCACAGAAACAACTTTGACCACATCATGAGTTTGTTTACAGGTATAAATGCTTATCTTATGCCTGACCACTATGCTCAAAAGGATACTTGACAAATGTTAAGTTGCTGCACAACTTACATGATTCTCTGTCATAAGTACTTACAATTACGAGGGAGGTAGTACACCCCACTGAAGGAGTAAACAGATCAAGGGATGGTTTGCCTTGTAAGTTTGTGAATACCCACAAACGTGTGTTTGTTGCAACACACTAACTCCTATTTGATCCTTTCCCACCATGGAAACAGTCAAAGTGTTACTCCAGTGGAGGGCTGGAGTACCTCCCCTTCTTGAGTGGGTAGGGGACTGGATCACATCAAAATTTGGTTTAGGTGTAGAAGAGAATTCTTTAAAGGGAAAACACATTTTTTCATGTATTTGCACAGCCAGGTGCTTTTCCACAGTGCATAATTATAGACTGTGTACAATTACACACTGGGGAAATTCCAACTTTAAAATAAAAAAAAGTAACACCTACAGTATTTCACCTGCAAAGCTGCAACTGGAACAGCTTTTCAGGCATACAACTGTTGAATTGTGGGAATTACGCCGAATTGTAAATCTGCACCCTTGTGAAAAAGTACAGCAAGTGCAGATTTAAGATACCATTTGTAAATTGGGTACAGTGCGGAATGTGGTCTCTATAAAGTTCGAAACTGTAGACTACTTTACTAATATAATTATCCACAGCATACATGAGCACAAGACCTTCATTGGCATCTTACCCAGTCAAATAGGCACATTCAGGTTTGAGATTTCAACCTGCAGTCTTTTCTGACCAACTTGGACTGACTCATTGCTTAGGCAGCTCCGATCGTTCTTCTCCCATAAGCAGATATGCAGGTTTTCTAGCTACTTGTGTAGTTAGATGAAACTGTTAAACATAGCAAGCATTTGCAATGCAATAGGTCTCGCATTGGGAAATTTTGAGCTATTGGTATTGTAAATGACAATTTTTTTATTTCTGTGTTGGTTTTGAAAATAGCTAAATTAATAGCTTTGTCATTTACAATGCCAATAGTTATTATAACTTTCGCAAATGTGACACCTATAGCATTTGTAATGCAATATGTGTTGTATTTACGTGACTTAGATGTATTGCTATTACAAATAACAATGGCTTTTAATTTTTTTAAAATAATTAATACTTAAATAAAAGTTATTGTCATTTATAATAGCAATAGCTTACACTTTTGTAAATAACTTTTGTAAAGATTGTGTTAAGTGTATGTTATTGAGACGAAAATCCAAGAACAGAAGTGAAATATTAACATCTTTTTGTGACATTTGTAATAAAGTTTGAGACATTGAGAGAACATATTTGAACCAGTTGTTGTTGAATGGTTGCACAGATTGATGCTGTGGTGCCCCTGAGTGGTGGTGCTGAGTGAGTGTGATAGATAGAGTGAGGGCGATAGATAAATAGAGTGAGGGCGATAGATAGATAGATAGAGTGAGGGCGATAGATAGATAGATAGAGTGAGGGCGATAGATAGATAGATAGAGTGAGGGCGATAGATAGAGTGAGGGCGATAGATAGAGTGAGGGCGATAGATAAGAGTGAGGGCGATAGATAAGAGTGAGGGCGATAGATAAGAGTGAGGGCGATAGATAAGAGTGAGGGCGATAGATAAGAGTGAGGGCGATAGATAAGAGTGAGGGCGATAGATAAGAGTGAGGGCGATAGATAAGAGTGAGGGCGATAGATAAGAGTGAGGGCGATAGATAAGAGTGAGGGCGATAGATAAGAGTGAGGGCGATAGATAAGAGTGAGGTCGATAGATAGAGTGAGGGCGATAGATAGAGTGAGGGCGATAGATAGAGTGAGGGCGATAGAGTGAGGGCGATAGATAGATAGATAGATAGATAGATAGTGCCTATAAATAAACCCATCAAAAACATAAACACCTAATAAACAAAAATGCCTGATTATTGAAAAGGAATAGACCAAGATATTAGATTTGTGCAAATACAATAAACAGAAGCAAGACAGTGAAGGGGCAGGAGAGAGTGAAACGGAAACTGAGGAAGAGTGGAGAGGCCAAGACAGTGAAGGGGCAGGAGAGAGTGCAACAGAAATAGAGGAAGAGTGGGGAGGCCAAGACAGTGAAGGGGTAGGAGAGAGTGAGACGGAAACTGTGGAAGAGTGGAGAGGCCAAGACAGTGAAGGGGCAGGAGAGAGACAGACGGAAACTGAGGAAGATTGGAGATGCCAAGACAGTGAAGGGGCAGGAGAGAGTGAGACAGAAATAGAGCAAGAGTGGCGAGGCCAAGACAGTGAAGGGGCAGGAGAGAGTGAGACAGAAATAGAAGAAGAGTGGCGAGACCAAGACAGTGAAGGGGCAGGAGAGAGTGAGACAGAAATAAAGGAAGAGTGGAGAGGTCAAGACAGTGAAGGGGCAGGAGAGAGTGAGACAGAAATAGAGGAAGAGTGGAGAGGCCAGGACAGTGAAGGGGCAGGAGAGAGTGAAACGGAAACTGAGGAAGAGTGGAGAGGCCAAGACAGTGAAGGGGCAGGAGAGAGTGAGACAGAAATAGAGGAAGAGTGGAGAGGCCAAGACAGTGAAGGGGCAGGAGAGAGTGAAACGGAAACTGAGGAAGAGTGGAGAGGCCAAGACAGTGAAGGGGCAGGAGAGAGTGAAACGGAAACAGAGGAAGAGTGGAGAGGCCAAGGCAGTTAAGGGGCAGGAGAGAGTGAGACAGAAATAGAGGAAGAGTGGAGAGAGAGGAGAGAGTGGTGTGAGAGGAGAGGGTGGTGTGAGAGGAGAGAGTGGTGTGAGAGGAGAGAGTGGTGTGAGAGGAGAGAGTGGTGTGAGAGGAGAGAGAGTGGTGTGAGAGGAGAGAGAGTGGTGTGAGAGGAGAGAGAGTGGTGTGAGAGGAGAGAGAGTGGTGTGGAGGAGAGAGTGGTGTGAGAGGAGAGAGTGGTGTGAGAGGAGAGAGTGGTGTGAGAGGAGAGAGTGGGGAGAGTGAGGATAGTGAGGAGAGGGGAGATTGAAGTGAGAGGGAGGTGAGAGAGGGAGGGGAGAGTGGTGAGAGACGGGAGAGTGGGGAGAGTGAGGAGAGGGGAGAAAGGAGAGAGTAGAAGAGAGAGAGGCAGGGAGAGGGGAGAGAGGAGAGAGGAGAGTGGAGAGACTGAGGGGAGGGGAGAGTGAGGAGAGAGAGGAAAGGAGAGGGGAGAGTGAGGAGAGGGGAGAGTGAGGAGTGAGGAGAGGGAAGAGTGAGGAGAGGGGGGAGTGAGGAGAGAGGATAGAGTGGTGAGAGAGGAGAGAGTGGGGGGAGTGAGGATAGTGAGTAGAGGGGAATAGTGGGGAGAGTGAGGAGAGGGGAGAGCTAGAGAGGAGAAGAGAGGGGAGAGAGGGGAGAGAGGAGAGGCGAGAGGAGGGGAGAGTGGTGAGAGGGGATAGTGGTGAGAGGAGAGTGGTGAGAGGGGAGAGTGGTGGGAGGAGAGAGTGGTGGGAGAGGACAGAGTGGAGAGTGGTGAGATTGGGGATGGAAGGGCTTCGCTGGGATGGAAGAGCATGTTCTTCACTTTGCACAGAAAATAAGTTCATAATCCGTTCCTAAATTTGTCACAGTATCTGTTTTTTCTCTGCTGAAATGAGTTAGAGGTCTTGTTTTTTCCTCTCTTACAAACGTAAAATATCAATGACAGCATCTGTCAAAAGCTAAAAAAGAAAGTCGTTGTAGGCCAAAGATGATAGGCGCATACCCTGTTTATGCTGCAGCACAGAAATAACAGAATGGAAAGTCCAGGCAGGCCCTTCAATTCCATCTGAATTTAAGGACAGGCAAAAGTATGTCTGGGGATGCGGGACCTTTAGAAGTGCAATTATCAAGTATGGTTAGATCATAAATAAAGCTATTACTCCATGCTAGGCGTAAAGAAGCCTGTTTCTAAAATGGCTAGATAGCATTTGAAAAGCATAGTCAAGTTACAACCGTTTCAACCAGCTTGTTGGCTTAAAAGACTGTAACCAGGCAGGGAGCATCGGAGGAGTACAATTTAATAATATCAACATCTGTTTACAGATACATTACATCTCCAGACCTTCGAACTCACACCATGCAACAGTGTGCCCCACGATAACGACTGCCCTCACACGGTGGGAGGGAAACTGCTGGAGATCACTGCACAATAGTTTCTTTTCAGCTGTTTTGGGAGGCTCGGAGTAGCTGATGTCAATTAAGAAGTGTGAAAAGACCCAAGGACATCGTCTGCAGCTCAGCAAGCTTTTGTTACTTGTTTTTTGTTGTTTTTTCCTCGAGGGGAGGCAATCAAGGGGGGCAGAGTGCCTCTTCCAGAAGCAGTTCTCCGCATGAAGCCCGCACCTTTCAGGGCCACGTCTCCGCCACAAACGGTGAAATGTATTAAGTTGGCAGGTCTGCAACTCACATTTTTATTAGTATAATTGAATAGAAATAAACTCAGTATAGCTAGAGAAATACACAAAGACTAAAAAATATAGCCACATTAAGTGGAAACTTTGTATCAAAAGTGAATTTTTTTTAAAGCCCGTACTATCTTTTTTACATATTAAGTGCTTGGTCATTGTAAAGAAGGGTGGTGAGGTCCTACAAAATGTGCTAGGGTAGTAATTAACGTTATTGATGCAGGAGGAGTGTATGTGTTTTTAAAATTTCATATTAAAGTGCACGCACAATTGTCCGCCATTTTATGAGCTTTATTGTTAGTTTGATGTGCTTTTTTCTTTATTACTGGATGGATTGCTGAATAATTCGTTTTAATTAAACTGGGCTACAAAATCATTCAATGTACCCATTCCCTCGGTTTTACTTTTTTAGATTTCTTTTACTAAATGCAGTTCTTGGTACACCTGCTCGATAAGGTATTAACAAAAAAAGAGAACAAGAGAGTAAAGTTAGATTCAGATTTAGAGGGGGTGAAACGAGGACAAAGGCAGAGAGGAAAGGAGAAATACAGAGGGAGTGAAAGAGTGTATAAGGAAACGAGACCGGCGCAGACATCTGAGAATAATAAAAGACACAGAGGAAGAGAAAGAAAGGAAACAAGGTGAACAAGCAGTGTAACAAGAGGCTTCCTTTCAAGTCGGGTGGGGGCAGAGGGGACTGGGAAGCGAACGAGTGGGAGGGAACGAGGGGCGAGCGATGTGAGCGCTGGCTGCACAGGACAAAACGAGAATGAGCGGTGGGGTGGGGGGTGCAAGGGAAAGTAAATGCACACACATAGAAACGAAAAGATAATGTGCGGCGCTCATGAAAGAGCTCTGCGCCAAAGCTAAATTATGTTAAAGTGTCTTCAAAGTTAACAAGACACACAGCTGCATCCATTTAGATAGGAGCAGCGATGGCGCAGGGAGAGATTAGGTGCAGGGCATGAAATGATCACAAAAGCCTACGGAGTCTTCCGGGATCCCAGGGGTTAATTACCATTGCAGCAGTGGCTTCAAAGCGGCTGATCACCGTGGCTGTTGCAGCTGAAGAGATGATCCCCAGGAGAGGCTGATGATGAATGGGCAGTCTCCTTAACCTGGCAGCTGGGATGGGGGGTGCGTTAACCAGGCAGCCGGTTTTAAGTGGTGGAAGTGAGGGCACCTTACGGACAAATGCATCGTCCAAACTGCAAGGGAAGCGGAAGAGACTGAACCGGGTCGCAGATGAACTCCTTAACCTGGCAGCAGGGGTGGGAGGGGAGTTCCATAGGCAGCCTGTGTTTGGTGGTGGGAGGGAGAGCACCCTTCGGGGAGATGGGGCTTTAAAGTTGAAAGCACGGCGTTCGTAAAATGGGTGAAGGACAATAAAAACAAGCTCTTGGCATTGCTGTGGGGGGGGGGCAAGCGGAAGCGCATTGGCGGAGGAGCAGCAGCCTTTGATGTGCGAGCGAGTGGGAGGGAACACCATATGGGGTTTGATTGAGAAGTGAGGCCAAGCGCGCGCTGGGGAAGCGTCGCGCTTGAGTACCTCACATGCATTGGGGACAATCCTCGCTGGTTTCAAGAGTTGTTTTGCCTACTATACTCTCGCAGAACAACGCATGCATGTTGGTTCAGCGAGACCTAAAAATGATACTGTGTTTCTGATAACCACCCTCTCCCTGTTTTCCTTTATTTAACACATGGCTACAGGTCCTTGTTGCAACTAAATATAAACAGCACACATTTAAAATAGTGTGGCTGTTTCAAACAGGACAAACGTCAACAAATATGTGCAAATCAATGTAGCAATATGACAGAGGATGCTAATATCCAAGTGTATGTAAAACATTTCATTTTGTTATACGAGTTAGATACATTATTTATTTATTTATTATGTCGCTTATAGAACGCGCGGCTACCCCCAACTGGAGTGTCCCGGCGCTGAAGCGGAGATAGATGGATTAGGAGATCAGCACTGTGAGGCCCGCGTGAATCTAAGGGAGACTGAAGAGCCATGTTTTCAGTAGCTTAAGGAAGCTAGGCTCCGATGAGGCATTTCTGATTTGTAGAGCATTCCAGAGAATGGTTGTTTTGACTGAGAATAAGCATCCGCCCAATCTGGCCTTGGCAAAGAGAGGGGTAACGAGAAGTTCTTGGTGATTAGACCTTAGATTTCTTATGTGCTGTGATTCGTAGATTCTTTTCCTTAAGTAGTGGGGGCCAGTTCCATTTATTGCGCTGTAAGCAAGGGTGAGTGCCTTGAATTCTGTTTGTTTTCTTACTGGTAGCCAGTGAAGGCTACTTAGATGTGATGTCTTAAAGGGACATTTGTTAGGAGCCTTGCAGCTGCGTTCTGTATTGTCTGCAGCTTTCTGAACAGGTAGGCTCAGATATAGACTATTGGCATAGTCCAATTGTGATGTCACCAGTGCGTGGACAATAGTTTTTCTGAAATCCATTGGTAGAAGGTGGAGGAATTTCCGCAGTGCCTTTACTTTCCAGAAGCATGTAGAAGAAAAATGTCCTATCTCGGTCTTGCACGACAATGTATTGTCGAATTTTAATCCCAAATTCCTTGATGATGAGACAGGGCATCGGGGGGGAGGGAAGGGGAGGGGGGAGGGGGGGAGGGGATTGAGTATTTAAGGCCACCAAAGGTCGGGTCGGGGGGGGGGGCAAAGGTGGATTAAAAAAGCAATACTTCCGTTTTATCGTCGTTAAGCCACAAGCAGTTTGGAGTCATCCGGGTGGAGAGGTCTGTCAGACAATGCTTCAATTTATTAATAGCTGCATCTGAGTGATCCTTAAAAGAAAACATCAGCTGTGTGTCATCAGCATACGAGATGACACTAACGTTGTGTTGCTCAATAAGTGGGGCCAGGGGGGCAGGGTAAATATTAAAAAGGGTGGGGCCTAGGGCCGAGCCCTGTTGAGCTCCACAAATCAAAGGGCGGGGCGACGAGATGTGTGGTTAGGGTGATGATTAAATGAAAAGCGTGTAAAAAAATGCCCAAGCGGTACGACCCTATTGGGTAAACCCTTAGGGAAATTAATGGACCAGGTCTTGCTGACAAAATTCAGTTAAGTTCATACACAAATAATGCTGGATTTGCCAAGTATCAGTAAATGTAAGAGAGGAACTTTGCACGGTCCAGAACTATTAATGTTGATGTTGCATATTTTAGATCATGAGCCCACATACAACAATAGCTGAGCTCTTGTTCTGTTAAGTGTTCTTTGGTTCAATTTTTGTAGTAATTTGGGATAACTAATTTGCTCTCACCCCCAACCACAGCGCACATCCTTGATGTCCGTAATTAGAATCATGTTAGGCTTAGACTTCAAAGAGTGCTCTGCTGATTTTGTGCAAGATTTACGATAGCTACATCATTTAGAACCAAGAGCAGCACATTTCACCCTCCTTCTGCACTTGCATTTTACAATCCTCCTTGCCCGCACTGCAAATGGATTTTTATAGTTTTATGCAGGAGCTACACCTCAAGGTAAATAATGATAAATCCTACATTTTAAATGCAGGCCAAAGACCACCCGCTCAAAGATGTTTTTAGTTGCCATACACCAATAAAGAAAACAATGGACTTTAGCTACCTAGACATTCTATTTAGCACTAGTTTGAATTGGGGCAGTTTGATTCTTCAAAAAGCCAAGTCGTTGGAGATGGCTTGTGAATCTCTGTTTAGATTTTCAAACAAATTAGGACACAACCCCCCCCCCCCCCCCACTAAAATAACAGACAATGCTATACAGAAGTAAAGGCCTATAGGTGGGTATATATGGTGCAGGAGTCTGGGAACTTACATCTGTAAAGACCCTCCAGGCAGCAAGCCTTTTAGGACTTCTCAGAGCAACATCAAGTTTTATCAGTCACAATGAAATGGGCCTAGATTTCATAGAAGATATGGTGGGCTAGACACCCATCTTGTTGTGGGTTAAAATCTGGTCCACTCCAGAGTTAAGTTTTACTCAGGGAATAGTAGAGGATTGTCTGAAACAGACTAATAAGCTAGACATCTCATAGATCAAGTATATAAAAAAACACTTTTCATGACCTAGGAATACCCAGTGTCTTCGAGAATACTAGCGAGATTGGCTTACGCAGAAGGTCTTGGTAAAGTACACATACCATTCCCATAGAGATAAGATGAGACTTGAGAAAGTTCTAGACATGTATATTTCTTTGCCAACCTGCGAAGGCTTGGAGCCCCATCTATCATGGATAAAGGCACCAGAACAGATTTGTTTTAACCCGCCTTCAGATAAATATGATTCACGTTCTGGTGGCTTTCCCCTTTACAGGCACGTGGTTTGCTTCACTACCCTGCTGCCCATGCAATACAGTGTCCATGCGGTCCACTAAGCACTTTGTTATTCTGCACTTTATGCTCAGCTTTTAGAACCTGGTTTTTATGCCCACTTTTAGCTGAGCAAGGTTTTAAAACACACCAAGAAGGATTATTGCTTTTACAATGCTGTGAGTTACTAACAATCTCTTACCCAGTGTTGAATTTTATTACTCAGGCGAGGAGCTTAATGAAAAAATACGCAAAGTGACCCAGCTATGATGGCAAGGAAGAGCAATGATGAAGTACAACTCAGTAATTGACTTTTGCCATTTTAATGTGTGGGATCTGTTTGTAATTTGCTTTTAACATCTGCTTTTATGGTCTTTTTGGACGGATAAAGATTATTTGATTTGACAATACTATTTGTAGGGAGTCGCTCTTACAGTGGGGCACTGAACTTGTCAACTACCATTCTCGAAGTGATCCATTTTCTGCCACACTTCATATCCCTTTGGGGATTTTATTCTGGGGCTTGGACAGCAGATGCTCCATGAAGGAAGCAACTCTATTTACTCTGTTGCAGTTTGAATACCTAGGCAGGAGTGACTGATCCTTGTGGTAATGCCCGGGGCCATCACATAATACGATTGTCTCCCCTCCCTTGCAGAATATGAAAAGGGCCCCGTGGGCATCCCATATTCCACAGACATTAATTTGCCTTGGTTAACATGGGTCCCCTCTGAAGAGTTTTGGATCCACTGAACCAGCGCTGCAGGGGCCTTCTTCACTTAGGCTGGTAGACCCTAAGGGGCTGATTTACAAGCCCCCAAAGAGCCGCAGGTACGTCGCTTTTTGTGACGCACCAGTGGCGCAATCTGCTGCCCCATATTTACAAGTACAGGTTAAGCCACACTGCATGGCTTTTCCTGTCCTTGTAAATACGGCACCTTTACACGCAGCACTTTGCGATAAAGGTGCATTCCATGGGTGTTGCTGTGGATTTTCCCAGGCAACACTTATGGAACCTGACACATACCCAGAATAATGAGAAATCAAACATGGAATGCATCTGAAGGCCCGACAAGGAGAAAGGTTTTCATTTCGCCTTGTTTTCTTCCTCTTTTTATGTGTGTGGCATTCTGTAGTACACACAGGAAGAGGAAATCACCCCATCGTTGTTTTTCTGCAGGAAGGGGCACCTTCCTCCAGAAAAACAATCACTGGAAAAAAATGCTGTTTTTCAACTATGTGTGCTGCATTAAGCAGCACACATACAAGTATAAAAATGCCATTTCAGATTGGTTATGTGCAGGAAGGGACACCTTCCTGCACATACACAAACTTACCCCACAACGCAGCCACCCTTGCACTATGGTGCAAGTGTGCCTGTGTTCACGCATGGTAGCAAATTGTGCACCAGCGCAAGGGAGAACAAAGGGATCGGCCATTTTGTTGTAAATATGATGCATCCCTGTGCTTCGGAATTAAAGCAGCATAGCACAGCCAAATGGCTTGCTGCACTGCCCTGCGTTAATTCCTTGTAAATGAGGCCCAGAGTAAATGGAACCCTCAACTTCCACAACCATATATTAAGAGCTTGTTTTGACTAATAAGCTCCCTCAACTTTCCCCTTTATTGCAAGCTGAGATAGGGACAGGCTGCAGTAAATTGGGTGTGTACTGGAATAATGCATAATAATAATAAATCAGCTGAGGTGTAGCGACTTACACCGGCGTAAACAGTGCAACTGTAAGTGGTAAAATAGTTCTGTACATATCCTCCACTAAACTCAACTGTCTATTGCCATTGGGCCAGTAGGTTGGTTCTTCCATTGTTTTTTTGGAGGACCTTTCATCTCTAAGGTTTCCTACGCTAGGACCAGTAGAGGTCCTCAAGGCAATGTCAAAAGCTCATCCTGGAGGAACGATTGAATAGGTTTTGGTAATTAAACAACCACGAAACAATCACTTTTTAAGCTAATTATTTCAGGCACCAAATTTCGGCATACAGCTCGGTACGGGTCTCCGCACGCAGCTGCTACCATAAGATGAAACAGGTTTGAACCAAACTCTTTTTTTATGTCTTAGTAAAATAAATAAGCAGAGCATCACAGCTACTACACAGCAAGGTTTTTTTTTTTAATAGGAAGGCATCATTAACCTTCCGCTTAGGGTGATCAACCGTCCGTAAATTTCACGGACCGGCCGTTATTTTAGTATGATGTCCATCATCATTTCTTTTATGGACTCCTTTTGTCCGGAATTTCGGGTATTTCAGGAAGCTATGCTGTTCCCCTGCTAGAGGCCAAATGAGTTTAAAAGTTTTCACTCAGGGCCTCTCGCACTTATCTTTTAAACTGTAGACTGAGCCTGCCTGCAGCAGCCCCTCCCAGACCTCGCAAAGACTGCGGACTGGACCATTGTCATTCTAAGACTGCAGCTGATTATCACTTATAGAATGACAATGTGCCCTATTGTAGTGACAGCATCTGGTGTGCCTTCTCCTGCAGCAGACTAGAGCAAGGCATTCTGCTTTTGTCTTGGAGCCATGCTGGATGGAAAAAATACAAATAAAATAAAACGTTGGCGGCAGAGCAATCATTTGTGCAAGGCCTCCATCTATAGGTCATTTACCACATTGTCAAGGTGGATATTTCTGAAGGGTAGAAGTGATGCTCACTTTTAAAACAGTATTCAGTTCATTTTTTTTTTTTTTTTTTTTTATTTTCTTTTTTTTTGTCCTCATATTTGCCACCAGAATATATTTGCTCTAGATGGGTCTCACCGATGCCTCTTATACTGTCATTTTTCGAGTCTGCCATGGAGACAGTATCATAGCATACAGGGAAGTCCCAGAGGTAGGCTGCTTTCCTTATCCCACTCCTCCAAGCCTATATTGGGCGCCCTAGGCCTGGTGGAGGACAGGACCGACTCAACCTCTGGCATAATCACAGGACCGTTCACCTATTTATCCAGACCACCAGTTTAGACCAAACGTTCTCAATGTTCTCTTTTCGACCAGCCAAATCCATTTTACAGACTTCCATTATATACTTCAGGCATTCTGCAAAACGAGGAGGAGACACTGACTTCCACTCCATACAAATTTGTCTCCTAGCAATGATTATTATATAAAAAATAAACTGTGAGTCCAGACTATTGATAACATAATCTTTCGATAAACCGAAAAAAACAAGTCTGCGGGAACATATAATAGTCGTTAATAGTACATCACACAAAAAATCCATAACCGCTTTCCAAAAGTCTTGAATGGCTGGACATTCTAAAAAGATATGAATATCATCAGCTGCATTATGTTTACATCGGGGGCAATAGTAGTTCTTTCGTGTGATCTTGTTCAGTTTGGCCGGAGTCCAATATACTCTATAGGCCGTAAATAGATGGTTACGTCTTAAGTTTGCTGGCTTAATTAGCCTCGATGACAACCAAAAGGAATCTAACCATACTTTATTAACTTCATCAAGAGTGTCCGGTATACAATGACCCCATAAATTTATAACCTCTGAATTGGTTTTACTCTCTTCTTCTTTGATCAACAGTTTATACCAAAATGAGAGTTCTTTTACCCATTTCCCCCTCCTTCCTATATAGTCAAAAATATCTGTGTCTTTCTCTTTTTGCATATTTTGACTGGACCACCAGGAAGATAGTTGATAGTATTTGAACCTAGTCAACTGCCCATCAGTAAGTTGTACTAAAGAATTCCAGTCCACCAGGCCCGAATCCCTCCTAAGATCACCCCATGTTTTTAACCCAGCATTTCTCAAAGGTTGTGACAGATGATCTTGGAGGCATAAAGGTGTACCAGGAGAGTCCCAAATTGGGGTGTATGTATGGTAATATGGGATATCAAATATCTTCCTGATGAACCCCCAGTTTTTTAGTGCGGTCAATAGGATTTTAAGGCGAATTTTTTAAAAAAAATTCTGGTCTCCAAATTTAAACAAAATTCAGTTCAGTTTCTGATGTTCCTGAAAATATTATTCCTTAATAAATATAAGGTGCAAGGTAAAAGAATTCTGTATAAAACATGAATACAATGGGTTATTCAGCAAAGTGCTTCTTAATGTCATGGGACTGGAACAGCGTTTTCACTGTACATTTAAAAGCAAGATTTAAACATACGAATACAAAAATACTATTTTATGTTGATTGTTACATTAGCACAAATCTTGATTGCAGAAAGGGCCTAATAGCTTCTGTTCTCTTCTTTCCTTCTTTTCTTAATTACACAAAATAGCAAAAAATGTGATGTTCTGAGTACAGAATGATTTCATTTATTAAGTTTATGATGTACTCCTTCCTTTGAATTAAGTCTTAGTAATTTTTTGCCTTTCTGGTTAAAATTATAGTTCATAGTTTGATTTCTCATTATGTGTAATATATAATTGTGTACATTCATATTTTATTTATTTTTATTTATTTGAAAAGTTTTATATAGCGCCGGCTAGACCCGGAGGTATCAGAGCGCTTTGCATGAGGATCAGCGAGTTACAGGATACATAGTTATATCAGTTTGAATCAGCGAGTTACAGGTTACATAGTTACATCAATTTGAATCAAAGAATCACAGGGGGAAGAGGAGTGGGAGGGAAGGAGACACGAACGGGGAGACGAGGAAAAACAATGGCAGATGACCGGCTGGGTAGGTGATGGCCAAGGGGCCAGACTCCTCTATAGCTGCATAGGACAGCTCCACCGGGCATCGGCCAAGGTTGCTCGGTCTCCGCGGAGGGTACAAACAGTTTTGGTATCCACCCAGGGGCGTCGTCATCGATCCATCGAAGGGGAAGAGAAGGAGACACAAATGGGGAGACGAAGGAGACACAAATGGGGAGACGAGGAAAAACAATGTCAATTGCCCGGCTGGGTAGGTGATGCCAAGGAGCCAGACTCCTCTATAGCTGCATAGGACAGCTCCACAGGGCATCGGCCAAGGTTGCTCAGGCTCCGTGGTAGGTAAAAACTGTTTTCGGGCCCGCCCAGGGGGCGTCGTCATAGTTCCATCGAAGGGGTAGGGAAAGAGACACAAACGGGGAGACAAGGAAAAACAATGTCAGATGATCGCTGGGTAGGTGACGGCCAAGGGGCCAGATTCCTCTATAGCTGCATAGGACAGCTCCACCGGACATCGGCCAAGGTTGCTCAGGCTCCGTGGTAGGTAAAAACGAGTGCCCTCTCTTCCATATTGAACCCAGTCCAACATCTTTGGTAATCTTGTCATTTGATATTTGGAACATCCATGTTGTGAGTGGAAGGGCAGATATCTTCATATTTCTTACCACTGAATATATCATTGCCAACCAGGTGAACCATCTACATTGTTGCTTCATGAAGAAAGCTTGGTTTCTTCCGACAAACGCACCAGAGGCCCAACGTACATATTTGGTAATGGCAACCTTGGCATGTCTGTGCTTGCCAGTTTTGGAAGTTGACATTTCAACGATCTTGCAGGGACATCCCTTCAGGACCACAAACTCATTTTTGCGCAGTGCAGAGCACTGCATAGGGAAAGTGGTGGAAGCCCCAGAATCTCCAGTGGTGAAGTCAATGTCATCAGCCATGGGCTTGATTGAAGCTATACTCCTATCAGTAAGACTGCGGCTGCCGCCATTTTAGTGTCAGGCGGGGCGAATCCTATTTTCTGTTTGCTGTGCTGAGATCAATTGTAGATCCCTTTTTTTGCTCTTATACTCCTCCTCCAAAGTAATGATTTTCTCAGCAGCTAGGTAGGGAAGGGGGCCAGCAACTGACCACGATTAGAAATTTGCTATGATTCCCGAGTCTTGTTTGTTCGTTGTAGCCGCCATTTTAGAGTCAGGCAGGGCGAGACCGGTCTTCCCAGTTTGCTGTTTTCACCAATTCAGATTGTATTGTAGCCCCCCTCTCTTCAATTATACTCTGGCTCAGTGTAATGCATTACTCACCAGCAGGGGAGGGGAGACGGTCAGCCACAGCCCCTTGATTAGAAAAAACAGTTATAGTTCCGGTCTCGTTTGTCCGCGGCGGCTGACATTTTAGTGTCAGGCGGGGCGGGTCCTGCTTTCCCAGTTTGCTGCTTTACCCCGCTGTATAATACAGCATTGTCGCCTTATTTATCAATTCCCTCACCAACAGGGGGGTGAGATAGGATGTCGAGACGGCGAGTGGAAGTTATCGTCTCGCAGTTATTCACTCCGTCTTCCCCAGCTCTAACAGCGTCTCGCAGATCGCGTCCCCCAGGAGCTCAGGGCGCTCCCATCAACGGACTAAAAAGAAAACTGACCTGATGTCGCTTTGCAAAGCTGTTCGCATACGGACTAAAAAGAAAACTGACCTGATGTCGCTTTGCAAAGCTGTTCGCATACTGAAAAACTGTGAAGTGCACGATTGTCTCAACCTAATATAAACTTATTTTGACTTTTACTTATTTTGGTTGTCTATTTACGTACTTTTATACTATTGTGTGACCTCTTCTGATATGTCTGTAAAATGTATGTGTTGTCCCAAATTTTTGTCCTGAATTTTTACACTCACCGTCCTGAATTTGCACCCATGCCAGTTGGTCACCCTACTGCTGCTCCATCTTTTCAAGAGTATACATAAAGTAGTTCCTAAACAGAATTATCTCTTTCAGCTCAGACAATTGAGCATTGCTTACATTTCCAATGACCACTAGATGGTGCTAACGTACCGTTCACAATTTGTCAATTAAAATGTCGATCTCAAATAACCTTATTCTAGGTAATAACCACATTTTTTTACCTTCGTAAAATACTACACAAAATATCAGTATGATTGATATTATAATTAAATTAATGAGAAGTGAATACATCACTGAAGTCGAGGATCGTGAAGGTACCTATTTCAACTCTGAAGACTAAGAAATAAATAAATAAATAAATAATCAGGCACGTTAAAAAAAACGTTCTGATTCTTTTAGCGGTCAACAGAATACAAAAAGACAATAAACAATACAATTGTTAGATTGCGTTTATTAGTTCCGGCATAGAAGTGCAACCATCTGTCAATTTTTAGGATGCTAAAGTAGTTATAGGAGGTGAAGCCAAGCAAGCCACAGAAATAAAATTCGAAACACAGTATCAACTAATTAACATATCAAGTTTGCCGGTTTGTTAGTATTAGTATGAGGGCATTTCATTAGCGAAGAATAACTTATCCATCGGGTCTTGAGAGCCCAATCAACTGGTCACATTGGACCACTTAGGCCCATCAGGAGGGCACAGAGGACGTTAGACGTACCCTATAGCTTGGTAGAAGCGGGGATAGAGGGCAGTGCAATCAGTGGCGGCTGACTGCATTAGAAAGTGGTAGGCGGGCACTCCAGGAAATATGAGCGGGACAAAGTTGAAGATCGAGTGAAACGGAAGGCAGTGTCTAACACAGGGAACAGCAGAGGAACAGGGCCGGCTCTAGGCTCATGGTGGCCCTGTGCAGGGAGCGTAGGTGGGGGCCCCGGAAGAGGGGGTCCGGACGGGGTGGAGCCAAGTCTAAATATGGTTATGATTTCTATGCCTATATACAGTGGCGTCACTAGGGTTGGTGTCACCCGGTGCGGGTAACTCATGGTGTCACCCCCTCACGACTTACCGCATGGACCAAGGATACCAGTAAAAACCCTGGGGCTTATTTTATTTACAAGCCCCTTGCGCCGCCGGTGCGCCATTTTTTCCCATATTAAAAGTGACGCACTGGTCGCGCAAGGGGCTTGTAAATAAGCCCCCCGTTCCACTCACTAGTCATAGCTGCCACCAGCTAGCTGCCTGTCTCCCTTAGACTGGTGAGAGGGCACTGTACCAATACCCCAGCGGGCTTCAAAAACAACAAGGAGCACGTCCAGTGAGATCCAAGATAGGAAGCCTTTCGTCCTTACAAAAAATCTGCTCTGCCTTCCCCCCCCAAAAAAAGACCTAATCCAGTTAGCTCTGAAATGTTATGTGTTTTGGCGAAGGAACTATGCCAGCAGCGGTGTTCTAACAAGGCGCTATTTTCTTGTTGTTTTTAAGCAATCTATGGTTTGTGCACTCATATAATTCACACACATTGTTACACTTGCCATAAGCCCTAGCTTTCCGCTCAAATCATTCTTTTAATTGCTGTTGGCCCTTGAAAAAAAGCCTTCCTGTTTGGAAAAAAAAAAGCAAAAATGATGGCACGCGCGCTGCTAGGAACAGTAGTGAAACATGAGGAGAAAATTACAAGTGAACAAATTACAAAAGCAAACGTTAAGTTACAATTGGCAAAAGTGACAATTGTGAACAAACAAAATACATGAGGTTGCACACGGTGCATTACAGGAGGAAAAAGTGACATGTGTGCAGGTTACACAAGTCCTTAAAAGATGACTGAAGGCAGCCAGGTTTTGAATTTTCCAATCCCTGAATGTAAGAGCTTCACATCCACTGTCTGAATGCTAGATGAATTATCTACACGAGTAGTTAAACTAATAACAGTGTATAAAAGCAATTACTACTAATGCGTCTTTATTAAGGAACACTTTTGGGAAAAATTTGAATAATGAAATACTGAGCAAGAAGCACTGTTTCTAAACTTATACCTTGCAGTTACCATCCATGCAATTCCTTAAAGATGGTTCATAATTCATTAAGCAGGTATATTACAAGGTGGTAACCTGAGACCTATCTCACTAAAGAATGTCTGCAACCTCGCCTACTCCTTCCGTGAGTCCCAGTGGCGGTGCGTCCATTGGGGGCGCCGGGGCATTGCCCCACTAACCTTGTCCCATCTTCCAGAAAATACAGTCACCTAACATTCATCAATAATGAAAAATACATTAACTCGCGTCCGGAGTCACGGCTGCGGCTCACTGACGCGGCACGCCCGAGGCAATGGACGCTAAGGGGGTAGGACTCGGGTGGGGCTGGTGTTTGACTGAGTGACAGCCTGCAGGTCAGGGTAGCATAGTGCAGCAGCAAATAGTGCACATTTTACGTTGTGGGCTGATCATTGTTACGATCAGCCCGAACATGCGCACTACTAGCCTTCCCTTAGGAGACCGAGGGTTGCTTCATGCAACAACCTCCGGTCTTCTATGGGCAGAGAGTATCCTGGCGCTGCTAATGCAGTGTCTGGATTGGCTGAGTCTCCAGACACCGCACAGGACTGGGTTATTCATGTCACTGTTCCAGAACTTAGAGGCGCGCCGCCAACGTGGGACCCTGGACCAGTCAGGCAGGTTTGTATTTTATTTTTAAACTCCCCCAACCCGTGCAACCCCCCCCCCCACACCTGTATTGCAAGCACAACTAAGTGGGTGCTGAAGATAGGACTGGGGTGCATGGGAGGGCAGTGTGCGGATCGGAGTACCGGGATATATACTGGAGGATAGAACAGAGTTTCATGGGGGGCGGGGCGTGTGTGGATGAGGATCTCAGTGCTGACACTGCACGACGGGCGGGAGGTGCACGTACGGTATCTTGGTCTCACTCTCCGCACTGAAATATAACGCAGAATAGGTCTGAGTGCCGTTTTTATGAATCTTTTCTTTCGTTCTTTGTGACTGCTGCTTGTAAACTGTATACCTCGATTTAAATAGATCTTTCTGTGAGGCTGTGAGAGGGATCGATATTTTATGAAAGTACATCTGAGAAGTGTTTGTCTCGGTGCTGATGGCTGCACTTGGAATAAAGTCTGCGTTTGGCGCTTTTGAGTCATGTTGTGCATGAGCTATGGGTTTCAGTGATGCTTGTAAAATGTACCAGAGGCACTATGAGGTATGGAGAAGTCGAGGTACACCTGGATAGAGAGAGAAAGGGTGGGGGAGGGGGCATCGGCAGGAGGGATTCTCCACGTCGAGATGGTTCGGCTGGGGAAGGCAACCACGGGGGTGGAGGAGGCCGGAAGAGACTGGAACACTAGAACACAGTCTAGAATACAATGTCTACACAAGGGTGAAGTGCTGACTGTGTGTAAACATCATTGCATTGCCGTTTGTGTAGCACTTCCCTGCCCTCTGCTTGGCACAAAGCGCTGTCTTGGTTGTGAAATTATTACCTGTCTGCATGAATTATGTGTCTAGCGCTTCAGTGCCCTAACAAAGTCATACAGCGCTGTGATTGGCATCGGGCGCATGGTGAATTCTGTGTGCATGCAGGCGTGTTCATGTGTGTGTGTGCAGGTGTGAAGGTATGTGAGAGACTCTGTACAGGTGTGTGTGCATATTTGTAAGTGTGTGTGTGACTGCAGCTGTGAGTGTGTATTTACAGGTGCGTGCACAATTGTGTGTGTGTGTGCATGTGTGAATGAATTTGAAAAGCTGTGTGTGTTTACAGGTGTGTATGTATTTACTAGCGTCCGTCTTCGTGAATGTATGTGAGATGCTGGGCGCGAACAGGTGTTTTGTGCCAAGGTGCCAGGGCGGGGGGCCTTCCACTAAGTCCAAGATGCATTTCTGGCTCGAGTTCTCATCTCTAGATAAGGTGAGTGTTCCTGATCCCGTGTCCCCCCTGCCCTCGTGTGCCTGACCCCGGGTGCTCCTGTCCCTGTATGCCCCTGTCCCTGTATGCCCTTGCATGCCCCTGACCCCTTGTTCACTCCCTGCCCTACCCACCCCTGTTCATGCCCCTGGGTACGCAGCCGGTGTCTGTTGCAGGGGTGAATTTAGCGGTGGTCTCTGTGCCTATTCGCCTCTGGGCCTCTCGGGTAGGGAGAAGGTGACGGTGCCAACAGTCAGTGAATGCCACTCTTTGGGGCCCCCTCCTCGGCTGGCAGTTCCTTGTCCTCTCAGGCTGACAGCTGGAGCAGAGGTATTGGCGGGGATTCCTCTGCTGTTTCCAGAACAGCTGCAGTTTATCCACGAAAGCAGAGAACACAGCCTGTGTCCCGAGCAGTGGAGTGTGAAAAGTAAAGCCAAGACGTACACAAATGTAGTTATATGTATTTAGAGGGGAGGCACAGACATCTGAGGTTGAAGATCACCGACCTGCATTGGGGCCGCCAGTGATCCTTCCGATCAGATCCTCGTCGTGGCGGCCCCTGGGGTTTGGCGGCCCTGTGCAGGTGCACAGTTTGCACATGCCTTGGGCCGGCCCTGAGAGGAACGAGGAAGGGAGAGAGCAATCTGGGCCCAAATAGTAGCACGTAAACTCGGCGGTGTTGATGGAGCATTTTTTTACTCACAACATAATCATTGCCTGTTGCAGGGCTTTATGTGGGATGTAAAAATGGGGGGTGGCTCTCAAAGGGGCGTGGCCCATATAATTAAGGGTGTGGCTTAAAAACACAAGCTAAAAATCTGTGCTTAGCATAGTGTACCGGCCCACTAGTATTTTGCTGTTTCTGTCATTGCAACCAGATATAGTATTCAACAAGTAACATCATACCTACAATTCAGGACTCTTGGCTTTATCAATGGTTGTTAGTTGCATAAGATAAATAATCAGCAACTTTGGCTTGTATAGAATATTGAAAATGCTTCCACTTAAAGCCCTGGGGGACACCACGACAATGTTGCTGCTTCTGAGTTTCAAAAAGAGAAGGGAAATCCAGAGAGATAAGGACTCTCTTTAAAGGATTTCCCTTCCCCTACAACGCTCACCTGGCATGACGTCATGCCGTAACTTCTTCACTAGTGAGAAGTGAGCAGTGTGAGCACACGTGCATCGATGTGCCTGCTGTCACTGCAGTCCGGGGAAAATCGGACCGCGTGTGCCGGGGAACAAAACAGAGCCCAATAGGAACCTGTTTCGAGCCTCCCTTTAAACAACTGACGGTGCTCAGTTCCGGTGAGACCCGGCCCACAAAGCCCGGACCTGTTGTGTCAGTTCCAGAGCCGATAGTATATTAGAGGCAGCAGTGTGTTGCTGCTGTTTCTCCGCTGTCACCATGTAAAGTCAGTTGCTGTTTTTTTTGGGGCCTGCATCCGTGGGAGAGGTAGAGGAGGGAGAGGCGATGGGCCATGACAAAGAAATAAAGGCGTTGGAGGGAACTACCTCAGGCGCAACCCCAAAGCTCTCAATCGTGGTCCGTAATTAATAGTGTTTCTAATGAGTCACGATTAAGAGCTCTGGAGTTGATGGCAGTGCAAGTTTCTCACACTGCCTGGTATAATCCGAAAATACATAAACGGTACAAAATAAAAACGTAATTACCTACTACTTTCTGGTCCTGCAGTTCATCGAAAAAAAGGAAGAAAACTGTTTCTGAACCAGCTTCCCTAACCAATCCAGTCGCGGCTGGCCCGGAAAAGGGGTGGTGAGGCAGGGAAAGGGGGTGAATGGATTAAAAAAATAAACTTATCCTTCGCCGCCGCCCGCCTCTGCTCCTTCCTCTTCGCCTGCACTGGCAGCACCAGAAGCAGACTCTCAGCCAATCGCGACGCTGCTTGAGAAGCACTGTGATTGGTCTGAGTGGCCTGCTTGGCCGCTCAGGCAGTGCCTGGGAGCTTGGTCATGTTCTCAATCAGGCTGCACAACACAGCCAGGTGAAGAACATGCTAAGTGTGCATGACTGTTAGGCCAGCCCATGAGGGCCGGCCAAACAGTGATGCGCACTTAGGTAATGTAAATCATTCCTGCGCCCGCAGACGGCGGGGAGCCGAGCCTCGCGCGACCTGGCTCCAGTCCCTCACAGAAAATTAAAATGATAATAACCTATTGTTATTATCACTTCATTTTCATTTTTGCACTGCTCAAATAGCAGTGGGGCAACGCTCCTCCGCTTTAGCAGAGAAGCCTGCTTGCCAGGTGGATAATCAGCATGAGAGAAGCGCTAGGATTGGTTGGAGCAGGCTGGCTCAGCACTCCTGCAGATACTGGAGCCCTGTTCCTGCTCTCCACCCAGCTGTATAAGACCGCTCAGGTGGAGAGGTTTAAAGTGCGCTTATGAGGCTGCCCAACGCAAGACAGACCAGCCAAAGTGGCATGCACACTTTAAACTTTAGGTGTACACCATTCCTCTTGCACTGCTGGCAGTCAGCAGTGATGGTCCCGCCAACACTTGGCGCCAGATGGCCAGCTGAACTGAAAAATACAACTGTAATAAAATTATTTTATTACAGTTTTATTTTGCAGGTTTGCTGCGCTGGCAGAAGGGTGGGCAACTCTCCTCTACCCTTATAGAGGCACTGCACCTTCAGTGCATCAATATATTATGGTGGGTTTTTTTTTGGTTACGGAAATTATATTATGGTGTTTTTTTTGTGCAACTTCAGGGCAACTTCTAGGATGAAGGTATTCTAGTTTAATGGGACCATCTCCCTCCCTCGACCACTACATTTTGCAGAGTAAGGCTCATTTGACAACTGCCCACTTAGACAATTATTCAGTTACGCGATTATTTAACGCTTGCACTTTACACGCCATCTGGACACTTCTTTCCACCATCTTTTGCCCTTACACGCTCTAGTGTTCCGGCTGGTCCCAAAAAATGAGGGACGCAGCATGGACAAGCGGTTACGTCTCCTAACTTATGGGGAAATGGAAGCTTTGAAAACTCTTGCACTGGGGGAATTGTGACGCTTTAAAAACGTTTTTAAAAACCTTTGCATTGGGGTAATTATGTTTTTTAAAATCCTGCATCAATTGTTTCTTTTTAATAGTTGTGAATCCTATACTGAGTGCTGATTGCTACTAGAACCATTGCCACTAGAATTTCAAAATATGTGAGGGACTGCACAGTGAGGAAATTCTGCACACGGGTTACACACAGTCTGGACACTTGTCCGCCATCTTTTGTCCTGACGCACTCTAGTGTTCCAGATAACCCCAATAAATGAAGGATGCAGTACAGACGAGCACATAAGGAAAGCCAGTTTGCACCAATCCGGGGCCAGATACCCTGCTCTTTTTGCTCAAACTAAGATACATTATACAGTGAGTCAATTGTATGCGCACCAATCCAATCCTCTTTAGCTGTTTCCTGTCTTCATCCAATGGACCCTAATCACTTTTCTGTAGCTTGTGCCAATTGCAGCCAGCGGCTCCAACCAAGACATGACCCAGTCACTCAGGTGTCCCTCTTCCACAGTTTGGTATATGCTTATGGTTAACTGCCATACATAACTCAATATTCGCTGCCTCTTATTGGAATCTGCGTCCAATGTACTTTTCCTTATTGAGACTTAGCTCAAACATGCCAACCCTCCAGATTCAGGCAGGAGACTACTGATTTCAAGGCTAGTCTCCTCCCCATTCCTGTATGCAAAGATCTGAATGCTCAGCAGGCTTTTGCAGACAGGGCCTGGCCTTGTGTGACTCGGAGTGTACACTACCAGTAACCTGCTCCTGCAGGCCAGCGCACAACATTTGTCATGCTGTCTGTGCCCGTCACAGCACTTTCTCCGTGCTCCTGACAAGTAAGGAGTAAAAAATGTATATTTGTATTCAGTCCCATACTAATGAACCCGATTGAGGCCTTAATATAAGTCAATGGGGGAAATATATTCTTCTAATTTATAAAAATAATCTTCCATTTTCATTTTATAATATATTGGCAGCATGATAGCTCCTGCCCTGATGTGGTCCAAGGCTATTCTATCACTAGGCATGACCCTCAGGTAAAGGAGCAGGTGGGATTGCCATTATCCATTGAGAAACCGTGAAATGAATTTTTGCTCCTCTCCATATTGACAACTGTAAAAGCCTCCTTTTTAACTTGACAGTACTCCTTTCAGCTTCTCGAGGATCCTACTGTATGGACCACCCGGCTCTTCTGCTCAATTCCTGCGACCCTTCCTGATGTAGTTGCAGGATTAGGTGTAAAAAGGGTAAATTTCACTGTACTTGGTGATTTTAACTTACACCGGACAATGCGGTCTCTAGGAACCCGTCACATGACTGTTTCTACAACGGTTACATTTGGTAAAGGGGCCAACCGATGAAAAGGGCCACACTATCCATTTTTTGCTTAGTAATGTCACCAATCTTCAGCCATTCAGCACTATCCCTTTAATATGGTCTGGTCACTTTTTGATCCCTTTAACATTATCTGTCACCTATATTGCTAGGCCTCAGGTTAGGCACTAGGAACATCGCTGATCAAAGTTAAATCTGGATGATCAGGGCCGGCCCTAGGCATGTGCAAAGTGTGCACCTGCACAGGGCCGCCAAACCTCAGGGGCCGCCACGAGGATCGGATCGGAAGGACCGTTTGTGTTGTGCCGGTTCTTCAGGCCTGCAAACCATCACCGCAACACCGCACTGAAATGCATTGTCACGCATTTTAATTCCATTGTGAGACTGCTGTAGTCATGCCATGCCATGCCATGCCAGGCTGCTAGCGCTCATGCTTGTGACCTGCGCAGGCTCTGCTGATCATGAGACTTGCCGGCTGGGGCGCTTCCACCAGCGCAGGCTTTGTAACTATTGTGCAGCTGCACTGCTGCGACAATATATCTTAATAGCCTTGAATTCGCAGCTCCGCGACTGGATCTCTCACGTCTAGAGAAAGGGAAAGTGCTTACTGGCTGTTGCACGGCTGGCGCCGCCAGCAGGAGAGGCGGGAGACGTGACCTTGCATACTAGTTCTGGGAGGAAGTGAGGTCGGGGATTCAGGAAGCGCGAGCTGGCGGGCAATCTAACTCTGTGCCCTGTCCGTGTCCCGGCATCTCCATAAACATACTGGCGATGGCAGCTCTGTTCCTAGCATACCGCATGCATTCTGCTAAAATAATCTGATCCAGCATGCAACGTGAACGAAGGAAGGCCTGGAGCCGTCCGGTGCTGGTGTTCGAGATAGCCAGTGTCTAAGCATAAGCACACACCGCAGTGCAAGGAGAGTTACCGAGCCAGGCCCAGAATCGTGGCCAAGCCGACGCTTGCTGGAGTAGTTGCCACAGCCACACGGAGGCTGCAAAACCAAGTAAGTTAGTGACTAATTTAACATTTACCTAACCATAGCACCAGCCCGCAGCTTTCATAAAGCCAGTAGCTCACAGCACGGTCCGCTGCGGAGACAGCTAAGAGTACAGCTTAGACTGTCTGTAGACTCTGTTAGACTTGTGAGACACCCGGCATGTAGGGGTATAAAAAGTGGAAGTGCTGAGATTCACAGAACAACACAGGCTGGTTTAAACTAGCAGCACTGGGCGCAAAACAGGAAAAGATGATAGATGTAAGAAGACACCGCGTGCGTCCTTTCTCCTGGTGAGGTAGTAAGGCCGTCGGACCCTGCTCCTCTCACATGTTTGTCATTCTCACCTGAACTGCTGCAGTGTCAGGCAAGGATTGGAACCCTGGGAAAGGTAAAAATGTCTGGTTACCTGGTGTGACCCCAAATAGTGAATAACTTTTATCGGCTGAGCTTAGTATAATCGCGGGTTGTTGTGAGCAAAAAATGTGATTAAAAAAATCATTTGCAAAATAAATTCAGTAGTTGGCCTTTCCGGGAGAAAAAGCAAACCGACTATTTCACTTTGCAGTGTATTACAAAGACCATGGCTAAAATGTGTTTTCCTGTGTAAAGTCGTCTTGTCAGTGTGATCCTCGGATCAACTTCCGTTCCGTTTTCCTCCCGCCTGACATTATAGCTGTCTTTATAGGAGCTACATCAAAACACAATTTCATGAACAGCTGCTTAAACCAGCTGTAACTCTTTGATATCTAGTTTTCACGTCAGATCTTTTATCTGTGTTTGCCCAGGCTGGTATACAAACAAAGTAATCACAGTAATCAAAGTAATCACAGACAACCATGCCTTTCGCTGGTACAATTTAGTGCAAGTTGCTTCATCCATAAATATATTTAAATCAACCTGCGTGTTTCACAGACAGAAACTTAATTATCCCGGGGTCTCGTTACAATGCATTTTGTTACCATTTTACTTGTGGGATAGAATCACACACCCTCTTTTTGGCACATAGATGATACCGGAGGAAAAAGTAGTGCACACCATTCTTGAAATGTGGATGAAAAGTGCTCGGTTGCCTCTATTAATTCTTTGCTGTGCTTTGTTTTTTGCATATATGCGGATTAGATATGCAACGTGTGATATGCTATTTATTACTAAAGTTGAGATTGGGGGATGGCCATGACTCACAAGAGGCGAATATGGAAGGTGGTATTTAACTAAAACCCAGATGTAGTGGTGTAAGATTGCATTGAAGAGATACATGGGTATTAGGACAGTTGTTTACCTGTGTAAAGTAATTGTTACAGCCAGTGTGTGAGGAAGTAAAAAAAATGTTTTCATCCTTTCAACTTTCTGTGGTAAAGACTGTATGTCTGTTAGTACAGTGGCACTACATAACGTGTTATGGGCCATATTTATTTTCAGTTAGAATGGCATACAAATATGTGAAAACTGCATCTCACTCTAATCTGCACCTTGTAAACAGTGACTAATGTGAGCTGGTGTTTTCCATTGCTCAGCACCAGCACTTTTCAGGATTACTAGTTAAGGACACATTCATATACAGGGGGAGATTGAGTGAGACTCGAACCTGGTTCCAGCGCTCCGACGTCGCCAACGTCCTCACCCCACTTTCATGGTTAGTAGATGGTTTTGTTTTAGGCGGTACTAACAAGAGAAATGGGCTGGTGCAAGCTGCCTCCTGATGAGAGCCCCGGCACTTATTTTTTTTACAAATTAAGCACTGCACTGGCGGCCCCCTGGCAGGATTTGGCGGCCTCCGGCTCCGACCCCGGCTAACAATGGCACTTGGAGACATAGATTTCTTGAGTCGCAACTCATCTTTTGCTAACTTAAATCACTGCATCCTAGGTAGTCTAGTGGGAGCCGAAATAAAAGCCAAAATAAATGGTTGCCCTTCTTCTGACTCCGAGTCTGACATGCAAAAAATAACTTCAGAGAGAAGATGGTACTAGTGCGGGGTGTGATGCAGGCAGCTGAAGCAGATGCTTGGTGCTGGTTTCCCTGCTCGAGTGAGAGCATGCTGTGCTGGGGATAACGCTGAGTGAGAAATAACAGTGACGGCGAAGCCGGCGACTCACTTCTTTTCAAATAATGGCAGCATTGTTGTTTTCAGTTTCACTTGCTTGCCCAGCCAGCCAGCAGTTTGGATTCCAGGGCCGTCAATCTTAGCCCTACTACGGTCCGGACCCCCTATTCCGGGGCCCCCACCTACGCTCTCTGCACAGGGCCACCATGAGCCTAGAGCCGGCCCTGGGATGATTGGTCAGCAGTCCTCCTGACAACGACAACGAGACCGGACTTGACAGATAATGTCAGTTCCTCAGCACGTAGACTCTACTGGGAGAAGAAATCCCCCTGGTTTAAGGCCAATCTGTTCGCTCTGAAAAAAGCCTACAAATGACTGGAATGCAAGGGATGGTCCTATGATGAAGCTAGTAAAGCCAAGTATAGAAGTGCCATTAGACGTTATCATACAGAGATTAAAGCATCTCAATCCACCTACAATTTGATCAAAATTGAACATACTGCCAACTACCCCAGATCCTTAGGGATATTACAAAACCCAAGCCTGTGGACTCTGCGCTAGAAGCCTCTGCTGAGCATAGTAACACTCTGTCTCTTTTCTTTCATAAAAATAAACATTATATATACTCTTCCTTTTCCGATGGCACAGTCACTGAGGTACCCTCAAGTTGAGAAGTTTCTTGAGCACAAGCCAGGGTAGACTTTCAACTTTGCTAGACCTTAGTGTGAGCCTGCTTGAGGACCATGTAAAGGAAGTAAAATCAGGTTCACCTCGAGACCCTGTCCACTTTCATATCCTGCAGCAAGGATATGACAGTATTGCTCCCACCTTGATAGATGTGCTTAACCTCTCCCTTATCAGTGGTCAGGTCCCCGCACAAAGGAAGCATGAAGTGGTTAGGCACCTCCTAAAAAAGACGGGGTTAGACCTTTGTGTGAGCAACTTTAGGCCAATCTCTATGTTGCTAGGATTTGCGATGCTTCTGGAGAAGTAGGTCAATAAGCATCTCTCAACTTTGACTTCCTCCACCCCACCCAAATGGGGTTCAGGCCACAGCACTGAAACAGCTGTGCTGGCTGTGGTCATGGAACTTATAGCTTTGTTGGACAGAGGAGGGTTGACCACCCTGTTGGACTGGAGCGTGGCATTCAACATGGCAAATCATGCCCTCTTATTCAGAGGACGGCAACAATGCCTATGTGAGGAATAGATCGTTCCGGGTGCTTGACCAGTCTTGGTATTCTCACTATTTTCCTCTGAACTGTGGGGTGCCACAGGTGTCCTTTTTGAAATCCACCCTTTTTTTAATCTTTATCTCCTTCCACTGGCCGAGACGGTTTGCTCCTTTGGGATGTCATTGGTTTCATATGCCGATGGCACCCAGTTGGTTATATCTGTCTCCACAGACAACAGCTCCAATAACCATAATTTGATACCCCATCTTCATTAGCCCAGTAATGACTCAGTGGTGGCCCTCGGATTCCAATAATGATTAAGCGCAGCTCGACAGAAGTTAAAAAGGTTAAGAACCACTGCCCTAGCTGGTTTGTACGGCTATTTGCTAGTTGATTAATGATGGTGCTGCACCACTTTGTTCATTACAGCCAAAATTGATTTGTGCCCAAATGTAGTACCACCCTACATTGGAGACGTCTACGTCATATCAAAGCAGAGGCACAACCACAAAGACTAGCAGGCCAAAAGGATTATAATGCAAAAACCCTCTATAACTCTTCTTCTTAAGAAAGAACTCGGACAAATCATTTTTATTCCCCCGCTATCGCACAAAGGTGGCGGCCCTGGCCAGGGTAGCCCTAACAAATATATAGGCTTACAAATGTATCATTTTAACTCAGAATACTTTGCAGGAAACCTAGGTCAAACTGAGAGAGTTATCAGCACATTTATATGGTTTTGGAACTGCTGACCACTTTTCATAGATGTGGAGAAACTCCCATTCTAAAACTGTGATCCTACCAGTATTATTTTATTTCTCTGCTAATATCACGATCGTAGCGTACACTTTTGAAAAAAACTAAACATATTGTAGGAACTAGTGTGGAATGAAGGAAGTTGCAGGGTCACATTCAGCAAACTGCAATTATTTTTGTTACGGAGCGAACCTAGATTTTTAATTAGGTTATATAGCAGTGCAGCTTGAAATTGTATCAATGTGGGGCCCATTATTACAATCATTGGTGACACAGTATACAAGAGTCATTATCACCACGGTGAGCCCTGTTTAACAAGTATACCAATAGATCTAATAACTACTCTAAATTGATACGGGTGGTCAGATACCGCTAGCACCAATACCTTGACAAATTGGACATCACTTTGGTGTACTCTAGAACACGTGCTTCGGGCGGTGATCCCAAGGGAAACAGACCTTCCGGAGTTCTCTCCTCTTAAGGATAGGGTACTGGACGAACTCATGCTGCAAAAGGCCACGTCACTGACTTATAAAGACTACTGAACCACACTCGATGTCTTATCACATGTAAAGGAGCAGTGGGAACGAGTGCTAGGGAGATTATAAGACCGAGAATGGGAAGAGCCCCTTGCATCCCTCATGGAGGTAGCCATACGCTCAGGGTTTAAGCTGATCCAGCGATGGATCCTTCATTGCTCTAATTAAGCCCAAAGAACAGTGGTAAATATGGGGAGGACGAGGGATGTCCATGGTCTGTCTTCCACATTCTCTCTAGTACCCAATACTGCAGGAGTTTTGTTCTACAGTGGTGGAATGCCTGGGTGAGGTGGGGGGTGACGGCATACGTGTCTTTGCAATGCAATGTATTCGGACTATCTGGGGAGAGACAGACACCAGAAGGGCACAAGAGACATGGAGGACATTGGGCCTAGTAGTGGCAAAAAGAAATATAGCAAAGTCATGGGAAGCTAGGCAGGCACCAGACTTAGGGCCATGGACTGGTGCATGATGGTGGAATGGGTGGTGTACGAGGGTAGAGGTTACCCCAGGAAATGGGGGAAAATCTGAAATGGCTGAACTACCTATGGAGGACAGATTTGTCAGAGCATTGACCTTCCTGGTGAAGATGTGGCACATTCAAGGGACACTAAAATAGACGAGCGCAGGGACCGGAGAGGGGCGAGTTGGTGGGACAGGGAAGGGCGTTAAAAGATAATGCAAGAAATACAACAGAGGCAAATTTGAAGATTGTTGTTGTATTCGAAATGTCAATATAAAGAATAAAAAAAACGTAGGTGTCCCTGACTGGTCACTCACTAAGTAGTTTGACATTTTCCATTGGGTATGTGCCTTGCTAAGATGCAGGTCTTTGGAAAAGTTATTCCTTCTATAAAAGTTAGAAATACGTACAACAAACCTTCTTCTGAAGTTTGAAAAGTTTGAGAAAGATCACGGCATGTCACCAGGCCAAATCCCAGCATATGGTTCTACTACAAGAGTAGTGAGGTTTATTTGAGGGTACAGAGATACTTAACCTAACTACACACAATATTTATATTAGAGTGATACATAGTGTTACAACTTTTTACCTCTACCATCTTACTCTGTCTACTACAACCAAACCATTAAATCTGAGATCCAAATGGGAGAGAACTCTGGGGAATTAATTGTTACACAGCGAGTGGGACACTATTACAGCACATGTGGCCTGGCTATCGAAGAACAGAAGATTCAAATTGATACAGTTGAATTATCTTCATCAGGCAGTCCCACATCAGCCAGGCTGAGTCATATCTTACACAGGAGAAGCTGTTGTCCCAGGTACCTCGCCATTACTGCAGTTAATAACTATATAGTATGAGATTGCCCACTACTAACAACGTAATGGCAAAAGACAAACCGCATCCAGGCAGACCTGTGGAAGCACTGGGCTCCCCCAGAGACATGAACCCGACACACAAATTGATTAAGGCCTTATACTACATGGAGACAAGGAGTCACCTCATCAAATGGTTATATGTAGGAGTACCTGTGAACGCTGCGGTTCAACTTACAGACTTATAAGCAAAATGGGTGGCGGATATTGGGCAAGAGATTTCAGACAAGGAGTGAGCTTTGAAATGGAAGATAATCAGTCTGTTGGTGGTATGGGACCAATCACTGATACCCTGCCTTTGACTACCGTAATGTGGAGCTCACCCCAGTATACAGGAAGATGTAGTTAGAAAAATGGAAGGAAATTTTTGCTCTCCTCAAAACATATTACACGGGACGAATCTGAAATTTTAAAAACTGCAAAAAAGCTCCGAGGGCCAAAACCTGAAAGATTTAGATAAACAACTTCGACCCGAACATTAAACAGGCCGCCACTCGGGAAGTGATTACATTTGAAAAATACATTACCACATGAGAAGGTATTAAGGGAGTTTTATTTAACTCATACAAAAGCCTAACATAAATAAAGCATCAAACTGGAACCAAAGAAGTGGGACATTTGAGTTGTGGGGGAGAGACAAAAAAAAATGTGAGCGTTTATAGATACACATCAGATTACAAATGGATACTCTTACATAGGGAGCCATCTGTAAAGTCAATGTTCTGGTAGCCAACACAGGACTGGCTGAAAAGTATGTACCTCTCCCGCTCTGGAAGTGTTGAAGGGATTGTGAAGGAGTAGGTGATGTCCAATACATTTGGCAGGAATGCCCCAAACTAAAGACCTGCAGGTCAGATGTACTCCATATGGTTACAGCCATAATAGGTTGCTGCATCCCCTCACACCAGAATACAGTGGTCTCTGGCCTTAAACCAAATGGATGGTACTACCTTTGCAATCTTGAATGGAAGTTTGAATCCCAGCAACTGCTAAACTGAATATTGCGAGGAACTGAAAGAAGGTAGCTGCATCCACCTTAGGAGGTGTCTCTAAAGGGCCTGGGACACCATGGTGACTGATGGAATGTCAACTGCCTGGTAAACAAGCATTGGAAATGCAATAGGTCTCGCACCATTAGAGTTAGTGCTTTTAGAATTGTTTATGGGTTTTTTTTGTAAATGTTTAGCATTTTTGTTTCCTGTAGCCAATGCTAAAGTATTACAAATAAAAAAAGCCATAAACATTTCTAAAAGCTCTAACTGAAATGGTCTGAGAACTATTGCACTGGGTGAGGGTGAGTGAGGGTGAGTGAGGGTGAGTGAGGGGTTGAGGGTGAGTGAGGGTGAGTGAGGGTGAGTGAGGGTGAGTGAGGGTGAGTGAGGGTGAGTGAGGGTGAGTGAGGGTGAGTGAGGGTGAGTGAGGGTGAGTGAGGGTGAGTGAGGGTGAGTGAGGGTGAGTGAGGGTGAGTGAGGGTGAGTGAGGGTGAGTGAGGGTGAGTGAGGGTGAGTGAGGGTGAGTGAGGGTGAGTGAGGGTGGGTGAGGGGTTGAGGTTGAGAGTGAGGTGTTGAGGGTGAGTGAAGGTGGGTGAGGGTGAGTGAGGGTGAGGGTGAGTGAGGGTGAGGGGTTTTGGGTGAGTGAGGGTGAGGGGGAGTAGTTGAGGCTGAGTGAGGGTGAGTGAGAGTGAGGGTGAGTGAGGGGTTGAGGGTGAGGGGTTGAGGGTGAGTGAGAGGGTGAGGGGGTGAGTGAGGGTGAGTGAGGGTGAGGGGTTGAGGGTGAGTGAGGGGTTGAGGGAAAGTGAGGGTTTGAGGGTGAGGGGTTGAGGGTGAGGGAGGGTGAGTGAGGGTGAGGGGTTGAGGGGGAGGGGTCGAGGGGGAGGGGTTGAGGGTGAGAGAGGGTGAGTGAGTGAGGGTGAGGGGTTGAGGGTGAGGGGTTGAGGGTGGGTGAGTGAGGGTGAGGGTTTGAGGGTGAGGGGTTCAGGGTGAGTGAGTGAGGGTGAGGGGTTGAGGGTGAGTGAGTGTGAGGGGTTGAGGTTGAGGGTGGTTGAGTGAGGATGAGTGAGAGTGAGGGTGAGTGAGGGGTTGAGGGTGAGGGGTTGAGGGTGAGTGAGTGAGGGTGAGGGGTTGAGGGTGAGTGAGGGTGAGGGTGAGTGAGGGTGAGTGAGGGTGAGGGGTTGAGGGTGAGTGAGGATGAGTGAGAGTGAGGAAGATCACCTGCCAATGTGAGCCCAGCATTCACTCGAAAACTGAACTCCAGTTGTCTTACAGGAAGTATGCAGCGGGCGTAGATAAATGGGTGAATAGTTGCGACAGTCAGAGAAAGTGTATCAGGCCCTGCGAAGATTATATTTCTATAAAGCGTACTGGAGCTTTACAAGGCCCCTTACTATGTCAAACTCAACCCTACTTGTTGGGCCCTCCGAAGGAGGTGAGGCTGGGTTGGAACAGAGGGAATCGAATCAGTAATTCGAAATAGTGCTCCCAGACATGTCACATTGGCGCTAGGCAGGAGTAAGTACGCCATCTCTGCAAAGAATGCTCATCAAACCAGAAGGCAAAATGAATATAGTTTCTACCCTGGGAGTCATCCATTAATTCTATTTTAAAGTGCCCCAGAAGTAAGGCAATGCAAGAACTCAGTTAAAGACGGTGCGAGATAACTGTATTCTAAACTTTTTTTTTCCAAACAAATGGGGGCAAGAATTGTTCAGTTACAAAAGAGCTGAACGAACTGCACTGTGCGAGTTCTTTGCTACCCATATCTTTGCGAGTTATAAGTCTACTTGGTAAAGTGCACTTCAAATTAATATTTTAAAATCGAACTTACGTTAGGGTGCGTTTACAAGCGTGTGACAGATTCTAGCAGTTGCAGCCAATGAATATTGATACAAAAACAAATTCTTCACTTTTCTAGGGTAAAAACAAATATTTTTTTCTGTGGGGCTCGTAAAATAGAGCATGGAAAAATAAGGCTGCGCCTGAATTTAAATGAATAAAAGCCCTCACAGCGCTAAAAACAGACATCCGTAAGGAAGAGTCGCCCACAGCGTGAAACATAAAAGGGTATGCAGGGCTCTGGAAGTGTATGCTACCTCTCACATACGTACATTTTATTTAGTTCGTCCACGGACGTTATTGTATTGGGTATGTAAATAGGGGGTTGCCTTACACGTCATTGTAGAGGCTGCCATGGTTTTATAAAACACATCCTTGCCCTCTCCGTCCCCTTAAAGAGGGCCGATGGCCAGCCCGGACCAGCAGCAAGTGCTCTTGGACTCCAGTCCGGTGAGGAGGAGAAGCAGCTCAAACACTAGGCTTCGAATAAAAAAAAATGCGACACGGCGGGCAGGGGAGGGGGCGGAGCGGGTAAAATAAACAAACGAGACGGAGGGAAGAGAGGGGAGGGGGGAGGAGAAATGCGACACGGCGGGAAGGGGAGGGGGCGGAGCGGGTTAAATTAAACAAACGAGACGGAGGGAAGAGAGGGGAGGGGGGAGGAGAAATGCGACACGGCGGGAAGGGGAGGGGGCGGAGCGGGTTAAATTAAACAAACAAGACGGACGGAGGAGAGGGGAGGGGGGAGGAGAAATGCGACACGGCGGGAAGGGGAGGGGGCGGAGCGGGTAAAACAAGACGGACGTGCACGCGCTTTTAAGCTCAATGCGCATGCGCATTGAGCTTAAAAGTCACGGGCACTGCAAGGAATCGCCACGATTCCTTGCAGTGGATAAAGAGTGGATAAGCCCCCATAGTCTCGCTTGCTCGATGCGCATGCGCATCGACAGGCGAGACCTAAAAACGAAGATAACTTTTAGCCCTTTGGCAAACAACTTATTTGAAAAAGGACTGCAGAGAAGTTTGACACCTTGCCTAATGGTACTATAACTGCTGATACAACTGGATATAACCTAGGTTTTTGCCCTTTATCAACGTTCATTGATGCAAATGTTATTGGTGCAGATCTGGCAGATTAAATTGGATGGACTAGTATTTCTGGTTCTTACAAGGAGGGGATGAACAGCAGAAGAAATTTCGTTTTTATTTTTCAGAAACAATGACTGCAATTTCATAATGGAACTGACAATTTAAGGATTGAATACCCATGAGAGTCCACTTAAATTCTGACTACAGGCCTGCAATTGCCTCCTTTGTGAGATGGTGCTAACACCTCTCACAGTAACTTCTCTTATTATCGGAGGTCACTGCACTTAAAACCTGTAAGTCACTCCTATGGTACGCCATTCAGTCCTGAGGGTAGGACGCTTGGTTATAAGTGTAAAGGTGCCCCTGCATGAGCAGGATAGTCCTACAAATCTCACAGTCCTTTCTCCAGGCTTTGTGAGTGTGGTCAGCCATTTTAAGACATCAGTCATTGTGCCGAACATGGTCATGTTTGGTATCAAACATGTTGGAATCATACCCAAACACTGATTCCGGTGTTGGAGGTATGATCCCATGTACTGAGGGGCTCATTAGAGGAGCATCCTCTACCTCCGGTTACATACTTTCAGGGTCTGCCAGCAAGCTAGTGCTGCTGCCAACCACAGACATTAATCTGCCCGCCTGCTGCTGAGCTCGAGAAGATATAACAATAGGTTTCCTGTCCTGTATTAGGCTGGGGTGGGGGAGCTTTCCCAGCACCACAAGACTGCACTGAAGGGCACATTTGGTGCCCTCCTTGCATACACCGGTTTGAGCCAGTTCTGAACCCTTGGTTCATGCTATGGCGTAATACTGGACGTGATACTACCCTCTGTCCAGCCCCTCCTCTAGGAGGAATCCCGAGTTGTTCCAACCCTTTCCTTTGGTATTTAAGGGCTCCCCCGTGGGTGGGTCCTAAGATTCGTTGTGGAACAAGACTCCTCTCTGAAACCAAGACACTCTTGGACCGTCTGGACACTAGGATTTCGCCTGGGAAGACTTCTGCTGCTCCTGGTCTGCAAGTAATCTGCCTTGTCTGTGCTTCGCTCAGGATCTCCAGGGACCTGTGGGCATCAAGAACATCCAAAGTAATCTCTTGGAGTGAAGGAGTCACTTCCCTGCATCTGCCAGCGCCACACCCAAAGCTGACCTGTCTGCTGATCCTGTTTTCCTAGGGACCTCTTGATGCTCAGTAACATAGGTGGTGGATCCGTAGCTGTCGTTCCTGTAATTTGGAGGACAGAATCCCTCGTCTGAGCCGCTGAGACCGAGCCCCTGTGCACTTTGTTGACTAGTTATTGCAAAGGCTTGTTGGCTCTGCACTCTAGAGACCTTCAGGCTACAAGAAGCTCCAGCATCTCATCCCTCAAAGAACAGCATCCTCCCTGCATCCCCTGCTTGTGGGCTTCCATCTTTGGTGAGCTGCCTGGGGTCCTCTTGCGACTCCTGTGCTTTTGGCCTGTGGGTCCTCCCCAGTCTTCTTCTGTTTTGGTGGGCTTCCCTGCTTGCTTGGGGCCTGCTCGGTCTCTCCTACACGTGATAAGTCCCTTGGACCTTGCTGGTCACCACACTGTTAGTCTTCCCGCTATGTTGCGGCTACCAAGGATTGTTTGTGCTCCAGCTGGACACTCACCACCAACGTGGGACAGCTCATGGACAGCTCCTTGTCTTCCACAGCGTCGCTGGGTCCCCACAGCTGCAGCAACAAAGTCCTTGTGAACTCTTCTGAACTTCCTGACAAAGGTGGGCATTGTGCTTCCGTGCCTCCTGGTCACCTCTGAGTGGCATAGACTCTGCCCCTCTGCTTGCAGGTTCACCTCTTCAAAAAACCACCGTTGGGATTCCACCGGACATCTTCACAGACTTCTCCAGAGGCATTTCCTCCCGAGTCGCCCATTGTCATCTACGAGTGGTTCCGACGTCACTTCACCCCTACGACTTCCCTGGTGCAAGTAACCTGGTTTCTTGGGCATTCACGTGTGAGGTGGCTCTCCAACAATCCATCCTTCAAAGGGTTTCTTCAGGGTCCTCTGGGAAGGGTCCTTTTTCTTTAAAACTGCAACTGCTCTTTTATGGCACTGCCCAAAGCTCACTAGATATTGGAATCTGATTCTGGATGAGGTTGAGGGGTCCTTTGACCCTGCCATCCCGAGAGTCTCTGCCTATACACTGCTTGGTCTACCAAACACATTAATATTCCCACTTCGCTCAATAAGGGGAAGGCAGATGGCCTTAGCACTTAACGCTGCCCATCGAGTACTATTGTCCTGCTGGAATTTGGGTAGAATCCGTGATCATCTGCAGTGGCTCCACCAGCTTTGAGCTTTACTTGGCATGGAAAGATTATTGACGACAACCTTAGGAGACAAATCAGAGTACTCAAAGATTTGGACACCCTTTATATCTACCCTCTCCTGTGAATTCCGGGAACTGACTTGCCCCAAATACTTACGCATTTTGAGATTTATCCTAAATTCTCAGGAGGAGGAGGAAGTCATTGGTACTATAGCACGTTCATCATAGCCCCGCTTCTCTTCCTTTGCGCAATGTTCCTGGGTTATTGGCTCGTTCTGATGGGGTCTGGGGGTTGATTTTTGTTTCATTTTTTGTTGTTGTTTTCAGTCTTGGAAATGGCAAGTTAGACGGCTCAGCAGCTAATTTTATACGAGGGTATCTTTGGGGGGCACGATGTACTGTTTCAAAGATTTTATCTGTCTTTAAAAGCACTTGGGCTACTGATCAGCTCCCCTTGTTCCTCTGAGGACGCGGCTGGCCCTGGATGGGTTGTAGGAGACTTGCTGTGTATTTCGCATTTACATTGCCATCTGTACTCTTTCCTCTGGTAATTTCAGTGCGGCCGGCCCTTCGGGTTGTAGGCGGCTTGCTGTGTATTGCCTTTTATTAAGGGTTTTGCCAATAAAATTGATTTCATTCTAAAACTGCAACTGCGACTTATCCATTGACTTCTATTGAACATGCAGCTGTGTTTCCACTCTGCACACAGCCTCCTTGGGGTTTCTGGGTGCCTATTTTGTATAGTGCTTGGTTTACCAAGCTCTTTTAAGTCCTTTGGTCTAAGTCCTGTTCTCCTTTGCAGTTTGCAGTTTGCATTCCACTTATTTAGTATATGGTTTGGTCTTCCCCTGGAGACCAGTGTATATTTGTGCTACTTACCTGATTTCTATTAAGTATTTTTTGTGTATTTTTGATATATCTGGGTAGGAGATATACCAAGTGGGATTGATAGCGTGGTAGTAATAAATATCCTTTTTTTTCTTAAACACTGTGTGGTTTTTTCTCATCAAATATTCACTCTTGATTAAATGTAGTAAAACGAGCTGTTTTACACTCCTTCAAGATAAGCCTAAAGGCTGCTCTCCACAGCTACTTCTTTGAGAGCTTTAAGGTTATCAAAGACCACTAAAATCACCATAAAGTTTGTCTGGATTAGTGAAAGGTTCATCATTCCTTTAAGTGTGCATCATATACTAAGCCAGCCTCCTACAGTTTGTATTTGTATGCATGTTTTTAATGTTTGTGAAAACCACAACTTCACATAGACTTGAGAGTGGTAAATAATCACTTGCAATCCAGGAATTCATAAGGAACATGATCCTGAAGAAAGCCCATTGACCTGGAGTGGCATTTGATAGGCCTGAAATCTATCGACCTTTGATGTTTTGGGTCATAATACAGCCTAGCAACATTGTTCTATAAGTATTTTTAACCTTGTCAAATGTATACTCAATAAATGAACTACTTACTTTAATCGGAGAAACCTGAATGCAATTTGAACCATAGCTCTCGCCATAATAAGTGCTACTCTTACAAACTGCGTCGCGCCCACGTCCTCACATTAGGTGCAGTGGGTGAGGATCAAATGGTGAAGCATACCACTGGTGGTACCAGTGGGTGAAGATCCTTCTAAATAATAAGAGATTGAGGGGGTTTCAACCATTAAAAGCCTCTGGGAACAAGGCATCATAGGACAGCCCACTCATTTCGATAGAATCTAGTGGAACAACAGACAAAGCATCTCTTCACATACCCACCCATTGACCCCACTCCAAATGGGACCATGAAAAGTACTTGAAATTTCCATGAGTGCCTTTTAATCCTTTGCGTGCGGACGGCCCTCGGCCTTCCGACGTCATGGTGACCGTGTGCATCGCACGGCAGGTGCTGTCCAATCTGCGCCCGCGTCAAATTTCCCCACACAGTACGCCAGAGCCAAAGGGTTAAAATTGATATTGGTCAGTCATTAGGTTTGTTTTTTTGTAAGTGAAAATTGGGCTCTAAGATGCGCTATTAGACTCCATACATTCAAACTTTTCTCGAGTGCATATAAGGCGTACGCAGATTTACTTACACCGCATATATTAGAAATGTACGCTGAGACCCACGAGACGGGCATGCTCCCCCATCCCTGAGACAGGCCTTAATTATTACTCTGCTGAAGAAAGATAAGCCCTCCTCGCTGTGCGATTCATATCGCCCGTCATCCCTGATAAATTTGGATGCAAATATACTGGCGAAGATTCTAGCCGCTAAATTACAGCCTTTGATGCCGCTTCTAGTGTTGCCGGATCAATCTGGTTTTATTCCGGAGTGCTCGACCTTCCTCAATCTACGCACAATATTTGTCATGTTCCATGTGCTCAATCCAGAACTGTCTGCTTTGGCAGTTCTTCTTGACGCTGCCAAAGCGTTTGATTCTATAGAGTGGAGGTACATGATGTACATTTATTTATTTAGAAAATTTTATATAGCGCGAACAAGATCCTGGCGGATATCAGAGCGTTGTACAGTCAGTAAAAATTACTTCTACATCACATCAGTGTAAATCAGGGCACATATACAAAACATTTTGTAGAAAGCAAAAATAGTTCAGTGCAACGCCAAATCTATCTTGTGGAATGTGACAGAGGAAAGATAAAATGTATAGGTTGTTTAGATAGTTCTTTATCATAATCAGGTGTGCGGTTGGTCCCGAAATTTCAATAGACCTTATTTCACGTGAATTTGGCCATGAATATAAATTTTACTTCTTTTTTGAAAGGATGGGATTCCCCCTTGTTTTTTCTTTGCTGAATTCATGTCCTATACACTGCCGCTTCCGCGAGAGTCAGGGTGGGTGGGCTTACATCAGAACCGTTTAGCATACAGCGCGGTACTAGGCAGAGTTGCCCCCTGTCCCCCTTTCTATTCACTATTGTACTGGAACCGCTGGCATGTAAAATCCGGCAATCCCACAGGGCGGCTGCTTTAAACTTTAGCAATCGGCCAGTTGGCATTTCACTGTACGCTGATGATATGGTCCTATACGTCAGTGAACCACAGTGATACCTCTCCCCGCTTATCCGTGAATATATCAAATTGATCTCTTTTCGGGTCTTCAAATAAATTGGGGGAAATCAGTTATAATTTCATTGACGCCTGTCACAATGTGTCCCCAGGTGGAATATTCCTTAGTATGGTCGGAAGAACCAGTTAAGTATTTAGGGGTATGGTTAGACAGAGACCCCGAGGTCGTAATCAGGGAGAACTACGGTCGCACATACACCGAGCTGGTGCAGCAGATCGATCACTGGGTTTGTTTACCACTGTTCTTGGCAGACCGTATAGCGGTGATAAAAATGGCTATCCTCCCCAAGCTTCTCTACTAATATTCCTATCAGACTGGCTAAACATTATTTCAAAACAGTTTAGACCCAACTATTGAAACTAGTGGGGGGGGTAAGCATTATTGATGTGGACAGGCTCAGTATGCGTATTTTTGGTTTAGGGCTCACAACTTCATCCCGCATATGGCCGTGGAAGAGGGGGACGCACACCCATTGCAGCTAAAAAGTATTACCCACACGTGTAGGCAGACGCCCAAGTCGGAGATAAACACGATCAATGTAGGAGAGTAGGGTCTGCTTCCTATGGTCACCCCCACTTTTTGCTGTGATACTCTGGTTTTTCGACTTTAGTGTGGCTGTGGGCCTGCTAATCAGACCTACAGCCCAGTTGCCTTTCTCTAAATTGATACCATGTACTTTAGGTACATACCTAATAGGGAATTGGGTCACTTTTGTGAGCCCCTGTATAGTGTGCCATAGGTACCCAGGGCATAGGTGCATCAAAGGCCTACCAGGGGCTGCAGGATGTATTATGCCACCGCTGGCTGGCCATCCAAACTAACACCACAGGCTGATCACTCAGCTTGGGCAAGGTGGTGTAATCACCCCTTGCTTAGATATAGTATACCTATATCTACCCTTATATATAGACACATATATACCTATAAGTCATTCCTATGGCAGGCCTTGACAATCCTGAAGGCGGAGTGCTTGGTTTTACGTGAGAGGGAGCTCTAGCATGAACTGAGCCCTTCTGCAGCTTTCGGAACAATGTCCTTATAGCTGTTCTATGATATAGCCTTACCCTATACTCTTAAGTGCATTATAATCCTCGCGGGTAATGCTAACTTTGGTTTGGCTTTATCAAAACATGTCGTGTAAGGTGTCAAACACTTTGGAATACTACCCCCCCCCCCCGCCAGTTCTGACGGCGGGGGTAGCATTCCACCCTTCTAGAGGGAGAAGACATGTAGTTACTGCTTTACCCGGTTAAAGTTAAACAGAGCCTCAGCACCACAAAATGGATGCTGCTGCCACAGACATGAGTCTGACCTCCTGCAGCTGGACGAAACTCCGGCAAGGGAGGCCTGGACAATAGGTTTCCTGTCGAGACAGCCTGTAGTGTATTGGGGCAGGGTGGGTTCAATGGAAAGATGCTTTCCAGACACTGCCTGGGGCACACAATGTGCTCCATGCATAGCCCGGTTCAAACTAGTTGCTGGGGCACTCCAGCCCCAGGTCTGGCGCAAATCTGGACAAAGGGAAAGGGGTGTAACCAGGTTCCATCCATAGGAGGGACCTAGCAGGTAATCCAGCCCCTTAGTTTAGTATGAAGATAGGAGCTGTGTCTAGAGAAATTAGATTATCCTGGACTGAAACTCTGAAACGAAACTTTTGGACCTTAGACGTTCTATTCCGACTACAAGACTGACGACATCTCCCTTGTGGTCAAGGAGTTACCACCCTGTGCAAACAGGCACCACCAGTAACTTGCCGGTTTGCTTTGTCGACGCTCCCGCCGGAACCCAAAGATTCCGCGACTCAGGAACTGGACTTCCAGACTTCTCCGACTCCGATCCACATCAAAGCGGAGGCCCATGGCGGACAGGAGAGACGTGGGACTGGACACCCTGGACTATCTGCTCTTTGCTAACCGTGCAGCTTTTGAGGTACCCTCCAAGTTGTGCATTGGGGATTGAGAAGCCCCAGACCTGAGCAGCATTTGCACCAAAGCTCAGCCCTCCACACTCCACGAGTGCCGCGTGGGGCCTGCTCCTGCATTTCAGCTCGACGCGTCTTCCCGGTTGCGAGTCCGTTGGCTATTGAGCCCTCCGAAGACTTCCTTTTGAAAATACACTGCTTGCCTGGTTGCTCCGGGCTTGCTCCAGCTTCCCTGCAAAGGAGAAGCTCACCAGACCTTGCTGGTCTGACCTGAAGCCAAGCTTCCCTTCCTGCGTGGATTGCGTTTGCCAAGGCTTGTTGGGTCCAATCCGCATACCGACACCACAGTCAACAAGATCCTTCGTGGGACAGGTCGAATCCAGCTCCTGGTCGTCGTCGACACCTCCTGGTCCTCGTGGCTGCAGAGAGACCAGCTTCACCTTCTTCACCTGAATCAGCTCGACATCGCCCGGTTCCTACCTGGTCACTGGCTAGTGACCCAGACTCTGTCCCCTCTGCTTTCAGGTTCTTCACATCTTCGATCCACCCTTGGATCCACCCGGACACTTTTCTCCTGGTCGCCTGCAGCACTTTCTTGCAGCTCTCCATAGGAAACACCAACGAAACCAGACACGAAAGAACACCTATGCACCCGGCTTCCCTGGGTGAGGTAACTCGAGTACTCTGGTGCTCCCGTGGGTGTTGACTCTCGAAGTGTCCTAGTTTAAAAGGGTTTTCCCGTAGTCCATCCGGAAGTGTCCTGAATCTACTACTTTGTAACTTTTACGTTCCCATTATAACTCTATGGTAACTCGCGACTGTGTTTAGACACTGCACTCCTACTTCCAATCCCTTGGTTGTTCAGTATAGCCCCAGCGATTCCCTAGGCTCTAGGCCTATTTACTATTCCTGAAGTGGTTCTTATACCACTTACTTAGTATATGGTTCGTGAGGCCCCTAGGGCAGAATTGGATTTGTGCAACTTAAAGTATGCTTATTGAGTAACTTGTAATGTATCTCGATCTCTGACCTCATAAAGAGTTCAAAGGGGTTGTGTTAGTAATAAATACATATATATTTTGTATATACCTTGTCTGGTGTCCTTTCATTTGGTATTCAAGGGATTATAATTCGTAAAACAGCTTGCTTCACACGCTCTCTGAAGTCTTAGCCTAAGACTGCTGGTCCATGCTACCACTAGGATAGCTGATCTATAAGGTTGACTTTACAACAATCATCATAAGGGTCGTTTAGACTGGTGCAAGGTGCCCACTAGAATAGTGGACATCGTATACCAGGCTAACTTCTCACAATCAACAGCACTATTTCAGCGTGTCAAGAGATTGGGAGGCGGGCCCATAAGCTTCCGCTGTATGCTCCTGCGCTGCCTATAGAGGGCCATGTTGCTTTATCGGTGGCAAGAGAGAGAGGCCCCATTACAGCCCTCAGAGAGGCAGGTTTTACACGTATGAGTGATCTGTATGTTGATGGGCAGTATATCACGAAGAATGACTTAGAATATATACAGAATCCCACCCCTCGCTTTCAATACACCTGTTACAGGCTCCGATCGGCAGTACGGGATCACTACACTAATTTCCCAGATGAACCGATGACGCTGAAGGCGCTTCAGTTGATCATAGTAGCTCCGTTGAGGAAAAAGCTGCTCACTAGGTTATATAAGGCGGTACGCGGGGTGGACAAAAGTATGGAACGCTGGAGCGCTACGTTAGACTCACAGTTGACTGAAGAAATGTGGGAACAGGTATGCAAGTTAAAAGGGAGACTGACGCCTAACAGTAACTTACGAATTATCCATCTGAAGTTCCTACATCAGGTATACCACACTCCCAAAAAACTACACAGGATGGGACTGCGAGATTCAGACTGCTGTAAGAGGTGTGGGCAGGGTGGGGCTGATTTCCTTCACCTTGCGTGGCAGTGCATGCTGGTCCATCAGTACTGGGAGAAGGTTGTTAGTCTTCTGTGCACCATGACCGGCTAAGTGGTGGATTGCACGCCATAGGGATGTCTATTGGGGTATCTGTCTGGGTTGAAAGCCTTAGTGGGGCAATTTATAAGGGTAGGTTTAGTGCAGGCAAAGAGGCGAGTTTTAGTCACATGGGACAGTCATTTGCGACCGAAAGCTAATCTGTGGGTAAAGGACATGAGCATTGTCGTCAGCAGCTGGAATTGTACGCGGAGGAACTACCGACATCCTCTTGACCAACGGATATCCGGGCCCCTCTGCGGGAATCTTTACTGGCACAGGGTGAACATGAGGGTGGGTAATTAATGCAGGCTGTGAGTCAACTAGTGCTGTCAATGCCTTGGTCACTCCAGGTATATGATATAGTGGGATTGTGTTGTAGATAGGTCTATGGCTGTATGATCATATGAGAATACCTGTTTTTGTCAATGTGTTTTATTATGAGACGGGGATATGTTGTTGTTGTTAAATTTTGCGGAGCGGCATTGTAATGTACTCTCACTGAAAACGCTCAATAGAAAAAAAAAAAGAAAATGTATTGTTGCAAACAATGACCGGAGCCTCTCCTTGAGAGACTGATGCCGGCAGTCAAGCCCGCAATACCTAAGGGCAGCCCGGGGGACTTAATCCTCTTCTCTCCTGAACCACGGCAAGTGCATCTATGGAATTACACAGTATTCTTCATACCAGAGCAGGCTGAAATACACCAATCTTCCTGCAAGGTAGCTCCTCTAAATGTGTCTGGGAAAGAACATTCTAAAATGTTACCTTCATGACTGTCCACAGCCAAATACAAAAATGCCTCAGAGGCGGCAAGCGGAGGGGCAGTGAAGAGAGCAGAGACGGACGGGCTTACCACAGTGCGTTGAACTCCTTCTGCAAAGGTCTATGGCAGAAAAGTGCAACAAACAACCCAAAAGATAAAAACGTCTCTTCTGTGCCAATGACCGGACTCAGACTAAGTCATATAGAAGAGTAGCAAATGCACACGCTCTTCCTACAAATAAATACTTTTTCTTATTTGCAACATCAAAAAAAAAAAAACTAAGCAAAAGGGTTACAGATCTGTCACCACAATTCCCTTGGGGAGCCAGGGTTGTCATGTTTGGAGGTTGCACATCCACTTGTTACCTTGTCAGGTTAGGGGTACAGATGGAGCACTGTGATCTAGCAGGCCAACATATCCAGATGGTGTAGAGTTCTGATGTTTATATTGTCCAACAAACGCCCATTTTTACTTGGGAAGGTATAAACCATATGACAGGAGGAGCCGAGTACTGGTTTGCCTCAGCTGGATTACTTCTGCCAGAAGGTTGGTTTTGACTTCTAAGGTGGGAAGCTCGATGTCAAAACCTTTGGTCGCACTCCGCATGGCCATCGCAAAAGAAGCAGAGTTCTCAGTGGCAGAGACTGGGGAAATATTAAACAAGTATCATGAGAAGGGTGAAGTCTGCTGGCCTCTTGAAGATCATCATAACTGTTGTCTTTGTGGTAGGGTTGACCAATTTCATCCCCTGCATCATAATTCTGGTCGGAATGAATCCCAAACAATAATTGTAATGTATGGGATATGCCTTGCGTAGGTTGGACAGAAAGTGGGTCAACGGGCAGAAGACTGTAGTATGGTGGAAACCGGTCTTGGCCCCGTTCGAGGTCAGAACGGCACCCACTCCGAGTCGGAAAGCACAATGGATGCAGCATCCTCCAACATTGATGAAGTCAGCATTGCTGTTCCGTGTGGCCTTTGGGTTTATCGACGTACAGTGACTGGAGGCTTTAGAATTATGGTTCCACCCCAATCACTACAAACAAACCTGGTGAGTGTTTAAAACCTTTTTTGGGTGGAGGCCTTTCGCTTGTACACTGTAAAATATTTGACTCAAAGAGAAGAGAGGTAGCTCCGGATCCATGTCTGGTGGCGTGGAAAGTAAAGAACAGACATCCGTATGCTAGAGTGGGGCACACATAGGCTCAGTACGTCATTTCCAGGGCATAACAGTCAGTGGGGAGCCACACAGCTCCACGTACTGCTGTGCAGAGGTAATGCTGAAAAAGTTTCCGGATCCAGTCTGACACCTGGGGAATATTCCAAAGGTGAGGAATCTGCAGTTAAAATTCTGTATAAGAAGTTCTGGATACATTTTCATTGACCAATCCGGAGCCATGAGAATGACTTATGCCCGGACGTTCCTGCTCTTCAGAACTCTAAGTATGAGAGGTAGTGACAGAAAGACATACAGAAGTCTAAAGCCCCACTCCATTCAGGATGCGTCTCCGAGAGAGCCTTCTTAGGAACTACAATGCTCAAAAGGTTCGACAAAGCGCATTTTCTGTGGTGGAGAAAAGGTCTAACCAATGTTCTCCCTATTGCTGGCAGATGCACTATGCCACTTTGGAGTGTTCACTGTGCCACTGGATTCAAGCTATCCTGGCTGAAGAGGGGTGAAACCCCGAAACCAGTCCTAGGATGCTTGTTTCCGGTCCAGGGAGGACCTGGCTTGGCAGTTCGGGTTGGACTGTTCCCATGAGGCACAGGGTCAAGACTGATTTGCATATGGCCAGGTTTAAACTTGGGTGGCATGGTGAGCAAAATACTGATGGATTTAACCCAGATCTCTTGACTGGGGGTGAATGTTTTGATTTGTTCTGTGTTCCGTCCATCAATTGTGTGTCTTTTGCTTTCTCGCCCTACGTGTACCAGGTATGCCCAGACGTGGGTCCTGGGCTCACTGTGCCAATGGAATCAAGCTATCCTGGCTGAAGAGGGGTGAAACCCCGAAACCGGTCCTAGGATGCTTATTTCCGGTCCAGGGAGGACATAGCTTGGCAGTTCGGGCTGGACTGTTCCCATGGGGCACAGGGTCAAGACTGATTTGCATATGGCAAGGTCTAAACTAGGGTGGCATGGTGAGCAAAAGAATGATGGATTTAACCCAGATCTCTTGACTGGGGGTGAATGTTTTGATTTGTTCTGCATTCTGTCCATCAATTGTGTGTCTTTTACTTTGGAGTGTAGCCACTATTTGTGATCTTGCTGGCACCGCCAGCTGAGTTTCTGCCCTGGCATTCAAATATTCGGCCAGGTAGCTTTCAGCCAAGGAAATACCCATATACCCGATGCTCCAGCCAGCACCACTGACAAAGTGCTTCTTGGCACATGGCCTAGGACCCCACCTTGCCACCCCATGTTTGCTGCAGTATCACCCTAGCAAAACGTCATCACTGAGAAATTGAACCAATCCCTTTTTGACAGATGGTAGAAAGGCTTTCATGATGTGAAGCAAGGTCTCTGCAAGAGACCACAGTCCTGATCGCCACTTTTCTCAGATGACGTCCCCATGTTGGCAGTGATGCATCGGTCACTACTGTCAGCTCTGGTTGGAAGCAGGAAGCGTGTCACCAGTCCAATTATGATTCTACCACAGCTTCTGGTCCTGTGCAGTCTCCTCTGAAACTTGGATGGAACCTTACAGGTTCCCCTGCTTCTGCGCCCTGCAGAGCCTGCATATGCCACCTGGTGTAATAGACTATTAGGAAGCAGGAGGCCTTGAGGCCCAGAAGCTCCAGAGTCACTCTCACCGATACCCAGGACCAAGAATGAAACATCGGGATCGTAGCCCAAATGTCCTGGACTGGTTCTGATTGAGGGAAGGTCTGAAACTGTGCCTTATCTAGGATGGTTGCAATTAAAAGGAGCATTGGTGAAGACGTCAGGTGTTACTTTGACATGTTGAGAGAGACCCATAACAATGTCAAGAGGTCCGGCATCATTTGGAGGTGGTCTACAACGGACTGTGGCGAGCACGCTTTTAACAGCCAGTTACTGAGGAAGGAAACACTGTAATCCCCAACCTCCAAAGAAGGCTGCCTCATCTGCAGCACTTTTGTGAACACTAGAAGGGCACTGGGAAGGCCTAAGGGGAGCATGGCAAACTGGAAATGTTCCTGGCCCACCTTAAACCACAAGTAGAATCTGTGGGACTGCAGGACGGGTACTTGAAGGTAAGCGCCCTGCAGGTGCAAAGCCATCATCCAGTCACCTGGATCCAAGCCAGACAGAACCTAGGCCAATGTGAGCATCTTGAATTTGTCCTTCCACAAGGAGGCATGCAGAGTGCAAGGAAGAAGTGAGAGTAACTGCCAGTCCCTATCTCTGGTTCGGGGAACCTCTCTACCTCTGCTTTGGCAAAAAGAGCTTCCACTTCTTAGTTCCAGATGGGTAGTTGCTCCTCAGTAAGATGCTCTGATCTAGGTGGAAGATGCAGATCAAAATGGAACGTCGGGGCATAGCCATGTTAAACAATCTGAAGGATCCACCTGTTGGAGGTTATAGTTTAGCAACCTTAGAGGAAATATCTGATCCTGCCTCCCACAGGGTGCTTGTGTGCCACTAAGGACAAACTAGAGCAGCTTGAAGGCTGATGCTGCAGGGGTGTGGGGTGGGGACTGGGAAGTAAGTTGCTCCTTTTGGCCTGGTCCCCGAAAGGATTGAGGTGCCAGTTGCACAGGTGGTGGGAGTGGGTATTGCGTGTAAAGCAGCCCTCTGGAGTGGTCTTGAAAGGGACAACATTGTCGAGGGTATTGTCTAGCAAGGGTAAAATAGCCTAAGGAGCATGCTGTGGCCCTGCGTTCCTATGGAATTAACCTTGTTGCCAACCAGGCGAAACCCATCGTATGGAATAGCCAATATAGAGGTCTCACCAGAGAAGTCTGTGGACCTCATCCAAGTGTGATGCCAAACCACCACATTAGTGCTAATTGCTCTACCCAAGCAGTCGGTGGTGTCCATTCCTGAACATATAATATATCTGGTTGCCTCCAGACCATCCTGGATGGTTTGTGCCAGAATGACCCGAAATTCCTCAGGCACGGCCGGCATGATCTTGCAAAGCACATTCCATAAAGCATGGGTATATCTCCACTGCAAACAGCTGGCAATCACTAACTGGAGGGCTATGCTGGAGGGGAAATCAGCTTCCTGAATGTCTCCATTCGTTTGGACTGTCAGGAGGCATCATAGAGAATTAATTGGATTTACCCTGCTGGTGGATGCCTGAACCACCAAACCTTCTGATGTATGGTGTTGTATCAACATCTCAGGTTTGCCTGGCTGTGGCCTGTGGCTCTTGGCGACCTACTGTAACCAGCAGACATACACAAGGCTTAGGCAGATTGTATGTACCATTGCATTTATTTTGCTTTTCTTTTTTTTTATATGAAGAAAGGATTGGAGCTCAGAGTGGATAAGCGTAAGAAGCTAACCTAGCAGGACAGCAATGGAACATAATCAAGCAATTTTTGGATAGAAATAAAGCTAGGATTAAGACCCATGTGGAGGTTCCAAACTCATTAACTTATCCACAAGACCAACTTACATCTGTACCCAGATAGGCCGCAACCACATATGGGCAGACATTTGATTTAGCAAGTGTGCACAGCGTTGTTTTCACCAGCTTACAAAACTTTTCTGCCCGGGGTCAGGTTCATAAAAGTTTGAAAAAGACAAGAGTAGGATATAGAGGCAATCAGAAATACTGTGAAGAGCTTAAAGTATAAAATGTTTTTGCCTAGCATTCAAAGATCTACTGGGGAGATTGTAAAAATAGTCACTGTGCGCAGGGACTTCTATTGGCTTGAGGGCAAAAGATTAAAAGCTCACTGGCTTTTCGAAAGATATACTCTTTGAACCTAGGGGGAATGCAGATAATGTGAAATATCTAAGTGCTTACCATTGACTCTCTAACGGAGAATTCATGGCATAAAAAGACTATTTCAGTCTCACTTCTTAAAACACCCACACGATAATGGAAATACAGTATTTTCTTTTCCCCTTAAATATAACAGATTTTGCGAGAAAAGTTCTGAAAAGTGTTTTTTTAATAGGTAAAAGTTGGAAAAGCACCAACTGTAGTTTCACATTGAAATGGATGAACAATGTTCCGCAGCGTATAATTTACATTTGTATTTTACAGATGCGACATAGCAAGAGAGACATCCCGCACTGTAGAAAGGTATTTGTCTTTTCAATCTTAATACAATTAATGTGTGGTGGGTAGGTTCAGACAGATGATTATTAACAAACCAACATTTTTATTTTAAAAAAACATCCATTATAAAAACTGCATATATGTAAAACCAAGACATTACCTGGTGAACGTACTCATCCATGCTAGAAGGCATATCAAAGTTTACTACTAATTTCACGTTGACCAAATCAAGGCCTCGTCCAAGTACTCCTGTGCTCACTACAACTTCATATTCTCCTTGCAGCAGCCCCTGGATAAAATGAAATACAGTTAAGATATGTGTTTTAGAAGTCAGACATTAGTAATGAACCTTTGTTTTCATGTGCACTAATACAGTAGTTAACTGTTTCTTTCTCTAGTTTTGCAAAGTTCAGACCATCACTTACCTCAACGTACAATCCTTTTTCTTTGCCCCCCTCCACCACAAAAAAACCCACAAAAATAAGGCGTACCAATTACTATTGAATGCTTCAGGCTCTGCTACAATGTGAGCAGATATTAGATTTATATTTGGGCTATTTGAAAAAACATTCGTTCATGTGTAGCAAACAGCCAAATTCGCTTAACAGGGACCTTCAGATTTAAAAACACAAAGTGCCAAACATGTAACGGTAGATGTCTAAACCTACATTCACACAGAACATGTAATTCAGCCTAAATATGAGGGAGATTGAGCACGCCACAGGAGAGACCAAATAGTGGGTTTGGCATTCTTGCAACATAAGGCTCCAATTATGGCGGGCTCAGTGCACACCCTGCAGCAACCTATTTGGTTGATCAAGCAAAGCTCACAAAACAGCTTATACGAGCTGCATACTAAGTCTCCTTTTCATTCACACTTAAGGTCAAGCAGGCATAACATCTAGAGCTATCGCACAGTTCTTTACTAGCCACCATACTTTCAAACAAAAGGCCTTGACAATCCCTTGGTTAATGGATCCTTCAGGTTAAGCTGCGGACAAACATTTGGTCTCGATTGAGGTTGACATTAATGCAACAGGATACCAAATGTTTGATGGGGAGCACATGAAGGACATAAAGGTGGCAATTAATCTGAAATAACTGCGTTTATGACCTCAACAATAACTATCTGCGATAGATGGTTTATTGTTCTCATACAGTCATTAATAAAGAGAAATTTTAAAAAGAAAATTTGATTGGGGCATACGCCACAATATTAGAGAGCTCTTAGATAATCAAGAAAACTATCATCAGAGGACATGTACGATATTCCTCTGGGGATACCATATCCTGCACAAACCTAATTTCTCTTATTCTACAGATTAAAGTCACCCTTGAAAGCTGAAGCTATGTGCAAAGTGTCAAAGGATTTGGAAAAGCAAAAATACATTATTTAAAAAAAATACAACTTTAAAATCCCTGAGCAAAGGGTAAATAAATTATAAATGTAAATGAAAGTAACATCAGGCACAATACATCGCAAGCTGGAGAGGTCTTGAATACAGGTCTCAAGTTGTTCTCTATTAGAGAATATGGAACGTCGTAGCATACATTAAATGCTATCTCAATTCTAAAGTCCTTCGTAGAGTCTATCCCATTCTAGGCTTTTTTCCTAATTATGTAATTCACCAGGGGTTCCAACTCTGTGCAGGTTTGAAAAAAAATCTTTGCAAAACACTTTCCATACAGTGTTCAAGTGTGTGCTATTAAACCACACACTGTACTTCAACTAGAGAAAGTTAAAAGTATGTGTTGGGTAAAGACTAGAAGAAAGCTTTTTCTAAAAGTAATGTTAATTGAGGAAAGTGGGTATGTCCAGATGAGGGTTTTTGGCTCAGATTTTAATAGAATTGTATTACCGTAAACCCAATAAACCCAACTCGCACAATGTCAACAATTTACTTAGATGCGGTGTTTGGCCAATAACATCAATAAAAAGACATGGCTATCCTGCACATCTGACACCAAACAATTCTTTGTGAAGGTGCGAAAAGTTCCACACTGCAGCTCTTGTCTGTATTTGTGATGTAGTCTTTCATCGGTATAAGAGCCAGCATCGAGATACAGGAGCCGCTATACCAAAAGATCATAAAAGCCAGGCTACAGCTTCCAGCTAAAATGTGCATTTCAGGTGGTTAATTACCATCTATGTTGATACTTAAGGTTTATGACTGCGAAAAAAGTACTTAATTACCAACTTTGCTTAAATGATAAGTTTAAGGCTATATCGTATTGTTGACGTTATAGATGCCAGCAGTGGGTGGGCGGTGTATTTTACTAAGTTGCCTGGGGAGGTTCATGACACATAAGGAGTAATTCCAGTAGAATTCAGCCTGAAAGATAAGAAAATGGAGGAACGGAGGGTTTGAAATAATGGTTGATGGAATTGTAGGGAAGAAGAGTAGGGAGGTGCGTGAAATTGGTTAATTGGGAAGGGGGAAGTTACATCTGTAAGGTTAAAGAGGAAGCAGGTGATAATGCCTTTTTATGGACTGGTGGAAGGAAAGAGTACGCTGGGAAGGAGATTAAGCTGACAACGCAGGTACGGGAGAAGGCTGTGGATATTTTCTTTGAGGGAATAGGGGAAGCTAAAGCCATGTTTATGGGGAAAACGATTGAGTGGCTTAGAAAGGAATAGGGAGAGGAATAAGGGATGGCCATGTGCTCCTTTGGGCATTGCTTTTCAGCATTTTGTCATACATTTAGAGGGAAAAACGTCAAGTACAGGGATAGTATTTTAAGCAGGCATGCACTGGGTGATGATTGAACTAGTAAAATGGAACAGTTTATCTAAAGTTGATTTCTTGTAATTTGTAGTAAACCCCTGACGAATGCATTGGGTATTATATCTACTACGAGGATTAATCATGTTTATTACCTACTTCAGAAAAAGGCCTCATGTGCATATCTGTTCTATTAGAAATATTTGAAGACATGATGCTTCTCATGGGACAAGATAAAAAACAAAAGTATGAAGAAAGTTTGGAATACCACGAAATAAATGGATTTAAACAAAAGAAAAAAGCGTGTGATCTTTGTAATGATGCAGGGATTAAGCTGTGCATCCAGGATAGGAGTGGAACTCCACTCCAGTTCTTTGACATTTCTGGTTGTAACCAGCACAGTTGTCAAAGTATACAATGAGCTTCCCCAAAACATTACCTTGCTTAAATAATGAAAAACAACACAGCTAGATACATGCTTTTGCCATGATCTCCTAGGTAATTAAAAAGTTTAATCTGTTCAGATATGACATACAAGTAAACATAAAGAGATACATCTGTTTGATTATGAACTGTGGTTTACTGATGAAAAACATTTCGTCTAATCATAAAAGAGTCATCCACTTGAAAAAAAAAATAACCTGAAGAATACGTGTTCGTTCGCTCTGAGTTTTTTCTGAATGGATCGAGACGCACTGCAGCTCTGTGATTTTGTGAACAGCATCACTCAGAAGATCAGCTCCAAGCCTGCAGTCCACAAACACCAAAACAGGTGGTTGGAAGAGCTTTGCATCCTGAAAAACACAATTTTATTGAGTGGCATTAAAAAAAAACTGTGTGAGAAAGAAAATGTTGGGCAATGTCTTTGCTACGTTAGGGTTTTGACGATGCGAGGCAGTGGAGTCAATTCCTAGGACACTAGAGATCCATACCAAATACAAATATGCTGCACTTAATAAAGCAACAGTTCCCCTTTTCTTCAACCCAGTCTGGCAATCGTTAAAGGAGGGAGGGAACACATAAAACCATATTCATTTTGTTAAGAATAGCTACAGAGTAATAATTCCAAAAGGCCAAAGCAACATAACACCAACAGATAATACAAATACTGGCCATACAAATGCCAATAGCCAACTGGAACAAGACCTCAAAAGGAAGCCTTCTCGAAACTACCACTCAAAGCAGAGGCTGTTTTTGCTTTCCCTTAAAAACAAAGTACGGAACACTATCTAAAAAAGATCATTTTGCTTGGATTAATTTGAAAAAAAAATGGCAACACCAAATTGTGTCAACACCACAGTGCACACAGAACCTCTATGATGAATACATGATGTTATTCAAGCACACTTCACCCAAAAAGGATAGTAACCCTTGTGAGTAACACAAAGCCTCTCCCCCTGTTCACGCCAAGTGACATGAGAAAATTTGAGCATGGGAGAATTTTGCTTTCAACTGCAAGTCCGGTAGTGAAATGAGTTCTTATGTCCTGCACATCCAGTAGTCTGGATTTTAGGTGTTCGTGCTGGTTCTCTCAGCCCTTGCTAAATGTAATCTTAAGTCCTCAAAACATCACTTCAGCGATTTTAACAAGGCTTAGCTACCCCAACAGAGTGAGAATCAAGACAACATCTAGTTCACTTTTAAGAATGTGATGACCCAGTAAAAAGACTCAAAAGCTAGCAAAACTTCCCCTAACTGGCCATGTTTTTCACCAAATTTGAATCATTTTAAAACTAAACACTCATAATTAATTTGCAAAATTCCTGTACAGGATTAGAAGTCACAAACCACTAAGTAAAAGAAGATCATTGAGTCTTCAGCAATACTTTGTGGGGTTGGTAGAAGCAAGCATAGAAGACATTTTATAAATATTTAAACTTACATTTAAAATTTCAAACAATTTCTTCTTTTTGGAAGGTTCTTCGACCCACAGAATAATTTGACGCACATTGGAACAAGGTAGATTCTTTTCCCCAACAGTTATCCTGAGGGGATTGTGCAAGAGCTGATTTGCAAACTGCTCTATGCTCGTCGGAATAGTAGCAGATACTAGTATGGTCTGATGATCTTTGGACGTGCTTTCCAAAACATCCAAGACTTGCTGCTGAAACCCCATCTTCAACATTGTGTCAGCCTGCATGAAAAGAGCATAAATAAAAAATTAATTTCAGTCAGTCGAAAACTTTATTTCGCCAATCGAGCCATAAAAGTACATTGAAAAATCTTCAAACATTTACACAAACTAATCAATATTTACAATCCCATACATTTGTGCAAGATTAAAACGACTGACAGTCACACAACAATTTAAAATGCATAAAAACAATAATTAAAATGCAATAAACAGTTTACATAATTTGTTGTGCTTCATTTTAGAAGCGCACAGAATGTGGCATACAATAATGATTTCCAAATGATCCTCACCTATAATTGCTTTAAAAACCTTCTCCTAATGTCCCACATAACATTTAAAAAACGAGATACAGCAAATACGATTGGAGGATCAGCATCACATTTTAACTCTGTAAGCCTCTAAGCAAAGGACAAACCGTAGGTTTTTACATAGTTGGATTATCCAGCGTTTACGAGGCAAAACATATGCAAGGCAGAAAAACAGTACATGGATTTCAGACTCGCCGTTGAATTACATGCAGGACACACACTTGAGTTCTCAGTGTGCGCTCCCAAAGTTAGAATCCCCAATCTGAACTCTGCAGATACAATTTCCTAGCAATAGGAGGGTAAATTACATCCAGGAAGAGTGCTTTTCAATATACCTCTTTTATTTGTAGGAACTCCATCGTCAGCCTGCCCTCTTTGACACTTTCCTGGAGGGACAATAGGTTGGATTGCCTGTAGTGTTTTACAAGGTCCGGCCTGGATATCAAAGCACAGGATAGCTCTGACCTGCCAAGCCTAGTGGAGAGATTCCTTATGTGGGCCAGCCACGGAATTTTACTGGAATTTAATCTTGGGAGGAGCTCCTTTAGCTCGACTTCGTAGGATAACAGCTCTGGAGTTACCCATACCCGGTGCTAAAAAGTCAGAGGCCTAAGGGCAATCTCTTCATCAATTGGCCTCATGCCCAGATCCATACAGAGGGGAACTAATTGGGTGCTATGTGGAAGGCCTATAAGCGGTCTCATAAAGTTGTCCAGCTTGACGAGGTCAGAGGTAGAACAATGCCCCCAATGCTCCGCCCCATATAGTGTAGCCCCCCTTGCTTGGGCCTTGAATATCCCTACCACAGGAGCTGCTGACTTATATACAGATGTTCTAAACAATTTCATGATCCCGGCCATTGTCTGGGTTAGCCTAAGTCTTGCTTTGGCCATCTGGGGGCCCCACCCAAATTGCTCAGACAATGTAATACCCAAATAATCGAATATCCTCACTTTTTCAAGGAGGATAGCGTTGAGAGAGGGGTTTGGGCACATACTCTTGGGAGGGTTGAAGACCATAAATTTAGTCTTGGATAAGTTAATCTCCAAACCTCTCATATTGCAAAACTGTGCAAACCCATCCAGGATGCGTTGTATACCTAGAGGTGACTTTGACAATAGCAAGGTATCATCCGAGAACATCAACGCAGGTATCTTCCCCTTGGTTAGCTTTGGGGCATCAGTGTCTTTTATGTTAAGAAAGTCAATAAGCCCATTGATATAGAGACAAAATAGGGTGGGGGCTGAATCGCATCCCTGTCTCACCCCCTTTTTGACAGGAAAGCGTGTGGAGAGTTCCACATATTTTCCACATCTAACCTGTACATAGTTGCCAGTATGTAGCCTCACTAACACATTGTGGAGGTAAGGAGGAATCCCAAGGTCGCTAAGCACTTCCCAAAGCTTCTTCCTGGGTACAAGATCGAAGGCCGACTTCAGATCAACAAATATAAGATAGAGGCTGCCACCCTCCATCTTCACCGTTTCCCAGAAAAGTAGCTGTAATCTAAATATCTGGTCCACGGTTGACATGTTTGATCTTAAGCCGGCCTGGTAGGGACTCAAAATCTCCTCCTCCTCAATCCACCCCTGTATCCGGTCCAAGAGAACCCATCCCATCAGTTTTTGAGTGATGTCAATTAAGCTGATGGGTCTGTAGTTAGAGGGTAGCAGAGGGCAGCCTTTTTTGAATATGGATACTATCTCAGCGCCATTCCAAGTATCGGGGTGGGGGGGAAGATTCATGCCCTTCAGAATAGCATTGAATAGGGCACACAAATATGGGGCCCATATTTTGGGTTCCTCCGGAAGGAGATCCCCCGGGAGTTTGTCAAGACCAGGGGCTTTGTAGGGGTGCAAGCTGTTAATAGCATTTCCAACATCCATCAATGATTTGTCCCAGCTCCCCTCCTGACAATGCTTCAGAGTTATACTCTGGATATCTGAGCTGGTGGGACCATCAGCCGCACAGTCATACAGAGACCCAAAGTGTGACTCCCAAACTTCGGGCGCTATGTTGGGCTCTATAGCCGAACGTCCTTCCCCCTCTCCAGTGCTCACTAGCCTCCAAAGCAATTTAAGATAGTTATTCTTAAAGGCAATCCTGAGGGCATCCCACCTCTCATTTTCCCATTCTTTATTTTTCTGCTGCATAATCTTCCTATACCTAAGGCCTGCCTTTAGCCTTCACTGCTTGCATAAGCTCCTGTTTTGCTTTGCGGCACTGGTTGTTAAACCAAGAGAATTTGGGTCGGTTTATTTCCCTCTTTAGTGTTACCGGATAGAATACAACGGTCAGATTTACAATTAGCTCCTCATGAATTTTCTTGACCATGTCTCTATCCCTTGCAGGTGCCTCCAACTGTCCCACCTCCCACAGTCTGGCTATCAAAGGTATTGCTAGCTGGTAAACTTTAGCCAATTTGAGGGAAGAGTGTTGGATACAGCTCCATTTAACTTTCCTTCTGTTGTTGGTGGTCTTTAGAGCACTAGGCTCGGTTGCTGTGTGGGTACGGGTGGTGGACACGCCAAGATTCCCCAACTTCCAGTTTGGAATCAAGGCATTGTGGTCACTATCCTGCATCTGCTGAACATAGAAATCAATAACTTTTCCCCAGGTTCTAGTTTCCACCATGGCCATCTCTATTAAATGTAAATTGACCAGGAAGGTCAGACATTGTCCTCCCGTTGCATGCCCTCAGAGAGTGGGATAACATAAGTGAGTGGAGTTGCATGGCCAGAGGGGACCATACTTTGATAGGAGTGATCTGGGGGATCAGAAATTAACCAGTATAGAGCTTCTTCTGAGGAAGGCTCATGGGTTTGGTCAGTTAGTGGCTCGAATTGGCAATTAAAATCACCTCCTATGATCAGCAAGGTCGCTGGATCCAAGGTTGGAATAAAACGCCCTAAATGGTCTATGGTGGCGGATTCTAGTCTATTGGTCACAGGTCTTGAATAGACATTAATTAGGGCTATTTTCATCTTAAGCAGGGAAATTAATTTCTCTTTCATTACCTTTAAAGCATGGTATATTATATTACAATGGTGCAACCATCTAACTATCTTTTTGGTCCAATTCTTTTCATTAAGCCTTAGATGTAAAATGTATTTTACTCTTATATAAAAAACATCACACGAGTGCAACCCAAAAACAAGGGTTCTCGGTTCCGAAAAATCGAAACTATAAAAAGATGTTTTAAAAATGCAGTAACCCACTTAAACTACTATATCTGAAATAAAACAAGAAGAAATAGAATTATAAACAGGGCCAGTGAAATGATGCTGATGGAGCAGATTTCATCTGCAGTCAGGCATTGTTTTATTTTTTGTGCTTCAGACAGACTGCATTTAAATTGCCACGCACATTTTGGTGCAAGTTAAAAACATGGCACATGAAAAATATGAAAGTGAGGCCTATTCAGTCTGAAATGCTTTTGCTGACTTAACGTGTTTTTTTCAGTGTAGAGAAAAGTGGCCTTTTTAGCTTTGAAGATTAATAGAATGTGTTTCTCTCTTCCCAGCTCATACCTTGCAATTTAAATTCACTATTTCTGTCTTAAAAGACTTTGACTTGTTGCATATATTGATAAACATTTTCAGTTAATAACACCTCTTTTTATAATGTGTGTGAATTAATAATATAAAGAACCAAACACTACACAGGGGGCTAAATGCTTTGTTGCATGAATAGCTATCTAAAACACTAAAGCATGTTGCTATGTGCTCTGTATTAACTGTGTGTGCTTTTAAAATTTACATTAAAGCATGAAAATGCTATGTTGCACATTGCACATTTATTTTGCATGTTGTCATAAATAATAGAAATGTTGCTTGAAACTAATAGCTTGGCTAGGTAAACATTTATAAGGGGTATTAGTATGGAGTTGGGAAACATAATGGGCTGATTTACATGAAATTAATATTCTCTTTGTGTCTGTTTTTTTTGGGGCCTACAATTAAATGGCTGCCTGTGAATCCAGCAAGGCTATGACTTGCATTTTCAGAAAAGAGTGCATGCACAGACTGTGGCAGCTTTCCTCAAATCGAAGAAGTCAAGGCCATCTTGAACTGTACATTCTTGTGATTGTGCCAATGTACCAGTTAGTTAAAATATCCGTCCTACTGCGCTGTAAAAGGAAGGAAGAGAATTAGAATGAAACATTTTTCCTAGTAAACGTTGCAAACGTATATAAATGTATTTATTCATGTAGGCTTCTTTTGTTAAAACTGGTATAGTCAGGATTTTAGATTGAGTCAGGGTAGTGAGAACTCTTGCCATCATGACTGACCAATCACGTACAAGTTTTCCTGAAGATGCAACATTTTTGTGTCGACTGTCAAGAATTAGAGTATAAATAATGACCTCTCTGGAGGTGGACTTTGGCTTCTAGGCTCATATGGCTTTCTTAGCTCAGCTGGTTTCTTGCTCATTTTGGCTTAGGCTTTGCTTCATTCTATGGGTTAGGTACGAGATCGTCACGGGTGCAGCCTTGGGCTTACGAGGAGAGTCAGGTGGGAGGTTCCCTGGTGATTTTTTCTTCCAAAGTCCTGGCACGTCATATTTTGGCACTGCAGGCCACATTCCTTGAGGCCTTGTGAAGGGCGGGCTGTTTTCCTCTTTAGACACAGACAGACAGAGAGTGCAGCTGATTAAGATAGAATTAGATGCTGAACTTTAAGTTTATGCTTTGACTAATGAATTAGGTCTGAAAAGATTTGACTTATGCATATATTTCTCTTAATGGGAGATTTTTGCAAACTATTTGATTTTTGATTAGCCTTGCAAGACTATTTTCCTTAGAATGTCTTTAAGAATTTTGAATGACATTTTGCGCCACATTTTCTTTCCTACATGTAATGCTTATATGCAGACTGTAATGTGTTCTGTATTAATGCTATTTTTCCTGTTCTCTAAATTCTGTAACCTGATTGATATTTTACTAACGAATAAAGGGTCAGAGAAAAACTTAACTTTTGACTAGAAAATAAAACACTTTAAAATACTCAACAACTCTCTTTATTGGCTTAAAATATTAATTGCATTTTTGACTGTTCAGGTTTATTTAAATCTCCTGAAGGTAATACATGGTGTGAAGGGCCCAACAGCTTTTCAGCAGTAAATAGAGGTAGCATGAGGTTTTGGTATTGAGAAATTACCAGAAGAAATTACTGCACCATCCATGCGATTCTGGGGCCATCATCTGCTGCATAATATGCCAATCTTAACAAAAAAATGACGTCTAGCTCAAAAGGATCAAAAATTACTAAAAGTACAGTGACCTGTGTTGTCGTGCAGTGGAAGGCCCTACGCAAAGTTTAACAGGTCATCTTTCAGTTGTTTGTACTGTATTTGGATGTTAAACTAGTACTCATAGAGGTGGAAACTTTTCCTAGGTAGTCTTTACATGTGAAACAAGCATTGCTATAGCCAATAGGTCTCGTCTATGGCTTTGCCAATATGTTTTAGTCATGTTGTACTCTGCGGCTGTATATTTCCAGAATTCAAAAACATTTAAGGACACTGGTGAACTCCTGGGCCCCTTTATTTCCAGGTAATATTTATGTTGTAGACCCGACAACTTAATAACACAAGATTACACAGTCATTGTAGCAAAGCTTACTTTCCTAAAAAGATGCAGACTGTTAGTGATCATGAGAGAGACAGATGTTGGGGAGCCCTGCGTAGGGCATGGAGTGCTACGGCACAGAGGCAATAGAAGCACGTCCATGGGAGTAAAGTGGGCAGGCAATGGGGATAGCATGTGAATAGGACAAGGGTATATGAGAGGGGCATGGGGCAAAGAACAATAGGAAGGAGGAGCAAATAAAACAAATGCAGGGGCATTGATGTTTGCAAAGCCTTAGTTGATTTTTCTTTTACATTTGATCTGCATTTAAAACCACAGAAGGAGCACAGTTCAGATTCCCACCAAGTGAAATAGTTCTCTTAATACCGCTTAAAAAACAATAACAGTTGATCAGTTGTACCCTTTGGGAATACAGCACATGGGTTTTAGAAAACTGCAAATTAGCAATAAATATTGTCCAGTACATTTTAGTGCAATATAGCAAAAAAATCAGTGTGAATGCAACATACAGTACTTCCATAAATTAAGCATAGATATCCTCCATGAAAGTGGCCCTATTTACAAGAGAGGGTTTGGTTCGAGAGATCAAGCATGCAGGGCCATAGGAGCATCTCCAAAATATATAATGGGCAGTGCAAACAAAGCAACAAATAAAAAAATGTATAAACCACACCCAAACTACATTGTCCACGAGTGGGGGACCGCAATATGGATTTCAGGACAAACCATCAATCCATTGATTAACTGAAAGCCATATCCGGACCTCCCCACCCATTTCTGCGACTTTCACCCTTTGCAGTCATATAACAATCTCCATGTTATAGATAACCAAGAACCTGGATCTCCATTCAGAAAATGTGGGGAGGGTTCAGAGTTAAGCCAACTTGCAGCGATACACATTTGTGCTACTGTTATGGCAATTAAAACCATATACCCCTCCTTTTTGGCCAACCCATTATCCATTGAGTGCGGGTGTTCCCAATACTGGTTAAGTGACTTGAGGCAGCCCCAGCCGTGGGAGAGGAGGATGGCTCCTTCCTTCAGCAGCAAAGGTTCCCTCAGCATGGACCGTGCAGAGGTGGACCCCCAGCTGCTGACTCACCCCCAAGCTCTCGGGGGGGGGGGGGCATTAACATAAAAGAGAAGACACACAGATGCTCATTAGTGGCTGATTTTTACAAAGTGAAACAGGAAAACCTGGATAAATTGCAGCTTCCCCCACTTAAATTGTGTGATCTCCGGCCAATATCGTTCACTAATTGTTAATGTGTATTAATATCAAAGCTTCCACGTTATTTGGCTCTCCCCCGTCACGCCACTCTGTCAACTCGCCAACCGCTACTGGATAAATCGTATCTTCCCTGCCTAAACTGTGGGATCTTAGACAAGTATTATATTTTGCTAATACACTTTTTCTTCATTATCGCATATGAAAGCATTTTCAAATGTAAGTTCAGAATACCGATTGTACAAAATCCTATTGTGTTTGATTTAATAGACTACGATGATGCTCCATAATATTCTGGCCCACTACAGGGATTACATGACAATTGCCTTGCCACTTAGTTCACTAATGGTTTATGTTTAACAACTACCATTTATAATAAAGTACGTCTCAGTACAGTGCATAGTGTGTCGTATTAACGTTAAAAGTTCCGAATGCTAAAGAAATAAACGTTGAATTTTGAAGAGACTTTATGGTACTTTGCCTGATGTTTAGTCTGTGATTTCCATAGCAAACATTTTGAGGGCTCAGCTCGTGCATGGGCTTCAAGATTAGAGCCCGGCTATGGCTCGGCTCTCCTGATTCATTTGTTTGCTTGCCCTCCTCTATTACGTGTCTACTTCATATGCCCCCAGTGGCACCTGGTCCGTACAATGGAAAGAACATGGCTGTGGCTTGGCTCGGGGTGTGAGCTGGTGTGTGCGGCGGGCGTGCACCCACCTTGATTCCTAGGCAGCTGGGAAGCCGCGCCTCGGCGGCCGTGAGAACGCGCTCGTGAAGGTCTCCCTTTCCCAGCGCCCGCACCTGCTCGGAGGTCACGTTCCCCGACCTGGCATAGGAGCCGGCATCAGCGCTGAAACGCCTGGGAAGTCCCTTCTTCCCAGGCGTTAGTTGTTGCCAGATTTTTTCACAACTTTCAAGCCCAAAAGCAACGAAACAGTAGCCCAAAGTAGCAAAAAGTAGCCCAATTTTGCCACTCCATTAACTTACGTGTAGCCTGACTACAACATTCACAAATATACTTCTATTTCAAGGATTATATGTTTTCCTCCCACATTAATCAGATAACTTACATTTTGTACACTGAAATCAAAGTTGGTCTGTCAGGAAAACTGTCACTCACTTGATATCGCATGGTGTGGAGCAAGCGGCCCAAAATATTCTGGGTTCAATTTGGGGGACTGCAAGTGCGAAAACGTTCTTCTTGGGAAAGGTGCTCATCAGCTTGCATACTCACGTCAGGCCCCCCAGAATAACGGCACTATAGCCCAATGCTTCATGTTTTTTCACACTTGTTTGAATTCTCCCAAAGCAATGCTGAACATCTCTTTACATACGCAAATTAGTATGTTTCGTACTTTTTGGTACTCATCAGAAGAGAGCAGTTCGAGGCATGGGGTGCAGGGCTTGCTGCTTTATGTTCCCATGAGCTGATACCTGATAAAGTGCAAGTGCATTTTGCAGACTCACACAAGCGCCATCTCCTGTTTTTTGCCAGACAACAGCATGGTAGATCCTTGTTCATACAGTGGAAAGTTCAATTGTGCCAAAGTTCTTCTGGGCCAGGCACTGGCAAGATAAGCAGCAGCCCATAGTCTGGCAGTGGCATGGTGAAGGCTAGCAGCTTCTCAGTCTGTCGTTCTGCCAAGATTAACAGCATCCTTCAGGGTCTGGCAGTGGCAGGTTGAGGTGTGGAAAATGCTTCAGGCAGTGCAGAATGTAGCAGCATCCTCCAGAGTCTGGCAGTGGCAGGTTGAGGTGGGCAAAATTGTTCCGACTGGTAAAGGTGCACAAACGTCTTCTTCTGGGCCATGAACTGCCACGATTAGTAGCATCCCATAGTCTGGCAGTGCTACTGCCAAGATTAGCAGCATCCTTCTGGGTCTGGTAGTGGCACTGCCAAAAATAGCAGCATCCTTCAGGGACAGGCAGTGGCAGGGTGAGGTGTGGAAAATGCTCCAGGCAGTGCAGAATGTAGCAGCATCCTTCAGGGTTTGGCAGTGGCAGGTTGAGGTGGGCAAAATTGTTCTGACTCGTTAAGGTGCACAAACTTCTTCTTCTGGGCCAGGCACTGCCAAGATTACCAGCACCATAGAATCTGGCAGTGGCACTGCCAAGAATAGCAGCATGTTAAGACAGTAAAACAATTAATTGTAGATACAGCTGTTGAACTTTGGTAGCAGTTCCGGCGAGGGCTTGAACGAAGAGGAGTTAAGACCATTGCGCTTTAGTCCAAATTTTATGTTGAGTATATTTGATAGCAGTTTCAGACCCATTCGGTTACGGTTCTCATTTTTAAGCAGGGTCATTTGTGAGAACACTCGTTCCACTTGTGCATTTGATATGGGTAGGGTCAGAAGTTTAATGGCGCCCATGGCCAACTCCTGAAACCGATGATTCCCAGCTGCATCTCTATAATTCAATACTTCAATCCAGAAGGATTCCATGCCTGAGGAGGTATTGAATGAACATGAAGTCACTGTTCGCCACTGCGTTTCTAATATGTGTGTTGGATCTGCAAAACACTCTTTTGGCAAATCAGTAACCAGAGGTTTAGAATCTGAAAGCACATTTTGGGGCTTCAGAAGCTCCAAATTTCTTAGGAGGCTCAGTGAATCTGGCAAGCGCATCTGATACTCTGCTGCCAGAACTTTAAGAAAGTCTGTGCACCGTTTTTCTATGCAGTCCTTGGCAGCATCAGGCAGTTTGCTTTCTTGGAGCTTTTTACGGAAGTCAAGGCCAAGGTCAGCATCCTCCTGCCCAAGATAAATGGCACTACTTTGAAGATCCAAATTACACAATTGCTTCTCACTATTGGTACTGAAGACACTGGGCTTTACAATTCTTCTCATAGTGGACCTATATAAAGTTTGCAAATCCCGGAATATGTGGAGGACATCACCAAATTCAAGCTGAAATGCTTTGTTCACTACCTTAATTTCTAGCAACATAGGTTTGAGGAAAATAAGATAGAGATAATTTGTCTTGTCATTGTACATTTCTTGCAGCATTCTAGCTGCATAGCAATGTTCTACGTATGATGCTTTGCAAAAGTGCAGCTTTAGAGCATCATACTGCTCCAGAAAATGCTCCACACAATCCGCCATGATAAGCCACCACGTTTCACATGGCGAAATAAGCTTCAATGGCATTCCTCCATCCAGAGTTTGATATAAATCTCTGTAGACTGCCTGGCGCTTTGGAGAATGTGCAAACCAGTTGTAGGTTTCTCTCACCATGAACTCCACATTGCTGCGCAAACTCCGCATTGCTTTTCTAGCAACAATGTCGAGCGAATGGCAGATGCACCGTACAAGCTGCAAAGTAGGCTGCTTTTCTCTCAACAAAGTGTATGTGGAGTGGTTTTTGCCACACATCACACTTGCGCCATCTGTACCTACCCCTACCATATTTTCAATTGGAAGCCTGCTGTCCTTGAGGAACTCCAGAAGTGCATTTGCAATGTCTTGTGCACATGCCTCTTGCAGTTCTGTCATCCCAAGGTAACTACTCACAATTCTGCTACTTTTCTTACTGAAGTATTTTACACAGATGCACAGTAGTTTCTTTACAGAAATGTCAGTGGATTCATCAATGATCAAAGAATACGGAGAACTGCCCATATCTTGAAGGAGCTCCCCTTTGAAATAGGGGCCTAAAAGTCCATTTATTAAAGCTGTGAACTTTGTCCTGTGCATACGGAAAGGAGGAACGTCTTCACTTAAAATTTCTCCCAGTCTGTCAATGCTGTTGATTGATGTGCTACATGCAGTTTGCACAGCAATCCTAAGCTCTCTCCTTTTCTGGTCATTTGATAACTGACAAACTGGTTGTGCAAAAGATGCCATGGTTAGGCTAGGTGGGTCCATGCGCGCACGATGTCTAGCTGTGGATGCATGCAGCTTTAAATCATGGTAATGGGCCCGCAGCTGTAAGTGACAGTATTTACAGTTTGCCTTTGCTTCATCTGTTTTTACAGGGGCAATCCACTTTTTTAGTTCGGGGTCAGACTCCCATTCCTTTCTGTACACTTTCTTGTACTTTGACCACTTGCCCATTTTGAAAGTTAGTTTGTAGCTTCTTGGGACCTGGTAGAGGACTGTACAATCTCTGCTGTGTGGTAGGGCAAGTATCTGCAATTGGAAGAGATAGAATATCCATCAACATCCCTGGTTCGATAAAGTTAGCCAAAAACCATATCATCACTTGGTCCCAAGCATCTGTGTAGCAGTGTGGAGCTTAACCCAGTTTTTGGTCTGGTGCATGGTCTCCTGCATTGATCACCCAAACAACCCACACAAAAGGACAAAGTCAAATCATAATTGAACCTTAAAACGCATTGCACACGTCACCCATGGTCAACGTACTAGCCATCTCCTTAGCATTGTAACTCAGTTTATCACTCATCCCAATATGCAATGCAAAGTAACCTTCAACATATCTCCACCTGTGTTTGCCCCTGTAAATATTTGGCCATAGGCTGGACCACTGGGATTGTGAGACTGCGAGACAGAGGCATTTTTCCACATAATTATAGATTTGACACATTCGGCGCAAATCGATCTGCTGCATAATCGTCAGATATTACCAAAATAAATTGTTTACACCTGAAATGGATCAAAAGTTAACAAAAACAGAGACAGCTGTTGCCACGCAGTTGCAGCCCCATTGCGATGGTTGAATCAGCAGATTTCTGTTGCTTTCTGCTCGCTTTGGGTGTTAAACTGGTACTACTGGAGGTGCACATACCCAGATAGTGTTAACAATGCAAAAATGACAATATGGCACATCATGTGATTCATCCGCTTAGCTTGTTACTGCAAGGGGATGCCCATATGAAATTTGTGTATAATTGTGTTCCTGAGCTGGCATGGTTGAAGAGATCTGTGGGGTGGTCATTTTCAACATCAGCCCATATTGGAGCCTTTTTGTGAGTTGTCAAGAACACATTCTTTAGAGAATTTGCAGGCTATAGTGCCCAGCCCTGTTGCAAGCAGTCTAGGGAAAATAGGGCCAGCAGTAGATTTGCACAATCATGATACAAAAATGTACATACTTTCTTGCACGTGCATAATTTGCCACCTGCGTGTGAGTGTGTGTGTATATGTGTGTCATTGAAACCTGCCAGGTGTTCAGGCAAGAGTGCACATTAACTGGTTAAATAAATGCAGAAATATACACTTTTCATCGGAATTTCACTAAACCTAAAATAAATATGGATAAATACAGGTAAAATTTGCAAAAATTAGCCCCAATTATAAGGCACTGGACAACTGCTATCTACAGCCATATAAATCATGAGCACACAATTCATTTGCCCACAAATACAACCCTTCTAAAACAAAGCAACAACTGCCATGAAAACAATATTAAGAAACCCACTCCTAAGGAAGATAGGCGTCTAATTTGGGCAGAGACCCCTCTGTTGAAACATCAAACAGAGGCCAGCGGAGCACTGATGTGGAATTGCTTGGCATTGGTGGTAAACACTCTGGCAGCTTCTTTGGATAAGGAAAACTGCCCTTGCTTGACATTGGTACTTAAGACTGTGGTATACTTTAGACATGGAATGGGTTTCAAAAACAGCCACTATTATCAATAGAGACTGAATCCATACGGCACCCTTTGCTTGATTACCCAGCCAAATATTACACCTGGAAAAAGCAAACACTCATAGGGAATGAAAGATTAAGTAAAGCATGTGAAGTGTAAGCAGGAACAACATGGTGAACTTAACGCTTTTACATTTATGCAGAAATCAACAAGTATGTTTGCCTGCAAACTACAGGGCCCACAAAGGAACCATTTCAATGTCCCCTGCTTATATGCTCACAAAACGTAAGCAGTATGGTTTAAAAAGACTACGGGCATATTATCAAGGAACGGCGATAATGTTATCGCCGTTACTTGCTAATATGGCCCCACATTCGTGAACACAAAGCCGCCCTACACATTTTGTATTGCAATACCTCCAGGTTTGACGCACTTCGCCAGGGGGGGCGGGGGAACAGCGCTTCACTGGCAAACTCGGTAAAATGACGCTAATGTTTTTGTGGTTTGAATAAAACTAATCTGCCCACTTTAAGAACACTCAGTCTTCCTTTATTTCATTATTGATTTTTCATATTTTGAACCATTTTATTTCCGAGGCTGCTGCAGGATCGGACATTTGAAATGCAAATGCACGGTTTTTCCCTTACCTTTCTGAAGCATGGAGCGCAATGGCAGGCAGAGAGAGGGTGATGCAAGTGTTGTGCACCCTGGCAGGTTGCTGGCAGTGCGACCCCCCCGACCCCCCCCTACCCCCCCTTGGGCCACCCCGGGCTGAAACTGCTTGTTAATGGGGCTTTGTTGGTTTTTCACCCCTCCTAGAGCCCCTGCATCGCCACTCTAACTATTGCTGGAAGAATTTATGTTACACAATACCAAGCCTGAGGCGGGAGACTAGCCTTGAAATCGGTAGTCTCCCGCCTGAATCGGGAGGGTTGACATGTATCTATACAAATAAAGTAGGGGCACGCTGCGCCGTGCCGATCCCGCCCACTTTGACCACTTCGACCATACATTTCAAATTACACACCTGCCTCACCTTTAAACTTGCTGGGGACGGCCGCCGGAGCAATCTGCAAAGTTCACAGGAGAGGAGGGGCTGGGGCCGGGAGGAGCAGCTGACTGCAGGGCAGGCTGAGGCTGCTACAAGTCGAAGGCCAAAGACGAGGAGCCATGCAGAGGCCTCGTCGTCGTAACCAAGATGGTTGGTCAGTCAGTGGTACTGGTCACTCTCCCTCGCAGTCCGTAGTCGCAGCGCAGGCTCAGCTCGGAAGTGGGGGGAGGGGATCCCAAAGATAAAGGGCAAAGGTATGGGGCGGGGCAGTACCCTGCCTGACGCGCCCACCACAGCACCACTGAGTAAATAATCTGACCCACGATTGGGTCACAGGAACCCCAGGGCAGGTCAGCACACTTTTGGGGGCAGGTCGGGAAGTCGCTGCTGGTATAGCAGGACCCTCATTGGCAGCAGCTTCCCGCCTGCAAAGATATACGACCGTGCAGGTGTTACTTGTGGGCAGGGGCCGCAGGGCACAGACACCTTAAAGTCAAAAAGGGGTGTGATGAGGAAGGCAACCATCGGCTGCAGCGTGGGCGGGGCGGCGCCGCACAAAGCTTTGAATCCACCGCACACTCGGCGGATTCTAGCCCAAATTTCGGCAGCCAGCCTAACACGATTTTTTCTCGTGCAATAGGGCCCAAATATCGCCCAATTGTCCAAGCTGTACCAGCCTCTTCCAAGCTGTAGCCTCTCTGGAAATTCCCGTTTCCCCATTGATCAGTCCTCCTGCATCAACTAAATGGCTTATTTCCCATTTTGCAATATCGCCAGTCCCACAAACGTAGGTTTTTTTCTCACTTTAATGTACAGCTACGTTTGGATAACATTTGTATTCTTTTTCTTAATTAAAAATACAATCAGGAGTATGCATGGGAAGAGTGCACTAGCTTTCCAGGATAAAGAAACACATACATGGTGTATACTAAGGTAGATGCAAAAGCGTCCGTAACGCGCAACAAGCGGCACTTCAAACGATCGGGAAAGCGATCATATTGTAAAATGAGACGAGAGCGCGACGGAGGATAGCTCGCGGGCGTGTTTTTCGTGGTCTCCCCTTCCCATTGGCTGGAAGGTAAAATTCCAGCCAATGGGAAGAGGAGAGGGCGGGACTTAAAAAAAGACACGAAAACGCCCCCGAATCGCGTTCCGATGGGGAAAGAGTGACTGACAGCCAATCTCTTCCAATGGCTAGCCTCCATTTATGGAGCTAGCCAATGGAAGACAGAGGCGGGACCAAAGCCCCATACTGTAGGACATAAGATTTCGCCCTGGGCGGAGCACTGCTTTGCAGTGCTACGGCCAGGCCGAAACCTAAATACAAAACCAATATGCGAATGATGGGGGGGAAGAAACAATATGTCCCGACAGGAAGGACAGTAGGATAAAACCAAAAGGTTTGTGACTAAGGTTGACTTGTATGCATGAACAGGATAAAGAATAAGCAGTCGATATATAGGTTTTATTAACAGTGGTTTTAATGGACTGAAAATGATGAAATCTAAATGAATGACAGCACAGAAATGAAATATAATTTTCTGTAAGTAATGGATTGGTCCTCCTATATATACCATATTCACCAGTATGCTCAGTTAGGTGGAAAGGAATGTAGAGAATGAAATAAAACACACTGTGTAGCTGTAATCACGAAGATCATAGGGGATAATTTAGGTTAGGAGACGCATAAAATTAATTGACTCACAAAGTATGTAAAAGTCTAGTCTGAACATGTAAAGCTGGGCTAGTTTGAATTGAGTTTTCAGGAATGTGAATTAGACACAGGCCTGGGGTGTATATTTTTTATATAAAAGGTAGAATTTATTCTTCTTATTTTCTTAAACGTAAAACAATTTTTAGACAAAAAAAAATAAGAAATGTGATGAGGTTTAGAATATATTTAATGCTCTGATTATGTATCTATGTATAATTGTTTTACGCCCTGATTAAGTCCCTATAAGGGATCAAACGTGTTGACTGGGTCTGCCAAAAAAATGATTAAGATCTGATTTGCAATAAAAATACATTTAGAAAAAAAACATCAACATAACAAAGAAAACAAGCATTTGCAATGCAATAGGTCTCGCATTAGGAAAGTGTGAGCTATTGGTATTGTAAATGACAATTTTTTTTAAATATGTGTTGGCTTTAAAAATATATAAATTAATAGCCTTGTTATTCACAAAGCCAATAGCTTACACTTTCCTAATGAGAGTCCTATTGGCTATGGCAATGCTCGTTGGTAGCAAGCAAGGACAGTGCTGTTGTGGTGTTGAGTGATGATGTGGTTGGGCTGAGTGATGTGGTGGTGTCCCAGAGTGAAGCGGTGGATGTCCCCGAGTGAAGCGGTGGATGTCCCCGAGTGATGCGGTGGTGTCCCCCAGTGATGCGGTGGTGTCCCCCAGTGATGCGGTGGTGCCCCAGAGTGATGCGGTGGTGCCCCAGAGTGATGTGGTGTGCCCCAGAGTGATGTGGTGTGCCCCAGAGTGATGTGGTGTGCCCCAGAGTGATGTGGTGGTGCCCCAGAGTGACGTGGTGGTGCCCCCGAGTGATGTGGTGGTGCCCCCGAGTGATGTGGTGGTGCCCCCGAGTGATGTGGTGGTGCCCCCGAGTGATGTGGTGGTGCCCCCGAGTGGTGCCCCGAGTGATGTGGTGGTGCCACAGAGTGATGTGGTGGTGCCCCAGAGTGATGTGGTGGTGCCCCAGAGTGATGTTGTGGTGCCCTAGAGTGATGTGGTGGTGCCCCAGAGTGACATGGTGGTGCCCCAGAGTGACATGGTGGTGCCCCAGAGTGACATGGTGGTGCCCCAGAGTGATGTGGTGGTGCCCCAGAGTGATGTGGTGGTGTTCCCGAGTGATGTGGTGGTGTTCCCGAGTGATGTGGTGGTGTTCCCGAGTGATGTGGGTGGTGGTGTTCCCAAGTGATGTGGTGGTGTTCCCGAGTGATGTGGGTGGTGGTGTTCCCAAGTGATGTGGTGGTGCCCCCGAGTGATGTGGTGGTGCCCCCGAGTGATGTGGTGGTGCCCCCGAGTGATGTGGTGGTGTCCCAGAGTGGTGCCCCAGAGTGATGTGGTGGTGTTCCCGAGTGATGTGGGTGGTGGTGTTCCCAAGTGATGTGGTGGTGTTCCCAAGTGATGTGGTGGTGCCCCCGAGTGATGTGGTGGTGCCCCCGAGTGATGTGGTGGTGTCCCAGAGTGGTGCCCCCGAGTGATGTGGTGGTGCCCCAGAGTGATGTGGTGGTGCCCCAGAGTGATGTGGTGGTGCCCCAGAGTGATGTGGTGGTGCCCCAGAGTGACGTGGTGGTGCCCCAGAGTGATGTGGTGGTGCCCCAGAGTGATGTGGTGGTGTTCCCGAGTGATGTGGTGGTGTTCCCGAGTGATGTGGTGGTGTTCCCGAGTGATGTGGGTGGTGGTGTTCCCAAGTGATGTGGTGGTGTTCCCGAGTGATGTGGGTGGTGGTGTTCCCGAGTGATGTGGTGGTGTTCCCGAGTGATGTGGTTGTGTTCCCGAGTGATGTGGTGGTGTTCCCGAGTGATGTGGTGGTGCCCCAGAGTGATGTGGTGGTGCCCCAGAGTGATGTGGTGGTGCCCCAGAGTGATGTGGTGGTGCCCCAGAGTGATGTGGTGGTGCCCCAGAGTGATGTGGTGGTGCCCCAGAGTGATGTGGTGGTGCCCCAGAGTATTTATTTATTTATTTTATTTATTCAGAGTTTTATATAGCGCGAACAAGATCTTTGCAGATATCAGAGCGCTTCACAGAAGCAGGGGGTGAGGGCAACAGGAGGGTGACTAAACATGGTGTTGGGTACAGTATACTATTCAATAGCATGATCGGGTAGTAGTCATATGCTGTTAGAATAACAATAAACGATCAAATAGACGATAATATAAGAACGGTGCAGAGTCTTTGATCCAGCTACAATAGAGATCAGGAGAGCTAGGCTATAAGGTTGGCTTATACCACTTTCTAAGAGTTACAGAGAGAGAAGGGGTAGGAACATCAAGTTTCAGCAGACTAACATGAACATTAAAGTAATAGGTAGTGAGAGAGTAGTATAATAGGCTCGCAATCAACTAAGGATATGATATCATTAGACATTAGACAATGAGGTAGCAAGTAAAACCAAGGCGGTGCAAAGTCTCTAGTCCAACAACGATAAAGGTCAGGAGAACTTGGCCATAAGGAAGCCTTTCACCTCTTTCTTGAAGAAGGCAGAGGAGGTGATAAGCCTGGTTTCAGGAGGGAGTGCGTTCCAAATCCTGGGTGCCATTCCTGAGAAGGAGCGTTTGTAAGTTTTTTCCTTCCGGAATCTGCGAGGTTTCAGGAGTAGATTTTTTGTACTTCTATTGGATCTCGACCCTCCTGATATAGTCAACTTTTGAGTGAGGTAGTTGGGTGCCTTGTGGTGTACGGCCGAGTGTGTCATAACAGCAATTTTCAGCTGTATTCTGGCTTCAAAGGGCAGCCATTTCAGGGATATCAAATCAGGGGATATATGAGAGTGTTTTCTTGAGCCAGTGATGAGTCTCGCGGCAGAGTTCAAGGAGGCTCTTAGGGGTGCAGTTGTTGCTAGAGGGAGTCCGCTGAGGGCCACAATTCCATAGTCTATGCAGGGGATGACTATGGCTTGTACAGCAGTTTGGAAGTCTTTGACTGGGAGGAAGGGTTTAAGTTTCCTTAATGTATTGATTTGGAAGTTAGCTCCTTTCGCTGCTTTGCTAATGTGCTGTTGCATGCTGAGCTTTGCGTCGAGTGTGATGCCTAAGGATTTCGCAGAATCCACAATGGTCGGTCGGACATGGAGTGCTGTTAGGTGATTGAGCCAGATTTGGGTGGTGGTAGTTTTCGCAGGGAGTGATATCAGGAGGAACTCAGTTTTCAGAGCATTTAGTTTAAGGTGATTATCGGCCAGCCATGATTGGGTGTTGCTCAGTGTGTAGTTCAGGAGTTTGATGTCCTCCGGGGATTGTACCTTTAGGTAAAGTTGAGTGTCATCGGCATACATATGGAAGTGTACATTGGATGCTTGGAGCAAGGTGGCCAGTGGTTCCATGATGAGGTTGAACAGTGTGGGTGAAAGGGAGGATCCTTGTGGAACGCCTAAGTCTACTGGCACAGGTGAGGACAGCACATTGTTGATCTTGAACCTCTGAGACCGGTTATGTAGGAAGGAGGTGAACCATTTGAGAACAGTCCCGGATAAACCCATTCTGGTGTTTAGCAGCTCCAGTAGGTTCTCATGTTTGACCGTGTCAAATGCTGAAGAGAGGTCAAGAAGGATGAGGAGGCATGAGTCATTGCGATCAAGAATTTGGAGGGCGTCATCAATTATGTGCGTCATGGCCGTTTCCGTGCTGTGTTTCGCTCTGAAGCCTGATTGATGAGGGTTGAGGAGGTCAAACTGGTCAATGTGTTTTGTTAGTTGGAGTTGTACACATTTTTCCAGCAGTTTGGCCAAGGTGGGGATATTGGTGATAGGGCGGTAATTGTTTAGGTCAGACGGGTCAGCTGTAAGTTTCTTGAGTATGGGCGTGACTTGCCCCACCTTGAGGGAGTCAGGGATGAAACCTTGTTGAAGGGAACTGTTGATGATTTTGGTCCAGAGTGGGAGGAGCATGGGGGTGAAGTCTTTTACAGCATTAGCCGGTAGGGGGTCTATGAGGTGATTAGAGGGCTTCAAGGTGCCGAGCAGTTTGTGTATTGCTTCTTCAGAGTAGGTGTCGAAGGACGTCCATGATGCGCTATTTTTAGGTTGAGTGTTAGGCATTCTGATGTGGCTAGGGTATCGGCTTGCATCATTGAGGAGGTCAGTTCTTCTGAGACCGGTTATGTAGGAAGGAGGTGAACCATTTGAGAACAGTCCCGGATAAACCCATTCTGGTGTTTAGCAGCTCCAGTAGGTTCTCATATTTGACCGTGTCAAATGCTGAAGAGAGGTCAAGAAGGATGAGGAGGCATGAGTCATTGCGATCAAGAATTTGGAGGGCGTCATCAATTATGTGCGTCATGGCCGTTTCCGTGCTGTGTTTCGCTCTGAAGCCTGATTGATGAGGGTTGTCGGTCTTTAGCTTAAAGAAAGCAGAAAAGTCTTACCTGTGTGGGATATCGCTTGTTGTGTCTTTTGATTGTAAGGGTTGCGACTTGGTTTGAGTTTTGACTAGTTCGAACAATTTTCTTGGTCGGTTATTTGCTTGGTCAAGCTGGAGGCTAAAAAAGTCAGCTTTCGCACGCTTGATTTTCCTAAAGTAGGCATTTCTCTTATTCTTAAGCGTTTTGCGATGCAGTGATGAGGGGTCCGCTCTCCAAGTGCGCTCTGCCATTCGCATAACACCCCTGTCTTCATTGAGTCTGCCGTCATACCAAGGGTTGAATTCTTGGTGGAGACTCTCTTTAGTTGCAGTGGGGCGACTCCGTTGATTATTGAGTTCATAGAGTCGAGGTAGTGGTCGGTCAGTGATTGAACATCAGAGGCGCCAGCAGGGGGAAAGAGGAGACTGTAGGTGTGGGGAGGTAGGGAGTTAGGGTTAAGATTCTTCATGTCCCTTTTCCAGATCTTGGGTTTGGTGTGTTGAGCCGGGGTAGGTTTGACTTTTTCATTGATAAAGAAGGTGATGATGTGGTGGTCTGACCAATCACAAGGTTGGATTGCCCCCAGTTGGGTAGAGTCCTCTTTGGCGATGATCAGATCGAGTATCGGACCTTTATCGTGCGTTGGGCTGTTGCATATTTGGGTGAGGTCAAGCGCATTAAGGAAAGTTTTGAGACTATTCACCACTGCGTCTTTCTGGTCGTCTCCAATGGAGATTAAAGTCACCCAGGTAGATTTGAGTGATCTGTCGACCAGCATTGGATGTGATGGTGTCCATGAGTTGTTGGGTGAAGATGAGGTTGTCCCCCGGCGGGTGATAGATGAGATGTAAGGCACATACTGGTTTGCCCTCGCTGGAGACATCCCCAGTGATGTGGTGGTGTTCCCCAGTGATTTGGGGGTGTTCCCCAGTGATGTGGGGGTGTTCCCCAGTGATGTGGGGGTGTTCCCCAGTGATGTGGGGGTGTTCCCCAGTGATGTGGGGGTGTTCCCCAGTGATGTGGTGGGTGGTGTTCCCCAGTGATGTGGTGGTGTTCCCGAGTGATGTGGTGGTGTTATCGAGTGATGTGGTGGTGCCCCCGAGTGATGTGGTGGTGTCCCAGAGTGGTGCCCCAGAGTGATGTGGTGGTGCCCCAGAGTGATGTGGTGGTGCCCCAGAGTGATGTGGTGGTGCCCCAGAGTGATGTGGTGGTGCCCCAGAGTGATGTGGTGGTGCCCCAGAGTGATGTGGTGGTGCCCCAGAGTGATGTGGTGGTGCCCCAGAGTGATGTGGTGGTGCCCCAGAGTGATGTGGGTGGTGGTGTTCCCGAGTGATGTGGGTGGTGGTGCTCCCGAGTGATGTGGGTGGTGGTGTTCCCGAGTGATGTGGGTGGTGGTGTTCCCGAGTGATGTGGGTGGTGGTGTTCCCGAGTGATGTGGGTGGTGGTGTTCCCGAGTGATGTGGGTGGTGGTGTTCCCGAGTGATGTGGGTGGTGGTGTTCCCGAGTGATGTGGGTGGTGGTGTTCCCGAGTGATGTGGGTGGTGGTGTTCCCGAGTGATGTGGGTGGTGGTGTTCCCGAGTGATGTGGGTGGTGGTGTTCCCGAGTGATGTGGGTGGTGTTCCCGAGTGATGTGGTGGTGTTCCCAGAGTGATGTGGTGGTGTTCCCAGAGTGATGTGGTGGTGTCCCAGAGTGATGTGGTGGTGCCCCAGAGTGATGTGGTCGTGCCCCAGAGTGATGTGGGTGGTGGTGTTCCCGAGTGATGTGGGTGGTGGTGTTCCCGAGTGATGTGGGTGGTGGTGTTCCCGAGTGATGTGGGTGGTGGTGTTCCCGAGTGATGTGGGTGGTGGTGTTCCCGAGTGATGTGGGTGGTGGTGTTCCCGAGTGATGTGGGTGGTGGTGTTCCCGAGTGATGTGGGTGGTGGTGTTCCCGAGTGATGTGGGTGGTGGTGTTCCCGAGTGATGTGGGTGGTGTTCCCGAGTGATGTGGTGGTGTTCCCAGAGTGATGTGGTGGTGTCCCAGAGTGATGTGGTGGTGTCCCAGAGTGATGTGGTGGTGCCCCAGAGTGATGTGGTGGTGCCCCAGAGTGATGTGGTGGTGCCCCAGAGTGATGTGGTGGTGCCCCAGAGTGATGTGGTGGTGCCTCAGAGTGATGTGGTGGTGCCCCAGAGTGATGTGGTGGTGCCCCAGAGTGATGTGGTGGTGCCCCAGAGTGATGTGGGTGGTGGTGTTCCCGAGTGATGTGGGTGGTGGTGTTCCCGAGTGATGTGGGTGGTGGTGTTCCCGAGTGATGTGGGTGGTGGTGTTCCCGAGTGATGTGGGTGGTGGTGTTCCCGAGTGATGTGGGTGGTGGTGTTCCCGAGTGATGTGGGTGGTGGTGTTCCCGAGTGATGTGGGTGGTGGTGTTCCCGAGTGATGTGGTGGTGTCCCCGAGTGATGTGGTGGTGTCCCCGAGTGATGTGGGTGGTGGTGTTCCCGAGTGATGTGGGTGGTGGTGTTCCCGAGTGATGTGGGTGGTGGTGTTCCCGAGTGATGTGGGTGGTGGTGTTCCCGAGTGATGTGGTGGTGTTCCCGAGTGATGTGGGTGGTGGTGTTCCCGAGTGATGTGGTGGTGTTCCCGAGTGATGTCCCCGAGTGATGTGGTGGTGTCCCCGAGTGATACGGTGGTGTCCCCGAGTGATACGGTGGTGTCCCTGAGTGATGTGGTGGTGCCCCTGAGTGATGTGGTGGTGCCCCTGAGTGATGTGGTGGTGCCTCTGAGTGATGTGGTGATGTCCCTGAGTGATGTGGTGGTGTTCCTGAGTGATGTGGAGTGTGAGGGTGTGAGGGGGTGAGTGAGGGTGAGAGGGTTGTGGGGGTGAGGGGTGTGAGGGTGTGAGATTGTGAGATTGTGAGGGTGAGTGAGGGTGTGTGAGGTTGAATGGGTGTGAGGGTGGTGAGGTTGAATGGGTGTGAGGGTGGTGAGGGTGAGGGTGTGTGAGGGTGGGTGAGGGTCCGAAGTAAATGGTGGCAGGGCAGACATCATAAGAGAGGAGAGACTGCGTGGTGACTGCGTTGGTCAGTTTCAGAATCAGGAGGGGCAAAGTCAGCACAGTCTGCGAGGGATCAACGTGTCTAGAGGCAAAGCATAGAGGATGTATTATTGCAGCTAGCAAGTCGAGTGTTTTCAAGCTGTGTCCCTAGAGAGATGGCAACACAGCAACAGCATTTGAAAAGCAAGGCTACTGTAAACAAGCACGGTAGGCTTTCACTTTCGTCCAGAAATAAGCTCTCTGCATTGCTGTGGCGGGGGTTGGGGGAGCGCATTCCTTTGAAGTCTGATGCGGGGGCGGGGTAACAGCAGCCTTTGAAGTCTGATGCCGAGGCACAGACAAATGGTGGTGTGTTATGTGGCTGGCGATGGTGTGCATGCGCATAGATCACATGAACTGTATGCGATCCGCAGCCGTATTGGTAGACTTTTCTTTTCCGCTTACGAAAATCTCGCCAGAGGAATGCGCAAGCGCATTGGCTCAGGCGAGACCTAAAAAGGAAAGACTTTACATATAAATATTTAGATCTAGAGTGATTACAGCTTTATACAACAGAATCATGGACATATGAATAAAAAAAGATAGATTGTTGCCTTCCTACTAAAAAGTATTGTTGATTTATATTGAGTTTTATGGGCGGTAAAAACTCTAGGAGTAGGCACAATATACATACAAATTTTGGGATATTGACCGGTGCAGTCTAAAAGATCACTACAGACATTGTTTTGAAATTCTACAATAATCCACTCCAAGTCACTCTGAAATAATCTACTTTAAGCCACTCTATTCTACTCTGCACCACTATACTCTACGCCACTATGCTGCATTCCAAACCACTCTACTCAAAACCACTGCACCATGCATCAATGCACTCTACCCACTGCACTGCACTGTAGGCCGCTCTGCTACTCCACTGTATGCCACTACTCTCCACTATATGCAATGCCACTACACTCTACTCCATGCCACTACACCTCAATTTACGCATTCCAACCCACTTTATGCAACTCCACAATACTTTACTCCACTCTATGCTATGCCCCTCCACTGTATGTCACTCCACTCTGACGCTTAACTCTAATCCACTATATTCTCCTCCATTCTAGGATACAACACTCTACTCCATTCTACGTCACTGTACGCTACACTGCTCCACGACACTCTACGCCACTCCATGACTCTCCACTTCACGACAGGACACTCCATACCACTGATCTTCTATGCCATAAATGTATAGCCAGACTGAACAGCAGCCACGCTGGTGCACAACATGGCTAAAACATATTGACAAAGCCAATAGTTCTTGCATAGGCGTAACCTACTGGCTTTGCCATTGTTTAAGGCTGGTCAACACAAACCTCCAAGTTACAAAAAATAACTAGAGAACATAAGTAACATTTAAGCTAATTAATGTTCAGTATGGATCTAAGCAAGCACAATACTTGCCAGCTCAAAGCTTTCACGTTTGCAATTTAACTGGCTGGATTTGTTCTCTTTAGAATGAGGTACACAAATAGTCAAATATCCACTTCTGTGCAACAATACCAAAACCTGTGAATTAGAGGACTACAGCTACAATAAAATGGGTAACATGTTGCTTGTGGTCAACTATATTCACATTATTGGTGACAGTGGCATGTGTCCAAATAATCAATCAGAGAATGATTAGACAGTGGCATGTGTCCAAATAATCAAACAGAGAATGATTATCAAGCAGTATTTACTTATGTCCCGATTTTATTTTTTTGCTTTATTGGTTCACAAATACATTTAATAAAACACTGGAAACTGAACGTCGTCTGAAAATCTGGGATAAGTTGGCGTAACTGCCACCGCTGAGCCACAGTGGCCTGACAATAGTCCGGTCTCACAAAAATTTCACAATTCATACCTTCAGCTTTTTTGTCGGGCCTGGCTAATGAAAAGATTGCTTCCCTGGCCAAAAAATTGTTAAAGGAGACCAGAATAGCCCTAGTATATTCTTCTTGCCCTTGACGCTGCTTTCTTATTACAAAAGGAAATCTGTGTGCTCGTTGCACTTCTTTGGACCAATCCCAAGTCATCAGTTCTGGAAAAGCATCATTCAATAACCCGATAATGAACCCCCTAGCTTCAACCCCCTATTTTTTCTCGGGTACACCTAAGAAACGCAGGTTGTTTCTAAGAGCCTGGTTCTCCAAGCCGGATAGCTTATAAGATATATCGTCTTTATGAGCCTTAATGTTATCGGGTTCCTGTTTTTGCGCAGATGTCTCGTCTTCCAAAGCAGAGATTCTTACCTCTGCCTCCGTGACTCTATCGGCAGTTTCCCTACATAACTTAATGGCTCGGCGAACTGCGTTCTTAACTTTAGAACAAGTAGCCTGTGTATGCTGGTTCTCTGCTTTGCTTTCTGCACGATGGCTCATCAAAATATTATAAATAGTGGTTAAAGTGATTTCCTTGGGATGATCATTGGGGGTCCCATCATCATGATCGGCATCCTCAGCTATAGGACAGACACCCTGAGTAGTAACCTCTGAGTGATTAGCCGAGCTGCTTATCTCCTGGATTTTAGACGTGGATAGAGCGTCTTCTACCAGCTCAGGCGAGTTAACTTCGGTCTCTTTGCTCGCAGCCCGTTGAGAACCTCTCTTCTTACGTCTCCTTACTGTGGAGGCAGAAACATTTGGTAAATCTAGGCTGCCGCTTAATTCACCTTCGCCTTCCATAGAGCTGCTCTCATTACTGCACTCAGCCCCATCCCTGCTGGCATTAGTACTATCAACTGAAGAAAAGTCAGATAGAGAATAGAAGTTCTCAACAAGTTCCTGTGGGACTGAGCCTACTAAATCAGGAGTGCCCTCAGTCATCACTGGGGAGCACGATTCTTCCCCTGTAACTTGCAGGTCTGCCAACGCTACCGAAACACCAGCTCCCACAACGCTGCAATTATTATCCAAAAAAGCCGGGTTTAAACCACTCATTTGTGCAGCTTCATTTTTCTGTTTGGAGGATTGTTTCTCAAATAGTTCAGGGAGCGTTCTAAGAGTAGAGCCTTTCCCTTTCAGCCCGCCGTTTTTTCAGCAGCAGCCTTCGGGGATTTTGCAACCCCCTTCTGAATGGTCTTACCCCTACCGGCAGCAGGCTTACCAGGGAGAGTCTCCACCACCTCGTCATTTCCCAAAGTGCCTCCAGCATTTTCTTCTGGCTTGCCGCGTGTAGCCGCCTGAGCTCTGGGTTGCATCTTTTTCTTACGGGCTCCCTGGCATCCTGGATAAACACTGCTCTGAGCCCAGAGCAGATACAATGTAGCACGCCACAGCGGAGCACGCCGCTGAATGTAGAACAGTTCCGTCAGATTTTCAGAAGAAAGGTGCCACCGTTTTTCTGCAAAATCCAGCGAAATTGAAAATCGTATTTAAGGGGAGAATAGATTCTTCTTTTCAGACGTCAAAGCTAAAGAATATTTGGACTCTTTATGATAATATATGATATAATATTGCAATATACTACATTTTTTTCTGATCGAATAAGCTGCATTCGAATGTATTTTTCTCTATGCATGCTCGCTTAGACGCTTTACGTGCTCGTAAAATTAGGTCTCCTTCCTCCTGGGGGTGTCTCAAGGGTGGAGACATGGCACGCCATTTTTTTCAGGAACTGGACGTTCCTGTGCCTCATATATTGGGGAGGGCGGGGGGTGGGGTTCAATGTGGGAGGAGGGTGGGGGGGCAGGGTTGGTGGTGGGGGTGTAAGGCAGTGGTAGTTGCTAGTGGTCAGGTTCTTTGGCACAAATTTGTTTCATTTCTGAGATTTTTTTTGTCTGTATCTTTTTGTGAATTTAGGAAAGAAGAAATAAGGTTCATATTTTTTAGTCCCACAATTATGTTATAAATGGATAGGAAGATAAAAGTATGTACTCTAAATATTAATGGCCTTAATGACCCTAAAAAAGTAGGGGTTCTACGTAGATTGATTCAGTTGCTATATCTTGATATTTTGTGTATACAAGAGACACATATTCCATGGGATAAGCGAACGACTTTGAAAAATTTGGGGCTTGAATTATTAGTAACTTCTAAACAAACGGGGGTTAAAAGAGGTATTGCGATTTGTATGAAAAAAGGAGTTGGTAAATGTGTTAGAACTTTAGCGGACAAATGGGGGAGATGGGGTCTGGCAGAATTAGTTGTGGAAGGTCATAAATTCACCATCTGTTGTTTATACAGTCCTAATTTGGATGATGGTGAAATATTTAATACTGTTAGCTCGGAATTGTCAACCTGGCCTCATCCCATAATTTTGTGCGGGGATTTGAATGTCCATGTCGAATCAAACTGTAATATTAGATCTAATCTGAAATATACTGGCCGTAAGATTAACATTTATAGAGCTTTAAGAGAACTAGCTCTAGAGAACGGATTATTTGATGTGTGGAACAGGTTGCAACCTAATGACTCTGGATATACCTTTTTTTCAATCCCCCACCAGAAGTTTGTTCGTCTAGACTATTTTTTTATTTCATCATCATTTATGGAGAATGTGGGGATAGAGCTATTACCACAACTGGTTTCTGACCACAATCCTGTTATACTGGAATTAAAGCTCCCTTTCAAAAGTCCTAAATTGAATTCACAATGGTCCTTTCAAAGAACTCTGTTGCTTGATGAAGAGTACCTTCAATATATGACCAAAATTATTAAGGACTTTTTTCTCTACAATAATGAGACATCCTCAATCCAAGTTGTGTGGGATACTTTTAAATCTGTTGTTAGAGGCGAAACTATTAGTTACTCCAACTTCAAACAAAAGAAAACACAAGCTGAATTCAAGAATAAATTAGCTCTAATTCGGGATGCTGAATTAAATTTAGTTTTAGCACTTAGAAATGGTCAGGGTGCGGACGAGGCTCAGCGCCTTTTAACTGTTAAAAGGTCTGTCCTATATTCTCACATAATAGATCAGGTGGCGGTTAAATATAAACAGCACAGGGCTGAGTGTTATGAATAATGTGAGCAAACGGGGAGGATCTTAGCTCGGCGGCTTAGACAGAAAGCTATGCAAAATGAAATAGTCGGAGTTGTAGATTTAGAGGGATCACTACAAGAGACCAGGGCAGGGATACTGCAAGCATTCAATTCCTTTTATAAGGTTTTATATAACAAAGATAATAATGAAACTAATACAGCCAGCGCCCCAATGGACTATTTGAATAATATCGATAACACACCACTTCTTGAAGATTATAGAGATTCTTTTACAGCTCCTATTACATGGCAGGAGATTGAAACGGCAATCCTTAGCCTTGCTCCAGGGAAAGCAATGGGGTCAGATCAAATCCCTCTTGAATTTTATCGTACTTTTAGAAATATGCTCAAACCTGAGCTAATTAAAGTCTATCATCAAGCTTTTCAAGGGAATCCACCTGCTTCATGGTCTATGGCTACTATTGCAGTATTTAATAAGAAAGGAAAAGATCCAAAAGAGTTAAGCTCATATCGTCCAATATCTCTCATTACATCTGACAGCAAAATCTTTTCTAAAATTCTGGCTAACAGATTGAACGATATAATGCCCGATTTAGTGTGTAAGACTCAGCATGGTTTTATTAAGAAGAGAGATACCACAGATCATGTTAGACGCATTATTGCTTTGTTAGACTGGGCATAGGCCACAGAATCCCCGGTCGGGGTCATCCTGTTGGAAGCTGAAAAAGCCTTCGACAGGGTTGACTGGGGGTTCCTGTGGTCTGTCCTGGTTTGGAAGGGCTTCCCATTTGAATTCATTAGGCCATTCAGGCACTGTATTGTAACCCTACGGCAATGATTCGTATAGGAATGGAGATGTCTGACCCTTTTTCAATCAGCAGAGGAACAAGACAAGGCTGTCTTTGCTCTCCACTACCCTTTGCGCTATACATAGAACCATACCTGACTAAACTTATGCGAGATACAAGTATTCCTTCGGTTAAACTGTATCAGTCTGAGCACAACGTCCTCGCCTATGCAGACGACGTTGCCATTGTGACTACTGATGCTGTCTTAGCGCTACCGAAAATTGTAGAACTGGTCCATGAGTTTGGTAGGCTCTCAGGACACAAGCTCAATATCTCAAAAACCCAAATACTACATTCCTCTACTGGTCGACCAGGTGGTGTCGTTCTGGCTTCGACAGTTAAATAACTTGGTGTTACAATTTCTGAGAAGGTAGAGGACATAGTCCGGCTCAATATGGATCCTTTGTTAGTTTCTACTAATAGGACATTAGAGAGACTGAATAACCTGCATCTATCCCTTGTTGGTCGCACAAACGCTGTGAAAATGTTGATTCTTCCAAAGTTTCTTTATTTTTTTCGCACCATACCACTTCGTTTTTCCTCATCAGTTTTTAGTAAAATAGATCGAATTATATCTAGGTTTTTATGGGGTTACCGCCGTACCAGGAGATCCATTAAGTGGTGTATTCTTCCGAGAGTACGTGGTGGTTTAAGTATCCCTAGTTTCCGACTTTATTATTGGGTTATTACTCTCAAAGTGATGGGCATCTTATTATTCCAAGAGTATAGCTTAGACGAATCTTTAATACCATCTATATATGAAATGCTGTTGGGAACTGAAGTGCGTCAATGTCTGGTAAAATTCACAGAACCCAGCTATTACAAAAAAACCAAGTTCAAGATTATGATATCTGTATTCCAGCTATGGAAACAAATTAATAAGAAATTCTATTTCCTATCTAAGTTGAATTACTATACGCCTCTATTTGGGAACCCCTTACTGCCTGGGATTTTTTCTGATCCTGTCATGCACCGTTGGCACGGTCTTCAGATCTGTTTACTTGGGCAGCTATATCAAGATGGATCTTTCGTTTCGTTTGCTGAGTTACAGATGCAATTTGACCTCACTAGAGGTGATTTTTTTAAATATCTGCAGATTCGCAGTTTTTTGGAATCTAATAATCTACTACACACTGATTTAATGCATACGTCTGACGTTTTGGAGAGCTGTAGGAAGAAAAATAAAATTGGTGCAATTTATCAATTAATGTTAAACAGAGTGCCAGATAACTTAGATTTCTATGTGGAGAAATGGCAAAGAAATTTGGGAATTGAGGGAATTGATATTTCTAGGGCTCTAGAGGTGAGCAACAGGGTTCTAGTTAATGGCTCCCTTAAAAGTCAGCATTTTATGTCAGTGTTTGACCTGTATTATACACCATCAAAATTAGCAAAATGGAAAGCTCTAAAGGGGACTGGATGTAGCTGTTGTGGGCTTTTTGCCGCTGATTTAAATCATATGCTCTTTAGTTGCCCGAAAATTGTGCAATTTGTGTTTAAAGTTCAAGAATTTTTGAATAGTGTGTTGAATGCTAATATCATCTTATCACCTGTATTAATAATATTTGGAATTCAAATGGAACTTACCGAGTTATCGGCAGCTGAAGAAGGTTTTCTATTTATTGCAATGGCAGTATTACGATCTTGCATAACTTCCCGCTGGCTCGACACGGATTCGCCAACGTTTTATCATTGGCAATCTAAATTATTAAATATTTATAGGCTGGAGAATGCTGTTTACAAATTTAAGGGTCGGAAAAGGAAGATCTTTGGCCAAAAATTATGGTCACCAATCGCAACTTGGATATGAGAATTCTGTCTAGTTTTTCTTTTTCTTTTAGGGTGTTTCTTCTTTCTGTAATTTTATTGTCATGAATAATTGTGCCTTCTTCTGTTATATGTATTGTATGCTATATGTGCTGTATATGCAATTTACCACTGCCCAAAAAACTCAATAAAAAATATTTATAAAAAAAAAAGGAAACTGAACGTCGTCTTATATCTACAATTATGTTTTCTTTTTTACACACAAATTATCTGCATCATCAACATGAGCAGGATTCTTTCACTATGCACATGTTTAAAAACTGAAGGTTTTTTTTGCAAGCTTTTCTAAAGATTTGATTTACCACAGCAAAATACCATGTTTGAGAGTAATTAAGTTTTCATAAAAATTAAAATGTGGGCTTTAGCCTTTGTACATACTTACTTCATCAATAACAACAATTTGTATGTCTCCAAGTTCAACTGACTCTTGCTTCAGAATTTCAAGCAGCCTTCCTGGGGTTGCTATAATAACCTAAAATAGGGGTGACAAAAGCAACATTTTAATAAAATCACAATCTGTGAACAATCTCAAGAAATACTATTCCTTGAAGGCCACACTGTCGACTGTTCAATCTTTTTTCAGGACACAATTGATTTTTGTACCTAAAATACACATTACAACAAAATAGTACTGAGGCATTGTCAGCGTTGGGCAGAGAAACTTCTTATAACAGTATGATATTTCGTATTTAGGATATGGGACAGAGATGTGACCTACACAATGCAGTACCAGTCACAAGTTAAGTGTTCACTTACCAGTAGCTATACCATCCATCCACAGCATCGGGATCTAAACACACAGTTCCATGAATATTTCTCCATGTTTCAGGTTGGTTTCAAGTTTAGGGTCCGTTTGGCAAATAGACATTCGTATCTCTTCAGCTGGCGCCCAATTCAGCCACATCACACCTCGAAAGCCTTGGACCTTCCAATCATTTCAAATGAATCACTATGTGTCTTTTGACGTTAGAATCCTTAGTGAGCAGCTTAGGTTCCTAAGTTTAATGCAATTAATGGACTTGTTCAGTTTGATCTTCTTGCATCATATCCTTATCACACTGCTTATATTAGGAGGGTGAGGTTTGTCCGAGAAGAGTCACCCGTGCTAGCTTTAAAAATTTCAAAGAACTATATACTTTAGCCCTTCCCCTCGCAGAGCGTCCAAACAACAGCCTTTTCACTAAGAAGTCCTGTTTGCCTGTGTTTATGGATGCCATATCCTGCTCTGCATGCTACATTGTATGTAGTCTTAATTCATAATTCATTTCTTTTTTATTTTTGTACAATACACCTTTTTGCTTTGTATAGGGTGCAGTTTGGAAAGGCCCCGCTTAAACAGTCCTCATGTTCACGTCCAGAAACTAAGCTCCGGTTTATTTATTCTTTATTAGGATGGATCCTGCCATTCAAGCCAATATTCTAGAAGGAAGACTTGACCTGTAATGTTTAGTGCAACACACAGAATCAAGGGCTAGATGTAGGTAAATAGGTTTTACCGATTCTAAAATATCGAATTTTACCGATTCGGTATTTTAGAATCGGTAAATCCTATGTAGGTAATTAATCAGTAAAAAATACCGAATCATTAAGATTCGGTATTTACCGAATCGGTAATTACAGATTCGGTATTTGCCATGGATTCCTATGGGCCTGGAGGCCCATAGGAATGAATGTCAATTACCGAATCGGTAATTACCGATTCGGTAAAATTGGGGAAAAGTCAAGGGTAGCAGGGTATCACTTTGACACCCTGTTGCACCCCTGATTAGTGCTGGTGTGCACATGTGGCATACATACATGCCCTAAGGGCATGTATGTCTGTCACATGGCACAGGTGTAAATGCACATTTATGCATTTACATAATAGTTGGTGGTAAATAACGAATTCTTAAAGCCCAGAAGCACTGTTTACAGTGCTTCCTACATGTCATTTACCTATTTGGTAAATACCGAATAGGTAAATGATAATACCGATTTGTTATTTACCGAATCTGTAAAATAGCCTCCTACATAGGAAAAGGCTTTTACCGGCCGGTAACGGCCGATTTCGGCCGTTACCGACCGGTAAAAGCCTACCTACATCTGGCCCCTAGTTCTCCAGCGTTGTGCTTGATCGATGTATACTGGTCCCGGACCTAGCCTTTTTATATTGATTTATTCGCTTTCTCATTCACAGAGATCAGCCCTTCCTTAGGATAAATAATGGGAATAGGTCTGAAGAGAGATGTAGACCGAGCCCCATCTGCTGCGTACAATCCAGGAATTCACACTTTAAGGGTGGGTTGATTATACTGCTATGGATATTACTTAATCTTTAGTATTGTCGTCTGTGGCATGCGTTTCCTCTCATAGGTTTGAGGGCCTAACTGGTTTTAACCTGTCCTAGCTGTACAAACATTATGGAAGCTTACCTTTGTGCCTTATTGCTGTGTACATGCTTTACAAGACCACTGGGTATGAATAGTTCGTGCACAAGTGGATGAGGGCTTCCTGCACAGGTTCTTGTGGGCCACCTGTCACAAACCTTATTCTGTTTTTATGAGCGAAGCATACTTTGCTTCGTTTCACGATAGATGCTCTGAAAATGTTTCTGGCTCTTTATTCTGCTTTTGACTGGTTTTCAGCTACACAAAGAGTTGCAACATGCCCAAGATAGCTAGGCTATATTACCGCTACTAAAGAGAATATGGAAAACTTTGCACTATGTAGTAGAAGGCATCAATGTGTCTGTCATAGATAAGTAGTCTTTACTTATTATTCCTATCCCCTACATACCAATGTTCTATGACCATTTATTTCCTCACTGCACAGTATTTATTTTAGGTGTTTATGCGAAGTGTTGGCCCATGTCAACCCAGACTTCGTAATGGAATCTTCGGTCAGGAGCTTGAACTGTTGAACGTGTTCTCTTCATATCACCCGAATTTCAAAACACAATCCCTTCTACTCACCAAACTCTCCAAGGTCCTTTCTTGGGCGTACAGGTGGTAGGAGTGCTTCCTTTATGTAATATTCTCTTTGTTATTTTTCTAAAAGAACAAAGAAGTTGACCGGTATTACATCTGCTGGGACGTAAGTTTGCTGCCAGCAAAGGCCTGGCAATCTTTATTGCATGTTAGCGCCTTGGTTCTTCATCTGTGTCGAATTGTTTGAGAACAGTTGACATCAGGACCAGGTTATTTTTTATCTATAAACCGATCTTTATCCTCCTTCGCAGACCGGCATAAATGTGGCCTTATAACATCTGTTGTCAGTCTGCATGGTTAAGAACCTCTCACTTACGGAATCTTGGTCATTCGTTAAAGGCAGCACGTTGCTGGAAATTGGGAGTATTCTGTAGCCTGGTGCGGTTTCATCTCCAGGTTTCTATTTTTAGTGCCTGCAATGTTGCCTGGATGTTAGGACACTGAAGTTAATGTTCTGGTGGAAATAAATGAAAATAACCGTAGCTGCTCACATTTTTTGGGTTGCTCATTGGAGTGTCTGCTATTTTGGGGGCAGTCCAGAAGGACAGAGTCTGCATCAAGCTCATCAGTTGGGGCGAAGATTTATGTTCCACGCTTCATGCATGGATTCTTGTTTTTACATTTTCCTGGGGCGACGCTGGCAATTGGTTACAAACTAGCCTGGATTGCAGGTCAGATCCCTGTTCCTCTCCTCAGGTCTAAAGTACTGGAAAGCATACCCTGATAGAATCAGGATGTTGTGCACCTACCCTGTAGCTAGAGCAAGTGTGTGCTGAACTGTGTCAATGTCACCAAGATAAACTTCTGAAGGGTTTCTTCTTCTGGAGTGACCCTGTATCAATAGGAATGACTAATTTATCATTTTCAAGGTTTATGACACACATGATATATGTACATGTGTTGGTCCTTTGGAGGTATGCGTGCCTGGTCCACATCCATAAAACTCCTTGATTACATAATTTTTGGTCCTAGCCGTTGTTGGCTGGCTCTTCTGGTACTTTTGTACCCATTAATGACAATGCCCTATTGATTTGGGGGTATTTCATTTCCCAAAATGTGGACTTGCTGTGGCATTCTTCGGAGGACAATTATATTAACCTCTTTAACAGGTGTTTTGGAACCAGTAATCTCCCAAGCCCCTTCGGGTTTCTGGCAACTGTGTCAGGGAAAACCTATTTCAGTTGAGCCTGTAATGAATGTACTAAACTACAAACACAGAACAAGCATTTGCAATGCAATAGGTCTCGCATTAGGAAAGTTTGAGCTATTGGTATTGTAAATGACAAATGTTTTAGTTATGTGTTGGTCCTGAAATAGTGAAATAAATAGCTTTGTCATTTACAATGCCAATAGTTTTAACTTCCGCAAATGTGACACCAATAGCATTTGTAATGCAATATGTGTTGTATTTACCTGACTTAGATGTATTGATATTACAAATAAGAATGTTTTAATTTTTTTTATAATTAATGCTACATAAGTTATTGTAATTTCAGAATGGCACTAGCTTAAACTTTTGTAAATAAATTGTGTGAAGATTATGTTCAGTGTACTTTATTGTGACGAAAATCCAAGAACAGAAGTGAAATATTAAAATTTTTTGTGACATTTGTAATACAGCTTGAAACGTTGAGATAACATATTTGAACCAGTTCTTGTTGAATGGTTGCACAGATTGATGCTGTGGTGGCGCTGAGTGAGTGATGTTGTAGTGGCGACTAGTGATGCTGTGGCGTTCAGTGATGCTGTGCTGTTCAGTGATGCTGTGGTAGCACATAGTGATGTTGTGGTGCCCTTGAGTGATGCTGTGGTGGTGCAATAGATAGAGGGAGGGCGATAGATAGATAGAGGGAGGGCGATAGATAGATAGAGGGAGGGCGATAGATAGATAGAGGGAGGGCGATAGATAGATAGAGGGAGGGCGATAGATAGAGTAAGGACTAAAGATAGATAGAATGAATGAGTACGCTCTTGTATAGCGCATGGCTACCCTGAGGCATCCCAGCGCTGCAAGACCACAGACAGAAGAAGACAATCAGTGGAACAGAAATGTCTTCAGTCGCTTCCTGAATACGAGATGATTCATTTCCAGCCTAATGTTATCTGGGAGATTGTTCCAGCCCATGGCAACATGGAAGGAAAGCTGGCGGCCACCCATACGGGCTCGCTTCACCCTGGGTACCACCAGCAAATTTCGCGGATTATATCTCAAGGATCTAGCGGCATGATGCCGTCAAAACAAGGGCTGGAGGATGGTAGGCCCAACATTGCTTATAGACTTAGAGGTTGTAACTATTAACATTAATATTTTAAACTTGCCATGGATTTATTTTTAAGCAACTGAGAAATTGTTTAGCAAAAATCTACTAGAAACAAAAACGGAAGTGTGAAGTTGGCAAAGATTCAATTAGTGACTTCATGAGCCGAGAATATTCAAGCCTACAACTATCAATCAATCAGGAGTTTGTTAAAGCGCGACTACTCACCCGTAAGGGTCTCAAGGCGCTAGGGGTGGGGGGGGGGGGGGGGGGGGGGTGCAGGTTCCATTCCATCAAGGAGGGGGTCTGTCGAAGAGCCAGGTTTTGAGGTTTCTTGCGAAGATGGGGAGCGATGTTGTCTGTCTGAGGTGGAGCGGAAGGGCATTCCATGCTTTGGCCGCGAGGAAGGAGAAGGAGCGGCCTCCCGATCTGGTCTTTCTGGTGCGGGGGACCACGGCGTAGGAAAGCTGGGCTGATCGTTGGGTCCTTTGGGGTGCGTGGAATTTGAGTCGGCTGTTCAGGTATGCTGGTCCGGTGCCGTGGAGGGCCTTGTGTGCGTGGGTGAGCATCTTAAAGGTGATTCTCGCCTCGACGGGGAGCCAGTGGGGTGTGCGCAGGTGCTGGGAGATGTGGCAGTGTTTTGGCAGGTTGAGGACCAGTCTTGCGGCGGCGTTCTGGATGTTCTGTAGCTTGCGGATGAGGTTTTTGTTTATTCCGGCGTAGAGTGCGTTGCCGTAGTCGAGTCTGCTGGTGACCAGGGCGTGAGTGACTGTCTTTCGGTGTTCGAGGGGGATCCATTTGAAGGTCTTACGAAGGAGGCGGAGGGTGTGGAAGCAGGAAGATGAGAGAGTTGATCTGGCGGTCCATTTTGAGCTCGGAGTCCAGGATGATTCCCAAGTTGCGTGCGTGGTCTGTGGGGGTTGGCGGGTTTCCGAGGGCGGTGGGCCACCAGGTGTCGCTCCAGGCGTCGGGGTTTGGGCCCATGATGAGTACTTCTGTTTTGTTGGTGTTTAGTTGAAGGCAGCTGTTTTTCATCCATTTGGCGACGGCTTCCATGCCTTCTCGAAAGTTGCGTCTGGCGGTGTTGGGCTCGTTGGATAGGGAGAGGATGAGCTGGGTGTCGTCTGCATATGACACGATGTTGAGTCCGTAGGTTCTGACGATGGGGGCAAGTGGAGCCATGTAGACGTTGAAGAGCGTCGGGCTGAGGGAGGAGCCCTGGGGGACTCCGCAGGCGATCGGTGTGGGGTCCGAGAGGAAAGGGGGGAGTCTGACCCGCTGCGTCCTGCCGGAGAGGAAGGAGCAGATCCAGTCGAGGGCCTTGTCCTGGATTCCTGCATCGTAGAGTCTGCGTATTAGCGTGCGGTGGGAGACTGTGTCGAACGCCGCTGATAGGTCGAGGAGGATGAGGGCTACTGTTTCTCCTTTGTCCGGTAAGGTGCGGATGACAGGACAGTTACACCACTGTAGAAAACAAGTCAACCAACCAAGCTGTTTTACTCAGATTCGAACTAGGTCTGCAGGTTACACAATGATGAAGACAGCACGCCTACTAAATTAGCTGTCTTCCCGGACTTTCGATGTGATCTGCGATTTATTTAAACATCTCTGATGGTTACAATCTAAGCAGGTGCCTGGGGCTTACACCCGCATTAAAACACATGCATACACACCTGCATGTTAGCTCGTGTGTCACTGTGCTGCGTGCGCTAGTGTTAAAGAGCATGTGTAGAGGCAGGTATTGTTGCGGAAGGGTGGTGGATAACAAAAGCAGTTCTTCAGCTTTGGGTTGCTGAAAGCCCAAGTCGGGCATTCCACGTTAATGGCCCACAGGCTAGCTACCGACCACATGCATGAACACGAAAGGTGCATTAACCTGTCGGGCTATCACAGAGTCGTGCACAGCTGCCTGGAGGCTCGCTCGCGGCCTGGCATTGCTAACAACATTCATTGATCCGCCTTACCTGTGTCCGTGGAGGCCAGGAGCAGCAGCAGGACCGCCGGCCACACCAGCCGTGCCATGTCGAGTGAGAGCGGAGGGGCCGCAGCGGCCCCCCTCAAGGTGTGCTGCGTCCGGCCCGGTGGAGGTTTTCACCCCGCTCGGGTTTCTGTTGTTCAATGAAAGATACAGGAGGGAGGTTGCGGCCTAGAGGCAAGGAGAACATGGAGCGTGTGCATGGGTGTCTGCTGGTGAGGTGTCGCTAGGGAAGTCCGACTAGGCCACCGGAGCTTGGGGAGTACACACTGCACCAGAGGGGGGCACAGTACATAGGAGTATGTGCATAGCGCTGGAAGTAGGGGTGCGGGAGCAGTGGCGCTGCAACTAGAACTAGGGGCACAGTAGTTGAAAGGCATTTAACACCTGCGTATCCACATCTGCTTGTTGCTTCACAGGTGAGATGGTATCAGCAGTTAGACGCCGTAGGAGGGTGTTGGGTAAACATTAGTTTAGCAGCGTGCATGAGAAGTGCCAGGGCGCCGGGCACAGCTCTGAAGCCTGCAAGCAAAAGAGACCCCGTGCGAGACGCTGTGCGTGTGCACATCTGCTGTTCGGCGCCGGGCACAGCTCTGAAGCCCATGAGCAAAAGAGGCGTTGTGTGTGTGCACAGCTGCTGTCCAGCGACAGGCAGAGCTCTGAAGCCCGCGAGCAAATTAAGCACTTCCTGAACGCCAGTTGTGTTTGGAAGGACGGCCTTTCCACACCCACTTTGGCATTATCGTGCTGCTTTGTTTGCCTGATTGAAAGCGTGATATGAATTACGTACTTTCCCGCGCTGCTCACCTCGTCAGAAGCTGGCTATTTATTACCCTTGCTCAGCCTGCGTCAAGTTGGTAATCTTGGAGTCGGTTCACATTCAGCTCCACGCGATATGAATGTGTGCTGTGAGCCGCCTATCTGGAAATGTAAAAATACACGGCGTGGTTCATGCGCGTGGTGATTCATAGATCTTGCTTTGAAACTCCTGCAATTACTCCTCAGAACATATTAGTATCTGCTCGCAGCGCCCGAAAAGCACTTCTGGATGAGAGCATCTACAAATAACCCCAAAATCTGTGATCCTTACAAACGTTCACATTTGGTGGCAGTGTTAACAAGTAGCAAGAATTATATTTACCCAGTAGTAATTAGTGGGTTTGCACGTCTCACGCTTGTTAATTTCTTTCCGTTGAGGATGAAGAATACGGCAATTTCTAGAGACAAGACCTGCGCGCGCACTGACAAAACCGAAACCTATCGTGGGGCGGGACTTCCGTTTTGTGAAGCCCGCGTCCACGGAGTGCCTGGTCAGAGGAAGAGCCCCGCGGAGGCTGCAGATGTCCGGAGTGCCGGTAAGTGGGCCTTAGTTGTAGGGGGGCAGGAGGGGGGGGGGGGGTCTTGGTGCGCTTGTGTGTGTGTGTGTGTGCGCGCGCGTGTGTGTATGTGTGCGACGGCGGGGGGGGCGGCGGCGGTCTGTGTGCGCGTGTGTGTATGCAGTGTGCGTGCGTATGCCTGTGTGTGTGTGTGTGCCTGCGTGTGTGTGTGTGCGGGACAGGGGATGTGCACGGCAGCCTTGGAAACAAGAAGAGCCCGGTGAGTGGGGGGGTGGGGAGCGTGTGTGGGTGTAACTGTGTGTGTCTGTATATGTGTGGCTGTTAGCTGTGCGTGTGTACATGTGTGTCCCGATGCATTGTGCCTTCGTGGGTGTATGTGTGTGTGCGCGTATGTGTGACTGTGGCTGTGTGTGATTGAGAGAGGCTGTAAATGGGAGGCAGGGGATGTGCACGGCGCCGTGCGCGCCCTCGAGGTCGAATCTGAGACAGCAGAGGCGCGTGGCCGAACGCTGTCTCAGATTCCCCCGAAAGCAAAAACAATAGGTTCTTCGCTGACACTCGACCTAAAAATGATGCAGTGAATTCCCTTGCATAGATGGATTGAGCTTCCTAAAGAGGAACAGCAGACACATTTAAACCCAATTTTAGAAGGTTCTAGAATTGGTCATATGGCTACATGTTTCTCTATTCAGATGAGCAGATACGGAGTGAGCTCATGAGAGAAAGACAAAACAAAATCAGACGGGCTTCAAACGTATTAATATACAGACTAATTCTAAGTACAACAGCTTTTGAAAATCATGCTATCAGCTGCCAAGAGAACGTCTTGGCTCAGTTGCAAGACGGGAACTGCTGTATAAAAGGATTTAGTATGTCCAGGAATACCAGGCCATTTACATTAATTACGTTTTACTATAATTAAACTTCAAGATGAACAATTTGCATTTAACTTATATTAAAACTGTTGAAAGATGTGCATTGAAGAATGAGAACTTCTTTGCATATCCTCAGAATGGGTGGACCATGAAAAGGAACAAGGAAAAGGTGGGAACACTCAGTTAACCTTCCAGTATCGTTATTACACCAAGCCCTACTGCTCCTCATCACAGTCCTCATTTACCTTCCTCACCCCTCTGTAGTCTCCCTTCAACCTGGTGATGCAGGATTTCCGAGAAAAAGGCCAGGCACTTATGACATGGTAGATGGGGTAAACACAATGATGGTAATATGTTTCAAAACTGGACTTATCACTACAGAAGGGCCTTGATACACATATGTAGGTCATAAGGACTACCAGTTGCAAATCAGATCATCATTAAACTAAACTTATTTTGAGAAGCTGAATAACAAGACCACACGCTGAATTTTCTGAAAATGCACCAGGTACACGTAAAAGGAATTCAAAAACAACAATTTCAAATGTCCTAGACACAATACCAATTATGAAATTCGCCTGGGGAATCTATTGTAAAAATTGGAAAGTCACAGAAGGCTTTCAGTAAACCAGGGCGCAGTAATGCATTTACTTTCTGAAGTCATGTGGTTGGGCATGCACTGGGATATTCTTTTTTTAGGTCTCGCTGGTGTTAGCAGCGCGAAGCGCTGAATCCAGCGAAAGACCTATTGTTGTCGACTTGCCGGGATGTTGGACAGGGGATGGGCACGCGCTTACCCTCGGCGATTTCATTGCCTGTCCAGGCCGGCGCCGTGCACATCCCCTGTCCCACATTCAGAGCAAGTCAGGCTTTCGAAATCGCGCGCGCACACACGCACACAGAGACACACACACACATACACATGCACATGCACAGCTACACGCACAGCTACACACACGCACACACACACACAGCTACACCCACACACGCACACCCCCCACCACCACCCCCACCACTGCCCCCCACTCACAGGGCTTTTACGTCGCGTCATGGGATGGTCTGTGAGTTGGAGGACCTTCCTCGCTTGCACCATTATGCCTTGCCTGCTCTCTGCCGGGAACCCCAGCAGTCCCAGAATCCCTGCTTTCTTCTGGGCTCTCCACTACCCACACCAAACTGCCTCCAAGATGCCGCGCTCCGGACGAGCTACGTCACCGCGAGCCTGGCACAAAGGTGGGGCATCTCCCGGATCCTCGCAGGCTCCAAGGAACTTTCCTCCCTATCAAAGCTGAGCCCACCTCTTTCGTCTGCGTTTCAGGCCTCGCTCGTAACATACGGCCGCCTCTTGTTGATCCTGTTTCTAAGGCGTTCTCATTATACCAGAGTTTTGTGGTATGACGAGGGAGGTTTTTCAGACGTAAGGGGTCATGGGCCTGCAGTAGTGGGTAGAGAGGGGTGTATGGCTGAAGGGGTCCTTTGCAGAAACTTTACTATGATGGAAAGACATGGGTCCCAGCCATGTTGTGGCACAGTAGTTTGATGCCGCTAATCATACCAGTCTTGCAGAAGGATTTGGATGCAATGAAGAGCTGTAATGCACATGTGGAACAGACCGGGATATAGAAGTGACCTCATTTGCCTGAGCATTGCAGCGCACTATTCCCTCACTGGTAAATGTTCCCTTGCACTGCTGTACTGCAGCTGGTCTTGCGTGGATTGCATCCATATCAGAAAGCACAATGTTCCACGAGGAGCTAGAAGAGCCAACACCAGAAGGTATGCTCCACCGTCACAAAAATGCTTACATTTCACTTGCATTGAATTTGCCTGCTGCATGGGGATGAAGTTACAGTAAGTTGTACTCAAAAAGAACCGCCAGCCAATTGTAAGACTCGTCAGCCAATGAAATAGCCATAAAACACAACGGGTACAGCTTCTTTGAGTACTTCATCCTCACACTGGTGAGCGGGTTCTGCACACTGGTGGAATGCCTTTAGCAATGAAACAACTCACCTATATCTTAGAGTGTCACATGTGCTCTGTAATTGGCTAGGCCTGCCCTCATTTTGGGGCCTAGCTGTCGATGCCACAAAAGGCATTCTCTCATGCAGACCCTTCTGTACTATAATGGAAACACAAGGTTTAGCGTTCCTAACTGAACTGAGGCCTGAACCATCTTAGGGTGCTTTAGGCATAATGCGCACATAGGATCCTTGTATAAATACTCCTCTAAAGAGGAGAGATGAACACTTATTCATTTAGGATTGTTTATTCGTTTGATTTGTGAGCCCCTCTCTGCAATTAGGAACATCCTAGCTCACGTCCCCAGTGGACCTCCTGAGACCCAGTCAGCTGTTAGGCTGTCACTGTCAATTCTCTCAAATTAATTTTCTCTCTGCCTGCTTAATCTGCAGGCAAATGAGGGCGAGGCGCCGTGAGCGCGTGCATACCTGACCGCTCACGAGAAGCCACGCGTTCTACGGCGGCTTTCTTCACCACCCCTGAACTTTCTCTACTGATGAGGGATATAAATCCCGAAACCCGGGCCATATCTCGGGTCTAGAGATGATTGAACTTTCTAGAACAGACTTGCACCAACCAAGGTGATATACTTTGAACTTTCCGGTTCTTTGTGCTACTCGCACTACAAATACCAGGAAGCAAAGGGGTTATCCGGTGGAGAGGCCAGCAGTGTTGCGCCCATTTTGGTTTCTAGCCACGCGGTAGGTAATGACCCAGTTGCTCGCGGTGCTTCACGGGTGACGGGAGCACAATTAAGTGAAATGTGGCGCAAAGAAAACCCTAAAACGTGTTCTGCTAAAAACATTTAGCTCACTTCAGTCAGGCCTTTCCGTTTTTTTTACAAATTGTGTTTAACCTTCATCTGTCAAAATGTTTCTTAACTTTTTCATAACGGAAATCAAAATCCCTCGAACTCTGATGACATGTGCCTTTTCTGATGTCCTATCTATCATACGTGTAAATCCTATGCGCCTTGAAGAGTATGGATAGTAAGATGCTTCTGAGTTGGGAGCATTTATGCGAATCTTTTTAGATCGATATTTTTTTTTTATAGAAAATATGCTTGGCCGCCGGAGGCTCGTAGGAGCATCCAGGCGCAGTATAGGATGCGGCGGTGCCCCGCTGCGTTGTTCATTAAGTTCACAGTGTGCCCCCAGCTGTTCCCTGGCAGGCTGTGCGCCGTATCAACAGCCCAGAGTTATTTTACTCAAAGACTGTGGGGAAATATCTGCAAATGCATTGTCGTTCTATTAAACGCCTCGGATCTCGAAGTGTCAGCAGCCACCACGTTAAGAAAACAGTTCACTGTTCATTTGGGATCAAACACTGTATTTTTTTTTTTTTGCTACGTTGTTTTGGAGGCTTTACTGGAACTTTCCTAACCAGAACTATTAAAAGGAACTGCGCCACAGCATAAATACATAATTTATTAAATAGTATTCTAAAAGCCGATGGGGATTAAGTTTTCATGAACAATTATTACATATTTATGATGTTAATAGTCTTGGCAGACCCTCTCCCCCCTTCCTCCCCAAAGTCTGACATACTGCAGCCATATCTGTACAGACGGGACGCCGTCTACAGAAATTCAAGTTGAGCAGTAACAAAATGCAAAATGGTTTATGAAGACCCAGCAGCTGGCATATGCGTATTTAACATCTACCCCTTCACACACCTTCACCTTCACCCACCCTCACACCCCTCACTCACCCTCACACACACTCACCCTCACCTCACACACCTTCACCCACCCTCACACACCTTCACACCCCCTCGCACACCCTCTCACCCTCGGACACCCTCTCACCCTCACACCTCTCACCCTCACACACCCTCACCAGCATAGCATAACATAACAAAACATGGCATAGCATAACAAAACACAGCAGAGCATAACAAAAAAAGCATAGGATAGCAAAACATAGCATGGCATAACAAAACATAGCATAGCAAAACACAACAAAGCATAGCAGAACAAAACATAGCATAACAAAACATAACAAAGCATAGCAAAACAAAACATAGCATAGCAAAAAACAACAAAGCATAGTATAACAAAACACAACAAAACATGGCATACATAACAAAACATAGCAAAGCATAGCAAAACATAACATAGCATAACAAAACACAACAAAACATAGTATAACAAAACAAAGCTTAGCATAACATAACAAAACATAGCATAGCATAACAAAACATAGCATAGCAAAACGTAGCATAGCAAAACAGAGCGTAGCATAATAAAACACAACAAAACATAGCATAACAAAACACCAAAAAACATAGCATAAGATAAAACATAGCATAACAAAAAATAGCAAAACACAACAAAGCATAGTATAACTAAACACAACAAAACATAGCATACATAACAAAACATAGCATAGCAAAACATAACATAACATAGCATAGCATAACAAAACAACAAAACATAGCATAACAAAACACAACATAGCATAGCATAACAAAATACAACATAGCATAGCATAACAAAACAAAGCTTAGCATAGCAGAACAAAAAATAGAATAACAAAGCATAGCATAACAAAGCCTAAGTGGTGTGGGTAAGGTTCTGGACGAGACTGGAGATGGCTCTCCCGCGACTGAAGAACTGACATTGAGGGACGTCATGGGCGCCATTGCAAGTGTGAAGACATCTATGGGCCAGCAGTACAAGAAACTGGCTTTGAAGATTGACACAGTGGCGATCGAAGTTAACTTAATCAGGACTGACCTCGCGAAGACCAATGAGCGGGTCAAGTCCCTGGATATTAAGACTGCAAGTCTCTACTGATGTTTCTGATCTTCAGACCGAAGTTCGCAATCTCCGATCATCTAACGACTTGTTTGTCCGTCGGCTGGATGATTTCGAGAGCCGGGCTAGGCGCAACAACGTCCACATCAGCGGTGTTCCGGAGAAGCCCACTGAATTATCTACAGATCTACTTGTGGAGGACCTCGTATTGAATCACTTAATACCCAAGGGCCTCAGTAACTTCTTCACAGTGGAGCGTGCTGACAGAGTACCCGGCGGGAAGCCTAAATTGGGTGCTGCCCCGCGGCCTATCATAGCCAGGATTTTCAATTTTCGGGACAGAGACGCTATTCTTCAGACGCTATTCTTCAAGCATCACGAACTAATGGTCCCACAAAATTCGAAAATGCATCGATCAGTTTTTACCCGGATTTTACACAGGCTGGGCAGAAGCAACGCATGGGTTTCCTGGGGGTGAAACGGCTACTTAGAGACATGGGGCTGAAGTACACCATGCTTTTCCCGGCCCGATTGAGGATTGAATATGAGGAACGTGCGCTCTTCTTTGACTGCCCTGAGGTTGTCAGTGACTGGCTCGATACCTTGCCGACACAGCGAGATCGCCCGGAACAATCGAGGGGCGCCGAAGGTGGCCTGGAGGAACAGGAGGAGTAAGGCCTCACCGGCGTGCGAGATCTATAGACTTATAGCAGTGGTTCGATGACTCTTGTGTGCATATATCGGGACTCTTCCTCCTCTAGGGGTTTCTTCTCTCTTTTTGTAGATTAGTTTAATGGGGCGACAGGCACACTGCAAGTTGGGGTGGTTTTTAGTTTACCGCAGGGGTGCAGGGTGGGGGGGGGGGTGTTTTTTGGGATTTCTCTGGGGGTGGTACTTGTTTCTTTGTTTATTTCGAGGTCACGCTTTGCTGAATATTTCGTTTTTTGTGCCTGTTTCTTCGTGGGGGGGGGGGCATTGTTCTTATTTCTGGGATGGGGGGTAGGGGCCCGAGGGTGCTGAGTTGGAATGTCAATGGTCTGGGTGATAGGATAAAGCGGGGGATAGTATTGCAATTCTTGAAGCGTCTTTCCCCGGATATAGTGTTGTTGCAGGAAACGCATCTGATAGGGAACACATGCCATGCATTCAATAGATGGGGCTATCGTCTTGTGGCACACTCCGGATTCACTACTGGGTCGAGGGGGGCGGGCGTTCTTGTCAGGAGCTCCCTCCCCCTGGAGATAGACGACACTGTGCGCGACAATAGGGGCCGATATGCGGCTATTACGGGCCGCTGGGAGGGGAAGACGATCTCCGTACTTTCTGTATATGTCCCGCCAGGCTTGCAGTCCACGACATTTTCTGATCTGGGAAGGGTGGTTCTGGGTCTCCCCGAAGGTATGCTAGTTGTAGGTGGTGACTTTAACTCGGTTGTCTGTGGTAGTGAGGATCGTAGTTCCCCCAGGGTTCTCCCGAAATCACAAACATGGCTGGGCAACTTCCTGGACGCACTGGGTCTAGTGGATTGTTGGAGGCAACTGCACCCCGGACAGGCACAATATACCTTCTATTCGGGAGCACATGGGAGTCTCTTGAGGCTTGATTATATCCCAATACCGGCGGTGCAGGTGGACTCTGTGATAGAAATTCGACACTTAGCCAGGGGAATCTCAAACCACTCCTCACTCTGGCTTACTATTGATATGCAGCTGGGAGCTGAGGGCCGGGTGGCTCCGATTAACCCCTGGCACCTTCGTAATCCTAAAACTAGAGCCGAGGTGGTCAAATGCATGGACTATTACTTTGCTGAGAACGTGGGGTCTGTGACCTCTTCCATCTCACTATGTGAGGCCTATAAGACTGTGATTCATGGTCAGACCTTGTCCTTGATCGCCAGTGCAAAGAAAAGCAAAAATGAGGAGGTGGTACGTCTGGAGAATGAAATTACTGCTTTGGAAGTTGAATTAGAATCTGGGGTTACACCTGTGGGGTTGCATGTTTTAGCCCTTAAACAGTCTGACTACAGGGCTCTGGTGACTGATGCGGCCACGGTAATGAGTCGTGAGCAACAGGGGCGTCTGTATGATGTTGGTGATAAAGCGGGAAAATTGATTGCTTGGTTGGATAAAAGAGAAAGATTGAATCGTGTGGTGCCTGTTGTAGAAAGAGCGGATGGGGAGTGGGTTGTGGACCCGGTTGAGATAGTTGGAGTCTTTGCCCAGCACTTTCAGAAGGTTTACGCGCCGGTTTCGGACAGATCGGAGGAAGACTCACATTTGCTACTCAGAGATATCGCGCTGCCTAGCCTGTCTGAGTCGGACAAGGAGCTTATGGAGGCGGAATTTTCCACCGATGAAATAGCGCTCGCTATCCGCTCCATTCGCTCGGGGAAGGCCTCAGGCCCGAACGGCATCCCGATCGAGCTGTATAAGTTGTGTCCTGTCAAAATGGCGCCGCATCTTCGTTAAATGTTTCTGGAATCGCGAGATATCGGATCTCTTCCCCGAGATCAGAGACTAGCGTCCATTGTTGTCATCCACAAAGACGGGAAGCCCCGTGACCAATGTACATCATATAGGCCGATATCGCTTCTGAACGCCGAGCCAAAGATTTTTGCAAAACTTTTGGCAAATCGGCTGATAAAGGTGATCAGCGACTTGATACACCCAGATCAGTCGGGGTTCATTCCCCATCGAAATACCGCGCTCAACCTTCGCCGTCTACATGGCGTATTGGAAAGGGCGGGGTCGCTTCGTGAGCCGGCCATCTTGGTTTCCTTGGATGCCTCGATGGCCTTCGACACGGTGGAATGGCCGTACTTGTGGGCGGCCCTTGCAAAATTCGGGTTTTGCCCCAGTTTCATCAGGTGGGTTAGACTCCTGTATGAGCAACCGCTGGCCCAGGTGGTGGTCAACGTTAGGGCCTCGGGAACCTTTTGTTCTCGGAAGAGGCACGCGGCAGGGCTGCCCCTTGTCACCATTGCTCTTCGCGCTCGCCCTTGAACCCCTTGCCGGGTGGCTTCGGTGGGAACCATCGCTCAAGGGTATTCGGTGGTCCCCTGACTTTGAGGATCGTATATCGTTGTATGCGGATGATATTTTGCTGTACCTAACTTCCCCTCGAAAGTCATTAGGGGTACTGTTCGACATGTTGAGTTCCTTCGGGAGGAATTCTGGCTTGGTAATTAATTGGGCCAAGTCCTGTATTTACTCGCTTACTGGAGAATTGCCTCCCTTGCCCCGTATCTGTCCGATACCGATTTCGCACGTCGGTTTTAAGTATCTGGGGATTTATATATCGTTGGACTCCGCTGCACGTTATGAGAGGAATTTGCTTCCTCCGCTCCTCCGGCTTAGATCAGACGTTACGGCGTGGTGTGGCTTGCCGCTGTCCCCGGTGGGGAGAGTGGCTCTTTTTAAGATGATGTCTATTCCCCGATTCCTGTACGCCATCCAAAACACGCTTGATTTGGTGCCTGCCAGTTATTTCCGCGAGATTGAGGGCCTCCAGAGGAAACTTGTGTGGGGCGGGCAGCCTCGCATTGCATTGGCGAAACTGACTTTGCCCTGGTATGACGGAGGCATAGCGTTGCCCGATATCAAACGATACTATTGGGCATCCCAATTAAGTGCAGTCAACCACGCAATGTACGGCCCAGTCCTAAATCCCGCGTTCGAAATGGATAGATGGCAGTTACCAGGAGGTAACTACAATAGGGCGCTCTACTCTAGATCGGCTAGGAAGAATCTGACTGGCCCCACCGGGGTTGCGGTACGGGTGTGGGGTAGTGCAACCGCTGCCACGGGGTGGTCAGATAGACTGACTAGACCTATCCCGCTTTACGTGGCAGAGAGACTGGGCAGTCTCTGGACGACAAAAGGATTCGACAAATGGGACCTCATTGGTATTAGTACTGTCGGAGATCTCTGGGTCAAGAACAGAATCAAAACTTTCGATGAACTCCAACGGGAATACGCATTAAGTGATAGGGAGCACCTTCGTTATATCCAGATCCGCCACGCGCTTGAGTCGGTCTTTCCAGTCGGAACCACTATTCCAGAGTCCTCTCCCTCTGGAAGATAGAGTGCTTGACGGATGCGTCCCCAATAGCACTATTTCTCTCATCTACAAGAAACTTATTAATGATTATTCGGACCTACTCGTACAGCTTCGGGGGGCTTGGACCAACGATGGACTGGAATTGGATGATGAAGACTGGCAGGCTGCGATATCTTCCCCCAAGGAGGTCGCGATTCCGGCGCGTCTCCGGCTGGTGCAACTGAAGATTTTACACCGAGTCTATGTCACAGGTCCACGCCTGATGTGTAAGGGCTATTCTGTGGATGGGTTGTGCAGGTGTGGCTGCGGTATGCTTGCTACCTTTCTTCATATTTTATGGGAGTGTCCGGATGTTGTGGTATTTTGGAACCGTGTGCATGCTGTTATGGAAGAGGTGACGGGTGTTTCGTTATTGCCAGAAGCCAGACGCTGTTTGTTGAATGTCTGGGAGCCAAATGACTATAGCGTTGCTCAGACTCAATGGGCCACCCTTGGCAATATGATAGCGAAAAGGGACATAGCCCAACTGTGGGGGTCTCAGAGGGCACCGCTAGTCTCAACATGGAAAGAAAACATGGACTGGTGCATGTTCAGAGAAAAGATTGTGTATGTTGCCCGGGGTAGGCCCAAGAAGTGGGGGAGGATATGGAGCCAATGGAACTCATATCGTGGAGAGATTTGCACCCCCCTTTTGTAGAAGTCTCTGACATTCCTCTGTCCCCGTGACCATGCATTCCCTGGCTCTTACATCCTATTGTTTATGATTTGCTTGCCTGCTCTCGGCCCCCCTCCCTCCCCGAGACCCTCAATCCTTCATCAAATATATTCATTTAGCTAGGATCGCTCCCCCTCCTGCCTGGGACGGCCACTTACTATATAGTTTATTGCCTCGAAATTGTGTTTGTTTTATAAAATGTAAAATGTGAATCCTTTCATTTATCCTCCCTATCGCCACAGGTTCTCTACAATGTTGTACGACATCACTGCCGGGCCCACGGGTTGTCGGCTGATGAGCTGTGTAACATTGCAACTTTGGTTTTGATTGCTGACGGCCGGCCCCTGTGGTTGTAGGTCTGCAACTGTATTCCTTTTATTGTAATAAAGGTTTTAAAAAAAGATTTTTTTAAAAATAAAAGAAGGTTAATATTTCACTTCTATTCCTGGATTTTCGTCACAATGAAATACACGGAACATAATCTTCAAAAAAGTTTAAGCTTTTGCCATTATAAATTACAATAACTTTTATTTAAGTATTAATAATTAAAAAAATAAAGAAACATTGTTATTTGTAATATCAATACATGTAAGTCACGTAATTACAACACATTTTGCATTACAAATGCTATAGGTGTCACATTTGCAAAAGTTATAACTATTGGCATTGTAAATGACAAAGCTATTAATTTCGCTATTTTCAAAAATAAAAATAAATAAAAAATGTGTCATTTACAATACCAATACCTCAAACTTTCCTAATGCGAGACCTATTGCATTGCAAATGCTTGTTTTTGTTAGGTCCGACTGCTCTTGCTAGCGATTTGTGTTTGGTTTCACATCTAGAGCTGGTAAAATTAATGTTTGAAAAAACCTAGATGACTGCACTGTCCCCATGACAACCGCGTACTTGGGACGTTACAAGACATGTAAGGCATACAGATCTACACAAACTATCAACAACTGTTAGCACTAACCTGTCCCTAGGGCTAAATGTGCAGTTTAGAAATACATCCGTTATGTTATATAAATTTACATTTTACAAATGCACTTTCTATAAGAGAAAATACTTTTCTTACAGATCTCCACTTATCATTTGTAGTGTAGTGCAAGAAGATGAAAAACATTTTTTGAGAGGCAACTCATTCCTCTCAAAAATCTACAAAAAGCCCCATAATAATAAGCCCACTAGCACAAATTCCTAGTATGATTTTTGAGGCTGCACTTTAGTTTGTGGGAAGTAATGTAGTGGATTATTCTACACAAGAGTTAAATTTGCAAACAATCAATGGACACGGCACCATGAAAGATGACCCCAAATCATCTGAATCCATCCCCACAACATAACCTTAAAAGGGAACTGCCTCTTTGTAACAAGCTTTGCATTATCACTTAAGAAACCATTGTCAAGGATTGGACATATGCGAGAAGAACTATTGATGTCCAAACAACTGAATTCTTAAGACTTCGATGCATTACCATTTTTCCTACAAATGCACACAATATGAAACTGAACTCCTTTCAAGAATAGTTCTAAAAGACTGCCATGTTTGAATGAGCAAACTTTGTCAGCCAGTTCCCACAAGAGAATTACTACTTGGAGAAAGGATTGACCAAACCGACCCACAACAAAGGTTATCTAAAACCTGAAAGAGCAGCTTCCCTGGTATTAGTTTAGGACCACCAAACAGCAAATTTGGTGGCAACTCAGTATTGTTGGAGTATACTGCACTAATCAAAGAAAGACCATAGCTCTAGCACTTTCATAAGATTTTTTTCTGGAGAACATAATGGGCTTGAAAATGGACTCATGGCGAACTTAAAAGCAAGGATCAAGCTGCATATATATTTATGAAAGATAACAACAATGCAGAAGAAACATAATGCAATACATCTAAAAGATTATGCTTTTTATCCGTAAAAGTAGAAGCAAAAGCCTAATAAAAGATACCTTGCTCACTTCAAATACTGTGCCCATTAAAAAGAATACCCAAGTGCAGTTTTATCATCAAATTTTTAAAGTACGATTTGCAAAACAATATGCTGGTGTTGGGGGGATTGAAAAGAAAAGTATGGCAGAGCTATTGATTGGAGACATTCAGAATATTTAAAAATGGGAAAAAAACTAAAACTCGTGCCCACGCCATGCACTGCTAATTACCTTCCATATTACATCACTAATAACATTTTCTAAGATATCACTGGCACCATCACTGCAACATCTGAATACTGCTTGGTGGGGGCACGAGTTAGTTACTTTAGGGCACAAGTTATAATTATCGGATGTGAGGAAACCAGCTTTTTGCATGTTTCTCCCCACTTTTTTGCCCACATTTGGAGTACAAGCAGCTGGTTTTTCGACTGAGTGCGGACCGAGGCCTGCTAACCTGAACTCAGTGCCTGTGTTCTGACCCATTACAAAAGTGCATATCAAAATGGCTATACCCAAATGGCAAGTACTGGCTTAATTATTATAAGTCCCTAGTATATGGTACCCAAGGCATGTAAGGCAGAGTGTCCACCCAGGGCTGCAGCACGGTTTGTGCCACCCTGAGTGTGACAAAGGAAAAATGGCTCCCAGCCTGCAATTGCAGATGGCATGGTGAGCAAAAAAAGATTGATTTAGGCCCAGATCTCTGTACTGGGGTGAATGTATGACATTGTTCTGAATTCTGTCCATCAATTGTTCTTTTTGCATTGTCACCCAGAGTGGGACGGGTATGCCTAGATGTGGGTCCCTTGCTCACCATGCCACTGGAGTCAAGCTATCCTGGCTGATGAGGGCTGAAAGCCCGAAACCGGGCCGGGGATGCTTGTTTCCAGTCCGGGGAGGACCTGGCTTGGCAGTTCGGGCTGGACTGTTCCCATTGGGCTCAGGGTCAAGACTGATTTGCATATGGCTGGGTCCAAACTGGAATGGCATGGTGAGCAAAAAAACGATGGATTTAGACCCAGATCTCTGTGCTGGGGTGAATGTATGACATTGTACTGCATTCTGTCCATCTATTGCTCTTTTTGCATTCGTCACCCCGAGTGGGACGGGTATGCCTAGACGTGGGCCCCGTGCTCAACATGCCACTGGAGTCAAGCTATCCTGGCTGATGGGAGCTAAAAGCCCGAAACCAGTCCTAGGATGCTGGTTTCCAGTCCAGGGAGGACTAAATTGCATTTAGTAGGGCAGGGATTTGGTTGAATAAAGATCACATACATTGAACAAAATAAAAAAGCAGATCACCCAGTTGCTGCCAGATTGCTATTTCAATGCCTAAAATAACTGACCTGTATACTCTGCTTTAATCGATGCAGCTGAAGCGGCAGAGGTATTCCCCCTACCAAAAGCGCAGTTCTCATATTGGGAAGTCCGGTCATCAGTTCCTTCGCCTGGTGCTCAATCTGAATGGCCAACTCTCTTGTAGGAGTCAAGATTAGAGCAACTGGCCTGCCACCCTATAAAAAAAAATAAAAAAATATACCTATGTATAATCTTCATATAAAATTCACTCTTGGAAGGCAGTTTTACCACAACCTAAAATAAAACAGTTAAAAATATAAAAACGTGAGACGTTCAAGTGAATCACTCAGATAGTAAACTCTGCCAGTTTTGCATTTGAACAAGCAAACTGGGATACAAATCAAATATAATTGATGAAAAGGCACACCTATTGTCCATCACTAATATTTCATATTCCCTTTATATAAGCTTCTCATTCAGCATCACGTATGCACCCCACGTTACAGAACATTTAAAAAAGAAATACATAATCATTCCATCATTAGTCAATGTTGAAGTCTAGTCATTATTCTTTCAAACAAATGTTATACATTTTTGCAGGTATATTTCCAATGGATCCAACATGGCTCATGTGAGCATATAATGGCAAAGAAACAGATACATAGTGTAACCAGTGAAAAATAAAGAAGACCCAAGAAAGGATACTGATCTGCCCCCACCCACACCACCTCTCCACCCCCACACCAAAGACTCTTGATGACGGGAAATCAATAGCGCTGAAACCAAATAGAATATTGGAGTATGATGGCCATGTAAAGTAGAGAAACACAGACATCAGATATGAATGTAAATGCCTCTCTAGTCAAGATATCCAGAACTGGCATTTAGTATCACGATACAGAGACCAGGAGCAGGCCACCGATCCCAACGTTCTCTCCTGCCTTTCTCCACATTCCAGCTTGTGGTGCTGAGTGATAATGTGGTGGTGCTGAGTGATAACGTGGTGGTGCTGAGTGATAACCTGGTGGTGCTGAGTGATAATGTGGTGGTGCTGAGTGGTGCTGAGTGATGCTGTGGTGGTGCTGAGTGATGCTGTGGTGGTGCTGAGTGATGCTGTGGTGGTGCTGAGTGATGCTGTGGTGGTGCTGAGTGATGCTGTGGTGGTGCAGAGTGATGCTGTAGTGGAGCAGAGTGATGCTGTAGTGATGTTGAGTGATAATGTGGTGGTGCTGAGTGATGCTGGGGTAGCGCGGAGTGATAATGTGGTGGTGCTGAGTGATGCTGGGGTAGCGCTGACTGATGATGTGGTAAGCTGAGTGGTGCTGGGGTGGCGCTGGTTGATGCTATTGTGGTGCTGAGTGATGCTGTGGTGGTGCTGAGTGATGCTATGGTGGTGCTGTGGTGGTGCTGAGTGATGCTGTGGTGGTGCTGAGTGGGGCTGTGGTGGTGCTGAGTGATGATGTGGTGGTGCTGAGTGATGATGTGGTGGTGCTGAGTGATGCTGGGGTGGTGCTGAGTGATGCTGGGGTGGTGCTGAGTGATAATGTGGTGGTGCTGAGTGATGCTGGGGTAGCGCTGAGTGATGTTGGGGTAGCGCTGAGTGATGCTGGGGTAGCGCTGAGTGATGCTGGGGTAGCGCTGAGTGATGCTGGGGTAGCGCTGAGTGATGCTGGGGTAGCGCTGAGTGATGCTGCAGCAGTTATATCATACAGGGACACATTCTTTTGTAGCAAGCAAGGGGTGAGTAAGTGATTTGCGCTGAATCACAGGATGTTCAGCAGACGTCCAAAGCACGGAGCCGGTAAATCTGAGCTTTAAGCCACACCCTGTCTTGGTTCTGTAATGACAGTCAGAGCAGAGAGCGAGAGAGAGGGGGCTTGTACCTGGCTTAGATGCTTGGTATGTTGGGCAGGTCAGTGTTTTAGGGTGTAACTTACGGCGACAAGCGCTTAGCCGTGGGCTGCACGCATGCCCCTAGAATTATGTTCCGACTTCTCTGCATTTCTTGCTGGGGACACAGATTAAGTCGCCGATCCTTTTAATATCTTTCCCCTGCCATATAAAGATGTGTTTACCGAGTCCCACGCTCTTTAAATGTAAACAATGTAAGTATGCTTCAGCTCACAAGTAAGAATCCGCGCAAGGCCAGCTCTGCCTTCCATCCTTCAGCGCACGCTACGTTGGGATTTAGTCCAGTTATTCGCAGCACTTAGCATTTGTAAACTTGCGAAGTGAGGCCGTGGTCATGGTCTGTATTATTTTCAGTTCTTAGAAACAACAGCAGTGCGCAATTTAGCGCTATATAAAATCAAGGAGCTAGATTTAATCAAGAAGCAATTCCCATGGGAAGTCGGCTTTTAAAGCAGATAATGGTGTATTCCCACAAGGAAATGTCACCTTAAACTGCGATGTTTGTGTTTTTCACTCCGATGTCGAAATCAGTGGAATTCTTCGCCTGGTTTCCAAGGGAGTGAAGTAATCCTCCCTGTCCGTGGACAGCTGATAAGATTTCACCGGGTGCTCGTGGCTGGAGGTGGGTAGACTTTGCTCGCTCGTTCACATGCCCGGGGCGAGGCAGATTCTAACGTACACACCCTGCTCGTTGCGTCTAGGCCCCACTTACAAATGAACGTACCTTGTAATGAGACTTAACGAGTGGATTTGTAAGAGTTAAAAAAACTAGAGTCAGTGAGAGATGGGCCCAACGGACGGTTGTATGTATAGTGTTGTGGCGAGATGGTGAGCTAGGCGTGTATGAAAAGAAGGTAGACGCTATACTGTTAAAATGTGGAATTTCAAACCATTCATTAAGCAGGATGGCTCCGTCTAGTGGTCCTTGTGCAGTGTGTACTAAGCCATGTGGTATGATGTGATCAGATATATTTTCTGCCAATGTGCAGTGTAAAGTCCAGTAGCCTTGCTAATACATGTTTATGTGATCGAATCTGGAGTGATAGGGTATGCTGGGTTGTTTTTGGGGTTGACGAGTGAGAGGAAAGTGTGAAGAAACCTGGCGGGAGGATCCTATTTGAAATGCTAACTTTGTTCAGCTGTGCATGGATGTGTTTCGAGGTCATAGATGGTTGGTGTGAGTCAGTGGCAGAGACAGTAAGGTATCATGCAGATGAGGCGAATGATAACTGAAAGGGGACAGGAAAATTAAAGAAGCGGAAGGAAAAAGACAGGAGGAAGGAAAAGGTGTAGAGAAAGGAAGGTGAAGGAGGAAGACAGTCGGAAACGAGGACGGAGGAGGGGAAGGGGTGAGTAGACTTAAGAGGAGAGGCAGGAGGATGAGAAGGAGTAGAGAAGGGTGGGAGGGAGAGGCAGGAGGATGAGAAGGAAGGAAACGAGGACGGAGGAGGGGAAGGGGTGAGTAGACTTAAGAGGAGAGGCAGGAGGATGAGAAGGAGTAGAGAAGGGTGGGAGGGAGAGGCAGGAGGATGAGAAGGAGTAGAGAAGGGTGGGAGGGAATTAAAGTGCAGGAAATTGAATGGATGGCTGGTTTCGCTATTTAAAGGCCTGAACTGGTTGTGTGAACTGAAGATAGTTATAGTCCTGGAGGAGTTAAGGTATTCGAGAGATCTGATCCAGGTTACGACTTAGTGGGCCAAGACTGACCCTGATGGATGCAGCATGGTAAAAGCGGCTCACCCAGATGCCCAGGTAACCAAAGAACCAGATATACAGAATCAGCACCAGAGGTAGAAAGATCCAGGTATTTACAAGCACTTCCATGCAATTCCTCGCATTATTCAAGCAATTTCAAACTCGGCCCATAATTTCCAATGGGGACGTCACAAGTGTCGGCCATTTTAGGGTCAGGCATGAACAGATAAAGCTATCCTCGTTGACATTATCAGTAGAGAACCACTTGTCATGCACAAATTGAGTCACAGTAACAGCGCAGCACCTTGTAGTACATTCCCAGGTGAGATGATGGTATGGTTTCACTCTGTTAATTAAATAAATAATTATTCGCGTGTCAAGCAAACAAACAAGCAGGCATCACAATGTAGAAGGAAAGTGCAAAGCCTTCACAGTATTGGTAGGGGCAGATATCCTTTTAACGCGATTTGCCCTGCAATTAACAGACCACCCGAGTTCATGAGCAGGAGGTCAGGCCGATAAGGAGTCGGATGGCCGCCATTTTCAGACGCTACGCGCCGTACCTTGATTTTGGGAAATGGCACCTAGCGTAGCGTTTAGCCTTCCTGCACGTACTTCATTGTGCATAAACTGCAATTGCTGGTTGAGACAGCATGCAGTTATGGTGGTTAGATCCCGTGATGAGTTGTGGGGCAGCCTCTTGCATCAGGCCGGTTGAGGAGCCGAGTAGGGGCCGCCGGAATAGCCACGCGGCGGTGTGCAGGGACAGATGCTCTCGCAGCGGAGGTCGAGCAGGCTCTCGGGGTGTCCAAACAGCGCCGCTAGCTTCGTTGTTCGTTCCGACTCCTCACTTCACTATCTGAGCGCGTGAGTAATGGCTGAAGCGCACAGCTTACATAGGAGATTCCGGCGCCACGGAAGGAGAAGAAGGTTCAGGCAGCCATCTTCTTCAGCGTCCAAGCCACGCCCCCCTTGTTAGGAAAATTATAAAGACGGTGGTGGGAAATTGTGTTGAGCCCAAGAATTGTCATGGGGAACACTATATGTTTTTTTAAATACCCCTCACGCACTAAAAATTCATTCAGTGTCATGTTTCATCATAGGGGTCTTCCCGTCCCTATACGGGGAGGGCGTGCTGCGACCTACGGAGACGCGGGAGCACTTACATGAAAAACTATGTGTTGTGCAAAAGTGGGACTGGTAGGGTCAGGAAAGATAGTGGTGCAGAATTAAAAAGTTACCTGGCTAGTGGGAAAAAAAATGTATTGCCTTCCCTAGCTGTAAACATAAAAAATGGGGAGACATAGAGGGTATACTTTTATGAGTTGCCTCCTACTTGGTCAACATGTTTCAAAAGCCATCCCCTTGACTTTCCTTTCAGGGCCATGCGTGAGCCCTACTCCACTCACACATTAATTATGTGTAATTCGTGTGCCTAATAATTTTCAGCCACAGTTCATGCTAAAATAAGCATGCAAAAAACCATACACAATCGGTATGGTTTTTTTGCATACCACTGTGATATATTTTTTTATCAAATTTATCGACGTGCACCATACTCATTCTTTAGAGTGGGTGCGATGCTGCCCAATGCTGATTTTCAAGTCACTTCTCACACGGTTTAAAACACTTAAAAACACACATATATAAATGGCTCACATAAAAGGCTCAGCATTTTTAACGGGCATACTTTGGATATATTCTACATGCATTTCATTTCACTCATGCGCAGCGATATGTTTTATACAGTGCATTACTGTTTCTTTTTTTGTTCTTTCATTAAAGGTTATAAGAGATACCCATTGGGTATGGTTTTTTCGCATGCTTATTTTAGCATGAACTGTGGCTGAATATTACTAGGCTCACAAATTACACATAATTAATGTGTGAGTGGAGTTGGATCACGCATGGGCTGGCCATGAGGATGGCTTTTGAAACATGTTGACCAAGTAGGAGGCAACTCATAAAAGTATACCCCCTACGTCGCCCCATTTTTTAGGTCTCGGCTAGCATAGGCTGCGCACATGCGCAGTCTCCCCGACGAGATTGAATGTCTCTGAGTAGCGAGGTTAAGCCCCACCCCTCTTCTCCATTGGCTGTCCTCCTAAACGGCGGCCAGCCATTGGAGAAGAGGTCCCAGTGACGACATTCTCCCGATCTAAGCCCCGTCCTTTTCGGATTGGGGGCCGTTTTTTAGTTTCTTTCTCCCCTGTTCTCCATTGGCTGGAATGTAAACAACAGTCAAAAACACGCCCGTCCTTTACATTCCAGCCAATGGAGAAGAGGGAAGAAAAACTAAAAAACGCGCCCCCCAATCTGAAAAGGACGGGGCTTAGTGACAAATGGCAAACGCTTGTTGTCAGCAGTTTGTGAGGCGGACAATGTGGTTATTAAAGTAATGCTAGCTTGCATAGAAGAATAGAGAACTGACAGGACTAGCTAGAATAAGCAGCTGAGTGTCAGGCAGCAGTGAGAGTCTGACAGGAACCAGAGGGTGTTTTGACATCAGATGACAGTTGTCAAGAGGAGGTCAGAATGGCAATAGCATAGTGAGTTGTTCCGCTAGACAGCTCTATTGCCAGGGCATACACGGGACAGGAGCTCCAGTTCTTTGCTTTCCTTACCTTTAACAGATTAGACGTCCCCATGTTCCCTGACGCTCTCGTCTCGCGAGATCCCGCGAGCTTGAGCCGCATGCGATTCCTCCTCCCCCTTAGCGTGTTCATCTGCCACTTGCGCTGATGATGGAACGAGTAGTAAGCAGAACCATACTGGTGACCTTTCGCGAGACCTATGTCACGGGGGTATCGCGCGGCTGAAAATTTGAGACAAAGCTGTACACGCTTGGTCCTGCCTGGCAACACCGGTCTGGCGGGTCTTTATGTAATGCGAGAGACGTTTTTGATGTACGTGCCGTTGGGTGTGCGCCGCCTGCTGTTGAGATACAACGCCGGTTGGTGCGTCCCCTTCAATGTGAAAGCCATATCAGAGTCAGGCAACTGTTAGTGTTAGCAATTAAGTTGTAATACCCGAAGGGGTGGTGGGATACAAATAGAGCATTAACTGCGGGTGCTTGTGACTACTTCTAGGTAGAGTGAAGAGCTTCTGCTCAGTGACTGTACGTTTGCGGCCACATTATAGTAATGAGGTTTTCAGGTAGGCAGGGCTTCAGATTCTGCTATCAGTTATTTTAAGTTTTAATCTTTTTCAAACTTAACACGTTTGAAAAGTGTTCGGACTTAAAGAATACATGGGTGTTCCCCATGTTCTTTTATTGTTGATTTGAGCTCCGTCTTCCATGTTATTGGTCAGAAGATGCTTGTTTTTCGTCCTTGAGGCAACACCCAGCAAGTGCTCTCTGCCCCTTCCGCGATCCTGGGTGTGCCTTGTGTTCGCAGGCTCCCGTCGGGACCCTGCTCTCTTAGGCAGGCAGTTGTGGGCATTTCTGTGCAATGGTGGTTAGTGCTTGTACACTTTCTGTATTTTTTAAAAAAAAAATAACAGTAGGCACAGTCTATCCTTTTCGTGAGCTTGGTACAGTTCTTGTTTTCCCATTAGGCATACTGTGTTGCAGTTCCACAGCACGTGCTTCTTTTCGTGCGGGCTGATTAAAATATGCTTTTATCGCACCCACCTTGCCAAAAATATGTTAAGGACTGCTGCCCAGAAACGCTTAGACTTCCACTACCACCACATCCACCACCACATCCACTACCACCACCATCACATCCACCACCACCATCACCATCACATCCACCACCACCATCACATCCACCACCACCACATCCACATCTACCAACACCACATCTACCACCACTACATCCACATCCACAACCACCACATCCACATCCACAACCACCACATCCACATCCACAACCACCACATCCACATCCACAACCACCACATCCACATCCACAACCACCACATCCACCACATCCACAACCACCACATCCACAACCACCACATCCACAACCACCACATCCACCACATCCACATCCACAACCACCACATCCACATCCACATCCACCACATCCACCTCATCCACCACCACCACCACATTCACATCCACCATCACCACATCTGTGTGTGTGTGGCTGTGTGTGGCCGTGTGCGCGCACGTGTGGCCGTGTGCGCGCACGTGTGGCCGTGTGCGCGCACGTGTGGCCGTGTGCGCGCACGTGTGGCCGTGTGCGCGCACGTGTGGCCGTGTGCGCGCGCGTGTGGCCGTGTGCGCGCGCGTGTGGCCGTGTGCGCGCGCGTGTGTGGCTCTGTGCGCGCGCGTGTGTGGCTCTGTGGCTCTGTGCGCGCGCGTGTGTGTGTGTGGCTCTGTGCGCGCGCGTGTGTGGCTCTGTGCGCGCGCGTGTGTGGCTCTGTGCGCGCGCGTGTGTGGCTCTGTGCGCGCGCGTGTGTGGCTCTGTGCGCGCGCGTGTGTGGCTCTGTGCGCGCGCGTGTGTGGCTGTGCGCGCGCGTGTGTGGCTCTGTGCGCGCGCGTGTGTGGCTCTGTGCGCGCGCGTGTGTGGCTCTGTGCGCGCGCGTGTGTGGCTCTGTGCGCGCGCGTGTGTGGCTCTGTGCGAGCGTGGCTCTGTGCGCGCACGTGTGTGGCTCTGTGCGCGCGCGTGTGCGACTCTGTGTGCGACTCTGTGTGCGACTCTGTGTGCGACTCTGTGTGCGACTCTGTGTGCGACTCTGTGTGCGACTGTGTGCGACTGTGTGCGACTCTGTGTGTGTGTGTGTGCGCAAATGCAATAGGTCTCGCATTTGCGAGAGATTAACCCATGGGTACTCACAAACTTTCTCTCGGGGGCCAAATTTACAGTGTGGTTTGTGTCTGAGGGCCGCACCAGTGGGGGCGGGGCCAGTGGGGGAGGGGGCGGGGATAGACCAACCAAAAAAAACTGACCATGAGGTTGATCACTGGTCCCTGCAGCGGACACCTTCGTCCACTGAGCCACCAGACTCGGCATGCCCACCTCTCTCTCTAGCTCCCTCTCTCTAGCTCTCTTTCTCTCACTCCCTCCCTCTCTCTCTCTCACTCTCCCTTACTCTGTCCCCCTCCCTCTGTCTCCCTCCCTCTGTCTCCCTTACCCTCTCTCACTCCCTCATTCTGTCTCCCTTTCCCTCTCTCACTCCCTTTCCCTCCCTCTGTCTCCCTTTCCCTCTCTCACTCCCTCACCCCCTTTCCCTCCCTTCCTTTCCCTCCCTCCCTTTCCCTCTCTCACTCCCTCACTCTGTCTCCCTTTCCCTCGTTCACTCCCTCACCCCCTTTCCCTCCCTCCCTTTCACTCTCTCACTCCCTCACTCTGTCTCCCTTTCCCTCTCTCACTCCCTCACTCTGTCACTCCCTTTCCTTCCCTCCCTCACTCCCTCACTATCACTCTCTTTCCCTCCCTCACCATCCCTTTCCCTCTCACTCCCTCACCCAGACTCCCTTTCCCTCCCTCACTTTGTCTCAACTTCAGGGATTCCGCACTACTTGATTTGTTCCATAATTTGCCTGCAGTAAGAAGAATTCACATTTATTACCAGTGTATTAGTATTAGGCAGAAACTATTCTTGAATCAAAGCTAATAGGGTCTTGAATGCAGTAGACTCAAGTGCAAGGGACTCTGCAGTAAAGCACATGGCACCCTCCTAAACTTCACATGGTTAAATATGAGTAAAGATAAGCATTTTAAAATTCGTAATGCTCCATGATAACTTATTATTATATTTGAGTTTGTAAAGCGCACAGATACCCTAGGGTTTCCCGGCGCTAACAGAGAAAAAGAGGCGGAGAGACAAGGTGGGAGACAATTAGACAGAGAAAAGCCAGGTTTTCAGGCCTTTCCTGAATTTCAGATAGCAAGATTCAAAGCGCAAAGAGATGGGGAGTGTGTTCCAGAGTGATGGCGCCAGATAAGAAAAGGAGCGACCACCAGCTCTGGTGCGTTTGAAGCGGGGCACGGAGAAGGTGCCAAGAGAGGAGGATCTTAGGGTACGAACTGGACAGTACGGGTGAACTAGACTGGAGAGGATGGGGGGGGAGTTGCCTGTTTTAATCCGGTGCATATAGCAGAGGGCTTTGAATTTTGCTCTTGATTCGATGCGCAGCCAGTGAAGGCTGCGCAGGGAAACAGTGGCAGAGGCAGTTCTAGGCAGGTTGCAGAGCAGGCGAGCTGCCATGTTTTGCACCACCTGTAGTTTACGTATAACCTCCTTGCTAGCCCCAAGGAGGAGTACGTTGCCGTAATCTAACCTGGAGGTTACTAAAGCCTGGACCACAGTTCTTAGGGTGTCTGGCGGAAGCATCCATGCTATTTTTCTCAGCCACCGCATGATGTTAGTACAGGTGGCTGAGACTTTCACAACATGCTGCTTCATGGACAGTTGGTTATCAAATGTAACTCCCACTTTATCCGCCTACTCGAACAGGGGCCACCCACATTTAACCAACAACCCAGTTTCTCATAATCCATCATTCCATCTTTAGCCATTCCATTCATTCTTCCACTAATCCATCTACCTACTCATCCATCCTTCTGTCTGTCCATCCATCTATCCATCCATTCACTCTGCCATCCATCTTTCATTCATTCATCTATCCATTCTTCCATCCACCCATCCATCTACTTTTCTATCCACCCATCCCTCCACTCTGCCATCTAGTCACTCATCCTTTCACCAACTCATCCACCACCTTGCTATGCCATCCCATCTCATGTCCATCCACATATTAATCCCTCCATTCTCTCATCTTTCACCTGTCCATCCATCTATTCATCCACCCCTTTACTCTGCCATCCTTCCACCTGTTCATTCACTTATCCATTAACTCACCTATACATTCACCCATCCAACCCTTTACTCTCCCCTCCTTTCACCTGTCCGTCCACCTATCCATTTACCTATCTAGTCACTCATTCATCCATTCATCTGCCATTCTTTCACATATCCATCCACCTATCAATTCACTCAACCTTTCACCCATACATCTACCCAGTCATTCATCCATTTATTCATCCACCTTTCAATATTCCTTCCTTCTTGCATTTACTCATCTTTGTTTCCTTACTCCTGCTTGCGTTATTTATGAGCATTTGTCTGCTGAGCTTCAGGCAGAAGAAACCCCCCAAAAATCCCACTCCCAGTGTAACTGCAAAAGCGGGGGTTCACAACGCTCCTGCAGGTGATATGTTTAAATGTTTGTCGGGCGCATGGTAGCATTAGATGTCTTGGGGCAATCTATAGAGCTGATGATTAATATCATTAAGAGATCTCCTGCTCATTAATGGCAAACAAAGGTAGGACGCAAGGCAATAGCACACATAATATTCAGACAACATTTGAAGGAAGTATAAGGCAGTGCGACATGGTGTGAATTTATATTTCTCCATAAGAGGGAATATGTACTTTTTGTGATACACCGTATAAGATTTACAAAAAAAAATGAGGTGCAAATTAGATTGTGGTGAAGTTCCATCGCCCGGGTGGAGACAGCTTCGGAGCGCGCACACACACACAGCCGCACCGAGCGCATTAACGGGTCTTTAAAAGACCATTAATATGTGAATGAGGCTGTGTTGTTCAACTCTTAGGCCCCTGCAGCTCCACTCTAAGTATGGCAGGAATCGCCCGGCCAGTCCCCACAGAGCAGCAGTCTCCAAGTCACGCTGCTGCAACTTGTGTTGGCAGACACTCTTTAAAAAAAAAAAAATTAAAACACCGGTACGATATGTGCAAGGTCCGTGGTCCGCCAGGGAAAGCTTGCCGGGCCGCTGTTGGCCCGCGGGCAGTACTACGAGTACCCGTAGATTAACCTATTGGCATTGTAAATGACATTGCCATTTATTTATCTGTTTTCAAAACCAAGACATAAATAAAAACAATTGTCATTTACAATGCCAATAGCTCTAACTTTTGCAAAGGCGAGACCGTTGTATTGTAAATGCTTGTTAAAGTTTCCAGCTAGGGAAGGCAATAACATTTATTTTTTCTACTAGCCAGGTAAGTTTTAATTCTGCACCACTATCTTTCCTGAGCCTATCACTCCTACCTCTGCACAACACATAGTGTTTCACTTAATTAAGTTCTCCCGCGTCTCCATAGGTCGCAGGACGCCCCGCAGAGGGACGGGAAGACCCCTATGATGAAGCATGACACTGAATTAATTTTTAGTGTTTGAGGGATACTTTAAAAAACATATAGTGTTCCCCATGACAATTCTTGATCTCAACACCATTTTCCCACCAACATCATTATAATTTTCCAAACATGGAAGGATATATTGTAAGTGGTAGAATCTTACTATGGGGAAAAGTCATGAGGGAAATGTGTAAGCTCCTGTGCTGCAGCTACTACATTCCACCCTGCCAAAGTGTGTTTAGTGACCAAGGACGAATAGAGGAACAACTGCAGTCATTCCTTTTCAATAGTGGAATCTTTTCTTTCATACGTGTAATTCAGCAATACAATGGACTATGAAGATCTTTGAATTTCAGTTTCTCTCATTCGAAAATATAACATGTGTGTTGCCTGATTGTAGTGAACAATACTGGAGATACCTAGGCCATTCGTTAGGAGGACTGGAGAGTAAAAAACGTTACCAAAAAGGTAGGTAACTTGTTGTTCTGGTGGATACTTCGAACTGTAGCATGAAAGATGGGACCCCCTCAAGGATTAATTTGTGACCAAGGAACAGAGGGGAGAGGAAAATTCGTACTAGAAAAGTGTTCCTTCAATGGTCATAGATATCACTACACAATATACATCGAATTATTTAAGAAAGGTGACAGAATTATATAACAATGTTTACTTTGTCATAGTTTTTATTTTCATTTAATGCAGTTTTACTTTTTTATATGAAAAAGACATAATTCATCATAAATACATTTTTCAATCAGACATTTTTAGCTTTTAAGAACAAACACAATTATTGACACACCAATGATTGAGAAATTATACAAAGTGATAATATACAATTGATTTTTAAGAAAACCACCTGATATGAAATACTCAACTCAATTCACTGACATACACACATACATACCACAAACACTCCACACTACCAAAAGGGGAAAAAGGGAGAAACTAAGTATTAATTGACAAGTTCACAAGTTGTCAAATATTAGGGTCTCAGAAGAGATTCGAGACCCCCGCACATGATCGGTCGACGCGCGTTTCGGTGGGTAAACCACCTTCCTCAGGACCTTTTTTCTCTTGTGGATCAAAGATATCAGGGGACCTAAAGAGATTTATTTTCAAAAAGAGAAAAATATATATCTGTCACCAACCCTTCTCATAGTAATTTAAAAACAAAAGCACTAACACAACAAAGAAACATTGTTTAGATTTTGCATGGCCGCTCCTCACATGACCAAAGATAACAAGAGAGACATATGCACAAGGGCCATTTACTCTGATATAGATGGGTCATAATGTAATTCAAGACTCAAGTCGCATAAAAACGAAAAATCAAGTATACTGGTGTTATTTAACTGAATTCCCTTTATGCTAATTTGAGACATAAGAGGCACTGTCATTTTAACCAAGACATGGTTCTACTTACGATAGAAAACAAACAGATTTATAGTTCTTTGGCATTCATTTCCTATTAGTTGATCGATTTTAGAACAGGATACATGTTAAAGGGCACCTGCATAGAAGATACAACAACCCTTACTCTATATTCCACAACTAAATGGGCACAACATCCGTTTACCCATTGGTGGTTAATCTTACCAATTTGCGTTTACACGACAGGGTGCAATTACTTCAATCTATTCAGGGGTAGTTGTCTGTTCTCCAGGAAGTCGAATTAGCTAAAAAATAAACGTACCCATATGTAATATCCCATTTCTTCCTTTAGTTTGCAAGCACGATTTTAAACAGGATGCAAAACTTCCTAGAGGACATAGCGCTCAAGAATATACCTTATAATGGTTGAAGATGCCCTCAACGGTGCGACACAGGTAGGTAAAAGAAGGTCTCAACAACTGTGATCTAAGAGAGCAAAAAAGGAAGGCAAATACCCTATTGTCAGATGTTATTCACTATGGCGCCTCAAGTTATACAAATAGATACAAGGAAGATGATCTTACATCTTTTTCCTGGGACGGAAAATGAAAAATATTCCTTTCTTTAATTGGGTTTAAAACGCCGTTCTTGAGACGAAAACGGAGGGTATTCCTTTCTTTAATCGGGTAAATAACATCATTCTTTATACTGCAACCATCTATGGTATAAGGGAGTGTGGTCGTGGGGTGCCCGCGGGCCGGTAAATCAGGCAAGGAGGCCGGAGATAGTGTGCTATAGTTAAGGTAGTTTATTCGCAGTACAACAGTCATACAAGATGTGAAGACAGGGGGCTCCTGATGTTCGGATCCGGCGTCTCTGGGGTGTAGCTCTCTTCGGATGGTCCTTTGCCGGGTAGTAGGTCGTCGTGGGACGTGGAGAGACCTCGGAGGGCAAGAAGAGAGAAAGGGACCGTTAGTCCGAACCGCGATTCGGCAAATATGCCACTACCAACACCGGGAGGTGAAAGGGTGGAGCGGAAGCTGGTGAGGGAAGGAGGGAACGGGGAAGAGGGACGATAGGCCAGGACCAAGATAGCGAATCAGCAAGGGTGTTCAGGACGTGATGGGGGATCGGGCCGTGCACGGTGATAAATGCTATACAATACGTTACAGTGTTTACTCTAAGTGCTTCGTGCCTACAAGGATAGAGATTATTTACAATATATACAGAGAGCACCTAGCGCGCTCCAGGGGCGGTTAAAGGTACTCACGCGGTCTGCCAAGCTCTCCAGGTGAGCTACGGCCGCTCTTCAGCTTCCTCCTTAAGGGTTCCACCACTCCTCCGACCACTCGTCTGCTTCGGTTGGCTCCTCTCCTCTGTCTCCAGCTCCAGCCTGAGTATCCTGCCACGATTCTCCGACCCTGCTTCCACTGTTCGGGGTGCTTTTCACCGGTTCTGACGCTATTTCCGGGGCGGGACTTCCGGGTTCACGGCGTAGTGCTTCCGGTGCTTGCAGGTCCGCGATTGGCTCCTGTATTGAAGAGAGAGGCGGGGAACTGTCGGTCAATGTTATTTTTCCGGCTCGGGGGCGGACCCGAGGGATTGGCCGGCCAGAGTTCGTGTGGACGTCCCCGGGATGAGGTAAAGACACAGGGGGAAAGAATCCTGGGGGGGGAAGACGCCGGGACTCCGTCACAGGGAGATTGAGATGTTTATACGAAGTGAAACAAATCGGTATATGTAAGGTCCTATAAACTCTCTAGTCTCACAAATTTATGGCAAGATGATCACGGCAAGGTTTAAAAACGGAGACAAAGCAGTGAATGCAAAGTAACGTGGAGCCTCTAATCTCTCCAGATTATGACGAGATAGTCACGGCAGAAAATTAAGCCGGTGCAATAGACAAACAGCGTCTCAGATGGTTACGTACCCGAGCGTGTAAGGTCGCGGAGTCTGCTTACATCTTCCTTGGCAATCGGCGATAAGCTGTGTGCTGCGTCTTGGGTCCAGTTTATAAACCCTCCCTTCGAGTGTAAAATAACACGTTGTGTTATCGCGAGAGAACGGGTGTCGGATCGCAGTTAACATAGAGGGTGGACTCTCTTTTCCTGGCATATACTCGCGTCGGAGTGGAGTGAACACAAAAGGTGGACACTAATTTTTTTGTCAATAACCCGACGTATCAACATAGCCTTAGCTCTAACCAAACGTCATAGAAACACTTGTCAATGACTGAGGACATATTCGTGACGCCAGTTGCGGCTGGGAGGCGAGGTTATAAGTAGAGAGATGAATCACGTGTAGTAAGCCAACAGTATGCAGAGTCGACAGGATCAGTTAATAAACAATAACAAGGGTCAAAGAGTTACATGAATGAATACAGACAAATCAGTCGAACGGGTAACCATAATTAGGTGTCATCAGAGGAAAGCATAGTGTATATACATTCCAACATAGTCCAACAAAGTGATTGGGGGTACAATTTAACAAGATACAGAGAGATGAGAGGAAGGACCAAAGTTGCAATGTATGTTCAGAAGGTGGTAGCTCAAAACTGAATGCTAAGGAATAGATACTGGTAAAATCTACATATGTTTATTTAGTGACATACCAGGAAATTTCCTCATTCAGTCCATGTTTCACACTATCAAGATGGTATATCCAAAAGGTTTCTCGTTTCTTGCGGGTAATTTCATTGGGCTGGCCTATTTTAGATATTATTTTTTCTAATATCGACCATTTAATATCTTGCTCAGAATGGTTTTTATCCAAACAATGTTGGACTAGGGGTGCCAACAATTTTTTAGTCTTGATGGCAGACTTGTGTTCACTGTAACGGACGCGAAATTCACGAGCCGTTTCTCCCACATAGGCCAGACCACAACTGCAGAAGAGAATGTAAACAATGTTGCTGCTGCGACAATTGGTCAGATGACGTAGTTTAATCTCTCTGTCGTTATATTTGATGGTCTCAGATGTTATTGCCGAGTCACATGCGTGGCACGAGCCACATCTGTGGTTACCTAGAACAACCGGTAAACCAGTAATAGAACGCAGGTTTTCTGAAGGGACACTTTTGTTTTGTCTAGTATGTACTAACATGTCCCTAAGGTTTCTATTTCTTCTGTAGGCTACCAATGGTGGTGGTAACGGGGGAACATTGTCATCACAATTTAAAATTCTCCAGTTCTTATTAATGATATTCCTGATTTTAAAATTCAGGGTGGAGTGATTGATAACACATGTAATTCGATTTTGTTTCATACGTTTGGTGCCTTGAAGTAATGCAGTCCTGTCGTAATATTTGGCTCTCTTATAAGCATGCCGCACGAGGCGGTGGGGATATCCTCTTTTGAGTAGCCTTTCTTGCAGGGCATCTCCATGCTTGTGAAAGGATGTCATGTCTGTACAATTGCGATGGATGCGCAGGAATTCCCCAAAGGGGATGGATTCTCTCTGACAATTGGGGTGATAACTGTCGAACTTAAGGATAGTGTTCTTGGCTGTGCTTTTTCTAAAAAGGCTTTTTCTAATGGTCACCCGTCAGTAAGCCTTTTTAGAAAAAGCACAGCCAATTGTCAGAGAGAATCCATCCCCTTTGGGGAATTCCTGCGCATCCGAACTGGAGAATTTTAAATTGTAAAAGGTAACCACAGATGTGGCTCGTGCCACGCATGTGACTCAGCAATAACATCTGAGACCATCAAATATAACGACAGAGAGATTAAACTACGTGATCTGACCAATTGTCGCAGCAGCAACATTGTTTACATTCTCTTCTGCAGTTGTGGTCTGGCCTATGTGGGAGAAACGGCTCGTGAATTTCGCGTCCGTTACAGTGAACACAAGTCTGCCATCAAGACTAAAAAATTGTTGGCACCCCTAGTCCAACATTGTTTGGATAAAAACCATTCTGAGCAAGATATTAAATGGTCGATATTAGAAAAAATAATATCTAAAATAGGCCAGCCCAATGAAATTACCCGCAAGAAACGAGAAACCTTTTGGATATACCATCTTGATAGTGTGAAACATGGACTGAATGAGGAAATTTCCTGGTATGTCACTAAATAAACATATGTAGATTTTACCAGTATCTATTCCTTAGCATTCAGTTTTGAGCTACCACCTTCTGAACATACATTGCAACTTTGGTCCTTCCTCTCATCTCTCTGTATCTTGTTAAATTGTACCCCCAATCACTTTGTTGGACTATGTTGGAATGTATATACACTATGCTTTCCTCTGATGACACCTAATTATGGTTACCCGTTCGACTGATTTGTCTGTATTCATTCATGTAACTCTTTGACCCTTGTTATTGTTTATTAACTGATCCTGTCGACTCTGCATACTGTTGGCTTACTACACGTGATTCATCGCTCTACTTAGAACCTCGCCTCCCAGCCGCAACTGGCGTCACGAATATGTCCTCAGTCATTGACAAGTGTTTCTATGACGTTTGGTTAGAGCTAAGGCTATGTTGATACGTCGGGTTATTGACAAAAAAATTAGTGTCCACCTTTTGTGTTCACTCCACTCCGACGCGAGTATATGCCAGGAAAAGAGAGTCCACCCTCTATGTTAACTGCGATCCGACACCCGTTCTCTCGCGATAACACAACGTGTTATTTTACACTCGAAGGGAGGGTTTATAAACTGGACCCAAGACGCAGCACACAGCTTATCGCCGATTGCCAAGGAAGATGTAAGCAGACTCCGCGACCTTACACGCTCGGGTACGTAACCATCTGAGACGCTGTTTGTCTATTGCACCGGCTTAATTTTCTGCCGTGACTATCTCGTCATAATCTGGAGAGATTAGAGGCTCCACGTTACTTTGCATTCACTGCTTTGTCTCCGTTTTTAAACCTTGCCGTGATCATCTTGCCATAAATTTGTGAGACTAGAGAGTTTATAGGACCTTACATATACCGATTTGTTTCACTTCGTATAAACATCTCAATCTCCCTTATACCATAGATGGTTGCAGTATAAAGAATGATGTTATTTACCCGATTAAAGAAAGGAATACCCTCCGTTTTCGTCTCAAGAACGGCGTTTTAAACCCAATTAAAGAAAGGAATATTTTTCATTTTCCGTCCCAGGAAAAAGATGTAAGATCATCTTCCTTGTATCTATTTGTATAACTTGAGGCGCCATAGTGAATAACATCTGACAATAGGGTATTTGCCTTCCTTTTTTGCTCTCTTAGATCACAGTTGTTGAGACCTTCTTTTACCTACCTGTGTCGCACCGTTGAGGGCATCTTCAACCATTATAAGGTATATTCTTGAGCGCTATGTCCTCTAGGAAGTTTTGCATCCTGTTTAAAATCGTGCTTGCAAACTAAAGGAAGAAATGGGATATTACATATGGGTACGTTTATTTTTTAGCTAATTCGACTTCCTGGAGAACAGACAACTACCCCTGAATAGATTGAAGTAATTGCACCCTGTCGTGTAAACGCAAATTGGTAAGATTAACCACCAATGGGTAAACGGATGTTGTGCCCATTTAGTTGTGGAATATAGAGTAAGGGTTGTTGTATCTTCTATGCAGGTGCCCTTTAACATGTATCCTGTTCTAAAATCGATCAACTAATAGGAAATGAATGCCAAAGAACTATAAATCTGTTTGTTTTCTATCGTAAGTAGAACCATGTCTTGGTTAAAATGACAGTGCCTCTTATGTCTCAAATTAGCATAAAGGGAATTCAGTTAAATAACACCAGTATACTTGATTTTTCGTTTTTATGCGACTTGAGTCTTGAATTACATTATGACCCATCTATATCAGAGTAAATGGCCCTTGTGCATATGTCTCTCTTGTTATCTTTGGTCATGTGAGGAGCGGCCATGCAAAATCTAAACAATGTTTCTTTGTTGTGTTAGTGCTTTTGTTTTTAAATTACTATGAGAAGGGTTGGTGACAGATATATATTTTTCTCTTTTTGAAAATAAATCTCTTTAGGTCCCCTGATATCTTTGATCCACAAGAGAAAAAAGGTCCTGAGGAAGGTGGTTTACCCACCGAAACGCGCGTCGACCGATCATGTGCGGGGGTCTCGAATCTCTTCTGAGACCCTAATATTTGACAACTTGTGAACTTGTCAATTAATACTTAGTTTCTCCCTTTTTCCCCTTTTGGTAGTGTGGAGTGTTTGTGGTATGTATGTGTGTATGTCAGTGAATTGAGTTGAGTATTTCATATCAGGTGGTTTTCTTAAAAATCAATTGTATATTATCACTTTGTATAATTTCTCAATCATTGGTGTGTCAATAATTGTGTTTGTTCTTAAAAGCTAAAAATGTCTGATTGAAAAATGTATTTATGATGAATTATGTCTTTTTCATATAAAAAAGTAAAACTGCATTAAATGAAAATAAAAACTATGACAAAGTAAACATTGTTATATAATTCTGTCACCTTTCTTAAATAATTCGATGTATATTGTGTAGTGATATCTATGACCATTGAAGGAACACTTTTCTAGTACGGATACTTCGAACTGCAAATTCCTCAACCTGTGAATAAATGCCTTAGCAGTACCTCCGAATATGGTGGCGCATACCAAAAAGTCCAGCAGGACCAACCCCCAGATGCCTCAAGCATCCATTTTGCGATTCCTTATTAGCGAAAAATAAGGAATCGCTAATATAGAATAGCAAAATGCTATGCATGAAGAAATCGCTAAAAAAATTGGGATTTCTTAATATTCCTTAATTGGAACTCGCAAATTGCGAGTCGCAATTAAGGAATACCTCCCCATTCATTCCTATGGGCCTAGAGGCCCATAGGAATGAATCGGAAGACATTCTCAATTTGCGATTCGCAATTAGCGAATCGAAAATGCAATTTCAAGGGTGCAGGGGTGTCCAAAGGACACCCTGTTGCACCCCTGAAATTAATCTGTGCACATATGTTGCCCACACACATGCCCTAAGGGCATGTGTGTGCTCAACATGAACCTTTGAAAAATGCACAAAAGTACATTTTTCAAAGTTTTTGCAAATTACCATGAAGTTTAACTTCATGGTAATTTGCTCCCCCTATTAGCGAAATCGCTCATTTTTAGGTCGAGCTGACGTTAGCATTCATGCGAAGCATGAATGCTGTCAGCTCGACAACTAATGTTATCAGTATTTAGGAGAGTGGACACCAAAGTGTTACGAGCTTTTTCAGTGTCGGATTTCACCTCGGGAGCGCGCAGCATTGTCTGCAGTGGCAGTGGCAGTTTCGCTTTTTTATTACTTTCGTTTTTCCCGAGGCTGGCTGAGGCTGGCTTGGAATGAACAGGCTTGCTTTGAACATCATGATTAATTATTTTTAGCCGTCTTGTAATGAACATGCACGCTGGGATTCCTTTTAAAACACTTCTTTGTAAAGGCACATTTATAATTATCGGAAGCATCACAGTGAATAAATGGGTCAAGCTGCTGGTTTATTTATTTTTATTAACCTGGCTCCGTTAGCGTTGTAACTATTTTTGGAAGCCTGACGGCAGCGTTAGCTGGCAATGCAATGCTTACATTTAAATAAATGTTGTCCATGTTTGCGCAAACTCGTTCCCGCACGTCGCCTTGCCCCTCTCGTGTCTCATTCCCTTGCGTAAACACACTCCACAGTCACGCATGCGCACATACCCAGCCACACACACTGCATACACACACTGCATACACACACGCAGACCCACGCGCACACACGCAGACCCACGCGCACACACACAGACACATTGGAACAGACACACACGCATACACCCCCCTCCCCTCCCACTCACCGGGCTCTTTCGGCGTGTCTCCTCTGCAGCGCTGGTCGGAGTCGGCCGGCTTCACTGCTTCCTCGGCGGCGGCGGGCGGAACTTCCTGCTGGATTGCAGGCCCCGTCCCCGTCTCGACCAAAAGTGCCTGACTTCCGGTTTTCACGGAGCAGGGCTGCGGCGGTGATTTCTTTTGGGGGCAACAGCGGTAGGCACCCTCTATTCTGTTCTTCCAATACTCCTGCGATAGGATTTTTACTCGTAAGAAGTCTCAATTTCACAGCATGGCGTACTGGCGTAATCTCAGGCATTTGTAACGTTAGTGTTGGAAATTTTGCAAGAATATGCCTGTGTTTATAAAATACCACCCTGGCCAACTTCTAAGCTAGTGGGTGGAGGATTTCTTTTTATTAGCTTGATGGACCTCTATAATTTACAAACATACTTCTCAGGTTGAGTATATATACTGTCCACAGATAATGGAGCTTTTAATAAACCAAGTAGCTTTCTCCATCACTTCCTACTGAGGAAGTGTCATGTGGTTCATGCAAGATTAACCTGTCACATGCGTGGTTGTCCCTCAAAATTCAACCCCCATGTTAACTTATTTGTATCCATTAACGTTGCCATTTATTTTCTCTAAACAGACTTTCTACATCGGGCACGCTAACACCAGTCCGCAACCCTCAGAAGGTTCTGCAGAAAACATATCATTAATGAACACTAGAAAAATACATTATTGCTGCTAGCAGTGTGCGTCCCCGTTATGCCCTGGCTATTTCGAATATAATATAATATATGTCCTGTACAGCACCGCTGGCACGTGCTTAGTCTCAAATCCTTCGCATCCTCACCTTCTCCACACAGATGACAGACAGGTTTTGAGTAATGAGATTTCTTTACATCCTGTATATCTGTATTTATCATAGAACCCTTCTATCTGCTTGAATGTGAAGCAATGAATCTCACCATTTCGGATGTGTTGCTGCTCCAGGCATCTTTCCGTTTGAGGTGCTTTACATTGCAGGGATGGGGTGCACATACACTCCAAACAATACCACTCAGTGCCACATAATTACACGCCACACAATTACAATCTACTGAATACATCATACACTCCACATAATTACACGCCACATCATTACACTGCACTCAACGCAACATACACTCCAAATACCACTGTGTCACATAATTACACGCCACATAATTATACTCTACTGAATGCAACACACTCCACAGAATACCACTCAGTGCCACATAATTATGCTTCATAACTACATTGCACTCAACGCAACATACACTCCAAATACCACTCAGTGCCACATAATTACATGCCACATAATTACACTCTACTGATTAGACTGCGCTCAATGCAACATACACTCCAAATACCACTCAGTGCCACATAATTACACTCTACTGATTAGACTGCGCTCAATGCAACATACAATACACTCCAAATACCACTCAGTGCCACATAATTACACGCCACATAATTACACTACTGATTAGACTGCGCTCAATGCAACATACACTCCAAATACAGTTCAGTGCCACATAATTACACACCACATAATTACACTGCACTCAATGCAACATACACTCCAAATACAACTCAGTGCCACATAATTACACGCCACATAATTACACTGCACTCAACATCTAAGTCACGTAAATACAACACATATTGCATTACAAATGCTATAGGTGTCACATTTGCGAAAGTTAAAACTATTGGCATTGTAAATGACAAAGCTATTAATTTTGGTATTTTCAAAACCAACAGATAAATATAAAATTTGTCATTTACAATACCAACAGCTCAAACTTTCCTAATGCGAGACCTATTGCATTGCAAATGCTTGTTTTACTTTGTTGCATTGCATTTAAGGAATCTCAATTTGGGATTCCTTAAATGCAATCACAATTTAAGGAATCTCAATTTAGAGATTCCTTAGATTGCGATTTTTGCATTTGGGATGATGCATCCCAAATGCAAAAATACAGGTCGCAAAGGGCAGATTCTCAGAATCTGCCCCTTTGCGACCAGATTTTCCTTTCATGCGTCTGGGCCCAAGTGAACAAAATGGCCCTCTAGACTGACCAGACAGACAAGGCATAAGTGCTCTGTGACTGTATGAACCAAAGCCCATGTAGCAGCCTGAAAGACTTCCATAACAGGCACTCCATGTGCTAAAGCAGCAGTACCAGCTCTGGCCCTAGTGGAATGAGCCCACAAGCCTTTTCACCAGTACAAAGCACATCTTTATACAGAGAACAATCAATCAGGAGATTGGCTGTTTTGTACTGCTTCACCCTTCTTTGCCCTGGAAAACCCAAAGAAGACCAGTTTGTCAACTCAATGCTTTTTGGTACGATCAATGTTGAAACTGAAAGCTCTTTTAGGATCCAAAAGATGAAATCTCTCTCTCTCTCTCTAGAGGGATGATGTGGAGCAAAGAGCATTAGAAGGGCGATACCCTGATTGATATGGGAAGGAAGCACTACTTTTGGTAGTAATGAGGATCAGGTCTTTAGAACTGGATCAGGTCTTTAGAACTAACTTGTCAGAAAAGAAGGTGATGTACGATGAATTGACACAGAGAGCCTAAAGTTCGCTCCCAAAAGCGGCACATCAAAAAGATGAGGACTAAATTCAAGACACATTGGGGAATCACAGGGGGTTTGGGTGAAAACAAATGCTGCAAACCTTTCAAAAACCTCATCAAGAGGGGAAGATTTGAATAATAAAGGCCGACCCGGCAACTGCAAGAAAGCTAAAATAGCTGGCAAGTAGCCCTTAACAGTGCCCAAGGCAAGTTTTTGCTGGGTCAGGGATAGAGCAATTCTTAAAACTTCAGACAAATTTGCCTGTAAAGGGTCAAAGTTTCAAGTAAAGCACTAATCCAAAAAACTGTCCCAACGGCTGGGTGCATACCACTTTTCTGAAGAGAAGACTCGCCGTCAAGATGACAAACGGCCGATGCAGGTTGGAGATCAACTGTTGCCACTCAAACAGCAAATGTACATCCTGCCCTGCTGCTGAGACCGTAGACCCCCCGAAGCGGCAGCTTAATCGAATGCAGATGCTCATGTCCAGGAGTTCCAAGTGCAACCCTTTCCTGGCTCAAACTGGTGCAACGAAGACAGCTTTGTTCCTGAACTTGAGGCAGGAAAGGCAGTGGTGCTAAGACATACAGAAGTCCTGAGCTTCACTTTAGAGTGAAGGAGTCTCTGGGGTAGAACTGCTGTGAAAACTTCAATGCGGAGAACGGCTGACATAGCAGGTTGTTGGTAGTGGTGGTCTTAAGCTCTAGTCAGGGTTTTCCCCATTGCTAAATGTTTGCCTATGCCATTTATAATCCCCAGGCGCTTGCAGCTGAGTTTGCCAGCCCTGGTTTTTAAAGATCTTGCCTTGTACTTCACCACCAGAGAAATCCCTTGGCAGTTCAGCCACTTCCAGAGACGCAAGGCCTCCTGACACAGGGCACAAGCTCCAGGACTCCTACCTGCTTGTTACGAACCACAGGATGGTGTTGCTGTCCATGAGCACCTGCACCAACCTTCCTTTGACAATGGCCGGAAGGCCTCGAATAAAAGCGAAACCCCTGTAACTCCAACAAGTTAATGTTGAGTTCAGCCCCTGCCGGAGACCAAAGGCCTGATATCCACCACTTCTAGATGGCCTTCCCAACGAAGTAGTAGTGATGAATCTGTTGACCATCAGCTCTAGGTGGGTTAAGGAGAGTGGTCAGCTACTGGCCCAATCACAGTCCAGCATCCAACACTGCAGATCTTTTGCACTCCCTTTCGAAATTTGGATACGATCGGACAGAATTCCATGATACTACGGCGACTGGGATTTTAGGTCACACTACATAGCAAGTATGTGCCATCTGGAATTCTTTACCAGCAGGAGACAAACAATCTCAGCAGCATCTTCACTGAGATGCAGGACAGATTCTAAACAATCGTCCAAATGCCCTGGACTCTCCATTCCACGAGAAAGGCAACATACCCATAATAGCTCTGATGAAAGGGAGCATATGCGAAAGAATCCGGTTTGACTTGGGCTGGTTGATGGTGAACCCCAAGAGGTTACAGAGGTGTGGAATACCCATAGCCCGACATCCGGGACATATTGTTTGGGGTCAAGGGCAACATGTTCCTTTTGTCCTGGGGACAAGGAGGCCCAACACTCCGCAGCACAAACCCTTTGGCTGCCAGTTTACAGTACCACATTATGGATCATGGTAAGGCATTGACTACAGTTAAGGTAATATTTGAGTCCATATGTTAATACTGATCAAACTTGTATCAATGGGTCATTAATGCAAAGCCTTTATTATTAGGGTGAGCACTGTAAGGAAATGCCATCAGTTCAAACTGCACTATTGGCAGTGGTTCCAGTATAAAAATGTGTACACGTTTGAAAAGTATACCGATGCAAGGCTATGTATAATGCTCCCAGAATACTGCCGGAATAGTTGCAAATTTCGCTAACATTGAAATCAAGATTGAGTATTCTTTGCTTTCAAAATAAAAATATTAACATAAAGTTCAACTAGGAAAAAAGACGTTTTTATAAACTACTGTTAAATTTTAGTTACCATTTCTTTGAAGCATCATTTATAAAAATGTGTTGACGCATGCAAGTATTTCCATTTCCCAAAAATATTCATAATGGAAATTCAGTGTAACCAGTTTCAACAAGATTATAGGAAACAAAACAAAAAACAAGCAAAGGCAAAGCCAATAGGTGGAACATTGGTGGTCAGTCTTTTGGTTTTGTCAATGTGTGCCTTGTTTTCACATTGTTTTTGTAAAGCTTTATTGTTATGGGGGCTGCTGGGCCCTCACCACTATAACAAACTTTGGCAAAAACAAAAATATTTTTGGATCTCAAAAAGCACACATTGCCACAGTAGTCCTTGGCATTGACAAAACTACGTTGTGTGCCGATATGCTCCTTGTGAAAGAGCAAAATGCTGACACTCACATTGAAGCCAGCGGGCAGATGGAGAGAGATCGAATGTAATTTAAAAAAAAGTCCTGGTTTAAGCCGGACCTAATTACGGGTCCAAATCTTAAAGAAAGCCACAAAGGTGCACCCATGGTATATGTCCTTGGATTAGTGCAGACTTAGGGCTTTCATGAATTCACAAGAATTAACAGAAGTAGGTAATTGTACTCTTAGAAAATATTTGTGAACTGCACTTTAGAACTAGCATATGCATGTGTAGATTTGCTCATATGAAAATCTGTTGAGCATTTACAAATTCACTTTCCCCCAACATTTTTTTTTATTTTATTTTAAATAGTCGAACCCTAGAAAAAGTTTTACTTCTACCCTGGTCAAGAATTCATTTCCATCCTTTCTCAGGATGGGAAACTATTAGAGAAAAGATGGCGAATACCCCTTAAACATTCAAGTTAGTAGGTTTGCATAGACACATAAGGGCATCCCAACCTTCAAACTAGTACATACAGCTACCTTTAGCCCCAGTATGTAGATCTGCGGAAAGGTGAGAAAATAAGGGAATTGCTAGTATTCAAACTCTACTATTGTTTGAGCACTGGCATAATCGTAGGATATTATTAGAGCGCTAATATAATGAGATTTCTGCCATAATTTTTCGCTGTGCTATGTGGCACCAAAGGGACAAGTTAATTTTTTTCACTGGACAAATACATTTATGAAGCAACCTGTCTCATGGACAAGTAGATATTTTATTAAATTCCACAACCCTGTGTTAGGAGGTTCACCGTTGTCTGGAGGTTGTTGATAGATCTGAAGCGAATCTTCAACAGCCAGTCGTTGAGGTGGGGGAAGCCTGGAATCCATGACTGACTATGCACTGCAACCACAGCCATCACTTTCGAGGAGCACTGGTGAGACCAAAAGGGAGCACTGAGAACTGAAAAAGCTCCTAACCCACTGAACTGCTGGTTGAACCAGTGAGCCTGAAAGGCAGGGATATGGGAATAGGCACCCTTCAGGTCCTATGCCACAAACCAATCTACAAGCACTAGGGCAGACCGGACCTAGATTAGCATGAGTATTGTGAATTTGTCCTTCCACAGGAATGCATTAGGGCAATGATTTAAACAGGACAAAAGCCCCCATCCTACTTCGGCACAAGGAAATAGGAGGACAAACACTCATTTCCTACTTCAGAACCTACTTTCAGGCCCCTTTGACCAAAAGGACTTGCACTTCCTGCTTTAATATGGGGAGATGGTTCTCGGTCAGGCGTCCTGAGAGTGGTGGGAGGTGTAGTGGATAGGAAATAAAACAGGAGGGCATAACACAACCATATAATTTGTAATACCCACTTGTCTGAAGAGATTGCTTGCCACCCTGTTCTTCTCAATCACTATTGGCTTCACCTACTTCAGCGCTGGTTAATCACAGAGAGCTCTTTACCTGTCCCTCACTCAGTGCTTTGGGCAAAAACAAATGCAGGTCCTCACCAAACTGAGTGGGGGTGGGACTTAAGGGGCAGTTAGGGACCTGGATTGGTACGTTTCTGCAAGGCAGGCATTTAACATCATCAGCATTTTCTTGGTGTCCACCTGTGGCTGGTATTCTTTGATCCAAGTAGCCTTGCAGATTCATCTCGCTATGCCTTTTCCCGTCCAAGGGACTGGAGAAAGTGATCAACAGGGACCTCTCCACCCATCTAAAACAGTGAGGGTTCCGCAGCAACCACAGCACAGAAACAGCCAGCCTGGTAGCAAAAGACGATATCTGGTCTATAATGGATAGAGGGGAAACAGACACTCATCATGCTCGACCTCACTGCGGCCTTCAACAGCATCTCCCATGGCACCCTCATCACCAGTCTCCAGGACTCAGGACTTCAGGGACCTCACCCTCAGATGGATCGCCTCTTTCATCTCAAACAGAGGCATGTATCACGCTCACCCCTTACACACCCGAACACAAACTAGTCTGCAGAGTCCCCAGGGCTCCTGCCTAAGCCCAACCCTGCTCAATATGTACATGGCACCCCTCGCCCACATCATCAAAAGTATCTCCTACGCCAATGACACTGCTCAGCCTCCCCCTCACCGACGCAAACACCACCAGGATGACCAATGAGGCAAACTGGATGAGAGAGAACCGCCTTACACTCAAACAGGAACAAAAAGATATCCTGATCTTTGCAAACAAGAGCTCCCCTTGAGACTCCTCCGGATAGCCATCCACAATAGGCCCCAGGCCCATCCCCACTGACCACGCCTGAAATCTCAGCATCACCCTTGAAGACAAACTCACAATAAACAAACAGATCAATGCTGTGACCACATCCTGCTGCCTCATTCTCAGAATGCTTCACAAGATCTTCAAGTGGCTCCCCATGCACACAACATGCCTAGCCCTCATAACCGGCAGACTAATACAGCAAAGCTGACTAATACAGCAATGCGCTCTACGTTGTCATCTGCAACCAGCTCATGCAAAGACTCGACACCATCCAAAACACCACCGCCAGACTCATTCTAGATATCCCAAGAAGCGCTAACATCACTCCCAATCTCACTGAACTACACCAGCTACCCATCATGAAACGCTGCCAATTCAAGCTACTGATCCACACCTACAAAGCCCTACACAACACAACACCAGCATACCACAACGACCAACTCCAACTCTACCAGTATTCCAGACAAATATGCTCTACCTCTCATCCAGGTACCCTGCACCCGCAGAAGCAAGCCAGGAGGGTTTGATTTCTCGGTCATCGCACCAGACCTGGAATAAGCTTCCTCAACATATCAGGACAGTTCCTTCGCTTCTCAACGTCTGTAAGAAATTGAATACCTGGCTGTTCAGCTAACCTCTCTGCCTGGCCTATGTTTATATAATAGACTTCAGGGGGGCAGGCAGCGAGCAGCTCAGCAGAAGCGCGCTAGGCTTCTGAAATTGAGCTAGAGTAAGTGACTGCCACGTTGTCCCCTCCAGCTCTAATATCACTGTGAGACTTGTGGAGGTGGACACATGCATAAATGTCAGAACACTCAGACTTGCACCATAATTCAGTACATTTTTGTTTTTTTAATATACCCGTGGCTGAGATTCTACATGCGTCTGCTGTGCCTCAACTTACTGCCTCACACTCAGCCAAGTTACAAAACATTCTCCTTCAGACACGTACTTTTGGATTTTGTGCATGTTATTAGACATGGCAGGTAGATGCCCCGGTTTTAAAATTGCAGGGCCTAATTGGTACTTGTGCTGTTAATTGGAATGTAATGCTGCAGGAGCAGCTTTGTGCTACAATACATTGGTTATTGACTGTAACAGTGGTGCACACACATGCTCCGATCTGAAAGCCTCAGTCTCATCAGAACTTACACTGACTCTAGTTATGGGCCGCAGTTCCAGACACTTCTGCAGAACTGATTTAGGACCAGCTGCAGATGGAAGTAGTACACATAAGCAGCATCTTGGAGAGTTTCCAATGGCTGAGCTAGATAACTGAAAGATCTGAAATCTACCAAATGCATTAGGCAGTCACAGATTGCTGCGCTGCAGATCTGTTATGGACGGCCATCAACAGAGGGCTTGAGTACGTAATGAGAAGAAGAACGAGGTCCGTTACTGCTGAGGAAGTAGTATGTTTGGGGGAAAAAAAAAAGAGGGTAGTGACTTTGCGTATGCACCGCAAAACTATGACAGTTATGTTTAGGCAGTTTCCAGATCACTACATTTCACAAAATGGGTAGGTTCTGATATTTAACTATTTATATGTCTACAATTGTTTTTCAACTTGTAATAAAGTATCATACAAAGTGCTATGCACATGGCACTTATATAGCACACATACCCAAACTAAAAAAATTGGCAGATTTCCTGTAACTTCCAAATAGAACAGTACATATGACTCTTCTCACATTATAAACAAGCATTGGAAATGCAATAGGTCTCGCTGCATTAGAGTTAGTGCTTTTAGAATTGTTTATGGTTTTTTTTGTAAATCTTTAGCATTTTTATTTCCTGTAGCCAATGCTAAAGAATTAAAAAAAAAAAGCCATAAACATTTCTAAAAGCTCTAACTCAAATGCTCCGAGACCTATTGCACTGAGTGAGGGTGAGTGAGGGTGAGTGAGGGTGAGTGAGGGTGAGTGAGGGTGAGTGAGGGTGAGTGAGGGTGAGTGAGGGTGAGTGAGGGTGAGTGAGGGTGAGTGAGGGTGAGGGGTTGAGGGTGAGTGAGAGTGAGGGTGAGTGAGAGTGGGGTGAGTGTGAGGGTGAGTGTGAGAGTGAGAGTGAGGGTGAGAGTGAGTGAGGGTGAGTGAGGGTGAGTGAGGGTGAGTGAGGGTGAGTGAGGGTGAGTGAGGGTGAGTGAGGGTGAGTGAGGGTGAGTGAGGGTGAGTGAGGGTGAGTGAGGGTGAGTGAGGGTGAGTGAGGGTGAGTGAGGGTGAGTGAGGGTGAGTGAGGGTGAGTGAGGGTGAGTGAGGGTGAGTGAGGGTGAGTGAGGGTGAGTGAGGGTGAGTGAGGGTGAGGGTGAGGGTGAGGGTGAATGAGGGTGAATGAGGGTGAGGGTGAGGGTGAGTGAGGGTGAGTGTGAGTGAGGTATTGAGGGTGAGTGAGGGTAGAGGGTGAGTGAGGGTAGAGGGTGAGTGAGGGTAGAGGGTGAGTGAGGGTAGAGGGTGAGTGAGGGTGAGGGTGAGTGAGTGTGAGGTGTTGAGGGTGAGTGAGGGTGAGGCGTTGAGGGTGAGTGAGGGTGAGTGTGGGTGAGGTGTTGAAGGTGAGTGAGGGTGAGTGTGGGTGAGGGTGAGGGAGGGTGAGGGGTTTAAAATGTTACTCAACAAGTGATTAAATTGCATCCTAAAGTACGTAACAGCTTTTTACTAACAGAGCCCCTTCTATCACTCAGAGTAAAATATTTATTGAAAAGTTGCTTACCATACTAGAAAGGCTAGTAGCCCATCACAATATTGTTGATTGCTCTCGCCACAATAGGACAATAAAAGGGCACCTGCCACTCCCCGCCCCCACAGGCCGTCCACATGAACCCCATCTGCATGCAACGAATGTGGGATGCCAAGAGATGGGCGAAGGGCCTCGAAACGCAACCCCTTACTGCGAACCAGTACAAGGCAGAGAGAGCCCACTACACTCACCATTCACACGGCTAACGACTGATGGAGGCCGATGCCCCATCCAAGAACACAGTAACATAAAGATATAGGTAGCTTGAGCGTATGCGTGTTCCTGTCATCAGCATGGCCTCGCATAAGTGCTAAGAGCCTGTGTCATGTAGCGTCTGTTGCCACGCTCTTGCACCTTCATTGAGCTATAAATAACTTACTCTATTGTTCCCTTTTCGTTCAGGGCAGAACGGGTTGTCCGCAGCCTCCAAACAGATTTCCGCAGCCAAACAAACTCAGCAGAGCTATCTCACCGGATGTTTGAAGTGGAACTTTGGTTCCACCTCTTGGCTGGGACTGTCTTAAAACCACCAACTTAGCGCAGCAAGCGTGAACGGAAGTCGTGCAAACCTACAGTGTCGCGAAATCACAAAACACGACAATAAAAACGGCGCTTTAAAAAAAAAAGTTAAAAGAAACAGCAGCTTAGCTTTGGGTAACAAAACCGCAAATACAGTACGCAAGAATGCGGTAGGTTCGCTCCAAGATTATAAAAATAAAAACTTTGGCAAGCATCGTAAAAAAGAATCGGGGGCAAAACTAAGCCGGAAACATTAAACTCAGTGATGTGAAGCACAGTTCAGAAAGCCCCGCTCTGTAGTGCCTGCCTCTGCGGGGTAATTAAGCGTGCATTACATTACCCTGCAGTTTGACCAACCAGGGTGATTCCAAATAGAGCATTAACATGGCACCTGGAAAAATTGAGGGAAGAGAATATGGAGGCTCGTACTGAGCGGTTCAATGGCCAAATAGCGCAAGAATGGAACGCCGGCCGTGGCTTCTATTTACTGGCGGCAGCAGCGCCTGCCTTTCCTGCACGGGGAGGAGGAGGGTGGTTATCGCCTGCCAGGCCTGAAAAGAGAGACGCCAGCCGCCTGGCAGGAGAAAGCGATCGGGGGTTCTCGCTCTCGGAAACAACACGCGTCTTGTGAAAGATTCCCAGGCTGGCGGGAGCCTCAGTGCCCAGGGAGGGGGCATTGTGGAGAACCAGCCTGCCGTTGGCATCACCCCGGGCAGTGGCTTAGAGCCCGCATAGCCACCACGCGACGTTTTAGAGCTAAAACAGCTGTGGCTTCGTGTACATTAGTGCGCGTGCAGAAATACGAGCGTGTGGAAATGTTTTTTTTCTATTTAACTGCTTAAAACGAAAAGAAAAGGTGCATTTGTGGATGGGGTGCACAGGAAAGAAGGAATATACATTTGGGGCTTTCAGAAAAAAAAAACAGAACCTTGACGCCAACTTTTTTGCTCTTGGTTCTACACCCACATGGCGCTATACAGCTTACATGCGCACAAGGGTGGTCTCTTGAAAGATGGGAGGGAGTCTGAAACGAGACGGAGGGAAGAGAGGGGAGGGGGGGAGGAGAAATGCGACACGGCGGGAAGGGGAGGGGGCGGAGCGGGTTAAATTAAACAAACAAGACGGACGGAGGAGAGGGGGGAGGAGAAATGCGACACGGCGGGAAGGGGAGGGGGCGGAGCGGGTAAAACAAGACGGACGTGCACGCGCTTTTAAAGCTCAATGCGCATGCGCATTGAGCTTAAAAGTCACGGGCACTGCAAGGAATCGCCACGATTCCTTGCAGTGGATAAAGAGTGGATAAGCCCCCATAGTCTCGCTTGCTCGATGCGCATGCGCATCGACAGGCGAGACCTAAAAATCCATCAACCACGACAAGATGTTAGGCAGGCATTGTTATTATCGGAAGCTCGCAAAATCAGCTTTCAAGCGCCTCAAGATTCATTATTCAGCACCACCCTCTTTAACCTTTACAGGATCCCTCTGTCCAACGTCACCCGTGGGCATGAAAACATCCTCTCTTACACAGATGACACACAACTCATAATCTTCTTCTCAGATAAGACCCCCAACACAAAAAAACGAGTTCACTGCATGCTTGTACAAGTCGCTAACTGGATGAAAGCCAACTGTCTAACTCAATACCCACAAGACAAAAGTAGAGATAGTCTGCAATAACACCTCACCAAAGGACTACAGTTGGTGACAGGCCAAATGCAGAACCCCTACCCAACCCCCACGCTAGAAACCTTGGAATTATCAACAACAAACTTAACAAGATCGCACAAGTCAAAATTGTGACTGCATCCTGCTTCAACACCCTTAAAATACTTAGGAAGCTCTTGAAATGGTTCCCATGCAACACTGGAAGAACTGTCCCTCACACCCTAGTTACCAGCAAGTTAGACTACAGGCACACCTGCCAAAGCAACTCACTAGAAGACTATAAACCACACAGAACTCGGCAGCAAGACATCCTCAACCTCCAGCGCAGAACTGACACCACACCTCGGAGAGTTCCACTAGCTCCTAATACACTAACTTACTCATTTCAGACTCAGTGGCGTCACTAGGAGGGTGCGGGGGGTGCGGACCGCACCGGGTGACACCCTCACATGGGGGTGACACCATCTGGTTGCGCCCCCCGCCCCCCCCAGCAGGCCTCTGTACATGGCACCCCCTGCACCGCACCCGAAGGCCTCGGAGAGACTCGATCCGCTTTAAAAACAAAAGCGAACCGAGATATTTTCTCACCTATTCGAATTAAAATGTTCTCATTAGATAAAGTTTGAAAAGTGTAGTAATGAGGGGCCCCCGCCATTTATATGGAAAAAGACACAGTGCTAAAGAGGGAGGGGGGTATTAACCGCTTGGAAATTAGCTTTTACTTTAGCTGTTACATATCGTAACATTCTCACGTCTACAAACTCGCTGGTGCCTTGTACACAGATTTCTTTTTGCATCTTGAAAAGCTTTAAAAGAGAAACCACATGAAAGCGGCAGAGAGTGTAAAAGGGGGGGGGCGGGGTACCTGCCCCTTCCTTCCCCCCCCCCCTTTCCGGGGTTTAATGTGCGAGAGAGAGGGAGCTAGAGGGGGTAAGAAGACAGAGAGAGAGAGAGCTAGAGGGAGTAAGACAGAGTGAGGGAGACAGAGGTAGCTAGAGGAAGTAAGACAGAGAGAGAGGGAGCTAGACAGAGAGAGGGAGCTAGAGGGAGTATGATAGAGAGAGAGGGAGCTAGAGGGAGCAAGACAGAGAGAGAGAGGGAGCAAGACAGAGAGAGAGGGAGCTAGAGGGAATAAGAGAGATGGAGGTAGAGGGAGCAAGACAGAGAGAGAGGGAGACAGAGGGAGCTAGAGGGAGCAAGACAGAGAGAGAGAGGGAGCTAGACAGAGACAGAGGGAGCTAGAGGGAGCAAGACAGAGAGAGAGGGAGCTCGAGGGAGCTAGACAGAGAGGGAGCTAGAGGGAGTAAGACAGAGAGAGAGGGAGCTAGAGGGAGCTAGACAGAGAGGGAGCTAGAGGGAGTAAGACAGAGAGAGAGGGAATCAGAGGGGGCTAGAGGGAGAAAGAGAGAGGGAGCTAGACAGAGAGAGGGAGCTAGAGGGAGTAAGAGAGAGAGAGAGAGGGAGCGAAAGGGAGTAAGACAGAGAGAGAGGGAGCTAGAGGGAGTAAGAGAGAGAGAGGGAGCTAGAGGGTGGAAGACAGAGCGAGGAGCTTGAGGGAGTACGACAGAGAGAGAGGGAGCTAGAGGAAGTAAGACAGAGAGAGAGGGAGCTAGAGGGAGTAAGATCGAGAGAGAGGGAGCTAGAGGGACTAAGACCGAGAGAGAGGGAGACAGAGGGAGCTAGAGGGAGCAAGAGAGAGGGAGCTAGACAGAGAGAGGGAGCTAGAGGGAGTAAGACAGAGAGAGAGGGAGCTAGAGAGAATAAGACAGCGAGAGAGGGAGCTATAGAGAATAAGACAGCGAGAGAGGGAGCTATACAGAGAGAGGGAGCTAGAGGGAGTAAGATAGAGAGAGAGGGAGCTACAGGGAGCTAGAGCGAGCAAGACAGAGAGAGAGGGAGCTAGAGGGAGTAAGAGAGAGAGAGAGGGAGCTAGAGGGAGCAAGACAGAGAGAGAGGGAGCTAGGCGGAGCAAGACAGATAGAGAGGGAGCTAGAGGGAGCAAGACAGATAGAGAGGGAGCTAGAGGGAGCAAGACAGATAGAGAGGGAGCTAGAGGGACCAAACCGGAGAGAGAGGGAGCTAGAGGGAGTAAGACAGAGAGAGAGGGAGCTAGGCGGAGCAAGACAGATAGAGAGGGAGCTAGAGGGAGCAAGACAGATAGAGAGGGAGCTAGAGGGAGCAAGACAGATAGAGAGGGAGCTAGAGGGAGTAAGAGAGAGGGAGCTAGAGGGAATAAGACAGAGAGAGAGGGAGCTATAGGGAGCAAGACAGAGAGAGGGGGGGCTAGAGGGAGTAAGAGAGAGAGAGAAGGAGCTAGAGGGAGTAAGAGAGAGAGAGAAGGAGCTAGAGGGAGTAAGAAAGAGGGGGCCAGAGGGAGTAAGACAGAGAGAGAGGAAGCTAGAGGGAGCAAGGCAGAGAGAGGGAGCTAGAGGGAGCAAGAAAGAGAGAGAGGGAGCTAGAGGGAGTAAGAGAGAGAGAGGGAGCTAGAGGGAGTAAGAGAGAGAGTGGGAGCTAGAGAGAGTAAGACAGAGAGAGGGAGCTAGAGGGAGTAAGACAGAGAGAGGGAGCTAGAGGGAGTAAGACAGAGAGAGAGGGAGCTAGAAGGAGTAAGAGAGGGAGAGAGGGAGCTAGAGGGAGCAAGACAGAGAGAGGGAGCTAGAGGGAGTAAGACAGAGAGAGAGGGAGCTAGAGGGCGTAAGACAGAGAGGGAGGGAGCAAGACAGAGAGAGAGGGAGACAGAGGGAGCTAGAGGGAGTAAGACAGAGAGAGGGAGCTAGACAGAGAGAGGGAGCAAGACAGTACCTAGCACCGTACATTTCCGACAGAGGTAGTCCATGCGGTAAGTCGTGAGGGGGTGACACCATGAGTTACCCGCACCGGGTGACACCAACCCCAGTGACGCCACTGTTCAGACTCCTCTCACACATTCAAGGAGCTACACAAATTATGCTTCACCTACCTGAACAGTCCATCTCCTTCTACCAACCACCCAGACACCTCTGCAAAACTCCTACGTGCACAAGTTTAATGCACCCACAGAGACAGAACAGGAGAATAGGAGTTCCTTAGATCACTCCTAAAGCATGGAACAGACTCACCCCACATCATAACCTGCTCCACTCTCCTTCAATTCTGCGAGTAGCGGACGACCTGAATTTTCAATTAACCAACCTACCATTTGCAGGGCTAAGCACTCACACATACAGCGCCAGGATATCCTTGCCGGCGATAGTGCACTTTTCAAACACCCAGCACTCGCGTTGCTTGTCTTCCGTGGCGTATCTGGCTGTGACAGACCAGCTTCAAAGGCGTTTTCCGTGTACACTGCAATGAAAAGACGCATAATTTACCTGCCCCATGGCCCTAGAGATCACCGGCAGAAGAAAGGCAAGGCTCTTGCCAGACCCGGTGTCAGCGCTGGCGACCACGTCCCTGCCCGCTAGGGCGGCAGGCAACACCTGCATCTGCACAGGTGTGGGTGCTTCATAGCCGGCCCTGGCTAAGTTGCCGCAAAGGGCTTCTGGTAGGCCACAGTGCTCGAACTCCACAATTGGCCGTGGTGGCTCGAGACCCTGTACCAAGAGACCCAGCTGTTGCTTAAGCCGCTGCACCTGCTCTTCCTGCAGGCCGGAGATGAAAGGGTGCTCCGAATACCGGTAGCGAGCATCTGCAGGCTCTGAATGTTCGGTAGGCACCAAGGGAACAGGAGGCATTGCGGGTTCCGGCGGCCTGGGCCCTAGTCCCGCTTGCATTAGGCCCAGCGCCTTGCACTCAAGGCTGCACACATCCTTTTCAGTCTGCTCACAGATATACTCCCCATAGCGGCCGCACAGCACACACACTGGCTCCCCCGGCCGCGGCCATCGCTGACTCTTGCTAAACGACTTCACGGGCTCTTCTTCTAAGGAGCCGTCCGGAATGACTGCTGTAGTCGGAACATCTGGCAGCGGCGCTGCTATGTGCGAGTTATCGGGCATAGGGGGAGCGGAGACCCGTTCAGGAGTTGGCGGAGTTCGCTCGTCCAATTGAGGGGTGAAATGGAATATACATTTGGGGGGAGAAACTGTGGCTAAGGAATTACCCTCTCGGTCGTAGTCTTGTAAATGTTCCACCGGTTTGTCCACAGAGACCAACGGACTGAGGCTGCTCTTCTTGGCAGGGCAGCTTTCCTCATCTACGGTTCTCTTCACTTTGAGAGAACGGGGCAAAAACATCGTACACCGAACCCGGCTTTTCTCCGCTTGTGAACAACAAAACTTATCAGCAACAGTCTATCGTTCCGTGAGAAACTCAGAGCAGCGCCATTTTAAAATACAGAGGTCAGTCCCCCCTAGAAAGCACAACAAATGAGATTCTTTCCTGGCATCGATTGGCCAATGAGAGTTGCTCATTGCTCTAATTTTGATAGCGAGGCTTGGAATGCAAACAGTGCCGGATAGATTGCTGTATCCTTCTTCCGGTTGAGAGGTGATTGGAAGTTTGAGCTACAGAGACTGGAAGCGGAAATGCGATTCGAGGTATTTCGTCTCCGTCTCCCAGTGCTGGTCATTTAATTAAATTGTTGCCGGATGGATACCAAAAAGTGGTGGTCTAGGAGTGACAGCAGAGAGGGACGACGGGGTCACAATAGTGGAGGCACAAGCATCGGAATTTGGCAATCATATTACACATTTCTTATTATTTTGTTTTCATTGAGTGTAAGGCATAGTCTTTCTTCTGTTACTTCTTTCATCACGCGCTCTCTGCTATGTTGTGTATTCCACTTCACGCTCCTATGTTCCACCAGCTACATCCTCGCAGGAGAGTGTATCTTCAAACATGTTTATGTTTGAAGATGCATCTCTCGTGGGCGAGCTTCCAGTTAGAGCCACAGCTGTTGTTTCTGTAAATGTATAGGCATTTATATAGCGCACTACTTACCCGTAGGGTCCCAAGGCACTTCGACCGCTGCGAAACCCTTCCTGGTTTCCCTGAGAGATGGTCCCTTAATGGGTATCTCCAGGGTGAGACCAGGCATCCCCGGCGGTCTGGTGGGGCCGTTAGTGAAGATGAGGCAAGCTAATGCCCAGAGTTGCCGAGTGTGATCGCTGATCAGCGTGGGCACCGAGGCGAGAGAATTATCGAGTCCGCTGACCCTGGTCCAGAAACCTGCCGCGCCGGGAATCGAACCCTGGTCCCGGGCCGTCCTCTGCTCTCGGGTCTGCCGCCTCTAACCAGTGAGCCACACTACTTCATTAAGCTGTTGGACTAACTGGAAGGCGGTAGCACTCCCGTGAAGTTGCTGTATTTAACTTGGAAATAAACCTTCAATTGAATTTTAACCCACATCTCTTCAACCTTGTTATTTTGGATTTAATCAACCTACTTTACATTTGGCGACGGGATTGGATTTTACATTGTTTTTGGCATCTTCACTAAATCTTTAAAAATTCACTCGGAGTTACGAAGAGTCAATTCGAAGGATTACTTTGTTCTACTGCACTTTTTAAGAAGGAAAATTTGCGGATTTACTCACTCTTTGCAACGAAGTCAAACGGAGGAAAAGTGAAGCTTTTACAAATTTTTGTACGTTTCCGTGATTTCAGTCAGTCCGCTCTTGTCAGGAAACAATGCGAAGTTGGAACGTGATGACATCATCACGCAACGTAGGAGACCATCTTGGAAGTAATTAAACTGATTTGAAACCGGGTTTCATTTTAGCTTATAAAAAGCGCAACGCACACGATTTCTACAGCTTGTTTTTCTGAAATCAATCAAAATTGAATGCGGAAGCGCTTTTATAACGAAAGATTATATTTATGTCTAGTAGTGGTTTGCTCTACAAAGGGACTTCAAAATGGTATGTAAAAGATTTCCTTTTTAATGTATTAAGGATTTATAAAAGACTTAAGGAAATCGATTTCAGTGAGAAAGTTGAAAAGTACAGTCTCCGGGCATTTTAAAAGTTACATTTTTTATTGTTGTCATAACGAATAAGGAGGCCCGTTACCTGCATTAAAATTGAAAGTACATTTGCCTGACAGTATATTAAATTGAAAGTGAAACATTTTTTTTTTTTTTTACATTTTAAAGACCTTCAGCATTTTTAAAACATTTAACATTTTAAAGACTTGGAATATTGTTTTCAGCATTTTAAAGACTTTGGAGTTTTAAAAAAAAAAACAACTGCTTTTACTCAAATTTTAAGAAACGCAAATTTTAAGAAACAGCACTTTAAAGACATTTGACAGAAATATCTTCTGGGGCATTTTAAAGGCAGTCAGCATTTAAAAAAAAAAAAAGTTTAACATTTTAAAGACTCAGCATTTTAAAGACATTCAGCAGTTTAAAGACATTTAACATTTTAAGACTACATCTTCAGCATTTTTAAAGACATTTTACATTTGATTTAAAGTCCAAAGCTTAGTTAATAGCTATAAGAAAGGAAGAGTACAAGAGTTGCATATTTACAAATTGAATTATTTTCAGTACAATTTTTTTTTTTTTTTTAAAAATGGCTAATAATCAACAGGTAATTATTCTGAACAAATTCTTGCCTGTTAATGGAAAACCTGTGGAACTGTGGAAAACTTGGTTTAGAAGCGTCGAGAATTATTTAGTGGCAATTGATGCAGAGGAATATGCTCCAAAAAGGAAGCTTGCTATTCTTTATAGTCACTTGGGGAGAGCTGGTAGAGAAGTTTACGATAACTTACCCCTTACACATCTCAGTAACAGTCCCATGTGTAATGCTCTAGGGAAGAAGTGTACGAACTGTCAGAAGTTTGGTCATTTTAATAATGTGTGCAGGGCCAGACCTACCGTACAAGTTAGTTCTGTGTCAACACTTGAGAATTTTGATCAACATAATCAACATGATATTCTTTCAGGGTTTGATGTGGTTCCCTTAGAATCTGATATGCAACATGTTAATATTAACACCTTAGATTTACCTTCAGTTTCAAATGAGTCTCTACAGGGAGGTATTGTTCAACTATAGAAACTTTAGCTTCTTTGGGGGTGTTTGAGAAACCTAGGGTTTTGGTTGGAGCACACACTTTGTCCTATTGGGTTTCCACAAAATTTATACAAAGGTTTGGCAAGAACTTTTATTATAAGTAATATTTTGATGTTTGGAGATTAAGGGATTTATATGTGCCTTTTTCATCTCTTTCCTGCACTTGTTACTCTTTTTCTATATTCAACCTACCTTTACCCTGGTATGGCCTAGTGGTTTTTGTTGTTTCAGCTCCATGTCTGTCATATCCTCACACCTTATTTGCAGCGCAGATTCCATTTCTTTACTTACCTTTTATTGAGAAGAAGGGGTGGTGGTGTCAAAGGGTTTTTGTGAAGATTTTCATGTTTTAAGCATTTTTATGGTTAAAGCATCTTAATTCCTTTTCGTACGTGATGCCACTGTTATGTAATTAGTTCTATGACATTCATGTTCTGCATGTAATGTGTTCTAGGACATTCAAGTTCTGCATGTTCCTTGCAATGTTTCCTGTTGAACTTAAGGGCTCATTGTAATTGTCCCTTTCCCTTAAGGTTTTGAGATAGGCTAACCTCACTCATTTCAATTTTGTTATTATAGGAAGGGAGATGATGTAAGGTATAGTCTTTCTTCTGTTACTTCTTTCATCACGCGCTCTCTGCTATGTTGTGTATTCTACTTCACGCTCCTATGTTCCACCAGCTACATCCTCGCAGGAGAGTGTATCTTCAAACATGTTTATGTTTGAAGATGCATCTCTCGTGGGCGAGCTTCCAGTTAGAGCCACAGCTGTTGTTTCTCTCATTAAGCTGTTGGACTAACTGGAAGGCGGTAGCACTCCCGTGAAGTTGCTGTATTTAACTTGGAAATAAACCTTCATTTGAATTTTAACCCAAATCTCTTCAACCTTGTTATTTTGGATTTAATCAACCTACTTTACATTGAGCCTAAGAGTCAGACATAGCTGCCAAGGTTTCAGATTGCTGTGTGTGACATTTTCATAATATCTGTATAATTATGAGTGACATTTGAAAAACTGTGAGTGACACTTTCTCGCCAGCAAAATCAAGCAAAGAAGATAAAATAAAACATATACATATCAGAAATTACACCCATCTGAGCAACGAGAAACTCTAAGACGTTAACTGCTGCAAAGTACCAGAAATGGAAAGGCACTAACCTAATGCCTCTACCTGAAGTGGCATTTGAGCTCTGTGGAACTTACTGGTGATTGCTTGCCTGTGATGCAATTAGAGGAGGACTCCAAACTGCTGAAAACTGTTGTGTAATGATGGCAGGTAATGGGACATCAACCGAAAACTGATGGCTACAAAATATTTCTTACCTCTCAGCTCCCAACAGTACTGCTACTCCTCATTCAGAGGTTGTGTACATCGGTGTGTTCGATGCTGAATTGTACAGTGGCTCCATCGTCATAGAAGCCTTGCAGTAGTGGTGTGGGGCGTCAGCTGCTACAATTTGGTATGGCATTACATAAGAGGGCAAACCAAATCTGCTGTGTTTTTTTTCTGCATTCATGATGCGGAACATGGGGGTGCTGGTCATGAAAAAATGATCAATGACTGCTGACTTTGGCACTGGGAGCCAGGTTCGAGTCAAGGTGTACCGTCCCAAAATCTTGTGAATCTGGGAAAACAGTTAATTTCCACGTGCCAAACAACAAATTAAAGTGTCCTTGTAAAGTAACTGTGGCGCAAGTAAAGCCCTCCAATACCATCGGGTCACGTTCGCGCCATATGAAACTGCAAAAGAAAACACGCGCTTGGAGAAAAGTCCCAGTGTGTTTGGAAAACGAACTGAATAGTGTCAACTAAAAAAGCCACGCCTGAAACCTCCTTCGCTCTCGTGAAAAAGCCGACTGAATCTCCACTGCGACCGCGTGCCACAGTAGATTAGGAAACACTGAAAAATGTCAATAAAAGTTGTCATTTGAGAGGTGAAGTCCGAGTTGGGCACAAGGCTGCAGGGTCAGCGGTGACAGGTACTCGACACACCAGTAGCTTGGCAACTCCGTAGCATAAGTCTGAATGAGGCCATTATTAGTTAGTGAAGGCGGCTGCAATCATTTCGGCGGGGCCCAGGGGTAAATTAACAGCTGAGCTACAGGCACAGCAACAGCCTGGGTCAGTGCGAGGTGCCCGCTGCAGTGTTGTGAACGTTGGCGCCATCATTCAGTTTGTGGCACCACCAGCAAAATGGCCAGCACAGAGGCGCACCTTCCTCAAAACTCCCCGCCGGCTTCAGCAGCAAGATGTGACGTCCCCCGCGGCGCTGCAAAGTAGCACAACCTGACAGAGCCTGGCATCCTAGTCATTGGATCATGACGTCAGGCTATCTGTCAGAGCCACAGGGGAATGATCACAATAGTGCAGTTGAGTGAGTTGTGAGGATGCCAATAGTTCCTGACCTCACAGCTCACGCAATGCACAACACTTGGGGCACAGCGCACTGTAGCTGCCACACTTTGTGCTTTCAGAGTCACAGTAGATATGCGTGACAATGCATTTTAGTGCAGTAATGCGGATTACCACACTAAAATGCATTCATGTCACGCCTGATGCTTGATACTTGGCAGGACTGAAGAGATCATGATCATCAATCGTAAGTAGCTGCCAAGTTTCCCCTTGCCCATGCGTTACTAGTTTGTCCATTTTTTTCTTCAATCAATCAATCATAGCATTTGTAAAGCGCACTACATACCTGTGAGGGTCTCAAGGCGCTGGGGGGGGGGGGGGGGGGGGGGGGGGGGGGGAACGCTGCTACTGTTCGAAGAGCCAGGTCTTGAGGAGTCTCCTGAAGGTCAGGTGGTCTTTGGTCTGCCGTTGGCGGTTAGGGAGGGTGTTCCACGTCTTGGCGGCGAGGTGGGAAAATGATCTGCCACCGGCGGTCACTCTTCGGATGTGTGGAACAGTGGCGAGGGCGCGGCATGCGGAGCTGGTGGGCGGGGGTGTAGCGGCTGAGTTCTGACACCTGTAGTTCTGGATTTGAACTGGGGTGTAGAAAGCTCCAAGTCCCAGAGTTAAAAGAAAACAAGCATTTGTAATGCAATAGGTCTCACATTACTGAAAGTTTGAGCTATTGACATGGCTAATAATAATGCAACAGCAATAGCTCAAACTTTTAGTAATATGAGGCCTATTGCTTTGCAAAACTTGTTTTTTTTGTTTTTTGTTTTTTACATAAAACTACGTACTGTTGGCTTACAAGTGGAAGAAACTTCAGGACAATGGCAAAACAACCTCTGCAGAGTTCAAAATGTGACTTATGCCTGTCAGAGAGACAAGCTCTTTAACATAGCTAAAGTTGCGCTGATCACGGAAGTCGGAAGCAGGAAGTCAGGCTGCTCTCAGGAAGCCAGGCAGCCCGGCGATCAGCGGCTGCAGTGGAGAGCAGCGGCAGGCGGGCTGGTTGCGGGCAAGCCGGTTCTGAAGACTGAGGCCAGAATCGGCACACTCTGCGCTGTGCCGCCGCATTACACCACTGTGGTGGAGGACGTCAGGAGGGCGCGTGGAGGACAGCGCAATGCGGGTGCAAACAGCAGGTATAAGCAGATGGAGAGACGGAGGTGAGCTAAGTCGAGCTACTGGCAGCAACGGTCGGCACTCCGCCCCCCCTCCACCAACAGCGATTAGCCCAGCCAGTCAGCCAGCGATTGCCTAGAGACCACCATCTGGACCTCCGGGATGGAAAAAAGCCAAAGCAGCCAAAACAGCCAGAACCACCAAAAACCGCCAAAAGGACATAAAACACACAAAAGCGCAAACAGCATAATCCAACAGATATTCAATAGAAAACGTGGCAGCGAGCGCAACCACCGCAGAGTGCGTGCCCGGATAGCTCACTGAGGTGGCCAGACTAGGTTGAGTGCAGCCTGTGGGCCATCTGTGAGCCCTGCTCCCCTAAGAGCCTAAGACCCCTTGAGCCCAAGTGCCCAAATACCCCAAGAGTAGCCCAAACAGAGTGTACCAGACAGAGTGTTTCAAAGGAGGGGAGGGCAGGAAGGTAGCACACAGCTGGTAACTAAAGACCTCCTGAGCTGTGCACTGACCAGTCTTGACTTGACCTGACCCAGACTCTGACTCCAACTCAACTCCAACTCAATTTGGGCTCAAACTTGACTCAACTTGACACCCTGACAAGGAAATTGGTTCCAAATCTTATGCAACAACACTATTTCCTGGACTCAAAGGGACTCACAGGCCATAGTGCCTCCTTTGGAGTCTCAAGCGCTACAGACAACCAAAAGTTCACTCCAGCTGTTGGTGAAACTAAAAAAAAACACTGTCTACTGCCATATACCCTTCAAAACCTTTCAATTTAAGGCAAATTCGGCTAAGCTAAGCTCAGCTGAGGTGCCACCGACCGACTAACTCTCCAATCCACCGAGACGTCGAAAGTCTCTAACAAGCATTTGCAATGCAATAGGTCTCGCATTAGGAAAGTGTGAGCTATTGGTATTGTAAATGACACATTTTTTAATATGTGTTGGCTTTGAAAATATATACATTAATAGCATCGTTATTCACAAAGTCAATAGCTTACACTTTCCTAATGCGAGTCCTATTGGCTATGGCAATGCTTGTTGGCAGCAAGCAAGGACAGTGCTGTTGTGGTGCTGAGTGATGATGTGGTTGGGCTGAGTGATGTGGTGGTGTATTAGAGTTATGTGGTGGTGTATTAGAGTGATGTGGTGGTGTCCCAGAGTGATGTGGTGGTATCCCCGAGTGATGTGGTGGTGTCCCCGAGTGATGTGGTGGTGTCCCCGAGTGATGTGGTGGTGCTCCTCAGTGATGTGGTGGTGCCCCTGGGTAATGTGGTGGTGTTCCCGAGTGATGTGGTGGTGTTCCCGAGTGATGTGGTGGTGTTCCCGAGTGATGTGGTGGTGTCCCCGAGTGATGTGGTGGTGACCCTGAGTGATGTGGTGGTGTCCCCGAGTGATGTGGTGGTGCCCCTGAGTGATGTGGTGGTACCCCTGAGTGATGTGGTGGTTTTCCCGAGTGATGTGGTGGTGTCCCCGAGTGATGTGGTGGTGTCCCCGAGTGATGTGGTGGTGTCCTTGAGTGATGTGGTGGTGTTCCCGAGTGATATGGTGGTGCCCCTGAGTGGTGCCCCTGAGTGATGTGGTGGTGCCCCTGAGTGATTTGGTGGTTTTCCCGAGTGATGTGGTGGTGTTCCCGAGTGATGTGGTGGTGTCCCCGAGTGATGTGGTGGTGTCCCGAGTGATGTGGTGGTGTCCCCGAATGATGTGGTGGTGTTCCCGAGTGATGTGGTGGTGTCCCCGAGTGATGTGGTGGTGTCCCCGAGTGATGTGATGGTGTCCCCGAGTGATGTGATGGTGTCCCTGATGTGGTGGTGTCCCCGAGTGATGTGGTGATGTCCCTGAGTGGTGCCCCTGAGTTATCTGGTGGTGTCCCGAGTGATGTGGTGGTGTCCTCGAGTGATGTGGTGGTGTCCCCGAGTGATGTGGTGGTGTCCCCGAGTGATGTGGAGGTGTTCCCGAGTGATGTGGTGGTGTCCCTGAGTTATGTGGTGGTGTTCCCGAGTGATGTGGTGGTGTCCCCGAGTGATGTGGTGGTGCTCCTGAGTGATGTGGTGGTGTCCCTGAGTGATGTGGTGGTGTCCCTGAGTGATGTGGTGGTGTTCCTGAGGGTGGAGTTGGAGTCGGAGGTTGGAGTTGGAATTGGAGTTTGGAGTTGGAGGGTGGAGTTGGTGGGTGGAGTTGGAGTTGGAGGGTGGAGTTGGAGTTGCAGGGTGGAGTTGGAGTTGGAGGGTGGAGTTGGAGGGTGGAGTTGGAGGTGGAGTTGGAGGGTGGAGTTGGAGGGTGGAGTTGGAGGGTAGAGGTGGAGTTGGAGGGTGGAGTTGGAGGGTGGAGATGGAGGGTGGAGTTGGAGTTGGAGGGTGGAGTTGGAGGGTGGCCTTGGAGTTGGAGGGTAGAGATGGAATTGGAGGGTGGAGTTGGAGTTGGAGGGTGGAGTTGGAGGGTGGAGGATGGAGTTGGAGTTGGAGGGTGGAGTTGGAGGTTGGAGTTGGAGGATGGAGTTGGAGGGTGGAGTTGGAGTTGGAGGGTAGAGTTGGAGTGGGAGGGTGGAGTTGGAGTTGGAGGGTGGAGTTGAAGTTGGAGGTTGGAGGATGGATTTAAAGTTGGAGGGTGGAGTTGGAGTTTGGAAGTTGGAGGGTGGTGTTGGAGTTGGAGGGTGGAGTTAGAGGGTGGAGTTGGAGGGTAGAGTTGGAGGGTGGAGTTGGAGGGTGGAGTTGGGGAATCACAGCCGCCTCCCCCAGAAGGGACGCCTAATAATGATATGTATTTTAAAATATGGTCTTTCTTCTATAATGTACAGCACATTATGGAACAAATAAACTCGTGCGGATCCAGAGTTGAGATGGCCAATGCATGGGTCATTTGATTTGCAAAAGATTGAGTATGTGGAGCAGTGTATGTTTTTTCGGAAATCCAGACAAGATATGTTTGAATGCATACGAATGTGGGTGAAAGAGGTACGTGAACGAGAGAGGCGTGAGCAAGCCTTGATTGAGAAAGAGCAGCAAAAGAGTGTGTATGAGAAAGCGCAAGAGTTGAGAAAGAAAGAGGTGCAAGAATTGAAAGAGAGAGAAGATAAAGAACGCAGATTACAGGTATCTGGCCAATCCGCTGTTCGGCAACCTCTCTATCCTGTCCTTAATAAACCGCGAGATGATTTTTCATTATTAGAGAGTCCTCCGCCTCCGTATGCCGTTCCGTCTGCCCCGGCTGGCAAGGATGAGGACTCTGATTCAGAGCAACAAAAGACACATGACACTCGTTCTATGCTAACTGCAGACCGTGCATCCCAGCTTAGATCGGCCGCCCGCAAAGCACTTCGTGATACTGCCCCCGCTTCTGACTTATTAAACAATATGGAAGGGTGGCAGGAAAGGGAACAACTGTATTTTACTTAAGTGTTTGCCGGGGAGGTTCTTGAGCTGTTTAGGAAATACTCTGAGGAATTAGAACCTAATGATGTGGCAGCTGATATTAAGCATCGGCGTGATGGTTCTTTTCTTCCCTCTCAGGTGGCTGACATGATCAGACGGTTGGTGAAACTGCGGGTTGAAGCAGTCCATTTGCGAAAGGAGAAAAGGATTGCGGATGCAGCTGCGAAGGCATCTCAGACTGGCGGGGCGCAAGCACCTATCTTCGGATCAGATAAGATTGCACTAGTGCCAGCGAAACCAATGTGAGAGGCTGCGCCTTTATATGTCCCTCCTAAAGGAGCGGGCATCAGTGAGGACAAGAGTTCTATTGATGCAAAAGGCCATTTCATTCATAATTGAGTGTATACTCCCTGGAACAGGGCAGATGTAATGGCACTTAAAGCTGCACTGCCTGACCCACGGAAAAATCCAGCCGCTTTCTATGAGGAAGTTGAGGGAGCCATTAACTCATGCACTATGACCTTGCCTGATGTTGATTTATTTTTCGGGTTGATATTACCCCCAGACATGTGGAGTACTGTGAGTAAAGTTGACAATCGCACAGCTTATGGGGCATCGTGGAAAGAGATAGAACAAGCGGATGAGGAAAGGGAGCCCGCACAAAAGCCGTGTCAGTTGATTTTAGATTTTCCAGCAGCCATATTAGTTAAGTTAAAAACGATTATTCCCCCTAAAAAGATAGATTGGACAGTTTTAGCGTCATGCAAGCAAAAGGCAGATGAATCGGTTTCCGGTTTCTTTATGCGCTTTGAGGAAGCATTTCATGATTTTAGTGGCCAGTCATTAACAGATGATACAGGTAGACATCTGTTTGTAGATAAGTATGTAGCAAACCTATTACCAGGAGTGGCTAGCCGTTTAAAAGCTAGTGAAAGCTCTTGGTCTACGTCTTCTCCGGCATCTCTCTTGACGATGGCTCAATATTATGAGCGTCAGGAATTAGAAGCGAAGCGTAATGAAGATAAGAAGTCTAAGGAATTAAAAACAAAGGTTATGTTATCGCAAGTTTATGGTCCGCCTTCTAGAGGTAATGATAGAGGTGGACGTGGATCTTATGGTTCTTCTTACACTCTCTCGACTCTATCTGTTGATCAATGTGCGTATTGTAAGAAATTTGGGCATTGGGCAGCTGAGTGTCCAGCATTACGATCACAGCAGTTTACACGTGGTCGGGGACAAATGAGGAATCGCCTAGGATATTCAGGGCCTAGGGGAAATACGAATGATCGCGCTAGGTTTGATTCTAATGCGCAGACACAGAATGGGTTTAATATTTTTGACAGGCGTAACCAATATCAAATGTCTGACTTTGTGCAGCCTGACTCACATGACTCTGCTTATGCATAGGATTGCCTGGGATGGGGTAAGGAATCAGTTGAAGTCCCAGTAGATCAGAAGGGTACTTATATTACAGCACATGTTTTGGGTTCTACTGATCAGTTTCTGGTTGATACAGGAGCTACTCGTAGCGCTCTGTCTAAACAATTGGTTCCGAGGGCTCCCCTGTCTGGCTTGACGATTACATCGATAGGGTTCGATGGAACACCTTCCCTTAGCCCATTGTCACAACCACTTGCATTACATGTTGATAAATTCATTGCTCCATGTCTGTTTCTGCTTTCTCCAAACACACCAGACAATATTGTGGGTCTTGATATGCTCAAGCATTTCAGGGCTACAATACAGTGTTCTCCTGAAGGAGTACGGGTGATTTTAAATGATAACCATCCTGTGATGGGAAGAGCCTGTCTTGCTTTAGGATATTGCATTAGCTTCACTCCCTAGTACTTTGTGGGCTACTTCAGACACTGATGTAGGACAGATGGTTATTCCACCGGTGCATATTAGTGTAAAGGAGGGAGCTGTGCTGCCACGCTTACCTCAGTATAGAATTTCACAGGAGGGAGAAGAGGCACTTATACGCATTGTTCATGATCTGATTGAAGTTGGAGTTGTTGAGGAAGTTCCATTTAATGTTTGTAATAGCCCGATTCTTCCTATTTTGAAAAAAGATACTGACACTAGGATTTACAGATTTATAATTGATTTAAGAGAAGTGAATAAGATCGTGGTACCACAATATCCTGTGGTCTCTGATATTACGACACTTCTTACCTTGGTTCCCCCGACTGCAACTACGTTTTCTGTGATAGACTTGAAGAACGCTTTCTTTTCGATCCCTATTCATCCTGATAGCCGATATTTGTTTGGTTTTACTTTGAATAATCGATCGTATAGATTTTGTAGAGTTCCTCAAGGCTGTACTGAAAGTCCTAGTATTTACGGTCAAGCATTAAAAAGATATTTTGATTCTTTTGTCTTACGTGAAGGTGTGGCTCTCATACAATATGTTGATGACATCTTGTTGGCAGCCGATACTCCTGAACAATGTGAAAAATGCACCTTGTCCTTGCTTTCTTTTCTTGCTTTGCACCATCATAAAGTGTGACGAAAGAAACTGCAATATTGTAGACCAAAGGTAACCTATTTAGGTCACCTTTTGTCTAAGGAGGGCCGTGCACTCACATCAGATCGTATTCAGGCAATTTTAGAAACACCAGTACATTCTACACAGAAAGAAGTTTGTGCATTTCTTGGTCTTACTTCCTTTTGTAGGCAATGGATATTGGGGTTTTCATACATTGCTAAACCTTTGTTAGCACATTTGACAAAAGATACACCAATACCCCTCCCATGGACAGATGAATGTGAAAATGCTTTTAGACAGTTACGACAAGCTCTTTGTTCAGCACCAGTGTTAGGTACCCCAGATTACATGAAGCCCTTCACCCTCTAAGTACATGAGAAAGATGGATGTGCATTGTCAGTTTTAGTACAGACACATGGCGATAAGCAACGCCACTGTGTATATTTCTCAGCAGTACTTGATCCTGTAGCTCGAGCGTTGCCTGGGTGTTTCCGTTCAGTTGCGGCAACAGCTGTGTCAATACGCCAGAGTGAAGGGATAGTTTTTTCACATAAGTTGTTAGTGCTGGTACCCCATGCTGTTGATGCCCTTTTAAATCAAACAAAGACGCAGCATTTCACTAGCGCCCCCTTGACAGGATATGAACTGACATTGCCAGCTCCTCACATTACACTGAAGAGATGTGCAACACTAAACCCAGCCACTTTGTTGCCGTATCCGGTGACTCAGCCTGAGTCACAAGAAACACTTGACTGCATACTTCTTACTGAAGAACAGACAAAGGTCGTGTTGATCTACAGGATACACCCCTTCCAGATGTAGATGGAGAATTGTGGGTTGATGGGTCCTGCTTGAAGTTGCCAGATGGTACAACTTCAGCTGCCTATGCAATCACTACGCTTCACACGATAGTGGAGACAGCTCGCATACCACAGAAGTCGGCTCAAGCAGCTGAACTGATAGCTTTGACACGAGCATGTGAGCTAAGTGGTGATTTATGTGTAAATATTTATACAGATAGCCGCTATGCTTTTGGAGTGGCGCACGATTTTGGCCTGCTCTGGAAGGAAAGAGGCTTTCTTACGTCTCACGGGATACAAATAATGCATGGGGAACTAGTGCATAACCTTTTGACTGCACTGACATACCCAAAGAAAATAGCTATTGTGAAGTGTAGTGCGCATAAGAAGGTGACTAATAAGGTGGGACAGGGTAATGCTTTTGCAGACCGTGTGGCACGTGAGACTGCGATGCAGCGAAGTACTACTTCCATGTATGTAGTGACGTCACAAGCTGAACGTTGGCACAATGCTAGACAAGAAGTATTAGAGATACCGAAGACCGCTTCTGAGAAAGAACGGGAGCAGTGGTCTAAAGATGGGGAGTTGGATGATGAGGGTTGTTGGCGGAATAAGCAGATGGATAAATGGAAGTTGCCCATAGCTTTTGTACAACCTATGGTTAAGATGGCACATGGGCTAGCACATGTTGGAGCTTCAGCGATAACGAAATTGCTTCCGCAAGTTTGGGAGCATCCAGAGATTGGTAGCACAGCTAAGAGAGTAGTACAGTCTTGTTTGATCTGCTTACAATACAATCCTGGAAAAGGGACGCGAACTCCTAAAGGAGAGGTTGCGACACCAACTGCACCTTTTGAAGTTTTGCAAATGGATTATATTCAGCTTGAACGCTGCAATAATCTAAAGTATGTCTTGGTGGTGGTATGCGCCTTCAGTAAATGGATTGAGGCGTACCCCACAAAGGACAATACTGCTATTATTACAGCCAAGGTGCTTTTGAAGGAATTCTTTCCTTGCTGTGGTGTTTGCAGATTTTTGTGGAATGATAATGGACCTCATTTTGTTGGAGAAGTTATCAAGTATGTCCTGAAAGGATTAGGGATCAAGCAGAAGTTTCATGCAGTGTTTCATCCACAATCAGCAGGATTGGTGGAAAGATATAATGCTACTCTGAAGTTGAAATTAGCAAAGATACAGGCTTCTACATCTTTGACTTGGCCAGATGCACTGCCACTGGCATTATTGTCTATCAGATCAGTGCCGCATTCTCGAACAGGTCTCACACCATATGAGATTGTGTTTGGACGACCCATGAATATATGGGGAGTTCCTGAACCAAGTTCTGTATGTGATGTACCTTGTGTCTTAATGAATGACTATTTGGCACAATTAACTGATAGCTTGGTTTCTATTCATCAACAGGTTCGAGGAGCACTTCCTGATTGATCTACAGGTGAAGGTCATGAGCTCCGACCTGGCGACCATGTGATGATCAAGGTCTTCAAGAGGTCGAGCAGCTTGGAGCCGAGGTGGCGTGGACCAGAGCAAGTGTTACTCGCCACGAGGACAGCAGTTCGAGTCACAAACCGGAAGAATTGGATCCACAGTACCCACTGTCGGCGAGTACTTCCTACCTTGGTGAAGCCAGCTGTGTTGATTGACCATCAAGAGGTTCTGACTGCGGAGAAAGGTCACGCAGTGACACCTGAGGGATTTGAGGAGTTCTTCCCGGACCAGAAAATCCCTGGAGCAACGAGATATAATTTGAGACAGAGAAAGGAGTCTACAGTGCTTGTGAAGGTTGTCTGAGCGGTGCCTGGGTTAGTGAAACGGAGAGCCGATGTGGCAAGGGGGGGGATCAGCCATGCATTAGTGTAGTGACACCCGTCTTGGCCCGTGGTGATGAAATCAGCGGCTGCCCAGGGGTAAGAGATCTGACAACTACTTTAGTTTCTGAAAGAGTCAATTAGGGTTGTTGCGAGAATGGAAAAGAAGAAGCTGATAGTTTGTGCTGTAGGGTTTATTGCTGCTTTGGTGATTATGGCAGCAATCGCCTGGTCTGTTGAGAAGATGGCCCCTGCTCTTGAGTTGTTTGTTGCTACTACACCGATACTGGAAGAACAACTCTTTTTCACACTTCCTTATCATGAGCGGATGCATCACCAGTCTTATCTCAACAACACTTTTATTCAGATGCTGCACCACACCCATAATGCTACAAACATGACCAATTGTTGGGTATGTGGGATGATACCTGCACATCAAAAGAAAGGAGGAACATCTTTTATACCTCTTCCTTTCTCGCATAATGGCTCCTGCCGAGCCTGGTATACGCTCTTGTTTGCATCTAAAGTATCTACAGTAGGTGGACTTCTTTTCCGCCTTAATAAAGTATGTTACCAGGATAAAGATGGGTACCCCCAAGCTAATGGAACTGAGTGGGAATGGGAAGAGTACCAACCGGACAATATTTCAGCACTGTAAGTCTTCACCAACATAAGAGACTCTGCTGAAGATGGACAATTTATAATTTCAGTTACAAAGACTAAAGCAGATTTATGTGTACAAAATGTTGGACGAATTCCAGAAGGAATAAGTGACTGTATTGTAGTTTTGAATATTGATGGAGTGAACAATAGTTATTTTATAGCTTCGCATAATTCTTATTTTGTGTGTGGTAATTATGGATATTATCGACTACCAATTGGGTGGTCAGGCATATGTTATGTATCGTTCTTATTGCCTACTATATTCTTGGCACCTGCATCATACCATCGAGATCTTAAACTGTTTAATGACATTACTAAGAATAGATATAAGAGGACACTAAGTACAGATGATGTAGATCAGACAGATACTAGTCTACAGCAATATGTGGATTTCAATCTGGGAATGTTTTTCTTTGTGGGTGCTGCATTAAATAGTAGGAAAGTGCGACGATTGACTAGGGTTGTGGAAGCTGTTACTAATCAAGCAGCTATTGCACTTGGAAATATTACTGAGGAACTACAAATTGCTAGAATTATAGCACTCCAAAACAGAATGCTATTAGATGTGATGTTGGCTGATCGAGGTGGTGCATCCCGCATCATTGGAAGTAGTTGTTGTGTTTTTATCCCGGATCGCTCACCTTCAGTATATGGTGCGATTTCTAAATCGCATAAAATAGCTGCAGAGATCCATACAGAAAATGGTACCTGGACTTTAGCGGGCTGGTTCTGGGGTTTGATTTCTACTTGGGACTGGAAACTACTGACTATCTAGTGTATAATAACTGCTATATTCTTCACATGCTGCATGTGTATTCAGTGCGGTCCAATGCTTTGTTCGACATGCATTACTGCCTGTATACCAACTAAGAAAGATGTGGCAGAAATGAAGGTACAATATATGTTAGACAAAGAAGTAGCTGAAATGATGAACATTAACATACAGGATGAATATTTGGACTATCCCAGAAAACCGGATGACTTCAGCTAATGCTGAAAGGGTCGTCTGTTGTAATTTAGCAGCGATCAGGTTAAGCATTAGCAGAAGACATGCTGTATTTAGCAACTATTGTAATATTGCACAACTTCCATTTTGCATTTGCGGCAGCCATTTTGTCTGCCACATATTGCCATGTGTTCACCATGCTCTTTGTCCTACCTCCTTGTTAACTGCGTATGATATTTGCCCAGCAACAGGCTATTTTTAGTATCCCCCACTTTCAGACATGCTCAGTAGGGTCTGCAGCTGTTACTGATTAGTCTCAGATAGGAATGTGTTTACCACTTTCTGAAAACTGTTAACTCCACCCACTCATCAATTGTGCCTTCCAAAATGTCCTTATATGTCCCTAATGTGTGCCCTTGTGTTTTGTACCGCCTTCTTTTGAGCCCCTGTGAGGGTATCAAAGAAGCATGCTTCCTTTGTCTGGTGTGCTACTTCATTCAATACTGAAGGGTGTTGTGTGGACTGTAGTACCCCTCATGAGGTGTAATAAATGCTGTTTTTCTATTTCCAGTGTCTGTGCCAACTTCTTCCTGTGGTCTGAGGACTCTGTGCAGAGAAGGGCAAACCCCTTGCATTGGTAGGCCTTGTTGAGGCTCATCTCTACAGGAGGATAAGGTTGATGAGGGCCGCACAGGTGTTAGGTTGGGGGTCAATCTGAGCTAGAGCGTCCTTGAGCTCCTCTGTTAGTCCTTGATAAAAGATAGCTGACTGCTTGGATTCTGGCCAGTCAGTTTCTGCCACGAGTCTTCTCTAATTATTAAGATAATTCACCAGATCAGAATTGCCTTTTTGAGTTCTAGCAGATCTCTATCCGTGGAGAACGTCTCAGCCCGACGATCAAAAGTTTTCTCAAAGCTCACCCTAAATTCGTCCCAGTCATAGAGGAGAGGGTCGTCTCTTCGCAAAATGGGGATCGCCCACTGTACCGCTTCACCAACCAAGTAAGAAATCAGAAAAGCCACTCAGGCTTGATAAGTAGCAAACATTTTAGGCTTGCAGGTGAAGTGCAGTAGTACTTGAGTAATGAAGACCTGGACCTTTTTTATATCCCCATAAAACCTTTCCGGTGGGGCCAAGGGTATTTGTGCTGGTATCTCCACTACTACTGATGTTGGGTGATGGGCTCCCCCTGCATCAAATGGGTTTCTCTGCAACCTACCTACCCTGGTTTGCAAGGCCGCTGTCTCCTGGTGTGAGGCAGCCAATTCAGCCTGAACAAAGGCTAGAGCGGCCATGACGTCATCCAAAGTGGCCATCCCCAAAACTCAGCACACGGGAGGAATCAAATTCTTGGTCCGATTATTCTGTCAGGCTCCTCAACCTCGATTCCGCACGATCGTGCCGATGCTCAATGGGGGCCCACCTCTGAACCACTCGAAGACTGTTGAGGTGATTGAGCGGGGGAAGGAAATGGTTTGAACTGCAGGGAGGGAGATCTAAGAAAGAAAACAAAAACAATCATAAGCATCTATGTTTCTTTTCCTTTACCCTATAGTTTGTATCAAACCCTCTATACAATAACCCCTACCTGAAGCAATAAAGAAGTATAGCTGTCTTCAGTAGAGAGAAGAGGGTGGAGGCAGGTTCATGATACCACTATCAAATGAAAGCAAAATAAAACATGAAAGAACTGGTAAGAAAGAATCTTTCTACAACCCTGAACACTTCTTCTAATCTTTGTTAAACCTTCTAACACACCTATCAAAAGGCTTGCATCTTACAGGGAACTGCCAGTCTGTTTCATTGCTACCCCTCTTTAATGTTCTCTCTCTTCTGGAATAAATGTTACATAGGACAAAATCCATTAAATCATGGTAGAGCGGTAATGAGGCTTTGTAAACAAAATAGGGTCTCTTAACCAATTCGGACCATAAAGATCAATTCCCTCTGGTATGCAAGGGTCAGCATTGTGCCATTGACACCCCCTATAAAATGAGTACAGGAAATCCTATGACAAGAGTTACATCAAATATCAATTCCAACATTTTGCTTTGGATTCACCCCATGCGAAGAATTAAGTGCATCATGTCAGGCCATGGACCAGGTGTGGTGGCGCATGTTCTGTGTCCCTGCCGCTGCGTTTGGCTGGGTTAGCAGCTTTCTCAGTTAGGCAGCTCAAGTCCCCACAGCCAATGATGGTGTCTTCATAGAAGCATGTCAGGGCCTACAGTTTGCCATAGGTAACACCTCCCATCCATATTCGATTAGTGCCCTTGTCTATAAGGTGAGGATAACCTCCAGTATGCCAAACTAGCAGCACACCTAGCACACACAAACATAGTCTCACTATATCTCTTGCACTCTTTCATAGCTAAGTACTCTGTCACACACATAAACAGTACCACTCACACTTCCATTAGTCAATTGGCCTTTTTTGTGTTAGAACAGCTTGCCCTGCTGCTTCTGCTATACCTGCCTTGTCTTTTAGTGAAACTTAATAAAAACATATCCTGTATGCGCTATTCAAAAATAATAATAGATTGACTTGTCGATGTTTGTTACAGGTATGGTGTGAATGAAAAGTGTACTTCCTTACAATAGCTGTGCAGGTCATATATTTGATTTCACACGTGGATCAAGTGATTACAGTATTGAACATTAACTAATCCATGTTCTAACATGTAATATCATGGCATCCAACTGAGCTTATGAAGTGGTTGACTTCTTTAGCAACCATGGATTTCATCCAGTAACACTTTACATTTTTGGGTTTTTTGAGACCCAACTTGCAATGTAAAAAATAAATGTGTGTCCTGGAATAAAGCATTGTGGTGAATGGCAAGCTGGGAATGGTTAAAGATGTCACACAATCCTCAATCAAGTCCCATACCCCAAAACCTCAGCCCTAGTCTCCCTCCTTGTGTTATTATACATTATGAGTCCACTTTCCCCACTTGCACCAGCCCCGTTGTTGAAGGTGAAGGTAAGTAGGCATCTTGTACCAAGGAAAGAGCAGGTATTCTATCTGTGCTTTTGTAAAAAAAATATGTGTAGATTCATGAGAGCTGTGTAATTATTATATGTGCAGAGTAAGAGGTGTGCTCATGTAAGTGCTGGGTGATGATGAATATTGTGAGTGAATGCAGCGTGAGTGGTGCAAGTAAAGGGTGAAAAATGTGCAGATGTTAGTGTCAGGTGAGCTGCATGAATGCAATCTGAGAGGAGGGCCCAGATGAGTGTCGGGTGAGAGGAGTGCGTGCAGAGTGAGAGGAGAGAGTGCAGGGTGGTGTGAGCAGGTTAAATGTAGGGTGAGTGGTGTGCCTGTGTCACAAGCAGCGAGAGTGAAGGGAGAACGGTGAGAGTGATTGGTGAGTGTATGATGAGAGGAGTTAGTGCAGAGTGACTGGTGTGTCCCTATGTCAAGTCAAGTCAAGTCAAAGAATTTATATAGCGCACTACATACCCAGAGGGTCTCAAGGCGCTTAGGGAGGGGAGGAGGATTACTTGTCAAATATCCACGTTTTAAGTTGCTTTCTGAATGCTAGGTGGTTCTGGGTAAGGCGAAGGTAAGTGGGGAGTGAGTTCCATGTTTTAGCAGCCAGGTATGAGAAGGATCTGCCTCCCATGGTGGTCTTGTTGATGCGAGGTATAGTGGCGAGGGCTTGGTTGGAGGAACGTAGTTGGCGGGAGGGGGTGTAGAAGGACAGACGTGAGTTGAGGCATTCTGGTCCGATGTCGTAGAGTGATTTGTGTGCGTGGGTTAGCAGTCGGAAAGTGATCCTCTTATTGACGGGTAGCCAGTGGAGGTCTTTCAGGTGACCAGAGATGTGTTCGTTGCGTGGGATGTCTAATATGATCCTGGCTGAGGCGTTCTGGATTCGTTGGAGTTTCTTCTGGAGTTTTGCGGTAGTACCTGCGTATAGGGTGTTTCCGTAGTCCAGTCGGCTCGTGACCAGAGCATGGGTGACTGTTTTTCTGGTTTCGGTGGGGATCCAGCGAAATGTTTTTTTGAGCATGCGAAGAATGTTGTAGCAGGATGAGGATACGGCGTTGACTTGTCTGTTCATTGAAAGTGAAGAATCCAGGATAACGCCTAGGTTCCGTGCGTGGTCTGTCGGGATGGGTGCTTTTCCAAGGGCTTCCGGCCACCAAGAGTCGTCCCATGCGGAGGGGGATGTACCTAAGATGAGGACTTCTGTTTTATCTGAGTTCAGTTTCAGACGGCTGTGTTTCATCCATTCGGCAACTTCTTTCATTCCTTCGTGTAGGTTAGTTTTGGCGGTGCTGGGGTCATTGGTGAGAGAAAGGATCAGTTGAGTGTCATCCGCGTAAGAGATTATGTTGAGGTTGTGTTGGCGGGCGATGGCCGCGAGGGGGCTCATGTATACGTTGAAGAGGGTAGGACTGAGTGAGGATCCTTGTGGAACGCCACAGATGACTTCGGTGGCCTCGGACTTGAATGGTGGAAGGCGGACTCTCTGGGTTCTTCCGGTGAGGAACGAGGTGATCCATTCAAGTGCTTTTCCTTGGATTCCGATGTTTCTGAGGCGCTGTAAAAGGGTGGAGTGGCAGACTGTGTCGAAGGCTGCAGAGAGGTCGAGGAGGATGAGGGCGACTGTGTCTCCATTGTCCAGTAGAGTTCGAATGTCATCTGTTGCTGCGATGAGGGCGGTCTCAGTGCTGTGTTTTGCTCGGAAGCCAGATTGTGAGGAGTCGAGGGATTTGTTGGCTTTGAGGAAAGCGGCGAGCTGGTTGTTGACAGCTTTCTCGATGACTTTGGCCGGGAATGGAAGGAGCGAAATGGGGCGGTAGTTTTTGAGTTCGGTGGGGTCCGCTGTGGGTTTTTTCAGAAGGGCGGTGAGTTCAGCGTGTTTCCAGCTTTCCGGGAAGGTGGCGGAGTTGAAGGAGCAGTTGATGACGTCTCGGAGGTGTGGTGCTATGACGGAGTCTGCTTTGTTGAAGATGTGATGAGGGCATGGGTCAGTTGGGGATCCTGAGTGGATGGAGTTCATTAGACGGATGGTGTCTTCAGTGGAGATTGGGTTCCAGTCATTTAGGATGTTCAAGGGTGGTGAAGGTCCTGCAGAAGGATGGGTGGGTTGGTCTCCGGGTTGGTTGTCGAAGCTGTTGTGGATGTCTGCAATTTTGTTGTGGAAGAATGAGGCTAGGGAGTCGCAGAGGACTTGAGAGGGGGTGATGTCGTTGGAGTTGGCCGAGGGATTGGTAAATTCCTTGACGATGTTGAAAAGTTCCTTGCTGTTGTGGGCGTTGTTGTCGAGTCGGTCCTTGAATGCTATTTTCTTGGCCTTTCGGATTAGTTGGTGGTGTATGCGAGTGGCGTTTTTGAAGGCGTCCTTGGTGCTAGTTGTTGGGTCTTTTTTCCAGGCCTTTTCAAGGGAGCGGCAGAGTTTCTTGGACTTCTTAAGATCATCGTTGAACCAAGAGGCCTTCTTGCTGCCAGATTTGCTTTGACGTTTTTTCAGTGGGGCTAAGGTGTCGGCGGTGTTAGATAACCATAAGGTGAAGTTGGCGGCGGCTTGGTCTGGGTTAGAAGAGTGGGCTGGGGTGTTTAGAAGGAGCTATGAGGAGATCTGGTCGAAGGTGATTTTGTTCCAGTTTCTTTGCAGAGTTGGTTGGGGGTGGTTGGTGGGTTTTGGCTTGTTGTAGGTGAAGTGAACGCAGCTGTGGTCAGTCCAGAGGAGATCCGTAGTGTGGCTGAAGGAGACATGATTGCTGGAGGTGAAGATAGGGTCGAGTGTGTGACCTGCGATGTGGGTGGGGGAAGTGACCAGTTGTTTAAGTCCGAGGTTGGCGAGGTTGTCCAAGAGGGTGGTGGTGTTGCGGTCGTTGATCTTTTCAAGGTGAAAGTTGAGGTCTCCCAGAAGGATGTAGTCTTTGGAGGGGAGCGCGTGTGGGGTGATGAAGTCCATGATGTCTTCACTGAATTTTGCGCGGGGTCCTGGTGGTCTGTAGAGGAGGGTGCCTCTGAGTGTGGTCTTGGGGTCGATGTGGATCTGGAAGTGAAGGTGTTCGGAGTTGGCGAGGTTGGCGTCCGAGCTGCAGGATGAACTAAGTGCCTGTATGAGAAGAGGAAGTGCAGGGTGAGTGGTGTGACTCCAGGATGAGTGCTGTGCTTGTTTGTGTGGTGTGAGTGCATGGTGAGGGCTGTGCCCATGTGAGTGAAGATGTGAGTAAAGAGTGAACTGTGTGAGTGAAAGGAGTGCCTATGTGAATGCACAGTGAGCGATGTGACACTGTGAGAGTAGGGTGAGAGGAGTGACTCCAGGGTAAGTGATGTGACATACAAGTTTGGGTGCGGATTGAAAGTGCAGAGTGGGAGGAATGAATGCATGGTGGGAAATGTGCTTGTTTGAGTGAGATTGCAAACTGAGCAGTGAGAGTGACAGGAGAGTGAAATGTTACATTAGTGAAGGGTGAGTGGTGTGTGCGTGTAAGTGCAGGGTGAAAAGTGTGAGTGCAGGGTGAGTGGTGTGAGTGCAGTGTGATCACCGTGAGTACAGGGTGAGCGGTGTGCTGATGTGACCAAAGGAAAAAAGGAGGGAGAACAGAATGAGTTCATGGCGAGTGACATCAGTGCAGTGTGATTGCTGTGAGTGCAAGGTGGGCGGTATGATTGTGTGAGTGCAGGGTGAGAGGAGGATGAACGGTGTGAGTGTTGGGTAACAGCATGCCTGCAATGTGATTGCTGTGAGTGTAGGGTGAATGGTGAAAGTGACAAGTGAGTGGAGTGGAGTGTGCATGCAGGGTGAGTGGTGTGCTCATGTGAGTGCAGGTAAGGAGGAGGGTGAACGACGAGAGTGCATGGTGAGAAGTGTTATCTCTATGAGTGCAGGGTGAGCGTAAAAGTGAAGGGTGAGTGATGAGATGAGGAGTGAGTTGTCTGAATGCAGGATGTATACCAAGAATCCCGGAGTAACTCAGCATTGTATTGACGACTGGCGTGGGGTTTCAGATATGTTAAACTATTGCTATTATGGCATCAATCAGGGATGAAGGGTAGAGGAAATAAATAATGTGCTGATCCTGCAAAAAACTTTCAGTCTCCTCATTTGGGTTGCCAGCTGATCGGATTCCTACCGGCACCACCGGTATTTTGCTCTCCCCTCTGTAGTGATGTATGGAGCTTACCAGCACGCTGCCAAGGGTGTGCACGGATGCAGTCCATCTCCAGAGAGCAGACCCAGAAAGCACCGGCTGAAAAGTGGGCCACAGTGTGCGCCCTCAACAAGCTCCGCTAGGCAGCTCGCTTAGCAGCACACGGCAGAAGGATAAAAGCACAAGACATGACGTTTAGGTATATCATTCTAAAGATATATACATTTGGTGCCAAAATAGCATTGTGATATAGGTAGTTGACTTTCTATTAAAACACAAGGTATGACATAAGCATCTGATAGTTAGATTTTGTTACGTTTCTTGTGAATTTTGAGAAACTGAATGGATGGTTTTGACAGGTTACATTCTAAAATGATTATTGCGTTACAAAGGTCCCCTTCTGTTTACAGGTTCGGCTACACCATAAAGTGAAGCTGGATTTCAGTGGTTCAAACCAAACATGACTTCCAGAGGAAAGAAATCCATGAATTCGGAATGTTCCAAGCCACTGTACTTGGCTGTGCAAGATAAGAATGACTATGGTGAGGAGTGAAAACATAAAATACCCAAACTCTACTCCTAGCATCACCGGGACATCTCTGCAACCTTTCCTAAGACAGTGCCTGCCTGGTAAAAAGGTAGCTGGATCAGGAACAGCCTGAAATTGTCACATTATGGCCTTCTCTCTGCCATGGACTGCTTTACCACGTCTTTGACTTGACTATCAGACTATGGTTTATTTTTCTGAAAGATAACAGTTTGAAAGTTGTTTCTCTCTTTGTTTGACAACAAGGCAAATTGTATTGACCCGGTCACTCTACTACCGCACGGCCCCCGTGTGCCCGGATTCTGCTGCCGCTGCCTGCTTGGCCCTCTTGCTGCCGCCTCTCCTTAGGGCCCCTGCTCTCCAGGCTTGCCCTCGCTCCCCAGGCTTGCCCTCGCTCTCCAGGCTTGCCCTCGCTCTCCAGGCTTGCCCAGGCTTGCCCTCCCCCGCTCCGCTTTCCCGCTCTTTCCAACCCCCTCTCTGCTCCCCGCCGCTGCTCTCCTGTGGCCCCGCCCCCTTCTCCTGTGTCTCGCTCCCAATTTGCCGCTCCGCTCCTGCCTCCCAGCTGCTCCTCCCTCCCACTTGGCCATAAATGACGGGGACCGCACGGCAGTGAGCTGTGACCCTTGACCCAGTCATTCTACTACCGCATTGCCCCGTGTGCCCGGATTCTGCTGTCGCTGCCTGCTTGGCCCTCTTGCTGCCGCCTCTCCTTAGGGCCCCTGCTCCCTAGGCTTGCCCTCGCTCTCCCCCGCTCCGCTTTCCCGCTCTTTCCAACCCCCCCTCTGCTCCCCGCTGCTGCTCTCCTGCAGCCCCGCCCCCTTCTCCCGTCTCCCACTCCCCATTCGCCGCACCGCTCTCGCCTCCCAGCTGCTCCTCCCTCCCACTTCGCAATAATGGCGGGGACCGCGCGTACGCGCAGCGGCCACGCGCAGCGGGCGCTCCGGAGTCGCGCCAAAGGCAAACCCGTCTACGCCCATCCGCGTCTGGACCGCGCCCAGCGGCAGAACCCCTGGACCCCGCCAGAGCCAGCTAACCCGACTGAGCTACGACGACGCCACCCTCCACGCACTCAACACCGGCCGACATCCAGCCTGCTACCAAACAACCCCGAAACGCACCCACGGAGCCTTCAACTGCCACGCCTGCTACTTCACCTGCACTCGGTCCTGCACCATGCCAGCCAAAACAGCCGCCAACAACAACCACCTCAAGGGCATCCTGCTCAACACCCGCTCCATCCACAGGCATGCCGTCGAACTATGGGACCTCCTCGACAAAACGGCACCAGACGTCGCCTTCTTCACGGAAACCTGGATGAACGCCTCCTCAGCCCCCGACATCGCCATTGCCATCCCGGACGGCTACAAGATCATCCGGAGGGACCGCATCAACCAGACCGGAGGAGGCATCGCCATCGCCCACAGAAACACTATCCGCATCACGACCAACACCGACGACGCCCTCGCCACCGCAGAGCTCCTGCACTTCCAGATTCACACCGACCCTAAGACCACCCTCAGAGGAACCCTCATCTACAGACCCCCGGGACCTCGCTCACACTTCAGCGAGGTCATCGCAGACTTCATCAGCCCACTTGCCCTCGCCTCCCCCGACTACATCCTCCTGGGGCACCTCAATTTCCACCTGGAGAATGACCAGGACAACAACACCACCGCCCTACTAGACAACCTCGCCAACCTCGGATTCAAGCAACTGGTCAACACCCCCACCCATTACGCGGCCACACGCTCGACCCTGTCTTCTCCTCCAGCAACCACATCTCCTTCAGCCACACCACCGAGCTCCACTGGACCGACCACAGCTGCGTACACTTCAACTTCAGGAAAACAATGACCCACCACCGCCCTCAACAAACCCCCGAAGATGCTGGAGCAAGATCACCACCAACCAACTCACCACCTCCTTGCGACTAAACCCTCCCACCAACACCACGGACCCCAACGAAGGAGCCCGCAACCTCACACAGTGGATCACTGACTGCGCCAACACCCTTGCTCCACTGAAAAACCCTACCAGCAACCTCAACAGCAAGAAAGCCGCGTGGTTCACCAACGATCTCAAAGACTCCAAGAAATCCTGCCGGGACCTCGAGAAAGCCTGGTGCCACCACCAGTCAACGGACAACATGACAGCCCTCAAGAACGCCACCCGCAAACACCACCAGCTGATCTGCACCACCAAAAGGTCATCCTTCAGAGAACGACTGGACAACAACACCCACAACAGCAAGGAACTCTTCAACGTCGAGAAAGAGCTCTCCAACCCCAACGCCAGCAACAACGACATCACGCCTTCTCAAGACCTCTGCAACTCTCTGGCCACCTTTTTTCACCATAAGATTGTCGACATACACGACAGCTTCGGCGCTCAGAACACGTACCCCACCACTGAACCTACAACCCCCACCACCACCATGTGCGCCTGGACTCAGCACGGAAGATACCACCCACACGATGAACACCATCCACTCGGGCTCCCCAGCCGATCCCTGCCCACACCACATCTTCAACAAAGCCGACTCCATCATCGCACCCAAACTTCGGGACATCATCAACAACTCCTTCATATCCGCCACTTTCCCGGAGAGCTGGAAGAACGCAGAGATCAGCGCCCTCCTGAAGAAACCCACCGCAGACCCCTCAGACCTCAAGAACTTCCGCCCCATCCCGCCCCTCCCCTTCCCTGCAAAAGTAATCGAGAAAACCGTCAACAAACAGCTGACAGCCTTCCTGGAGACGAACGGCTCCCTTGACCCATCGCTGTCCGGATTCCGAGCGAACTACAGCACCGAGACCGCCCTCATCGGGCCACCGACGACATCCGGACTCTGCTGGACAACGGAGAAATCGGCGCCCTCATGCTGCTAGACCTTTCGGCTGCATTCGACACGGTCTGCCACCGCACCCTGACAACCCGCCTCCGCCACGCCGGGATCCAAAGAAAGGCCCTAGAATGGATCACCTCCTTCCTCTCCGACAGAACCCAAAGAGTCCGTCTCCCGCCCTTCCTCGCAGAAGCCACCAAGATCATCTGCGGCGTACCTCAAGGCTCCTCGCTCAGCCCCACCCTCTTCAACGTCTACATGAGCCCCCTCGCAGCCATCGCACGCAAGCACAACCTCAACATCATCTCCTACGCCGACGATACCCAACTGATCCTCTCCCTCACCAACGACCCCACCTCCGCCAGAGCCAGCTACCAGGACGTAATGAAAGACATCGCAGACTGGATGAAGCTCAGCTGCCTGAAACTGAACTCAGACAAGATGGAAGTCCTCATCCTCGGCCTTTCCATCTCCGCCTGGGACGACTCCTGGTGGCCCCCTGCTCTGGGCCCCCCACCCAAGCCCACGGACCACGCACGCAACCTGGGCTTCATCCTTGACTCCTCCCTCACGATGGCCAAGCAAGTTAACGCCGTTACCTCCTCCTGCTTCAACACACTCCGCATGCTCCGTAAGATCTTCCGCTGGATCCCCACTGGAACCAGGAAAACGGTCACCCAGGCCCTCGTCCCCAGCCATCTGGACTACGGGAACGCCCTCTACGCTGGGATCACCGCTAAACTACAGAAAAGACTCCAGCGCATCCAGAACGCCTCAGCACGACCCGTCTTGGACATCTCCCGACACAGCCACATCTCCGCCCACCTGAGGGACCTGCACTGGCTCCCCGTCAGCAAAAGGATCACGTTCAGACTCCTCACCCACGCACACAAGGCTCTCCACGACTTGGGCCCCGAATACTTCAACAACCGCCTCACGTTCCACACGCCAACCCGTCAGCTCCGCTCCGCCAGCCTCGCCCTCGTCCCACGGATCCGCAGAACCACCACCGGAGAAAGATCCTTCACCTACCTGGCGGCCAAGACCTGGAACACCCTCCCCACCCACCTACGACTCACCCAGGACCATCTCTCCTTCAGGAAGCAACTCAAGACTCAGCCACTCCCCCCCACCCCCCCGCCTTGAGACCCTAGCGGGTGAGTAGCGCGCTTTACAAATACTCTTGATTGATTGATTGATATGCAGTTCGCTCAATAGGAGAGTTTTGTGACAGCATGTCTGGTTCCCTGTGGAATCTTGTTGTAGGTTCTATGTAGAATCTCTGTGTGTGGAGGTTCTTAAGTACTCAGTTATGTTTTAGCTGTTGATAGTTGAGGTGAATAAACCGGACCTTCTTACAACAGTCTGTGTGGATTCAACTTACTTATGCAAAATACACTACATTAATTTGACAATGGAGGTAGTTCTCACCTCAACATCGAGCGAAGCTTGGTTAACAAAATACTTCTCCAGCAGCAGATTGCGGCTTCCTCAGAACATCGTTTACGAGTGAGGAGTGAGGTGAGGAGGTCCAAGGGAGGGGTCTGTGGTGAAATGCATCTGTGTTTCACCGGATGATTAACAACAGGCCTTGGGAGGCGTAGGAACGCATTTACCTTCCAGCTGAAGAGCCCTGCCAGCGTGTCAACGTGTGTAAAAAGGGGTCCATTTTGTTTGCGAGGTGCCAAAGGAGGATACGTGCGTCATCACGCAAAGCAGACATTTTGAAACTTTGGGAGAAGCGTTGGCACGCATGGAGGACATCTTGAATCGTTGGGATGGATTATTTTGGATAACATTGTAACCATACTTATCCCATGCTCTGCATTGTTTTATTTCCTTCCTTTTGTGTTTCAGAGAAGTTCTACGTTGAGAATATATTTACTTCATCGGTGACAGGCTCGTCTTTCGTCATCGCATTTTTGGGAATACTTTCAGCTTTTCGAATGTTGGCAATTTTTTAAAGATATGTTATTTTTGGAGTCACATTCATTGGCAGCAGTAATTGGGATATTATCTCCAGCTTTTGGGAGTAGTAAGTTATATTGTTTTTTTCTAGAAGTCCTTGTGCGAAGGAGGAGAAGTTTACAAGTTCACAATTGGATATTAATTCCCCCCCCAAAATACTCTTATTTAGCTGCATAAATTCAGGTATTATTCATTGGCACTGTCACATCACAGTTCAGTGTTATTCTTCTTTAGGTGTGTTTCAAGTTAATTTTAGTTTCAGGGTTTTATACTTATTCAGTATGCAGAATGTAACTCAACCACTTTTTTTTTAACAAGTCCAGGAGAAACCCCGATAAAGTGGCAAAAGTAGAAGAAGATTTTTAATAACTATGCACGTGTTTGAAGGACTAACTTAAGTGCGGAGAGAAAACATTCTTTATTTTTACACTGTACACTTCGGGGGGAGAAGGTCAGGAAGTTCTTGAGCACTTGCCGGAGCTTAGTGCTGCTGACCAAAGAACTTTAAATGAGTATGAAATGTGTATACTACAGTTGGATCGACATTATTTTCCCCGATTGAGTACAATTATGGAGAGGTCTCTTTTTTGCTTACGAGAGCAGAAGAAAGACCAGACAAATCAATTGAAGAGTTTGTCACAGCTTTAAGGAAGCTTGCTTCCTCATGCAAATTTGGTGGTGCTATTGAAGAAAGGATAAGAGATCAGTTAGTCTTAAAATGTGTGCATGACAAAATAAGAGAAGAATTATGGTTTAAAGATGAGCTTCCTTTGGATGAGGTTCTAGCTATTGCCAAACGTGTGGAGCATATGATGAAATGTGTAGAAGAGTTGAGTACCGTAAAAAAACTAATTGAATACTGTGGGTGATAGTAATGTTGAAGAAGTGGTTTGTCTTGTAAAAAACAATACAGCTGTTGACAGTGATAGAGACAAGTCTTCACGTGTTTCTGAGGGTGTCTCTTCGCTGGACAACAGTTCCACCTGTTTCAGGTGTGGGAGAATAGGCCATAGAGCTAATGCTCCATTTTGCCCTGCTCTGCGTTTTAATTGCAACACTTGTGGTAGAAAGGGGCACTTTGCAAAATGTTGCAAAAGTAAAGTGAAAAAGAGAGAACAACCTCAGATAAAAGATCAGCCACAAGTAAAATAAATAATTTATCAGGTGGGTGAGCAGGAAATTAAACATCCCTCTCATGTTGTCACTGTTTATGGAGTTCAGCTTGAGTTAAAATTTGATTGTTGCTCACATCTCACCATGATTAGTAAAGACATCTATGAACAGCATTTAAAAGATAAAGTTTCTCTCATAAAAAGTGATGTCTCACCTGTTGGGTAGGGAGGGCTACCAATAAAAGTGCTTGGTTATTTTGTAGCTTGCATTGAACTGAGTGAACGTATGACTGCTGGCAAAGTTTATGTAGCCAAGCAAGGAGATGCACTTTTAGGGTGGCCTCATCAACGTTTGCTTGGGGTTCTTCTGAATCCTAATTATGTGCCTCAAGTTCAAGTTGTCGATGATTCAGTCACTGCCATAGCTGAACGATTTCCTGATGTATTTAGTGACAAATTAGGTTGTTTGAAAGGGCACAAACATCATATTAAATTGAGAGAAGGTGCTGTTCCTGTTGTTGCAAAGGTTAGAGGAGTCCCTTTGAATGAACATGCAGGGGTCCAGAAAGAGACTGAACACTTGGTTGACATGGGAGTTATTGAGCCTGTTGAGGCAACTGAGTGGTTGGCTCCCATAGTCGTTGCCAAGAAGGCCAGTGGCGAGTTACGCCTCTGCATTGACTTACGTTCAGTGGTAGTTGTGGACAGGTTTCCTCTGCCTAATATTGATGAGATGATTAGTACTTTGGTGGGTGCTAAATACTTCACCACGCTGAATCTTGCCTCCGCCTACCATCAGGTGAAGTTGCATGAACCTTTGCAGAACTTGACTGCCTTTTTTACGCCTATGGGAACTTTTAAATTTCGTAGGATGCCATTTGGGCTCGTCTCTGCTGCGTCTATTTTACAGCGGATAATGTCTAATGATCTGGAGGGCATGTCAGGGGTTGATTTATGGTAGCACAAAGACTGAACATTTTTCTAGAGTTTGTGCTGTTCTTGAATGTCTTAGGAAGGCTGGATTGCCCCTAAAGAAGGAGAAATGCAAGTTTGCTGTGGAGGAAGTGAATTACTTAGGTCATTGTATCACTGGACATGGTGTTTTTCCTAAAAAAGCTTTTGTGGAATCCATTGTTAAGATTTGTGTGTCTTCTAACAAAGAGGAGTTGCTCTCTTTTCTTAGTATGATGGAATTCTACAGTAAGTTTATACCGGGATATGCTGACAAGACTAGGAGTCTTAGGAAGCTTACGGGAAAAAGTATGGTTTTTGATTGGAGTATTGAGTGTGCCAGAGAGTTTGTCTCCATCAAAGCAGAATTAATGGGAGCACCCTCTTTACAAGCTTTTGTGTCAGGTGAAGAAACTCTTATTTTGACGGATGGTAGTGCAAAGGGTTTAGGAGCTGTGTTACTTCAAAGAAATCATGGTGTAGAACGTTTGATTGCTTGTGCGTCCAAGTGTTTGAGGGGATCGGAACTTAACTATTCAGTAATCGAGAAGGAGGCTTTAGCTATCTTTTGGGTCCTGAGGAAATTCAGAAACTTGGTTTGGGGTACTAAAGTGAAGGTTCTGTCAGACCACAAATCTCTTAAGGAAGTTTTGGGAAAAAAAGGGTTAGACTCTATCTCCTCAAGGATTAAGACATGGATTATTTCACTTCAGGAGTTTGATTTTGATGTAGACTATATTCCAGGTATTATTAACAAGTCAGCTGATTGTTTATTTCGGTTGGTCGATGTTGATGTTGTGGATTTGGATGATGTGAGTCTTGTAGATGATGTAGTTAATGTTTGTGAAGTGACTTTGGGTGCTGTGGATTAATCAGAGTGGAAAACTGAAATTGGAAAAGACTAAAATCATGAAAGTTATGGATTTGCTTAGGTTGGGAAAAAACAAGTATCTTGAGAAGCCTTGGTCTTTAGTTTGTGAGGAATCGTCAGTTATGGATGGCATTCTTTATTTTTATTTTTATTTTTATAAGTCTTTTTATTAAACAATCTCGACATAAAGGTACATTGTCACAATGATTAGTGGGTAGGGTACAGCAGGTTACAAAAGAAAAAGCATATGATTGCAATAGAATAATGCAGTGGAAATCTCGGGAAAGGGTGGATCGTCGCTGTCCAATTCGTGAGGGGGAGTATAAATGTCCCCACGATATGCATTCCAAGGGGCCCATATCCTAGACCATTTCAGGGGGCAGCCCCGGGCCACATGTACGTTTTTTTTTCACGTAACATACTCCAATCAAGGTCTTTTTCCCAATCAGTAATGTGGGTGCATGGGTGGCCCCCCAGAGCTGTGCTATATTCCTCATGGCAGTCATGCAAGCAAGAGTGACCCATTGTGTTGCATGTGTAGTGAAGTCGGTTGGTTCCCAGACATTGAGAAAGCACCTGGGTGCTTCTGGTTTGATTTCAACCCCCAATGTTTCGCTCATGACCAAGTGGATTGCACGCCAGTATTCTTGGATTGAGTCACAGTGCCAGAGAATATGCACGAATGTGCCTGTCTGAGTGCATCCCCGCCTACACGAGTCGTCTGTCAGCCCACCTATGTATAATAATTGGGGTCCAGTCATGTACCCCTGTGAAGGATTTTTAGTTGTACTAGGCGGAGGGGCGCCGGGATAGCAATAGTCCTGGGGGAGGAGGTTGCCGTCTGCCAGTCCTCATCATCTAGTTCGAACCCATCCCTAGTCCATTTCTCACGCAGTGCCAGTAGTGGGTCGCCTGTCTTATTGATCAGCTTCCGATAGGTAAGGGAGATGGCCTTCTCGGGTAGGTGTCCGTCCAACAGTCAGTCCTATAATGGGGAGCTTTCTGGGGGGTGACGTCACAGGGCAGTGTTGTCTGTAGTGCGTGCCGGACTTGGAGGTAGCGAAAGTGCTCCGAGTTCGCGAGGGGGTATTGGCTTTGTAGCAAGGCAAAGGGTTTCACGCCCTCAGAATTCCACAGGTCTCTGATGTGGGAGATACTGATTAGGTCCCACTTGTCGAAGCCCTTAGATTGTCGCAAGTCTCCTAGTTTGTGCGAGTCCCATAATGGAGTGGTGAGAGTCAATTTATTACTCCAGCCGAGGGATTTAGTTACAGCATGCCAAACTTTAACCGTGTGTTGTGTAGGGCCAGTGAGTGGGTACCTGTCCGGTTTGGAGTATAATGCACGGGTAAAAGACCCAATCGGGAAAAGCCAGCGGTCCATAATGAAACCCGGATCATCTGGACGGCCATATGTGCAATGGTTAATAGCCGTAAGGTGCGCCGCCCCTTAGTACCTCTTGACATCAGGTAAACCAATACCGCCGTCGTACCAACTGAGCGTACGTTTTTGCATGGCAATAAGCGGTCTTCCTCCCCACAGAAGGTCTCTCTGGAGCCCTTCGATCTCTTTAAAATACGTGTTTAGGACAGGATCGGCAGAGTTTTGCAGGGCATACAGAAAGCGAGGTAGGGACATCATTTTAAAAAGGGCCGCCTTACCCAGTAGCGAAAGCGGGAGTGTCTTCCAATGCATGGTGTCACTTCTGAGTCGTTGCAGGGTAGGGCAAGGTTATGGGCATGTCTGACCAGTGGGTCGAGAGAGGTGTATATGCCCAGGTATTTGAAGCCTTCTGAGACCATAGGTATGGGGCAGTTCCGGGGTAAGGGAGGAGGACCCCCTTGTAGAACATGGAAGAGAGATTTCTGCAAGTTCACACGGAATCCGGAATACTTGCCGAAGTTGGCTAGGATGTCAAAAACGACAATGAGTGAACTCATGGGGGACCTAAGGTAAAGGAGAATATCGTCCGCGTATAGGGAGATGCAGTCTTCCCAGTCCGCCGACCATCGCATCCCTCGGATCATTACATCCTTACGGATCCATGCTGCAAGAGGTTCGAGGGCCAGAGCAAATAGCAACGGTGAGAGGGGGCACCCCTGACGGATACCCCGGCTGAGCTTGAATGTCTCAGATTTCCTGTTATTAACAACAACTTGAGCCATAGGCCCACTATACAGCAAACGCACCCATCGACGGAAAACCGGACCGAATCCCATTTTCCCAAGTACTGTGAAGAGATAAGGCCATTCAAGTGTATCAAATGCTATACTGGCATCTAAGGAGGCTATGACTGCATATTCCTGTATGGTAGGAGCCCTACCCAGCACCCCATGCACAGATTCAGAGCTGTGTTCCTTCGCGGCATAAAGCCTGATTGATCGGGATGCACTAAATCCCCGATTACTTTAACCAGTCTGTTGGCGAGTATTTTAGCTTGGATTTTGGGTTCTGCGTTCAGAAGGGATAAGGGGTGGTAGGAGGTGCAGTCTGTTTTTGGCTTTCTGTCTTTGTGGATTGTGACTATAGTGGCAATTCTCTGATTGGGGGCAGCGCTCCTCTGTCAAGGCTGTCTTCATACATGAGTTTCAGATAATGGGCTAATTTGTCAGGGCGGATCTTATACAGTTCAATTGGAATTCCATTAGGGCCAAGAGCCTTGCCCGGTTGGAGTGTTCGGATCATCAATGCAATTTCGTCCATGGTAAGATCGCTGTCAATGAAAGTTCGGTCAGTTTCAGAGAGCGTTGGAACTGAGATGTATCTGATGAGGTAACAGGAGTCTGACTCTATGTAGAACGCCACCAAGCTGTACACTGAGTGAAAGTGAGCAGCAAAGTGATTGACTATGGATTGGGGTCCAAGATAGGGGATCCATCAGCGTCTCTCAGTTCTGGGACGAGTCTACTAGCGTGCTCTTTCTTGTCAAGCCAGGCGATTAATGTCCCGGCCTTGTCTCCCCAGTAATAAATGCGGCCTAGCCTGTCTTGCCCCATTAGCTTTGCACGGTCGGTGGCCAGAGCCCGATATTCGCCTTCATACTAACGAAGTGAGTACAGGGCTTCCGGGGTGGCGTCAGTGCTTATTTCCTGTTCGAGGCTGTAGATATTTTGTTCGGCCTCCGAGATGGCTTTAATCCGGTCTTTTTTGGATCCTGCTAGGAGAGAGAGGGCCTGGCCCCGAACCACGGTTTTAAAGGCCTCCCACAATATCGGGGGGGATTCTACCGTACCCTCATTTTCCAGGAAGTAGTTGTCTATGGATTTACTGAGGTCTTTACGACCAGATGTCGGATCTTGTGGATAGTAGAGACTTGTGAAGCCGGGAAAGTTATGTAGTCAAGGCGTGAAAGGTTATTGTGGGCCCCAGAGTGGAAAGAGTGTTGGATCTTGTCTTGGTTGTATGTTCTCCAACCATCCACTAAACCCATCACCTCTAAAAACCTCGGAAAGGACTGGGAGGCCTGGGGTAGTGTGCGAGGAGGTTGCCTGTCAAACAAGCCTGACAAAACTGAGTTAAAATCGCCGCCTAATACTAAGTGCCCCTCAGGCAGCGCTAGCTATATGGCGCTGAGGTCTGCGAAGGTTGCGGCTTGTAGCCCTGACGGCGCATATATGGACATGAAAGTAAAAGTTATGCCCTCCCAGGTGCCTGTGATCCCCGCGTATCTCCCACAGTCGTCTAGATACGTGGATATAACAGATAAGGGGAATGATTTCCTCTGCAGTATGCCCACCCCTTTTGAGCTAGACGTGAAGCCCGCATGTGCCACCATGTGGCATCCATACCTGTGCATTGCCTTGCATACATTGCCTATAAGATGGGTTTCTTGGAGCAATACAATGTCTGGCGAAAATCTCTTGATATGTTGTAGTACCACCGTTCTTTTGATTCTGTCCCCCAACCTGTTAACATTCCAACTTAGGACTCTGAGTTCATTGTTCTGCTGTGCCCCCATGGATTTGTGCATGCTGTGTGACAGGTTACATTATTAACAAAAGCTGCACAATCGAGATAGAACAAAATACAATAAACAAGAAAAAACAACCCTTCCCAACAACCCCCCAGCCTGCTTCCCTGCACTCTGGGCTCAGAACTGCCCATGTATAAAAAATGCAGAGTGCCTGTCGCCCAACTATGTGACTAAAAGAAGAACATGGAGGGAGGCCTTACTTCCCCATTTGCCCTCCCCTCCCACCGTTATGGATTTTAGGTGCATATTGATTATCATATCATATCATAAAAGGCACATTGGCTACTAAAGGAAGCGAGTGCCCAGTTCAGCGTTATCGAATGTCAGAGGTCTGCGGGCGGAATCATGAGCAAAAAGTAAAAGGGAGGCCTGGTACTGCCAGAGACAGGCTGATCAAAGGATACTTGTGTTTCAAAGGACTCAAGGTATTCACTCCGATGATGCTTTCAGGGTGTCCAGCCAGTCAGATGCGACCTCCGGCAAGTCAAAAAACATGGTTTTGCCCTCAATCTCCACACGCAAACGGGCGGGGAAGAGCATGGTGTACTTGAGCCCCTTTTCCCGCAGTTGTCACTTGACATCCAGGAAGGAGCGTCGGCGCATCTGCACTGCACGAGTGAAGTCGGGAAAGAAGGAGATTTTGGAGTTGTCCAGCTGGATTGGCGGGGCGACCCTGGCCGCCTGCAGAATGGTGTCCCTATCTCTATAGTTCAGCAGTCTAGCTAGGATTGGACGAGGCAGGTCACCCGGCCTTTGGCGGTACCCTGTGTGCTCGTTTAACCATGAACAGTGGGGACAGTCCCTTCGGCTGCAGTTTTGTAGCAATCGGGTTTTCAATAAACAGGTCGGCGGCAGGTCCCTCTGCATTCTCCGGCACCCCAAGGACGCGGATGTTATTGCGTCTCAAGCGCCCCTCATAGTCATCCAGCTTATCCTCAGAGAATCTTCGGAACGCCTGAAGCTCCCTTACGTCAGTCTGTAATTGTGATGCGTCTTCCAGTAGGCTGGCAGTGGTGAGTTCCAGCTGTTTGACCTTTTCCAGATTTTAGTGAGTTCCTCCCTGATCAGCGTCACTTCAGTTGAAAGGGCATCGATGGAATTGCGAACCCCGGTTATTGCCGCCATAAGTTCTTTCATTGTAGGTTCAGGGGAGTCTTGTTCCGTGCTGCCAGTCTGTTTGTCACTAGTCAGGGAGGTCGGCCTTCGGACAGGTGTAGCAGTCCAATCTGCTGTGTTGAGAGGCCCTCGCGCCCTTCGTGTTGGATATGGTGAGGGTTGAGTTTATACACAAGGCAGGAAAAGCACTGGCTGACAAGCGTGTCCGATAAGTGCTACAAAGAAGTTATCGCAGGGCAGTGGTGAAAAAATCACTTTGGGGTGGGCCCCCAGCGAACTGGGCACAATCTGTTGGGTACTGGTCGTGCTCCCCTATGGTGCTTCTGGTCGCGGAGGATCGGAGGGCTACAGAGAAACCCTCGCAAGCAGCCATCTTGGTCTGCCACGTAGCCACGCCCCATGGATGGCATTCTTGTTAGGGGTACAAAACGTGTTCCTCCTTTGGGTGTGCAAAATACATTACTTTGTCATGCACACTCTGGTCATCTTGGAATTGTGAAGACAAAAGAGTATTTGAGAATGCAGTTCTGGTGGCCAGGCATGGACAAGGAGGTTGAAAGAATGGTTTGTGATTTATGGAATGTTGTTCCAGTGATTTTCTGCCCATGGTCTGCAGAAAATTACCTGATTACCCTTGGGGTGAGATAGCCATTGACATTGTTGGACCCTACTCCTTCTGGATTTGTATTCCAGATGGATCGAAGTAAGTTCAGTTAGGGATATCTCTTCAGCTAGTGTCCAGAATTTTCTGGTGAAGTTTTCTAGAGAGAAAGTTTCCCTAATTGCATTCTCTCTGATAATGGTCCTCAGTTTTGTTCCTCTGAATTTCAGTCTTTCCTGAGAGAGTGTGGTATAAAACACAAGCGCATTTCTATTTATCACCCAGAAACCAATGGGGCTGTAGAAAGAGTCAACAAAACTCTTAAGGAGAGTATACAGTTAGCCAGAGCGAATCATTTAAACTGGAAAGTTGTTCTACAAGATAGGATCACAGCTTATCGTATGTCACCTCACATGACTACAGGAAGATCACCCTTTGAGTTGTTCAAAGGAAGAGCTTCAAATTCTAAGCTCTGTCCAGGGTGGATGTGTATTGACAAAGGTTTCAAAGACAATCAGTTAGGAGATTGGAGATGTAGGGAGTATGATAAGTTATTATCAAGAAAAATTTACTTTGATGAGAAACAATGTGTTCAAAATAATGACTTGAGTGTTGGAGACCATGTTAAGATTAGGACGCCTATTGGATGTCAGCCCTGGTCTAAGTTTACAAAAGTTTGAAGAGTTGTAAAGATCTTCAAAAATGCTGTGAAAACAGAAGATGGAAGGATTTGGAATAAGAGTTGTTTGGTGTTAGTTAATTCCAATCCTAATTCTGATTGTACTAACTTCAGTTCATCTTCTTCTGTTGCTGATCCTTCTCTTATAAGGTTGGGTTCATTATCTGCCACAGACAGAAAAAGGAGTCAGAGGGTGCACGGATTACCATTGTATATGAAAGACTATGTTACTTGAGTTTCATTTTTAGCATTGGCATTTGTTTTCAAATATGTCTCTTGTTTTTTTATTTTCCTCTCTCTTTTTCTCTTCTATAAGTTTTTTTAACATATTGTTGTTGTAAAGAGGGAAGATGTGTGACATCATGCCTGGTTTCCTGTGGAATCTTGTTGTAGGTTCTATGTAGAATCTCTATGTGTGGAGGTTCTTAATTTGTCAGTTATGTTTTAGCTGTTGATGGCTGAGGTGAATAAACCGGACCTGCTTACCACAGTCTGCGTGGATTTAACGTACTTATGCAAAAGACACTACAAGTTTGCCTTTGAGCAATAGAATGGCGTGCTGTACGTGTTGCTATTCAGTGTAATGTATTCTTTTTGTATGATATTTGCAAGCGTTTACGAACCAGCTTGTCCCACAGGACAGCACCTCCAACATGAATTCAGTCCACTCCAGGGCCCCCAACCGACCCATGCCCTTACCACATCTTCAACCTCAGTCACGTACTCACCACCTTGTTCAACATCTCAATTGTCATGGCCACCTTTCCAGAGGGCTTGAAACATGGAGAAGTCAACTCCCTACTAAAGAAACAATCGGCAGACCCCAGCAAACTCAACAACTACCGACCGATCTCCCTGCTCCCATTCACAGCCATGAAGTAGAAAAAGCCATCAACCAACAACTCTCCTGACATGAAGAATGGAACCGCCTTCTCGACTTCTCCCAATCTGGATTCCGCAGCAACCACAGCACTGAGACAGCCCTCATTGCAGCTACAGACGATATCCGATCACTACTCTATCAAGGAGAGACTGGAGCTCTAACCCCCCTGACCCTATTACTTCAAAAGACAAAGGTCCTAAGCAATTGTTTAACAAATAGAAAAGAAATGAAATATAGACTGTGTTAGGTTACTATATAGTTCCAATGTCCAGCCGGACATGGAGTTTTATTCATATTATGTTCAAGAGATGAAGTCAAAAATGCACGTACAAAAACATTTATGGTAGGGCACAGTCCTGGACCTTACAACAAAGTGGAGGTGCAGGGAAATAGATTAACAAACACAGTTTACCCAAACAACAATAATTACAGGCAAAGACTGAGCGTTGTGGCCACTCGTATTCAGTGACAAGAATGCATCAAGTATAGCCAGAAATAGTGGTCACAAAGGTTAGACACAATGGTTACTTGTGGCACTATTATAGAAAGTCGACGTTTCGATCCCTTGCTCAAAAATAAATTGGGATCATCATCAGGACTAGAAAATAACATTTGCCTGGTGTATATAGTTACGGCCTGTTGAGGGAAAAAAAACAGGGAAACAAAAAGGAAAGTGACCGATAAGAATCACTAGAAACATAAAGGAATTGAAATCTGACAGCAAGTAGATTTTAAAAGCACACTTCGGTCGATTTCAGACAATAAGGATTGTGGAAGACAAGTGCCTGTGACACATTCGTGACAAGGAGTGTTTTTGGAGAACCATACATTTCGTTATCATAATAAGAGCCCATGTTCGAAAGCCTATTAGGGTATAGAGTACTTAATTGAGTTACATGTTACTCCATTATCCGATCCTGTATTCGACATTTAAAACTTTCAATTTACATGTTTGACCCGTTATTCGTACATGTCCATTGGGATCTGAGTAAGTGCCTAGGCAGAAGCGGTGCTAATCAAAAAAGTGCGCAATTCGTGACATAAAATGGCGCGCTGTTGGTGCTCATCCTAATTGGCATAAACAAATTTCAATCCTATGGATCGGCGCGGGCGAAGGCGTGACGACCAGTCTGGTGTGGCTTAGTTAGAATGTCAGGTGAATCTTGAAAGTGACTATCTAGAGCCAGGTGGGTTGATGGAAGAAGGGCTTACCGTGGGCCACAGTCCATAACGGGCACGTGCCTATGTGGGTGAGGATTAAAACAGCAACCCGTCTGAGCAGGGAGGATTCCAACTGCTGTGAAAAAACAAGGGGTTGTGGTAAGGTAACTAAAATCAATTTGGCAGAACCTAGATGAGTTCCGAAAGGGATTAACAACGCCTACCTTATCCTTCTGCGAAGGCTCCGTGTGGCCCCTAGCCAGGGGAGACCAGCCGGTCGTTGTGGTCCCTGGGAGAACTGCCAAGTGAAAACCTCCTGGTCGAGGGTTTGAGAGGGGGAGCGTCCGCTGAAGAGTAAGGAGAAGCGCTGTGTGAGTCGGACCTCTTATAGTGGGGAGGGGGGATTTTTGGGCATGGCCCTGGCGGTGTGAGCGTCTTACCTAAATTGCGGTAGTGATGGTATCAGTGCAGGGATGTGCTCAAGGCGAAGTTCAGCAGCGATGTGCTCTTCAGTATCCAGCGCGGTGGTTGAAACTGAATGTGGCAGGCGAGGAGCCCTGTTAAATGCAACCTCGCACTCGCCATTTTGGGAATGAGTCAGTGATTAGGAGAAAGTGAGAACAGACTGGGGGTGGTTGCTGGGAATTGCGGCCGCCATCTTGTGTGAGTGTTTGCGCGGATGTCTGCCGAATGAATGTGTGACCCCGTACCTTCGTGGGTCACAAGATATAATACATTATAGCCATATGTGCAGCGGAGCCCTATTGAGTGAAAATTAAAAGCTGAAGGTCTAGCGGGTTGTTATTAAAACCAGTGCCCAAGTGAATAAGAGTGATAAGTGACATGATAATGCCATATTTACAGTGAAACCATATTTACAATAAAAGGGGAAGGAAAATTAAAACATGGAAATTCATTTTTTGCGAGTTATAATACAATTCTGATTACACAATCAGGGAGCAAAGTGAAGCTTTCAAGGCAGTGTCATAGTAACGTAGTCCAATCCTCACTTCTGTTGAGGCCAGTTCGAATTGTGTCAAAAAGTATTATTGTCTTTAGCTCTTCTCGGTTTAGCAATTGAGCCATGTTGCCTCCTCTTTGCGATTCAGAAAAGTGGGTGGTGATGGACAGGATTCAAGCAAGCCGGGCCGAAGACGGCTGTAATGCCAGAAACCGGTCCCCGGAAGCTTGTTTCCTTTCCAGTAAAAGAATTGGCTTGGTAGTTTGGTCTGCCCTGTTCCCATGATGCACAGGGCCAGGGACAGACTAATTTGCATGTAGCCAGGTTCTGAGCTGGGATGGTGTAGTGAGCTAAAAAACGGTGATGGATCAAGCCCTGATCTGTTGACTGGGTAGGAGTGTTCTGCTTAATTCAGATACTCTGTCCATCACCACCCCCTTTTCTGAATCGTTTTGTCCACCATAAGCGTGGAAGGGTATGCTCAGACATGAGTCCCTTGCTCACTGCACCATCAGGATTCAAGCAAGCCAGGCCGAAGACGGCTGTAATGCCAGAAACCGGTCCCCGGAAGCTTGTTTCCTTTCCAGTAAAAGAATTGGCTTGGTAGTTTGGTCTGCCCTGTTCCCATGATGCACTGGGCCAGGGACAGACTAATTTGCATGTAGCCAGGTTCTGAGCAGGGATGGTGCAGTGAGCTAAAAAACGGTGATGGATCAAGCCCTGATCTGTTGACTGGGAAGGAGTGTTTGCTTAATTCAGATACTCTGTCCATCACCACCCCCTTTTCTGAATCGTTTTGTCCACCATAAGCGTGGAAGGGTATGCTCAGACAAGAGTCCCTTGCTCACTGCACCATCAGGATTCAAGCAAGCCGGGCCGAAGACGGCTGTAATGCCAGAAACTGGTCCCCGGAAGCTTGTTTCCTTTCCAGTAAAATAATTGGCTTGGTAGTTTGGTCTGCCCTGTTCCCATGATGCACTGGGCCAGGGACAGACTAATTTGCATGTAGCCAGGTTCTGAGCTGGGATGGTGCAGTGAGCTAAAAAACGGTGATGGATCAAGCCCTGATCTGTTGACTGGGTAGGAGTGTTCTGCTTAATTCAGATACTCTGTCCATCACCATCCCCTTTTCTGAATCGTTTTGTCCACCATAAGCGTGGAAGGGTATGCTCAGACATGAGTCCCTTGCTCACTGCACCATCAGGATTCAAGCAAGCCGGGCCGAAGACGGCTGTAATGCCAGAAACCGGTCCCCGGAAGCTTGTTTCCTTTCCAGTAAAAGAATTGGCTTGGTAGTTTGGTCTGCCCTGTTCCCATGATGCACTGGGCCAGGGACAGACTAATTTGAATGTAGCCAGGTTCTGAGCTGGGATGGTGCAGTGAGCTAAAAAACTGTGATGGATCAAGCCCTGATCTGTTGACTGGGTAGGAGTGTTCTGCTTAATTCAGATAATCTGTCCATCACCATCCCCTTTTCTGAATCGTTTTGTCCACCATAAGCGTGGAAGGGTATGCTCAGACATGAGTCCTTGCTCACTGCACCATCAGGATTCAAGCAAGCCGGGCCGAAGACAGCTGTAATGCCAGAAACAGGTCCCCGGAAGCTTGTTTCCTTTCCAGTAAAAGAATTGGCTTGGTAGTTTGGTCTGCCCTGTTCCCATGATGCACTGGGCCAGGGACAGACTAATTTGCATGTAGCCAGGTTCTGAGCTGGGATGGTGCAGTGAGCTAAAAAACGGTGATGGATCAAGCCCTGATCTGTTGACTGGGTAGGAGTGTTCTGCTTAATTCAGATACTTTATCCATCACCACCCCCTTTTCTGAATCGCCTCCTCTTTGCGGCAGTTTGAGAACTTTCAAAATTGACCAGCGAATGTCGTCTTCACTGTGGTTAGCAGCGGTGAAAGGGTCCACCAGCGGTGCATTCGGTGTTTTGCATCTGATGCGGCTTCTGTGTTGTCCGATTCTTGTTTTGGCTTTCTGGGTCATTTGGCCTATGTACAGTTTCATGCATGGACAGTGTATTAGATAAATCACATTACATGTGTTACAATTTGAAAAGGTGCGACAATTCACTGTGATGTTATTGAAGGTGAAGTTTTTCCCTTCGATGGTGAACTCACACACTTTACATCCACTGCATTTTGCATGTCCTATAATGGGGGTGAGTCCCCAGACAGTATCCAATGTTGTGTGGGAAGGGGGAGTAGGCAAGGCTGCTCTGACTAGATGGTCTTTCAAATTCTTGCAAAACCTTTGATTTCATCAAAGGTTTTGTACCTGTGACAGCCTGCTATGTAAGAGACAGCACGGCTATGATGAACCTCATCGAACACCACCCATTCAATCCCACCACTGACACATTATGTACCATGGATGTAGAGTCACTCTATACCAATATCCCTCAGACTGCTGCCCTTTTGGTAATACAAAAAATACTTGACTCTCGCCCACACCCACACACGGTCCCCACCCTGTTCATTCTTCAACTCCTTGAACTCTGCCTTGCCAGAAACTTCTTCAACTTTGAAAATGTCTATTACCAACAAATTAAGGGTACCTCCATGGGGGCTATTTTTGCCCCAAACTTAGCAATCCTGTTTATGGACCAATTAGAAACAGGTTCCATTCTTATCCACACAAACCCATTCTACTCAGGCATCTGTCTCTGCCGCAGATACATCGATGATATTTTCATCATCTGGAGACAGGATACCAATACAGTACATCAATTCCTCCACTGGTTAAACAATAATTGTTCTGGCTTATCTTTCACCATCTCCACTGACAAATCGGCCATAGCCTTCCTTGACCTAACGATTTTCCACTCTGAGGGTGAGTTGCTTACACGTCTCTATAGAAAACCAACGGAGCGCAATACGCTCCTGAGCTATGCAAGCAACCATCCTCGAGCTTTAAGGGACTCACTCCCGTATTCTCAATTTTTGAGGATCAGACAGAACTGTTCTTCAAAAGAGGACTATTTCAGAGAAGCATCCATTCTCTCTTCTAAGCTAAAAGACAGAGGCTATCCTGAAAGAATTGTTCGGAATGCTTCCAAACGTGCATGGTATTGCCCCTGCGATGTCTTGCTGACCGCCATACCCAAAAACGAACTTGAACGAATTGCTTGCGTAACCACTTTCTCTCCAGTGTCGAACAAAATACGCAAATTGATATTGCATCACTGGACAATAATCAATGCAGGTTGCCTTAAGATAGAGAGACCATTGTTTGCCTTTTGCAAAAGTAAGAATTTGAAAGACCATCTAGTCAGAGCAGCCTTGCCTACTCCTCCTTCCCACACAACATTGGATACTGTCTGGGGACTCACCCCCATTGTAGGACTTGCAGAATGCGGTGGATTTAACGTGTGTGAGTTCAACATTGAAGAAAAAAACTTCACCTTCAATTACATCACAGTGAACTGCCGCACCTTTTCAAATTGTAACACATGTAATGTGATTTATCTAATACACTGTCCATGCATGAAACTGTACATAGGACAAACGACCCAGAAAGCCAAAACAAGAATCGGACAACACAGAAGCCGCATCAGATGCAAAACACCGAATGCACCAAAGGTTGACCATTTCACCGCTGCTAACCACAGTGAAGACGACATTCACTGGACAATTTTGAAAGTTCTCAAACTGCCGTAAAGAGGAGGCAACATGGCTCTATTGATAAACCGAGAAGAGCTAACGACAATAATACTTTTTTACACAATTCGAACTGGCCTCAACAGAAGTGAGGATTGGACCACGTTACTATGGCACTTCCTTGACAGCTTCACTTTGCTCCCTGATTGTGTAATCAGAATTGGATTATAACTCGCAAAAAATGAATTTCCATGTATTAATTTTCCTTCCCCTTTTATTGTAAATATGGTTTTACTGTAAATATGGCTTTATCATGTCACTTATCACTCTTATTCACTTGGGCACTGGTTTTAATAACAACCTGCGAGACCTTCAGCTTTTAATTTTCACTCAATAGGGCTCCGCTGCACATATGGCTATAATGTATTATACCTTGTGACCCACGAAGGTACGGGGTCACACATTCATTCGCCAGACATCCGCGCAAACACTCACACAAGATGGCGGCCACAATTCCCAGCAACCGCCCCCAGTCCGCTCTCTCTTTCTCCTAATCGCTGACTCATTCATAAAAAATGGCGAGTGCGAGGTTGCATTTAACCGGGCTCCTCGCCTGCCACATTCAGTTCCAACCACCGCGCTGGATACTGGAGCACATCGCAGCACTGATACCATCACTACCGCAATTTAGGTAAGACGCTCACACCGCCGGGGCCATGCCCAAAAATACCCCCTCCCCGCTATAAGAGGTCCGACTCACACAGCGCTTCTCCTTACTCTTCAGCGGACGCCCCCCCTCTCAAACCCTCGACCAGGAGGTTTTCACTTGGCAGTTCTCCAAGGGACCACAACGACCGGCTGGTCTCCCCTGGCTAGGAGCCACACGCAGCCTTCGCAGACCAATGAGGTAGGCGTCGTTAATCCCTTTCGGAACTCACTAGGTTCAGCCCAATTGATTTTAGTTACCTCACCACAACCCCTTGTTTTTTCACAGCGGTCGGAATCCTCCCTGCTCAGACGGGTTGCTGTATTAATCCTCACCCACATAGGCACGTGCCCGTTATGGACCGAGGCCCCCGGTATGGCCTTCTTCCATCAACCCACCTCGCTCCAGATAGTCACTTTTAAGATTCACCTGACATTCTAACTAAGCCACACCAGGCTGGTCGTCAAGCCTTTGCCCGCACCGATCCATAGGATTGAAATTTGTTTATGCCAATTAGGATGAGCACCAACAGCGCGCCGTTTTATGTCAGAAATTGCGCACTTTTTTTATTACCACCACTTCTGCCTAGGCACTTACTCAGATCCCTATGGACATGTACGAATAACGGGTCAAACATGTAAATTGAAAGTTTTAAATGTCGAATACAGGATTGGATAATGGAGTAACATGTAACTCAATTAAGTACTCTATACCCTAATAGGCTTTCGAACATGCACTTTTATTACGATAACGAAATGTATGGTTCTCCAAAAACACTCCTTGTCACGGATGTGTCACAGGCACAACCACCCTCACTTGTCTTCCACAATCCTTATCGTCTGAAATCGACCGAAGTGTGCTTTTAATATCTACTCGCTGTCAGATTTCAATTCCTTTATGTTTCTAGTGAATCTTATCAGTCACTTTCCTTTTTGTTTCCCTGTTTTTTTCCCTCAACAGGCCGTTACTATATACACCAGGCAAATGTTATTTTCTAGTCCCGATAATGATCCCAATGAGCAAGGGATCGAAACGTCGACTTTCTCTAATAGTGCCACAAGTAACCATTGTGTCTAACCTTTGTGACCACTATTTCTGGCTATACTTGATGCACCCTAGTCACTGAATACGAGTGGCCACAACGCTCAGTCTTTGCCTGTAATTATTGTTGTTTGGGTAAACTGAGTTTGTTAATCAATTTCCCTGCACCTCCCCCTTGTTGTAAGGTCCAGGACTGTGCCCTACCATAAATGTTTTTGTTCGTGCATTTTTGACTTCATCTCTTGAACATAATATGAATAAAACTCCATGTCCGGCTGGACATTGGAATTATATAGTAACCTAACACGGTCTATATTTCATTTCTGTTCTATATGTTAAACAACTGCTTAAGACCTTTGTCTTTTGAAGTAATATTGATACCCGTGGTCCTCATTCTCTTTCGGGTCCCCTTGTGTATACAGAAACCCCCAGACCCTATTGGCAGACTTTCATGTGGTCTCCCACCACACACTTGTCACAAGGCTGCACAACATAGGCATCCAAGGTGCAACTCTTAGATGGATCGCCTCTTTCCTCACTGGAACAATGCAAAAAGCCAACATTCTCCCTTCACCTGTGAACCCAAGGAAATCGTCTTTTGAGTACCCTGAAGACCCTCCCTCAGCCCCACCCCCTTCAACACTTATTTGACACCTCTGGTCAGCATCACCAAAACCCATGGACTCAATGTCATATCCTACGCAATCACAAACAAGTCATCCTCTCCCTCTTCGAAGACACCGCCATCACCAAGAGGAACTTCCAGTAACTGCATGACAGACTAACCCAATAGGATAAGGGACACTTGCCTGAAGCTCAACATGGCCAAGAAAGAGATACTGATTTTCAGAAACAGAGGCTCCCCATGGGACGCATCCTGTTGGCCTTCAGAATTAGGACCTACTCCTGCCCCACTGACCACGCTAGGAATGTTGTCATAATTCTGGACCAGCTAACCATGATGACTCAGGTCAACTCTGTCTCCTCCTCCTGCTTCTTCATCCTCAACATACTTCATAAGATATTCAAATGGCTCCAGCAAAGCTCAAGACGTACCATCACCCAGGCCCTCATCTCCAGCCGGGATGTATGATTGAACAACTACTGCCTAAAACACAAAGGCTAATCAACGAGCCATGCCAAATAACTACATCGTTAAGAACGAGTTCCTAAACCACAAATTGGCTGAAGCCAGAGCATTCCCTGCGACGCTATGCCCCCGACGTGCAGCCAAGCTGGAAGAATGAAGGCAATCTGCAGCCTGCGCTCGTCAGAGCCCGCCACCCTGGAGGCTGCAATGCCAAGTAAATCATGCCGGGGGGCGAGAAGCATGTCAGGTCAGGGGGAGCAGAAGGGAGAAACGCATGGGCGCCCTGTACCCAGTCACCATACATCATCTCACCTTGTAACCACCTTAGTATGCTTTCCGCGCGGACACCCTGCACCCAGTCACCACACATTCCTGCATTCTAACTACCTAAGCAAGCGTGTGCTACTAGCAGGATGAATGCAGGCTGCAGCCCCGCATTCTAACTACCTAAGCAAGCATTTGCCACCGGCAGGATGAAGTCAGGCTGCAATGTAATTTGTTTTGCGAGTCCTGCCTCTGTTTTTTCCAAAATGTTATTGACGTCACTTCCCCGATGGCTCTGTGCCCTAGGGGGAAGTGAGAAATTTAAGGAGAGGACGGCCGTGAACAGAGCTGGAGAAGTCAGGGGGGAGTCATGCCCGTCTCCTGCTTCGAAAAAAAAACCTCCTCAGCCAGCCACAATTCCGTCTCTCTCCGTGAAGGAGAGAGACCTCGTTAAAGCTAGCAGTGCCCCCCACGCAGGAGAGAGGCCTGTAAGAGCACCATTTGCACCCTCTGCGGCGTCCTCATCAACTATTCCCCATGTCGGGAAAATTGGAATTGTGATGCCTCGGGCGCGGTGGAGGTGCTCTCTCCTAGAGTGCCGTGCGACAGGCTGGTTAGGAGTAGGACAGGCTGGGGTGTCTAATGGACGGAAGAGGGTATTAGAAACGTGGGACGGGTTGGTCAGCACCGGCCGTAATAATAGTATGCATTTGTTTTGCTGTTTTATAAAGCGCAAACTTGGCCCCAGGACATTAGAGCGCTTTACATGAGCTTTACATGAGCACTGGGTTACATTACACGAGGTCTGATTAATTTTTTGTTTTGGGTTACAGAAAAAAACATTTGTGAGTTTATAGTGGCAGTACATCCCGCCCATAGTTTACCTTTGGCCGGCTTTATTGTCACTTTAATTTCCTTGTCAACTATTCCCTGTTGTGAAGTTAGCATACCAGTAGTTGGGAGTGGGCGGAGCTAGGGGGCCAGAGGAAGAGGAGGAGTGGACACAGGAAGAGGGCAGTTAGAGCAGGGACGGGGCAGGAGTAAGAGGAGTAAGAGGTACCAAATAAAGCTCCAATTTATAAAGTAAGAAGTGTCTGTGGTTATTGTAGCAGGATGCTACAACTGGCGACGAGGGTGGGATATTACTAATTACAGACCACGAGATCACCTAGAGACACCCTGTCCCTTGCAGCGTCGAGAGACGAGCTCCGCTGCTGGAAGAAGCCGAGGCCGGACGAGGAAGGTCAAGAGCAAGGGACCACGGCCCCAAAGACGCTGGGAAACCCTGAAGAAATCCTGACCTGGGAGCGCTGAAACGCTCGGTCGAAGAACCGCCTGAGCGCAAGTCCCGCCGGGGGTGTGTCACCCAGCAGTTGTGAAACAGGAGTCGGGAGCCCACTCCGACCCTGTCCAGTGCCCCACAGCAAGTAAAGAGGCGCCCTGGTGGAAGGGGCGCTGCCCCGAGAAACTGCCGTCCAGCGCGATCAAGCGCGCCAGAACCGGAGCCTGCGCCGGTGAAAGTGCCGACCTCATGCTGATGCGTGGTCTTTGGCACGCGATCGGCCGAGAAAAGCGGGAACGTGCCGAGCAAGGCGGGAGCCCACCCCAACCTCACCTGGTTGCTGTGGTGGCCAAAGAAGAGTGATTCCTGGAGCGCGCTGCCCTGAAGCTGCTGGCCGGTGAGTCTGGAGTGACTGAATCCAGAGAGAGAAAGCCTTGTGTGATTGCAGTGACGGCGGCCATCTTAGAGTCAGGCGCTCGTCAGGACAGACCCCTTGAGTATCATAGAGCGGCCATCTTGAAGTCAGACACTGGGAAAGAAACAAGCATTGGTCAAGTAAACAAGCATTGGCGACTGAAAGAAGACAAGCATTGGCAAATAAACAAGCATTGGTGACAGAAATAAAACAAGCACTGGCAAATAAACAAGCATTGGCCAGGAAACAAGCATTGGCGAAACCAAGTGAGAATGCTGCAAAATGTCCGACGTAGAGAACGCTCAGCCTCCACCAAGTGGATCGCTCCTGCGGGCACCCGCACCTATCAAGGTGACAACTGGAGGGAGCATGGGTCCCAAATGGCAAGAATGGCTGGAAGAGTTTGAAGACTACACTGAAGGATCGGACATCGTAGAAGACAAAAAGAAGTTGATTGCTCTGCGCAACCTGGCGGGGCGAGAGGTAGTTAAAATACTCAAGGACCTTCCTGCTACCGACGTGGATACTTATGTTAAAGCACGAGAGGTTTTGAATAAAAAGTTTCTTCACAAACGAAATGTAGATTACGAGCGACACACATTCCACTCCGCTCGGCAAGGGAAGGATGAACCCATGAGTCCCTTCATGATGCGTCTGCGGAGACTAGCCAAGTACTGTGAATTTGATAATTTCTCTACAGATGACGCCATCAAATCACAAATAATAGATGGATGTTATTCGGATCAACTCAGGAGGCGCCTGCTGAGAAAAGCACATGGACTGGATGAAATAGAGGAAATGACACGAGTTTATGATCAGGCGGAGAAGTATGCAGCCGATATTGAAACGGAACACAAAGGGAGTCACGAACAGGTGCGACGTGTGCACGCCAAGAAGCTCACAAGACAAACAATGGAGGTCGCACACGTCTTCCCGTCAAGAACAATCAAGATACCAACGACGAGAACCATGGAAGAAGGAGAAAAGATCAGAAAGAGTGAGAAAATTTTACCGATGTGGGTATGATTACCCTCATGTGGACAGCTGCCCTGCCATGGGCCAGAGATGTCGGAAGTGTGGTCGAACTAACCACTTCGAAGTGATGTGTGGGGACTACAACAAAGAGAAACGAAGTGGTACCACAGGGACAACACGGTCTGACACGCGAAGCCGAGCTCCAAGAATGTCGCGGTCCGACACTCGAAGACACCACGCGCGAGCTGTCCAAGATCAGACGGAACCGTCCTCTGGATCGTCACATTCTAGCAGAGAGTCACGTCGGTCCAGGTGGGAGCGGAGGTCACCTTCCAGAGAATCCAGACCGTCGTCCCGAGACTCAGCATACACTATTGAATATCTGAACTTGGCAGCAGATCCGGACCAGCTTAAGAGATACCCTCGGCTGGATATCAAAGTTGGAAATCACGACACAAAGTTTGTACTAGACTCTGGTGCATCCTTAAACTACATTCCAGTCACCGAATACGAAAGAATGAGCCCACGACCTCCTCTGACATTCGCACCCGTGAGGGTTTTCACGTGGATGGCCAAGAAGCCACTTCCCTGCCTGGGGAAGTTCTCGACGACCCTTACACACGACAACACAACTATATCAGCGGTCATCCATGTCATCAAGGGCCCCGAAGCAGACTGTCTTTTGAGCTTACCAACCGCTGAGCGGCTTCACCTGGTAGAAATTCTTTTCAAGGTCAGCGACAACCAAGATGTGACTCGCCAGTTTCCCGGATTGTTTCAGGGATTGGGCAAACTGAAAGACTGTCAGGTGCGATTGCATATTAATGAACAAGTCAGGCCCGTAGCTCAACACCCTCGACGGGTACCGTTTCATCTACAGACTGCTGTTGAGGAAGAACTCCAGGATTTGTTAGCTGCAGATATCATCGAGCGCACTGATGGCCCAACCCCATGGGTATCACCAGTCGTTATCGTCCCAAAGAAGGGCACGGCCAACAAAGTCAGACTCTGTGTGGACATGCGCCTGCCCAACACTGCAATAGAAAGAGAACGACACCCGGGGCCACATTTGAGCGACATGATCGCAGCGCTTAATGGGGCCACTGTGTTTTCCAAGTTTGATTTGAATAAAGGTTACCATCAATTGGAACTAGAAGTGGGGTCCAGATATATCACCACCTTTGCAACCCACCTGGGGTTGTTTAGATATAAAAGACTGAGCTTCGGAGTTTCCTCAGCGGCTGAAATATTTCAAGAAACAATTCGGCAAGTCATTCAAAACATTCCTAACACGCTCAACTATAGCGATGACATCCTTGTCTATGGTTCTGACGTCCGAGAGCACGACATCGCACTCAATCGTGTCTGCCATGCCCTATTGGCGGCAAACCTGACTCTGAACAAAGAGAAATGCGAATTTCACCAGGCCACGCTGAAGTTCTTTGGTCATATCTTTTCTGGAGCCGGCATGAAGCCTGACCCTGACAAAATTGTGACCTTAAATAACACCAAGAGTCCCCAAGATGTCAGCGAACTCAGGTCGTTCCTTGGAATGGCCAGCTATTGTGCTCGTTATATCAGGGACTACGCAACGATCAGCCATCCCCTCCACATGCTGACTAAACAGGGTCAGCCATTTGAATGGACTCCCCAATGTGAGCAGTCATTCAAGGAAATCAAGAAAGCGGTGGAATCAGCGGATCACTTGTCATACTTCAACCCGAAGCGAAAGACTGAAATAACCGTGGATGCCAGCCCCGTGGGGCTTGGAGCGATCCTGGCACAATATGAGAATGACTCAGATCAACGCCGTATCATTGCCTACGCGAGTCGTAGTCTGACTGACCCGGAACGGGCCTACTCACAGCCCGAAAAGGAGAGCCTAGCCGTAGTATGGGCATGTGAACATTTTCATGTTTTCATTTATGGCAAACATTTCACTTTAATTACAGACCATCAAGCTCTCATCACCATCTATGGAAACCCAAAATCCAAGATGCCCCCAAGGATTGAACGGTGGGGCTTAAGGCTACAGGAATATACTTTCACCATAATCCACAAACCGGGGAAGTCTGAAAATCCAGCGGACTACATGTCCCGACACCCCCGTCCATCGTCAGCTTCCAAGTCATCTATCGCCGAAGAGTACATTCATTTTGTAACTGACCAAGCTCTACCTCCAGCTATCCCCATGGAGACCATTCGAGAGAGTACAGCACAGGACAACGTCCTGCAGAAAGTCATTTACAGAGTCCGCAACAATCGATGGAGACACGACCCTCAGGAGGAGAATGCCGACTCCGTAGTCCAACGTGAAATGCAGGCCTTCCGGCATGTGAGTGGCGAGCTGTCAGTCACCACTGATGGCATACTGTTGCGAGACCAGAGGATTGTAATCCCCACTCAACTGAGAACAGGAGTGGTTGCTCTTGCACATGAAGGGCATCGGGGGATTGTGTCAACCAAACGAGCACTAAGGGAACGAGTGTGGTTTCCATACCTCGATCAACTGGTGGAAGCCACCTTGAAGGATTGTCACCTCTGTCAACTCACTAGCAAGAGCGATCCTCCGGCACCATTACACATGACCACCCTACCCGGTGGTGTGTGGCAAGAGATCGCCATAGATTTCTATGGACCCCTGTCATCGGGCAAATATGTACTGGCCATCATCGATGAGTATTCCAGATACCCCATTGCAAGCTTTGTATCGTCCACGAACACCTCCAATACTCTTAAAGTACTTGATGAAGTCTTTGCAACGTGGGGGGTTCCCAAGACAGTTAAATCAGACAATGGGCCCCCGTTCAATGGAAATGACTTTGCAGCCTTTGCGAAACACCTAGACTTTCATCACCGCAGGATTACACCCCTTTGGCCACAGGCAAATGGGACAATTGAGAGATTCATGGCCACGCTCAAAAAGACCTTCCAACATGCTACCGCGGAAGGGAGGGATCTGCAAGCTGCACTCAATGAAGTCCTTCGAGCTTATCGCACAACTCCTCACGCAACGACTGGCCAATGCCCAGCGACCCTTATGCTGGGACGTCCCATGAGGAATCGCATTCCAACGTGGGATGGAGCCTTGAAAGCATCATCATCTGCAAAAGACCCGCGTGAAATAAGAGCAACTGACGAACGCAACAAAGGGAAAATGAAGGCCTACGCAGACCACCGGAGAAGAGCGAGGTCATTATCATTACATGAAGGGGACCATGTTATCGTCAAACAGGAGCCGCAGAAAAAGACCGACTGTCCATTCAAGGACGAACCATTGGTGGTCACGAAAAAGAAAGGAACTATGGTGACAGCGGAATCCGAGCAGCGGCGAGTCACGAGAAATATCTCGCATTTCAAGAAACTGCCACCAGATACATCAAGAACCATGATGAGTGAAATGGACAATCTCAGATCGGAAGAACTGCGTTCAGATGATCGTGAGAGCATTGCTCCGATCATTGAGACACTGAGCACTAATAGTCCGAGACCCAGGTCGCCACGACCTCATCGTGACGTACGTCCACCCAAGAGACTGATCGAGGAGATGGACTGAAAAGTCAGTATGTTTTGCTTGTTTTGTCACAAAAGGGGGAGATGTTGTGAAGTTAGCATACCAGTAGTTGGGAGTGGGCGGAGCTAGGGGGTCAGAGGAAGAGGAGGAGTGGACACAGGAAGAGGGCAGTTAGAGCAGGGACGGGGCAGGAGTAAGAGGTACCATATAAAGCTCCAATTTATAAAGTAAGAAGTGTCTGTGGTTATTGTAGCAGGATGCTACATTCCCCATGTCGGGAAAATTGGATTTGTGACTCCTCAGGCGCGGTGCCCGAACGGAGCCCCACTGGAAACTTCTCTCCCTACGGTCAGTTTAATTCGCTTATTTTTGCAGACATGGTTTTCGTGGTTTATGAAAGTTGTTGTTAAGGATGTCATTTAAGGATGTCGTGGTTAACTTATTGGTCGTTGTTCGGGATTCGTGGTTCCGGTCATTCATTAATCATACTTCGTTGTTAAAGATGTTTCCACTCAAGTGAACTGGACTACAGCAACGGTCTCTATGCAGGGATGCTAGCTCACCTTCTCAGATAACTACAGACCATACAGAATGCTACTGCCGAACTTGTCCTGGTTCTCCCTAGACAAACCCACATCACCCCCTACCTCAGGGACCTCCACTGGCTCCCTCTACAGAAAAGATGTCAGTTGAAGCTCCTCCTCCACGCATACACAGCCTTGCACAACTACAGACCCACCTACTTGAACCACCACCTGAACTTCTATCAGCCTATCAGACACCTCTGGTCCGCGTCCCTTTCTCTAACCCTCACACCCCACATCCAACATGGAAGATGCGGAGGTCACTCCTTTTTCTGCCTAGCAGTGAAGACATGGACCGAGCTACCCCTTCATCTATGGACCCCCTATGTCTTCCAGAGTTCCGAAAGTCCCTGAAGACCTGGCTACTTGGCTAATCAACAAGACCCTGCCTGTGCCTGGATACCCTCATGGGTGACAAGTAGTGCTCTACAAATCTTCTGGTTGATTGTCTGATTGAGATGTATGCATATCTGAGATGGCGGCATGTAAACATTGCCTATATTGAAGAAACAAACTTAAATGCAAAACTACTAACAAGTCTAGCCAAATGATGGAGGGGCAGACAGTGGGAAATAAATATTCACTATACACCAGAGGTGCAGGGATTTGGGTGGCTGCAGGAGTGTGTTAAGTGATACTACAAGGACAGGTAGTGAAGGCAGATATGTGCTCATCAGTAGTACATTAGATAAAGAACTACTGGCACCGGTTTAGTTTTACACCCCCAACTCTAACCATTGGTTGTACGAATTGCATCAGGGAGGGAGACTTCAACTGTGCTCATGATGTAGACCTAAATCACTCATTCCCACCACACAAAGGTCAAAAGTGTTGTAGCAGTATAATTCATTTTAACACATGGGGGGGGGGGGGGCAGGGTGGCGACATAGGCAACTGATGAACATTTGGAGAAATATGTACCCAATAGCAAGAGAGTATTCTTTCTTCTCCCCAGTATACCAATTACACACTTAATGTACACCAATTACACACAAGAATAGATATGTTTCTGATCACACAGAGCCTAATATGTGTTTCTACATTATAAAACCACAGCACTCTCATAATGACTTTGGGTTGGTAGGTTGTGCCTACCATTCCCACTTGGCAGATTCAAGAAGAAGCACTGTTGAACCCTCCTTATCGAGGGACCGTCTGTCAAAGCATTCACCAATAGTTCTACGAAAATATGCGTACGTCCTCGGATGAGAAAAAAAAATGGGAAGCTGACAAGTTGGTCTTGAGAGGCATGCAAAGAAAGGGCTGTGCCTGTGGTGCCCTGCTCAAGTAAAAGTAATCCCAAAGCCCCAAACAGAAGAGGTGAACTCCAAGAGTCATGTTACAGCTCCTGGGCTACAAAAACTGAAGAAGTCGTCTCAGCAGAGGCTTAAAATTACGAATCACGGACTGCACAGGGCACTTTCCCTGTGCCTTCCCACTTCACTAATGAAGCCTATTAAAGGTACCAAATGACACCGTATCGGGAAAAATGCTATTTTGCAGTCCCCGGCTTTCCTTAAGTACAATAATGCATTCTGGGATATGTAGTCTTGCATTACATCAGCTTAACCTAGTGGACTAATACACCTGAGAGGAATGTTAGGAAAAGGGAAAGCCCATGACTTGACCGTTGTGTCTCTAATGTTACCAGAGTACTCCATCATATCATCAACGGTAAGCCACGCTTATTCAGGCAGTACCACTCTGAACCCAGATAGCAATATGAGGGCCCTTTTTGCAGGCACGCCAAGTGTAAACCAAGTGGCCCCATTATCAAGTCTGTACCATTAATGGCCTGACATTGTTCCCAATTTAAAACTTAATTTTGCCACTTAGGCCTGTTGTGCTTGTGATTCACAAAAAGTTCAAGAGACTTACTCACAGTATTGCACAAACATTTGAAACGTGAGTAGCCCTTATGACCCCACTGCACCAGTTGATGGCCCGTCCACCTTTAGAAATCACAAGCCTGCTAGGGCATCTTCTTGATAAAACGTGTGCCCAGTGCTTTAGCACCACATGCACTCTGTGCTGTCTCTTTGTGTTTTTCTGTGACAGCTATGGTTCTTCTTGAATTAGGGACACTCTGGCCTTTCAATGAAAAACTATGCTTTGAAGACTGTACAGATTGGATTTTTAGCAGAGTGACTTTAAATTTTAAAGCTCCAAGTAGACAAGAATCATAGATGAGGTCATCAGCCAGTCGTAGCTCTTTAGGCAGCAGCCCTCTGCATTCTGGTTCTTGTAATTTTACATTTTCTACTACAGGCATGGACTTTGAAATCCAGGCATGCAAAGTACAGTGAGCCAAAAATTGGGAATGGCCTGAAGGCTACATTTGACATGTGGCCAGGTGGCAGCTAGGAGTGTAACAGTTCTAGGCATGAATCTGGGTCCAGATGACATAGGGATGATGGCTCTCAACGAATGCAATCTGTGGAATTCACTTGTCAACAACGTAGGGCCAGTATGAATACTTCTGGATTCCATATCGAGTTGCAAACTCAGAAGGCAGTTGTAAGTTCTGTACACTTCACTTGTTAGGCCTCTTCTGCAGTATTGGGTCCAGTCATGCGGGTCACATCTAAAAAACAATGCAAAATTATCAACAGGCCAGTCAGTGACATTTTCAAACACCTTCATTCATGGGGACAAAGACTTGCAGGAACCAGTAAAACAATCCCATCCAGACACTTAGGATCTGTAACTACATCCCTGTATCCATCAGGGCTTCGAGTTAGGAAGGCGCTGAAGACGCATGTCTTAAAAGAACACAACACAGTTACAAGTCCACCTCCCTTTGCAGAACCCAGGACTTCCCACACATATTCACTTTCTGATTGGATCTCTGCTTTTGACCATGTACCGCACTCCGTTGCCTTACACCTACATGTGCCTTTTACAAATACCGTCCATGCGAAAATGATGGCATGGGGTTCAAGCAACAAATCCTTCCTGTGGAGGCTCTATATTTTTGCAAAGCGGGGAGGGTACATGGGGGGATGCATGAATGAGAAACAGCTGAAGCTGTACACAGTGCAGTTGGCAAGCATTCTTTAGTAGTTTAACCCTCCGACAATTACAGACAAGAGATTGGTAGCTGGTGATACTCTGAAGCAGCATTCACTCTGATAGAAATAGTAATGTAAGTACCCCAGGCAGAAGTAACAAGGATAGGAGAAGATATATTAAAGTGGGCTCGGATTAACACCAGAGTCAGTTGTGCTGAGTGAGAACAGTTAACTTTAGAGACTGTTTTGGGGAGAAAGGGTATAGGGACTCTGAGATGAGGTTGACCCTGTGGCCCTTATTTTTGGTCATATGTAATGTTTCTGTGCTACGCCATGTGGAAGGGAGAAGGTGGGTGTCCTTGTGTCTTACAGAAAGGAGAGAAAATTGTGTATCTGCTCTTTAGGCAGGACATACAATGCAGAAAGGGTCAAACTAGCCATTCTGGCATTTCCTGTGTGGGCTGCAAGCTAAGGATGCTTAATTTAAGCTGGTGGATGCAGGTGGGCTCAATTACATTATTTTTTAGAAACTAGTACATTTTTTAAACCATCAGACTGTAAAACAGAACAAGAGACAGAAAGGCTGTGGGCAGAAGGAAGAAGGGAAATATGGAAAAGGGAGAAAGCAAAGATTAGAAAGAACCTGCAAGAGATAATGTGAATGGAGAATATGTTGGTGGATGAAAGAGCCAGGAGCTGAAATCGAGTAGACAGCCTTGGTATTCAACAACCCAGCTCCGCCATGGTATCCCTCACTACCACCTTATAGCAGTGCCCCTCAAGTCTCCATAACCACTCTCTCCGATGCATTTAATTAGTTATATAGCGCCACTCATACCAATGTAGGGTTTTAGAGCACTTTACATCACACACACACACACAGACAATCAATAATAGATGTCTAAATCAGTGTATAGGAAATGTTATATAAAACGAGGACTACAAGGTGTAGAAATCACATGCCATCCATACGCAGTCAGGAGAAAAATTCAACACCATGGTTGGGGGTTCTGTTTAATAATAAGAATGTATTTCTACCCAAATGAACCCATTTTACAACATTAGGAATTCATGCAGCTCTTTGATGATGGCTAATAGCTCACTGTTCTATGTTAGGATTTTAACTTATAAACTGCAAGTAAAAAAAAATCTCTCAGAGAAAAGCAGTAACCCATTGACCTATTTACATTATATGCACTTCGTGAACTGCATGGTACATTGGACACGTTCTTTGCTGCAGGCATATTAACCCACTGTGGCAGCCTTTGCATGAGTCAAAACTTCCACTAGATAAACCTCCGATCTCTCTCAGAAGAATATTAATCACTTGAGTTATCTTGACATTTTTATTGTTGCCTGAAAGTTGCTAGAGACCAGGAATGCAGCAGCATGTACTTTTCAAACCATAATGCACTTGCAAACAAGACGCCCCCAACCGAATTCAGCGACCTTTGTTTGCTTGGTGCATGAAAATGCAAGATTCAGAAGTATGTTTTTTTTCACATTTGGTCTAATTACTATGTGAATGTAAATAACAATAAAGCATACTTGCAAACTGTGACTATATGTCTGCCTTTCTCAAAATTTCACTTCAAAACTATGCAATTGTATCCGTTTACTGGGCGTACGGTCTCACGCAACTAGCTATTTGTATAGGGTCACTGGAAAGTACACAAGGTTGTCCCTGCCCCCCCCCCCTCCCCCCCCCAGATCTTTAGTGTCTCCTACGCCCCTGGTGGGAATCCAGCCTTGAGACTGAAAGCAAACCAACAACATAACAGGCAGACATAAGGCGAGGGTCCTCAGCTTACTTGGAAGGTCCTCTGTGTGCTTGTGTCCTAAAAATGTTAAGGCGTGGCTGGCACGCATAGGCCTTATTTGCCCTGTGTGCTAGTCAGATGCCAAGCATTGTTTCCTCCTAAGAGCTCCTGGAGTGCAATCTCCGAAGACGATGAGGTGAAATACTGTCAACAGATATTCTGCGATTTCTCTGGACAGGTTGTTTCACTCGTTCGTTGGCTACAATTCAGGACAAGTATTCCCATCCACCACTTTTAAAGATCACGTCTGCACCCTAATATAAGAAGTATCTAAAATAGACCTTTTGTCTTTATTCTTGTGTTATTTTATTCAAGCATTTAATGTTAATTTTTTTCATGTTGTCAAGGTTAAGGTCATTTTACATCACTTCCTAGGAAAATTCGGGGTCGTGGATAATATGGTGTAACTTCCTGTGATGCTGTTAAGGTGAAAGTGTTTGTGATGTCAGTTCTGTTATCCCTGTTGTTCCCATGAGGCACAGGGTCAGACTGATTTGCATATAGCCATGTCTGAACTGGGGTGGCAGAGTGGGCTAAAGAACGTTGATGGATTAAACCCAGATCTTTCGACTGGGTGTGAGTGTTTGATTGGTTCAGATGCTCCGTCCATTACCACCCCCTTTTGTACCGCTTTTGGCCGCCATAAGTGTGGCAGGGTATGCTCAGGCGTGAGTCCCTTGCTCACTTTGCCACTGGATTCAAGCAAGCCGGGCTGAAGACGGCTGGAATGCCAGAAACCGGTCCTCGGAAGCTTGTATCCGGTCCAGGGAAGGCATGGCTTGGCAGTTAGGGCTGGACTGTTCCCATGAGGCACAGGATCAGACTGATTTGCATATAGCCATGTCTGAACTGGGGTGGCAGAGTGGGCTAAAGAACGGTGATGGATTAAACCCGGATCTTTTGACTGGGTGTGAGTGTTTGATTGGTTCAGATGCTCCGTCCATTACCACCCCCTTTTGTACCGCATTTGTTAAATTGGCAGTGCTTTAAATGAGGGGGGGAGTGCAGATACTCATTTAAATGTGGTGAGTGGGCAGGGGGTGGGGCTTGGGGGAAGACATGATTCTTGACTTGTATACTACTTGCAGCACATACCAAAACACATTAGAAATGTATTTCAATAAACAAAGAAGGTGTGTTTACTCATCACACAACAAAAGCCAAACGTGGTGATAATTTCGCAGTTCCTTGTTTTGTAATATTTGCAACATCACTCCTGTTAATTGCTGTTGCTTGGCACAATACCATATATTTTCGAGCGACACAAAGCATTAAGCAGAGGTGAATACACAAGCATTCCACACATTTCTGTTAATATATCTTCAAAGAGTGTGTCTATTCCCCCCCCCCACCCCCTCCCTCTCTCGTATTTCTCTCACACAAAAACAATCACAGGCAAGCACACAGGCAAGGAGCCAAACAATAGCAGACACTTACGCCAAAGAATCAGGTAGGATTAAAGCCATTTGAACCTGGTTACCTCCCAGGGCTTTCTGAATAGTGCTGTCACCAAGCTGCCTCGATTTCTGTGTTTGCGATGAGCACCCGGATGGTATGCAGATGAGCCCAAGCTGAATAGTTCAGCAGGGGCTCGGGTCTACAGAAGTGCCTTGGCTTTCATAGACAGGCCGCCAGCACCAGGGCTTCATGAGTACAGGTACTCTCCTCGGCAGTGGAGAAGTGCCGGTACTCAGAGTGATAAAACTAAGAAGTACCGGTACTCAGTACCTGTGAGTACCGGCCCATTTAAAGCTCTGCATCTAAGGACACGCACTCGGAATGTCCCTATTTCTTATTATCTAATTCATGCACCTGCTCCTAAGAGAATTCAAATTTAAGATTAAGGACTCTAACCTAGATGTGTCAAGGTATGTAATGTTACTGCTGGGGTTGCTCTGCACCGAGACTGCCATTCTGCATAGTGCTGCCACTATGCACAGTACACGTCTGTTATGTACATCCAGGATTATTTTCTAAATATTCTTATGCTAGGGGTGTACAGGGCTTCCGTTTTACACAGTGCTTGTAGGGCTTCTCGGTTACAGCACTGCTTGTCCTTTGGGATGCTCTTTCGCTTATTGATGTCCTCGGGACCCCTTTGGCACAGGCTTTCATTGTGCTTAAACCTGACCTCGTGCACAGACCTGCATCTGCGCATGGGTCCCTATGCTTTTGCTCTAGGTCCTCGTGCACTATGCTTCTTCCCGCCAGAGTTTCCTAGTGTACGGAAAGAAGCCTGTGATTTGTGCTGCTTCCCTTCTAAGCTTTCTTTTGCACAGTGCTGAAAGTGTATGAGGTGCTGTCCTCGCGCTCATTGCTTGTGTGCTGCTTAGTACTAAGTCTAAGAACAGGCAACAGGCACTAGGACCCGAGCTCGCTCGCTTCAGGTGAGGGGAGGGAAAAGGGAAGTGACGTGCTGCGGGGGCGGTGCGTCGGGTCTGAGTGAAGAAGCGAATTAAGTTTTGAAGCCTGTATGCTACGTAACTCCAGCAGAAACACCCAGTTAGATAACAGCCCTACAGTAGGGCATCCAGATTTCCAAACAGAGCAGCCAGTGGAAAAGGGGGCTGGAGTGCGTTTGTCTCCCGGAGAAGTCCTTCCCATCTCAGCATAAGTGGGTGAGCTACCGAGTGCACAACATTGCTGAGTCATTCCAAAGGGCGCCCGGTGCACGGGTTTGACCTGTTAGGGCCTCTTTGTGCTTAGTGCAGATTTCCCCCAAGAACTTCCGGTGTGCTGTGGTGTCCTGGTACAAGAACTGTTATTCCCTAAGAACTCCTTGTTTGCAGTTCCTGTAATGGAACATTAGAAGTGCAGGTTCTCTGTATAAGAGTACCTGCTTGTTTCTGGGAAGTGCCAGTACTCTCCAATTAAAAGTATTACGTTTCCTTTGAGAAGCAAAGGTACTCTCCTTCTCAAAATAAAAAAATCCCGGTAATCAGTACCAGCCCATTTAAAGCACTGCTTGTGTGCAGTCCAGTCTTTGTGCACAGTACTATTTTTGCTGTGGTTCCTTGTAGATAGACAGTGCTGAAGATTTCTGAGTCCCCACACACTGCTGTCCTTGTGCACACACAGTGATGTTTTCCCCATGGATATCTTTGTGCACAATGATGCTTTTCTTCATGGGTCTTTTGTGCGTTGATGTGCTTATTTATACTGTGATGTACTTGAGTATAATACTGCATTTGTGTTCATCCTTGGAGGATAAGGAATGCTGTTAAACTCGGGGATGCACATGCACAGACTTGATACACATGCACTGAATTGATGCACTTGCGCACATCTGCTCAGTAGTGTGTACCTGTGGCTTCCTGTGTTGTAGTTAGTACTGTTCTCCATGTACGATGCTGTTTTTAGGTCTCTGCTGTAGACAGCCCATGCGCTGTCTCGAAGAGACCTGTTGTATATACTTTGTGTGCTTCAGCCTGCCCATAAGCTTTTCATTTTCTGGCTCAATCGTCGCTCTCCTATTCTTTCTCCCCATTTGTCCATGCCATGGATGCGTCATACCTCTTCCTGTGCTAAGCCCTCCCCAAGACTATGGATCAATTGCTACTAGCCAGCCCCATCTCCCATTTAAGCAAATGTTTTTGGAAGTACTATTTTCTTTCGTTTGAAAACCTTTGCACAAGCGCTCGTTTTTTTTCCCAATCACTCTGTGCTGTAAACAGGGCTGTAAATCTTATGATCTTGTCACAAACAATAATGCACTGCATGCCCCATCCACAGACCCCCCCCCCCCCCCCCCCCCCCATCGCTGCTTTTCCCATTGTTGCTGCTCGGTGTTTTCCCTGAGGCTCCCTCTGTAGAGCATATGAGGATGACATACAGGTGAAAAAACTGACTCCTTTTTGTAGTATATGATATAAAATGGAAAATCAGAAGACAATGATAATTGTAAAATATGATGTGTGTTGAATGAATATCACCTCCCTTGTATTAAGAAATTTGCGTAAATTGAAAATCTTTACTAAAGCGAGTAGGGCTCAGATTAACAGCACAATTCCTCCCTCCCTCATATCAGGTTAGAACCTGCCACCACATTTACACACAACAGAGAGTGACGTTCCTTAACACATTCTTCTGGTTCTATTAGCTTGTACATTTCAGAAACGTCACTGTGCTCCTCCTACATCCTCTTTCACCGAGGCTGCTGCTCCCTCCGTAGCGCTTACAAAGACGCAGTATGGGTGGAAAAACTATGACTTTCTTGAAGTATATGATATAAAATGGACAATTCAGAAGACAATGAAAATTTCAAAGTATGATGCATGTTGAATGACTAACGTATTCCTGTATTAAGAAATTTTATGTAAATTGTGACCTTTTTAGCGCAATTACTCCCTCCCTCCGATTAGGATGGATGCTGTCTTTACTGCTACAACTCTTAAAGATGACCACCATATTTACACACAACAACTAGGAACGTTCCTTCCCACCAGGCAGTGGGAAACTGGCAAGGTCCGCTTTGGATCAAAATTCGGCCCAGGCACCCAACAAAAAAGTGCCCCACATTTATGAATAATGACCTTTCATGAAACATTGCTTAATTAGTATCAGGGGAGTAATTTTAGGAGAAATCAGTAATACATTAAGCTTTTTAAGCTTGTAGGGAAAGTAGCAACCTAGGAACAGCACCATTCCACTGCAACTCACTCACAGGTCTCCACACCTTATCTTCAAGCCTATACGTTTCTAAACCTCACATCCCTGAATATGGTAGTCACCTTCGGTTCCTTAGCCCCTGCGTTCCCCATCAGCCATCAGGCCCTGAGTCAGAGGACCATGTACATCATTGTGTCTGTATGCTTGTGTTTACCGACCAGGAACAAGGGGCCTACTCATCCTAAGACCTTGAAGCTCTTGCTCATCATCAGTACGTTTTAAAGCTTCTCACACACCAACCGGACCCTTAAACTAACTTCCATTCTCCGGCCTCTTATGCTCCTGCTTACAATGAGGTCTTGAAGGGCTCCTTCTCACTCTCAGATTCCTATGAAATTCAGCTCACCTGATTTCCCTCTTCACTCTAATCCAGACACTATCTTACTCTCAGGATCCTGAGAAATATGTTCACCTGAGATGCTCTGATTCATAGGTTTACCCTTGGGTCAAATCACCAGGTGTTCTGCTCACCCTAAGGACCTGAGGCTCCTGTTATCTTCTATTTCCTACAAAGTAATGTGGGGCGAGCTGGAGTTTTATGTGTATTGATTAGTCTAGCTACCCAAATTCCAGGTTACCTTCAAGTCCCAAAAACAATGCTCATTCTCATGTCCCTGACATTCCTGCTTTTACTCATCCCTCTGCTCATCCTCAGGCTCCTGGTCACCCTCAGGTAAGCAAGGCTCCTGCTCACCTTTGTTTCTCTGACGCTATTGGGCACCCTCAGGTCTCTTAGAGGCTTCTGCTCAGGGCATACGTTCTGTAAGCTCTTGCTCACACATATTAACACATTGCATCTCTATACAAATGTTCCAGCACAAACACAACATGAGTCAGACTGAGAGGGTCAAGCAGATACACAGATGTGCATGAAAGAAGGCAATGAGTCCAATATACCACAAACCTCAACCCAGAAGCAAAATGGCAGCCCTGAACATAACAGTCGCACACTGCCCATTGTAGAACTAGATGATGCAGGTAGTCCAAGTGTCACGGAGGAACCTGCAGTGAGGCATAAACAACTGCACAGGGGTACCTGTGTCCGACATCGGAGTGTCATTAGGCAGCCTAATCCCAGTTCAGGGTCTACACAAGATAATAGGCGATACCATAGAGGTGTTTGGTGGTCTTGAATCCTCTATGTTGAAGGTACAGCACTTATTTAACTTAAATAGATGCGCAGTATAACCAAAAAATTATCTGAATAAAAAGAAGCCTCATAATTGACTTCCAAAATGTAGCAACAACCATTGAATGTTCCCACAAGTCTCTAGAGGCAAAAGTGGACACTCTGACAGAGGCTATGTGGCCAAATGCAACAGACCTGCTCTATATCTCAAGATAAAGACCGTGGGCATTCCCCACACCTTTTATTGCTGATAATACTTTATGTATTAGCTAAACATAAACAATGCTGTACCCTTGGGGTGCTCCTATCCTTATTAAAAATCTTTGTGTAACTATCTTCCATCAACAGTGTATTTCTCACTTCACATGATGTCTCTATCCCACCATCAAAAAGTGTGTGAGAGTGAGGAGGCACCTCATGGAAACACCCTCCAGGGAGCTACTGATAGGTTCTCATAAGTGTCCTGCACTTATCATCGACAACCTCCACAACATTTATAATAATTATAAACGTATGTGAAAAAATTGTGCGCAACTTAATCGAAACAAATCTTTGTGAACAACCTGACCCCTTTATGTAAGAGCATTGGAAAACAAATTTTCTAGCTCCTACACTATAAAAACGAGCTAAACAACCACTGGCACTATTTCCATTTTTATTCTCTGCTGTGTGTTTGCTCACATTAAAAATAAGACCTACTGTCGTGCTTCATCATTACTGTCAGGGATTGACTCTGTCTAAGGCGCCTACAGAAACCGTAATGCCTTGGACTACAGTTCCCAGAAGGCCTTTTGGGAAGGAAGGTCTGAACGAAATAAAAGCACGTGACAACGCGACCGCGTTGTACGTGATTCTGGATTGCCGGAGCCTTGCGTAACAGCCGCGCCGTTAGGAAGTGGAGCCTCCCTCTTAATTCTTCACGTTCCAGAGGAGAACGCGACCTTTTGTATTCCTTGAGCCCGCTCGCGGCTGCGGCTGCGGCGGGCTGCTTATATCGTTCCGCTCGGCTGAGCGAGAACGTTTCCTGGTCTTTCGCTTGCGGCTGCGGCGGGCATTGGTGTTTCATCCGCTCGGCTGAGCATTACAAACGCTTCCAGATCCTCCCGCTCGCGGTTGCGGCGGATAGTTTCCCGGATCTGGAACATTTGTTGGCTAAGTTCTCTCGCTGCTGCAGAGGGCTTCTCCTGTTCTGGCCAAATCATCCCTTTTACCCATCCAGGAGGTACCGTTTTGATGCACACACACTATTTTGTCTTGACTCTCTCCCCATGGGAGTATGTGAACTAATCTTTATAATATTGTTTGGGATTGTTGAATTTGGGAGTTCTGGACAATTCTTTGGATTGCTAAGTGGAAAAGAATTCTCATATTCATTATCTACAGAACTGTGATTGGATCCTGCGTATGTTTACTAAACCTATGGATTTGGAATTTGTTTTTTGGTGCCTATTTTTGTTTTTGGGAAGCGTGGGAGACGAATGTGAGTATGATGGACATTGGGTTTGAATGCTGATTATCTCCAATTGATTCCTTGGAGTTGTAGATGACTGAATCTTGTTTCTTTCAGGCAGTGTTGTTCCAATCAATAGGAGAGGTATCTTATGAGAGCAATTGGGAGCAACTTCTAGGGAGAAGCCTATCCAGGTATAGTCAGGATTCTAGCGAGACCATACAGAGAGACAGGAATATCGTACTGTATTCATGTTATGTTGTTTGTTGTTTCAGGTAATCCCTTTCCACCGCAGACCCCACCCTTACCTTTCCCTCGCTTGATTACCTTTATGCTCTGTTTGATTTATTAGTCAGAGTGTGGGGAAGTCAGGAGTTGGACCCCATTAAGCATCACCCTGATCCTGAGGAGCCAGAGCAGACGTGACAGAATCACGTACCCAAGAATTACTCCTCCTGATCATGGTTATTATTGGTAATGGCGTCCTTGGACGATGTATTACAGGCTTTGGTTTTAGTGCAGCAGGAACTAGCTACTTCCCGGGCAGAAACCGCAGCATTAAAGGAGAATTTGGATAGGCAGGCGAGAATTCCTTTCTATGCCTCCACTTCTCCTCACCAGATACAGGTGACGGTACCTCCACCAATTCCCTTGGCCAGCCCTGAGAGATATGCGGGGGATCCCCAAAAAATCCAGACCTTTTTGACGCAGATTACCCTTCATTTTTCTTGTCGACCAGCATCCTTCCCCCCAACCTGCCTCGGGTGGCTTTTGCAATATCTTACCTGACAGGGGACGCGGCCAACTGGGCAGTTCCTTTAGTTAGGAATGATGATCCGTTACTCTCCGATTGGGCCGCATTTCGGAAAGAATTTGAGAGGGTATTTGATTGAAGGGCAACCACGCTCGGTGCCGATAGAGAGCTACTGGATTTACGTCCAGGTAGGAAGGATCTCATAACATATATGACGGCTTTCAATCGACTGGTTGTCGAAACCGCATGGCCAGAAGAGAAAAGGATGGCTCTCTACTATCAAGGATTGAGGGATGACATAAAGGATGTCTTGGCCCTGATAGATCCCCAACCCACCAACTGATCTCTACGTTTAGACCATAGAATGGCAGAGAGAGGGGGTGATCGGAGAAGAGGGGACAGATTTATTATTATTTATTTTTAGGTTTTTATAGAGCGCGTAGTCACCCAAGAGTATCCCAGCGCTAAACCTCGTGGTCCTGATGGATGAAAGTGCGGGGGGTGAGAGTGATTTAAGGAAAAAGGAAGGTTTTGAGAGATTTCCTGAAACGCAGGAGGTTTGGTTCAGATCTTAGTTTCAGGTGGAGCGCGTTCCATTGCTTCGCTGTGTGGACCGAGAAGCGGCGGCCTCCTGCACGGGCCTTTTTCACCCTGGGAACCACAATAAGGTTTTCATGGTCCGATCGAAGCGCTCTAGTAGGTCTGTAGGGTGTGATACAGTTGTTGAGGATTGGTGGGCCTGCGTTGTGGAGTACTTTGTGAGCCAGGCATAGGGCCTTGAATATCACTCTTTCCCTGATCGGAAGCCAGTGCAGTTTTTTCAGTGAAGGTTTTGCCGAGGTTCTGGCTGGGGTGTTCGTAAGCATCCGGGCAGCGGCATTCTGGGTTTTCTGTAGTATTTGAAGAGTGGTTTCCGGGGCTCCTAAGTAAATGGCGTTGCTGTAGTCCAACCTGGACACAATTAGGCCTTGGATCAGCAGTAACCGGGAATGGAAAGGGAGTAGGGGGAGCACCTTCCTGCATGATCTCAATAGGCCGTAACAAATGCCAGCCGTTTTCCTTGCCTGCGTTCTGAAGGTGAGATCTTTCTCTAACCATACTCCCAAACTCTTAACTTCCGTCTTAGGACAGATGGATGATGGAAGCTACTCCCGAAACCCACTCACTGCCTCCCACTAAAGAATCTGTCCATGAACCCATGGACGTGGGTGCTGTTCGACCCCTGTTGACTAAAGTGGAGAGAGAAAGCCGCAGGGCTCAGGGTCTCTCCATGTACTGCGGGAAGAAGGGTCACTATGTTCGAGACTGTACGGTCAAACCCAAGAGGAGTTGTCCTTTTGTTCTGGGTAAACAATTGGCCGGCACCACCCGAGTAAACCTTAATAATGAAGAGGCCGAGTTGGCGGGGGTCCCGGAGGTAGAGGTCCTAGATAAGTAATGGAAAGTGACGTCTCTCGCAGTCACTGAAACTAGAAAAACAGAATCTCACATAGTACTAACCATGGTTCTGAAGGTAGGGGAACAGACACATACTGTTCTAACTATGATCGATTCAGGGGCCACAGGCAACTTTATTGATGATGGTTTGGTTCAAAGATTAGGCCTGATTAGGGTACCCAGTGAGACACCAGAGAAGGTATTAGCGGTGGATGGCACGCCACTGAAATCGGGGCCTATCACGGAACACACTGAGGTCTTATGTTTGATTCTGCCAGGTTATCCTCTGAACCATGTGGAGGAAATCATGCTGAATATCATAGAGGCTCCTCAATACGAGGTGATACTGGGTATGCCTTGGCTATGGCAACACAATCCACCTTGGATTGGAGGAAGAAAACTATTAGCTTCCAGTCATCTCATTGTATGGAAGGGTGTTTAAGAAACGCCTTCTCTCAGGCTCTGGCTTTGTCCCAGGTGTACCAGATAGCTATGGCCGCGGAGAAGGACATGACTGTACCCAAAGAATATGAGACTTAAGCTGATGTTTTCAGTGAAGTGAAGGCCGAATCTCTACCACCACATCGCGACTATGACTGTTGTATAGATCTGGTGGAAGGAGCATCTATTCCATCTTACAGAGTGTATGCCCTGTCGGACCCCGAAACTAAACACCTGCGTGAATACCTTGACCACTATTGTTCCATAGGTTTCATTCGTCCATCTCTATCTCCAGCGGCATCTCCTCTTTTTTTCACGGCGAAAGCTAATGGTGAACTGAGGACATGCGTTGACTACCGCATGCTGAATAAAAATACCATTAAAAACCGGTATCTTCTTCCACTCATCCCGGTGTTGCTGGATCAGGTGAAAGAGGCCCAAATACACACCTGTTTAGATCTCAGAGGGGCCTATCACCTGGTTCGCATCCACGAAAGGGATGAGTGGAAGACGGCATTCAAAACGCGGTACGGGTTGTTCGAGTACCTGGTAATGCCGTTCAGGCTTTGCAATGCCCCGGCGGCATTCCAGTATTTCCTCAATTATGTTTTGAAAGAATACATCGATCTGTTTGTTATCGTCTACATCATCGAAATTTTGGTGCATTCGTCTTCAAAAGAACAACATGAAGGGCATATACTACTGATACTTAAGAGATTACAGGAAAACAGTTTGTTCTGCAAACTCAGTAAATATGAGTTTAATGTAGATGAGGTGGAATTCCAAGGCGTGATTTTGACTCCAAAAGGGTTTGGTAAGGCTGGGAGAAAGATTGAAGCGGTACAGGATTGGCCAGTACCCAAGAACGTTAGGGAAGTCCAATGTTTTTTGGGTTTCTCCAATTATTACCGGAGGTTCATTTCCCATTTTTCGTTATTGGCCGCACCCATAACCAGACTATTGAGGAAAGGAATCCCGTTTATATGGACTGCCGAAGCCTCAGAGGCTTTTTCTCAAATGAAACAGGCCTTCTGTTCGGCACCCATCTTGCGACACCCACAGACAGACGTCCCGTTTGTGGTAGAAGCGGACGCTTCGGATGAAGCCATTGGAGCAGTATTGTCTCAGAGGGATCGGTTCACACGTCAGCTGCATCCCGTGACTTTCCTTTCTAAAAAGCTAAACTCCGTTGAAATCAATTGCACCGTGGCCGAAAAGGAACTGCTGGCCATAAAACGTGCTTTCCAGGAGTGGAGACACTATCTGTGGGGTGCCCTTCACACTATCACTGTGTATTCGGACCATAGGAACCTTCAGTTCATGAGAACCGCCCGACACCTGTCCCAAAGGTAGATGCGATGGATGCTATTCTTCGCATAATATGACTTTCTAATCACCTTTAGGCCAGGGACTGATAACAGAAAAGCGGATTCCTTGTCCAGGAAGGGAGTAGATGCCTTAACACGCCAGGAAACCACAAATGCGATAGTGAGTCCTGACAAGGTTATATGTGTTGTTACAGTGGAAGATTTCCTTGATCAGGTTAAAAGGCACAGAACATTGGATCAATGGCAACAATGGGCTAGACAAAACCAACACCGGTCTCTAAAACATGATATGTCTATGTACGATGACAAACTCTACCTCCCTAGTCATGCTTTGAGGCTGAAAGCATTTAATTGGTGTCATGATGCGGTGGCGGCGGGACATCTTGGCTCTAGGAAAACCTTACATTTGATCAAACGCCAGTTCTGGTGGGAAGGAATGACCAAGGATGTGAGTGCTTGGGTGGGAGAATGCGAAATCTGTGCTCAAGCAAAGGGAGAACATAATAAGAGCAAAGAACTGTTGATGCCTGTACCCACTCCCTCCCAACCTTGGCACACCATCAGTCTTGACTTGGTCCTTGGGTTACCACTGGATCAGGGATTCAATGCCAGATTGGTGGTGGTAGACAGCCTGACGAAAATGGGCCATTTCATACCCTGCAAAAACCTACCCACAGCGAGTCAAACTACCCAGCTACTCATGCAAAACGTAGTGAGCACATGGGACTGCCCAGGGTTACCATTTCGGACAGAGGTCCACAGTTCATTGCCCGGTTCTGGAGATCGTGGTGTAAGGCCTTGCAGATCGAAGCCGCTCTTTCTACCAGCTTCCACCCTCAGACCGATGGGCAGACGGAGCGCCTTAATCCGACTCTGAAGACATATTTGAGGTGTTATTCCAAGGAGGCCTCCGATTCTTGGGTATCTTTGCTTTGGCTGGCCGAACTTTCATACAACAATGCTTGGCATAGCTCGATTAGGGAACCCCCCTTTCGGGCTAACACAGGTTTTCATGCTCGTACATTGCCGCTATCTCTACCTAGCGACGTGCAAAACCAGCCCACTGTCCAGTCCCAGGTGCGTTCCCTCTTAACCATCCATAAACGCATCCAGGCTACTCTTGTTCGGGCCAAAGGTACATACAAGCATTGGGCGGACAGGCGTCGACAAGCTGGTCTGGAGTACCAGGTTGGGGATATGGCGTGGCTCTCTACGAAGAACATTCGATTCCGGTGCCGCAGTAGCTTTCATCCTCGATTCATTGGTCCTTATACTGTTCTTCGGAGGATCAATCCTGTGGCTTACAAATTGAAACTTCCAGCGTCTTTGAGGATCCATCCTGTGTTCCACTGTGGTTTGCTGAATCCTGCCAGGAACGCCGACGCCGGGCTCCGCCCCCCTGTGATGAATGATGGTCAGCTCGAATACGAGGTACGTCGTATCCTGGATTCCAAGGTCCATCGGGGCCGTCTGTGGTACCTTGTGTCCTGGAAGGGGTATTCGGCGGAGTACGATTCCTGGGAACCTTGTGCGGCGGTTCATTCTCCGCGGGAGGTGCGTCTGTTTCATGCCCGCTATCCCGGGAAGCCTGGTGCTAGGAGGCGCTTGGGAGGAGGGCGTACTGTCAGGGATTGACTCTGTCTAAGGCGCCTACAGAAACCGTAATGCCTTGGACTACAGTTCCCAGAAGGCCGTTTGGGAAGGAAGGTCTGAACGAAATAAAAGCATGTGACAACGCGACCGCGTTGTACGTGATTCTGGATTGCCGGAGCCTTGCCTAACAGCAGCGCTGTTAGGAAGTGGGGCCTCCCTCTTGATTCTTCATGTTCCGCAGGGGAACGCGACCTTTTGTATTCCTTGAGCCCGCTCGTGGCTGCGGCGGGCTGCTTATATCGTTCCGCTCGGCTGAGCGAGAACGTTTCCTGGTCTTTCGCTCGCGGCTGCGGCGGGCATTGGTGTTTCATCCGCTCGGCTGAGCATTACAAACGCTTCCAGATCCTCCTGCTCGCGGCTGCGGCGGATAGTTTCCCGGATCTGGAATATTTGTTGGCTAAGTTCTCTCGCGGCTGCAGAGGGCTTCTCCTGTTCTGGCCCTATCTTCAGGAAGGAGCATCGGGTCCCATTTACCCATCCAGGAGGTACCGTTTTGATGCACACACACAGTTTTGTCTTGACTCTCTCCGCCATGGGAGTATGTGAACTAATCTTTATAATATTGTTTGGGATTTTTGAATTTGGGAGTTCTGGACAATTCTTTGGATTGCGAAGTGGAAAAGAATTCTCATATTCATTATCTACAAAACTGTGATTGGATCCTGCGTATGTTTACTAAACCTATGGATTAGGACTTTGTTTTTTGGTGCCTATTTTTGTTTTTGGGAAGCGTGGGAGACTAATGTGAGTATGATGGACATTGGGTTTGAATGCTGATTATCTCCAGTTGATTCAGTGGATTTGTAGATGACTGAATCTTGTTTCTTTCAGGCGGTGTTGTTCCAATCAATAGGAGAGGTTTCTTATGAGAGCAATTGGGAGCAACTCCTAGGGAGAAGCCTAGACAGGTATAGTCAGGATTCTAGCGAGACCATACAGAGAGTAGACAGGAATATCGTACTGTATTCATGTTATGTTTTTTGTTGTTTCAGGCAATCCCTTCCCACCGCAGACCCCACCCTTACCTTTCCCTCGCTTGATTACCTTTATGCTCTGTTTGATTTATTAGTCAGAGTGTGGGGAAGTCAGGAGGTGGACCCCATTAAGCATCACCCTGATCCTGAGGGGCCGGAGCAGACGTGACCATTGCTGTATAAGAAGCCAACATGTTTCATTGCCTGTTGATACTTCCTCGGCAATTTCTTCAGGGCTAGGGGTCAGTCCTCGCCACACTGCCAATTACAGTATAATCCTTGTGGAATATAGACACAAACAACATCAGACAAACACCGAGTTACACACATACACGTAGCTCTACACACCAACATTTTTTCTTGATGTTACTGCTCATTGAGGAAGGGCCTCCAAAATATTTACTGGGTGGTCGCCCACTTTTGGCATACCAGCAGCCACCTTCTAAGGATAAAGTGTACTCATCCACAGAACTCAGATTTCTCAGTCACGGTTGTTCTCCGGCAACCTACAAGTAAAATGCATCCAATATGTGTATATCCCTTTCAAGCCCATTTCCACTCGTTAATTTCTTAGGGTATAGACCGCTTTTGAACAACACATCTTTGGCGTTGAGACAGGGACGCGGTTTGCCTCATTCCAGTGCGCCCCCTACCATAACCATTTCTGAACTCCCCCACTAGTAAGACGTCGCATGTCTCTCGCTTCGATCGTTACCCAGGTGTTAGTCAAGGCTTAAAGCATCAGACCAACTCCTCTGAGTCCTTCGTATTGCCTCTAATTAATGTTCAGACACCATCCCGGCTTACCTGATAGAACGCTGCGTTCGGCTCTCTTGCTCCCCGCTCGTTCCCCATGTGTTTTCTCCACGTATTTGAACGCCTTGGTGCGGGCTTCTTGACACGCCCTGCTACGTCCGATGAGCGCTTATGACAAAGCGTTCACTTTCAGCGCCATCTTGGAGTGGCGATTTGTAACGTTTTGATCTCTCTTTGGCAGTTACAATCTTATCTATAGGTTCAGCAATACAGTTTGGAACATGACATCCTTTAGAATGGGCAACCAAATTCCAACAGGGACAAAAATGCAATATTAAAATTATATATTTTCGATTTACAACAACGGTGATTCAGTCTTAGCATGCCAGGTATTGCAGGCATATCTTTTATGCTGGGCAAACTAAAAACATCCAAATGGGGATTGATATTCGATGCATTATATCCAAAGACTTCAGTGCATCCTAATTTCAGACCAATTACTGTGTGATAGTTGTCAGATCTTCATGCTATGTCAATTTTGGTATAGCGTATGTTTCTCCAAGAACTTTTTAAGATTGACTCCACCCTTGCGGATGCATAGCTAATTCTGTGCTGCTGATAATGTTATATGTGGGTTCTTGCCTCTAGGTATGTACTATGACCTTGTTCCACTCAATAACATCGTTAAGGCCATGTCGGTCAGCCAGCTCTTGATAGATCCATCAGACCCCTTTTGTGGCCAGTATGTTCTCAATACTGAGTGTGTCTCCCCACACCTTTTCTAACACTATCCACTTGATGTACCTGTAATGATGTTTCAATTCACGATAGTGCCCCACCAAACGGGTGGTCAATTTGTCTGCTTTGATGGTACTCAGTTGCTCCTGAATTTTAATCTTGCGGGTTGTCAAAGCAATATAGTGCAACCCGAATGGGCAAGTCAATCAATATATAACATTTGTGGTGTTACAATTGGTGAATTTGTTAAGATACCATATTCTGCCATTCACCAATTCAACACTTTGCTGTTCCTGTAAGCTCACACACCCTCCACATGGATGGTGGCCGGCGGGCAGTCCTGATGTTTTGATCTCCTAAATTGATCCCTTAGATTTCTAAATCTTTTAAACGCAAACATCGGGGATGGCGTAACAAAATCCTTCGTATTCAATAAAGGCCAATGTTTCCTAATGATCTGTCGTATCCTGGTAGATAATGGATCCAATGTTGTTACCACTGGAAGGCATTCCCCTTTCTCCTTAGCATTCCTCTCAAGCAAGCCCGCTCTAGGTGTGTTTAATGCCCCTTTCCTGGCTTTATTCACAATTCTTTTTAGGGTATGCCCGATTTCTCAAGCTTGCCTGCCAATTCTGCTGCCTGCTCAACAAATTTCTCAGTGGAGCTACAATTCCTTCAGTAGCGCAAAAACTGCCCCACTGGTAAATTATCCCGCAGGGCACGGGTATGGAATGATTTGTAGTGTAATAGAGAATTTTTATCAGTCATTTTCTAGTGTACATTCGTACACAATCGATTGTCCCTAGCACAGATGTCCAGATCCAGGTAGGTGGCTGTGTCCCTACTGATGTGTCAGGTGAATTTCAGGCATTCATCAAGTCCATTCAGCCACGTTAAGAATTCCTGAAGGACTCCCTCAGAGCCCGACCCGCACAGCACATCACCTATAAATCTCTTCCAGAGACAGATGTTATTCTGGAAGGGATTAGCTGGATAATTAATATAGTTGGCTTCAAACTGGCCTACATAAATGCTGGCCAGACTGGGGGCAAAAGTTGCCCCCATCGAAGTGCTAGACACTTGTAGGTACATCTGCTCCTTGTACATAAAAAAGTTTCTGCTCAGGGTTTTTTCAATGCATTGAAGTACAAATGATTGAGGGGTGTCGTAAAACCACTCCCATGCCGCCAGTACCCGCGCTACTGCCACCAGCGTGGCTTCCTGGGGTATGCTTGTGTACAACGACTCAGTCAATTGTAATCAAGAATTGATGTTCTTGGTCATAGTTTAGAGGATCCAGTATGTTCAAAACATCCGTCGTATCCTGCAAATAAGATGGTTGGGTAAGTACACATTTCCTCAGAAAAAAATCTGAGAATCGCGACAAGGGCTCCATCACGGACTGAATGCCCGACACTATCGGTCGGCCCGGTGGAGGACGTTGCGCTTTGAGTATCTTTGGCAGTATATAAAATGCCTGTACCCGTGGTTTCAAATTTGTCAAAAAGTCTGCTTCTTTCGATGTGACCCATTTCTTTTCTTTGGTCTCTGTTACAAGTCTGATGATTAACTCTTGTAACTCTCCTGTAGGATCACATGCAAGGGGTCTATAGTTCTTGCGGGCCCGAGAAGCCTCAATATCTCCGCCTTATAATCACTGGTTTTCATCACGACCACCGCCCCGCCTTTGTCAGCCGGTTTCATGGTCAATGATTTAGTATTCTGTAAGGATTTAACTGCTGACCATTCAGCCTTACTCATATTGCTAAACCCCTGTCTTTTCTCAACCTGCTCCAAGTTGTCAATGTCCCATGGTACCTTTTCTTCAAATACCTGTACTTCAGGGCCCATTGAACTATTCGAGGGACAAAAAGTTGAAGGTCGGTGGGCTGATCACACTCCTTATCTGCAAAAAACTTTTTTAATTTGATTCTCCTCATCACTTCGAAGAATTCACTCCTGCATTTAAAACTATCATGCACAGGTGTGGGCACAAACCCAAGGCCCTTGTTAAGAACCCTCAGTTCGTCATTAGTCAGCACATACTCCGATAGATTCACCACTAAGTCAGTCTCCTGGGTGACTCTATCCAAAATCACAGTGGTAGGAAAGACTCAGCTGCGTGTAATTGTCGGGTAGTAAGTTTGCCATGTCTGATTCAGATTCTGTCGGGTCCTGCCTCGCCCCCTCTGAACCCCACCTCCCCCTCGACCTGTCTGGTGCTGTCCTAAAAAAGAATGAAATAATGCACCCAGATCCTCGTCTGATCTATCTTGAGGATTGAATCTTACTCAGCCCTGGTTGGATGTAGAGGGTTGGGCACTGCTCTCGTCGTCTTCTCTGCTCGTATTAACGAAGGTCCAGTTCTGGGTGTAATCCTACCTTCTCGTCTTCCACCCCTCTGACCTTGCGGTTGGTATGCCTGTTCAGAATTGGACTGATAATACTTGTCCTCTGTATATGGGAAGGCCCACTCGTGCGTATATCGCTTCCAAATTACGTTTGAGCCCTTTGATTTTTTGATCCACCATATAAGTTTTGTACTCCCCTAAGTCACTTTGGATTCTGGCGAGTTGTTCCCTAGCATCCACAATGGTGGTGTCCACCTTGATTGCCTCCTCTAACTCCAATGTCTCCTTCAGGAGTTCCTCACTCAGACGTTTGGCCGTATTGATAATGAGGATAAACCAGTCCCGGGTACACTTATTCGCAATGTAGCTCCAATTGACCCGGAACCTCTTATCCTCAAGAAAAATCTTAGGCTCCAAACGTACTAATAAATTCCATTCTCGATTACAATTGGCATTGAGTCGTTGTACACAAGCATACCCCAGGAAGCAGGCAACAGCGCGGACACTGGCGGCATGTGAGTGGTATTATGACACCCCTCAATCGTTTGTACTTCAATGCGTTGAAATAACTCTGACCAGAAACTTTTTTATGTACATGGAGCAGATATACCTACAAGTGTCTGGCACTTCGATGGGGGCAACTTTTGCCCCCAGTCTGGCCTGCGTTTATGTCGGCCAGTTTGAAGCCAACTATAGTAATCATCCATCTAATCCTTTCCAGAATAACATCTGTCTCTGGAAGAGATTTATAGATGATGTGCTGTGCATCTGGACGGACTCTGAGGGAGTCCTTCAGGAATTCTTAACGCGGCTGAATGGACTTGATGAATGCCTGAAATTCACCTGGAACATCAGTAGGGACACAGCCACCTACCTGGATCTGAACTAGGGGTGGGCGGAATTTGCAAAATTCACTTTCGCAAACAATTGCGAAAATGTCAAAAATCTCCGCAAACACGCCGAAATATTGCGAAGACACAGACGTTTTTTTCCTGCCCATTCGCTGTATTTTTTGCGTGATCGCGGCTCGCCAACTTACCCATGCGGTTGCTCATGAGCGCGGCCATCTTGTTTTCACTTGTCCCGCCCGCGATGCTTACTTCCTGTTCCGGGTCACGCAATGCATGCTCTCGCCCGTTCGCGGTACGTATTTCCTGTTCGGGAACGCGAGGCGCTTTTTGCGTGCTCGGGGAGATAATATTGCGCGAACCTGCGCACGTGGTCACAATGGGCGCGGCCATCTTGTTTTTCACTCTATTGCATGGTTCTGGGGCCTGATTTTCAATCTACCCTGTATCTTTACAATCCTTTGTTTCAAGCCACTTTTTAAAAATCTTTTTTTATTTATTATCTCTCTAACTATTTTCCTGCTTCTATATTTTTGGTTTTTGTCTACTTTTTGTGTGTTTTTTAGCTACTTTTTCACTCTTTTTCTATTGCCTGCTATTTCCTTTACTTACTTTTAAAATTTTATTACCTTTTTCTTTCCCGCCCAGTCTCTCTCTCCCCAGAACCATGGCGAAGGGTATGGCTCGCCGCAGCCAGAGCTGCGACCACCTTCCTTGCGGAAGGGGGCGCCCACAAGTGGTGCAGGCACGGGCCTTATTTGGGTAGGTGGAGTTGGCTGCACTCATCTTCTTTGTGCAGCGCCACCTCCCCTCAACCCTGGCAGCAGGTGGCAGGCCTGGGACCGGGTACGGGCTCCAGGAACGTCGACAGCGCTGGGGGAAGGTGCGCCGGGCAGTGTTGCGCTGCTCTGGGGTCCGGCGCACCCAGACGCTGTTGACACACCAGTGGTCCGACATCCTGGACCGTGAGCAGGACCTGCTGGACCTGCTAGGAGTGGAGATCCCGGGTCTTGGTGAGTAACTATTTAATTATTACTACTTTGTGTCTGTTCTTCTGCTCTGTGTTATATATTGCGAATATCTTTTTTTTTTTCCAACCAGCTAGAATAATGCTGCTTACATTCAGGTTAATTAGGTTTAAAAGTCTTCTGTGATTGTTATGACGCAGGTGCTCCTCTGCGCTACTACTAATTTTACTTGTTTGCAACTTTGCGTTTGCACTCGATTAGCATGATTATGTAAGTTTATTTTAGAGAAATTAAGTTACGTAATGCTATAGTGACTCTAGTCCACTCCTTACTTTGTCCTGTCACTAAGAGATTGGAGCGGATTGATACTTAGGTTTAGTTACTTTGTATGAGTTTGTAATTTTTTTGTGGTAAGCTTGATGCCCCCTCAGTTACGTCATGTGCTGCTAGTACCCCAGTCTTTATTAGAACCTTTTCTACTTTGTTCAATGAGTGGTGGCAATAGGCTTAGCAGTAGCAGAACATCAGCATCAATAAATCAACCCAAAATTTGGTGTAGACAAAAAATGTAGTCATGTGTCCTCCATTTGACCATATGCACATTGTTGAGGACTAAAAGAAGTGGAAATGCATACTTAATGTACAATTGGAATGCCCGGAATAGGTGGGCTAGTTCGGGTGGTACGTCGTACTAATGCTTAGTTAGTATTCTGGAGTCAGAATGGAAGACTGAATTAGTGTTGATAAATAGTAAGTAGTCGATCCGCGAATCCCCCGATACTACTTGTTGACCAGATGAGATCGGTCAATTTAGTTATTGCAATTGTTGTTTACATAAGTGTTTTTTGACCGTTCTTTAAAAATGTTTATTTGTTTGACACCACCCATCAATGTTTGTCTCTTTATTATATCTTTCCTGTTCAGCACCCAGGGGCAGGCCGGCGGGGAGTGGGACACTGTCGGCAGGAGAAAAACACCAGGAGGACACCAATGAGGGCTCCTCTGCTGGCCCTAGTAAGTCTTCCTGTTTTTAATAATAATCCTTATTCCAGAACTTTTACTGCACCATATTTTTCCCAAACTATTGTTTCAGTTACCTAATGCTATTTTTACCAACAACTATCCTTCGATCTGTACTGTTTCGAAAATCTTGTTATCCCTGCCTCTGCTCTGATGACTCTCTGTACTACTACTACTACTACTATTGGTCTGTCTGTACTGTAGTAGCTAAGCTTGCCCAGTTGGCATCTCTTTATTTTAAAGGTTGTAAATAAAACTCTGATTCACCAGTAGCTCTAGCCATTGAGTCCAGTCCTTTGGGTCGTCCTCTTGTACTACTTCTAGTCTTATTGGTCTTGAGTCTTTGTTAATCTTGAGGCTTTGACAATTCACACCAACAAATGCCCAACCAGATTTATTACTATTTTGATATGATAGGACATAATACTACTGTTGTAGGGATTTTGCACATATAGACCTTTGCACAAGAAAATATGATGTTGATGATGGTAGGTTGGACCTTCCTCACACACCTCAATCAGAAGTTCAGACCCCCGCACAATCCCCTGCCCGACTAGTTATAGTAGTGTCTTGTCATAACTATTAGCTCTCCGAATCCGAATCTCCCCCCCCCCCAAGAAACCCAACAGGTAGACGACCCATAACATAACCCACCCAACCTCTGTCGTGGAAGCAATGCACATGCATTGCACACCCTTCCTTTAATTTGCTCACTCGTGTAAGTCCACACCAAATACCACCAAGTCTATGTAAGATCAAAATGTTTGACAAGCTCTGTACGTTGTTCTATTATAATGCAGCACCAACAGGTAAACCAGTAAAATGAAAACTATAAACAATGTTACACTTACTTACAGTTGGGAATTAAATCATGATAACTGAACAGTGGTGGAAGCACCACCATCCCCTAGGTAGAAATTTAGTTTATATAAATTTATAAATGAAGATTTCTGAGTGAAGGGACCCCTCACCTTAGAAGAACCTAGTACTGGTAGTTGTTGCATCATAAGCTCTGCAAAGCTCTGGTTCGTAGAAGGGAATCTTCCGTCTGTAATGCGAAAAATTAAATGGTGCGCGTTAGTATATTGCAAGCATTTCTCAGCCGTGCCAAAAAGTGTAGCATTTATGGATAAGCAATATGGACTAACAGTACACCAGAACTTCATAAAAAAGCGGCTTGTTAATGTTTTGGTTGACCGCTTGTACGCAGCGCTTAGACAGTAGCAGTGTGAGGTCATGTGGACTCAAAGGTGTCTTCTGCAACAAGCTGCAAGGTAACGCCGAATGTGCAAAAATATAAGACAAAGGTAAAATGGTTGCATGGCTCGGGCTAACTATGCAAAGGCTAGAATGACCCTAGGGACCATATATAATACTAGTGTCTAATCTAATACTACCTGATTTGTACTAGTGATGTATGTTATATACTATTAACTAATTTTTCAATCTTGCTACTGACCAATACGGGGAAGTGTATATGATGCCTAAAAAATGTGTAATGTTTTTTAGGCGCACTACCGACCACGACCACCATTGCCGGGGCCAGCCAAGGCGACACGGAGGGAGAGGATACGGCAGTTGCCGATGATACCGATGGAGCGGTAGGGGGAGTGCCAGCACCAGTGGCGGCCGGTGGTAAGTTAGATTCATAATCCTTAACTATTGTTGATATTACACTCACTGCAAGGGCGTACAGTATGTATACTGTACTGTTGAGACTTATGGCCCCATTAGGATGGCGGACGGATTGCCCACGCCGGGCCAGCAGTAGTCACCGCCGACCCCGCAGGGGCAAACCTCCCGCCATCCCTGCAGAAAAGACCCCAGTCATATTACAAAGGCCGGGGGGTTCGCGGCGGATAGAAACCGCCCGCCAATTTTCCGCACAGTCGACATGTCGACCGGGCGGAAAAGGTTTCAATATGGTGGCGGTGTCTGAACACACCGCCAGCCATATAATCTGCATTTTGGAATGACTTTCCGTGGCGGGCATGCAGAGTATGCTTAGGGTGCCCGTTGCGGGCCCCCATGGAGTGTACATATGCTATGGTACCCCCCTGCCTTTCCAAGCACAATGTGGCAGGCTCCGCGCGGGGCCTGTCACGTTGTGCTTGGAAAAGCACTATATGTATTTTTAGCATTGCAGCGGGTGGTGCTTTCGGCACCGCCCACCACAATGTTAAAAATACGGGATGCGCCCGCCACTGTGGCGGTCGCATCCTAATTGTCCCCACGGGACCCCCACCCTTATGGCGGGCAGTCCCTATTTAGCACGAGGATGGCGGGCGGACTTTGTTCGCCCGCCATCCGATGTCCTGAGTAAGTAAGAGTTGTTGTGAACGTCTGAAGAGTGAAGACACAGTTTAATTGGCACAGGGGCAGGAGTATTGAGTAACCAATGGCCTCCTCTATCTGTGATTTCAACTCCGCTTTGAAAATGTTATGGAGAAGACTAAAAGTCAGATCAGATCACCTGGTGTTCAACTAAAAAGTGTAAGACAGGTGGAAGGAAGGACGGGCAAGATTTAATAAATGTTACGTACTGTGCTTTATAGTGCTACCATGCCACTATGTGTATAATTAACTTGTCTTACTGTTTTTCTAAGAGTATATTTTACAATTGTCTTGTTTTTTCTTTTTGATATACAGCTACTCCTTCCAAAGTTGATAGGAAGGAGTTGGCCGCCAAGGCACGGCTCCGGAAGCTGGAGGCAATCCAGCGCGAATATCGGGGGCTGGTGGTCTTGGCAGACGAGGAGGAGACTGCTGCAGCACTTGGAGCCTCCGCCAGTGCCCCGGGCCCCAGCCACAGCCCTCCAGTGGTACGGCGCCACCGTCTGGTGGCTGCCCGCCGCCGCAATACCATCTCTGGTGCCCCCCCACTGTTCCAGCTGCTGCGCTCTCAAGTGCTGTGTCGCCCGTTTAGAGGAGCAAATGCCTGTCTTCCTCCAATCCCGCCACTCATCTTAAAGTCCCTGTCTTCTGCCCCTTTTTTAATTCTTGTTTGGGTGGGTGGGAATTGGGCGTTGGGGATTTGGACATTTGGACTTAAGTTTCTTACGCACATTGGTTGGGGTTAGGGAGGGGGGTGGGTCAGCTTTTGTGGTTTTTACATAGTTTATTTTTGTTAGGGTTCATTAAATCTATATTTATACTATACATACAATGGTGTTAATGTTTTGTAGGTGGGGTTACTGTTTTACATCACACTGTTTCCTTGCTGGTGCAGGTCCGCCCATAGCCAGTGTTTGATTTAAATAATTGGCTGACTGTGTAAGACACAAACAGATAGATGAGACACCCCTCACTGATTCAGTTGTCCTACCAGTACTTTCAGTCTCTCTTTTCTAGTCTATGCATTCTTTATCTGGACTCAAAGGGGTGTGTGAATTCATTGAAAACATGTCCATTATTAATTATGCCTCCCCAAACCTCTCTTACCTTTGCTGATGTTTAACTTAGGCTCAGCGATGGCTGCATGGTGAAGATGGTTTCCTTTTTGTAACATGCCATGATTGTGGTGGTGGTATCGTAGAAGTAGTAGACACTGGCCGGGCAGCAGCATTTGCAAAAAAAGAAAATTAGACACTCAGTCGCCTTTGAGAGACTGTTGGAGGAGTAGTAGAATGAAGCACAGTACAGAACTTACAGAGCAACAATAATATGCTAAAATATTTTACAGCAAAACATAATGGTGGTGGGGATAGCCTACTAGACAGAGTTACAAACTATAGTTATGTCCAGTCACTTGACTAGGCCTACAGCGTAACAGTTAGTGCTGTGTATGAGGATGATCATGACAACAAATCCAATCAATGCCGGCAATTAATGCTGAGGTATATGTTCCTCCTTTGTTAAAAATCACATCTAAAATATACTGCTCATGGGTGGGGAAGCAGAAGATCATCGCTCTGCCTTGAAATTGAAGTACTGCTGCTTTCGCCACATCCGCCCCAGCAAGCGTGTGATTAATTATTGGCGTACATTTAATTTAGTCACACCTCAATAAGTCACACAGCCCGGGGAAAGAGGGTTAGGGTTTGTTGAATGGATGGGAAGGGGGTTTGGGGAAAGGGTTGACAGTGAAAAACAGTACGCATGGACAAACAAACGTTAATATTTGAAGACTACCATATCCATATGTTAAGGGAGAAAAAGGAAATGCATGCATGATGATGATTGATAAGGAGACCCGGATTACATACACTTCTTGTTCTGCTGGTCCGGGCTTAATACTTTTACAGATAGCAAATAGAATTTTTAAATATTGTTAGGGGTGAACCATAAATAGAGAGCAAACCTCATGATAATAACAACAAGAACACACTGTTGTAAAGAGTTTAGACATAAAAATGAATCAAATTATTTAAAAGAAGAAAAAAGTTGATACTCTTACTGTGTTATCCTGGTCAAAAATGTGGACTGGATTTGCATCTCGGCATTCCTCTTGGTCCTCTCGTACATCAATCTTGGCTGTCGCCAGTCGCCACTGCCCGCCTGGAAAAAAATGTAGATTTATTGGTAAGGTAAGTGTGCATTGTAATGTTTTCCCAAGTATAGGGCAAGGCCCGGCCTGTAATTGTAGATGGAAACACACAGGGTATATTGAGAAACAAATGCATAAGTTATGGTGTAGTGCAACAAGAACACTTTCCGAGGCGGCATGTATGCATCATCTCTACTCTAGTCCGTTTCCAGCAATGACCTCCAACAACAACAGGACAGAGCAGGCCCACAGTGACAGGCCTGACGGCACGTTGCTTAGTACATCCTCCGTTTAGAGTACTTTTTTTTTTTTTAAAGAGTTGGACAAAGGCAAAGCACATATCCATTCCAAGCATAGCATTTTACAATTTAAGTTAGTTAATTAAAAGCACCTCAGTCATCCCACCGCTACACTCGACTCCACTTCTACACAGACATTTGGGTCTGCTGTGGTTGTTGTTGACGTGTTTACCTTTAGGCTTTTATGCCACTCATGAAACGACCTCCTGACTTGTTATTATTCCATCAATCATCTCCGATACTTGTACTGACTGACTGTGAAGGTCGGCCTGCATTAGAAGTAACATTTTGTTAAGAGTAGAACTATTATTGACTTGAGTCACTCTTTAGTATGTACAGTAAGACTACTAGCATACTTTGACTTCACTTCGTGCACAACAAGCAAACAACAAAAACACCAATCACTCAGTCAAGTGTCCAATGCATGCCATTCATTTTCATTACCTGTTCCTTCTCATCGTAAGTTGACGGGCCGTCTTTTTCACCATCATCATCATCATGGACGGTGCTGTTGTCATACTCAGTGCGCAGATTGAGTCCCTTTCCTGTATTCAATCAAAAGTAATGTATCAAGCTGCAGTAGAAGTACAAATTTCTTATTTGCAAGCAGGGGGAAATTCACCTTGAGTTAGGTTTAGTGTGTACTGTAAAAAGATGATTAGTGCACAATGATATAACTTTATGCACAACTAACAACAACAAAATCACTCCGTCTGTGACTCTGCGTCTAATGCATGGCATCAATCATTACCTGTTCCATCTCATTTTCAGTTCATGGGCAGTCTCTCTCGGCTCTGAAAGGAGGATAGCTATAGTAGTCATCATGTTCCACTTCTTTTGGCAGGAATAGGAAAGTTTTTATTTTTTCTTCTTTTTTCCATCATCCAATCATCATGACGGCAATGGATTTAGGCGGGAGATTCAGTATGATGGAGCAGAGGAGCTGGATTCGGTGGACTGTACTGTCAAATGCAAACACCTGAAACTTGTATAATGAAATAAGAAGAGTAGAAGGCGGTGGTAATGGATTTGTTGTGATTCAAAGTTTGTAACTGGAACGACAGACACACAAATAAAGGGAAAAAAAAGGGAAGAAGACAGTAAGTGCAAGCCTAATGGTCAGGGAAGTATAGCTCGTCCTCAAACTCTGGGGGTTCAGCCAGTAGTAGGTAATCCTGATGTGACACTACTTCCGTCACCTGAGCCGCTGTCCTCATCTTCCTCGCTTGCTTCATGTATTGTGTAATTCGGTGGTATGAAGTGCTGATTCATTTTGATCATGGTTAACCTCTCCACGATTTTGGGCGAGAGACTGGTCCTTTTCACTGTTACAATGGAACCGGCAGCACTGAAAACATGTTCGGAAGAGACACTTGCGACAGGGCAAGCCAGATAGCTTATCGTCAGCCTGCTGAGCAGTGGCCATTCAGCCCTTTTCCTATACCAATACTGCAATGGGTTTTGATCAATGTACACCTCTGTTGGGACGTCCAGATAGGCCTGGACCATCCGCTCAATGTTCAGGGGGGCTGCTGCTAACCTTTCGGGCTCTTTTCTCTGTGCATCAGCACTGCGCTTATTAATCCCTAACTGTAAATACCAATCGTCCAACGATTCTACTGGGCCTAATGATCCAGTTATTGTTGCTGTTGTCGATAGTGATGGTAAGTGTTGTGATCCAAACGCACTGCCCTCAGCATCCGAAGTTGCACTTGATGCTGTATGCCGTTCTGCAGTACTTCTTGTGGGTTGAACTTGCGGGATTTTAATGCACAGCTGTTCATTTTCCAACTTACTCGCTGCCTCAGCTATCCAACTTTTGTAGCGGGCAACATCAATCTCTGAAAAAGGAAAGCATGTCTTCAGTCCCAATTTTGCCCGTGGATCCAGAATTGTGGCAGAAATGTAATGTTCTTGTGACAAAATTTTATTTTTAATCCTTGTATTTTCAGCTAAGCGACGGGCTAAGCTCTCCACCAAGTCATAGGCTTCCTTTTTGTCCTCTACGCCTTTGTATGATTCGGACACCTTCTTCAGCTTATGCTCTAACATTTGCAATAATGGGATAGCTTGACCCGTTGGACAGTCCACCTTGCTGACTTCACGTGTGAAGACCTTACAAGAACGAAGCATCTCAGTCAGGCATTTAACTAGGCCCCATTGCTCCATCTGAAGGGTCAGGCCTTTCACAGTGGCATCCCCTCTTTGCATGACATATTCATTGAGTGGCCTGTACTGCTCAAACAGACGATCAAGCAAGTAATACGTTGAGTTCCAACGTGTTGCCACCTCCTGGATGAGTGCTTTGACTGGCATCCTATATTCACGTTGAATGATCCTCAGCTGCTTCTGAGCTTTAAAAGAATGGCTGAAATGAGTGCATATTCTTCGGCAGATGGTCAGTAAGTTGCTGACTATGGGTTCTTTTTTCAGAAAGTCTTGAACTATAATGTTTATGCAGTGCGCCAAACACGGAACCCTGAAATAGGAACCAAGATCCCTGGCCTTAAGTACATTACTGCCAATATCTGGGGCAACAAAACCAATACTAATCCCTCTTGGGCGCAGCCATTCAAAAACCTTGCTGCGAAACTCTTGCAAAATGTTTACAGCGGTATGAGATTGCTCCATGGCGAACATGGCTACAGTTGCATGTTTCCGAGTAGCTTTAAAAATCTCCGCTGTGTCAACAGCACCTCGTTCAGATAGCCTATCTCTAACCCCCACAAAAGAGACCCAGTGTGCAGTGATGCACATGTAATCTGTGGCTTGGCAACTGGTTCACATGACTGTTGTCAGGTGGATATTGTGAACAGCACTCTGCTGCAAAGCGTGTCCAACCAATTCCAGCACATCATGATGTAGTGGCGGAACAGCAATTCTTTCGAAATAGGAACGGCTAGGAACCTTCCATTTAGGGCAGATGGAGAAGGTCTAGCGCTAACATTTTAGCGAGCTTTGCATTGTACAACCGTGCTGTTGGGTGGTTGCGTTGGAACTGCCCCTCCAACCTAAGCATGCTCTCAATGGTAGGCTAGATTACTTTCCTTTGTGGTACTGTTGTTTTCATTAACCCACTTAGGGTCAACGACCCAGCTTGTTTCATTGCGGTACTCGGACGCCTTGATATCTCAGCCTGACTCTGAGTATGGCTTTTACTGCGGTGCCACTCAGATGTTACTGAGGAGAATGTGGGCGGTACCACTACACTACTGGGGACAGGGCTAGACATGCGTCCCTCTCCTTCATCTTCCACAGCAATAATATCGTCCCCTGATTCTTCCTGACCAACTTCAATGGGTTGAGTTTTTCTACTGTTTTAACTGAAGTAGGTGAGTCTCCCACACAATAGTGTGGTGTATTCTGAGATGACTTGCTTGGCCTCCGGTACCATAGTTTGTACCAAGCTTACCTCTCCAAACACATGTGCGACAAATTGAGCATATTGCAACGTTCTCCTCCTTGGTGCTAACAGAAAAGAAGTCCCAACCTGGGGAGGAGAACTTTCTGGCACTGCTGGATGTGCCACTTTCATTACCAGATGAACTGGAGGGTTTGCTTGGAATGTGACTCTGTGCAGCGACACTGTGACTTTTACTACTACTACCTACTGAGATGGTTGAGCTGGATGTAGGTCCCTACCGGGCCTTGGAAAATATGGCAGCTGGAGGTCGTGGTGGTGTAACCTGCGTTGGTGGTATCCGTGCTACATCCCGCTCAGTAGCAGCCTTTTTGGATAGGGTGAGAATGTTGATCTCCATCCCCTTTGGGGCGGGAGTGATGTGCGTGATGACTGGCTCGTCCTCTTCATCAACATCATCCCCCTCTTCTACATCTACCTCCATAACTAAGTTTTTCAGGAACCTTCCTTTTCAGAAGCATTGTCTTGTGGTGTGCATCACTTTCAGACTGAGCTGGTGGCTGCCAAGTGGCATCACGGTCATCAGAAGCGGGGCTTCAAGAAAATGATGATGGACTGAGCCTCCTTTTCCTTGCTGGTGGTCTGGAAGACAATAGATCTTCAGAAACAATGGGTTGCTCCACTTTGTCTGCAGGAAGCTCGATTTCCTAAAATGCCCCTACATCAGGAGCAACAACTACTATTGTGGGCTGTTGTTGCGGCTGCAGCTGTTGTTGTTGCGGCTGCAGCTGTTGTTGTGGCTGCAGCTGTTGTTGTTGCGGCTGCTGTTGTTTTTGCTGCACACTTATCTGCTGAGTTGCCTGCGTTGATTGTGTACTATTTTGCGATGATGACATTTCAACATCGCTGCTCGTTAGTAGACTGGCTACCTCTGCGACACTCAAGGGCTTGGGCCTAGGTTGGTGGGGTTGGACCGCTGGTGCGGAGGTGCTACTCCCAGCTTGGTTCCTGGACAACGCTGCTGCAGGCGTAACGTTTTTGCTCCCAAAAAAAACATTGGCCGGCACACCAGTCGTGGTTAATGGCACTTCCTTTTTCTGTTCCTTCTTCTCACCAGCAACTTTCTTGGTACTGGACCTGGTACCTTTCTTTGGGGCTATCTTCTTCAGATGTCAGGCAGGACGCAGATGCACAACAAGTTGTGTTCACACGTGGACGTGATGCGCAGCAGGACTTCTGTCAGTACAACGGGTGTTGATGATGACACCTCCTCCGGCTTTTTGTGCACCTAAAAGCAAATAAGCCAGGAGAAGAACATCAGTGAAATGTTGCATTTGTTGTTGTGGTTCAGTTACTTACTACTGTACAAAAGATATAGTCTAGCCATTTCTGCGACTTTGTCAACAAGGGCTATGTTGTACTACTGTGTATACATACACTACACTCTCAGGAAGGATAGGAAAGAGAAAAAGAACCACCAAATTAAAAATGTAATGGAAGTGGGGTGGACCCTATTTGCCATTAAATTATTAGAGCATCACATCATTCATGGAGCTGCTGCTGGCAAAGGGGGTAGATAGATGGAAGCAGTAAGCCAATAGGAAAACCTTGCAGGCCTATATGGCAAAAGCAGGACACTAATAACTCCCAACACAAAGAAAGGCCACCTGCCACATGGACACTCAAAAAATCACAAGCAACAGGCAGGGGGCCTGGGAAACACCAGGAGCTGACAAAAGGCCTATAAAAGCCAGGCAAAGGATGCATGCTAAAGCATACTGCTCTGCCTTTTTAATGCAACAAAATGCAAATATGAACATTCACAGGCCCCAAAAAGGTCTGCAGGGTGAATTGCATACCAACACACACCAGACACACACAACAAAGGCATGTCTTTAAGACGCCCACTCCAAAAAAACACACTTGCCAACTCAATCCAATGCCATCCATGCCCTAAATGATGTCTAAATTCAACAGACCACACATAAACACTTGATTAATAAAGCTGTGGCTACCTGCTCTGAGCCTACTGGATGAAAGTAGGCCTGTTTACTGACAAGGCCAGACAAGCTAGCAGGCCTAGGCTTCAAAATGGCCATCAGCCACATGGCCAGGCCCAACAACATCAGTCAGAAAACCCACCCCAAAAAAACACACTTGCCAACTCAATCCAATGCCATCCATGCCCTAAATGATGTCTAAATTCAACAGACCACACAGAAACACTTGATTAATAAAGCTTTGGATACCTGCTCTGAGCCTACTGGATGAAAGCAGGCCTGTTGGCATACAAGGCCAGACAAGCGTGCATGCCTAGGCTTCAAAATGGCCTCCAGCCATATGGCCAGGCCCAACAACATCAGAAAGCCCACCACCAAAAAACACACTTGCCAACTTAATCCAATGCCATCCATGCCCTAAATGAATGTCTAAATTCAACAGATCACAGAGAAACACTTGATTGATAAAGCTGTGGCAACCTGCTCTGAGCCTACTGGATGAAAGCAGGCCTGTTGGCAGACAAGGCCCGACAAGCTTGCAGGCCTAGGCTTCTAAATGGCCACCAGCCACAAGCCCAGGACCAGCAACAGAAAGCCCACCCCAAAAAAAACACATTCCCCAACTCAATCCAATGCCATCCAGGCCCTAAATGATGCTTGAAAATGAAATACATTCAAAAAACACCAAAGGAACAGTTGCTTCATCATGCACACACCCATGAGACCACGACTAGCTCGGGCCTACTACTGACTACTACTACCCACAACATTTAAAAAAAAAAGAAATGATAGTTACCAAAATTAAATTGTAGTTGCAACAATTGCAATGGCCCCAATCAAACAGACACAACAACCACTTACTTGTAAAATATCCAATTCAAAAATCCTCAAATCCAATTGCAATGATGCAGCAGACAAAAAGAGTGATTTTTCCAGCTCAAAATCCAAAGGCAGAATGAGCAGGAGATGGACAAAGCACTGGGAGGAGCCTGCTGGACAGGTACAGGAAGTTGGAGATTCTGTGGCACTGCCTCCCTCTCCCCACCTTTTTTTAGAAAAGGACTCCTTGCACAAAAAAGGACAGCCAAATGTCAATCTGAGGAGTTTTTTCCATCCAAATCATCATTTGCAGAAGGTTTCATGCTGCTAGAGCTGATTATTCTTCTCCAAATTGAAATTTTTACATGTTCGAGTTCTCGAACTTCACATTACTTCCGCAGGATGTCTATGGCGCGTCCAAAATGACGTGATTGCGTTCTTTCGCTCCCTGTCGCGTTGGATATGATGTGTTCGGGGTCTCTCGCTCCTTGTCTCGTTCGATATGACGTGCCCGCGTCCTCACGCTCTCACTCGCGGTGGAGAATGACGTATTCGAGATTTCAATCATCTCATACTCTCGCGGTGCATGATCGCGAGAAGAAAGACGTGATCGCGCAATGAATTACTTTAATGCGGGCGCGAAATCTAGAGATAGCGCAACTGGCTACCCCAATCCAACATCTCGTGGAGAACGCGACCAGATCAGGAAAACTTGTCGGCGAACGCGGGGATTCAGGTAAGGCGATTGCGCACGCACGAGAATGTACACCACAAACCGACTGATAAAAATTCTCTATTAAACTACAAATCATTCCATCCCGTGCCCTGCGGGATAATTTACCAGTGGGGCAGTTTTTTCACGACCAAAGGAATTGTAGCTCCACTGAGAAATTTGTTGAGCAGGCAGCGGAATTGGCAGGCAAGCTTGAGAATCGGGCATACCCTAAAAAATAGTGAATAAAGCCAGGAAAAGGGCATTAAACACACCTATAGCAGCCTTGCTTGAGAGGAATGCTAAGGAGAAAGGGGAATGCCTCCCAGTGGTAACAACATTTGATCCATTATCTACCAGGAAACGACAGATCATTAGGAAACATTGGCCTTTATTGAGGATGAAGGATTTTGTTATGCCATCCCCGAGGATTGCGTTTTAGAGATCTAGAGATCAATTGGTGCATACTCTGCCTAGACAGGAGAACAAAACATCAGGACTGCCCGCCGGCCACCATCCCTGTGGGAGGTGTTTGGTGGTTGAGCTTACAGGAACAGTGAAGAGTGTTGAATTGGTGAATGGGAGAATATGGTATCTTAACAAATTCACCAATTATACCACAAATGTTCTATATCGATTGACTTGCCCGTGCGGGTTGCACTATTTTGGTTTGACAACCCTCATGATTAGAATTCAGGAGCACCTGAGTACCATCAAAGCAGGCAAATTGACTACCCATTTGGTGGGGCTCTATCGTGAATTGAAACATAATTACAGGTACATCAAGTGGATAGTGTTAGAAAAGGTGTGGGGAGACACACTCGGTATTGAAAACATACTGGCCACAAAAGATGTCTGATGGATCTATCAAGAGCGGGCTGATCGACAGGGCTTAACAATGTTATTGAGTGGAACAAGGTCCTAGTACATACCTAGATGCAAGAACCCACTTATAACATAACATTATCAGCAGCACTGAATTAGCTATGCATCCGCAAGGGTGGAGTCAACCTAAAGAATTTCTTGGAGAAACATACGCTATGCCAAAATTGGCATAGCATTAAGACCTGACAACTATCACACAGTAATTGGTCTGAAATTAGGATGCACTGAAGTTAGGGAAGTCTCTGGATATAATGGATCGAATATCAATCCCTGTTTGGATGTTTTTAGTTTGCCCTGAATAAAAGATATACCTGCAATACCTGGCATGTTAAGACTGAATCACCGTTGTTGTAAATAGAAAATATATAATTTTTATTTTAATATTGAATTTTCATCCCTTTTGAAATTAGGTAGCCCATTCTAAAGGCTTTTATGTTCCAAACTGTATTGCTGAACCTATAGATAAGATTGTAACTGCCAAAGAGAGATCAAAACGTTACAAATCGCCACTCCAAGATGGCGCTGAAAGTGAACGCTTTGTCATCAGCGCTCGGAAGTAGCAGGGCGTGTCAAGACGCCCATACCCGGGCGTTCAAATACTTGGAGAAAACAAATGGGGAACGAGCGAGAGCAAGGGAGCCGAACGCAGCGTTCTATCCGGTAAGCCGGGGGGTGTTTGAACATTAATTGGCGGCAATACGAAGGACTCAGAGGAGTTGGTCTGATGCTTTGAGCATTGACTAACACCTGGGTAACGATCGGTGTCGAGGGAGTAATGAAGGTGAGAGACATGTGACGTCTTTTTAGTGAGTGGAGTTCAGAAAGGTTTAAGGTAGGGGGCGTGCTGGAATGAGGCATACCGCGTCCCTGTCTAAACGCCAAAGATGTGTTGTTCAAAAGCGGTCTATACCCTTAGAAATTAACGAGTGGAAATGGGCTTGAAAGGGATATACACATATTGAATGTATTTTAGTTGTAGGTTGACGGAGAGCAACGTGACTGAGAAATCTGGGTACTGTGGACGAGTACACTTTATCCTTAGCAGGTGGCTGCTGGTATGCCATAAGTGGGCGACCACCTGGTAAATATTTTGGAGGCCCTGTCTCATTGAGCAGTAACATCAAGAAAAGTTTTTGGTGTGTATGTGTGTGACTCAGTGTTTTGTCTGGTGTTGTTTGTGTCAATTTTCAACAGGAATTATACTGTAATGGACAGTGTGGCTAGGACTGACCACTAGCCCTGAAGAAATTGCAGAGAATTATCAACAGGCAATGAATCATGTTGGCTTCTTTTACAGCAATGACTAAGCACAACAGTAGGTCTTGTTTTTAACGTGAGCATACACACAGCAGAGAATAAAAATGGAAATAGTGCCAGTGGTTGTTTAGCTCGTTTTTACAGTGTAGGAGCTAGAAAAATTATTTTCCAACGCTCTTACATAAGGGGGTCAGGTTTTTCACAAAGATTTTTTTTCAATTAAGTTGTGCACAATTTTTTTACATATATTATATAATTTATATGGTGTGGAGGCTGCCGATGATGATAAGTGGAGCACACTGATGTGAACCTATCAGAAGCTCCCTGGAGGGTGTTTCTGTGAGGTGCCTCCTCACCTTTCACACCCTTTTTGGTGGTGGGATAGAGACATTGTGTGAGAAATACACATAGGATATTGTTTGTGGAAGATAGTTACACAAATAGTTTTTAATAAGAATAGGAGCAACCCAAGTGTACAGCATTGTTTAGCTAGTACCTGAAGTATTATCACCAATAAGAGGTGTGGGGAATGCCCACGGTCTTTATCCTGAGATATAGAGCAGGTTGTTTGTGATAAAAAAGTTGTGAATGGAGGGCAACCTGCATTACTTCCCTCTGGAGCTCATTTTTGTGAAGGCCAAATGCAACAGGACAATGTAACGCACAGACATAGTCAACATAATTTATTCTCCCTTATGTCTGTGTTGAGTCGGTCAACAATAGACTTGCACAGACTACTTCAACACTTGCTTGCCGTACTGTAGGTCGAAATGGGTCACTATAGTGCTGCAATGGGCCTTGTGCAAGTTATCACTGCAGTAGAGAGCTTATAGACCATTCAAATAGCATGAAGTGGATCATCTGGGCATGCGAAAATGAGGACGTATCCTGTATTAGCAGTCTGTCTGTGAATGAGGCAATGAATGTGCTTCACAGTAGATCAAGAGGTGGTGGTGTTAGTACTGATGGTTCCACTACACCTGTGCAGCAGAGTTCAGTTCATAGTCGACACAAACAGTAATAACTCGTACATTTGCACCACATATTGTTTTGTCATTTTTGCTATTTCATTAACGTGTGTATTGATGTTTTACTTTTCATTTGAACATTCTGGGAAGTGAAATGGATTTTTCAACTCCCTTTACAACCTGAAAAAGAAAGGCACATTTGTATTGCACTGTACTTTTGTGCGTGGCTTTTCTCAAAATGTAACACACAACATCAATTACATACCTTGAAAGTAATTGTTTGCAATGGCCGTATGTCTGACTTTTCTTTCTGCTGCCAAAGTAAATTCCTGTGTTGCCTGTTCTGATGGCTTTGGGGTTCATTAGCATCAGATGTTCAATTGGACATGATTTCTAGCACTCCTTTCCGCATTGCAACATAGTGGAGAATTGCACAAGTAGCGATTATCTTGCAACTTGTCTCTGGAGAATTTTGTAGGGCACCCCCACTTTTATGGAGATAGCAAAATCTATTCTTCCATAGACCAGATGTCCTCTCTGTGAGAAACTGGGTCTGTGTGTGTGCTGCATTGTAGCGTACCTCACTTTGGTTGGATGGATGTAGATAATGTCCATAATTTCATGGCATATGCGCTTTCACCTGCAAAACATTTTGGAAATATGGTTTCAATTTATAACATTTATGTATTTAGGACATTTATGTCCTATAAATAGGCAGTATTTTCCAAGTAGATAGCCATCTTTCAACTCTCCTCTGAAAAGACGTGAGTAAATGACTCATTGCCTGAACATAAAGAGTCATGTGTACTTCCATGTTACTTTAATACGAGATCTGTTATTGTATACTGTGCATCACACACCACTTGTATATTAAATGAATGGCTGTTTTTCCCCCCTAAATATTTACTCATTGAAAGACATATGGAAGCACGAGGGCCATCAATACATCCAATTACATTTAGAAATTGGGCCGTGTGGTAAACATTTGATTTGGCTAACTGCAACTGCTGTGCTGGTGAAAATATGATGATGTATTCTCTGTACCATTGCATAAAGGAAAGACTTTAAAAACATATATAGAAGGGCACTCTGTGATAACCCACCAACAGTAGCAATGACACCTTGGTAACTCGCAGAGGCTAAAAATAGAGTGAGCATAGTACCTGCACATGGGTGGGTATGGAATTGCTTCTGAGAGTTTCTCTCAAGCTGAGGCCTTATTGCTGCAATTAGGTCTAAATTAACTGGACTACTCAGCCTATATTTATCAAATATTTCCACTTCATTTTATCCGTTCCTGTCTCCTCCTTCTCTGAAGGGCACTGAGAATCCACATCTTCCTCGCAATCACGTACAGTGCTGCCATTCTGGAACACCCTGATGCATTTTGGGCCTTTTTATGTGTTGCACCTGGCTACTACCTGATCAGAGTTGGTGGTAATTTGCACGTGCAAAATCTACTTTTTGCGTCTAGAGGCAGAACAGTTAGTAGAGACAAATGGAACACTAACCTGGTATGACCTGCTGGCGAGCATGATGGCGTGAAGTTAGTCCGACCACTCTCCTTGGGGTTACGGTTGGAGTTCAAATAGCACTGCTCCCCAAAACGTGCACCCAAGGGAATGGGGGAGTGGATAAAATAATGAACAGACTGGTAGCCTCCGTAACTGGAAGGAACCTCCCTTGCTGTCTCTTCAGTGTTCTGTTCCTAGAAGCCACCACCACGCGTGATAGCTGCAACGAACAGAGTGAGAGGATTGATTAACTAAATTGTTCCCCTGGCAGCTCACTCCGTGTAAGCGAACAAACACTCATATGTAAAGAATCATTCACATGTACAGTAGAGACCGGTTACCGGTAACGCAAAAGCCTTGAAGGAGTACATAATCATCACTCCATTTTCGTAGTATGAAGTAGCAGCGATACAGGTCATTGCTTTCCTTGAAAGTGCCTTAGTTTCTCTAGCCTCTGAAATCCATGAGGCAACATGAAACGCCAATAACAAACCACAAAGGTAGATCAGCGTTCTGCACAATCAATGTCACGAAATACAAAAAGATTAGTCAGATGGCATTCATACTGCCAGTACACTTAGCTGTAGTCTTTTATGGAGATAAAGAGGACCGCACCTCCTACGCGATGTGTCGTCCGTGCAGAGCGGCGTCCATTACACCCGACGGGGTCTCAGGAACCATCAGCAGACTCGAGCGCGTTGCCGATAAGTCACAAGAGACCAAGCAGTTAAGCCTCCACAAGCGGCAATTTTCTCGCATGACTAGTGAGGAAGAACTGTTTCCGGATACGGGGAACACACCCATTACCATGCACCCTCTGGATGCTGGAGCGCTGTGGCCTTCAGGACGTGAAAGGTAGCAGGTGCTTGCTAGAAGTATGCTTAAATAGTTCATGAATCCAAGTTTGCTACCGAAGTATGAAGGTGGTGGATACACCACAGCTCTCCCGTGATGGTTCCTCGTGCTTGTAGTTGTGACATGAGTCCTTCTCTTCTGCACCATGGAGGTTTTAGGCAGAGGTAAGTGACCCTTCATTCAAACTGTGGGATTAAGCCATAAATTATATTGCTGCCCTCAATGGGAACTATACTAGGCAGGATAGTGGTGTGTGTATATATAGTGTCATGACACTAGTCGGTATTTGCGAATGTTTGATACATACTATTTGCAAATCAGTGTTTTAAAATCTGTAACTGTGACTCACAAGCTCAGGTTGCTAAAATACAGATTCAATACCTTGTTAGATCTGAAAAATGGAGCGACAAATACTTTTGGTACTTTCGAAAACACAATTTTCACGGTTGGTAACTAATGTGCGACTGGTTACCAATTCGGTAATGCTTTGCACATCTAGCCCTTAATCTCTTCTTTCTCTGACTTGAAACTTTCCTTTCAGTCATACCCATTTTCTCCTCTTCAGTCACACCAATTATCTCTATGTCTCCTGTCCTCTGTCCAGTCATTACACTATGACGGTGATTGCACACAATTGGCACAGGAGAGTTCTAGTAAGCCCTTCACACCCTTCTAGGTGCTGTACAAGGAATAGCTTACCTAGAATTCTCCTGTTTGTTTTTTCTGTCCTCTGGGAGAAGGAACTTAGGATTGGAGGTATTTTCAGGTAAAGTGCGGCTTTCCTGCAGGACTTGTGATCCTCACTCCCTCTGTAGCGTGGGTTAGTGTGGAGGACTTACCTCACTGGGCAGCAGTGCATGTCCTCTATCTTTACTCATTCTCCCAGTGTTGGGTTTCAGTGGAGCTGAGTTTGAGAAGTTTTGTTTGGTTGTGTTTTCATCCCCCCACCCCATTCCAGGCTGTATCCTTTTCCTGGTTGGCATGAGCAGAGAGTGGAGCAATGCCGGCAGTGTTATGCGGCTGATGGCGGGAAGTGTGCATGCACAGAGCAGCAGAGTTCTGACTATGTGCGTCCTTTCGATTCCTTTCCTGCTCTAGGAAATTTCTCAGGGGGCAGTATAAAAGCACGCCTGACAGAGGTAAGGTGTTTTGTGGTTGATTTATTGATTCCTTGTTATTTGGGAGCATTTGCCTTTGTTGCTGGCACTTCGTATATTTTCCTGGAATCTTGGCAGTTTACCTATCTTTCTGTGTGCGACGGGGAAGCACACATCCAAGAGGTATCATACCTCTCTCACCAGGTCCCCTTTGTCCTACAGTTTGGAAGGAGCATCTTCTCCCGCCCCATAAGGCATAGGAAGGGTGGAGAGAAGGATGAGAAGGAGAGTATTTGATGCATAGCCCTAGAGACTTTAAAGGCCTTCAAGGATGATTCCGCTGAGGGAAGCAGCAAAGGGCTCCCTTCAAAGCTTCTGGTGGACACTCTTTCAGTATCAGATGTTTTCTCTGACCGCAGAGAATCCCTGCCTTACCCAGATCTCAAGAGAAAATGTGTCTCAAAGGAGTTGTAGCAAGAGATCCTTTATCAGAGAATATGGGTTATCCTGCTGTGTGGAGACTATCCTCTTCTCGGGACAATATGTTGCCGCAATTTTGCAAACCTCCTAATCGGGGACTTCTTATTCGTCAATATATTTTGGAATGAAGGATCCTGAAAAGATCTTGTTGCCAAGGTTGATGACTAAGCATTATCCCCTAGAAGACCTGGAAACTATTCTGCCCCTATTCTATTCAAGTGAATTCAGTGGTGGCCAGTTTGAGACGTTCCTCCTTGGCGAAAGAGAACACTCTTAAAGACTTTGCGGAGAAGAAGGTGGAGCATCAAAGTACGTTTTTTTACTGGTTTTCAGAGCTGAGGTTTATGGGGTATACACAACTCAATCTTTGCTTACAGACTTTAGGTTTGTATTTCAAGCCATTCAAGAGGAATTGAAGCATCAGATTCGTTTTTTTTAGGCATCTCTTTTGATGTGGTCAGATCCTCTACCCTTGCTAATGGAGCATCTATATCAACCAGGCAGAATTTGTATTTGAAATACTGGAACTCTGATGCAACCCTGAAGGCAACTGCCCTTAAAATGCCATTTGAGGGCCAGAAACTGTTTGGAGGAGAAACATCATTGTCTCTTGACGGAGAGGAAACATTCCTCATCTTTTAAGATATAGGTGTGTAAGTCTTACAGGTCTTCTCCAGGCCTCAAGAAATCTACTCTCCCACTAGCTATGGTGCCTCCGATTTATATCAGGGAGAGCTTTTTTAGGGCCTCCTGGCCATGAGCTGATAAAGAACAGGTGTTTTGTGCTCTCAGAAAGTGAGTGAGCAATAAAAATGACTTTAGGTCATGTTTTTATCTTGTCACATTTGCTCTGCGTTCAGAAACAGAGGTCAAATGTCAGCCTATGTCTTACAATTTGGAGAAGTGTGGCTCAATGGTTAGAGCGGCAGACCCTGGTGCAGAGATCTAGCCCGGGACCAGGGTTCAATTCCCCGCCTCGGCGGGTCTTGGGCTCAAAATTCCACGGACCTGATAATTCTCGCCTCGGTGCCTATTCCAATCATGGAGTCCCACTCTGCAACTCTGGGCAATAGCTTGCTTAATCTCCACAACGGCCCCCACAACGCTAAGGATGCCTGGCCTCCACCTTGGGGGTGCCCAAGAGTGGACGCCTCACAGGGAAAGCCAGGATGGGTTCCACAGCGGTATTCGTACAAGCGCCTTGAGACCCTTGCGGGTGAGTAGTACGCTATACAAGTATCAATTTACACATTTTACAATTTGCAGTCAGAGAAAGAAAAGTAAACACAACCTCAGGATAAAATAAGCAGTAAAGTTAGAGGGTTTTGTAAAGTGAACTGTACAAAGAGAATGAAATGAAAGGCTGTAGGATGGCAGGTTTGTTTTCTTACACAGCACATTTAAATATCTTGTAAATGAACTGTACATACGTTTCAAATTTTATTTTAGAAGTTATGAAAGCACTTTATAATTATTCTGTGTGATGAGAAGTTTTTAATAGGATAAAAACAGACCAGAACACTTTACTGGATAATGTGAAAATGATAATGTTTTGCTGAAACCCAATTTCCGCAGATTGTTTATACAAGCTATAGTTTTTATCTATATAGCTGCATGCTAGTGAGACAGTTTGACCATTTCAATGGAAAATGTGCTGTTTGTAAATGACAGTGTGGTACCAAATCATACTTTAGACAGTACACTTATTAAAATTGAGCATGAACTGGGAAACATTCTTGCTCCCGCCCTAATGACAATGCTATTAGTGAACTAAGTGGCAGATCAGGGTTTATATGTGGGCTTGATTCTTGTTGTACATAGAGCAAAGGTGTATTAACTCAGACAAAATAGTTTTTTGTACTACAGAAATGCTGAACCGGCATATTTGAAGATGCTCTCGTATGTGATAATGAAGAAAAAGGCGGCTCTGTAAAATATATGCTAGGATCCGATTATATCTCTAGTACATTAGAGTTCGGTCAAGTAGATTTTTCAAGTCACTAGACCTGCAAGTTTTTTTAGGTCTGTTCACGATAGAAATCTTTTAGGCAACCTCAAAGGAGACAAGCTTCTGATTCTTCTTTCAGACTCCAGGGCTATTGGTTTTGTTATTTCAGCAAACAAATCGGACACATGCTCCAAAACACAGAATTTCTTACAATGCCAGGTTTCAGGCTCCCTGATGGACTAGGGAGTTCCTCTGCAAGTAGAATTCAATAACGCCAGACAAATTGGTTTTCAGCATTGTCAGAAGAGGTTTCCAGAATTCTTGACTGCTCTGGATCCGTCGGGGATGATGCGCACCCCTATTAAGCTTACCCTTGCCTCAATGACTGGCTTCTTCATGCTCCTTCCATTATGGAGAACTTGGACATTTTGAATGCGCCCAAAGGGAGTGTTCAACAGATTGAGCCTTCTCCTCAACTTACTCAGGTGTCAGAAGATGCCCTCTCAGGAGATCAGGTTCATAGGAGCCATTTTACAGGATGGATTTGGTCAAAATTTTACTACCCCATGACAGCCTCGTACATATACAAATTTTGACCAGGGCTCTCCAGTCCTGTTCAGAGGTTTCAGCACGGTTTTGTATGAATGTCAAGGGTCGTATGGCCACCTGTGTGTTCACAGTTCCTTGGGCATGTCTACTCCGTTGTCCTTTCCTATGGCACCTGAACAATTTTTACTCTCCGAAGGCTTCCTCTTTAGACCGCTTGGGTCCTCTATCCGATAAGGTCAAGCAGGGGGTGGAGTGGTGATTATATATACACTATCTTTCTGAGGCATTCGTATGCATCCAGAGCAACCCCTCGTATTTATCACAGATGCCAGCAAGATTAGTTGGGGAGCCACCTGTTTCAATCAGTCATGGTCGTATGAGAGGAAGTCGTCGACCTGGAGGGAGCTCATGATGATCTACAGAGCGCTTTTACACTTCAAGGATCTCATCAGGCAGAAGGATGTTTTGGTGAGATCGGACAATCCCTTTGCCTTCATAAACCATCAGGGTTTGCCCTAGATCCAGGGTTTTCAATGAAGTGGCGACATAGATTGGTCTTTGGACAGAGTCCAGTCTTCTGAATCTGGCAACATCTTGTATCAAAGGAATACACAACACTCTGACAGATTAACTGAGCAGATAGTTTCCCTCGTCAATGAATCTGTCTTTGTCTACCAGAATCTTCCACCTGATATGCAGGAGATTTGGACCTCGGTTTCTGGACCTGTTCACTTCAGGGAGCAAATGAAAGGTCCTAAGGTTCAGCTTGAGGTTTCAGGAGGAGGTAGCATGCTGAGCAGACGCTCTGCTGGTATATTGGCCCTGGAATTTGCTCTGTTTTCCCCCCATTTCACAAGAACTTTGGCAAATCTTCAATGGGAGAAGGCTGAAGTGATATTGATAGTCCCTCATTGTCCGAGACGATCCTGGTTACCTCTTTTAAAGCGACAGGCGACTTGTCCTCCTCTGCTTCTCCCATCAACCCCATCTCCCTTCAAGACTCCTTGCCCTCCTTAAATATCATCTCGTTCTCTCGGGCTGGAGGTTGAGAAGGTGGACCTTTTAAGTAAGGGTCTCAGGGAAGTCTTGATCAAGACCATACAGAACTACTCTAGACATTGGTGTTCCCAGCATGATCTATTGGCTTCTTTCTGTCCTTTTTGGTAGATGGCTATCAAAGTAATTTTTCGTTATCTACTCTTAAAAACTCACTTGTTCTCTATCAAAGCCTTTAGAACACAGGATAAAGTTGATACTCTGATTAATAGAGTCTTTAGGAGTTTCTCTATCCCGAGACCTATGGTGAGGCTAGTTGCATTCTCCTCCCCGACCGATCCTTGTTTACTACCAAAAGTCAAGTCTTATTTTCTTTTTTTTCTTTGTCTATCACAACTCTCAAGAGATGTGATTCTCCCTACTTTCTTTAACTCTCCTTCCTTGGAGGAGGAGAAGTCTCTTCAGTCTTTGCATGTTAAACATCAAATCTCTAAAAAAGTTTTTTGACTTCTTACCAATAGATTCCAGGAAAACCGTTGCAGTGGCCCTAGTTCTTTCCCGCTTGGATTACTGCAACGGCCTTCTTGCCGGAGCCAGGAAGGCTACACTTAAGAAGCTCCAAAGTGTACTTCACTCGGCTGCCAGGTTAGTCCTGAAACTACCCAGAAAATCCTCAATTTCCGCCGCCCTAAAATCTTTACATTGGCTCCCACTGCACAAAAGAATATACTTCAAGATTCTGATTGTAGCATTTCGGGCTTTTAATCACACCGTCCCAAAATATCTCATTAAGCGCTTCCCTCACTACCACCCCAGCAGGTCTCTGCGTTCCTCCAATGACAATCTAATCTTGCCAACTAGGTTCTCTTTGAAAACCAAAGGCGGTAAAACCCTAACTCATCTTGCTACAAAAGCTTGGAACAGATTGCCCAAATTTATGAGGTCCTTAAACCAAGAAAAACACTTCAGGAAAGAACTGAAGACTTGGATTTTTAATCTTCCCGACGATTACACCATGGCAGCCATCTAACTTCTCTACATTTTGGAAGCAACCTGATCTCTCTACCTGGAAATCAGCGCCAAGATGCTCCTTCCGGAGCGACCGTTGCGCTTTACAAATACCACCACAAATCACAAATCACAAAACATGCTCGCTCCGTTTCTGTACAAGTCTCAAGCTTTCAGGAACACAGATCCACTTTTTGTGACTTCTGGGCTAGCAGGTCAAGGCAGGAATGCAACTGCGTTAAGTAGGTAGTTGAAGGCTACTGTTGCAGGGATTCTGCTCAGACACAGAACTGTGCACAGAGACTCAGGACCTCAGTGAATTAGGGTGTGCCAAAAACTCACTTAGTACCCAAAATCCCCTACCAGACTAGCATCAGTGTCCCATCAGCTCTTCGTCCTATAGCAAAGTAACCAATGATTAGACAACCCAGAACATGCGACTTAGGTTACCTCAGGTAAGGTGGGAAACATGTTATGTTATAATGGCTTTTGTAGAGCGCACGGCTACTCAAAAAGAGTGTCCCGGAAACATGAGCACTCTTTCGTTATACTCTCATACCAGTCCAAAATAGGGAGTAAAGGGAGACACGTGAAAGTGTAAAATATTTATTTTAACGCTGTGATCTCAGGTACAGCATCTTAGCTAATACAAACAGATATGATAAGAAATAAGATTGTCAGCATAGTTACGATTGCATAAAATACAAAGGTAGAAAGCATGTTACAATGCTAAATGGAAACAGGTTAAATATATACCTATATTTCACCCTCCCTTGCTAGTAGGTTATTTTATAACTAAAGAAAGTCTCTTAGGCTTGCATAGGCGACCCCATACCTCTAAGATTAGCAGGAGTGAATCACATCGAGTTCTGCACAAGCTCTTGGCATACGAATGTTCTCCAAGTGTGTTCACTCATGCCTATACAGTGCATTATTAAAGGCGCCAGTATCTGAGTTGGCCACAGCTGCATATATTTTATGACTAGAACGTGCGCTGATCAGTTTGAACAGCCACAGTGTTGAAATAACCTTGAAGGCCTCGGCACTCACTGTTCAGACTAAGCTTACGAAGCAAGTCCTGCAATGTAGAAAAACAAGTTATTCTCATGTGATGCAAAACACTCAGCCTAACTCTAAACAATAGCTAAAGTGTGTGCCTTGTGCAAAAGACAGCAAAAGTTAAAATGGCGTTTACCCTTCTAATAAGCGCATGCTAACTTAACACTCTGTGAATGCAAGGCATCAACCCCACTACACTACTATTATGCTGTGACTTGGTTCAGGGAAAATCTACCAGGGGAGTGGCTGCCCTTTCTGCAGAGTTCCAGGAAGTTTCCCTTTTACAAACTGGTCGAGCAGCTACATGGTCTTCAGACTCTACTTTTGTGAAACATGACAGACTAAGTAATATCCTGGAGTACTAGGAATTTCAAAAATTCAGTTTGGGAGTGTTAAGTTCAGTTCTTGATTAAGCTACTTGACTTATGCATTGTTATTTTATAGATTCAGTGTGCATTAAATCATTGGGTATGCATACTTTGTGGGATTTTTGTGTTTAACAAGGTCTTATAATTTGGTATGTCTCATTATGTAATGACTGAAACGATGAATGTAGAGGTAATGCACCATTTACTTACTGACAATCTTCATTACTTTCAGTCCTGTTCGTCCTCAGCATTACAATTCCACCCTCCGATCCATTGATTTTTGCTTGGATTTTACAGGAGGTTTCCGGATAAGCCATTCATTGTACAGCACCCAGGAGGGTGGGAAGGGCTTACTATAATTCTCCTACATTTTTCTGTCCAGTGTCGAGTCACCCTTCTAGTGTAATGTCTGTTACGAGGAAAAGTAGTACTAAGACTAATAAAGGTTACTTGTAAGTAATTGGGACATTCTCTCACATGCACTGACGCACGCACCCTTCAGTGAACGAGATGCAAATTGGACCCCAGCTGATGTTCTACTTTCATTGCTAAACAAGCACTAAATCAGTTCAGACGTGAATTCAAGATTCAGCGGTGGAACCCCGAAACCCATTACCCCTTTCTGTAAATTCATGCATCTTTCCCTCCCTAGCCCAATCCTTCTATAATAATGTGCATACAATCAACTATCATCATATATTGTATTAGTTTTATCTTTGTGTTACATTACATATTAATGTCTACCCACCCATCTGGTATAAGGTCTTTTACTACTTTTATCAGTAATTCTAAAATAACGAATCACAATCTGGCAAACGTCCCCGATTTCTTAAAACAAAAGGTCTAACCCTCAACATATTTGTGAGCTTAATACCAACTTTCAAATTCCCCAACGCATTACTAGTGCTTACAAGACTCATAATAGTCAACCCATAGCGATGCAGGCTAGTCTGGTTTGGTTGGCTGATTGGTTTCGCTTACATGTGTTACCGCCTTATCGTGTGACTCGTCTAGCTGCTAATACGTGATACTATTACATGCTCAGCCTTCTGTAGTTCACTGAATTTCTGTGATCTGATGGTTGTGCAAAGGTGACTCTTTCGGCTGGAGGCAGCCCTGAGAAAATTGGTATTAACACAAAAAAAAGGAAATGAAGACTGTTTCCCTTCATACATGTCATCTGAATGTGGTAAACAGCCTTAAAATGGGATTGCTCTACAGCATGTAAATTTGTTGACATATGTAGCGCTGCGCCTAGCAGTTTATCAGCTCTAGGGCCACCCTGAGCCTCGCAACTACTTTTCATTATGAGAGACAGTGTGTTCTCCAGGGTTCTGCTCCCACTGCTTTAAGGGAGGTAGCAAAGCTTGGGAAACATGGCTTGCCGGAGCTTGTTTTAAGACCCCTCAGGACAAAGGCACTCAGTTTTTCTGTAAGAGAGGCATCTTAATCTTAAGAATGTATGGGGCCTTGGGCAAAGACACATTTTGTTGCCTCCTGTGCGGAACATTGATACTTAATACAAGATAGAAATTGAAATTGTACGGATACAGAAGACAAACTGAGCTGTCAGCTCACATACATAACATAAAGGCGAGAATGGCAAAATATTTAGCAGTTGCATTTGATTTCTTTCTTATTTCTCAAATGTTGAGTATATGGAATTCTGGAGCTACAGGAATACATTCAGCTTGGTTTCAGTAATAGTTTGAGGCTGTCCATAATTGCAGTTATCGAGCTAGTTATGTGCTAATACACCTAACAGCACTGACACTTCAGGAAACAATGCTCAGCCTTTCCTGTTCATGATAAAATCTTTTATCACTGGCACGCATATATATGCACAAAGTATACCACATAAAGGCTATGTAGGATCAAACACATCATATACCACATATTAAATTCTAACCTTAAATAAACAATACCTCGAACCGATCAGCCCCTTCTGATGTTACATAAGGACCTCAGTCTTCCTTGAATCTGTCTGAAAAATTCCAGAACAAATACGGAAAAGGTTCCAGTCTTTAAAAAACACTCCAGGGGGCCATACCAATGACAGACATGTGTTAATCAAACGTTAGTAACGTATAAAAAATACAGAGGACATGTTCCATTCAGACTTAATTGCATTTTACAGAGTGGTTTTAAGGCAGGCATGAGGTACATTCTATAGTGCTGGTTACTAGTTCCTACTTACCTGCAGGGGATTCTTGTGTTAGGTAGGGGTTAACACAAAGGCCCTCATTTAGACCATCTCTTGATACCACCACAGACCTGCTGTGGCTGCCAGCAGTATTTGCCCGTGATTATATGGGCGCCTGGAAGATGGCATTTGACCGCATGGCTCTCCTCATGGATACACAGGTCTTATGAGTCCATTGTATAGGCGTCCTGAACTTTATTGACAGTTGCATTGTTGCACTTACTTTTCTAAAGTCACAGAGGTCTTCCAGGCTTAGGCTTCTGAGAGAGCTAGCATTGGTTTAACCCACCAACAGGCATCGGTGCATCCTTTATGTTGTAGACGTCTTTACGCATAGGCCTATGACTGCAAGTTATCTTCCAGGTTAAGCACTACTTGCATTGTGAACTATGTAATGGCAACGCAACCTCTGTACTGGGCACAGAAAACCCGTATAAGACAAATTCAACTTTTCTAAAGAAAACCGATATTCACTTTCTGCAAAATCTAGCACGTGGTGTCACCTAACCTTCCTTCCAACTTACAGAACTGACAGAAATAATAGATTCACTCTGCAAGCTCCATTCAAATGCAGAACAGAGAGCGCTGGGCAATGACAGACGTCTGTGTAGTGAGTCCAGGCTACACGTAGTAAGTTTTAATTTTAATTTATTGATAACTCAGCCAGACGAACATGAAGAGCCTCTAGAAGTCAGCAGCTATACAATACAACGGACTCTACAGTCTGGCCACCGCAAGCAACGGGGCTTGTGGAAGGCTGAGTTGGTGGGACAACACCTCATTTGCCTGTCCCTCAAAGCACCCCTGCCTAATACAGCCTCTAAAATGTATTGGAGTTTGAAGTAACAGTTATAGCCTAATTTGTGGGACATGTTTCTGTTACCTAAAGTGTTTATGTGTGCGTTTCCCAATGAAGTATCACTCTTGGGTTTCAAAGTATCACTAGTTTTTAACTATTTTAGATTTGTATAGTTTGTATTTCAGCCACCACACATTTTAGTATTCCGTAGGTATTTAACAGTAAGGTGAAACTAATGTAGCTTTGCTCCGATTGTCTAGGTTTAGGAGGTATTGTACAGAAATAAACTGTGTTTTTTCCCATTCTCCTCCATTTCCTCACATGATTTCACTCTAGGCAGTGTTTTGTGCATATATGTCTATCTGGGAAGCAAGCTCTAGAAGCATATACTGCAGAGGGTCTATATCCCTTTACCCTAAGATGGAACCGTTGCCTGTGTTTGAGAGGATAAAGTGTTCTCCATTAATGGGTTTTGGTGGCTGGGATTGTTGTCTTTGTTGGGGAGGAACATCTGCAATTAACAGTGGCAGTCATTCCCTAAAGTTGCAAACCTGCTGATTCATCCGCCCCATTGATAATAAGCATGTATTATACAGATGTTGCTGCATATGTCAGTGAATAAAGTAAAATTGCCAAGATGTACAACATAAGACCTAATTAAACTCACCCCAAAGTTTTATGAAGGGTGCGCTATTTTTTTCTCAAATATGGCAAATAGAGAGCTAGAATATGTCACACATATTTATCCCCTGAACTTGGAAAATACGCATGTATTTGTCACAGCTTATCCTAGCTCGTGTGCAAAAAAAAAGGGCTAATACTGACAGCAGACTGGTCTTTCACAGCTCCGAGCATGTGCCGCAAGGAAACGATGAGCCAAAGAAATTGCCTTTGGTCCAGACATTGAATGGGTTCAACCTTTTTGATTTTTCTCTAAACATTAACGCTGTTGTCATGTTTCCAGAATGGTGCTGGCAGTCTGGCTCTTAAACATCAGCTGTGCTGTCATCCTGCAAGGTAACCCTCGCCAGGGGACAAACTGCACCTTCACCAACTAAGAGCAGGCTACAGCCCACTGCCAACAACACAAAACTCGAGCTCGGTTTTCCTCATACAGCCCAAACTCTGTTTTAACAGCTGCTGCTTTCAGTAGGTACAGCAATAAGCCTGCCTGGTTTAGTCGTTTGGATGGCAGCATGCACTCTGGGGATTTTTTATTATGCTACTGCTGGCCTCACTTTTGCGATTGGAGGATTACCCTTGCAGTTCTTTTCCTCTGACTTCACTGACTGCTATTGTTAGGTTTCACCTGGCGTCCACTGCGCAGCAGTGTTCGCGCAGGCGAAATCTTATGTTAGACAGTACAGGGCTTTGTCCCGCCTCTCTCTTACATTGGCTAGCTCCATAAATGGAGGCTAGCCATTGGAAGAGATATGTGTCAATCTTCGCAGGAGCAGATTTGTGGGCGTTCCGCTGTTTTTTTTTCGCTCTCCGCCACTTTGTGATCGTCATTGCGGCGGTGGTTTATTTTTTTTTTCTTCAGAGTTTTTTTTTTGTCATTCCTCCAGGCCGACTCCGCCGTAAGAAGTCCAGGTGAGTGCTCCCCTCCCCTCCCGCTGTCCGTGTGCCCGTTCCTACCCCCCTCCCGCTGTCCGTGTGCCCGTTCCCGCCCCCCCTCCCGCTGTCCGTGTCTCCGACCCCACTTGTAAATGCTTGTTCTAATTGTTGCGCTCAGGCTGCAAAACATCAAAGCTGACCGTAATCATGCGGCATTTTTCAGCTCTTGCGCGCGGTTGAAAATGTGAAGTGGAAAATGATAGTGTTCGTCTGCGGGGACACGTGGCTTGCTTTTTGTACATACGTGTACTGAAGAGTTATGGCACATGCAGTGAGGTCTAGAGCATAACACCGCTGTGTCGTTTTTTATTAGTGTTGAGAGGAAAAAAATTTTATCTTGGCAATTGCGGCAGGTTGCCGTCTCCCGCTGGGTGGGGGCTGTCCCGAGGGCGTGGAGAGTCCCGCTCACAGGCGCAGGCACTTCACGCCCACTGGAGCTGAATGGCAGCAGAGCTGCAGCTGAGCGTCCCTCTGTCGATTGTAAACCCCCTCCCGCCCCCTCTTCTCTCTCACATTGTCTGTCTCGCTCAATTTTACTCCGTCTTTGGCCCGCTCCTTCTCTCGGTCTTTATCCCCATTTTCCTCTACTTATCCCTCTTACACCCTCTTGTTCTTTCTTATTGTCTCCCAGTTGTGTTTTCTCCGCCCTCCCACCCCCGGTCCTATTTAGTGCCTTTCTCACTCAACTTACGCCTGCTCTTAGAGCACAGCCTCAGAATTCTAAACGATGCGTCAAAAATAAGAGCAGTTTAAATAGCCAGTTTACACAAAGGCTGTAAGATGTGGTCTGGTGCCTTTCCATCTTTCCCGAATCGTTGCCGAGATGAAGCCGTCCCAAGATCTTGCCTGGTTATTTGTTTCTGCTGCATGATGGCGGGCCGTGCCTCCCTCTACAGGCACGACCCCCTCGGGGAGACTGCCCTAGCAGCCCCCCTCCTTCCCCCCACAGACGTCACCACAAGACATGAGGAGGGAGAGAGCAGCCGCAGGAAGGTAAACACCTGGCTGCCTCCCAACACGTGTAAACCCGCCACCAGCCGCAAACCACATACTCCCTAGAGATCCGGGGTAGTAGGCCGCAGCCAGGGACTCCTTGGCGACACTGTGTGCACCTGGCAAGACGGCTTCTTAGACCTGCAATTTTAAGAAACATGTTTATCCAATTGTGCAGCGCAACGGTAAAACAGGTTCCTCGCAAAGCATGGGTTACGTTCAAGTTCTTGATCGGGCAGCTTGTGGATTCCTACTTCTACAAGAATAGTGCCCTCACAACGATAATAAGGAAGGAGATATTCCCATGCTTTAAAATAGAAATATGCAACCCAGGCAAGGCTCAATGCGGGCTCTTGCCACGCTCGACCACTGTCCCATGGAGAATGGTGAGCCAAAACAGAGCAGAGTTTCTGAACCTTGAACATGGTGTGGAATAGCTGCCAGCCTCAAATTCACCAAGAGACTTAAGCACGCAGTTTGAGGCACGCTTGTCACCCCAAAAACCTGCTAAAATGCCATAGGTTAAGAAGGGGCACTTATGAAATATTTCAAAACTTTCATTCATATTGCGTTAACACGACTCTGATACCCTCCCTTCAAGAGCCCGGGGTTATCGTCCTCCTCAAGACAACACTGAAATACTCTGGTATAACCGGCTTTTTCAGCACAATTTCTGTTAACAATTAGCTTAAAAGCCACAGGTATTGGAGACAGTTAAGAAAAAAAAAGGGTCATGCAAATTCACGTTTCATCATGTCGCAAAATGTACAAATCATGTTTAGGTTTCGCTTACCTGACAGCCATTGGCTTGCCCAAATTGTGGCTATCCCACCCACCCCTTAAGTTTGCCAGAAACCGGTCCCCGGAAGCTTGTTTCCTTTCCAGTAAAAGAATTGGCTTGGTAGTTTGGTCTGCCCTGTTCCCATGATGCACTGGGCCAGGGACAGACTAATTTGCATGTAGCCAGGTTCTGAGCTGGGATGGTGCAGTGAGCTAAAAAACGGTGATGGATCAAGCCCTGATCTGTTGACTGTGTAGGAGTGTTCTGCTTAATTCAGATACTCTGTCCATCACCACCCCCTTTTCTGAATCGTTTTGTCCACCATAAGCGTGGAAGGGTATGCTCAGACATGAGTCCCTTGCTCACTGCACCATCAGGATTCAAGCAAGCCGGGCCGAAGACGGCTGTAATGCCAGAAACCGGTCCCCGGAAGCTTGTTTCCTTTCCAGTAAAAGAATTGGCTTGGTAGTTTGGTCTGCCCTGTTCCCATGATGCACTGGGCCAGGGACAGACTAATTTGCATGTAGCCAGGTTCTGAGCTGGGATGGTGCAGTGAGCTAATGGTGATGGATCAAGCCCTGATCTGTTGACTGGGTAGGAGTGTTCTGCTTAATTCAGATACTCTGTCCATCACCACCCCCTTTTCTGAATAGGTTAAGAAGGGGCACTTATGAAATATTTCAAAACTTTCATTCATGGTGCGTTAACACGACTCTGATACCCTCCCTTCAAGAGCCCGGGGTTATCATCCTCCTCAAGACAACACTGAAATACTCTGGTATAACAGGCTTTTTCAGCACAATTTCTGTTAACAATTAGCTTAAAAGCCACAGGTATTGGAGACAGTTAAAAAAAAAAAAGGGGTCATGCAAATTCACGTTTCATCATGTCGCAAAATGTACAAATCATGTTTAGGTTTTGCTTACCTGACAGCCATTGGCTTGCCCAAATTGTGGCTATCCCACCCCTTAAGTTTGCCCCTCTCACGCACCCCCTCATCCACCCTCACACCCCTTCACCCACCCTCACACCCCTTCACCCAACCTCACACCCCATCCCTCACTCACCCTCACTCACTCACCCTCACACACACACTCACACACCCTCTCACCCTCACACATCCTCACACACACTCTCACCCTCACACACCCTCTCACCCTCACACATCCTCACTCACCCTCACCCCCCCTCACCCCCTCTCACCCTCACACCCCATCTCACCCTCACACCCCCTTACCCACCCACACTCACCCTCACACACACTCTCACCCTCACACACCCTCTCACCCTCACACATCCTCACTCACCCTCACCCCCCCTCAGCCTCACACCCCCCCTCAGCCTCACACCCCCCCCTCAGCCTCACACCCCCCTCAGCTTCACACCCCCCTCAGCCTCACACCCCTCTCAGCCTCACACACACCCTCAGCTCACACACCCCCTCACACACCCTCACCCACCCACCCTCACCCTCACTCACCCCCTCACTCACCCTCTCACCCCCTCACTCACCCCCTCACTCACCCTCTCACCCCCTCACTCACCCTCTCACCCCCTCACTCACCCTCTCACTCACCCTCTCATCCTCACATCCCCTCACCCTCCCACCCGGTGCTCTGTGTGTGTGTGTGTGTGTGTTGCTGTGTGTGTGTGTGTGTGTTGCTGTGCGTGTGTGTGTGTTGCTGTGTGTGTGTAGCGCCCTGTGTGTGTGTGGCGCTCTGTGTGTGTGTGTGTGGCGCTGTGTGTGGGTGTGGGGGTGCAAATGCAATAGGTCTCGCATTTGCAAGAGATTAAGCTATTGGCATTGTAAATGACAATGCCATTTATTTATCTGTTTTCAAAACCAACACATAAATAATAATTTTGTCATTTACACTGCCAATAGCTCTAACTTTTGCAAAGGCGAGACCGTTGTATTGTAAATGCTTGTTGTTTCTTAGTGCTCTATACCACAGACTTGCAGTTTGTAAGCACTTTAGTTTAGTGTTGGTATTACTGAGACGGAACGCGTGCAGCACATATCTGTGTAATGTTATAGGTTTAAATCTCGACAAGGCCACTCTGTCTTTACCTTTTTGATGGTGTTGAAATGAGTACTCTTGAGGTAAACAATTTATACTATTGAGTATCAAACCCACCTAGCCCACTTAGATTTTTTCCTGTAGTATATGGTCAAATAAAATTAGTGTTTGCTTTAGCTTTTTGCCCTTATTTTTCCCTTTAACAGTTTCCATTTTTTAGATTTCGGTGTCTTTTTTTTTTGATCTTTGAGTAGTTTGATGCTCCTTTCCTGAATCAACGCACTAGGGAGACTGATCAGTTTGTAAGAATAATGGAAGAATGTTTATGATTTCGTAGACAAGAGGTAGGTTGCTCATGAACCGGGATCATGGGTCCTATGAATTTCATATGTATATGCCCCACTTTTCAAATTGAAACTGTGTTTTAATAGCTAGTTACAAGTACAGTTAAGTATTTACATGTTTATCAACTAACTAATTGCTTGTATTGTATCTAGGCTGCCTTCAAAGAAGCCACATCAAAACCTGCTTGACCGCACCACGCAGCAAGTATTCACATTCTTGTCCTAAGGTAAATTTTAGTATTCCTTACTGTCTGCTACGCTTTGAATCAACATGTCAGAATGTCCTCCGATTTGCTGTGGAAATCGCACACAGACTGAGAAAGAGGGTGGTAGAGCTCCTTTGATGTCATTTTACCAACATACCCTTCCACCCAAGTGCTGAATCACTTTGGAAGTGGACCCTTATGCTGCAGGCAGCGTTTGCCCTGATTGTTCGTTGGTAGACCCATCAATAAGGGTGCGCACTAGCTCATCACAACACCTCCATATTTACATTTTCAGAATTTGGGTCGTTTTCTAGAAAATCTGCAATTTTTCTTGTCACTATTCACATAAAGATTAAATGTGCGTATTCTTTTTAACTTTCCACTTTTCTACTCTCTCTAAGCTTGTTAATGTGATAGTGGCTTACAGCAACTTTAATGTCATGTTGTGTTGTGTGTATTTGTCTAAACGTATATTTTCTGCAGCATGTCTGGACTACCACCCAGCTTTTATCTTTATTTAAACTCAACTGAGGCTTGGGAACACTTTCTTGTTTTTAAAATAGGCAGGTGTTGGAACCCGCATTGACTTTAAAAGATTTCACCAATGAGATTTGGCACTGCAATTGTATATACTTTGGTAGTCCTATTTGTTTTGAGTTCCTATGCTCAAGTTCGCATTTAGAGTATTTTATATACTATTTTCTGAACCGCAAAATGACAGCTGATGTGGAGGTGTTGGAGTTTTGTCTCTCCCTTTAGTACATAATAGATTTTTTTTTTTTTTTAGGGTCGTGGTATTTATTTGCTTGAGAATTAGTGAAGGTAAGTAGTACTGGCTAAAGAAAATTGCTGTTTATTTAAAATAAAGCCATAACAGCACAGGTTGGTCTTCTGCATAGGTCAATTAATCTGCCACTGGATTATGGTTCAAGCTGCTAAATCATTTACCATGAATAGTAACCTGCGCTGAAAGCCTCCAACATCGCATAAATGTATCTGCCTCGATCAGTCAAGCAGACGTTTAAAAACCTGCATGAACGAAAGACATCTATGTATTTGTAATGATGCATGTAACCACAAAAAGGTAAAACTATACACATTTTGGTTCAGATGCTTTAATTTCTAGAGTGACATACAATTTAATTATATTTTTTTAATAAGTCACCAGATACAAGTATTTATTTAGAGCAAGAACCACTGTGGACTAACGCTAAATAAATACTTATAACATAGCTGCTAAAATTGTCACACCGTGTAACCTTTTCTTTTTAATCTTTTATTTTCAAGAAGATAATGTACAAGCATCACATATGCAGTGCGATTAAACTTGGGTGCAGAAAAAAATTGTATAGAAGTACCATTTTACATTGTCAGTCATTACGATTCACATCAATCAGGTCACAGTACTTCACATAGGAAATACTGCGGAGGTTAGATAAGTAAAGAGCACACAGTGACATTGGAGTACCAGGGAGGAACACCGTCAAGACAAGCAAGAAACTGGATTACATCGGGTGAGACCTACCACAGGTTTATTTGTCAGAATCTACACCCTCTTCACTGAGGTCGCCCTGTGGAGCCATAAATCGGCCACACAATGACACCCATACTTCCACGTCATCCTGGAGCTTTTCGTCAGTTCTACTACTCTTCATATGTAACTCCTCCGCCAGTGACTACTCCACCACATCCTTCTCCCAGTGAGCCGCTGCCGGTGACCCCTTCCACACAATCGCAATGCACCTTCTGGCCAACACCAGCGCTGATTGCAGAAACGTATAAGCCATTTTCTTCCCCTTGGGTCTCGCTAAGCTTCGCAGAAGGCAAAACTGGGGCGTTGGGGCACACTGTAGTGCCGTGGTGCGTTCAAGTCTCCACAACTAGTGTTCAATAAGCATACTAGTGTCCAATAAGCATGCCCCAGTGGGCATCCCCAACCCAGGTGTACAAAGTCTTTCCCTTCAAAACTACAGCAGGAGCAGGTAGAAGCTCAATCTGGATATGTACGGCTTACTCAAAACGGCATCATGTAAGTGCTATGGAAAAAGTTAAAATTAATGAGCTTAAACTGCACATTACTAGAAAATCAGAGCACACACTCTCGCCCAGACCTCATCCCCTGTTCCGAAAGTCCGAATCCCAGGCCTCAGGAGACCGCAAGAGCCCGTTGGCCATATCCGCCCCCATGGCCTTGTAGAGCAGCAATACCAAGTGTCTCCCCATTCCGCAGGACAACATGACCTACCCAGGGTGCCTGATACCGAAGAGACTGCTGGGAAGGTCTCCCAGGTGTGTCGAGCAAACTCAGGCAGGCCTACATCTTGTAAAAACTGTACAGGCCCCATTCCAAATGCCATGTGTGCATCCTTGTAGGAGATAAAGGACTCGTCCAGGTATATGTCACCAGCCACATCGGGCCACATGCTGCATTACTGCTGCAAAAACATAGAACCCCATAGCCATGGCTGTCCTACTGCGCTTGCCCGTTCATAACAGTGAAGTAAGCAGAGAATCCAGCTACCTTAAAACCCAGAAGGGCAGGGGCAAAGGGAGTTCTGTATCTTATAAAGACCATGCGGTAGGAGCACCATCTTGGAGACTGCTATCCTGCCCATAAGCTGCACATATCATACTGCATCTGGGCCTTTTTTAGGTCTCGCCTAGCGACGCAGCGCAAAAACGCGGTTGCTAGCGAGATCTATTGTTACAAACTTGCTTTGGAAGGGAGACAGGACATGTGCACGCACAGGACGGACTGCAATTGTGAACGCGCCCGTGAACGCGTACAACGGCGTTAGATAAACTTGCAGGACAGGGGATGTGCACAACTCCCCGGACTGGAAATGGGCACACGTACGACTGACTTCCTTTCACATATGCATGCAACAGCAAGGTGTGGGCTACCTTACTCGACAAGGACAGTAGAAATTCAGGGCAGCTTTAAACACGGGCTGTTGTATTACAGCTACCCCCGCATTCCTTATTGTTAAGCCTTCTCAGAGCTCATTGGGTGCTCAGAGTACCTCTCAGCCCAGGCGGCTGCCGTCATGCTGGCCGTGCCGCCGCAGGAGCGTGTTTTGGTGCGTGCCAGGCACCACCACAGTTCAGGCTCCGATTAAAACTCGGAGCCTCAGCGCGGATAGACGGCGTGTCTTCTCTGGCGATCTTCAGCTTACGCCGGGACAGCCGATGTGCACGCTTACGGCATCTCGTGCGCTCCCACCCCGCTTTCAGTTTTGCGCTCTCAGCCAGAATCCCCGGCAGCGCTGTGAAACAAACACAATGAAATATGGAGCAGAAAGTGGAGCAAGAGGCAGGCAGCGATGCACATTTGGAGTACTTTGGAGAAAGTACGCAAGTACTTGTGAAATGCTGCACGTCTGCCTGTGCCAATCCAGGGACAGTCAGCGGCTGCCTCAGTTTGGGCCCTTCTTATGTGGCTCTGCGTCAAGGTGGCTGTAAACGGCGACCCCCGGGCCTTGGCCGCATGCCAGGGGATGCATAATTGAAATACCCACTGATAGCCGCCCCTGCCACCTCCCCCGAGCGGGGCAACTGCCCCTCTATATTTGACGCCACCAGGGCACTATCCAAGAATGGATACGGCCCGGACGAATTCTTCGGCAAAAATTTGCCGGGTTATGTCCATTATCGCCGCGTGGCATGTCACTTGTCAGTGAGCTGGAGAGAAAGGGGGACAGAGAAGCCATCCCAGCCTGTCCCTGGACTCACTAGCACTGCCCTGCCCGCATCCCCTCGCGCACCTGGGACTCGAGCGCCACAGGAGCAGGGCGTCCGTGTCAAGGCGCCCGAGAGAGGGGAGCGGCAGAACTGAGGCCGGGGGTCAGGTCTGACGGGTCACTCACACCTCACAAAGGCCAGCATCATGTCCCCCTAGAAACCCCTGCCAGGGCTCCGGATAACCCAGGCCTTTGAGTATTTTCACAGTGATTTGGTGATTGCGTGTGTCCGTGTGGCATGCGCTGTTGTGTGAGGGGAGTCCTGATCTGTGCTTTGCTGGTCTCGTGAACATCAGTCCAATAACTGCCTGCACCTTGTGGAGTATGGCTGTCTATAGTTTTTGTACCTAAGTCTGTGTTTAGGTGGTGGGTGGTGGTCTGAGAGGGGCCCTTAACGCTGCGTTCATTAATTGAGTGTAGACGTGTATAACAAGGTCACTGAAATCAGAACTCTGCCAGACGTGTAACTTGTGCGTGGCCTGTGGTGGCTTTTGCTGCAGGCTGAGCAGGTCTAATTTAGGCCCCCACAGCACGTGAGGGACAGGGATTCCGCCTTCCACAGAGCCCTAATTTTGCCTGATGGGCACTCCCAAGACTTTAACAATAATAAAAGACATTACCAGGCATACTCCTAGGACTTTTTATGACTTTCCTAAAATGTATAAATCCATGCACAGCATAGAAGTAGATCTATCAGTCAAAGTTTTTCTTGTGAATTGACCAGAGTAGCGTTAGGGTCGGGCTTTGAACCACTTTATGGGGTAGTGGGCCGGGGATGCCTTTTTGAGATATGTTTTTTATTTAAGGAGTTATGGCAGCATCATTGATCTTGCAGTTACGCAAGCTTGAGCTATTGACATTGCATATAACAATGCCTTTTAATGCCTTTTTATTTTTGTTTTAAAAAGACATAAACAAAAGGCATTGTCATTTACAATGCCAATAGCTTAAACTTGCGTAACTGCGAGACCTATTGCATTGCAAATGCTTGTTGAATCAGCAACCATAATTGCCAGGAATGAAACCTACCGAACTCCCACCACGAGACTTCAATACAGAATGTCCTCTTGCGGGGTTCCCACCAGCACTGCCATTGGAAACAACAGTGATTTCCTTCAGTTCAATTGCAGCCCGAAACCACCCCAAATTTGTCTGAAATAAGCAAAAGCTCACAAAGTAACTGCAGAGGCACCCTGATATAAAAATAAGATGACACCCGACAGGGGCAGCCCTATTACCCAGAACTCTGGGGCCATTAAACAATGTGAAAACCTCAATGGTTCAGTGAAGAAAGATATTTAATAAACAACAAATTTAAACAGAAAAAAGAAAACGAGGTATCCACAAAAGAAAATTTTCAAAGCAACACAGCCTATTATTGATAAATTTGTACAATAGTAACAAAATATATATACATAGACAAACAAATTGTGCTCAAAACGTTACACTAGACAAACCTATATTGAGAATATACAGTGTAAACGAAAACAAACGGTAACAATGGCAAAGGGTTATTGATTTGAGTGAAGTTTTTCTGTATTGAAAACAGGATCATGACACCGTTAATGCTTTTCCTGCCAACATTAACTGTGTCATGTACCTGTTTTCAATACGGACAAACTTCATGTATGTGATCTGCCCCATCACCTGTCTCAATCTGCCACTGTTGATTCAGTTCAGTGCCTAGCAGCTAACTGCAAGTATAGACACACAAGTAATCATGCAAGTAAAGCAAGAAGACCCCTGTGAAATAAAAATTAAAAAGTGAATACACAAGCTTTTTTTAATCAGTGAACAACAATGTAGATGTATCTAGGGTTCTGCGCCCAGAAGCGGTTCATGTGTCACATACTTTATTCCCACTAGCGGGGGAGATACAGCCAGAGGAGCTGCACGATTTTGCAAATGAGGAACTATGTTCGAGTTTCGGCAGTGGTTTAACATCCTGTGATTTTGGGCAAAATGCTTGCGTGCCCAAAAAGAAAGAATTTGACCTCGTATAATGTAACTAATAATGTGAAGTGCTTCAATACCTTTTGGATCCAGTTCACACTGTAAAAAACTGCACAGAAAGCCCTGGATTTCGATCTAATCTGTGCATTTGAAGTGCTCACATGCCTACAATCGAAATCTCACTACAGGGCCGATTCTGTCGTTCGGAAACTGTTCCGAACAATTTGGTCTCGGAATCATTTCTGAACGAATTGAGTCCTTTGACTCCGAACAACCAATTACGATGCTTCCCAATATCATTCGGTCGGACCCATTGACGTCAATAAGAGCCTGTGTTCCGAACGAGAACATAGGCTCCCATTGAAAAAAGGGGTGGTTGGGCAAAACCTTGTACCTTGTGACAGACACCATGGTGCCTGGCACACTGTGCATGGTTGTGTGAAGAGGTGTCCCATGGCTATCCCTACGGGACCGATTCGGAAGGCCCCGGGTGGAGGGGGGGCCTTCCGAATCGGCAGACCACATCGGAACGGCTGTCTGAATCGGTCATCGTAAATGCTCATTCGGAAACCATGTCCATAGAGCTGTACGATTCGGCTCCGAAAGTCTCTGGCTGTCCGAATGCCTTTCGGACTGCCCAAACAGTTTCCGGGCATCGTAATCGGTTGTTGGGAAATGTGTACTATTCATTCGGAAACAAGGGTTCCGAATCTGATTATGCAATACTGAATCCCATTCGGAGCCTTTCTGAACGACGTCGGAATTGGCCACTAAGTTGCAAATGGTACACTTGAAAGAAATTTAACCAAGTTGTTCAACAACACTTTGCAGTTATAGGTTTAGCAATGGCATGGACATTAAGAAATCTATCCAGCATTTAGTCTAATTTCTAAAAATCAGTTTTCATCTTCTCGTTTGCAGCAGACGAGCAAGTGAGACTGAAATGTGTCTTTTTTTTCTTTCTTTGAAAACTGTTTGAATTATGCTGTGGCCAATCACAGATGCTGTAACATTCTGTTTTATTTTGGGACAGCTCAGTAAGTGGTGTGTCCGCAGGCCCTGCAGTCGAATGCTACCTTTAGCAGCTCCACACACTGCAGAGCCTCCTATTAGGTTTTGGAAGAAGTACATCTGGCAGAGTAGCCCATAATTCATATCCAATCTCTCGATTAACCTTCAGGTCACTCGATTAACCTTCAGGTCACTATCATTACTAAGGAGAGGATGTGGAATTAGGTCCGGAGCTGCAGACTTTGGGACTTGGGAACTATGTTTGACTACCTGCTTGGACTCCACATCCTGTGATTTTTGCAACATCACTTAATCTCCTCTTGCCTCAAAAATGAATGTGAACTTGTGAATGTAACTGGTGGTTGGGAATACTATCCTATTAAACTGTCATCTTGCATTTATTTTTAACAATACTGATTTGATGTCCACAAGCTGGTATACAAAATCTGTAGAGACTGCTGCATACAAATGAAAGTAGAATTTGGCCTATTTAGGCCTCTAAAATCATATTTTTTTTACCAGCGCTTTAGGTCTAGTGACTTGAATAATCTACTCGACCTAACTGTAATGCTCTGGACCCATAAACAGGTCACAAACTGTGTGATCCTAGGCAAATATTTTATTTTACTGAGCCACCATTTCCTTCTTTATCACATATGTGAGCACCTTGAAATATGTAAGCTCAGCAGGTCTGCTGTATGAAAACTCTTTTGTTTAGTTTAATAGACGAAACTTTTGCTCCATGTGTAATCGGAATCGAGCCCCCATATTGTGTACACATGACTCCTAATTTGCCTCTTAGATCACAACAGCATTGTCGTCCAGTCAGGGGCAGAAATGTTTCTCAGCTCATGTTTAAAAGCTGTAATTTTTAATAAATATATCCTTAAAGCATGAAGTGCTAGTGCCCTATAATTTACAGTCTGCATATGTCCCACTGAAATATACACAAAATTTCAAACTCCATACCTGCCAACTCACACTGTGCCACTTGGTGACCCGCAATATCGGCTCCCATCACACAGTCTTCCGGTGAGGAACCAATATCTCACTGTGGCAGGGAAAACAAGCTGAAAACCACTGTAACTAGTGGTTTTCCAGCTCATTTTCCAGGGCTTTGTACTGCTGACGTCGATTAAGGGGTGAGAAAAGCACTCCAGGACATCGGCACCATCCTCCGCAAGCTCTTTTATGTGGCGGGGAGTTTGGGGGGTCAGGGTGGAGCTCAGAAGTGCCTCGTCGGTACTTCTGGGCACGAGGCCCCGCCCCTTCTCACAGTGACATTGTTCAAGTTGGCAGGTATGCAATTGATATGCAATTTTATTGATAATGCTATATATTGTACAGACCATCATTTTTAAAAATCGAGTTTCTGCAAATATTTATCATCTGCACATCACCAAGTAAAGTGTTCTGATTTGTTTTGATCCTATTAAAATCTTTGTTTCTATTACACTCCTGAAATACAAAAAATGTGCTTGCCTAATTACTGCTATATTTTTAAATAGTTATACTGTTCTTTTACAGGCGTTTAAATGATGTGTGATTTTTAAAAAACCTGACAACCTACAGCCTTTTATTGCTTGTTGGGCAATTTACTATACAAAATCCTTTAACTTTGCAATCAAAGAAAGAAAAGTAAACACCAATCTCTTCGATAAAATAAGCAGCAGTTTGTAAAAAAAGATATAAGTTGACATCTGACCTCTTTCTTTGAATTTACATTAAATGTGACAGGATAAAATAGTACACCCTGAGAAAATCTGAGTCGTCATAGTAAATGGGCAAGTATTGTATTGTATTGTAATTGCATTTATATAGTGCTTACTACCCCTGACAAGGCATTGAAGTGCTTTTTTGGCGAGTAGGCGCTACTCCGGAACCCATAAGGATTAGTGGTGAATTAGTATATTGAAATATGAAATTCATTTGAGTGGTGGATATTAGTCAGTTATTTGGCTTGAGAAGGATAGCGGAGGGATAGAAGAAGGAAAAGGGTTTGCAGTTATTTAGTACTTGTTACCCCTGATGGGGTGTTAAAGCACTTTTCTGGCGAGTAGCACGTTACTCCGGACCCAATTAAAGGATTAGTGTTGAATTAGTATAGTGAAATATGAAAGTCATTTGAGTGGTGGATGTGTTATTCATTTATTTGGATTGAAAGGGTAGCAGAGGGATAGAAGAGGGACAAAGGTTTGCATATATATAGCGCTTGTTACTCCTGATGGGGTGTTTGAGTAGATTTTCCAGTGCCTGATATTCTATTTTTAAAACTTGTCAGATGTGGGTGTTGTGTGTTTTCCATTGTAAGGGGGAGATTCCAAGCTGTATTGACTGGCACCTATCCCCCTCAGAGGTCAGACTTGTTGTACAAAACAGAAATTCTATTAAAGGCTTTGAGTGTTCCTTTATAAATGCCTGTAGGAACTGTATATTTGATCCATTTATCACTGAAACAGTGCTGAAAATTGTCTCAGTATATTCCAATTTGTAAAAATGTCTTGGGGGAGGAAAACTCCCCCTCTCCCTCCTTCCATCCCAAACCCCCAGGCAAAGTTTGTTCCAGACTGCTAGAAACGTCTCTGGCTGATTGCCTAATCCAGCAAAATTATAGAGCTGAACAAATATTTGATGTCCAAGTAAAAATGAACATCTTCAAAGAAATGAACAGTGCATCAAAATAAAATTGTAATCTCATAGTTTGCATTTTATCTATTTATTTTCAAGCGGAGGAAATATATTGAGTTGGAGGTATATGCTAAGCCCCATCAAAATGCAATTGAAATCCTCGGTTTCTAAAAATATTGCAAGTATTTCAATTAGTATTTAAGCAGTTTATTGTTGTGGGTTTTTTTTGGCACACATTTATTTTGCTCACCTGACCAACCTACAATGCAGGAGGACCCTTTGTTTAAATTCATTGCAGGGCCCATTGTTTAAATTCATTGCAATATCCATTTTATACGTTATGCCCATACAAGACAGCCGTGCTAAAGGATATAAGGACAACATAATTTATCTGATAGACTTCTAGCTGCAGCTTCCTTGCCTTAGAATTATCCCCAGGCCTCAGATTGAATCTTTAAATTTTTCATGAGCAGTACCCCCTGCGCACCGGTAGGTGACTTTGTTCGGCTCTTCGTGGTGTCGTCCGCTCCAGAAGTAACATTTGTGGTTCCTACAGAGGCACCACCCCAGTGCACTGACTTCAGACTTTTCATTCCATGCCAGTCTGCACAGAAGAGCTATCCCCCCCCCCTTCCCAACCACCCCCCCTCGCCCCCCCGCTCCCCCCACCCCCCCCCAAGTGACCTTTTGACTGACACTCTTTTTGGCACTTTTATTCAAGATTTTATAGACTTTGTTTCCTGGTGCGGCAGGGATGTCCACAAGGGAGGTTGGTTTCAAGGCCCTGTGGCGCCTGTCACTCACTGGCAATTGTCAGTGACGCGTCCGCACCTCGTCTTTTGGTGCCTTGAGCATGACGCCAACACATGCATTGATAGTCAGGCCATGCACCCAAAGGCCTTGCAGTAGTGGTTCCCCCAAGCTCCTTGCTGCTTGACACAACTGACCTGCTAGGCAGAGCCATTTCATAGTTTGTGGCCTTACGAAGCCTGGCCTGGATGATGACGACTGGCTTTTCTGGGGAGGTCTAGGCCTCACTCTGAGACATGCCCCGCCAGTCTCTTCAGAGATGAGGTGGATTTATCGCTGGAGCACATCAAGGACAGTAATCATACGGTAAGGTTTTTGGGCCTTTCCATGGCCCTTAGTCAACCACTGTCTGCCTTCCGCTCCTTTTGTGGCCATGGAAGGGTCTTCCAGCCACATCTCCAAATGTCTAGCAACCAAGGCCAGCAGACTTAAATCCTTGCATGGCCGAGGATGCAGCACCCATGGAACTCCTGGATTAGGGAGCCAGAGGTCACAACAGTGCACCACTCCCCTGGCAGCCGCAGCCTCTTAACCCCTTTAGTCTGCCATTCGACCATCATGGGCACCCAGTGGGGGGGAAGGATACGTCATCACCTGCACCACTGGAGGTTCATAGCATCAGACCACTGGGTTCTCCAGATTATCCAAATGGACTATTCCCTCCCCTTTGTGACTACCCCTCCACCCATGGCACATACATACAATCGGCTGATCGAGACCCCATCTCATTACTCGCTAGGAAGTGCAGGCTCTCTTGTCCAAGTGAGCCATAGAGCTGGTCCTGGCATCAGAAATTGAATCATGGTAGTTATTTCTGCTACTTTCTGGTGCCCAAAAACGACAGAGGCCTTCGTCTATCCTAGACTAGCGTCCTCTCAATTTCTTCCAGAAAAAGGAGAAATTCAGAAAGCTCATGTTTGCTAGAATTCGGTCTTCACTGGACCCGGAAGGCTGGATGGTAGCGCTGGACTTGTAGTTTGCATACTTCCACATTCCTATCCTGAAGTTACATGTGATTCACTGTGGGCCACATGCACTTTCAATTTGCTGTGCTCCCTTTTGGCCTTACCTGCCCCCCGCCCCTCCCAGGGTGTTCACCAAGGTGATGGCTGTGGTTGCACCTCATCTGAGGAGATCAGTGGTGCCAGTCTTCCCCAATCTCGACAACTGGCTGTGAAAGGCAGGCTCGTGCAAGGCAGTCATCTCCCTACTCCAGACTACGGCAGACCTCCTGCATTCGCTGGCATTCACTATCAGTGTACCAAAGTCACACCTGATCCCTTCTCAAATGCTCCCCTTCATAGGAGCTGTTGTGGATATAGGGTGCATTTTCGGACCTATCCTCCTGAACGGCAAGGCCAAGATATTCAGGATATGATAACGATGTTTCAGCCTCCATCCTGGATTTTGGCGCGACCGGTTCTGAAGTTGCTGGGCCCCATGTCCTCCTGCATCCTGCTTGTGGTTTATGCCTGCTGGCATATTCAGACTCCGCAGTGGGATCTGAAGTTCCTGTGGCACACTTCAGGGGAATCTCTCCGACATGGTCCAGATCTTGGAGGACACTGCAAAAGATCTGCAGTGGTGGCTGATGAACCACAATTGGATCAGAGGCGGACCCCAGGGCTCTGGTCTCCGGCGGAATCCAGACTCCACATCAACCTCTTGGAGCTCCGAGCGATCTGTTTGGCATTGAAAGCCTTTCTACCCTCCAGAAAGGGAAGGATATTACAGGTGTTCACGGACAACATCACAGCCATGTGGTACTGCAACAAACAGGCCGGGGTGGGGCCATGAACTCTGTCAAGAGGCCCTGTGTCTCTGGACATGGCTAGAATGTCGGGGCATTTCCCTGGTGGTTCAACACCGGGGGTCTCTCTGAACAGACAAACTTAGCTGAAGATGCCTAGTGGATCACGAATGGCATCGCTCACGGCAGGTGGTGCAAGGTCTCTTTCAGTAGTGGGGAGAGTCTTAGTTAGATGTGGATGCCACCTCCAAGAATACGCAATGTCATCAGTTTGGAACAATGGAGTCTCCAAGGTGGCTCTCGCTCTGAGATGCTTTTCATCTTGAGTGAATTTCTGGCTTCCAGTACGCTTTTTTGCCAATACCTCTCCTGCCCAGAGTTCTCAAGAACATCAGGAACGACAGGGCCCAAGTCCTACTTGTGGCTCTGGACTGGGCTCCGACTGTCTGGTATCCCGAGCTGTTGAGCTTGTCCATCGGTCCTCCGATCAGGCTTCCCCTTCGGTAGGAAGCAGGTGAGTGTTCTCCACCCAAAACTGTCAATGTTCTGCTTTTGTGCTTGGCGATTGAGCGGCGACAGTTGACCGCTTTTGACATTCCGCCTGAAGTCTTTAATGTTATTGTGACAGCTCGACGTCCATCCACCAAGATGGCATACACCGGCTATTGGAGCAAGTTTGTGGCAAGGTGGACAGACAATCTGAGAGAGACACGCGAGTGATAGATTCCTTACCTTAGAATATCCCCAGGCGTCAGACTGGATCTGGAAAGTTTTTCGTCAGCAGTACCCTTGCGCTTCGGTAGGTGGCGTCGTGCGGCTCCGTGTCCGTCGCTGGCATCTAAGCGCCGAGATGACATCACGGAGACTACTTAGGCGCCACCTATGCGCGCTGACGTCCGTTCTTTCTTTTTCCGCGCCAGCAAGCCAGATCCGGTTAGATCACGTACCCTAGTCACTTTTTAGGGCGAGGCCTCCGCCACTGCCGCAGGCAGTGGGAGGAGTCCGATTCCCTCTTGTAAGGAGCAGAAAAGCTTGTAAAATGCCACACATTCCATTCTTTTTTTGCCATCTGGATGGCAATTGGGCCTCGCATGCCTGTCTTTTTAGAAGACAGCACGCAATAGGCCATTTGATGTAGAGTTGGTTCACTTCCTGGCATATTCTGTTCGTGCACGAGCAGCAGACGGCCATATATCTTCAATTATCTCGTAGTCAAGGCCGAGATAATTGAAAACATATGCCTGCAGTGGCGCGCCGCGCGAGGCCGAGGCTTTTTTTTTTATGATGTGCGTTCACAGGCAGCTTCGGGGAGGTGCGATTGAAGTGCAAAAACAAAGCACCCATATCTGATACAAGGCCTGAAGCAGGGATCGCTGCAGCCACGTGGCAGTCTTTGCACTGCAAACAACCACAGAACGAACAGAGAAGAGGTAGATGACTGCAAACCTTCTCAAGACATTCAGGTGACAGCAAGTTATGATTCCCTCATGAAGATCTCTCGTATAAGCTGAATGACCGGTGCACTGACCTGCTGCTTGTACACTGAGCTCTGTCCGTTAATGCTTTCATGGAGACGGTGCGGAGGGGAAGGCTGAAAGGCATTATGAGTGCAGCTGACCCCGCCTTGTGCTACTCACACACAGGGCCATGAAGAGAAGGATTCAGGGCTCAGAAGCATCTGCAGCAGAACTGTCCAAATGTGCCCAAACCCCCAAGTGTAGTGAGAGCGAGTGAAGCATGCATTTAAGGTAGAGCGGGGAAAGGTTAGTTCGGTATCTTGTCCTGGAAAGGAGCTTCTCTAGGTTTAGTAACAGGTCACACATTGGTCACCAAACAGATAACAGAAGTGATGAATGCATTGTATTGTAATTGGTTTTGTGTGTAGTGTTTACTACCCCTGAAAAGCTCTACACCGTGTGTAGCATGCTACTGAGGAGCTTAAGGCGAGTGATTGCAGTCTGGTGAAAATAAACATAATTTTTTTTTATTTTTATACATTGCTAGCAACAAAAAAAGCCACTTATATAAATGCTAAAATGATTTTGGGTATTATTTGGGGAAAAGCTCCTTTATATCTTAATACTTGAGCTTTTTAAAAAATAACAAAAAACTTCAGAACTGCTGATTGACTGCAGTGGCCAGTCAGCCATAAGAACGCCATCTTTCATGATTTTGAGGACCTGCTTATTTCAGAAAGTCCTCATTGTGTAAGGCAGAGGCATTGTGGACTTGGGCAGGAAAAACAAACAGCATCCGTGTGCAGAAAGAAAAAAAACTTCCTGCTGGTCAGGGTTGTTGACTTTTTTTTGTTTTGAAGAAAAAAATGACTTTAAGGGTTTCTTTCTGCAAAGGAAATTGATAATGAAGACTGGCCAGGGCAGCTAGCTGGCATTTGAGTTTTGCTAAAAGTACAACCATTGTACCTTGTATGTCATAGTATGGGCATCTGTCTTTCAATGGAGGGTATAGCCTCCGTCAACCTGGAGGGCTGGCGGGCTCATCACATCAACTCTTTCAGAAATGTCCTTTATTGAAGTTTGCAATACTAGAAGTAAAACCTTTCAAAATACACTTTTCATGTAAGAGGCAACCATACACAGCACAAAAGGGGCCATGTTCGAATTGTATCGAAGTCTGTGAAATACTGTTTAGGGGGTTTCCAGAAAATAGAAACTCTTGGTCGTGAAAGGTTGGGTTTTGGGAATTAAAATGTTGTGATGATTCATTATGTTAGGTCTAAGCTGATTATTGCATACGGTCAGTCGGTCACATCATCCACCTTTCATTCCACCAGGCAGAACAGATAATTGAAATTATTGCACTAACTACAAAAATATATTATTGTTTCAATTCCAACCTTGACTCCTGTGATGTCTTCTTTAGGTGAAGAAGCTCTCCATGAATACCTCAAGACTAAAGCTGTAACAGTGGAGTACTAAGTCAACTCTTCAATATGCACATTGTCTTTCACAGACCATGATCGAGATGATTGAGATTTTTATTTCACTCCAGTCAGCGCTTAACATGATCCCCGGGATTTTGTTGCCTGAAAAAATGCAGCAGTGGTGAATCGGACTGCAGAATGGAGTGACAGTGAGTGCAAAGTGACAGTGAGTGACAGTGAGTGCAGAGTGACAGTGAGTGCAGAGTGACAGTGAGTGACAGTGAGTGCAGAGTGACAGTGAGTGCAGAGTGACAGTGAGTGCAGAGTGACAGTGAGTGCAGAGTGACAGTGAGTGCAGAGTGACAGTGAGTGCAGTGAGTGCAGAGTGACAGTGAGTGACAGCGAGTGCAGAGTGACAGTGAGTGCAGAGTGACAGCGAGTGCAGAGTGACAGCGAGTGCAGAGTGACAGCGAGTGCAGAGTGACAGCGAGTGCAGAGTGACAGTGAGTGCAGAGTGACAGTGAGTGACAGTGCGTGCAGAGTGACAGTGAGTGCAGAGTGACAGTGAGTGACAGTGAGTGCAGAGTGACAGTGAGCGCAGAGTGACAGTGAGTGCAGAGTGACAGTGAGTGACAGTGAGTGCAGAGTGACAGTGTGTGCAGAGTGACAGTGAGCGCAGAGTGACAGTGAGTGCAGAGTGACAGTGAGTGCAGAGTGACAGTGAGTGACAGTGAGTGACAGTGAGTGACAGTGAGCGCAGAGTGACAGTGAGCGCAGAGTGACAGTGAGCGCAGAGTGACAGTGAGCGCAGAGTGACAGTGAGCGCAGAGTGACAGTGAGCGCAGAGTGACAGTGAGCGCAGAGTGAGTGAGTGCAGAGTGACAGTGAGTGACAATGAGTGCAGAGTGACAGTGAGTGCAGAGTGACAGTGAGTGCAGAGTGACAGTGAGTGCAGAGTGACAGTGAGTGCAGAGTGACAGTGAGTGCAGAGTGACAGTGAGTGACAGTGAGTGCAGAGTGACAGTGAGTGCAGAGTGACAGTGAGTGCAGAGTGACAGTGAGTGCAGATTGACAGTGAGTGACAGTGAGTGCAGAGTGACAGTGAGTGCAGAGTGACAGTGAGTGCAGAGTGACAGTGAGTGCAGAGAGTGCAGAGTGCAGAGTGCAGAGTGCAGTGAGTGCAGAATGACAGTGAGTAACACTGCATGCAGAGTGACAGTGAGAGCAGAGTGACAGTGAGTGCAGAGAGTGCAGAGTGACAGTGAGTGCAGAGAGTGCAGAAAGTGCAGAGTGACAGTGAGTGCAGAGAGTGACAGTGAGTGCAGAGTGAGTGCAGAGTGCAGAGTGACAGTGAGCGCAGAGTGAGTGAGTGCAGAGTGACAGTGAGTGACAGTGAGTGCAGAGTGACAGTGAGTGCAGAGTGACAGTGAGTGCAGAGAGTGCAGAGAGTGCAGAGTGACAGTGAGTGCAGAGAGTGCAGAGAGTGCAGAGAGTGCAGAGTGACAGTGAGTGACAGTGAGTGACAGTGAGTGCAGAGTGACAGTGAGTGACAGTGAGTGCAGAGTGACGAGTGACATTGAGTGCGGAGTGACAGTGAGTGACAGTGAGTGACAGTGAGCGCAGAGTGACAGTGAGCGCAGAGTGACAGTGAGCACAGAGTTAGTGAGTGCAGAGTGACAGTGAGTGCAGAGTGACAGTGAGTGCAGAGTGACAGTGAGTGACAGTGAGTGCAGAGTGACAGTGAGTGCAGAGTGACAGTGATTGCAGAGTGACAGTGAGTGACAGTGAGTGCAGAATGACAGTGAGTGCAGAGTGACAGTGAGTGCAGTGAGTGCAGAGTGACAGTGAGTGCAGAGTGACAGTGAGTGCAGTGAGTGCAGAGTGACAGTGAGTGCAGAGTGACAGTGAGTGCAGAGTGACAGTGAGTGCAGAGTGACAGTGAGTTCAGAGTGACAGTGAGTGACAGTGAGTGCAGTGTGACAGTGAGTGCAGAGTGACAGTGAGTGCAGAGTGACAGTGAGTGCAGAGTGACAGTGAGTGCAGTGAGTGCAGAGAGTGCAGAGTGACAGTGAGTGCAGAGTGACTGAGTGCAGAGTGACAGTGAGTGCAGAGTGACAGTGAGTGACAGTGAGTGCAGAGTGACAGTGAGTGCAGAGTGACAGTGAGTGACAGTGAGTGACAGTGAGTGCAGAGTGACAGTGAGTGCAGAGTGACAGTGACAGTGAGTGACAGTGAGTGACAGTGAGTGCAGAGTGAGTGACAGTGAGTGTAGAGTGACAGTGAGTGACAGTGAGTGCAGAGTGACAGTGAGTGCAGAGAGTGCAGAGTGACAGTGAGTGCAGAGAGTGCAGAGAGACAGTGAGTGCAGAGAGTGCAGAGTGACAGTGAGTGCAGAGTGACAGTGACTGCAGAGTGACAGTGAGTGCAAAGTGACAGTGAGTGCAGAGTGACAGTGAGTGACAGTGAGTGCAGAGTGACGAGTGACAGTGAGTGCAGAGTGACAGTGAGTGACAGTGAGTGACAGTGAGTGACAGTGAGTGACAGTGAGTGACAGTGAGCGCAGAGTGACAGTGAGCGCAGAGTGAGTGAGTGCAGAGTGACAGTGAGTGACAGTGAGTGCAGAGTGACAGTGAGTGCAGAGTGACAGTGAGTGCAGAGTGACAGTGAGTGACAGTGAGTGCAGAGTGACAGTGAGTGCAGAGTGACAGTGAGTGACAGTGAGTGACAGTGAGTGACAGTGAGCGCAGAGTGACAGTGAGCGCAGAGTGACAGTGAGCGCAGAGTGACAGTGAGCGCAGAGTGACAGTGAGCGCAGAGTGACAGTGAGCGCAGAGTGACAGTGAGCGCAGAGTGACAGTGAGCGCAGAGTGAGTGAGTGCAGAGTGACAGTGAGTGACTGTGAGTGCAGAGTGACAGTGAGTGCAGAGTGACAGTGAGTGCAGAGTGACAGTGAGTGCAGAGTGACAGTGAGTGCAGAGTGACAGTGAGTGCAGAGTGACAGTGAGTGCAGAGTGACAGTGAGTGACAGTGAGTGCAGAGTGACCGTGAGTGCAGAGTGACAGTGAGTGCAGAGTGACAGTGAGTGCAGAGGCAGAGTGACAGTGAGTGCAGAGTTACAGTGAGTGCAGAGTTACAGTGAGTGCAGAGTGACAGTGAGTGCAGAGTGACAGTGAGTGCAGAGTGACAGTGAGTGCAGAGTGACAGTGAGTGCAGAGTGACAGTGAGTGCAGAGTGACAGTGAGTGCAGAGTGACTGCAGAGACAGTGTGTAAGGGTGCACATTGTGTGAGTGTGCAGAATGAGTGTGCAGGATAAACAGTGTGTGACTATGCAGGGTGACATTGGGAGTGTGCGGGTGAGCAGTGTGTGAATGTGTAGGGGCAGTGTGTGAGTGTGCAGAAAACACCACACACACATACACCACACACACATAACACACACACAAACCACACACCTCACTCTCTCAACACCACACACTCGTCACCACTCACCACAACACACTCACCACCACACTCACTCCCCAGGCTCACCCCCACAGACTCACCACCACACACTCACCACTACACAGAAAACAAGACACACAACAACACACCCCCAGCCGTCAATGAATGCTTTCACCAGGCACAAACACCAACAACCATCAATGTACGCTTTCACCAAAAACAAACACGACCATCAGTACCGCTAAACACCGATGCACACAACAAACAATGTCAGTGCAACTTTCACTAAACACACACAAACACCAACAGCTGACAGTGCACCAGCCACTCTTTCAATTGGCACAATCATCAGCAGCTGTCAGTGCACATTACCATTTACAATGCCATTATCTCAAACTCAAACAAACCCGAGCCCTAATGCATTCCTAATGCTTGTTTACTAACTTTTTGAGACTTTTGTCTCTACTTCTTTTTGAGATTTTGACTCCCGGTGCCACGTAGGGTTTGCCTGGGTTTAAATCCTGTTGGCCTGCCGCCGTACGATGTCAGTGGCCGACCCCCATGGCGTCTGTCCCTACTGTCTGGAGCGCGACCATAACTCCAGGTCATGTTCCGACTGTCTGGCCATGGCTCCAAAGGCTTTGCGGGAGCAGTCCCGAAAGCTGCTGGAGGCCCTGCAGCTGTGTCCGTGCCATTCGAGGTCCAGGGGTCGCTCAAGGGACCGACCGCGGAGCCATCATTATAGCTACTCGGGGCCCAAGCCTTCACCCTCGGAATCGGGTAAGAGATGTCACCAGAAAAAGTTGAAGAAGCGTGTACTCTCTCCGACCTCCCCCCGTCGGTCTCCTGAAGAGGAGGCCAGGGGTCCTTCCCCCACGGCTCCATTGGAGCCAGAGAGTCCCGCTGCCTACCCGCCCTACCCGAGTCAGTCTGCGACTCCGGCCCAGGTACAAGAGTTTCTTGCCTCCATGGACCGCCTTTTCAGGCCTATGGCTCCCGCCAGCGCGCCTTCCGGCCCGGCTGTCCCTATTGAGGGCCCTTGCTTGCCACTGGCTCCGCTGCCGGCGCCACCAGCGGCTCCGGCACCGCAAGGTCCTCCGCCTCTGGCCCCGGTGCTGCAAGAACCTCCGCCTCTGGCCCCGGCGCCCCCTGCGGCTCCGTTCCCGGCGCCGCAATGCGTTCCGTCCGCCCCACCCTTTCCTGAGTTTCCGGGCAATTTTCCTCCGGCTTGAGACCCTAATTAGGACATTAGGTCCCCGGCGCCATTGGAGAATTTGTTTTCCCCTGTGCCTCCCTCACTGCTGCAGCCTGTGCCTCGGGGTTGGAGAAGGGGGATGACTGGGAGGGGTCGAAGGACCCTCTTGCACAGCAGTGTGAGTCCGAACATGAGTGGGCGGAGGACTCTGAGGATGCATTTGGACTTGATCTCTCATCTGAGCCTGGGTTTGTGTCTCCTCCCGCTGTCATGGAGGAAGGCACCACATACACTGTGGTGCTCCGTAGAGCAGCTGAGGCTCTTGACCTTGATCTGCCTACTGTTACCCTCAAGACGAACCTCCTTACTGAAGTGCTTTAGCTGGCGGCAAGTTCTATGGAACCTCTGCTTCCGTTCAATGAGGCCTTGATGGATGTTTTGATGGGCACCTGGTGTAGGCCAGCCACGGGAGTTCCTGTGGATAAAAACGTGGCCAGGCGTCATCGCCCGGCACCGGGTGACCCTGCCTTTTTAACAAGTCATCCGACCCCAGAGAGCCTGGTTATTCAGGCCTCCACTTCTCAAAGTGCATTCCCTACTGCCCCGCCAGATAAGGAATCAAAAAAGCTGGAGAAGTTTGGTAAAAAGTTGTTTTCCTTTGCCAGCCTGGGGCTGCGGTCAGTCAACACTGCATGCCTCTTGGGCCGTTACTTTCACGCTGTGTGGGCAACTGTGGCGCAAACTCTGCCCCGGAGGAGGTACGGGCTGTACTTTCCCAAGCTGTTGCGGAGGGGAAGGTTGCCACGAAGTTCGTCATTCGGTGTGGACTGGACACGCGGACTCTTTATGGAGAGCGATGTCCACGACTGTGGCCTTACAACGCCATGCCTGGCTGCGGTCCACAGGGTTTTCGGGGGATGTCCAGAGTTCCCTCATGGACATACCTTTTGATGGTACTCGCCTGTTAGGCAATAAGGCAGACAGTGCACTGGAGCGTTTCAAGGACTCTTGGGCTATGGCCAAGTCCTTGGGTCTCTCCACCACACGCCCGGCCACGTCTACTTTTAGTTCCTTTCGTGGCCACGGAAGGGGCACTCCTACATGTTCGTTCGGCCAGAAGCCGACGCAGAACCAACCTCCGTGCGGGTGTGGTGGCCGCCATGGCGGCACAGCGGGCCAGCATGCGGGTCAGTCCACCTCTGCTCCTGCAGCATCCGCCTCAAAGCCTTCCTAGTCAAAGGTTTGGGGCGCAACCCACGCCGGTGGGCGGCAGGATTCAACATCACCTCCCCCACTGGCGCTCTGTCACTTCAGACAGGTGGGTGCTGCAAATTGTCCGAAGGGGCTACTCCCTCCACTTCGAGTCTGCCCCCCCAGCAATGCCACCTCAGTTCCACCGCATGTTGGGGGATCACTTTGCGCTTCTCCAACAGGAAGTCACAGCGCTCTTAGTCAAGGGGGCCATCAAGTGCCTTCCTGGGCCATAAGTAGGACGTTGTTGTTATTCCCACTACTTTCTGGTCCCCAAGAAGGAGAAAGGGGGCCTGCGCCCCATCTTGGACCTCAGGAACGTCAATCGCTTCCTCCGGAAGGAGAGTTCAAAATTATGACTCTGGCTAAGGTCTTGGCTTCCCTCGACCCTGGAGACTGGATGGTAGTGTTGGACTTGCAGGATGCAGATTTTCCCATCCCAGTCATGCCGGCCCACCGGCGTTACCTGCGGTTCACAGGCCGGCCAGGAGCATTTTCAATTTGCTGTGCTCCCGTTCGGCCTTACCAGCGCCCCTCGGGTGTTCACGAAAGTGTTGGCGGTGGTGGCAGCTTATCTGCGCAGGTCAGGGGTATGTGTCTTCCCCTACGTCGACGACTGGTTGTTGAAGGTGGGCTCGCCTCAGGCAGTCGTCTCCCACCTCCGGACTACGGCCGACCTCCAGCATTTGCTGGGTTTCTCCATCAACGTGCCGAAGTCGCACCTGAGTCCCTCTCAGAAGCTCCCCTTCATCGGAGCGGTTCTGGATTCAACGCAGTTTCGGGTCTATCCTCCCAAGCAGCGAGTCCATGATATTCAGGCTATGAATCCGATCTTTCAGCCTCTATCCCGGGTTTTTCAGGATGACCCTCCGGCTCCTGGGCCTGATGGCCTACTGTATCCTGCTGGTGCAACATGTCAGATGGCATATGCGGGCTCTGCAGTGGGATCTGAAGTTCCAGTGGGCACAGCATCAGGGCAACCTGTCCGATCATGTCCAGATCTCGGAGGGCACTGCTCGACAATTGCAGTGGTGGCTCACGAACCGCGATTGGGTCAGTGGCAGATCCCTCTCCCTTCCCCAACCGGAGCACACAGTGGTGACTGATCCATCCCTCCTGGGATGGAGTGGCCACTTGGGCGAGGCCGAGATCACGGGCCTCTGGTCCCCAGCGGAGTCCTGGCTCCATATTAACCTTTTGGAGCTTCGGGCGATCCGACTTGCACTGAAATCATTCCTTCCCTCTGTCCGGGGAAGTATGGTGCAGGTGTTCATGGACAACACCACCGCCATGTGGTATTGCAACAAACAGGGCGGGTGGGATCGTGGACCCTCTGTCCGTGCCTCTGGACATGGCTGGAACATCAAGGCATGACCTTGGTGGCTCAACACCTGACAGGTTCTCTGAATGCCAGGGTGGACGAACTCAGCCGCCGTGCATGATGGATCACTAACTCAGACGTGGCACAAGGTCTCTTTCTACAGTGAGGAGAGCCTTGGTTAGATCTATTTGCCACCGATGAGCACGCGCAATGTCATCAGTTCTGCGCGTTGGAATTTCCAAAGTGGCACTCGCTCGGAGACGCTTTCCGTCGCGAGTGGAGCTGCGGTCTGTTGTACGCCTTTCCGCATATTCCACTTCTACTCAGAGTGCTGAACAAGATTCGGCGCGACCGGGCCCAAGTAATCCTTGTGGCTCCGGATTGGGCACGAAGATACTGGTATCACAAGCTACTCAGCATGGCGATCGATCCCCCGATCCGACTGCCTCTTCGGGAGGATCTTCTGACGCAGCAGCAGGAGACTATCATCCACCCGAACCTGTTCAGCCTCCACCTCTATGAGTGGAGATTGAGCGGCGACAATTGGCAGCTTTCGCTCTTCCTCCCGAAGTATGTGATGTCATTCTGGCAGCCAGACGTCCCTCCACTAAGACGGTATACGCCTGCAGGTGGAACAAGTTTGTGGCATGGTGCACAGCAAAGGTTGTGGATCCCCTTTCTGCCCCTCTTTCTGAGGTCCTTCTGTCCATCTTTCTTTACACCCAGCAGAGCTCTGCTCTGGGCACTATCGAAGGTTATCTTTCGGCCATCTCAGCCTTTCTACTGCTTCCAGATCAGCCTGCTCTTTTTAAGTCCCCGGTTGTTAACCGCTTCCTCAAAGGCATTATACACAGGTTTCCTCCCGTGCCTTTCATAATGCCTCAATGGGACTTAAACCTTGTTTTGACGTATCTGATGTGCGCTCCTTTGAACCCCTTCATAACTGTCCTTTACGTCTTCTCACTCTTAATACTGCTTTCCTGGTAGCTATCACCTCTGCCTGAAGAGTGAGTGAGTTCCAGGCTCTTTCTTCTAAACCTTCTTTCCTTTCTGTTAATCCAGACAAGGTGGTTTTATGGACCCGTCTTTCTTTCCTGCCAAAGGTTGTCATGCCCTACCAATTCGAGCAAACCATCACTTTGCCCACCTTGTTTCCGCCTCTGCATCCTTCAAAAGAGGAAGAGAAGCTACTAGGGTAACGGCAGCCACTACTACATTGGGACACAGCGTTCCCTTGCAGGACATTTGTCAGGCAGCTATGTGGGCCTTGCTGCACACGTTTACCAAGCATTACTGCCTTGACAGTCAAGTCCGGAGAGACGTCTTCTTTGGCTGTTCTGTTCTCTGTGACTTTCTGGTGTAATCTTATTCGCAGACCCTCCACAGGTTTGGTATTGCTGGGGTATCTATTCTAAGGTAAGGAATCTATCACTAATGTGTCTCTTTCAGATGCACAAGTTACTACTTGTGTAACAATATATCTGTAAGAGACATTAGTTAGTGATAGATTCCTTACCGCCCCACCCATCCTCCCCGTTCTGCGACCTGATTTCTAGGGTTAAGGTCATACCCTTTCAGTGCCCTAGTTTCATGGCACCAATGGTCAGTTTCTTGCATGGCTCTGCGTTCCTGGCGCGGATAATCTTGTACAGAACTGACGTCAGCTCGCATCGGTGGCGCCGAAGTAGTCTCTGCGACGTCATCTCGGCGCTTACGACGCCAGCGACGGACGTGGAGCCGCACAACGCCACCTACCGACGCGCAGGGGTACTGCTGACGAAAAACTTTCCGGATCCAGTCTGACTCCTGGGGATATTCTAAGGTAAGGAATCTATCACTAACTAATGTCTCTTACAGATGTATCGTGACACAAGTAGTAACTTATGCAACACGTTGACCCCTTAACTGCACCCTTTTCCCAAATTCTTTTGTGCCTTACTCTGTCCCAGGAGGGCTCTGCATTGGGCACATTGAAGGGTTATTTATTTGCTATTTCCACATTTCTGCAGCTGTCAGATCACCCCGCCCTTTTCAAGTCCCCTATTGTAAATACGTTCTTTAAAGGTATTTAGCACATGTTTTCAGGTTTTCTCCAGTTCCCTTCATTATGCTTCAATGGGACCTCAATTTGGTTCTTGCTTTCTAATGTGCGCTCCCTTTGAGGCACTTCATAACTGCCCTCTTAGGCTCCTCACCATCAAGACGCATTTCTGGTGACAATTACATCAGCCGAGGGTCAGTGAACTGCAGGCGCTGACATCTCCGCCTCCGTACATCTCTCTTTACGCAGACAAACTGGTCCTTTTGACTAGAGTATGATGTCGGATATCTATTCCAAGGTAAGGAATCTGCGGCTAGAACTTACTATCAGATGAACAAGTTACTTACCTTCGGTAACGCTTTATATTTTAGAGAGACTATCTAGCTGCACATTCCTCCCCTCTCTGCAAACTGATTCTTAAGTTCAGGGCCTTTTCCTCATCAGGGCCCTAGTTTCATACACCATTGGTCATTATTCTTCCTGGCTCCTCGCTCCTGGCGTGGAATGTCACAAAAAGAAACTGATGTCCGTGCGCTGGGGTGGTGCCTATATAGGCATCACTTCCAGAACGGACAACACCACGTGGAGGCGAACGATGCATAGCAATTACGGTTCAAGTTAGACTTCTGGGGATAATTCTAAGGCAAGGAATCTGGTCTACCAGATAAGGCGTTACCAAAGGTAAGTAACTTGTTATTCTTGCAAATGCTATTTTAGATCCCCTCCTGTTATTAACAGTTGACCGACCTCCCCCCCCCCTCCCAAAACACACACACACACACAATCTTTATGGCAGCACAACAGGTGTGTTAAAAATGTTATTTTGTTCACTAGGATTTGCAGTGTATTTGTGCATACTAACCATAAATCTGCATGCTAGTGACTTCCCAATACAGTAGAAACAGTGTGGCTATAGATGTCAACTAGGAAAGGGAGAATGCACACAATAAGGTGCATGTGCAACAAGAACTTAACTTTTTATTTCGCTTGTACTGCAGGAAGTGTTTGAGGACTTTGATTTTGCCATATGCTGCCTGTGGGGAAGGAATCTTGTGTAACTGCAATGAACTTGGCCGACATAGTCAAGCTAAGGGAAGAGCTCTTGGCGAAAGAGGAAGAGGTGAATGCACTTAGAAAGAGACTTGTGCAGTTGCAAGAGGAGTCAACCTGCAGTTCATATCTACCATTTGTATGTCATCCACTGACAGAACTTCCATCTTTAAAAGCAAAGTCCAGCCTAACGAATGAGGATATATGGCGGTATAGTAGACAGCTCGTTCTTCCAGAGATTGGTGTTAAAGGACAGCTCAGCCTTGCAAACTCTTCTGTTCTAGTGGTTGGCTGTGGAGGTCTTGGGTGCCCTCTTGCCCAGTACCTGGCTGCTTCAGGCATTGGCCGACTAGGACTTGTGGATCATGATGTTGTTGAATTGAGCAATCTACACAGGCAGATTTTGCATTCCGAGAACAAGCAAGGCATATCTAAATCTGTGTCTGCTGCATCAGCACTAAAACTATTGAATTCCTCTGTAGAATACATTCCTTACCATATGACTTTAAATTCCCAGACTGCACTAGAGCTTGTTAAACAGTATGACATTATCGCTGATTGTTCAGATAATGTGCCCACCAGGTATCTCATCAATGACGCGTGTGTTCTAATGGGCAAGCCACTAGTCTCCGCCAGTGCTCTCAGACTCGAGGGACAGCTCACAGTGTACAACTATAACGGTGGTCCTTGCTACCGATGCATTTTTCCCAAACCACCACCAGCTGAGACAGTGACTAATTGTGCAGATGGTGGAGTCTTTGGGGTCGTCCCTGGAATTCTGGGCCTGATGCAGGCTCTGGAAATATTAAAGATGCTTTCGGGAATGGGCTCCTCCTTCAGCCAGGCTTTGATGATGTTTGATGCTGTCGATGGGCGATTTCGTAATATCAAGATGCGTCCTAAAAAAAGTGACTGTGCTGTCTGTGGAGAGAATCCATCTGTGCAAGGTCTACAAGATTATGAGGCGTTTTGTGGGTCATCGGCATCCGATAAGTGCAGATCTTTGTGTTTGCTGTCCCCACAAGAGAGAATATCACCACAAGAATACAAGAAGATAATGGACAACCAGGTCGCTCACTTACTTTTGGACGTTCGGCCACAAACTGAGGTGGACATCTGTCACCTCCCTCATTCAGTCCACATTCCCTTGAGAAAGTTGGAAGAAAAAAATAATCAATATGTCCATCTTCTAAGGCAAGCAATGGAACAACAAAAAGAGTTGGCCAATGGAGCAGAACCTTTTCCAGTGTATGTTATTTGCAAATTAGGGAATGACTCGCAGAAAGCAGTTAAAATTCTGGAGGAATTCTCTGGAAATGAGCTGGATTTGTTGATCGCAAAAGACATCATAGGTGGATTAATGGCTTGGGCAAATAAAGTAGATGCAACATTTCCTCAATATTGATAATCTAAGAAAATCGTGTCTGTATCCTGCAAAATGAAAAACTGATAAAAGAAAAATGCTGCGAAATATTCTTTTCCAGCAGATTAATTTTGTTGTCTGTATTCTGATACGGTCTACTTTGAACACGTTTTAGAATGGGTTTTTAATCTACATTTTGCATTCATTTTATTGATTACAATTCTTTTGTTACCATGTTTACATCCTTTAAATCGGTTTTCTTCAAAGGTTTTCAGATCAAATCCCATGCTTTGTAAGTAAAATCATTTGGTCAGGGCCCTCAAGATTTAACACTGTTTTCTCACATTCATTATGTGCAATATTCATAATTATTTTTCAATGTACAATAAATATATGCTTTAAAACCTTACAAACGTACCCAACAGTTCAACTGGTTTGTGATTCAAAGTCCAAACACTGTTCTTGTTTGGGATAAATCTGTTATGTGAAATAAAAATTAGGTAGCTAAACCAAAGAGACTGACGGTCGTTTGTTTGGTAAATGGGAATACAGGAAACATCCAGTGGCCAGAGCTTTTTATGAGCAGTTAAATTTGTTTAGAATCGGTGCATAAAAAAGTAACTTCCTTAGAAAGTTTACATAAAATACAATATATGGAAGACCCATCTTTTTTTTTAGTTCTCTTTTGTTCAGTAGCAAATCGTTAACTTTGACACATGGTCTGTCATAAATACCTACCTCAACGTGGACTGAACACTACTTAGTTCCTTTAAGATGATGTGGGGTAGTTCTTTTTTTTTTTTTTATTTAAAATATTTTATTGAACAAAAGCAGAGTAAGTAATCAGTTGACAGTCATGAAGTACAAAATTGACATAGAAGGCATACATTACAGCGGTGCATCACAAGTGCGAGTGCAGGGAGGACCAGTCCTGGTCATCGCCATTTCAGTTGTAGGGGAAGTACAAAGTTTGCCTCTATAAACATTCCAATGTCCCCATTTCTAGGACATCCCTTGACCTTGTATACAGTTTTTTCAGATAACATACATACATCCATTGCAGCGACCCATTTGATCAAGAGCGGTTTAGTTGGCGAGCCCCATTGGATTGCTATTTCACGTTTTAGTAAGAGAAATCCCAGAGCCGCCCATTGTCGTTCCAGTGCAGTGAGATCTGTGGGGTCCCATACATTAAGGAGTCCGCTTTTGGGAGATAGAGGAACATGTTTTCTCAGTGCATCAGACATCCTGCGAACAGCTCGCTCCCATAGGTCTTGAATCATCGGGCATTCCCAGATAGTGTGGTAGAAGGTACCAACCTGCCCGCAGTTACGGAGACATCTGTCGCGCGCCTACCAATTTTGGCTAGGAGGGGAGCAGACATGTATGTTCTGTGTAATATCTTTAACTGTATAAGCCTAAATCTGTGATTGATAGCTGATTCGTGAGGGGACATCAGTGCCGCTTGCCATTCTGCATCTTCCATGGTACCAATGTCGCCTTGCCATTTGTCTCTTAGAAGTTGGAAGGTGTTGGGCATGTTATTGCAAAGCTTGCGGTAGGTAAAGGATATCTCCTTGGCTTGAAGGGGTTCTGATAAGAGTCTATCCTCAAGAGGCGAGGATTGTGGAATAGAAGAGAGATCAGGGACATTGGCGAGTATGGCATGCTTGATTTGGAGGTAGCGGAAGGCCTCAGATTGGGCTAACTCATTTCTTCTGGAGCTCTGCGAATGTCAATAGTTTGCCCTTGTGAAGCATGTCTCCCAGGGTAGAGATGCCAATCATGTCCCATTTGTCAAAGCCCTGATAGTGACAGAGGGAGCCTAGCATATGTGAGGTCCAGAGCGGAGTGGATAATGTGAGTGTCAGACCAGCCGAGCCGCCCATTTGCTCGATGCCAAATTGTCAGTGTCTGTGACATCGGGCCTATATAGCGGGTGCGGGAAAATTTACCATACAAGGGCCCAAGGTAGCCCTCTCGGCCCGTCTGACATCGTTCGAGGTGGAAAGCAGGATTTGTCGGTGGACCACATAACCAAGAGTTAGTGGCTGTCAATTGAGAAGCCCAATAGTAGAGTTGGATATTGGGCAAGGCTATACCGCCATCGTACCACCCCTGCGTGAGCGAGGGAAGAACAATGCGGGGAGAACCGCCGTTCCAGAGGAGGAGGCGGAGGTCTCCTTCAAGTGTGTTAAAATAGGAGTCGGCAATGGGAAATGCGCAATTCTGCATGGCATACAAAAATCGAGGGAGTGCAAGCATTTGCATTTTAAAAAGGACTGCTCTGCCCGGGAGAGACAGAGGGAGCGATCTCTAGTGTGATATGTCGTTATGGAGTCTTTGTAGCGGGCCCTTGAAGTTACGGTCATAAAAGATTTTGGGGTCTGGGGTGACAAAGATGCCAAGGTACTTGAATCCGTCCTGGGCCACATCGATCGAGTACCCCCTCGGAAGAGGAGGGAGTGGGCCGTGCAGCCCGTATAGGACTGATTTGGACCAAGTGATGGAGAAGCCCGAATATTTGGCAATATTAGTGATGACATGCTGTAGACTATTGATAGAGGATTTAGGGGAAGAGACGTAGATGAGAATGTCGTCTGCGTATAGTGAGATCTTGTCAATTGTATCATCATTCCACCGGAGGCCTCGGATAGAGGTGTCAGTTCTAACCCAATGGGCCAGAGGCTCCAGGGTGAGCCCGAACAATAGTGGGGACAGAGGACATCCCTGCCTAGTACCCCTATGTAGAGGAAATCTTCTGGATGTATGACCATTAATATAAACCTGACCCCAGAGATCAGTATAGAGCAGTCGGATCCACTGAATGAATTTGGGACCAAAACCATAACGAAGTAGGACTTCGAAAAGGTACGACCATTCTATGGAGTCGAGGGCTAGTGTGGCGTCGAGGGAGAGGATAGCTGCGTCTTCTTGAAGATAGGGTATTCTACTCATAACGTTATGGACCCTACGGAGATTAAGAGCCGTGTTGCGGCCTGGAAGGAATCCAGATTGATCCTCGTGAATTAAGGCAGGGAGGACTGTCATGAGTCTGGTAGCGAGGAGTTTCGCCAGAAGTTTCACCTATGAGTTAATGAGGGAAATCGGCCTGTAGGAGCCGCAATCAGTAGCCGGTTTATTAGGTTTGTGAATAACAACTATTGAAGCTAACCGTTGGTCTAGTGGTAGGCATCCGGCATCCCGACTCTCCTCGAACATTGCCTTCAGGTGTGGGAGAATCTCCTCCGCCATGCCCTTCAGAAATTCTATAGGGACACAATTGGGGCCCATAGCTTTACCTGACTGTATGGCAAACAATGCATTGCCAATCTCTTCTGGTGTGAGGTCTGCTTCTAATTCCTGAGCGTCAGCCTCGGAAAGAGTGAGTATTCTCATTGCATTCAAGAGCAGTCTAGACTCCCCGGCATTTTAGTGTGCCTTGGCTGTGTATACTCCCTCCAGATGGGCAGCAAAGACCTCCGCTATTTCTCCGGGGTCTGTGATAAGAGAATTGCCAGGTCCGGCCAACTCTGGGATCCATCTAGAGCCTTGCTCTCGTTTTTCGAGCCATGCCAGCATTTTACCTGCTCTATCCCCCAGTTCATACACTCGGTGGCGAGTCTTCAACAGTTTAGCCTGCGCTTTCTCTAAGGCTAGCGCTTTATATTCTAGCTGTTTCGTTCGAAGGCGAGTTGCCGTCTCGTCCGAGGGGTTCGCGTTGTGGGTTGATTCCAGGTGGACGAGGTCCACCTCGGTCTGGATTAGGTGTTCATTCTGTTTGCGTATATAGCCAGTTTTAAGAGCTAATGCCTTCCCTTTGAGTACAGCCTTATCGGCCTCCCAAATGGTTATGGCCGACTTCACAGATCCGACATTTTCCGTGAAGTAATACTCTGTGTGTCCTAATAGGCAGTCTTTTATGTCGGGATTTTTATGAGCCAAGGGGTTATAATTATGGGGCCGCGGGATCTCTGGTCGAGTCCCATCGCCTGTGTGAAATCTAAAAGATCAGAGCCCTGTCTGTGTGACGTACGTTGGGGGTGTTGATCTTGGGCATCGTTCATTGTCATATTGAAGTCAACCCCAATAAGCAGGGGTCCGTGTGGGAGATCCAGTATTAATAGCTGCAAGGTCAGCAATGCGTCCTTGCCTAAGCTTGGGGTAATATAGACTGAGATAACATTTAACGGTTTTCCCTCCCAGACGGCCTCTAGCATAGCGAAACGACTAAGTGGGTCAGCCCATGTCTTAATACATGTTAGTGCAACATTTTTGCGAACAAGGATACCGGTCCCTCTGGAACCGGAGGTAAATCCTGCGTGCATGAGCATTTGTAACCACCCAGGTGTAGTGCTTGACACGTGTTACCATAAAGTGTGTTTGCTGGAGGAGAACCAGGTCCGGAGCATGTCGTTTGAGATATTGCATAACTATCCCTCTTTTTATTCTACTACCTAGGCTATTACCATTCCATGTCATGATGGAGAGAGACTTAGTCAGAGGGGGTGTCATGGCGGTTTAAAGAATGGAAGATATTTACGGATTATAGGCCTTTGAGGCACAGGGTGTGTCGCAGTGCTGATAGCGGACTTGAATTGGTCGATGGTGGAGTCCAGGAGAGACCTGGTGGATCCTAATGTTAAGTACGGGATGGTTTGTGAGGGCACGTAGCACTGTGTAGAAAGCTCCATTTCTAAAAAACCTCTGCAGTGTGTAAACAAAAACAAATACAAGAACAATATCAACATCTTAGCAAACTTCCCAACTACCCACATCCCTCCCCTCCCCTGTCCCGCCCCCCTACCCTCTACCCCCCTGCCCGCGGACTTGAAACTATCCACTCCCCAACTAGGCAGAGTGCCTGTCGCCCTCCCGAACATTGATGGGGTGTGTGGAGAGCCGTAGGTGCCCTCGCTTGAATTTGACAGGAGTGTAATGCCTACTGCGGTTAAAAGCAACTTGCATCAGTAATAACATTCACATAGTACAAAAATTAACAAATCAATCTGGATAGTCCACAGTGGCCGGATCTGGAAAAGGATATGTGGAATCAAGGGATGGGCTTCACCCAGTGGGCCCCTGGCCGGCCCAAAGCAGGAGGTCCAATCAGTATCAGTTCAGGCACTGGATAGTGTCTAGAAGCAATAACAGATGTAGGTGCATATTAGGCAATACCATCTGGACCAGGGTGAAGTAATTCGGGGTTCCCAAGGCCTACACACTCCAGAGATAACCCACTTACACTCAAGAACTGTTGGCACGGAAACTGTAAAAGGCAAAGAACAAATTTATTAAGACCCCATGGGGTGGTGGTACACTCAAACAGCACCCTTCGGTAATGCAAGAGGTATCACACCGAACACCGGTGTGACCCCGTTTATATACAGTTTTGGGGCAATAAAAGATAGGCGGCACGAGTTAAGACACATTTTAAGGACATATATGGTCATGTTTCGGAATACTGCCAGCTCATTGGAGGGGCACAACTCTGCTGGTCAGTTTGGTGCACATTCCAGAAGGTTTACGGGTCAGTGGGAACTGCGCATGTGCGGCTTGACCAGTACTAAAAATAGCCTGTTGCTGGGCAGATAGAAGTGGTCAGCGGAACGGACAACGGACTAAAGGGCACGCCACCCACGAGGTCGCTCATGATCTAAGATGGCCGCTGCAACATTCAAAATGGCGTTTTCATATATAGCCAAGTTAAGGAGGACAACGTGTAGGTTCAGCTAATCGCTAATGCGGCCGGGCCAATTACAACAGACGACCCTTTTAGCGGTTAGCTGAATCTACCTCATAGTGAACATAGTCAGGATGTTCGTCCTCGATGTCTATTAACATTATTTGTGTTACCTCCTTGTGAAGCATCATTTTGTCATGGGCAAGAGCTCGTCTTGATGGTATACAAGCTGATAAACACATTGAACATAAAGCTGAGCCACATTGAATACATAGGCATATAAAAAACATGGTTCCTACAAGTATACAGAGAATCGTCAACAATTTCCAGCCCCAAGTTGCAAGCATGGACCAGAACCATCCCGAAAGTGTCCAAGTTCCATTGTCCGGGTGAATCTCAGCTGCAATTTTATGAAGTTTGGAGATGGCATCATACACAGATGGGGAATTGTCCGGAATGTATACACAACAGCTGCTTCCGATAATTCTACAGGCCCCCCCACGATCAGCCAAAACAACATCCAATACCATTCTATTTTGGAGGGTGACAATCCTGGAAATTTGTAGTTCCTCGGTAATATTCCCCAGGGCAATGGCAGTGTCATTTGCAACAGCCTCGACAACACGTGTCAGTCGTCTGATTTTCCGGCTGTTCAGTGCAGCCCCCACAAAGGAGAATAGTCCCAGATTAAAGTCCACATATTGTTGTAATGCAGTGTCCGTTTGGTCAATGTCCTCCAGGACAACAGTTCGTTTAACCCTATTCAGAACGAAATCATGGTACAAAGTATAATCATTGTGATACATCGGAGGGGCAATGAATACGGGAGGTAACACAAACGATACATAGCACGTGCCCAACCACCCCAATGGAAGCTGATGGTAGCCCTTCGTTCCACAGATAAAATATGTATTTCGTGATGCAACAAATGAAATACCATTCGGGCTATCAAACGTGAGAGTAGTATTACATTCGCTTTTCCCCACTGCAATCGAACCCTTGTTCCTGATACATAAATCGGCTTTTGTAGCAATGACATTTATAACATGGGCACTAGAGACATTGATGTTCCTCTGGTTGCTGTATACACGTGGGGCAGACACATTATCAGGCCTGTACTCTTCCCATTCGAAACGAGTGCCCTCAGCCCGGGGAAACCCATCTTTGTCGTGGAAACATACTTTATTCAAACGGAAAAGCACCCCCCCTTTGGTTGGCCATCTCATAGTAAAGAGGAGGGTGTACCAAGCGTTGCATGACCCATTATGCGAAAACGGAAGTGGAATAAGTGGAGTGCCCCCTCTCTTCTGGTGCCCTGGCAACATCCCACATACCCAGCAATTTGAAGTATTGGTCATGTTATGTGTGTGGTGAAGAATCTGAATGAAGCTGTTATTTAAGTACGTTTGGCGATGTCGCTCTTCATGAAAGGGCAGTGTAAAATGAAAATGTTCAGACGGAGCCGGGGTAGTTGGCAGCAAATGTTCACGTACAGGCACCACAAGCTCAACTACCCAGGCTATAACAGCTATCACCACAATGGTCAAAACAAAGAAAAAGGCACCTAATATTTTCTTATCACGGGATGCCGTTGATGCCATAGTTCAAGAATGTTAGTGGAAAGTCTCAAATAGCACAAATTGTTCACAAATTGTTCACCAAAGTCTCAGATACACGTACGTGTATACCTAAAAAAGGAAAAATACGGTGCTGAACTCCGAGGTAGCCGTTGTTTTCTTCTCCGGGCCAAGACGGGTGTCGCTACTCTGGCAGAACTGATCCCCCCCCCCTTGGAATTCCCGGTTTCCGTTTCACAAACCTGGAGCGGTAACCAACCAGTCATTAAAAAAAAAAAAAAAAAAAATCTTCTTATCGTGGGCGCAGGTTGTAACGCTCTCTTCCGGTAGCAGATTGGTCCGGGAAGGCTCCCTCAACTTCGGGCGACGTCACAGCTGGGCTCTTTTCTTTTTCCAAGATCTCCTTATAATCAGTCAACACAGCAGGAGTCACCAGGTCCGGGGAGACACGGCGACAATGTGTCGAATGCACCCACCGCTTTCTGTTGGTCACTCGTACTGCGGTGCGGGTCGCAAGGAGGACCTGCTCGGGGCCCTTCCACCTGGGCTCCAGACTGCTTGCTCTCTCAAACGAGCGTATCATAACATAGTCCCCAGGACGAAGATCGTGGCCCTCTCCAATAGAGTTATCAGGGAGCGCTTCTCGAACCTGTTGGTGAATAGAGAACAAATCATTTGTTAATCGTGCCAGATAATCATTCATCATAACACAAGGTACATCATGTATTAATCGCGGCTTGGGCACCCCCCAGATATTCATAGGGCGGCCAAACACCACCTCATAAGGCGTAAGGCCGGTTCGTGAGTGGGGTACTGATCTAAGAGAAAGCAGTGCCAGCGGCAAAGCATCTGGCCACTTCAACGATGTAGACGCTACAATTTTGGCCAGCTTGAGCTTCAACGTAGCATTGTACCGCTCGACCAAACCTGCTGACTGAGGGTGGAATACAGCGTGGAACTTCTGCTGAATCCCTAACCCCTTCAGTACATATTCCACAATCTTTCCAACAAAATGGGGCCCATTATCGCTCCGCAAAAATTTGCAAACTCCAAAGCGAGGAAAGAATTCCTTAAGCAACACCTTAGCTGTCGTCAAAGCCGTATTGTCTTTCGTGGGGTAGGCCTCAACCCATTTGCTAAAAGCACACACCACCACTAGGACGTACTTCAGGTTATTGCAGCGCTCGAGTTGGATGTAGTCCATTTGAAGCACTTCAAATGGTGCCGAAGGTGGAGCGAAACCTCCTTTCGGAGTATGGGTCCCCTTTCCAGGATTGTGTTGCAAACACACCAGGCAGGTCTGCACTACTCTCGTTGCAGTATTAGCAATCTCGGGATGTTCCCAAACTCGTGTTAAAAGCCGAGTGATTGCCAGAGCCCCGACATGAGCCAGTCCATGTGTCATCTGGACCATCGCCTGTAAGTAAGCCGCAGGCAATTTCCACTTCTCCATGTCTTTACTTCTCCAACAACCCTCATCATCTAGTACCCCGTCTGCTGCCCAAGCCGCAAGTTCAGATTCAGTAGCTGATTTTTGAATATCCAATATTTCTGCTCTAGCCTCATTCCATCGCTCAGCCTGTGATTGTACCACATACATGGGGGAGCTAGTTCGGGACATAGCCGTTTGTCTGGCTATGCTGTCTGCAAAGGCATTCCCTTGACCCACTTTATCCGTAATCTTTTTATGGGCACTGCACTTCACTATTGCTACTTTCTTAGGGCCAAGCAATGCATTTAGGAGATCACGCACTAGCTCTCCATGCATAATGTGCTCTCCGTGTGAAGTCAGAAACCCACGTTCCCTCCAAAGTAGCCCGAAGTCATGGGCCACTCCAAAGGCATACCGGCTGTCCGTGTATATGTTCACACATAATCCAGCACTTAATTCGCAGGCTCTTGTTAAAGCTATCAGCTCTGCTGCCTGAGCCGACTTTTGTGGTATCCTAGCTGTTTCTACCACTGTCTTAAGTGTCGTGATCGCATATGCTGCGGAAGTCGTGCCGTCTGGCAGCCTCAAACACGATCCATCAACCCACAGTTCCCCATCCACATCTGGAAGTGGCACATCCTGTAAGTCAACACGACCCTTTGTCTGTTCCTCGGTCAGGAAAACACAGTCATGATGTTTTTCTTCCTGACCCTCCTCGGCCGGATAGGGCAATAAAGTGGCAGGGTTCAAAGTAGCGCATCTTTTCAATGTAATATGTGGCGCCAAGAGTGTCAGCTCGTATCCTGTTAGCCGTGCACTCGTGAGATATTGGGTCTTGGTTTGGTTTAACAGGGCATCTACTGCGTGAGGAACTAACACCAACAATTTGTGTGATAACACTATTCCCTCACTCTGTCGTATGGCTACTGCAGTTGCTGCTACCGCTCGAAAACACCCGGGCAACCCTCGCGCTACAGGGTCCAAAATGGCAGAGAAGTATGCACATGGTCTCTGCTTATCCCCGTGTAATTGCACTAACACTGACAACGCGCACCCATCATTCTCATGCACGTACAATGTGAAAAGTTTCGTATAGTCTGGTGTACCTAACACGGGTGCGGAACAAAGGGCCTGCCTCAACTGTTCAAAAGCCTTCTGACATTCATCTGTCCACTCAAGAGGCATTGGTGTGGCTTTGGACAGTAATGCTAGCAAAGGTTTTATGATATGCGAAAAACCCATGATCCATTGCCTACAAAAGGACGTCAACCCTATAAAGGCACGTACATCTCTCTGCGTGCGGGGGACTGGTGTGTCTAAAATTGCTTGAATTCGATCAGATGTTAATGCACGCCCCTCCTTAGACAACAGATGACCGAGGTAGGTCACCTGGGGTCTACAGTATTGAAGCTTTTTCTTAGAAACCTTGTGATTGTTTTGTGCCAAAAAGGAAAGCAACGCAAGTGTGCTCTGTTCACATTGTGCATAAGAGTCAGCGGCAAGCAGAAGGTCATCCACGTACTGGATGAGCGCAACGCCAGACTGCAATTTAAACGAATCTAGCTGCCTTTTCAAAGCCTGGCTGTAGATGCTAGGACTTTCAGTATATCCTTGGGGAACACGACAAAATCTATACGATTTATTATTGAGCGTAAAACCAAACAGATATCTGCTATCAGGATGAACAGGAATGGAAAAGAACGCATTCTTTAAGTCAATAACACTAAAGGTGGTGGCTGTCGGTGGAACCAAGGTAAGCAAGGTCGTAATATCAGACACCACCGGGTATTGGGGAATGACAATTTTGTTGATCTCTCGCAAATCGATAATAAATCGATAGACTTTGCCATCAGTGTCTCTCTTAAGAATCGGAAGAATAGGACTGTTACAAACATTATAAGGGACCTCCTCCACAACCCCTGCAGAAATCAAATCCTGAACAATATGTATTAATGCAATTTCACCTTCTCTCGAAATCTTATACTGTGGCACTCGTGGTAGAGGGGCCCCCTCCTTAACAGTAATGTGTATTGGTGGAATACGCATCTCTCCCACATCCGTATCTGAGGTCGCCCACAACGTATGCGGTAGAGAGGCCAAAGCTGGACTGTCTAAAATAGCATAAAATCTGTCAGGGTCAGGGTAATTGTCATTCAGGATAACCCGCACTCCCTCTGGAGCGCAACGTATTGTCGCTCGAAAATATTTAAGCAAATCAATGCCCAGGATATTATCTGGGGTATGGGGTGATAACAAAAATTGGCCAAAACTAAAGTATTTGTCTATGCATAGTGCAAGGGGCTTGGACAATGGGCTGGGGGAGGGTGTGCCATCAAACCCTACACACGTAATCATTTTGCCGGACAGGGGAGCCCTCGGAACCAAGTTTTTCGACAAAGCGCTACGAGTAGCTCCTGTGTCGACTAGAAACTGATCAGTAGAACCCAGAATGCCCGCTGTTACATATGGACCTTGCTGATCTACCGGCACTTCAACTGATTCCTTACCCCATCTTACGCAATCCTATGCATGCACATAATCCTGATGTTCCACATTCTCTCCTTCCGAAATCTGATATTGGTTCCGTCTATCAAACGTATTTCGTTCATCCTGGCCACGGCCCCTCTCCTCAACCTGTCTACGATCACCTCCGCCACCCCTCGCTCCAGTATAACCTCCTCTCGACCTTCCACTTCCTCGACCACGCTGACTACGCTGTTCACGAAGTACCGGACAATCTTCGGCCCAATGCCCAAACTCCTTACAATAAGCACACTGATCCTCCGCAATATCCGTACGACCATACGATGCGTTTCCTCCACCTCGTCTACCTCTATCATTCCCTCTACCCTGTGTTCCCCGAACTTGCGCCAACATCACCTTCGTTTTCAATTTCTTCGCCTTTTTCTCTACACTTTCTTTAGCTTCCACTTCCTGTCGCTCATAATACTGAGCCATAGTTAACAAGGACGCAGGGGTCGCCGTGGCCCAGGAACTTTCACTCGACTTCAATCGTTTTGCAATCTCTGGTAGGAGATTAGCTACATACTTATCTACAAACAAATGCCGGCCCGTATCGTCTGTCAAAGATTGACCACTGTAATCATGAAATGCTTCCTCGAAGCGTGTAAAGAAATCTGAAACCGTTTCATCGGGTTTCTGCTTGCACGATGTTAGCATAGTCCAATCAATCTTTTTGGAGGGAACAAGCGTTTTTAATTTATTCAAGATAGCTGCCGGCAGATCTAGAATTAACTGGCAAGGCTTACAGGCTGGTTCTCTATCTAAATCTGCAGCATTTATTTCCTTCCATGTTCCCCCCAATATCGTTTTGTCATTATTTTTACGAATCTGCCTCCACATATCAGGTGGTAATATTAGCCCAAAAAACAAATCTATATCCACAAGAGTCATCACACAAGATGATATAGCCCCCTCCACCCCCTCATAAAATGCCGCCGGGTTCTTCCGAAGATCAGGTAGAGAATTTTTCAATGCCATAACATCTGCTCTATTCCACGGCGTATATACCCAATTATACACAAAATACCCTTTTGCATCCTTCGACAATTTATCATCATCCGTACCTTCCCCTTTTGGTGGAACATACAAAGGTGCGGCTTCACGCATAGGCATAACATGCAATGCAAAACTCTTATCTGACCCACGGAGAGAACACTCTTTGGCCTGCCCATTTGTCTCCAATTCGGCCTCCTTTTGGCTCTTTTTCCGTTCCTCCCTCAATTGGATTGTCTCATCCCGCAGCTTGATCAATTGCGCAAACAGGTCATCAACATCTGAAAGATCAAAATCACCTTTAGTCAAATTTTCACGATACACTGACAATGCTTTGGGCTCAAACGTATCAGAAAGGTCACGATATGCGCCTACAACTTCATCCGCCAGACTAGACAAAAAGTACATCAATTCAAGATCCGACCACCCTTTCTTTTCTGTTAACAATTGCTCCTGAGTAATACTACGCTTATTCACTTTACGAGCCCAACTGCGTAGGTGAGCGGACCTCTCCGCAGTGAACCTGAGAGCGGATATACCCTTCTTGTCCGACTTATCCCGTCCGTCGTCCCCTGAATCCTCATCCGGAGCCGTCGGCGAAACATACGGAGGCGGTGACCGTTCTAACAAAGAAAAATCATCAATTTCATTATTAAGGACAGGATAAAGTGGTCGGCGAATAGGAAATTGACCAGTCGTTTGCAATTTACGTTCCCGTTCCTCCCTTTCTTTCTTCTCCTGAGCCTCCTTTTCCTCAAGCTGTAAAGCCTTATCCCGAGCAGCCTTACGCTGCTCTTTGTCCGCCAAGGCAACTTCACGCTTCATTCGCTCACGCGCCGCTTTCTCCCACATTCGTACACAATCAAACATATTTTGTCTAGACCTACGTTGAAACAAACATTGCTCTACAAATTGTATTTTACTTAAATCAAACGACCCGTGTAGAGGCCATTGCAACTCAGGATCGGCCTTGGTGTACTTATGCCATAATTTACTGTACATAATAGGGGGAAGGCCAAATTTTATATACATGTCCCTATTTGGTGTTCCCTCTGGGGGAGCCGGCTGTGCTTCTGCTAATCTAATTGAGGTACCTTCTCCAAGACAACACATTCCTCGGAGTGTGCTGAAAACAGGCATGTTCAAAAAGTATCACGAAAACGTGACATCACACAAAATGGCACTTACAGTTCTTCACACAAGTGTGCAGCTCAGGGGAAAAAAACAAAGTTAGAGAAACATCTCTACATGCCTGCCTATGTGAAGTGCACTACACATATAAGTTCAAAGATCACAAATTCACAATGTTAGCTAACTCAAATCAAAGACGTAGATCGTAGGACTTCGGCAAGCGTCCAAGGACTGCCTTACCGATCACAAATCACAGAATTTCAGTAAGCATCCGAAAACTACCTTACCGAACACAAATCATAGGACCTCAGTAAGCGTCCGAAGACTACCTTACCGATCACAAAGCTTACCCAAATTCCCAAATGTCCAGATTCCAACTGCCAAGGTCTTGTAAGCCAAATCAGCCAAACGGCACTTTCTCAGCGATGCAGACACTTCGGAAACTCAGTCGGAGACCGGCGCCACCTGGAAGGTCAGATCGGAAGGAAAGGAAAAAACACCGTGGCAGCCAAGACTCGGGTCACTCGTGGCAGCGCGCGTCCATGGCGAGTTTCCAAGCCTTCGTCACGACCTTTCCTTCGGGCATCCGAGTCGCCGATGAATCCCTTCGTGGTCGCCAATTGAAGTAATTCGGGGTTCCCAAGGCCTACACACTCTAGAGATAACCCACTTACACTCAAGAACTGTTGGCACGGAAACTGTAAAAGGCAAAGAACAAATTTATTAAGACCCCATGGGGTGGTGGTACACTCAAACAGCACCCTTCGGTAATGCAAGAGGTATCACACCGAACACCGGTGTGACCCCGTTTATATACAGTTTTGGGGCAATAAAAGATAGGCGGCACGAGTTAAGACACATTTTAAGGACATATATGGTCATGTTTCGGAATACTGCCAGCTCATTGGAGGGGCACAACTCTGCTGGTCAGTTTGGTGCACATTCCAGAAGGTTTACGGGTCAGTGGGAACTGCGCATGTGCGGCTTGACCAGTACTAAAAATAGCCTGTTGCTGGGCAGATAGAAGTGGTCAGCGGAACGGACAACGGACTAAAGGGCCGCCAGCCACGAGGCCGCTCATGATCTAAGATGGCCGCTGCAACATTCAAAATGGCGTTTTCATATATAGCCAAGTTAAGGAGGACAACGTGTAGGTTCAGCTAATCGCTAATGCGGCCGGGCCAATTACAACAAGGGTAATCGAGCTCTGTAATACTACTCTCTCCAATTAGGCAGAGTGTTCGTCACCCTCCCAAGCATCAACAGACCGCACGGAGAGCCAAGAGTCGCCCCCGTTGCAGAAATATTAGGTTAATTAGCCTAGTGTATCCTATAACAATTTACAACAGTAACATCAATCATATTACATAGAAAAGCATCAAAAGGAGCAGAACACTCAATATTATCAGGACCAGGAAAAAGGATATACAGAGATCAGGATGAGCAGCAGTCCGTAAACTGAGTCCAATCAGGAGAGAAAGGTCACGACAGTCAAGGGTTGTGTTCCGGGCGGCGACCTGGAGTAACAGCTGGAGGTACGAGTCATCGAGGAGGTCACGCCTATGGAGTCAAGATGAAGTAGTCCAGTGCAGCTCCAGCCAACGTGGACAGTCGCAATAGCAATACAGTGTCATATTAGAGCAATGAAGGAGCGGATCTTAACACAAAAACCAGCAGAGAAATTGCATGATGAGTAGGAATGAATAACAGGCATCCCAAACTTAGACGGTCTAGGGCAAGAATGCTCCAATTGCATTGACAGGTCTTAAGCATATGAGACTGCTCGTGGGATGACCTATGGAATAAGGCCAGAGGAACGAAAGCTTCACTGATCACCCTGAGTAGTGTCCGTGAACAGGTCCTGGCTTTCAGGTAGCACTTCTGGGCCAGAGCGATCTGCTGATTTCCTGCGACGATTTTGAGAGGCTACAGACTGACGCCACCCCTCAAGCCAATCTCACACCTCAGCAGGGGATTCGAAGAACCAAGTTTTGCCCTCCGATTCAATGCGTAGTTTCGCGGGAAACAGCATAGAGTATTTGATGGACTGAGCACGGAGCGCCCTCTTCACCTCTAGGAAACTGCGTCGACGAGCCTGCACCTTCACCATGAAATCTGGGAAAATCATGATCTGTGTGCGTTGTCAATTCGCAGTGGTGGCCCCACTCGCGCCGTCTGAAGGATGACCTCTCGGTCACGGAAATTAAACACACGGGCAACGGGAGCGCCCGGCATCGGTCTGTCCCCGGGAACCCTGTGTGCCCTTTTTATGGAGAAGTAATTGGACAGTTGTTTTGGTTGGAGATGCTGCAAGACCAATTTCTCCACAAAGAGATCAGCCGCCGGCTCCTCAAGGTGCTCCGGGACACCTAGGATGTTGAGGTTATTGCGTCTTGCGCGCCCTTCATAATCGTCAAGGAGCACCTCCATTTGCTGCTGTTGCTTTTGGAGTTGAGTCACTTGTTGCTGTAGAGTGGAGGTATCTTCAACAAGCGCTGAGGTTTTGATTTCTATATCTTTTACTGTAGTGTCCATTTTACGAAGATTCGCGCGCAGCAGTGCCACTTCTATGTTCACTGAGTCTATACGGGTCTCCAATGAGGACCAGACCCCAGCGATCGCCTCCATAACGTCGTCTAGGGTGGGGGGCATCGTCGGTGGAGCAGGAGTCGCCGTTTTAGATACAGTATCAGGGGCAGTGTCCTTAGGCTCTCCTTTAGAGCCCCATAATAGTTTGTTGATCTGTCTCTGGTTGGGGGTCTATTTCCCTTGCTGGAGGCCATCCTGAAGTTTAGACTGTACAGTATGTCGCAGAGTCGAGGGGTGCACAAGTTGTGGGGGGGGGGTCCCTCATCAGTTGCAGAGTGGAGTGTAGCCCTCGCACCTCCTGGAATATACGCCTCGGGAAACTTGAGTCTGCAGGGCCTGGGGAGGCGAGTACAAGCGATAGTTTGCGGAAATGAAGGGGGGAGCAGGCGCTCTACTCACAGTTATGCAGGCTTTATCTTTTGACTCCCAGCCCTATGGTGGGGGTGGGGTGGGGGGGGTCCAGCCTCTCTGGTCAGGCTGAATGCGGAGTGGTGGAAGGGCTCTCCAGAGCCATCCCCTCCCGCGGAACGCTCGGGTACCACAGCAGATGTTGCAGAGGCAAGTCTGAAGCCGGCTTGGAGGTAGAATGTAGCCACTATCGAATCCAGTGTATGGCTCAAAGTGGTGCGCAGCCTGCACCAGAATGTACCCTCTGGGCAGCACCAACGACCCAGGGAGGGCCGAACACCTCGCAGTGGAAGCCCCCCGAGCTCCAGCAGTCTCCAGAAGTCAGGGCTGGCACAGAACTCAATCACCCCGCCACTGAGGAGGAAGGGCGAGCACTGCTCACCGCGCCTCAGAACAGGGCCCAAAGCGATGCGGGGTCACTCACCAAGCGTGGCCCACGAGAGGCGTGAAAACCCTCCCAGCAGCTCCAGCCACGCGATCAGGTAGGAAGAGGTGGGACGTCAGGTGGGACACTGCGTCCCTATGATGCGTTGTAGAGCAGGGGATGATCTTGTGCCGCCGGCAGCTGTAGGACGGTCCCCGGCCGCAGGCCCAAAGCCGGGGACTCACTCGATTGTAGTCGCGGGCGGCAGGGAGGGCCTGTTGTCGGCTACACTGTTCGTTTACTTAGGGGGCCAGCAAGGTGTGACCAGGTGGTATCGACAGGGGATCGCCCCCACAAGACTCGACCGGACCGCACAGAGGGACCGAAGGCCACTAGGCGTCTGGAACGGCTCCGGCGCCCACAGCAGAATGTCCGGTGTTTGCGGCCACCATCGTGGGCCGAGGGAGAGCCGATCGTTAGGATTGAGCAACTGTGCTCAGAGGGCCCGGAGGGCAGCAGGGGCCAAGCAGGGGAGCCTAAACGGTTAGCGATCCTATGTCCTCCAATCTGGGGCAGAATGAAGGCACTAGCACAGGATAGGGGCTGAAGTGACAGCGAGGGCCGAGGAGCCGCTTCGAGATGCGACCATTCCCTTCGGCTACAAGCCACGCCCCCGGGTAGTTCTCATTCTTGAGAAACATTTGAAGAATAAACTGGGCCAGTTTATGTATTTCGTAGCACAATATTTATAGATAATTTCTAAAAGTCCAAATTGTCCACCTTTCTTTTTTTCTTTTTAGAAAATATATATGAGAGATTTATTTGCTTCTTTTGTCCTTCGTGCCCTTTCCAAGTAGATTCTAAGACCTGTAATTTGACTGAGTCACCTTGGAAGGAAATAGAGCAAAAATCGAAAGTTAACAAAATTTTCAATCGCGGACCACAAACAGCTGAGTTGGACAAATCCTACAGGATTGAACAGCAAATCTCATGTACGTCATCTAGGAGCTGCAATTGCGTCCCCAGGCCTATTCCCGGAGACCCGTCCCTAGCCACTGCCTTTGCAGCACAAAAAAAGACAGGGGCGGCTTTGTCTTCCTACTTTCAGCTTGTTTTTAATTAGCATAACAGTGAATAATTGTATATTATTCATTAATAGTGAAAATAAAAACTGGAGCATCAGGTAAGTTTAAAGTATAGTTGAATGTAGTGTGCATGCTCGCGGGTGAGAGTGTGTTCATTTGATTGTGTGAGCATGTGTGTGAAAGTGACAGTCCTGATAGGAGTGGCAATGAATGTGATTAAATGTCAGTAAGTAAGTCGGTGAGTGAGAATTATGAAGTGAAAGTAAGAGTGAGAGTAAGTCAGTGTGAGGTGTGAAAAATCAGTTTAAGAATGAGGTACAATGGACACACTCAGGAAGAAATGGAAAGGTGAAGCAACGCTCGTACTCACCTTCTGACCCGGGGGCTCCTGCGAGCTCCGGATCCGAAGCTGTGCTCCTGCTTGATCCGGGGCCTTCGCGGCGTGGAGACCGGGACTTGCCTGCGTGGGCTGGCCGGAGTGACGGTGTTGGCGGCGGCCCCTGGTGGAGGTGAGGGGTCGGCTGGGAGAGGTCGTTGTGCGGATGTGCCGGTGAAGACTGACCGGGGCCGGTCCAGCGGCCGGGGGGCCCGTGGTAGGGCGCGGCACGCCGTGGTTGGGGAAGACCGCGCAGGAAGATACCCCCTTTGTTGCCCGGTCCGGCCATCTTGAAGCCCTGCGCCAGGAGTCGGCGTGTGGCGCCCACGGGGCGGTGGCGCTGGCGGACCCCCCTTTTGGTGGCTCACCTTTCTGCACCCAGGTTGCCAGTTCTGGGGCTCGAGTGTACTCCAGCGGTGGCCTTGCTTGGGAGCCCGCTCCAGAAGTTGAGGCGTGTGGAGACGCGGCTGGACCCGCAAGATGGCGGCCGACGCCCTGGGTCACGGATTTACTCAGGGCGGCGAACTTGTGTCGCTGAAGTGCACGGGGGCCTGGTCCTGTGAGCGTGAGCTCACGCTTGGCGATGTCCTTGACACCCTACAGTCTTTACATGCGGCCATGGCCCCCGTCGCCCCTGTGCAAGATAGACGGTTCTGCCGCCATTTCTGTCGGGCCGTCCCTCATGAACGCGGCTCGACTTCGAGTGTGCGCTGCATTGTCCCCCTCAGTTGCTGCGGGGAGTGCTGCTGCCGTGCATCGACAAGACTGTACGCCTGCGGCCCCGAATCTCCAGGTAGCTCTGAATGCGGCGGGCGCGGGTGTGGGCTCCACGCTGGGGCCAGTTCCTGCTCGAATGTTCGGGGAGCGATGTGGATTGCCGATTCGATCTGCTTCAGTGAGGTCCCGTCGTTACCTTGCGGGGGAGCCTTTACTTTCCTGTGCGGCGAGACTGCACCCACACTGTTTGCTGCTACAGTTGTCACTAATGGAAATTCTGGATTGCCGCGAAAAGTTCTTGCTTTGCTGCTGGTTGCCAGGGTCCTCTGGTTTACACCCTTGTCCCGTTTTATTCCGATCGAGTGGCCTCTCCACCTTGAAATGTTTGCTGCCCACTATTCTATCACGTATGGTGGCGATGACTAGGAAAGGACAGGGGTGAGCCGGACTGGACCCGGAGGACTACTGGTTAACGGATGGAGATGAGGAATGCCCCCAATCACGATAATACGGATGATTCCTTTGAGGGTTTATGATACCTGAGACTGTGTCGATCTCGTTTTGATGTTGCATAAATGTGTGGGAAGGCGGGGGCAGGGGCCGAACGACTTGATTGATGGTCTCCTCCCCCCCCCTGGTTCTTTTTCCTTTTTGCCTCTTTTGTTCCTTTCCCTCTCTCTGACTTTTTCTATATTTCGGGTTTCCTATTTAGGGCGACAGGCACGCTGCTGGGGGTTAGGCCGTAGCCTTCTGCAGGGGTGCAGGGCGGGGTGGGTGGGTTGGGGCCTTTTATCTGTTCCTTTTCCCCTTAGTACTATGGCTCTTTTGTATCCCTTTACCGGGGCGCCGTGTCTGTGCGTGTCTTCCATGGTGTGTTTGCAGGTGGGGATGGCGGGCGAGTTGTTCTTCTTTCTACGGTATTGATTGCACATATATTATGACTTGCACGCCCTAACCCTGATAGTGTGATCCTCAGTCACTTTGCGTGCCTTTATCGCTGTGGGGCACGTGCAGCAGCGCGGCGTTCTTTCTTTTCTTCTTTATAATATATTCCCCCCACCTCCCCTTTTTTCTTATTATTTAGGTTAGTATAGAGGATGATTGTAACCACTGTTGCTGCTCTGGTTCCTCCGTTATGTATCAATACGATGACTAGGTGGTCGGTGGACAAGCGACGGGCCACGGTGGGCACTGATTTGAAATATGGCGTCTATATCCTGATTGATGTGAACTGTTGCTGATAACCGTCTTTATCGATGCCTTTATGTCTTGATGCCTGATTCGTAGCCCGCTATGGGAACTCAGATGATTGAAACTGCGACTGCTCCTGCTGTACTCCCTATTATAAAATTAACCTTCTTTAATCCTGTTTTCAGCGGTCGTGCTCAGCTTTTCTCAGACTGAACTACTTGCTTGCACAATGCTGGGTGCTACCGGGAATCCTCCTTATTGATTTATGTGCTTCTCTTAATGTGTCGTGGCCGGCCTGACTGGTTGTAGGCCCGTATTTGTATGCTCCTATCTGCACAATAAAGGTTTTTAAAAAAAAAAGTAAAAAAAAAAAAGAATGAGGTACAATGTGTGAGTGAGTGCAAGATTGCTCAAGAGAGTGAGAATTGATGAGTGCAAGGTGGTGGGAATGATTAAGAGGGGGAGCAGGTGAGAATGAGTGCGAGTTAGTTAATGTAAACAGGCATGAATGAGAATGTAGTGATATGGCAAAATACTGGTGTTGGCATGCTGAAGGCAATTATTTACAGACCTCGACCGGGAATAGGACATCCATGGCAAAAGGCCGGCACAGGCACACTGGCAGTAATTATTGGTCTGGGAGACCCATGACTAAATTCTAGGACGTTGGATGCGATTCTTGTTATAAAGGATGACAGTTGTGGCATATATGAGGGGGACAACCATGACAAAATGCTAGCTCTATCATACAAAGGGTAAAGTTTGACATAAGGGTCACCCATGGTGCATGCATAACGTGAATAGCAATATTTTAGGAGTGGTATATTATATGTAATTGTTGGCATAAGTGGGCAGCCACAGCAAAATGCTGACCTTGGCACCATGGAGGTTATTTTTGGCATATGGGGGCTCCCATAGCACATTTTGAAGAAGGAAAAAAAAGGTGGTCTACTCCTGTGGAACGGCAGGTTTCATTTGCTTGATACATCATGAAGAATCATATATTTAACGAGCGCCCTTTCGTTGCCAATTGCTATTTAACCCAGTTATTTTCAAAAGTTTAATGTGGAGAGTATCCCTTACCCTGGTGGCCCATTCAGAAAGAGCTCTGGTTTATTTGCTTTGCTCAGTACAATTTAGGGCAAGTATTGTATTACACCCCATCACTTTCAAAGATGATGGCAGCACCCTAAGAGAGGTGTATCCATGAGAGGCGTTTGTGTTGTATTTTTATATCAATGATGTAACTTGAGTTTTATCAATTAAATGAATATCATCCAGGTTAAGGTCAAGCAACATAACTTCCTGGAAAGAATCATCAGGGTCAAAGGTCATATGATTTCACTTCCTTTGATGTAAATAAGGTCAAAGTTATGTGATGTTACTTCCGCTGTCCTTGCCATTTTGGTGAATCAATGTTCATGCCAAATCTACTGCTCACTATAACCTAGCTTACAGGGCCAGAGAGCGGACAGAGTCTATCAATATTCTATGCTAAGGCCTAAGAGAGCACTCGTGTTAATATCCGATTTAGCATCAATTTAGGTAATAAAACGCCTCTACTTAAGTGAGCCAATAACTGTTTCAGAAGTAAGTGGCTTCTGGTAGAAAAGTCCCAAAATCTGCATAAATTCTCTTGAGCTCTGCATGAAGTATCCCTCAAATATCCGCTTTAAATATACTTCAGAAATGCAACATTCCGGGGGCGTGGCCAAGCAGCATGGCCGACAGGACGTGAGCTCCACCAGCTCCGTCCCGAAGACCGCAGTAATACTTTCAATTCTCCTGCCCGGACCCTCTCGACCCCGAGAAAGCGTGTCGGAGAGGCGGTGGAAGTCCCGCCGAGCTCCTGTGCCTGGGGAAACGGACCCGTGGTCGGCAATCCGCCGAGACCTGTGGCCTGGCTGCTCCTGTCGACGGCGCCGGCGTGCTCTCTCACGCGGCGCCGCGGCTTTGGCCTACTCACCGGACCGGGCGGCGGAGGACGCAAGTGGTGACCCCAGCCTTGATGCCCCATCGGATGCCCGCCGGCCCCCTGCTCAGGATCCCCGTTCCGGGATCGGAAGACTGCGGCGCCGGAGCACTGAGGCTCTGCTGAGGTGCGGTGAGGAGGGGGAAAAGACGAAGGGGCCGTCCATCTTGCGCGGCCTCGCTGGGCTGGAGTGTGTAGGGCGCCCCCCCTCTCTGATTCATAGCGCTACACGGCCCGACGGCGGAGCGCCTTCGACTGGAAGTGGGGGCTGTGGATCCCATCTGCCCTGGCCCCCCCCTTGTGGTGCGAGGGTGCGTGTGGGGGCCCTGACCTGCTCTGTGTTTGCTGGGATTTCCCTACAGTGACTCTGCCACTCCTGTGCCCCCTCCCGCTGAGCAGTATCCTGTGCCCCGCAGCAGATTGATATATCCGGCACTTGTGGGACGTCGGGGGAGTTCACGGAGGGGTATTGCTGGGTCCGTGGAAGAACACCGTCCCTCCCCCGGCGCTCCGCCATTTTGGGGCTGGTCTTGGGCGGGCCCTTGGGCTCGGTGGCAACAGATAGAGGAGTGCATTTGTGCCCCGCTCTGCCCTGCTCTGTGGAGGAAGTGGGCCCGAGCCGCTGCGCTCTGGTGGCGCCCACTCTGTGACCTGCACTGCCCACTGTGGTCCTGATCCTGTGGACCCATATACCGCTTGCCCGGTTCCTTCAGCGCTCTGGTGGCACATACTCCGCCCTGCTTGGGTGGCTTCAGTGGGGGCCCCATTGGGAGCGCCGATCCTTGGCGCAGCGGCTATGACGGGCCGGACTGGCCGTGGCCCTAAGGCTACCCAACCCAACACCATCACGCAGTACACTACCCCTCGTCTGCCGCCGCAGAGGATTACGCGCCAAACGGGCGCGGGTGATGGGGACGGGGAGCCGCCGGAGCCGTCTAGAGCGGAACTTCTTCAGGCTATCCAGGGCTCACACACTGCCCTGGAACGCCAGATTGAGACGGTGTCCGTGGATGTGAACCTGTTGAGGACTGACCTTCGCAAGGTGGCGGATAAAGTCTCGGACGCAGAGGGCAACATCACTCAACTGCAGGGGGAGGTAGCGTCACTACAGAAGTCACTCTCTCAACTTGCCTCTACTACCCGAGCATTGGAGAGACGGGCCGAGGATGCAGAAGGTAGGGCGCGCCGAAGTAACATACGAGTCCTGGGGGTGCCGGAGCGGCTGGAGGCAGGAAACCCTGAACGATTCCTGGAGAACTGGATACGTGAGAGTCTCTGTCCGAGTGGATTATCCAATGTCTTTATTGTGGAGCGGGCCCACAGGGCCCTGGTGCCCCCTCCGCGTCCTGGAGAAGCCCCTAGAGCCCTCATTGCAAAAATCCTCAACTGTAAAGACCGAGACTGCATCCTCAAGGCGGCGAGAGAATTGGGGCCCCACATGATTGAAAACAGTCGAATCTCAATTTACCCCGACTACACCCAGCAGGTACAGGAGCAAAGGAAGTCCTACTTGGGGGTCAAACAGAAGTTGCGCGACATGCAGCTGCAGTATATGCTTTTATACCCCGCTAAGCTCAAGGTGCTCTCCCAGGGCCGGGCACACTTCATTGAGACGCCATCTGAGGTATGGGAGTGGCTCGAGATCAGAGGAGATGATCTACCCCCGGGTGAGAGAGGGGGATCGCGAGATGTGTGGGGGACCAGGCCGCAGAGACGACGGCGTGGCAGGAGGAATCGGCGCTCTGGATCCCGTGGTCCTCCTGAGACTAGGCCTACGGTGGGTCCGGACGGGGCCATCTTGATGGAAAACTCGCCTGGGGGATCTGGGGAACGTTTGCACAGTGAGGCTGCACTTGGTGACATATTGGTGCCGGACACATTGCAGGAGACGCCGGTGAACGTGGACTCTGCGGCCCCAGTGGTCCCGGAGACTGCCTTGTAGACCCTAGACTTGGAATGATCCTTGCCCTGTCTGCACTGACTCTGCTGTGCTGTTACTGTTATTGTGTGGGTCCCTATGGCCCGCCAGCTCTTCAGTCCTCTGCTCGTGCAGCATGAATGTTGCGAGTAATTGTTTACTGCTCAATACCACGCACTTGGAGTCTGGATTGGGTGTGCACCGAGTGCTGGCAGCTGTGTGTACGGGCTGCTCCTCCCGCGTTGCTGACTTAGGGGGGGAGAGCTGTCCGGGTCCACTGATCGGATTCATTGGGTCTTTTGGGGAGCTGGGAGGGAGGGTGGGTTGGGTTGTTCTGTTGTGTGTGAGTGTGAGTGGAGAGTGTTGAATGGGGTGGCTGTGCACGTCCTGGCACTGGCGGGGGAAGGGCGGGGTGGCGTTTTTGGTTGTTGCTATCCTTTTGCTCGTGGGTGGGGGGACTAAGGGGGTTCCAGTCAGAATTTCGTATGTTGGGATTGTTGGAGGGTGGGATTTTGGATATGACAATGATGGCACTGGCATTTGGCGCATGTTGCCCCTACTTTCCGGGGCGTCTGCTTTATGTGATGCATTTTTGAAGTTCCCTGTGGCAAGGGTCTCCTGGCGGCAGCTTAGGCTGTGTGTATGCTACTGCCCGGCTGGGCACGAATGGTGGTCATGGGGTTTAAATTCTTGACGTGGAATGTGCGTGGCCTAGGTACGTGCACTAAGAGACACAGGGTCCTCACCTTCCTGAAACGACATGGGATTTCAGTTGCTTGTTTACAGGAAACCCACTTAGATGATGATGGTGCGCAGCGACTGGCCAAGAAATGGAGAGGCCAGCTTTTTCACTCCTCCTACTCTACATACGCTAGGGGGGTCCTAATCTGGGTGGCCCCTGGGGTCCCATGCACTGTCCAATATATTGATGCGGATGTGGAAGGCAGGTACATATTGGCGAAGCTCAGACTGGACGATAAGGTCCTCCTGGTCTTTAATACGTACGCGCCGAACGTGGATGACCCGGCATTTTTCTCCCGGATGCAGGATCTGGTGGCCCCTAGCCTTGACGCGCCCCTCCTTTGGTGCGGGGACTTTAACTGTGTCCTACACCATGAACTGGATCGTAATCCGCCTCGGGCGGGAACTAAGCCCCGTATGACGGCGTGTTTGCGAGACGTGATGCATAATATTGGGGCGATTGATGTCTGGCGCGCGTGTCACCCCACACAGAAGCTTTACACCTGTTATTCCCCGACCCATGGCACTCACAGTAGGCTAGATAGGGTGTTGGCGGCCAATCTCCCCTCCTCCCTCACGTTGACGGTCACACACCAGGCCCGATACCTATCGGACCATGCTCCGGTCACGTGTGTGGCGCATTGGCCTGACCGGGCGGAACGTCCCCGCTCGTAAAGACTCCCGACTGATCTGCTCCAAGACCAGGTAGCCCGGGACCATGTGGCAACGTCCCTGTCCGATTATCTGGACCTTAACTGGGCGGGAAGTGACCTGTCTTATTCCACTAAATGGGAGGCGTTGAAAGCGGTTGTCCGCGGTGCGTGCATGGGCCTGACGTACGGGGTCAGGAAACAACTGCTTTCAGACTTGCAAACTGCGGAGGCTGAGCTCCTGCGCGTCCAGGCCCGCCCTGATCCGGACTCATCGGATCAACGCGTGGAGGGCCTAGCCCTTGGGTCGATCCATGATATACTCACGCGGCTCGATAGATTTACGCTGGGCCAATATAGACAGAGACTGCATCGAGAGGGGGATAAATCTGGCCGTTTGTTGGCCTGGATACTTCGCCGGGAATTTACAGCTGAGCGAATAGTGGCCCTGCGGGCGCCCGATGGCGAGATGGTCTACTCGGAGGCTGCTGTACTCACAGTTCTACGGGATCACCTGCGGACTGTGTATGAGGCTGATCGGTCTCTATCTGAGGAGGCTTACCACCTATACCTCGAAAACCTCGACTTGCCGACCCTCCCTGAGGCAGCGGCGAAAGACCTCGATGTCAAACTGGCGTTAGGTGAGATTTCTGCGGCGATAGCCGCCCTCCCACGAGCCAAAACCCCTGGCGGGGATGGATTCCCTGCAGAGTTTTATCATACATTCGGGCACATCCTGGCCCCCCTCCTTTTACAGGTTTACAATGAAGCCTTACGCACGGGTGACCTCCCGCCCACCTTGAATCAGGGTGAAGTTTGTATGATCCTGAAACCGGGTGGTGACAGCACGGACCCGGCTTCGTATCGTCCTATCACTTTGATTAACTCGGACGCGAAAAATCTGACCAAGCTGTTGGCCAATCGCCTTGCCCCACACGTAGCTCAGCTCGTCCACCCGGACCAATGTGGCTTTGTCCCTGGTCGTAATACGGCGATGAACCTGCGCCGCTTGAACCACATTTTGCACGAGGTCCGGGGGCGGGACACTCCCCATGTGCTGGTCTCCGTTGACCTGGCTAAAGCCTTTGATACAGTGCATTGGGGTTACCTGATGCATGTACTCGTCAAAATGGGATTTGGTCCCAGCTTTCGGGAATGGATACGGGTCCTCTATAGAACGCCTCGAGCCAGAGTGCGACTGGGTTCAGCCCGCTCTGATGAGTGGACGTTGGGGAGGGGCACCCGACAAGGTTGCCCATTGTCCCCCCTTCTATTTGCTCTCGCGATTGAGCCCCTGGCCATATCCGCCCGCAAGGAGTTGCATGAATGGGGTATTGTGGTGGGGGACACCACTAATGTCATCTCCCTTTACGCCGACGATGCGCTTTTTTACCTGACCTCCCCGGTGGAAGCCCTCCCCGCTCTGTTGCGCCTCTTGGACCGCTTTGGTGCGGCCTCAGGCCTGCGCATGAATGTTAATAAGTCCCTGGTGTTCCCACTGACTTCTGAGGATCTCGCCCCGACGGCGGATTCTTACTGTGCGGGCCTCCGGTGTGAATCTCTGGCGTTCCGGTACCTGGGTATTCAGGTGGCCGCTTCTGATGAGGCTCTCTTAACTCATAACATTGACAAGATTCTTGTTGCCCTCCGCAAGTCCGTTGTATTCTGGAATACGCTTCCTCTCTCCCTTATGGGCCGTCTAGCTGTTGCCAAGATGGTGATGCTCCCTAGAGTCCTCTACGTATTGCAGAATACCCTGTGCCCGTTGCCCTCCCGGGTGTTCCGTACACTGAATTCGCTCCTTACGTCTCTTCTCTGGGCGGGTGGTCGCAGCAGAGTTGCGTTGCGCACGGTGACGCAGTGTTGGGATGCGGGAGGCCTTGAGGCCCCAAGGTTTGATTTATACTATTATGCTGCACAACTTCTCCCAGCGGCCAGATGGTTTGCTGACACCGAGAACTGGGAGTTGGCATTATTGGCGGGAGTGGCCTCGGAAAGGGTGCTACAGGAAGCTCTGATGCAGGGCCGGGGCGCCGATGAAGCACTGTCCTATGTCGTCAGGCATACGGCTCATATCTGGCAGCAGTTCGTTGAGCGAGTGTTGCGGCGTGCGCCATTCCATAGGGAGCTCCCCCTTTGGATCCTGGCCCCTATACTCACGATGGAGACGAGTATGTCTTTCCGGGAGTGGCGCCTGGGCGGTTGCGAAACTCTTGCGGATCTTTATCCGGACGACTCGTTTGTGTCCTTTGAAAGAGCAGCGGACTCCTTTGGACTGCGTGAGGGCCAGTACCTGCATTATGGATGTCTCCGGGATGTGGCCAGGACGACATGGCCCCAATTCCCAGAGGCGCCCGAACTCACTAACACCCTGGACATCATCTTGTCCTGTGGCAGGGGTAGGAGACTAATCTCCCTTCTTTACTCAGCGATGCGCAGGGACTCGACTCCCCCATTGATGCCTGCTTGGAGGGCTTGGGAGGCGGACCTGGGGATAGCATTAGACCCGGCCCAGAGGAAGCGAATAGGGCTGTTGACTCGTAAAGTGTCCTGCAATGCGCGTTTCAAATTGATACATTTTAATTTTCTCCATCGCACATATATGACACCTGCCTCCCTCCACCGCATCTCCTCGGATAGAAGCCATAATTGCCCGAGGTGTAGTGCAGCACGGGCGGGATTCCTTCACCTAGCCTGGGAATGCCCCTTGGTGCATGACTTTTGGGTGGCGGTGGTGGCACATATTGCCCGGATTACACACCTTACCATCAAACTGGAACCGCTTCACTGTCTACTTGCCCTGGTACCCAAGCCCAGGAAGAGGGGACTGTCCTACAAATTGCTCCAACTCCTATTGGTTCTGGCGAGGAGGCGGTGGCCATTACCTGGATGGGACGGGGGGCGCCTGAAATCACTAGTTGGTTGCGGGACGCTAGGGAATGGGCCTTAGCGGAGGAGACACATATGCAGAGCACACGCAGGGATGGCAAACTCCAGGATGACTTACTCGCTTGGAGGACCATGTGTATCGAGGGGATGGAGCAGGATGACTCTGACGCTACTAGTGCGGAGCTGTTTTCCCCCGCTTCCTCGGAATCTGATGAGGGTGGGGAGGGGTCCGGGGTGGACTGTCATGAGGTAGTGTAGCTGTTCCATGGGCCATGCCGACATTCCTTGTTGCGTACACTTCTCTGTCATTGTGATTACCATTGACCACATTCTACTATGAGGATCGCTTTGAAGTGGACCCTTGCCTACATCTCCTTATGAGATTGCATCAATGCCACAAATGCCATTCATGGGGGGGGTTTCTTGTTATTGTTATGCTGTTGTTTGTGTTGGTGCAGCTTCATAAAAAGTAAATTGGCGACGATATTGAGATTGTTCACGGGATTCTGGGAGCACAAGAACATATTCCTGTCATAGTCTCACAGGTTTAACGAAATGCCGCCCTGCCTCCGGGATGTGGGCCACTCCTAGCTGGGTACCTCCTTTTTTTGGATCTGGCCTGTCTGATTTGTACGTGTCAACTGGTCTGTACATTGTATAATTTGTGCCGCTTTATTCTCCTCGCCTACAAAAATAAAGTTTATAAAAAAAAAAAGAAATGCAACATTCCACCATGAATCAGAAAATGTTCAGTTTGGATAAACATGCTTAATTACCACAGAAAAAACAATGTAATTGGCAGGAGAAAAAAAAACACCAAAAATGCTAGATTTTCATTTTTAGCAAATACATTCGGCCACCAAACTCGAGCTTGCCATTTTCACTAAGCACTCGCATGTATTAGTGTAATTGAGAAAGATTCTGCTTTTCATGCCAATTTATCATCATTTCAGTAACTGATACCAGGGGTGTCACTTATGTGGCAGGGAGTTTTACCTCCACTGTTGGAGGCACAGCTAGAATGTAATGCTCGTTCAGATTCAATAATGACATGTTACTAATTCTGCCCCATACCAACAGCCTTGAAATTTGACTGATTGCCAACCTGCTATTAATTTAATCACAGATCAGTTTCTTACTAGGGCATTATTATCTTCTGGTATCTCACTTGACATGGGGGGCACCATTCAGATATGTAATTCACTGCTCCATAGCCTTACCATCCTTTCAGAAAAAGCTTATTGTATAATAACATTCAAATTGTGTTATGAGCAATGCAAGTCTGACTCTGTTGAGTGCCTAAAATTGTGTAGGCACCTCAATGACATCTTCAAGCTTTTATTGTCCTTGCTTTTCATCGCTTGACTGATTCCCTTCACTAACACACACAAAAGCGATCAGTATCTGGTCACTGACAGCTGGCTTCCCAAGGTTCCAGACCGACAGAATTTCAAGAGCTTCAAAGGGACCCTGGGTTAAATGTGTAAACATTAAGTGTACCGATTTCCTAATTGAGATTATCTCTGAATCGCAATTAGGAAATGGGTATTCCTAATGTATGAAACTCATTAAGTGTCATTAAGGGGTTCATCGTGGGTCACAAATCACTTACCTCCTAAATATTAAGGTAGATAGATTTCAGTTTGTGACCCATTACAAATCACAACCATTACAGTGATAGTGGCCTGCTGAGGTCGGCAGACCACCATGTCTATGATCGCTTTTTATTAAAGCAATTTTTTTATTTTTTTATTTGGCCCGCTTTCCTTAAAGGAAAACAGGATTTGTTTAAAAAGAAAAAAAATAAACCTTGCAGTTACATTATTTAAGAGTAGGCAGTGGTCCGTGGGACTACTGTCTGCTCTTAAAAATATTATTCAAATTCCCAAAGGGGATAGGGTCCCTTCCTCTTTGTGAAAGGGTTACCACCAGTTTTTTACTGGTGGTAAAGTATTACTGTTTTGCGACCAGAATTCAGTCGCTAAAGAGTAATGCATACCGTACTGATTCGGTATTTGTAAGTGATGCTCTAAATACTCCCTTCCAAATACTGAATTATAAATGCAAAATGCGATTCGCTAACAAGTTATTGAATCACATTTTGTACATTTGAAAGAGCATATTTCCGGTCACAAATGGGCAAAATCTGCAAATTGAGCCGTTTACGACCAAAAAAATGCTCTGTACATCTGGCCCACTGTTCTTGGCAAACTTGCAAAGCAAGTTCAGCAATATGGACCCAAGTGCCCAATCAGTACGGTCTAAATATTAGAAAAGATAATTATTGAGTGGTTGTGTAATGGACATCCAGTTTGGTTGGAATAAACAGCAGGTTGTTATAGCAATTCTCACTGACCACCTTTCAACCAATCCGAATTGGCCACTATGTGTAGACCATTTAGATTTGAACTGAGGCACTGCACCCTACTGTGTAGGGCAATGATACTGCTGTGGGTCTGTCTTCCACTGCATGATTCAGCCTGCTATTTGTCTGCCATTAACCTGTTAGTGGATGAAAATCACAGATCTGTCTGCTCCTCCTGGTGGCTCATGTCTTGAATCTCTGTACATCAAAATGTGACTTGCTCTCAGACCTTCTAAATCTGGTTTTCTGTGGTCATTTGTGCTGGTACACCAAAACACAAGTCTGGAGGAGAATGTGCAGACTTATTCCATAGTAAAGATCCAGAATTTGAGGGCTTTCCTAAAGGGCTGGTTAGCGGTTTATAGAGTGCGTGTGTCTGAGGATACCTGAACATAGTGTAATATTTTTCCCCTGGAGAATTGCTGTCCTATTAGGCCATGCTGATGGTGAGGGACATAGAGCAGTTGTTGAACATTAAGTGATATTTAACAAGCTAAAAGTTTAGCAATTCATCCCTAAGCCATGTATGGCTGAATTTGTAATGCTAATTGCCAGATGTAGCGTGTAAGTGGTACCTGATAAAGGACACATCATACTGAAGTGATGCATTCTACAGTTCTAATTTGTCAGAGTATTTGAGTCTTAAGCCTGATCCAGTCTTCATTCCTAACTAGTAGATTGCGACTAACTTTAAAGCCTTGTGGATGCACTCTGACCCTCAACCTCCCTGTGGAGACATGACAGAAGAAAAAGAATATCTTCCTAAGGGGAGATATGCAAATAAAAAGTAGGAGAAATGTTCATGGATAATATTGGCATACTTACAAAATGATAAGCGAAAACAAAGATAGAGATTGTAGTGAAACCCTCACAATGCAGTCTTATACAAGAAGCACACCACTTAGGATTCAACCCCCTTTGCATCCCTATGCCCTATTATTAAAGTCTGTTATCAAAGCCAGTGAAGTCACTGAAACAAACTTCATATAACTGATCATTTATTGAACACCATAAATGTCTAGTTTGATGATTTGTGCCATCTGTAGGCAGTTGAAAAGACTTCGAACCCAGTGGCTGGTGTTTTCTTTATAACCCGGCATCCATTATTCCCTCATTCTGTGATCCTTTTCTTTTCAACTGGTGGCTTTAGGATGTTGCTGGCCATCTCAGACTGTGGATAAATTGATTTACTTGCATTTACTTTGCTGGTAATGTCTGGTTACGCTCTGCGGAATCCAGTTGCAGCAAGAAAGGGTCCACCTCCTGATATCACCAACACCCTCATATAATCACAGAGTGTTTGAGTGATCAGGCGAGGGAAGGTACAGCGGGGGTTAAAGAACCTGTAACAACAAAAGAGCAAAGCTATAAACAGTGTAAGTAACCTACTACTCTCATATAGTCTCACTAGATTCTTGCTATACCTTGCTTAGTATACAGCCTCTCTCTGATCCTTAATAAACATCACACAGGCCATGTACTGTACCTAAAACAAAGAACTCTCAACCATTAGTACACCTTTGGTTAATGCATGACATCCGAGCAGTCATCTGGCAGGCATCTCTCATACATACCATTGTAATCAGTGGCAGCGCAGATAAATGAAGTCCCCGTGGATGATTACGGAAGTTCAAGAGATACCAAAGAGAAACCCCACACAACGCTGCCCTTAATTATCTTGAAGTTCCAAGGACATATCTTTGCCCAACTTTAATGTACTAATAAATCCAAAGTCTAAATTAAAAATAATATTTTCCTGATGATATATCTCAGACACAGTAAAGCTTGGTTGGACACCACTGCGTTCCGCTATGTAATGCTCAGATCAGGGATCCAGTGTAACAGGGAATGCCCACAAAAACGGTAATACGCAGCTGCCTCACGGCCGTATTCCGCTTTGGCATATAGTCAAGTACGAGTTCCAAACAGAAGCAATCCAGATACGGCAAGGGGTGTTTGGGGGGCAGCCGAGCAAAGCGAGCTCTGCCCCCCCCGGGCAGATTTGGGAGGGGGGGGCAAGCAAAGGCAGCCATTTTGCTGCTTTGGGCTGCCTTGGGAATAGCCCAAAGGCAGCCCAATTTTGAACAACGTAGCCCAAACTCTTGATCTGGGTCCTCCGCGCTAGCCCAGCCACCATTTTAGGTTTTGGTGACCTGGTGGCTGGGAGCACAGGACAGGTGTCCGTTTTATTGTCTGGGTTTGCTGGGAGGTAGTTGCTGGTTTTACTAGGCGCGATGGCGGGTGAAGATGTCAGAGTCCTTGATGCCATCCGCCTGCTGAGTGAAGCATGGCGGATGGACCTCCTGGTGGGCCCCCAGGCGCGCTCGGCGAGGCGCGCGATCGCCGGGGTCACGGCGGCCGTGTTGGCGTGCTCGTCGCCTCGCAAGGCGGCGCGCAGCCAGGTAAGGTCACAGGGCCCCGTGGTAGGGGGGGCGCGGCCCTGCGTGTGGTGGATGTTGTGGAGTTGGCGGGAGGTCAGGGCGGCGTGAGTGGGCGGCGGGGGGCTCTGCTGGTGGCCCCCGCCGTCGGCTTACCGGGGTTCTGGGCGGGACGGCTCCCGGGGCGGTTTGCGGCAGGCAGCGGTGGAGCGGGCTGGGAGCACTGCTCGCTGCTCCCAGCCGCGCTCGAAAATGAGGAAGGCCCGCCCGGCTCAGAAGGGCGGGGCTGAGCAGGGGAGCCGGGCGGGCAGCGTCGAGGAACAGCGCGCTGCTCGGGCCTCCTCTGAGAGGCTGGGAGGCCCGATCGGTGAGCGCGAGTGTGCGGCCCGGCGAGTGGAGCGGAGCAGGCCGGCCGCCCTGGCAGTGGGGGCTGGCCGGTGGAGGCGGCGTTGGTTCCCTGGGGGGGCGGGGGGAGTGGTTGAAAGCCGCGGCGAGCAGGGGGAGTGGGAGAGGCAGCAGGGGGACGGCAGTGGAGGCAGCAGGAGGCGGAGGAGGGAGAGCCCCTCCCCTCCTGGGAGAGCTAAGGTGTCGGGAGGGGCCCGGAGGAGGCGGGGGCCCAAAGGGAGGCGGGGAAAGGGGCAAAGGTAGCGTCATGGGGTGGGAATAGTTGGATGGGAGGGATGATGGGTATGGGGGGGGAGTTGGGGAGGGGCAGGAGGAGGGGGGGCTGGGGATGGAGTTGAGGAGGTAGAGGAGACACAAGTGGGGGAGGGGTATATGTCTCCTTTATTGTTGGAGTCAGGGGAGAGCGGGGGGAGTTGGAGGTGGAGGAGGGGGGCAGGAGCGGGGGGTTTGGGGAAGTAGGGGGCTGAGTGGGGGTAGTGGGGTGACTGGCGCAGCGCAGTTTGAGGGACCCAGCACACTGGACCTACCTTTTCTTTTTCAGGAGGAGGACCGGTGAGGGGCTCCGGACTTGGCAGGGTTTGGGACGGCCCCTCAGCGCCGAGGAGAAAAGAGGGTCGGGCCTCGCACGGCGGGCCCGGTGTCGTCGGGGAGCACACGAAGGCCCAATACGGGCTCGCTGACCCCACCACCCACAGGGCCACCACGGCTTGGGGGACAAAGCAGGAAGAGGAGCAACACGGCGCAAGTTGTTATTGATGTGGACAGGGCAAGGGAGCGGTGGAGCTGGCATAGTAGGGTGCAGTCAGCTCCGCCGGCTGGGAGAGGTTATGTGCAAGGAAGGGTGCAGGTGATCAGGGATGATGAGAGTTTGGATGAAGGGAAGTTGAGAGATGGCGAAGGCGGAAGGGGGTCCGCTAATGATGTTGGTGTTTTCCCTGTGTCACGGGGCCCATGCGCGTGAACGGCCCGGACAGCCTATGCGGCATCGGAGAGTGGAGGAGCGACGGGCGTCATCATTAACACCAGGTAACCGCGGGGCGCGCATGGTGTCTATGGGGGTTGGGGGGGATGAGGGGGACGAGGGGGGTTGCTTGAGGAAGGAGAAATATGTGGTGGACAAGGGTGTGGGCCCTGAGGTTGTGGGTGTACCGGAGGATGGAGGGAAGTTGGTGCCGGGGAATGGGAGCAGCGCGGTGGCTGGTAGCGCAGCTACCAGGACTGGCGCAGGGGATGGCGGGCGGCAGGTGGGTCTGGATGGGCGAGCGGGGTGGTGGCTGCGGACGGGGCAGCGAAGCCAGAGAGTAAGCAGTTGAAGATTAAGAGGCTCCCTTACATGGGAGTTACGAAACCTTTGGGTGTGCATCTGATGCTGGCGACCAGGGAGCGGATTTGGAAGGGGGAGTACGTGGAGTTACTTAAACTGTTGCATCGCAAAGTACGGCGAAGGAGGGGTTTAAAGAGGAAGAGTACGAGCTCCTGAAGCGGCCCAAAGTGACCCTCACAATAGAAAACTGGACGGCGGCATTTTTTATATTCGCCAGTGTATATTGTGAGAAATTTTCGGAGCGGTCGGTGTCTTTGTTTAAGTACATGGACGTGATTCTGAAGGCCTAAATCACGGGAGGTGGATATGCTTGGGCCCAGTACGATGAGGAGTTCTGGTCTCGGATGGCATGGGACCTGGAGGCAAAGTGGGGCGAGCTGGACTGTAACCTTTTGGCAGCACACAATGGGCTTGGCTGGATCGGGGAAAACCATTGTTACGGCCAGCGGGCTGCCCATAATTTATCAGCTCTTTCAAGGCCGACCCACTCGTGGAGGGGTGGGGGCAGGGGAAAAAATCTCAGACAGGAGCGGCGGGGCCGTGCTGGGATTACAACAGAGGGGCGTGCGCTAGGGAACACTGTTGGTTTAAACACAAGTACTCTGGCTGCGGGAAGTTCGGACACCCCGTGCTTCGGTGCTGGGGAGCGTCGGGACAGTAGCAGGGGTCCATGCAGGGGCACGCCGGGGGAGCACGTTTGGGGGTCGGGCAGCAGCCTGGCAGTGCTAGAGGAGCAAAGGGGTCTGGGCCCAAGGGCTCGTACTCCAATTAAGGTGGACCGGTTGTGCGCAGCCCTGCAGGATTACCCGGACGGGGGTGCCGCCGAGCGTTTACGGGTCGGTTTTCGGTTAGGTTACGATGGACCGTGGAGGAGGCGATGGGCAGACAACTTGAGGTCCGCCAGGGAGCACCCGGAGGTGGTGCAAGAGAAGTTGGAGAAAGAAGTCAGCGCGGGCCGTATGGCGGGGCCCTTTGACAACAGTCCGTTGGAGGATTTGATTGAGTCTCCAATCGGGGTGGTGCCTAAAAAGGAGGCGGGGCAGTTTCGCCTCATTCAGCACTTGTCGGGGCCGGCAGGGGGTTCGGTCAACGACTACATTGACGAACACGAGGCGGCAGTGCCATACCCGTCCGTCGACGCGGCCATGGCTTCGGTGGTGGCGTAGGGCGCCACGGCACAGATGGCAAAATGTGACATCAAATCGGCGTTGCGGCTGCTTCCGGTTCACCCAGACGACTGGGGCCTGCTGGGAGTCCTGTTTCACGGCCGCTGGTATGTGGACAAGGCATTGCCGATGGGCTGCTCAATGTCATGCACACTTTTTGAGTGTTTTAGTACGTTCCTGCAGTGGTTTTTCACGGAACGGACGGGTCACCAGGGGGTTACTCACTACTTGGATGACTTTTTTCTGGTCAGGGCACCAGGCTCCACTGACTAACAGGTGGCAGTGGACAGGTTTCAGGAGCTTATGGACTACTTGGGTGTCCAGTTGGCACCGGAGAAGACAGTGGGACCAGGCACAGTGCTGTCTTTCCTGGGCATTGAGCTGGATTCGGGGGCCATGGAGGCACGATTACCAGTGGACAAAAAGCAGCAGATGTTGGGTCTGCTGGCGACCATGTTGACGAAGCACAAGGTGGCGGTTTTGGAGATTCAGGTGCTGCTGGGGCTCCTGAATTTTGCTTGCAGAGTGGTGCGAGTGGGGCGAACGTTCTGCAGGAGGTTGGGGAGAGCGTTGGCGGGGAAGAGGCCGCCGCATCACCATGTGCGATTGTCCGCGGGTGTTCGCGAGGATCTGCGGATGTGGCAGTTTTTTCTGGAGCATTTCAATGGCGTTCCGATGCAGAGGGGGGACGACATGGTCTGGGAAATGCAGATCTTTTCGGATGCGGCGGGGAGCGACGGGTTTGGTCTGTACTGGCAGGGGTAGTGGTGCACGGAGAAGTGGCCCCCGGAGTGGGCGGGGGTGGCAGGAGCATTGGGTTCTTGGAACTGTTCCCGCTGGTGGTGGCGATTGAGCTGTGGCGGAGGTGTTGGCCTACAGGCGGGTGACGTTCAATGTGGACAACATGGCAGTGGTGCAGGTGGTGAATCGCCAGTCGGCGAGAGATGAGCAGGTGTTGAAACTGTTGCGGGTGTTTATGTTGGGTTGCCTGCGCCATGACATTGCCTTTCGCGCGGTGCACGTCCTGGGTCTCAATAATGACATTGCAGATGCTTTATCTTGTTCGCAGTGGGAGAGTGGGAGAGATTCTGTGGGTTAGCCAAGGATGCGGACCTGGAACCGACGGCCATGCCCCGGCAGCTGTGGGAAGTCGGTAACACAGGATGTTGCAGCTGGGCAAACCGTATCAGAGAAGCCAGAATGTTGTGGGAAGGGGGTCTTGCATCAAGATATTGTACAATTATGAAAAACAGCAATAAACTGTATAGCAGCATGTTTTCGTTTATGTAGATTCATTTTGTTAAAGTAAGCAAAGCCAACCAATTCACGAAGGAATCGTTTGAAAACCAGCACAAAGTTTGGTTGATTGTTTCACTTTTATTTAACTGCAGCACATAACCATCATCTTCCCCTCTATAGAAGAATACACTTGTCTGACGGTGTTAGCTGTTTGCCAAAATAGGTAGGGCTCGGTTTGAGAACAAGTTTTAGCCCTTCCTTCATATGTATGGCAAATTACCACTTTTGGGCTTCACAGAAGAAAAAAATAATTTAGCACTCCCCTTGTCTAATGTCATCAATAGCAAGATACCAAAATCCTAAAATAAGCTTTGTCTAAATATTGCAATATCACAATAATGCAATAATTAAAAGAATCCACTGCAGTTAAATACCAAGGACATGATTACGAGTTTGGCGGGGCTGCACGCCATCGCCCTGTACCGCAAAACTCAATCGCCACCCACCTGCCAGATTGGGAGTTTTCTCCTGGTCTGGCGGGTGGTCCTTTAGTGTTCCCACGGCAGCACCTTTGAAAAAGGCACCTCAGTGGGAACGCCGAAGCACTTTCCTGCACGGCATGGACTGTTAAGTTAATGCCATGCAGAAAAGATGATTTATGAAAACAGTGGGGCACACCGTGTGCTTGCCTGCATGCTCCCAAGAGCCCAGAGGCAATAGGGGACCCTGTAGTGCTTCATTTGTTTCCTCACTGACAGAATTTCATTCATGGTGTGAACACCGCCAAGAAATCCTGGTGGTGAGGAAAACACGTAATATGCTTGGCGGGCCGAAAACCGCCCAACCTCTGTACTTGTAAAATGGTGGTCGGAATACTGGTACGGCGGTCATAGACTGCACCGCACCTCTACCTCGGCAGACAGCCGAACTCTTAATCAGCCCCAAGTGTTTCATAATCAAGGGGGAATCTTGGATGCAATTGGTTTATTACCATGACATCATCTTTGAAATTGAAATTCAAGTGCATATTCTGGCTTAACATCAAGTTAACAATTCACTCATCAAATTACTCATTCATTGGTAAGGAATCAGAAGATTTGACTTTCATTTGTAGAAATACAGTACATTAATATATGGAAAGAGACAATGTGTTATTGTCTTACAATACCTGGCACAGTAGTCGTAGCGAAGTGTTGGAAGATTAATAGCACTTAGCAGGGACATACAATTCTTGATTGCCCAACAGCTAGGACATATTCTTTGGGGTCAAAGACAACAAGGTTTCATTTGTATTTTGTCCAGTTGGTAAGTAGACCCAATCCCATTCAGCACAGAGCTTTTGGATGCCAGTTTACAGTACCACAGAATGGACCTTTCAAGGAGGATTGTCTGTGACTAAGCCAAGATGTGTCCACTTGCATATGTTTTAAATTGTATATATAATTAATTAATACAAAGCTTTTACTGTTTGGACACATGCTCCACGCAAATATAGTAAGCAGTGAGCTCAGCTTGCCTTACTGATAGTGGTTCCAGTATAAAAGCATGTACATGTTTGCAAGGGTTACTCATTTTAGGATCCATAAAACGCTCCCTGATTATGTGCAAATGGATGTCAATGGCTGAATCCAGTCACAACTTGGGACTTTAACATTGAAATAAGGTCTTGAGTGCTTGTGACGGTTTTAATGTTCTACCTTCATGCACTGATCTGGAAAAAAGGTTGGTAACTTATCAAGTGATTCACAGATTCACTGGCCTAGAGAATTAATGAATTAGTTGCAGAAGTTGGCAGTCAGCAACATGATAGTTAGGCACTGCTTCTCAAGCCCAAAATCCAAGTATTAGGAGAAGGGAGCTTGCATAGCAATCACTTTATGTAAACTAGAGGCTGACAATTTCAATAACCTTTAGGAAAGGTTTTACTCCAACCTGCTACTGGTCGCTGCCTGGTGTCATGTGGTTATGCTCATGTCCCACTATTTTTGGATTTGTATGGTGCCTCTCATTGTCTCCTTTACACCAAGAGAAGATTTTTCCTGCTTGTCATTGGTGTAGTGGTGAAGGTGATAAAGCTAACTCCAATCCCTTCAACTTCTTGGCATCTCGTTTCTATATTCAATTATTAGTGGTGTATATCTGTGATCATCTTAAAGATTTCTAGTGAGTTTACTCTTCATATTGAATAGTGATAACATCTAGACACTCACTCCTATGAAGACCCCTCTAATGTAAATGGTTATTGCTAATTTATTTACGTAATCTTTCACTGAATTTTACAATTTTGGGTAAGCCATTTTAGAAATCTATATATCTGTGCTCCATTTCTCATGGACAAACACAACACATTCATGTATCTTTAATAAATGATCATTAATTGTATTTGGCTACTTTGTCATCATTATTGCTTTTTTGCTACGTAAATCTCGAATAATGAGTCTGGTGTTTCATCGATCTTTGAGTAATTTTTAATCAGGGTGTCCTTTCATCCACACTGGTAACAGCTTATGTTTAACTAGTGTTCCCAAGTAGAAGATTCCACGTGGATGTTTTATCTTTTAATTAGATCTTCAACTTTCTATAGCAAAGGTACTCGAAGCACATGTGCCACAATGTCTTTGTTCTTTTTTGGGAGGAGTCCAATTTTTTTAGACCCCTGTTAGGCAGGCTTCCCTCCGGCTCTCTCTACTGAATCAGTCATTCTCTCTGAAGTTCCACACAGGCTCTGTTTCTTCTGGATTTCTCAACGGCTTTTGACATGATCAACCACAATCTTTTGGTGGATACTTATAAGGCCACGGGCCTGCAAGGCCTGGCACTGGACTGGATCACTTCTTTTTGTTAAAGACTGATCTCAGTCTGTTTGCCTTACCCCTTTCAGGTCACCAAAAGTTCACCTGGCCTGTGGAGTACTTCAGGATTGTGTATGTGTGAGTGTTTCCATGTCGGTGGTTCAATCACGACCACAAAAAGTGAAGCGCACGTCAGGAGCTGGTAATTATTCTTTCTTTAGTGACTATATTATTCCATCCATTTTAAATTAAAAGAGCATGGGGCAGTTCATTGTTTGTATCTGTACAAAAGGGGGTGGTGATGGACGGAGCATCTGAATCAATCAAACACTCACACCCAGTCAAAAGATCTGGGTTTAATCCATCACCGTTCTTTAGCCCACTCTGCCACCCCAGTTCAGACATGGCTATATGCAATTCAGTCTGACCCTGTGCCTCATGGGAACAGTCCAGCCCGAACTGCCAAGCCATGTCTTCCCTGGACCGGAAACAAGCTTCCGAGGACCGGTTTCTGGCATTCCAGCCGTCTTTAGCCCCGGCTTGCTTGAATCCAGTGGCAAAGTGAGCATACCCTGCCACACTTATTGTTTGTATCAGGCATTGAACTTAACAAAGGGCTCGACCGCAAAACAAAAATGTTAATTTTCATGGCGGCCATCTTAAGATGTTCAACATTTATGCAAGTGCAACTGTTAATTCTTATAATAGCCTCATTGTCACAAGATGTAGTTCATTAGATACACAATCATTCATGAAATTTACTTGAATTATGTACATGACGGAATCACTGTTATCTATTTCAATTGGCCGCTTATTTATTGTGAATACATAACGTTGGCTGTTGTTCACATAATTGTGCCCTGAATGGGCTTTGGTACAAGAAATTTCATTCAAGCATTAACCGTATCCCTTCTTTCTAATGAATTTTAAGTTCTTTAGAGATTTTTTGGGAGAGAAGGTGCATAGATTCATTCTCCTTCATTCAATTTAGTCTCAACTTTGGGTCCTGACTGTGTGTCACAAGATGTAGTTCATTAGATACACAATCATTCATGAAATTTACTTGAATTATGTACAGGACGAAATCATTGTTATCTATTTCAATTGGTCGCTTATTTATTGTGAATACATAACGTTGGCTGTTGTTCACATAATTGTGCCCTGAATGGGCTTTGGTACAAGAAATTTCATTCAAGCATTAACCGTATCCCTTCTTTCTAATGAATTTTAAGTTCTTTAGAGATTTTTTGGGAGAGAAGGTGCTTAGATTCATTCTCCTTCATTCAATTTAGTCTCAACTTTGGGTCCTGACTGTGTGTCCTACCCCTCCATCACTTTTCATTTGAAGGACCCCAACCCTTTTCATTTGAAGTATGATATTCTTGCTATGGGCCACTTCATGTTTAGGTCGAAGCCTGCATTGCAGGGCCTTGCCCTGCTGCAGGCAAAGAGATATTGTGAGCAGGAGATTTCAGTATGGCGTGAAGCCACGCCCCTTTTTTCCATTGGCAGGCCTCTGGAAACGGAGGCCTGCCATTGGAAAAAGCTCCTGTTTAGCAGATTTGTCTGCTCTGGATCTCGCCTCTCGGACTCCATGACCTGCCTTACGGTAGCACAACAATATTTTTAGAAATATTGCCTTGGCAACCATGAGGCAGGTCAGGGAGTCCTGGAGGGGCGGGATTCAGTATCCTGTTCCCGTCCCTGTTTTTTTATTTTGTCTGCGTGTCCTTTTCGTCATTGTTGCATTGCAGTGGATGGACCCTCTTTGTTTTTTCCGTTATTCCCTTAGCTGCCAGATCGTCGATGACTAAGTGTCACCTTGTACCTATATGGGGGTCAGCAGACATCGTACAGATAGAGGCTACAGTTGGCAAGAAGTGTTGCTGATCGCAATATATCCAATTAAGGATTTTCAGGTAAATAGATTATGGCCTTTTTACATTATAAACCAGGCATAGTGGAAATGGCTCTCTATCTGTGCAGGAACGTTTCATTGGACTAATTTCTTTATAAATATGCCGCCTGTGTTGTTCTTTGTCTGATAAACTAATGTGAGGCACAATATAACTGTCATAGATGTCGTATATAGACATCGTGGTAATATGGGGCTGCTGGCTGATTATTTACTCGAATTCGTTTAACAACTTTACGTCGTATGTAGATGACGCGAGTGTTTTTGGGCTGAGTACTAAATATCCAGCCTTATAGATTTATAAACTGGGTTTATTATTTTTAAACATATTATGAATAAATATATATGGTCAGGGACCGTTTAAACAATAAATGTAGGGTATTCACGTTATTATATGATATTCAAAGATGGCGCTTACCACGGCGCCTTGCATCTTCTTCCTTCTTGTAAGCGTTCTGCTTTGGGGGCTTGTTTGTGATAGTATTACGAGAGACATATTTCCGTTTGCAGAGCTTAAAAAACAGCAGGGAAATTCTGTTTGTTAACTTCAGGATTGCGAACATCGAATATTAACGCTGTGACTCTGCGCGTCAAACCAGTAGGTGAACTGACAGTTTGTTAAGTAATGGGGGCAAAGGCCGTGTAATTTTTCACCTGCAGGCTTCAGTTAGGGTAATTTAAGTACTTCAGAAACTACGGGAAGGGGGGCACTGGTTCTGTGTATGCACATTGTTTTTTCTATCATGAAGGATAAGCGACAGAGAGTTGAGGGGTTCATTTCTTATTAAGAATCATGTACTTTTCTTGCCTGGGTTTCCTGGTATATGTATACTCTGTGGGGTAGGCATGTTGTTAACATGCACCGGCCGATGGAACGTGGACATGTCCTTCTACTTGGCAATACTGTGTCTCTATTATTATTCTCCAACAGAATTTATGAATTGTTCAGGCCTTAATACATAACCGTTTACACGAATGTTTTGTTATTACAACATTAGCTGATCTACGATGCATCCCCTTATATGCTTAATGGTGTTGTGGGTACTCTTGAAACTTGACAATCGCAGTTGTGCCGTTCCTGTCCTTCTAATTCTACCAAGTGGTAAAGGGTGATTTTCAGTGGACAGGGAGTTTGGAGTATAGCTATTATGGTACGGATATGAAGCATAGTTTTTTTGTAGCATATCAAGCACTGATTATTCAATGAATACACATGATATACCATTGGGTTATTGTCTTTATAGATTGCTTGTCTCTGAGATTTAACATGATCTCCTATGGTTTCTGACGTCAGGACCGAAAGTACGGACCTTTATGAAGTATGTGGATTAAATATACTACATACTTTTGCCTGCTAACCACGTGATAACCTTCATCAAAAGGGATCTCTGTTGTTCTAAATGTTTGGTCTACCTTCTCCAATAAGAAGGAGTTAACATGTCACTTTCTTCATTAGATTAACAAACCCACAGGGGTTGGTCTATATCTCTATAATGATTCTTTTGTGATTTATGAGATGGTGACCGTATACAATCTGGGTTACTAGATCTGACCTTTTATTTTTAGGTGGTGCGGCCTGCTGTAGCACAATTTTCTGTCTAAGAGAAATGATATTGCGCTCTAACCATTGCAATTGACCTCCAAGGGCCGGGTAGAAGTTGTACTATCCTCTGCTCTGCGGGACTACGGATTCTTAGGTATTACTTGTATATTATTTGTCTCATAGTAGATATAGGATTGATTGGTCTATATTATTTGTTTATATATTTATATGTAATTGTTTCTTGTTTCTTTATACCGACAAGCTACATTTTCTGCCATATTATGGCGGACTGATTGTTTTTCAACGGTACGATGGTTTGAGCAAAGTTGATTTACTCTCCCTGTTTAACCACGCCACGCCTCTATACAGTTGAAAAGGTGAGGATATGGGCTTCCTGTTGGATAGCTATGACCTTTTTTGTTTGTAGTGCTCATAGATGAACAGGGTGTGAGCACATTAGGCTAAGCAATACAGATTATTCGTGTATCCCCCCCTTTTTGGAAAAGTTTCTGTCCAATAATGTTTTGGGTATCTGGACCTATCTGTTATTCCTTTTATTTCTCTCTGTGTGGACACATGGACCTTTATATTGTTCTTAACGTTCTTTCCCTGTCTTAGTCATTGTAGAATTCTTATGATATTGTTTTTTTGAAAAATACGAAGGAATAAAAGGAAAAATAAAAGAGGATTGAGACTACAACGTCCAAGGCCAGTACTCTGGGTCCAGTCTACGAACTTATTCATACTTTTTGTTTTCTGGTGAGGGTTTTATATTCTATATTATATATTGGCATTGTTGTATTCAAAATAATATTCTGTTTTAGGTTTAAGGAGCCCTGTCATATTCCCCCCAGGCCTCTTTTGACTGTTGCTTGTTGTATATACTTCTTTCTAAGTTTCCTCCCTTTCTCTCTTTTTAGGTCGAGCTAGAGTACGCATGCGAAGCATGCATCTAGCTCGACAACTGCTGTTGCCCGTCTCCTGGGAATCTGAGACAGGGGTCGGGCATGCGCGGCGATTGGTTTCTGTGGGCGCGCACAACCAGGCCGGCGCCGTGCACATCCCCTGCCTCAGATTTCCTGAAGTTCGCAAACACACACATAGACACTCGCGCACACACCCTGCACTACCAGCTTGTTTTTGTGTGAGTTTTTCCATTTATTAAACTTCAAATGCATATGTCGCTTCACCAGTGAATTCGTGTAAATCGCTGTTTGACAAGGATTTGTTTACATTCTGCCCCCCATTAACCCTCTTATTTTAGCTGCCAATATTCTTACGCGCTCACCTGCATGTGTAAAAGTTCTGAAAATGAAAACAACGGGCAGATTCCACAACCTCAAGCTGTTGAAAATACAGCCCTGTAATCAGACAGCAAATGTATGCGTGCTGCCATCAACCGTGCTTCCCGGGTGCCGCGGGCTAGGCGTCTTTGCTCAGGCGGGCTAATGCTTAATGAAAAGCTGATGTTGTTAAGGGCTTGATCACGTTTGGATGTCTTACATTTATTAGTTGCCTGGAGCGCTTGTTTTGAACGGGACGCGTGATTGCTATTTTTTCCTTACTTATACGTCAGCTTCAGTCGGGTTTCGGGATAATTTATGCAAAGCAAATGATGTGTGAACCTTCCGTAAAATGCTCTTTGGAGAGAACAACTACAAGGCATCACGAGGCTTGATTTGTGAAGCCAGAGCTGTATAGCTGTTGTTTTTAACAACATGTGTGTTGAATAGAGATTCTGTGTTCGTCGCACGGTTTGTGGGTACCCTTTGGGGATAGCCTAGTTGAAGATGTCCAGCAGTTCCCTACTCTACTGACCCATGGCTAGGGTGATCAGAATTTGAAAAACAAAACATTTCACAAACATAGAAGTAGGACTACAGTTTCACAACAACTATGGGGGACAGAATGACTCAAGACACTGTACAAACGACCAGGCATTGAGGGGAATACATTAAATGCTACTTTCACTCAAAGCATCATCTGAGTTTATTACATTGTTTTCTGAAAAGGATGGTGGTAAATCATGCACTGTAGTACATAGAAGCTTGCACCTCTCTTTGTTGTATGGATCCTCTTTAAAAAACATATGTGCTAAATTTTGTAACATTTGCTAGGACAGATGGTGAAAGCCCTGCATTGTTCTGGCAAATCCGGGACATCTGGTCACCCTACCCATGGCATTCTGCTCGCCTGATGTGCACATTATGCATTGTACACTAAAAACTGGAGAAACTCGCCTATATCTGTAATAGCATGCTCATGTGTGAGTGGCCTTCCTGGACCTACAGAAGCCAGTACATGTTGAGCTGATTATACAATGTATTTTTGGCGAATATCACTTTTTGTGCTTCATATCTACAAGTGAACTGGTGGTTTTGTTTTTATTTCTTTGGGCAACAATATGAAGTTGACCACTTCTAGGTACTTTTAACTGTTAATATTTCACTTCTGTTCTTAGATTTTCGTCACAATAAAATACAATGAAGATAATCTTCACAAAAGTTATTTACAAAAGTTTAAGTTATTGCTATTATGAATTACAATAACTTTTATTTAAGTATAAATTATTTTTAAAAAATTAAAAGCTATTATTATTTGTAATATCAATACATCTAAGTTACGCAAATACAACACATATTGCATTACAAATGCTATAGGTGTCACATTTGCGAAAGTTATAACTATTGGCATTGTAAATGACAAAGCTATTATTTTCGCTATTTTCAAAACCAATACATAAAAAAAGTGTCATTTACAATACCATTAGCTCAAACTTTCCTAATGCGAGACCTATTGCATTGCAAATGCTTGTTTGACCAGTGAACGGTTGGTCCTTCAAGCTTCAGATGTAAATATTTGACTCCTAACAATGGCTCCTATTGTGTAATAATTGTGGTCATGGTTTATGCCAGAACATTATTCCCTACAGAGGATCTGTTGGGGAAGCTATACAAACCACTTCACAGTGTACTATCTTATGTTTCCTCCCTCCAGGTGTAGTTGATTTAAACATTCCAAAAAACAGGACATGGCACATGCCTCAGATATTCAAGAAACTGTCCTGGTTACCGGAGGAGGCGGGTACTTTGGTCATCGGTTAGTATAGCTCTGTTTCCAGTTATTTTAAAATGTTTTCATTAAAAGGTTTCAAAATTAGAAGACAGCCTGTTGTGTGACAGTGAATCTGAGTATTTATTGTATTTCTCAGCGGTCACACTGACATTGATTTAAGGTACATAAGTAGGTGCCAAGTTGGAAGCCTGGATCAGTATCCTAGAATGAAAGTCTCAACCAGTTTAACACGTCTGATTTCCACTTGCTATTATATAGTGTTTTGTACGGCTAAGGAGCCGACTGAAGCCATTTCAGTGGACGAGTGGCATGCTACCCTGTACATTTTGGACCCTGAGGTATAGCTCAGTGTGATAAAGTAATGAATAAACTGGAAACCCAATGACGGTCAGTCATTCCCCAGTACAAGGGCTGTTTGATTCTCCCAGTGATCTAGTGTGCACTGCCCAGCGCATTTGGCAATTCAGTTGTTAGCATCTACACTAGGATCACATAGGGGAGTATTGGGTATGTCAATTGTTTATTTTATGTATTGGGAATTGAAATTCACACTATGTAATTTATCAAGGCATAGACTTGAATGCCTCTTTGAAGCTACTCTATGTAGAATATAAAAATGTAGTATGCACTTTGATTCACTACTTATGAAGAAGCTCTTAAACAAGAAATAAAAATAAACACAATGCTTGGATGTTAACCCCTTAAGTGCTGCCGTCGGCCAACGGTCGTCGCGCGCACTACCTTGCCAGTGCTCGCACGACCGTTGGCCGACTGGCCAGCATTCGTTCTTCGAACGTTCAGCACTGGGCGCTGAACGTTCGACGCTCCTATGAGGTTAACCTAGCTGCCCCACAATGGTTAGTTGTTCAGCCCATGTATTCCTCTAGATCTGTTCTATATATTAACAGAACTTGTTACTCAGAAAAACCTATTAAGTGGAGACGATCCCCCATCTCTCTTCTCAGTTCTACAAAATGATACATTTCACCTCACCCTTTCAGAAAAAGGTTTCTGCTGATTAAGAATCAGTTACACCTCAGGTTTTTATTTTTATTGTGGATAGCTAATGACATTGATAGTATTGGATAACTCCATTCTAGGAAGTTTGTTTTAATTGAATTAACAAGAAAAGTCCCAAATTACAACAGTTTAGCTAGGAAAGCATAGTTTTGTATGCATTGTGTCTGAGCTACAGTGAGCGAGTGATCACACGACTCACTGGATGAGGAAGTTGCAGGCACACAGAGAATGGATAACAAAAAACACTCCAAAATGCAGCTGACCAAGGTTCAGCACATGAAATCCCATGTATATGTAAGCAATAAAAGGCTTGTGCAACCACTTCCACAGCTTGCCCCAGTTCTACGTAATCTTTATACAGAAGAGAAGGTGCACCAAAATAAAGTCAATTTATTCCAAATGTATCAAGAAAGTATCTTTGACGTACAAAATAAGAATTGGACATCAGCCAATGCGTTTCATTCCACTGATGGAACTTCATCAGGGCTGAAAAAATATATAAAAATAAAACGTAAGTCACACCGAACACAAAAAAGATACAAAACATAAATATTAACATAATACATACATATTCAATAACATAAACTGAACGACCCAAGACTAAAGACTTTGACAAGGCATGTATGGGACACCATAAGGTACAAAACAATACTTTATACATTTAAAAAGATGTCTAATTGGTATCACACTTAACACACAATATATATATTTTTTTATATATAAACCGCACATTTTTGGTCCCTCAATTATGACCAACATTATGTCTTTTAAAAGTGCACTATACATATATATACATATTAAAATTTGATTAGGAGGCCAGTGGATCCCCCAAAACAAAGAAACAAAAGAAAAAGGAGAAGAGGCAGGAATGGAGGGGGACACGTCCAGGAGGGACAAGGTGAAAATCGGAAATAACAAGAAATTCTAAATTCCAAAAATCTTAATACACTTGGGTGTAAAATGTAAATTGTACTGTGATTGGATAACCATCCAAAACCTAAAGAAATCAAGATCCAGGCCATAAATCTCACCTCAAACATTTAAGTAGAGGCAAAGTCTGCCCGCGTATTCAAATAAGGGATGTCGTAAACGGTATAGGTAGAAAACACCGTCTTACCTAAATAGCAGTTTTTATGCAAATGTAAGTTCAACAAATTCATCTAAACATCCTACAGTAATGGTAACATGTAAAGCGAACAGTATCCTAGTAGGAAGGGGACATATGTTCTAATTACACACATGTATCACAAATTAAATCATATTGAGGTAAGACGACGTTTAAAGATTCCTTTGATTTTGTGGTCTTTTGGTGTTTTTTTTGGTTCTTAATTACTGGATAGGCACCACCCATCCCCATTTACAAATGAGGCTAACCGCTTACTATTTTTTTTTTACCAGATCTCAGGATGTTTTCTACCTATACCGTTTAGGACATCCCTTGTTCGAATAAGCGGGCAGATCTTGCGGTGAGATTTATGGCCTGAATCTGTTGATTTCTTTGGGTTTGTTTTTTTTTTTTTTTTTTGGAAAACCTTTATTGATACTTCAACCAGTTACAAATATGGGCCTACAACCACCATGGCCGGCCGCTAATCAGTTTCATCACAGCAAGTCAGTTAGGACAAGACTCGGAAGCCCGGGAAGCGAATGTAACACAACTTCAATTAAAACTGGCTATAAAGCATACCATACGAATAACAGGATTCTAAAGGCTCCATTTTACAATATAAAAATAGAAGGATCAGGTGCCATACAATATCACAAAGTCGCATAGAGGGCGGGCAAAATAGTAGGATTTCCACAATTAAATCGATCTCATTTAAGACAGTGAGGCTAAGGCATACAATTCAGGATAAACAAGCATACAATCACAGTTCGCACCTTGCACCCCTGCAGATGACTACGGCCTACCCCCCTAGCAGCGTGCCTGTCGCCCCAAATAACTGAAACCCAAAATATAGGAAGAACAAAGAGAAATAAAGAAGAACTAAACCCCTACACTAAAAATAGAAATGGAGGAGGGCTTTATCGTACGCATTCCCGGTCTCTCCCCACCGCCTTAACAAAGAATCCCCCACAAAGCTGACACAATCGAGCAGAACACAATAGAAAAGTACACCGGAGGAAACTATAAACCCCGCCCGGTCTCCGTTGACCTAGTAAAGCAATCCTGTTACCGATGAAACCATAGTGTGAAACCCAAAACAACAGTCTCAGCCTTGGCCCCGTCGATCAAATTTGCTGATGTCCTCCGATAAGTAGGGCCCCATCGTCAAATTGTCAAAATATACACAGAAGTTGCCGAAATATAGTCTGTTAGATGGAGAAAGGATGGCAAATCCCAAAGTAGACGGCCGGTTCCAACGATGCCCCTCCCCGACTCCAAGGCCAGACACTGTCCCATCCGCCATCTTGATGGACCAGCTGGGAGGGGGGTGCGACACAATCCAACACAGTTCACAGTTCCGACCAAAAGTTTCCAGGGTGGGAACAGCAGTTAAATGTTCCGCCGGCTGCGAAACCAAAGATTCCGACCATATAGTTGAAACGCCGATCTCAGCATGTTCGATCAGTTCCACTTCTCTAGGGGCAGGCACAGCTCCATGCACCGGGTCTGAATGCACCACTGGGGTGTCTGTCGGGAGTTGAGCTGGCCGCCGGGTCCCGGGCAACGAGTCAGGGTCCGGTCCCAATCTTCTAATTCCATCCGCTGCCGACATCAGATTCCAGACCTGGGCCTCCATAATCACCTGAAGTGCCTCGAGGGCTGCCAGCACTGACCGCAATGACGGGCCGCACTTAGCCAGCTCCGCCGGGTTCCGCATAACATCAGGCATAGTGATCCCCTCGGAGAGTCGCCCTCCCCGGGGAAAGATTAGTTGGAGCAGGAATGAACCGTGAGGGACAGATCGTCAACATGCGTTCGTGCGTGCCAAGTCTCCAACCCAAAGGCACCGGCGATGCAAACGCTAGGCCTCCGGGTCAGGGACTCCCGCCACACCACCTCGGGTGTCACTCGTCTCCTCACCTCCGATACGGGACCAGGCAGCAGATCGGCAGCAAAGCAATCCAAAAGATGTCGAAAGTTCCATGGACCGGACCCTGCCGCCCTCACCGGTCCGTTGTTGTTCAACTAGGACCCGGCTGGGCCAGCACTCGAGACCCCGGCTTCCAGACTGGGTTAGGCCTCAAATCAAACCTTGACATTACTCCACTCCACAATGTCGGAAAAGTCTCAGGATTGCTCCATCGGACTGCAGATTAGTTCATAAACACGGATATGGGGCGGGATATCAGGATAGATGACAGGATCTTCGAGCGAAAGACGGAGGTCAGCGGAGCCGGGAGACTATGCGGCCATCTTGCTTGCTGTCGTAGCTCCTCCCTCCTTCTTTGGGTTTTGGATGGTTATCCAATCACAGTGCAATTTACATATTACACCCACGTCTATTAAGACTTCTGGAATTTTGAATTTCTTGTTATTTTCACCTGGTTCTCCACGACGTGTCTCCCTCCATTCCTGCCTCTTCTCCTCCTTCTTTTTCTTTTGTTTCTTTGTTTTCTTCCCTATCTTTTCTGGGATCCACTGGCCTCCTAATCAAATTATAATATGTATATATGTATAGTTCACTTTTAAAAGACCTAATGTTGGTCATAATTGAGGGACCAAAAATGTGCGGTTTTTATAAAAAAAATGTGTTTTAATTGTTATACCAATGAGACCTCTTTTTAAATGTATATAGTATTGTTTTGTACCTTATGGTGTCCTATATATGCGTTGTCGAAGTATCTAGTCTTGGGTCGTTCAGTTTGGTATTGAATATGTATGTATTATGTTAAGATTTGTTTTATTTGTGTCTTTTTTTGTGTTTGGTGTGATTTACGTTTTGTTTTTATTTATGTGTTTTCAGCCCTGATGAAGTTCCATCTGTGGAACGAAACGCGTTGGCTGATGTTCAATTCTTATTTTCTACGACTATAAAGATGCTTTCTGGATACATTTGGAGTAAATTGACTTTATTTTGGTGCACCTTCCCTTCTGTATAAACACAGAGAATGGATGTCAGTGTTTGAAACTGGGGGAATTATTCCCTCATGCCTTTTACTGATATTTAGCTATTGTTTTGCAGGTTAGGTGTTGCTCTGAACAAAAAAGGCATTAACGTGATTCTCTTTGATGTACGGAAACCAGTCCATGACTTCCCGGCGGGGATGACCTTTGTTGAAGGAGATGTTCGCTGTCTAGCTGAAGTGGAGAAAGTGCTGGCTGGTGTAAGCTGCGTGTTCCATTCTGCCTCCTATGGGATGTCAGGAAAAGAGCAGCTCAACAGATCTTTAATAGAGGATGTGAATGTGAAAGGTACAGCAAATGTCATCCAAGCATGCATCCGACGAGGCGTCCCAAGGCTTGTTTACACCAGCACCTACAATGTTGTGTTTGGGGGTCAAGTTATAGAAAATGGGGATGAATCTCTACCTTATCTACCTCTGCACCTCCATCCAGACCACTACTCCCGGACCAAGGCTTTAGCAGAGATGAAAGTTCTTGAAGCCAACAACAAGATGCTAGAAGGACAGGATGGCGTGTTACGCACATGTGCTCTTAGACCAGCCGGAATCTACGGGCCTGGGGAACAGAGGCATCTCCCAAGAATAGTCAGTTACCTTGAGAAGGGGCTCTTCAAATTCGTGTATGGAGATCCGAGCAGCCTGGTAGAATTTGTTCATGTTGATAATCTAATTTCAGCTCATATTTTGGCCTCTGAAGCTTTGAAAGAAGAAAAGGACTATGTAGCTGCTGGTCAACCATATTTCATTTCCGATTCTAGGCCTGTGAACAACTTTGAGTTTTTCCGACCTTTAGTGGAAGGCCTGGGTTATACCTTTCCCACTTCGCGCTTACCTCTGTCTCTTGTCTATTTCTTTGCTTTCTTAACAGAAATGGTTCACTCTCTTGTGAGTCGTTTTTACAACTTTCAACCAATTCTTACACGCACTGAGGTGTACAAAACTGGGGTCACCCATTACTTCAGCATGGAAAAAGCCAAAAATGAACTAGGTTATCAAGCGCAGCCCTATAGCCTCCAAGAAGTAGTGGAATGGTTTAAACACTTTGGGCATGGGAGGAAGAAACCTGATAACATTCAAAAGAATGTGATTTGGAATATAATGTTTGTAGTACTGTTAGTGGTGGCGCTCCTTGCTTGGCTTTTCCAGCAGTTGTAAATTAACCCTACTGCTAGTCCGGTGCACTAGTTCAAAGTACTGTAACTTCTTCCAAGAGAGTTAAGATGTGTCAGTGTCCTGAAATGGTTATCCTCTGTCTTGATGTAATGAGTCATAATTACGGAAATTGTATAAACGATTTAAAAAGTTTGATTTTTAAGAACGTTCAATGTTTTCCAAAAGAAATTTTATTGGGGCATTTTAGGCTGACACAATTTAGGGCTACAGCAATACGTAAGTTTACACATTCAGGATTTATTTGTGAAGTTGTATTTCTTGTTACCTTTATAACATTCCATCCGTAATGACATTCGCATGATTGCCTGTTTTCCTGAAATACAATGCTCAACTTGCCTGTGCTAAAATAGTGCATGGAGTTGTTGTGAGGTATTGTAAATGTTTTCTTGAATGGTGCTTTTAAAAAAACAATGTTGTAATTCAAGAAATGTTTGTGTATTTCTGCGAAGTATTTGGTCATCTTATGTGGCTAAAGTACAGGGTCATATCTTTCTCGGGGACAAAATGTGCCATACTGGTCACTATGCTAGAAACTTCACAGCATTTCCTGTTCCCAGTGCAGCCCAGTATGGGGAACTAACGTCTAACCATGTTTGAGTTTATGAACCCTCCCTTAAAACTTTTTAATGTTTGGCATGAGGGTATGAGACTCGGCAGTCGTGTCTGGGTGTAAGTGCCAGTCCTCGGGGCATGTTCACTCACTTGCTCTGATAGCGCCATGAGTTCTCTGCTTCATGGAGCTTGTAAATTCTCTGACCCTTGACACCGCCAGGACAGAGGTCACAGAAAATGTAGTCACCTTGATCTAGGTTAGTGTCAGGCTAGGCCTATAAAGTATATTCAATTACTACAACGATTTCAATTTAAAAAAAATCTCGGATCCAAGTATAAATAACGATATATATATATATATATATATATATATATATATATATATATCAAATATTTTTTCGCAATATAACAGAAAATGTTGCAGTAATATGTCGTTCTAAATACAGTCTGTACAGATGGACATTATACGTGTTACAAACTGAAAACCCAAACGATTAAAAAAAGATAAACTGATATTATTTTTTCCCAGACGAATTCAAACAGCCACATTTAATTGACTCAGTAGCAGAGTAATTGATCTGCAAATGCAGAAACCACTGCGACATTAATTCTTCAACAATGGTGTCCTTCGATGTATGATTTCTTATACCTCAAAATCCGATACTGTGGCCAAAATGATAACGTGGACAGGAGATTTTGCAGATAGATAGTTACTCAAAAGGTGAAGAATTGGGTCTGGAAGATAAACTCAATTTACTGACACACTAGCCCAGAGAGCACACTACCTAATTTAAATTCAACATAAAGCACGTGCATTTTTCTGCAGTATTGTCATTCTTGGACTTCTAAGCTGTAGTTGCTTCCTTGGGCCAAATTTCCCTTGAGACGAACATTTATTATAGCTCAACTAGTCAACTTGAACATTAACAATTTTTATAAGGGACATTTAGACGTAATAAAGGGTCACATCTTAAGTCTGTATAGAACGCCAAGAAGCACAAGATCGGCTGGCTGCTCCTCATTGGCATGTACAGGTGTAGGAACAGGCGTGGTGGAAGTCCATTGAGAACTCCATATTGCTACGTCCTTTACAAAGTCTTCAGGCATACTTGTAGCAGAAACATATTGTGCAATAGCACAAAGCCAGGGTCAGGCTCGGACAGAAAATAGGCCAGGGCACCAAAATAAAAGTTCCTCCATTAATGAAATATAAAACTAAATAAATAGCCCATGGTTGCAAATTGGGGACGTTGGATAAGTGTTTTGCGAGGTATGAGACTGCATGAATTTGAGCTTTCTACAGACAATGTATGTTTTATTATTATGGAAACACAATAAAAACCCGACCACCTGGACATTAAACAGGCCCACAAACAGCCCAAAAAAATTGCCTACACATTGACCTGTAAGAGCAGCTCAGCACTGTCTTATTGTCCTACAGGCCATCCGACCCTGGACAAAGTTTACACAGTAGAAAATGTAAAGAATTTTTTTTCCCCTGATACTAAAGCACAGAAATGAAAAGGTAAACAATATGCATATATCCTCATTTTCTCTGTAGCATTAAAGAGAAAGGGGTTTCATTTTATGTACTATTTGCCTTAATCTATTTTTGTCCGTGTTCTGGGAAGGATTCTGATGCATGGTGTGCATATGGTTAGTACTATCCTTCATGATATATGCCGTGTTTATGACGAGGTGCTCCACACCCTCCAGTGCGGGGAAATAATTTGCCAAGAAATAATTTTAGTCACGGGCTTTGGGTAAAATATTGAAAATATCTCACTGATGGTTTTTCCCGGTTCCAGCTTATGTGAGATAGCCACAGAGCAAACATTGATGGCATTGCCCTTAAGGTGATGCAATCTTTCTGTCAGACCTTCTTTCTATTGGGTGATGTGACAACCTTTCACCATTGGCGTCGGTGTCATTTTTGCGTATTCCTTGCATCTCATTGTAGTTACTTGCTTCTCCTGGCAGGTCCTCTCATATCCTGACTCACTTTCACCTATGGTGATTTCTGATGCAGAGTGGGTAGTCATCATATAGTATTTAATGTTACAACCTACGAGCCTTTTCTAATACTAAGAAACTTCAGAATGGTTTATTTCTGTGATACAAATCCCCCTCTTAGGATAATCACAGATTTTAAAATGTTGTATTCTATGGTGATTGGATGAATCTGTAAAGGTAGGCTTTGGTAACAAAAGATTTAAACTTATCAACCTGCTTTGAGTCTAGTTAAATAACCATTTCAAGTCAGTCTGATTAGTGGAGAAGAAACTGGAAATGAAAAGCAGACATATTTCTGTTGGGCCAAACTGCCTGCATATCGGGGAAGTCCTGAATTGCACCTTCCATCTTCCTCTTACTAAAGGATACCCCTGCAGGGGTGCAAAATTCGGTTGCTTTTCAGATGTGAATGATGTAGCACCATGATCAGATTTCACTAACCCTCAAGGTTCTATATTGTCTTCCTTTTGTCACCACAGATAACATTTGGAAACAATCTACTATGCATAATGCCTTTTGTACTTTTGAAAAACATCTTGGAGGATGTGATGTTTACCCCACAACATTCTTTCTCGCAGAAGTCTAAATAACCACATGCAGCTAACCTTTTTGCCAACTCCTGTGGTGGGTTTCGATAGATTAGAATTCTGTGATGACATTAGTGCAGGATCATGCCTTGACTTTAGTTTTCCAAAGAATTACACCATTTTCTCAATTCCACTTTGGGTCTTTGTATTGTAAACCTACTGCTCTATGCTGCCTGTTACTTTTGTTCCTCCCTTTACTATGCCGTGGTCTGTTTCACTCTGCATGGCATTCTCTTCTCTCCCTAGGTTTTAACTTGTGTTTTACGACATATTACAGGTACCATCAAATTTACCGTTTTTAGTTCTGCTTTTAAGAAGTAGCTGATTTGTCATCGATAACAGGACTTCCAACATCATGCCATCATCAGTTGGACTACAAATACCTTTTTCAGGCGGTCAATAATGGAGACATGTAGCTCCTGCCACTGTGTTTTCCTGAATATTTAAATCTCAATGACTAAAGTCCAATGTGTTGAGTATTTTTACCACGTGTAATTATTTTTCTTAGAATGTCGACACAACTAAACAAATCCATTATGTTCAAAAACTTGATTAATATGGTCTTACCTACTGCATCATAAGAGGAAAGGGAGTGGGGTTGGAATGGAATTAAGTGTCAACTTATTTTCCTTCGTTCTGATTGGGTGCTCTTTGGGCAATAACCACAGTAGGAAGTGTAAATGTGATTTGAACGATTTGTCTCATCATGGGTACTAAACACACTCTTCAAAAGGTCTGTGAAGAAAACATGTGTTGCTTTATTGTAATGACCATTTATATTAATAATTCCATGTTTAAGGTTATTGCTTGTTAACAGGAAAAAAGGACCAGCGTGCATTTGCTGCTGTTTTACTTAACACACAATATATATATACTGGCCATCGTGAAGCTTAGTGCGAACATTTGATTGAACGTAGTATTATGAAAAGCTTCACAATTTGAGGACATTTGTTGAGATGTGAATCTTTGTTTACATGTAGGGCTCTGCCTTTCAGTACATGAAGCACTGTTATTGGTATGATATGCAACCGTTCTACCTGCTTAACATTCTAACTCATTTATTTCTTTATTTTTAGGTGATAAGAAATTGTATATTTATGTGGTCATGGGAAACATAAACAAGTGTCATGAAATCAAATGCTACAATGCAATAAAGTTAATTTTCTGATGTGCTATCACTGGTCTATGTGACGCCGGCTTTCTTTTGGGACATAAGCATTCCTTGTGGAAAGAAGTGGGTCACGACCCCGGGTTTTAAGAAAGGCATTACATTTAGTTAGTAGTATTTTATAGCACCACTAGCAGAACTTGCTATTCTCCTGCATCGACTTTTTCATAGATTCTGTCATTGAACCTGTGAATCCGCAGTAACTTTATATAACAGTAAACAGTAGTAAAATCGCTTTAGGTCCAAGAATAGTGTTTATTTAGTAGCACACCCACCTCATTTGAAACAACCTAAACTTCAGCCAAGGAGGTGGAAGTGCTGAGCTCTGTACTTACCCTAGAGGCCAACAAAACTCAGAGCTACATCACATCATGTTAGAGGGAGTCCTTATGAGGTGCTCTGCTCTAAACTGTGTTTTACCTTATTCTGGTTACATGTCATCTTTTTTTTGTCCTCTCTGGATTTGAGCCAGCCTTAACTTTAGTTTAATCAAAGTGTGAATTTTCTAAGGGGATTTCTGAGACTTTTCTCTTCATTACTGGCCCAGGTGGCTGTTGTCTGTCATAAAGTGACACTATGATTGAGAAAGAGAAAAGATCTCTCTTCAAGCCCAGCTCAGATTGCGGACAAAGATCTACACTGAAGATCCTCCTGATCCGTGTATTTATCTGGACCCCACTCTAAGAGTTTTTTGCTGCAACATTTACAAGACGTTTCCTTCTAAGATGCGTAAGGACAGAAAAAGGAGGTTAGCTCTCTATGTATTGTAAAAGAATAGATATCCACCTTGTAAAGGAGAGCCCCCTCACCTGATGAAGGTTCAGTGAAAAGTGCTCTCAAAGCACTTCCATGAAGGTGGCGCAAAAAAGTAAGCATATGGAGTTTTCCAAATTGAAATTTACCTCTGAAGCACCTGCAGCCACACCCTCCAAGGAAAAAACATAGTCTTCCTCTGAAAAGGCATACAAAAATTACAGGAAACAACATGGTTGTTGATGTCTTGCCAGACATTGACGACAACGAAGGCTCCATTGGCAACTAAGAGGATCCTCTCATCAATAACCATTTCCTCAATAGGCATGTCACCAGCAAGGACAATTGGCAATGTTCTGTCATCAACGAAAAAGAGGATCATGTTGACAGTAGTTACATTGTCAACAGTACCTGTGGTGACCATCACCTCCCCATCGACAGCATCCTCAAGTTCAACCACCATCATTGGCAGTGACTACAGCAGAAACCCCACCTCCTGCAGAAGTCTCCTTTGACAAAAGACTTTCTTTTTCTGTCTTTAACAATTCCAGATTCATTGATAAAGGTTTCAGTGCATATACTGAAGATGGAGGCTGAGGTCAGTGAATAAGAGCAAGCTTCTGCCAGTCTATTGTCCTCTGCTGTTAGAAGTGCACTTTGTAAGTGAATAAGAGAAGAAGGCCAGCAAAAATTACTACAAGCAGGAGTATTAATGCGAGCTGTGGTCTTTTGCAGGTGAAGACCAACCATGAGGTTATTACCAATCTTGCTGGCTACAGCACACCTACAAGGAGCCACTTATGATGCATGTATCTGTGGTATTTATGCCCCCTCCTCAATAAATGATGGACACATACCAGAGACTATTTCCTCAGCAACCTCAACCCTAGCTGCCAAATGGCCCACTACCTGGCCAGCTGATGCCATCACCACTTCTCTGTGTACCAACACCTCCACTGCCACATCCTCCTCAGCTGCAACTGGAGGTGCCTCTTCTTCAGCGTCCACCAGCTCCCACAGCAGCCCTAATACCACACCCTGCCCCAGGGACACCTAGGAACATCGTAGAACAAGATGCATTCTTGACCCATGTCAGACTTGGAGGAGGCAGGTGAACTTTCAAAGAATGCCAAGATAATGATGGGGCCAGGCACAATGAAAAGTGGGAAGATTACTTCCTACACAAAGAAGGTGATAAAACACAGCCTATGCAGCCTAGTTCACCCAAGATGACATTCCTGACTTTTACACTGTCTTGGAAAGTGCAGCCGAGAGGTTCCAGTGAGAGCTCTTTCCTTGTAATTTGCATTAACAGCCGTAGTACATTTAGTAGTTGTTAGACGGGACCTGGAGGGTCGGCCGAGGACAAGGGGAGAGGTCTCCGGGGAGAGCCGTCTCCAGCGATCGTACAGACAAGTAACTTCCCCCCCCACAGATAGACACCACACAAGGATAAGATTTAACGTTCTTTATAAGCAATCTTGAGGTACGGTAGAATGGTACAAGGAGGTCTGGACTCAGGGGTCCCCTCGATTCTAGTCTCTTGGATGGGAATGGGGATAGCGGGACAGTCTTATTACCAATCTGGTAGTTGCGATGAGATGATGGGTAGCTCACAATCCTCGAGCTCGGCGTTCTAGGGGGACGGGCCGCGGCAGCGCCAGCTGGTCCCGTGATGATCGTAGGTAGCAACGGTCCGCGACAGCGCCAGCAGGTCCCGACGAAGGTGGTAGTTACAACGGTCCGCGGCAGCGCCAGCAGGTCCCGACGAGAATGAGGGTTGCAGAAGGCTGCGGCAGCGCCAGCAGGCAGGACGACAGTTCACAAGGCAGGGCTGCGGCAGCGCCAGCAGTCCGTCAAGGATGAGTTCTTCACGGTGTCTCTCAACTCCAGGATACAACTGCCTTCCTGCTCTGGAGCTGCCCCAGTTATAGGTCTGGCGGCCTTTGATGTCCGGACCCTCGCACTTGGAGGTCGGGAGGTCCGGGATGAGGGAGTCCAGACACCCAGCAGGGGGGTGGAGCCAGCGCCCGGGGAGGCTGGGGGCGATCGGCACCTGGCGGGGGAGAGCCATCGAAACTCCTCTCTCCCATTGACCTGCCAAGTGGTCCGTTCACCTCCTGGGTGGATGGTGGTGCCGGGATGTCGGGGCCTGGCCAGGCCCAGGGTTGGGGTCGAGCTGAGGCCGTGCGGCCTCGTGGTGCAGTGTCCAAGATGGCGGCCGGGCTGGGCAATGGTGCTGACGGTGGCCCGGGCCCGGGATACAGAGATGTCCGGGAGTAGGAGTCCCGTAGGGGACGGGGTGTGGGTTGCTTCTGTGGGTAGCACCTGGAGAGCTGATGTCCGGGCTCTGTCATGCGGGGAGGGAGCGAGCCCTTCATGTGGCCTGTCCAACAGTAGTAAAACCTGGAACCATGTTGTCCATGGAATGACATCTCACTGTCCAAGGAATCGGCCTTGCTTCATAATAGTCTTCTCTGAGAGAACAATATCTCAGAGACAGCGCTTGCCGCTAGGCTGTAGTGTTCAGCTACTGCTGGTTAGCATACCTACGTGCCCTCTCCATCCCATTGGATCTTTGCTGAAAAGGCACAGAGGTCTACATAGGGGCCATATGGAAGTGACAGAACTTTTGGTGTTGTTTTTCACTGCCACACCGACTAGGTCAATAAGAAGGGGCCTTACATTGCCAAGAAAGGCCCTCTTCATCCGCACTTGCTAGGGCAAACAGGCATCATGGATTTACAGGAACAGTCTCTGTTTTTATTATCCATTTCGGATTCTTGGAAGAAGTTTTTTGGAATAGCCTTATTTGTCACAGGGCCTTGCTGAACCTCATCTTGCTGTGCCTTGTTGTTTTTACCTACAGTTTCAAGTGCTCCAGTATTTGTCAGTCAAAGATCTTTATTCGGCTAAATAACAGCCATTAAAGAACACATTAAAAAACATTATTTCATAAGAATTAGCGTACCACACTTTAACCGACATAATTAATACGTAAAAAATCTTTTTCTAACAATGTTACGGAGCCGAACTGCAGAGGAGATATACTGATAAATCATTAAACAAGTGAATTCATCATTTAAAAGGAGTAAATGACATAATGCAGGCTGACACTTTCTTATATTTAAAAATCTTAACAATGGTTTTAAAAAAATACGTCTTGGGTTAAGATAAAGTTTACAAAAAAACATCAAATGCAAAGTGCTCTGTGGGGAAATTGAATCACATGGACACAATTCAAATTTAGCATCGCAACATGCATCACGTGGATACGACACCAAAAGATGAGCAATGCCCATCCTAAACCTGATCAAGTAAAACACTTTGGCTTGATTAAAATAAAAGGAGAGATAGGATTCAATTCTTGGAGAGCTAGCTAGCAAGGAGTGCTTTACAACCCTATTTTTAACCATCTCTTGCCTATGTCTTATTTGCTTCAAATAGGAGAGAAAATCTCTTTTCAGCTTAGCTTTTGGGGTTGCTGACATGTTTCCAGGTGTGTTGAAATAATCCTGCAGTCCCAACTTCACCAGTTGCTCTTGCATATAGGAGAGCCAGGGAATTTTTTTCGCACAGTCCAGTTTCAGATAATATAAGATTATATCACGATTCAGGGCTGGTTCCTCTTTTACCCAAATGTTATGCCAAAGCATCAGAGGTGCTAGTTGTATATGAAACGATAATGGTATTACACCTAATTCGCTATCGCACATGAGTGCTTTTAGGTAGTGTCAACACACGTTTTAACATCATGTTCTCTGCTCTCTGAAGGCCTAAGGCGTTGGTGCAGCCCCAAACTCCAGCACCATACAAAGTGACGGCACATGTTCGTGCTTTATAGATATCTATAATGGCTTTTATAGGGCGAGAGCCTAGTTTTTTTGTAAATCTAAAAATAGCCTCCAGATTTTTGTTGAAGCCTCCAATCCTTGCATCAATTAAATGAGACAAGAATTCTTTTACTTAAAAAGGATGCCTAAATAGGAAAAGGTTGGCACCTGACATATTTCATTCTTTATATAAAACATTTTTGTTTTTGATGAGGATTTGCATACTATCATGACGTGATTTTGCAACATTAGTTTTTAGCCCAAGGTCACTCATAAATTCATTAAAACTGGTTAAAAGCCTTTGTAGTCCCACCCCAGTTCTCGACATTAAGACAGTCATCAGCATATAACAAGGCTGGTAAGGACGTTAGGCTTATTATGGGTGCATCTACAATTCTAGTTCTGATATGGGTTTCTAATTCATTTCTTTATAAACAGAACAGGAAGGGAGCGAGTATGCATCCCTGACTAACCCCACAATCCATCATTATTGGTGAAGTGAGCTCGCCTACTGCTCCATATCGCACTCTCCCTGTAACTCCCTGATGCATTGCAGTTAGATAATGGACAATAGATAAGCCACATTTTCTCCTAGAGTCTCCCCCTCTACACCCAGTTAAAGGCAGAAGTCAGGTCCATAAACCCAAGGTATAAGGTCCCTGACTTAGCCATAGTATATTTGCCAATGACCAGGTGCAGATTAAGGCATTGTTCTACTGTGCCCAGGCCTTTCCTAAAACCATATTGGACATCCGAGAACTTCCCATAATCTGTTATCCAGGTCTCCAATCTCTCCAATATGACTCGTCCCATGATCTTACAGGAGCCATCAACTAAAGAGATTGGTCAGTAGCATTTAGGGTCTGACTGGTCCTCCTTTTTAGGTTTTGCCTGGCGAAAAGATGCGCTCTGCGCATCTTTTTCGCGCAGGCGAAAACATCTTGAGATGTATACGGGAGACAGGAACGGCCTCCGTCTTTCATTGGCTAGCTCCATAAATGGAGGCTAGCCATTGGAAGACGGGCCTGTCCGTCAATGCCGGACCAGATTCGGGGGCATTCCCGAGAATTTTTGGCTTTTGGCTACGTCACGCGACGTCAGCCAAAAGCCGGGAACGCCCCCGAATCTGTTCCGGTATTGAGCCGGCACCCGCCTTCCTGCTTGTTTCCCCCTGCACTCGGGAATGTCTTCTCCGCCTGTCACTGCTGTTTGCCTCCATCTTTCTTCAACGTCTTTTCACACTCCTCTTACACAAAGTAAAGGCATTATTTCCCAGGTGCATTATGGCTTGTCTAGGCTTACTTTGGTTTGTACAGATGGAACGGTGTGCAGTGTCAGGGTAAATGGGCGAATAAGCACAGTAACAAAACACACACGTAATCGAGCTGAGCAGGAAAACGAGCACAAACACGAGAGCGAGAACTCCCCGAAGGCCGAAGCCAATTACCGACTGACCTGAGGTGAACATTAGCCACAAGAGAGACACGCAGCAGCATCAAACAGAGCAGGGTTCACTGGCTGGAGCATGGAGGATGCAAAGCCTATACAGACAGGGGCGAAGCTGTCCTTCGTGCAGCAAGTGGGGCGGCACCGGGGCACAGGGCAGTGAGGGACCCAGGGTCGTGAGGGGCCCGCTTCATCCACATTAGTGGCTGTATTTAATACCAAACCAAATCGCCTTGCTTGCATTAGCCCCTATGGCGCGTTGGCGCCCATGCTACGTCATTGCATGTGAGAATGAGCCAACAATGGAAGAACTGAGAACTAAAGAAAATAAGAACCGTGTGATATCCAGCTGCACACGGCAGGGCCAGCTCAAATACACACGATCACATTACGTCAAACTCCCAGCTGCAGACAAGCACCGGAGACTCCCCGAGGCTGCGCGGACAGAGCTCCAGGGTTCCCAGGTCCGTGCGCGAGCCCGCTCATCACAGCAGGGGTTTCATTTGCATCGTGGTACTTGCAGTCACGTTAATTCAATGGTAACCAGGGCTTTAAAAGGGGCGGAAAAAAATAAGTGTAGGTACTTATCAAATTGAGGTAGGGGAGTGGCTAATGGTCGGATCTATAGGTGGGGCATCCGTCAGATATTCATTGTCACTTGCTTTGCCCTTGTTAGTAGTCTCAAATTGACTATATGTGCAGATTCCCTCCGTACACGTGGCACAGCATATGAATGGTGAATAATGGCAAGTAGCTGATATGAGCCACTGGAATATGTATGCAGCCAAATGTATTTAAAATGATCTTGAGCGAGGCAAACGGAAGCCACAAGTAAATTCGGCTCATCAATAGCAAACAAAGACCCAGGCTCGGACATCTTAGATGCCCGTGTACACACACTCGGAACACCAAGCACAAGCATGCCTATGCAGTTTATTATACACAGCCGTTCTACATATACATATTTATACATGCTTACACTCCACTAGGCTCCTCAATTGTATTGCCATAATTAATATGCTTGTTGTTTATTTAATTAAGGGTTCACTCGCAGCGGGGGGAGGTTAATGTACTGTAGACCTGTACTTGTTTATATCTGTATCGAGCCCTGCACTAAACTAACCATAAAAATAGCACCAGACGTTGGGTGGTACACATTTAAACACAGAGACCATTTGAGATTCAGGATTCTTGCAGACACGTGCGCTTCTAGGAAGTCTGACTATTAACTACGTTAGCTGTCTGTCTGGACGACCTGCCATCCATTCTTCAAAGACACCCACAGAAACGATGCACCGAGAGAGCGGGCTACGGTTTAGCCCCGTTCAGCCGTTGCCTTCCACACAGTGTTCATTCTTTGCCATTGGGGGGAAGGGCTGTCATCAAGGCCGTGGCATTTCGTGGATGGTGACATTTCCATTAGGTTTTGGTGAAGGGGACCGGAGTAGTTCTATTTATTAGACTACAAATGTATTGTGACTCGGGCCTTGAAATTGAGAGCCAATAAGTGTTGTTTAACTAATTTACTTTGCTGAAACAACAACATTTTAATTACTCGTTTTTAGCTTTTTTTGTTTGGAAATTGTGTTTTGTTGGAAGGCATCAACATTCATAAAGACAGAGTTCTAGTCACTGATTGCCCCTTAACTTGTTTATGGATTTATGGCATTTTTGTTTGCAATGTAAATACTTCCATGTGTATAAACCTTCTTGAAAGTGCAACAAAAACGCTGGCACGTTGTAAAACATATCTACTCTATGCAACATTTGGATGTGCATGCCTTTGAAGTAGACCGTATCAGACTCTGTTTCATAACACTCTTCTTTGAAGGTACACCTTGAATCTGCTAATGCAATCTGTTCAGCAAAGATACCCTACCCTACTTCCAGCCTCCATACTGTTTAGCCAAAAATGTTGCTTTTCTGGGATTTTCTTTCTAGGACAGCTGGGGGCAACACACACAAAGTGGTCCAAATATTACCAAATAATTCAGAGTGCAGATTCAGAGTCAGAGTGCAGATTCAGAGTGCAGAATGCAGATTCAGAGTGCAGAATGCAGATTCAGAGTGCAGATTGCAGATTCAGAGTGCAGAGTGCAGATTCAGAGTGCAGATTCAGAGTGCAGATGCAGAGTGCAGAATGCAGATTCAGAGTGCAGATTGTGTGGGTGACTCTATGTGTGTGTGGGTGGCTTTGCGTGTGTGGCTCTGTGTGGGTGTAAAATGCAATAGGTCATGCATTTGCGAGCGATTAAGCTATTGGCATTGTAAATGACAAGGCCATTTATTTAACGATTACGCTATTGGCAATGTAAATGACAATGCCATTTATTTATGTTTTTAAAAAAGCACATAAATAAAAATAATGTCAAGAGCAATGCCAATAGCTCTAACTTTAACAAAGGCAAAACCATTGCATTGTAAATGCTTGTTATATATAAGGACTATTATGACCGATTTCCAAGAATCCGGAGGTCCCTGGGCTGCATAGCAACTTAATATGTTTGTTAGCAGCGGTAGCCATAGGGAGATGTTGCTAAAAATCGATCCGCGGGCATTCCATCCGGCCCGGGAGCTTTATTCTTTACAGTCTGAGAAAGCACCCTATTTACCTCGTCTATAGTCGGGGTTCCAAAGAAGATGCCACATATTGGAAATCGTCACCCAATATTTCTCAGTACTATTACCATAGAGACTGGAAAAGTGTTTTACCCACATTTCAGGCATGATTGTTACATCAATATTGCCATTTTTTGTGCCGCTAAAGTACTCTTCATTAACAGTTTGACAGAAGAGCCTGGGATCTTTGCTCTGCGATGCCACGTGTAATTGACTCCATGCTTATTTCCTGATCTCCATACGTTTCTCCAGCACGTGCTTGTAGTCTGTGCGCGTGTGTCTTACTTCGACCTTATTAAGCGGTTTAATTTTTATAATCTTAATTAATTTGTTATGTAACTGAGAACATTCGCTGTTGAACCACCTTTTCATATTCTGTTTTTTAGGCTGGTTCTTAGTAAAAAGTGCCTTAATTGTTTCAGATATTGCCTTATACGATTTAATCATAGCTGGGGCGTTTAAATTTTCCTCCAGACTAACAAGACTTGCCCAAGGTTGCTCCCTATAATCTCCTCCAGAACAAAATCTGTATTGACAGTGGACCATTTCCGGGTTAACCCCTTGTTTTTAGTGTAAGACAAGGGTAATATTCTAGCTGGTGTGATTATATAATCAGATGGGACCGCTAGTTTTAATGTTAGTGGGTAATGATCACTAAAATGTATTTTAGGTATGTTAAAAATCACTGATTGTGAATTAAAATAGTCAGACAAAATAATAAAATCATAGTGCCTTGGCCTCTTCCCACATATGTTACTGCATCAAAATTTGACTACTCCATAAGATCTAAAGTTAAAAATAATGAGAATTTCGACAACAAAGAATTAAAAATGTTCCCACAGTTATGTTCTAAATGATACTCGCCCACCATATCCCTCGCTAGACGATGACATGCCATACGTTTGAACAGGGAGCATAATTTACCATTAAAATCACCCCCCAAAGTACTACAAAGTCCGTTTTTATCTTCTCTATATGCTTCGTTAAGGCAGTTTCCAGTTCCTGTGCAATAGAGATATTTGTGTTTTTAAAATTATTATGATAGAAATTAATCACCACAAGGATCAAGTTTTCCTAAACGAAATGTTAATAATCTGAAAATGCGGAGACTACAACTGCATTTTCCTAACTCTGCCATTTAATGTTGTTGAAATCAGAGTTAAAAGTCCTCCCTTATCATGACCTCCTGCAGAGGCTCTTTCTGGTGTAAGAATAGAATAAAAACCATTGATCTGAGCTGTGTGGCGCATCCAAGTTTCCTGTAAGCAGACATGCTATACTTACTAGCAAACTCTACCCAATATTTAATTTCCAGCTTACTTGACAGTCCTGCTATGTTCCAAAAAAGTCGTATGATCGCTCTCTAAGCATAGCTACAACACCGGTTTCTGCTGTCAGCGTGTCTGTTAACACATTAGGGTTCCGGGCTGGTTGTACATCAGGACATGCTGGCAGAAGCTCTGATGTACCCTCATAAGGAGAATTCACAGGGTCAGGAGCTATGGGATGTGTCAAATCAGACAAACCATCCTGATCAGGGTCGCAAAATTCGCTTGAGGTTTTGATGTTAAAAGATAGTGGTGGGGTAGCTATTGGTGCATGATAGCTAGCTCTATTTATTTCTAGAAAAGTTTATGGTGAGGTTACATTTTCAGCACTAACCTCCCTCAACGGCTGATAGTTCAGCCATTCAACGTGATCTAAGGGAGTAAAGTAATTAAAAGTTGGGATGGTGAAGGGGGAAAACAATTTAATTTGTGAGGGGGCACGACCAATGCATATATTTGGCAGCGGCCTATTGAAGTATCCTAGTGGTAGAGCTTCAATAAGGCCCCCACACTATTTCACCAAGGGAGTCTGTTCATAATTTATTAACGGACTTGGGACCCTATTATGTATATGGCGCACTTTCCCTGTTGGCGACCTATGCACCTTAAAACATGCGTTGGGTGCAAACCGGGAAAGTGCGCCCTATTACTTAAATGCAGCAGCACATTCAGGTGAAAAACGGATTGGCTCTGAAGCAGCTTCTTTCTGCTTCAATGTGCAGTGAGGAACCCGCATTCACTTTTGATGAGGATTAGAGATCCTCTTGAAGGCGGGTGCAGTGAGTGACTGCACCCACCTACAAGGGGATGTCTGAGGGGGTTTCCCCTCCAGAGGACTGCTATCAGGGGGCACACTGGCGGTGCCCTACCATTTAGGTGGGGCACTGTCAGGTAGCACCGGGACAGCTTCTTTGCCTCTGCGCCCATTTCGACAATGCGGCGCAGGCAAAGAGGCAAAGGGATTCCCTCTTTTGCATGGGGCCACACCCCCATGCAAATGAGGGAACGCCCTCTTGAGAAAACACTGGTGCTGCATGCGCGCCAGCACTTTCAGTATTACAGAAGGAGCTGCACAAGCATCTGTGGGGCCCCTTCTCGAATACCAAAGTGACCCAGGGGCGTGCACAGCGGGCGCAAACACCTGTTGCACTCCTGGGGCCCTTTCTGTAATACGGCCACTGGTTTTTATCAATATTGCATTTGAGTTGGTGCAAATTCTGCCTTTGCATGATAAAGTATATCCTTCATCGACTCTGGGTCTATCTTATGCTGTGTAAGCTCCTCTTGGGTGATGATGCGCTCTACAAATTTGCATAACATACCATGTATAAGAAAGCATTGACAAAGCCAATAGATCTCGCATAAGCAAAACCTATTAGCTTTGTGAATGCCATGCAAAATCAAAAAGGGTATGAATGAGACTGAGCTTCCAAAGTTGGATGCATTACATCTCCTGCTTACACATGGGACAAAGTAAAAAGGCCATTACCACATTGCAAACCACTATCATTTGTCAATACCTGCAGGAAAATCAAAGCTTGAAACTTAATGGAGAGACTCAGACTGGTCATATAATTTCAGATGACCAATGGGCATAATGTTTACAATATACAAAGACTATTTTTCAGAACTCATCATTCAAATAAACTCAGTTCAGATACTGACATATTTTCCGCCAAACGTATTGGTCAAATGCATGAAGGAGCAACCTTGGTGTTGTGTGGAGTGACTGATGCAGACTTTTACCTCCTGGTATAGTTATGTCCTATTATTGTAAACTACTTGAAGAAATGATAGCAGTAGTCTTGAACATAACAGAGAAGCAGATACTGCTGACCTGTTTATTGGACCAAATTCCAAGATCAAAACAAACCAAATACATATGTAGATTTGTTGGCTTAATATTAGTATTGGCAAAAAAGTAGGATACCTATGGTCTGCAAAGCAACTGATGCGCCAAATAACTGATTATGGTTGATGGATGTTAAAAAATGAACTACAGCTGAAGCAGATACACTGAAGTGTATTCACAGCCAAGAAGGTGAACCGGTAAATACATTAATGGTTACATTAGAGGCAAAGTCAGATAACCCCCCTGTTACACAGGAGTGAATATCATAATTGGAAGGAATGTTCAGAGAATATACTATACTTGTGGATGTATTCCCTATTCTCTTCCTTCTGATTACCTCACCAACATGTATGATAATGGGTTGTTTTGTTTCTTACTTTTCATGGCAACAGAGGATAGTACTGCAGTATCATTTGGTAAATATTGCCAACTATGAGGGCTATATCCTATCCATACTTTGTACATATAGATCCAGGAACTAATGTTTGACGTTATATTTTGGTTGAAGGTTTGTTGAGTTTGGAAAAGTGTGGCTCTTGAATATGTTACATACAGAAATTACAAAAGGGCTAGGTTGTGAACTATGCCATGTGTGCTGTATGCATGAAAATCGATAAACCGCCGTTGAAAAAAATAAACAAGTCTACAAGTCATAGAATTCAAACAAAAAACCTGGACTGTAGTAGCTAGTCATGCATGGACCTGGGAAACTTGACCTGGCTGTGGTGAACCCAGCTAGAACTGAAATAAGAGGCCTTCACCCACTGCAGGTGGCTGCTTTTCGACAAATTGACCCAGGACAAAGTCCACACATTTCAATCGGCCGGTCGAGATCGGCCTCATTATTAGCTGGTGGATCAGACTAGAGCAACACCCCGCCCCATCGGCCCCCACCCCACCCCACAACAGCACTGGTGTCTTCTATCTGAGAGGTTTGAAATATACGTTCTCAAGCAGCTGTTCATCTTTGGATATTGCATACATTGTCTTCCTAAATCAATTTCATAAGGGATTTAGAACAGTTTAGGGCTATTTTATTGTCCAGAATATATTACTGGGCTGTGGTGTCTTGGTAGTGGATTGTTTGTATGTATGTATGTACTGTATCTTTGTGTTTTTCATTTAAAAAAAGCATAATTAGAACTGACCCCTTACAGGGGGAGAGCGGACACCCCACTCCCTCAACATAATCTTGTTGATATGACCGCATCATGCCTAAACTGCATACCGACGGCGGCACCGGACTGAGTTCCTTGAAGGCGACGCTGATCTTTTACGACCCGCCTCCACTTCTATTCCTCGGAGAGTGAGATCTCCGGGATGGCTTGTGCCTATGTGCCTGGCTACTCCCTGAACTGGAATAGACTTGTTGGCCATGTTGGCCGTTGTTCTTTTTTGAATGCTATAGCTCTTTTTTCTTACTTCTCTCCTTTATCACTACGTCTTTTCTCTCCCAATTCTCTTCCTCCCCTCTGTCATTTCCTATACCCGGTGGGGGGGTGGTCCTGAGTCTGGTGGGGAATCTAACTGGGCAGACCAACCCTTCTACTTCCGAAAATGTGCTGAACTTGACAGCAATCACCATTGCCTTGGCTTTACTAGTGTTATTTGGAACTGTGCTGGGGGGGGGAGAACGTCGCACTGCATCCAGCCTCTACTCTACTTCTCATGCAGGTGCACACACATGTTACACTGCCTCAATGACGTCCATTTCTTGATTGAAACTTCTTTCACTCAATGTGAAGGGCCTTAACTCGCCTAACAAGCGCTGGCAGATCTGCCGATACCTACTCTTGCACAACCCCAACGTCATATTTTTACAAGAAACTCGCCTTTTGAGGGAGGACATCTCTTGAATGGCCCATCCACGATATCCTCTCCAGCACTGGGCATCGGCGATAACAAAAACAGCTGGAGTGGCAATCTTATGTCGAGCAGGCATCTACCAGGGGGACCCCAAGGTAATTTGTAGCAAGGATGGTAGGTTCCTTAAGATGGTGGTCAAGAGTGGACAGCGAACCCTCACCCTATGCAATATTTATGCACCGAATCAGGCCCAGGACTCTTATCTATGGGGTTTATTGCGGGAACACTTAAAACACAATGATTTTAGTCTCATTCTGATGGGCGACTTCAATCTGGTATGGGAGGTGGGGCTTGACCGCAGAGAGGGCACGTTTCACGGGACGGGGGCTATGTCCTCAGCCTTTAAGCAGAAACTCAAGGCTCTTGGTCTAATAGATGTGTGGCGTTATCACTCCCTGGATATCCGAGATTACTCATATTACTCCCATGTTCATCGCTCCTACTTGCGCATAGATTATCTTTTCGTATCAATCTCCCTTATTAAGGATACCCTTTCGGCATCTATGTCAGATATCTCTGTCTCCAACCACTCTCATGTGGAACTCCTTATGTAGGATCATTCATCTCGCCCACACCGTTCCTCTCGGTGGCGCTTTCTACCCCATATCCTTAGGGACCCGGTAGATGTTCCTGAACTCCGGGAAGCTATCACTTCCTATTTTTAGAATAACTACTCCCAGAAACCCCGCTTCCTGTAGTCTGGGATGCTTTTAAGGCCACGATCCGTGGTAATATCGCCTCAATCGCTATCGCTAGGGCTCGGGAAGCTTGAAGACAAACTCTCTCAGGACATAAAGGAGCTTGAGGGACTGGACCAGAAACGCCCCATGTTGCTCCACAAAAGGTACCTAGCTATGCTCCGAGGTCAGCTCCGGGGGCACAGGACTAACAAGGCGGAACACTCTCTCTTAGCTTTACGACAACGATACTACGATGGGGGCGATAAGGTGTGTAAGATTTTGGCGCGCCGCCTCCGAACACGGGCATCTAAGGCGCACATCGCTAAACTGAAACTAGGAGACGGTACCTGGGCCACCACTGAATTTGCCAAACAACAGGCTTTTCAGTCTTACTACTCATCTCTCTATACCAGGGAGTCGCCGGATCTTTCTTGGGTACTTGCTCTCTTGGAGGTTTGTGAGTGGTCCCCGATTAGCAACTATCACCCAGGTGGAGTTGGCCGGCGCACTGAAGGACCTCCCTCTCGGTAAAACCCCCGGGCCTGACGGGTTACCAGTCTCATTCTACTGCGACTTCCTTCCACAACTTAAGCCTCATATGCGCTGTCTCTTTAACTCTTTCTCTGACACGGTTGGGCCCTCCACGGATATGGCCATTGCTAAAATTGCCTTAATCCCCAAACCAGGCAAGGACCATATGCTTTGCCCCTCCTTTCGCCGCATAGCACTCGTAAACACAGACCTCAAACTCTACACTAAAATATTAGCTAAGCGCCTTGCCATACACCTCTCAGGGTCATAGAGCCTGATCAGGTTTGCTTTATCCATCAACGTCAGGGGGCAGACAACGTACGGCGGATTGCCCACTTATTTGGAAAGGCACATCATTGGAAGATACCCTCTTGTTTGTTATCTCTTGACGCTGTAAAATCGTTTGATCAAGTGGATTGGGTCTTCCTTTGGGGCGGCCCTACAGAAAATAGGACTAGGCCCGCAGATGGGCGCCAGAATTATGACCCCCTATCTCTCCCCGCTGGCTCCGGTGCGGGTCAATGGCCAGCTCACACAACACATTTCTATCCACAGGAGCACACAGCAGGGTTGCCCGCTGTCCCCCCTTTTATTTGCCATCGTAGTGGAACCTCTGGCCATCATGATTCGCAAGGCCCGTGACATTCACACGGGATCACACTTGGGGGTCAGGACCACATAATAGCCTTGTTCGCTAATTTATTTATTTATTTATTTACGGGTTTATACCGCGCTAGGATCACCTCCCAAAGGAGTATCTCCGCGCCTTGAACACCTTTACAGCTTGTGGCAGTAAGTACACAGATATCACTAGTTGGAAAATAGGAAGGTTTTTAACAGTTTTCTGAACGGGAGATAGTCCTGGCATAGTCTCAGAGAGAGAGGGAAGCTATTCCACAACCTTGGTCCGGCTATGGAAAGCGCCCTTCCACCTTGCCTGGTCTTTCTAGCTCTTGGGACCTGTAGTAAGGCTTGGTCACTAGATCTCAGGGACCGTACAGGTTTATAGAGGGAGAATCTGCTGTTTGGATACTCAGGCCCTCTGTTCTGGAGGCTCTTATATATAGTACATCCAATCTTGTACTTCACCCTTTGTTTAATGGGTAGCCAATGTAAGGTGTTCAAAAGAGGCTTCGATGGTGTACGGGGTGGCTGATTTAGTACAAGACGGGCCGCTGTGTTCTGGACTACTTGCAATCTAGCAATCTAGCAATAACTCCCTAATGACCTTCTTCTTACCCTAACAAAACCGCAAACCTCCTACCAGCCCTACACAAGTTAATTTGCTCCTTTGAATGGGTGTCAGGGCTTAAAATCAACCATGAGAAATCATGGGACTTTAACCTCACGATTCCTCCGGAAGAGGTCGCCATACTCACATCCCTTCTCCCTTATCAGTAGGCTGAACACTCTATCCGGTATCTGGGGCTCAATTTGACTCCCAATCTCGCCACATGGTCCCAAGCCAACTGGCAGGAGTTTAAAGCTTCAGTCATAGCTGACCTGCGATCATAAAAATCCCTCCCCTTATCATGGCTGGGTCGCCTCCCCACTGTCAAAATGTTGATCCTCCCTAAGATACTCTATCTCTTCCAAACGTTACCCACGCCTATACCGGAGCACCAGATCCAGGGTCTCCAGCGTGAACTCACTACCTTTATATGGGGTGCAAATAAGCTGCGTTTCTCCAACAAAGTTCTTACGCTGCCACCAGACAGGGGAGGACTGGCTTGCTCCAACCTGTTAGAATACTATTGGGCATCACATTTCCGCTTTATCTTGGAGTGGATGGCATGGGAGAGCGGAAAAGTCTGGTTTCATATAGACAGGGCGGTGACCTGTCGTCCCATTTGGGACCTTGCATGGCTCCCCCGGAATGCCGGCACCGCATCGCCTATATGGCGGTCCCTACTAGGACAGTGCTTGAAATCTGGGACAAGGTAGCAACACGCAGAGGTCTAACAACCTTCCCATCCCCCCACACCCCTATTGCTCGCAATTCTCACTTCCCGCCTTCCCTTCACTCCCCCCTACTTCGCAGACTGGACTGAGGGTGGATGCCGGACGATTCAGGACCTTTTTCTGTGGAATGCTTTTAAAACTTTTGAATAATGTAAAAGGGACTTTCAACTATTAGAGGGGGCCAAATTCCAATGCATTCAACTTCGACACTGGGTCAATCGTCTTCCCTGGCATGGGCAGCCACCCGACCCTTCACCCCATTTGAGCCTTCAGAGTCAGGCGATAGTAGAGCACCCCCACATTTGTTGCCTCCCACGCATGTCCCAACCCCCTCTCCCTCCCCCCTATTTCCTTTTCTCGCTGTTTTCCCTCTTCCTTTACTTTCTGGGTGTGGGTCATAGTTGTAGTGTCTTTTGTTAGTAATTATGGTCCCCATGAATAAATGGATATGATATGCCCCATTCAGCCAAACGCATGGCAAGCTAGAATTTTGATATGTGATATGTTATATGTGCCTGGGCGGAGGCCTCTTGACTACTCAAGTACTGCGTTCATAGCCACAAGAGGCCTGAGCTCGTTAACATGCTCCCCCCTGCAATAGATATTTTGCAATACATATATTTTTTCTGATCCCAGTCCCACTGCAAGTGAATGAGAACACCGTTAAACACGGTACATTGGCCTCTGCCTAGGAGCGGGAACGCATAGAGGTAATATTATGGGGGAAGTAGCAGACCATGATATTGTGACTTGTTTCTGTGTATTCACTATAAATGCCAATACAACGAAGCTTAAAAAAAATAAGCATAATTACATTCGTTCACTTGCATCCCTGGTGACATTCAAACAAATACTTTGCACAAGCTTTTAGAAGCACTGCCAACAATGTCATTATGAAACAACAGTGACTGCAGGTGTGCCTTTCACCTATAGTTAAAATGGGGTGGGTCCTGCCAGTGTCTTTTTGTGACAGCTTTCCCTTTGATTAATAATTCGGAAGGCTCTAAAACACTGAAACTTTCAGCCAGATTCATCAAAGCAACATTCTGCGAATTCCAAATTGCGATTTTTACCGAATCGCAATTTAGAAATCGCAGAATGGCATTCATGAAGAAATGCGCGGAAAAAATGTGATTCCCAATCAATAGCAATTGCCGATTGCGATTTGGCTTCAATCGCATAATAATCGCAGATTTGGCCGATTTGTTGATTGAAATTGCGATTTCGCTATTACCGAAATCGCTATTTGCGATCTCGCTAACTGCGAGATCGCAAAAACGGGAAGTCGCATTTCGAGCCCAATGATGACATCACAACCAGGAAGTAGGCTGTTCCCTCCCTCATTCAGACCACAGAGCCTGAAACTGGAAGCAGGACTGGGAAGAGCCCCACAACAGTGAACTTGCAGCACCACAGCACGACATCCACAACCTCCAAAATGTCACAGGATGCAGCAGGGTCACAGGAAGCAGCAGGGAGCAGTGCCCCAGGGAGGAAGATGGAAGATTAAGTTCTCTGAACAAGAACTTGAGTATCTAATTGAGGGGGTCTGTAAGGACCGTGCACGCCTGTTTGGCAAGGACTCCAGGAGGGTGCCAGAGGCTGACAAGCGCCGCATCTGGCTGCGCATCCGCGCAAAGGTGAATTCTGTCGGGGTGACCCAGCGGTCAATAGAAGAATTGAAAAAGAGGTGGTACGACCTCAGAGGGAGTGCCAAAGAGAGAGTTGCGGAGAGGCTGGGTGAGCAACTTGCCACCGTTGGAGGAGACCCCACTGCCACACCCAACACCCCACTGGAGAACCTCGTGGAGGACACTCTGACTCCTGAAGCCTGCGTGGGGGTCATCCAGCTGGACTCGTCCCGACCCACCCAACAATCCCAAGGTAAGTGCCATGCGACTGCGAGCCCGTCCCCTAACAATGCCCAGTACCCCTGAGCTAGCAATTTGTCAACCCCAGTAATGCAGGCCATGCACACCTGAAATGCCCTATTGCATTGTGGGAGTTGTAGTGTAATAAACAATCCGAGTTAGCCCAACACAGGCAGACCTGTCAATTCAAAGTAATTCCAAAAGCCAGTCAGGGAAAGCAGGCCTACATGCATGTAGCAACATCTCATGTGCACGCTACATATCATTAATCATGCACCCATTTACATCACAGGTGCAGCAGAGGAGCCCAGCACCGACAGTGAGGCCCTACATATAGATGAGTACCTGGAGGACACCGAGGGTGAGGGCCAACCTGAATCAGGACCATCTCAGCCTCCTGCAGCAGTACCACCACAACCCCCCCATGTGTTCAGGGCCACTCTGGCAGCCACAGGTGCCCAGCAGCCACCCCAACCGACACCCACAGCAGTGGTACATGCCACACCACCAGCAGCCAGGAGGCAGACGAGGCGCACAGCCGCAGTCAGGTCGCAGTCCCGCGGACTGACGCACCAGCTGCGTGACACCACCACACGCGCGGGCAGGGCTGTCCATGCATGGGATCCTGGCCTGGCCATTAAACGCCGCATGCTTGCGGTACATCTTACGCAGGCGCGTCACCTGGCTGCCATACATCTGCAGCTCACCAATACCGCGCAGCATGTTGGACAGCTGACCGCAGCTGTGCGAGAGAACAACCAGATCCTGGTCTCCCAGCAGGACATCACCCGCCGGCGCCACTGCCAGTTACTGACCCGGATGGCGTACCAGTTGACTTTTTTAGATATTCCCCGAAAACTTGGTCTCAAGTCCTAACCAGAGTATTTAGAGCCGCAAATGATAATATCTTCCCAAATTCATGGGCCACTGCTATCATAGTCCCTATTTTTAAGAAAGGCAACCGGGAGGATCCAGGGTGCTATAGACCCATCTCCCTCCTTGACTCTGCGATTAAAATCCTGGGCAGAGTGTTATTGGGTAAATTAAGGACTAATCTGGAGGCTTGTGGGGGGCTCGATAATATACAGTACGGCTTCCGGGAAAAGCGAGGTACCCTGGATCAATGGTCCAACCTCCTCCTTCTTGTCTCTAAATACACGGTGGTCGGAGAGGGGTCAGTTTATCTGGCCTTTATGGACCTCTCTTCGGCCTTCGACCTGGTTAACAGGTCCAAGTTATGGTCCCTGCTAGAAGAGATGGGGATAGAGGCTCCATTGGTAGGTTTTATGGCCAGCCTACACCAGGATCTGTTTACTAAAGTAAGGGTCACTAGGGAGGGGAGATGCACTGATAGCTTCAGGTCAGAGAAACGGGTGCGACAGGGGTGCATCTTGGCCCCCCCTTCTCTTTACCATTTATATCAATGGTTTAGGGAAACACCTTGAACTAGGGGCGGCAGATGTTCCGCGTGTAGGAGGAGCCCAGGTACCAGCCCTCTTATACGCGGACGACGCAGTACTAATTGCGCGTACTGGCAATAGTTTACAAATCCTATTGGACCGTTTTGGTTCATTTATGGAGAGCCTTGACCTGAAAGTAAATGCAACAAAATCGCACACTATGATCATAGGTCGCCAGAGAAGCAAGACCATACGGTTAACTTTCACTTGTGGGGGGGATGTGGTTTCGAGGGTTCCTGTCTTCCCTTACTTGGGGGTCCTTTTCGATGAGAGGGGCTCTTGGGCCCCCCAGATAAAGGCAAAGAGTGTCTCTCTGGCTCGCTCAACAGCTGCTCTGATGGGCTTTTCGAAAAGACTGGGGGCCAAACCAATGGAAGCCCTGGTTAAAGTTTACAATAGTAAGTGTGTTCCCATTGCTACGTATGGGTCTGCTCTGTGGGGTTACGTGACGTCAACCAGGATCGCATCCAGAGAGTCGAAAACGGGCTCATTCGTCAATTTCTATCTGTCCCAAATTCTACTCCCATGTTATCCATTCATGAGGAACTGGGCCTACCATATATTACTGACAGATTGAAGTTGGCACCCCTACTCTTTTGGATTAAAACATGGCTGAACTCTGAGCTGACGCTGAACCATGGTATTCTGCTGGACGTGGTATCAAGGGACCGCGCCTTGAGAATACCCTGGTTGAGATACCTTAAAACCTCATTTGCAGCGCTTGAGAGACCGGAGATCTATTCAGACCCATCAAGTATTAGAAAATAGGATATTGGGTGGATTAAACAACATTTCCTTGAAAGGGTACGGTTAGAGAGAGAAGAGAGGGAAGTAATGAAACCGTCAGTAAGAGCTTACCTGATTCTAAGTACCACTCCCTCTCTGGAACCCTATTTAAAAATTGTCACTAATCCCCTTCACAGAGCCTTGCTTATTAAATTTAGGATGAATCTGATCCCCTATACACTTGGTTGTTTTCCTACTTGGGCAAAACCCAAGGGTGCTTTACCTTGCAAATGCGACAATTTTTCTACCCAAGATACCCTACATTTTATGTTTTTTTGTGGGTTTTATGCCGCCGCTAGGGTAAAATATCTAATACCTATTCTGAAGAATGCAGGCTTTCTTCAGGTTAGGCCAGCATTAATTTTCCTTCAAATGTTGGGCAACGCGCATATCATCTTTTGCGTGGCATCTTACCTAACGGCTGCATTTAGATTAAGAAAGAAACAAGCCCCAGGGAATGTCTTATTTTAAATGTTGGCCTTGAGGGTTTCAAGTAAATTACATTTTAACATAAATTGACTATGAATTAAATTCTGTATGTAAATTGAAATGTGATTTTTATACTGTGCTGTATGTATTGCCTTTTATGATTTTAACAAAAATCGAATAAAGCGTGTTTTGACTGACTTGACTGACCCGCCTGACCGCCTACACCAGGTCTAATCATATTATTGACAATGCAACATCTCAACTTGCCCGCCGGTCATTCGCAATGCAGGTGCAAATGGTCCAGTGTTGCCAGGACGTTGCCAGGTCACTGGATCAGCTGACAGCAGCAGTGCTCAGAATGCAGCCAAGTGGCCATGGTGAACCAGGGGGTGGCGATGATGTCAGCGAGGGCACGTCAAGCCACAGCAGCATGTCCTTGCTGCCGGCGCCTGAACGCCGCCGCAGCAGCAGGCCCACTGCAGCATCAAGGGCCAACACTGCAATTGAGGACAGCGAGAGGCGAATGGGTGCCTCTGGACGGAGGCGCCACTGACACTTTTCACTCTGCCTGCAGGGCCATGCAGTATCTGCAAGCAAGCCCTCTACCCCTGCATGGGGACGTATGACGCAATACTGTTCCCATGTGCACTCATGGACAAAAAAGCCACATTATTGTGATTGAACAATAAGAATTTATGGTTTAACGTAAATACGACTCATGTCATTATTACATTTGTTATGCATGAGTGCAGTGTTGTGTGAGGGGAATGTGTGCACTAGAAACAGTTAATTGTGATGTGGTTGCGGCGCCTGTGTCCTTCTGCAGGATTCTCCCCGCGTGCATGACGCATATGTGCAGGTGGGCGGTTGTCCCCTTCCGACTCACTGCCAGAGATCGCGACAGGTATCCTGAGCTTGGTAGCAATGTTGTGGAGTATTGCACACACGGACACGATGCGGCAGCAGACCTCAGGCTCTTATTTGATGGCCCCACCAGTCTTGTAAAGTATGCGGAATCTGCTCTTCAAAAGGCCAAATGTCCTCTCAATGCAATTTCTTGTGCGTATGTGTGCAGCATTATATCGCCGTTGTTGTGGTGTAGCAGGGTTGAGGTATGGGGTGAGGAGGTAGTCACGGAGACCGTAGGCGCTGTCACCTAAATGAAAGGAGCAGAGGGTGAGTGCCTGTTCTGCGCAGCTACATGATCACAGTGTACTATATGGGGGCATGTGTACTTACCTAGTAGGTGTCCTTCGCCAAAGTCTCCCCTGGCCAGTCGTGTGTGAATGCCGCTGTGCCGGAATATGAAGGAGTCATGTGTGCTCCCTGGGTATTGTGCCACTATGTCCGTGATGTAAGTCTTAGCGTTGCACACCATCTGGATATTGAGGGAGTGGAAGGACTTGCGGTTGCGGTACATGTATTCCGTTTGTGCTGGTGGGCAGATGTGGATGTGGGTACAGTCAATGCATCCGATTACATGTGGGAAATGCGCAACGTTGTAGAAATGTAGCTTGGTCTCATTCAAGTCCTGTTGGGTGGTGGGGAATGAGATGTAGTGGTGTAGCCGGGTCAGCATAGCCTCCAGGAAACTCCTTAGGCAGCGGGACATGGTGCTCTGGGATATCCCCCCTGCAACTGCGACTATCCCCTGGAAGCTTCCGGAGGCCAGTAGGTGCAGGCTGCACAGGACCTGGACATGGGTGGGCACGGCATTGGTCCTCCTTGTTGGGTGCTGCATCAGGGGGTCTAGGTCCCAGATCAGCTTCATGATCATTGGCCCATTCAGGCGGTACTTGGAGTAAATTTGTTCCGCAGTTTGGCCCAGCAGGGTGACCCGCAGCCGCAAAATTCGCTCCTGGATCCTGCGTCTGTTCCGTGCTGCAGCCTGGAGTCTACGCCGCCTGACCACCATGTAGAGTCCTGGCATTGTGCGAGTCCTCATGCTACTACTGTGTTTCCTTAAGTGTGTTTGTTCAGCACTGCACCTGTGGCTCGTTAGTTGTTTTTTTTTTTTTTCTTCATGGTTACCACCTGCTTTTGGTTCTCCTTAAATTGCGCCTCGCAAATAGCGATTTTCAGCTTTTTCGCTATTTGCGAGTTTTCATGAATGGCGTTTGAGAATATTTTGTGAAATCGCAATTTAAATCGCAGAATCCTTGGATTCTCGCTATTTCCGATTCGCTGTGGGGGTTCCTCCTAGATTCTGCAATTTATTTTGCGATTTTGCAATTTTATTTTTGCGAATTCGCAGATTCTGTGTTTTTGGCATGATGAATTGCTTTTCTGGTAATTGCGATCGCAATTGCTAATTCAAAGCTATTGCGATCGCAATTTTGCTTCATGAACCTGGCTGTAAGTGACTGGTTGGAGGTATGGACTGACCGACCAGTACTGCATTCAGTCTAATTGTACCTTAAGGCATCTTCCCTGAAAGGTCGGTACCTTTTCAGAGTGGGTGTTTACACTCCTCCTTAATAGTATGGTAGGTATTCACATTTCTCCCTATTAGCTTCTCTACAAGTTGAATAGATTTCTAACACTGCATTTAGCAACGCACTTGGATTTCCCTCCCGCCCTTCACATGTGTGTATGAATGGGCCATGTTCACAGTGTTCAGTGCTGCAAGAGGTACATCCTGATGGCTGCTCAAGGTGTCCAGGTCTTGGAGGTTGTATATGGCTGACTTCAGTATGCAGAGGGAGATTTGAAAGAGGACAAGGAAAAGCCGGATAAAGGGGAGGTTTTTGGTGGCAAAGAACTAGAAAGATTAAGAGGTTACCTGTAGTAGAATGTGGATTGAGCAGGTGAGTACTTTTCTGAGGAAGAGGAGGACAGGGAGAATGGGGAGGCGTGGTGGAGGATCAGGAACATCAGGAAAATGGCAAAGATAAATAGAAAGAGACAGGCAAGGACCATCATGAAGACTAATAACCAACATGTTATATTATGCTGTAGAAGAATAATTGCACAAACCTGATATAACAATTATGTTGATGAATTTAGGGAGCTTCTAATGATATTTTCAGTGTTTTGTATTTGGTTTTAAAAGAGGACCAATAAAAGCAAGTTACAAATCTTAGATAGACCCTTCCACCTGCAGTACTGGTGTCTGTGTTTTGTGTTACATTGGTCTTATGACAAACTCAACAAAGATGAGGTGAGCCAGACACTGAGAGCAACAACGACCCCGTACGTGAGATGCTTGTCAACAGCATCAGATGCCTCTATGGAGTTGCCATATGGCTAAAACACAACTCTTATGTGCAGCGTGTCCTCTCCCTCACCCACAGAAATGTGGTCACAGAGCTGGTGAGGAAGCCTCGGTGTACTCAGTCAACCAAAATGAAGGAAAATACAAAAAGAAGCTAGACCATTAGAAGTGTTACAGGTGATATTATTGTTCCTGTCTGCTTCAGCCTGTAGTGACATCTACATCTTTGACTGAGCTCCTTCACCCAAGTCCCTGCTCAGTTCCTGAAATATGAGAGATTGAAGTAAACAAAAAAGTGATGGTTGAAATGCTTGAATTAATCTCAGCCACTGGTAATTACTCAGGCCGCATCCCAGCCCATCGTTATTCTGCACATCATGCCATTCAGATTGGACCCAGCCATATACAAATCAGTTTTGTTCCTGCTCGGAACAACCCAGCCCTAACTGCCAGGCCCTCCCTGAAATGGAACACAAGTAACCCTGGACCAATTTTGCTCTGAGCTCATCAGCCTGGTATAGCTTGTTTCCAGTGGCACAGTGTGCACGGGACCCACGTCCTAACATAGCTGTCCCACTAAAGGTGACATTTCGAGGTCTACAAAAAAATGATGCTTAAATTAATCCAAGCCACTGGTAATTTCTTTTCTATTCTGTGTATTTGTATAGTGCATTTAAACAACAAAAGAGTTATCAGAAGTGTGCATTATCAATTTTCTTGCAGCAGTGATTCTTCAAAGGGTTAAGCACACTAAATTATACCAGAAGGGGAGGCGGAGAAGAGTTAGCGAGGGGGATGTTACAGCGGAGCTGGTTTCTCGTGATTTTGAGAGGTGCAAAAAAAGGAAATGATTGTGTGAAACATTCGGGACACGGATGCAGCCGGAGACGGGTTTAAACGAGGGGAGTCGCCAAGTATCTACTCTTCGCTTGGCGTGAAGAAATATATCCCCGCCGTGAGCCCACGGAAACGGGAATTTACGCTTTGACATGGGTTGTTGGACGCTGGGAGATTCCAGGACGGTCCATTGTAACCGTGAGTTTTGGAACACTGATTTTACACACCCCGAGGTTAGGATACACCTTAGTGAGTGTATACCGCCAGGGGTGCACACTGGTCCTGATGAAAGCTCGGCTGACCAAAGCCATTTTTTGAGCAGAAACATGTCGACCATTTTTCAAGGACACTAATGGTTCAGACTTCCAACCATTTGACCTCCGCGACACCATTTTAATGAGAGCAGTCTAGTCTCCGAATAAAGTTTTTACGAGACACTGGCTGTTTTCTTTTAATTTCACACACTCACTTCCCTTTTTTGCACCTCTCAAAATCACGAGAAACCAGCTCCGCTGTAAAATCAGGCGTTGAAGCACACCGGGCAGACATTCGGTTTACCCGGTGGGAACCCCATGATGAAGCATGTCACCGACCAAGTCGGTGAGTGAGGGTTCTTTTTACTAACCTGGTATATCCTCCCTTGCTAACTCTTCTCCGCCTCCCCTTCTGGTATAATTTAGTGTGCTTAACCCTTTGAAGAATCACTACTGCAAGAAAATTGATAATGCACACTTCTGATCACTCTTTTGTTGTTCAAATGTACTTTACTGGGCTATAAGAGTGGTTCTTTACCCTCTCACTCTCTTGTTGTTTAAACGTATTTGTATAGTGCACCGCTAACCAACAGGCCTCCCAGTGCTAAAAATAACACATCTTCTAGATAGCTCAAATGCACTTGAAGGTAGGTGATACATGAACACAGTAGATGAGTTTTTAGGTGTTTTCTAAAGCTGGATTCAGACTGGTTCATTCTAAGGACAGGAGGGAGGTTGTTCCAAAGTTTGGGAGCTAGGTAGGAAAAGGAGTGACCCCTGCTCCTAGCCTTGTTTACCATAGGGACTGTCAGCAACCTTAGATTCCAGGACCGCAAAGACCTCCTGGGAATGTAAGGGTTGAGTATTTGGTGTATGAGCTGTGGACCTTCTCTGTGCATAGCACGATCAACAAAGCACATTGCCTTGAGGTGGATTCTTTTCTGCACCGGCAGCCAGTGCAAGGCTGCTAAAGCCTGATCTGTCATCTGGTGCTTAGGGATATTTAGAAAGATCCCGGCTGCTGCGTTCTGGGCAAATTATAGTCTTTTTATTACATACTTGGGATTTCTGAGTTAAAGGGAATTTCCATAATCTAGGCAGGAATCAACCAGTCCATGCTCAACCACTCTCGAGGAGAACGGTAGCCAGCGTAGCAATTTTCCTAAAAATGTATAAGCATCTCTCAGCAAGTTTTCTGGCTTGGGTTTCTATGGAGAGTTTGTCAACCCAGAAACCCAGACTTCTAACTGCTGGAGCGGGTGAGAGATTCTCCCCAAGGTAGTCAGGCCACAGAAGATCCAGCCACGTGAAGGATTGTTTCTGACGACTAATACTTCCGTCTTTTCGCTTTTCAATTTTAGGTTACTTCGGGCATCAATCAATCAATCATAACATTTGTATAGCGTACTACTCACCCTTGAGGGTCTCAAGGCGCTGGGGGGGAGGGGTGCTGCTACTGCTCGAATAGCCAGATCTTAAGTAGCTTCCTGAAGGTGAGTAGGTCCTGGGTCTGCCGTAGGAGGATGGGGAGGGTGTTCCAGGTTTTGGCGGCGAGGTGGGAGAACGATCTGCCACCGGTGGTTGCTCTTTGGATGCGGGGGATGGTGGCGAGGGCAAGGTCGGTAGAACGGAGCTGGCGGTTCGGGGTGTAGAAGGTGAGTCGTCTGTTGAGGTATGTCGGTCCGGTGTTGTGAAGTGCTTTGTGTGCGTGGGTGGGGAGCTTGAAGGTGATCGTCTGGTTGGCGGGAAGCCAATGCAGGTCTTTTAGGAGGGGTGTGAGGTGGCTGCAGCGAGGGATATCGTGGATCAAGCGTTCGGTGGCATTCTGCATGCGTTGTAGTCGTTTCAGGAGTTTGGCCGAGGCTCCTGCGTAGAGTGCAGTACAGTAGTCCAGTCTGCTGCTTACGAGGGCCTGGGTGACCGTTCTTCTTGTTTCAGTGGGGATCCACCTGTAGATCTTGCGGAGCATGCGGAGGGTGTTGTAGCAGGAGGATGAGACAGCGTTGACTTGCTTGGTCATTGAGAGTGTTGAGTCGAGGATGAACCCTAGGTTGCGTGCGTGGTCGGTGGGTGTTGGTGCTGCTCCCAGTGCGGTCGGCCACCTGGAGGCATACCACGCGAGGGAGTGGAGCTGAGGATGAGGACTTCCGTCTTGTCTGAGTACAGCTTCAGGCAGCTGATCTTCATCCACTCGGCAACAGCTTTCATTCCTTCGTGGAGGTTGGTTTTGGCGGTGAGGGGGTCCTTGGTGAGGGAGAGGATCAGCTGGGTGTCGTTGGCGTATGAGATGATGTTGAGGTTGTGCAGTCGGGCGACATGAGTGAGTGGTGCCATGTAGATGTTGAACAATGTCAGGCTGAGGGATGATCCTAGTGGTACGCCGCAGATGATCTTGGTGGCTTCAGAACGGAAAGGGGGGAGGCGGACGCTCTGGGTTCTGCCAGAGAGGAAGGAGGTGGTCCAGCCCAGTGCTTTGTCTCAGATCCCAGCACTGTGGAGGCGTGTGCTTAGGGTGCGGTGGCGAAGACGGCTGACGGGTCCAGGAGGATGAGGGCCGCGGTTTTGCCATTGTCCAGTAGGATCCTGATGTCATCAGTGGCAGCAATAAGGCAGTTTTGGTGCTGTGGTTGCTGCGGAACCCGGACGGATCCAGGATGCTGTTCTCCTCAAGGTAGCGGGTCAGTTGTCTGTTGACGGTCTTCTCAATGACCTTCGCTGGGAACGGGAGCAGGGAGATGGGTCGGAAGTTCTTGAGGTCCTTGGGATCTGCCTTGTGTTTTTTGAGTAAGGCGTTGATCTTGGCGTGCTTCCAGCTTTCTGGGAAGGTTGTGGTCTTGAAGGAGATGTTGATGACCTTGCGGAGATGGGGTGCGATGGTGGAGCTGGCTCTGTTGAAGATCTTGTGTGGGCATGGGTCTGACGGAGAGCCGGAGTGAATGGTGTTCATGATTTTGATGGTGTTGTAGTCGTTTATGTGGGTCCAGGTGAGCAGGGGATTGGTGAGCATGGTGTCCGTGAGGTTGGAGGTCTCAGGGACTGTCGGGCGGTCAGGGTGTTGAAGCTGTCGTGGATGTCTGCGATCTTGCGGTGGAAGAAGGTGGCGAGGGCGTCGCACAGGTCTTGCGAAGGTGGGATGTCGTTTGTGTGGGAGCTGGGTTTGGAGAGCTCCTTCATGATGTTAAAGAGTTCTTTGCTGTCGTGTGCGTTGTTGTCTATGGGGTCTTTGAAGGAGGGCCTTTTGGCGGATCTGATGAGTGGATGGTGTCTGCGGATGGCGTTCTTGTGGGCTGCGTGGCTGTCCGGTTTCTGTTCGTGGTGCCATTTCTTCTCTAGTTTTCGGCAGGTTTGCTTGGATGCCTGTAGGTCCATGGTGAACCAACTGGCTTTCTTGTTGGTGTGTCTGTTGGAGGGTTTCTTGAGCGGGCGAGGGTGTTGGCGCAGTCTGTTACCTGTATTCGAGAGGGGTTCAGGTGGTTGGAAGTTTACCCTATTTCTGTTGTATGAGATGTGATGATCTGGATGTCATCTGCATAGGATACTAGTGCAAGGCCATGGACCCCCACAAACTCTGCTTTGGGAAGCACATATATATTCAGTAATGTGGGGCTAATAGAAGAGCCTTGTTTGACACCACATTTTAAGGAATGATTGGCAGCAACAGAGCTTCTTTGCAGACCTGAGTGCTCCAATTTTGCAGGAAGGCTACTAGCCATTTTAGTACAGCCCTCGTGATTCCAGCCTTATCTATCGTCTGAATTATTACAGGATGGGAGAAGGTATCAAAGGCCACTCTCAAGTATAGCATTATCATAGATGCTGAGCCACCGTGATCCAGGATTCACCTAAGTTCTTCTGTGGCTGCTAGCAGGGCTGTTTCAGTACTGCTGCCCGGTCTGAAGCCTGTTTGGGTAGGATGGAGAATGGCTTGTGCCTCCAGATAGAGGTAATTGTTCACATATTTGTCTAAGGCTTTGCTCGCTACCGAAAGTAAGGAGATTTGTCTATAATTTTTGGCATGTAATGGGTCTGCCGTGGGCTTTTTCAGTAAGGATTTCTCAATTGCGTGTTGCCACGCAGGGGGAACCTTTCAACTATCAAAGGAATGATTGAAAATGTCCATTAAAAATGGTATACTGGATCGCTCCCTTTTGTCAATATGTCTGGGTGTGCAGGATCACGAGGCAAGCCTGATTTTATGGCCTTTAAGGTTTCTTCAGTATCTTCTTTAGTTATGGCAAGAAACGCAGTCAATTTGACCAATGTCGGGGAACCCATGTGTGGGAGATTTTTTAGAAGAGAGCCGAGGATTGTATTTACTTTGTCGAGAAAGAAATAGGCAAACATATTACAGCGTGCTTCAGATGGTGGAGGACCCAAAAAGCACATGGGTGGCTTCATAAGGCTATTCACCACCTTAATTAATTCCTTGGACTAGTTTGGGGCGTTTTCTTAGTGCTAAAATATGAACATCTTGCCTGTCTTGTGGCGTATTGGTATTTTTTCATAGCTTGCCTATGGCTTGCCTATGGATTTCTTTACTAGGCTCATTGAGTGTTTTTCTCAATATCCTTTATATCAGCTTCCCTTTTTTTTTTTTTTTTTTAGAGTTGTGAGCCATGGGGCATTTCCACCGGGCAAAGTCCTTTGAAACCTCCAGGGGGCAAGGGAATTCGTGGAATTGCTTAGCCTACTCTCAAATGTGTTGTTTCTTTCTGTGGTACCCCCCTCCATAGTAGGGCTGAAGTCAGCAAGGGAACCTTGCTTTTCACTCAGGCCGCATCTCTGTTCATCGTTATTTAGAATGTATGATGATACCACGCATACCAACACAACGCAGTATTTTACATCGCTGTTTTGACAACGCAAGTCGTTACATCGACTTGCGTTGGAGGGCGCTGGACTTAGGAACAGTGTGAATTACTTTTTCAACTCCAGTCTACGTACAGTAGAGAAGGTGTTGGAATAGTAATTCACACTATTCCTTAGTCTAGAGCTCCCTCCAGTGCAAGTAGACGAAATGACTTGCATTGTTTAAACCATGATGTAACCATAACGTGTTGTAATGGTTGCGTGAAAAAGGATGTTTCCCCGTTATTTATGCCACCTCAGTTTTGACCCTGCCTGCTCCAATGGAAACATCCCAGCCTGAACTGCAAGCCAGGTCCTTCCTGAACCAGAACACATGCACCCAGGACTGGTTTTGCTTCTTTTGGAGATCATCAGCTAGGCATAGCTTGATTCCTGTGGCACAGTGTGCAGGGAACACACATCTGTATACTTTGGAAACGAGAGAGGCACTGAGGCAATGAAAGCCTGTTCCTGCCTCACCTGTGCACCACCAGAGTACTAAACATCTGCTTCCTTGCAACTACAGACAAAACACTGACTGATGCCATCCTAGCACAGCTTGTGCTTCAAAGACGAGATAAGTGCATTACAAACAAGCATTGGCATAGCTAATAGGTCTCACCTGGGATTGAAGAGCTATATAATTACTACACACCGGGTCAGGCAGTCTGATTCAAGAATACATGATGGAGTGTGGTACAGTATCACATTCTAGACCAGGAAAGGGCATTGTCTGTAGTTAAGGCAATATTTGTGTCCATATGTTAATGCTGTTCAAACTTGTATTTAGGGTTCATTAATACACAGCCTTTATTATTAGGGTGAGTAATCTAAGGAAATGTTGTATGTTCAGACTGCACTACTGACGGTGGTTCCAGTATAAGAATGTGTAAACACGTTTGCAAAGTTGAACAATATGAAGCTACGAAAATAATGCTTCAAGGATGCTCTCTGATTAGATTCAAATAAATGCAGAAGCTTGAAAGCAAGACTGAGGATTCTGTGCTTTCAAAATAAAATGTTCATTAAAAAAATGCAACTAGGAAAAAAAAAGGTTTCGCTAAACCTCTGTGAAATTTTAGGCACCAGTTCTTTGAAGTATCTTTTCAATGTGTTTATTATGACATTTATTAACTTTAACCAAATTTTGTCTGTTAGAAGATGTTTACATGTATACAGCGCTTACTACCCCTGACAAAGGGGTTAATATGGAGGGCCTTATGTCTCCATGTCACTAGTGATGCAATGCTCCAGTAATAGGTTTTTTCTGGTGCCCAAGTTCAACAGTAGTAAGGGAACTGCAGCTGGACTACAAATTCCAGAATACATTAGGGTGTAAAACAAAAGCTATGAAGTGGAGTACTGCCTCCTTGATGACACAAAGTCCCCGGATTAAATAAGAGAACTAGAATGAAATTCAGACTATAGAGTGGGTGAAATGTGCTCAACTATCTGGGCACAGTGTGAGATTTCTGAGGTTGCCGCCTGACCTCAACAATGCTAGTGTATTCACAGTAAGTGTAAACATCCACAATAGCTGCACCCCTGCCCCAAATGAACAGATTCATTCAGCCCCTCCATTAAGGGGAAACACTCCCTTTTGGACTGCTGGATGATGGCTCAATAGAAAACAACAACATGAAGTCATGTGCAAAGATGCGCAAAACGTCATTGTTGGTACGAACATTGTTGGTGTAAAAACCGCAAACAAATAAATAAACTGCGGACAGTTGTGCATGATGTTAGCTCCACCATGACTCACCATACTCTGAGCCCACAGGGTGCCATGACAACAGAGAGTGGCTTATCCAGGGTCTGATATTTGGTGTGTGTTCTGGGATCTCAGAGTATTGAGAGAGGGAAACACAAACATGTGGCATAACATCCAGAGCTCCCTACTTTGGAACTGGGGAACTGGATTCTCGTCTCAGAGTTGGCTTGCTTCATGCCTACAAAAAACAAAATGCTGCGAACAACAACTGTCTCCGTGAGGTGGCATAGGGTACTGTGTGAGAAAAGCTTACAAATGAGTACACCTCATTAGGTCACAACAGAGCAGGCCATGCTCACAAGCAGACAAACTAAAATATGTGAGAGACACAAAAAGGATAGTGCGGGGAGGAGCCTAGCCAGCAACAGCGATGGCCGCCTGAGCCTTCGCCTCCGCCGACCCGTCCGCTTCCCACCCGTACCGCTTCTTCTCCTGTCTCCTAAATTGTGTCTGCTGTGCGATATCGGGTAGGGGAGGCGAGGCTGAGTCCGAGGATGTGCTCCCCTCCGTCCATCCTGCACCGGGAGTGACAGAAGGTCTTGCAGTCCTGCCGTTAAATGCTGCATGGGTCCAGTCCTTTGTTCTCGGCTGAGTCTGGCTGGGGAACAACAACGCCGGCCATTACGGGAGAAACCGAAACCGCCCAGGAGACGCGGCAGACTGCCGAGATTTCAGTGACGGCGCAACAGTTTCTTTTTGCGGTCTCTCTGTTCTCCTGTTTAACACCCGTCGGTGTAACAATTGTATCTCTCTCCTTGGAAGCTTCTGTCCGTCTTCTCGCTTCTCAATGTAATGGAGGGAGCCATCTGGTCTGAGTGATTGTCGATCACGCATGGCGCCTGGCTGGACCGTCACTGTGGTGTCCCCGTGCGAGGCGCTGCAACGGAGTTTGCTGCCCTGACCCCTGTGCCCCTGCCCTGCCTGTCTGAAAGCTGCTCTCTACACGGCGCCAAACAAAGGCTACCGAAGGCTGGTATCGAGGGTTGCCACACGCCTGTTACTATCGTGGGCAGGGGACTGGCATTTCATCCTGCCTGGAAATGCCCCTGAGTGTCGGCGATGTCCTGGAAGCTCTGTCTGATCTACGAGCTGCTTGGTGCTACAACGTCCGCACCCTGGAGCGCGGCCTGGACGCTGTTGTCCCCTTACTCTCCTCTGCTGACCGGGCGGGCGGCTGTGAGCGTAGCATAACGCCGAGTCTGATGGTAGGTGGCCATTTGCAGCCCCTCCGGGGTCTCAATGAAGGATCATAGGTGATGGAGCTTAGCATCGCCGCTGAACTGCCTGCTGAAGCTATGGAGGACGCCGTGCATTCTGTACTTTTGCGGACACTCGGGGTTCACCATCCAGCGCCAGATCTATCAACGCCAGCGGGAACTCCTGACGAGGTGGCTTCGTTTCCCTTGGGCGTTTTACCTGCTAGTGCTTTGTCAACTCTTGGCGGACCGTTGTTGTATGCCTGCCCGGACTGTACCCTGGTGGATTTCACTGTCCTGCTTCGGATGGCATTTCATGGACGTCGCCCTCTCTCGAGGGGGTCATGCCGGTTGCTTTCCCTGCACTATGGGACTGCGCCGTTACTACAATTTGCTGATTCAATGGACCGCAGGGGCCAGGGTTGAGTCTACCCTTCTCGTGCCTTCTCTACCGGTATTTACATTTTTGGGACTGTAATGGACTGGCGGGGTAGTCGGACGTTGGATATGGTCGATTTTGGAGTCGGGGAGGTGGTGGCCGCTTACACTCCTGTTGGTTCTTATGGTTGTTTGGTGTTTGGGGATGGCCCTCCTCCGGGGTGGGTTTCATGGGAGTTTTAGATTAGATTGCTCTTTTCTTGCTCCCTATCTCTTATGTGAAACGGTTTCTCTCTTTTTCTTCTCTCACTTCTTATTCTATATTTCGGGTTTATTGGGCGACAGACACACTGCTAGGGGGGGGTAGGCCGTAGCCTTTGCATGCGTGTAGGGTGGGGGTTGGGGGATGGGATTTTATTTCTTTTCTGTTTCTATGGTGCCTTGTTTTTTCTTCTTTATTTTATTTCCTCTTTCTTTCTATCTTGGGTCTGTGTAGGTGTTGCTGGTGGGCGGGTGACGGTAGACTTTGTTAGGATCTTGGTTCTGATATTCCTGCTGCACACTTAATGGACCGTCATGCCGCCTGGGGGGACCTGGAGATTGAGATGCTGGGCGATGTGTGCCTCGGTCGCTATTGATATGTCATACCTGCGTGAACCCTGCTCTTTAGTTTATATATTTTTTATTTTCATTTACGGAACAGTCTGGACTTTAATGGTTGCTAGAATTCGGAAAAAGGAAAACATTTTAAAATTAACCTTCATTGCTCCTTAGGCGCGATAGCTTGTGATCTCCAGTGTAACTGCTGAATACTTGCTTTTGATATTGCTGTGCTATCGCGTCACCGTACTGCATGCACTTGTGCTTAATCAGTTTTCGTGGCCGGCCTCAGGGTTGTGGGCCCGTATTTGTACTTTACTGGATGCACTAATAAAGGTTTTCAAAAATTAAAAAAAAAAAAAAAGGATAGTGCGTATGACGCTTACAGACACAAGAACCGAGTTAACCACCCCACCCTTTTTCCTATGTAGAGTGGAATCTGTTTCCTACACAGAAGCCGAAGGCATGTGCGGCACAATAATTGTGAAGTTCACCTACAGGACTGAGCTCCTTTAGAGAAAATAACCCCATGTGGATTGTAACTGGGAGTAAGACTGTGGGAGATGCACTGACTTCGAAGTAATGTGGTTTAATAGCAAATTGTCGAAATGAAGCACCCCTGGTCTATATAAACTAGTAGCCCTATGCAACAACCTCTTGGTAAAAGCACAACCCACCCCTCACGTGTCCGGTGCAGAAGCCACACCTCTTTCCCAAGCAGTTACTGCTGTGCGGGTCACGGGTGAGCACGGGAGGAGGCCGGAAAGAAAGGCAATAGAATGTATGGCAGGAGAAGGGGGGTGGGAAGAAAGGCAGCATGGCCAATGGGAGGGGACGTGGAGAAAGGCAACACGGACAACCGGAGGGGGCGGGAAGAAAGGCAACAGAAAGTTTGGCGGAGGGGGAGGGTAGAGAGACAGTACGGATAAGGGAAGGGGGCTGATGCAGCGCAACTCTAGAAATTCTCTGTAAAACCAACACCTTATCTCAGAGAGCTTTTCATACATTACTCATCAGTGGGGCCCATAACACTGCAAGTCATTCATGCACACATTTACCCTGCTCTGAGGATTCGGTGAAGACTAAAGGAGAGCTGCTGGATTATAGCAGAGTGTCTAAATTAATACTAAACTTTGTACATTATATACATCTGCAGTTTATTGATATTCTCATGGTTTAATTTCAAGAAACATTTAATTTAATTTATTTGTCAATGGATCTCCTAGTAAAAGTTAACTAAAGGACAACAAGACCAGCTTAATTCTCCATTTATTTAATTTTTATTTTAGAGACTAAATCTCCTAGCATGACCTCTCTTTTATTAACTCTAATTTAATAGTCATTTAAACATCAATAGCCCAGAAAAGAAAAGAGGTTAAATTCAAATATTTATATTTATTAGCACTATAGTTCAGAAAATAAGCATAAGTTTATATTACCAAGATTTCAGACACGGACATCAGCATAAGAACAGAATAGTTCCCAAAGACCACCTCTCTATTCTCTCTCGAAGTTCACCTCCCATAAGTACTCCGCACCCATTCAAAAGTTAAAGCTCAGAAAAATTTCAAAGTCCTTGCGCCATAGAAAAGGATTAGCAGTGCGGCAGCATGTCGGGTGCAAGGATAAAATCAAAACGCAAGCTTTTTTCATACTTCCAAACGTCCTCTTTTATGCCTTTTTTCACTAACTTATCTATCTAAAACTTGTAACTTTTGGGGTCTTAGACTGTCCAATGGATTGGTCAAGTGGAGGGGTGGCTGCGCATAACCTCATCACCTTATTGTTCATCTTTAGACTGTCCGGTTTGGTCAAGTCGAGGGGTGGATGCGCATAACCTCATCACCTTATTGTTCATCTTTCCGCAAAGTCATCGTTATAAAAACGCTATTGTCCTTAGCAGTTTTCTTCCGCTTGTGTCCTTTAAGTGGATAGTTGAGATGATTTTCTCATGCTCTTGATGCTGACCTTCAAATTTGTTGGCACCCTTTCGGCTAGCCAGGCCAGACTGTCCTTGACCCATTCTGCACAGGCACAGGCTGCTTGCGCTCTTCTCGAGTTCAGTCACGCATGCGTACATCATCGCAAACTCGGAGTCGCAGACAGCCACCATTTTAAGTAGGCCGCATAGGCCACAATCGGAACTATTATAGAAACAAACACAAATAAACGTTAATTTTCGAAATATAGCCCTTCTGTTTACCTCCCCCCCCCATTCTAAGGTAACCCAATTAGTTATTACCTAGCGAATTAAGCAACACATAAGCATGGTTTACTCACCATTCTCCATCATTTATGCCACAATTAGACAGACAAAAAGCTTATTCATGCAAATTTCGATTAGATTATGACAAATGCGCACAGAATAACAAGACAACTTCACTTAATTAGTAGATTATGGTTTGCAACACATGCAAATATCTATTCTATGTTGGTTAATTTCAAAACCACACAATTAATTCAAGTTACTGTTATCGAGAAGTCACTTTACGAGGGGTATACAAAAATGTTGTTTCCAACCTCGCTCCATCAGGGCGGGAACAAAGACAACACAGACAACAGGAGGGCCAGGAAGAAAGACAACAAGGACAACAGGAGGGGGTGGGGGCGGGAACAAAGGAAATATGGACAAGGGAAGGGGGCGGGAAGAAAGACCACGCAAACTACTGCATGGGGGGGGCAGGGACAAAGTGAACACGGACAATGGAAGGGGTGCGGGAGCAAAAAGAAACACGAACTGTAAAGTTACAAAACAAGCCGAGGCAACAGAAAAAGTACTGTGTGTGCCAAAACATATGGTCCATATCAAAAGGATCCATGTAGCAGGGGCAGTCCGCAGGGCGGGAACAAAACAGCCACAAGGCAGTACAAATGTACTCTGTTCACGAACGAAAACTATGGAATTTATAAAGGCTGATCAAGCAACCAATGAAAAGCGGTGGGCATGTTGTGGATGTGTTCAAACTCCACAGATGGATTACAGCACGCCTCACAGAGCAGTGCATGCGCACTGCCTCTAGGCTTGGCCTAAAAAGGCACTGCTGGTCAAAACAGAGAAAGCAGCCACACTCGGTCACATAGCTCATAACTTGGTGTATGTGCCTTAAATATATTTTCCTAACATTGTGGTAGATGTAGTCCTTGGATTTTTAATTTCCTCTTTCATCTTTATTTGAGTAGTTAATACTGATCAATTTTCAGGTAGTTAATCTCCCATTTAAACAGTCTAGTTCACTTTTCACTGAGGTAATCTGGCGTTATGGCGTGTTGCTTTCATTACAGCTCTCAAAAGAACATAACCTTGGTAGCAGCTACTAACATTGCATGCAGAAGAATTTATTTCTCAAATGATAAAACAGTACCTGTTCCAGTAAGGGAGCAGTCCCTCCCATTTTGCCCCGGTGCCGACTATTTACCCCAGAAGCATCAACCTAAATTCATGTCACAATCAATCAAAGCACAGAGTTTATCACGTGTGTGTGCCTTTAATAAGGTCCCATAGCTTTGCCTTAGATGCAGGGCTTGCATTTTTCATGCTCCTGCCCAGAAAAAGATAACGGTAGCAAACACAATAAAAAATTGGAAACTGAGTCCAGATATGCCCTCTCGTCTCAGAACAAGACTCCCTCCCTTATTCCTCTGGCTGTTCCAAATGATCAATTAAACAATGCTGTCTTATGCAGAATCCCCTTAGTGCAACACCTCCATGAGCAGAGGAACATGAAGAAGCAACCTTGATGTTATATAGGTATTTGTTATCAGCGGCCCAGTAGCCTTGTAGACAGCAGCGCACTTTTGGCCTAGATACGCACAAAATGGACCTCCAAGAAGCAGTAATAATAATAATAATAATAATAAAACCATTTTTAAAGCGCCTGGCTGCACAAAAAACAGTGTGTCCCCGCGCTAAATACTACTTATTCGCCAGAGGCGGAAGAGAAGTGGCCAGAAAAGAAGAAAAGAGCAGTGCCTGGCTTACGAGTGGATCAGAATATAGAGAACACCTTTCTCTAATATAACCTTGTACTGGTTCTCATGAAGCATTAGCACTGAAGCTCACTCTCTATAACCACCATTATAAAAACTCGGAGAATACCAAGCATGGCCTGATAAGTAACCACACTCCACTAAATCATCTCGCAGAACAAACCCCTCACAGCTGAATTGAAAGAACAGAAGGTACAGAGCATCGCAGTAGCATCTTGGCTCAAACATTTGCCATTCTACAGCAATTCGTGTAGATTTCTTTCCATGTTACATGTTTTGCAATTATATTGACATTAACATGTAAATTTGCTACTTTAATTATTGTGTATTATTCACATTTACATTGTGCACAGCCAATGTAGGCCCCGCATTGAAAATAGCTAATGCCTCGTTACCATCTTCTTTCATATCACGTGGATTTCTATTTCTAGGAGAAGCTGAACTCACAATTAACAAATGTGCTCTATCTTTGCTTACTTTTTCGTGTGATGTTTTTCTTTACGTGTTAACTGTTGGACGTTGTAATGAGCTGCAATTTTAAACCTCCATGGCACAGGCTGGTCCAGTGTACCTCGTTAAGCTCTTCAATGAACTACAATAATTTGCCAAGATGCCATGGCAACTCAGCCTTAGTTCCAGAGTTGATAGTTGGAGGGCATTGGAGGAATGTAGCTGTATGAGTCTATATCTTGAGCCAACAAAACGTTTTAGTAAATTTTATTGTGGTTACCTATCAAACGATTTAGATTTTCTTAAGTTATCTCTCTTTGCATCTAAACGCCAGAGGTCACCTTCATCCGCACTCCGTTTTTACAGCAATGTTAGCTTCTTTTACTCTTTCAATTCCTCAGTCCCTTTCTCTTATTGATGATTTGTGTTCGCTGCTGTAACTGCTACTGAGATAAATGGGCTTTCTTTCCACCATCAGAAAGGACAGGTGACAACACCAGCTGTTTCAGGAACATACAGAGAACCCCTACTCTAAACTGTTGGCCTAGGTTGTAGCATCGTTCTAAAAGGGTTTGAGTTCAATAGTGCCAAGTGCTTCCATGAACAGTTATTATTCTCACTACCTCCTGTTCTTCTTTCTTGAGCGACAGATATAAGGCACGGCTCACTGCTGTTTGATTAAAACGGCTATCTACTAGGGTTGTTGCATCTTGTCCATAGGCTTCGATTTCACACCGCAAGGATTTCTGTCTTCTTTGAATTGAGAGGTCCATTCCTTACCTAGCCTCATGATCTCCATACTTTTTTACTTTGTGGCATATTTTGTTCTTGTTTGAGCAGCGCCTATTTAAATGTTTATAGTATCCTCATTACTAGGTTCTCAGTCTCTGAAGTTACTTGGTCTGTAAATCACAAGTATTTTTCCCATCGACCTTGCTTCGGGGGAAAATACATTCCCAAATCCATTATACAATTTGATTTCCCCAAACTGAAAATTACTACTCTCACATTTGTACTCTTCGTTAGTAACACCAGCTATAAGATCTCTGAGCATTTCTACCACTAGCACAGGCTGAGAAAGGACCACCTGTAAGCTGGTATGTACAGGAGCCTTCTCATTTGCAGTGGTTAGATAGTCACCCGGACACGGTTGATGTAGGTTTAGGGAAATTAAGAACTATTTCACGAGGATTCACTTGTCCAGTCCTATAATCCTTGGAGTATTCAGTGTGAGTCCTTGTGACAAAATATCTTGCAGGCTTGTTGGAACAAATGCGGAGTGCAGCTGTTCCCAGTCCACGTCTTCCATGCAGCTTCCATCACATGGCTTCTGAACATCCCACTTCTAGCAACGTTTTGTGGCCATTCACAAGTAAAAAAGTATTGTGTCAGTAGATTTATTCTCATTCATGTTATTAAGTCCAGCCTGAGGTTGGCAGGGCCCCTAACCTGAAGTATTCTCTCGTTATGCATTACTCTGTCATCCTCCTTAGACCCAAAGGATACTCCTCAGTGATTATTATTTCTGTAGAAGAGAAAAGGGAGGTTGGCAGAATGGATCTACCTACTTCCATGATCAGCCACTTTCACTCCCTTCTGAGAATCAACAACACTTGTTGAAAGGATAAATGTAAGGATATGACAAATCAACTTAACTCCACCCTCTTAAGTTCATTCTAAAGACCTGCCACACTTGTGCATGGAAGAGAAAGGAATAATATTTCCAGGATACTTCTGCCTCTTTCCATGATTAAACTTGCACTCTCTTGGTGGCTGTCTTGTAAAATCGATCTCCTCTCCTACTCTCACCCCATGTCTGGATGGAGAGATACCTCCCCACCACCTCCTAGTAATGCACCCAGTTTTTCAGCCTTCGAAACTGCCTCGGAGGAACAAATCCAAAGACTTGTCTCCGCCACAAAATCAGGATCACCTCTAGACCCCTTTCCTCCCACCATCCTTAATCTCATTCCAGAAGCTATTTCCCCCGCTCTCACTACCATCTGCAATGCTATGTTCACAACGGGCATATATCCACCAGTTTGGAAGGAAGCTATCATCAAACCCCTTTTAAAAAAAAAACTACTCTCGATCCCCTCCTCCCGCCAGCTATCGACCCATTGCATGTTTTCCGTTTCCAGCAAAAATCTTCGAAAAAATAATGAACATACAGCTATCGAAATGTATAGACAATAACAACCTACTGGACGACACCCAATTTGTGTTCAGACAGGGTCACAGGACCGAGACTGCGTTACTAAAAGCTGCAGACGAAATAAGGATGACATTGGACAAGGGAGGAGCGGCAGTATTAATACTGCTAGATCTCTCTGCAGCTTTCGACACGGTCGATCATGTCACCTTGATCGACCGTGTCTCATCAATAGGAATCCAGAATAAGGCTAAAGAACTTCTCGCCTCATTCCTGGCTGACCGCCCACAGACAGTAAAAATGGATCAGTACACCTCTCACACCTTTACCCTTCCCTGCGAAGTTCCACAGGGCTCCTCGCTAAGTCCGACACTGTTTAACATTTATGTGTCGGACTTAGCGAGGGTAATAAAATCTTACGGAATTGCCCTTACAACATACCCTGATGACACTCAACTGGTGTTATCTGTATACAACAATGGTACATCAGTTACGGCAAATTTCCAAGAGGGAATGCGGGCAATCAGTTCCTGGATGTCATCAAACTGTCTTAAATTAAACTCTGACAAAACAGAGGTGATGACATTCGGGAAACTGGAACCAATCTGGTCCCCCCTATGGTGGCCATCCGAGATGGGAGCCCCACCTCAACCTGTCACCAAGGTTTGTAACCTTGGAGTCATATTCGATAATAAAATGACTTTCCATCAACATGTCAACTCCGTGGTCTCCTCATCCTTCTACATCCTGAGAAAAATAAAGAAACTGATGCCATACCTCCCCTCGTCGGCCGGTAAAACCCTAATTAGCACTTTGGTTTTTTCAAAAACAGATTATTGCAATGCCCTTCTTTTGAGTGCCCAGGAAAAAGTCCTCAACAAACTGCAGCTAGTCCAGAATGCCTCAGCCAGAATCTTACTGAGCATTCCTAAGTTCACTTCCATCTCCCCTTACATTCGACAGCTGAATAGGCTCCCAATCAGGAGCCGGACAAAATTTAAGGCACTGTGCATTGCATACAAAGCCATTAACAACTCAGGCCCACATTTTCCTAAAAATGCACTCTGCCCGCTTGAACATTCAAGAACACTACGCTCATTTTCAGCTCATCTGCTGAAAGTCCCGCGTACATAAAGGGCCACTTGGGGTGACAGATGTTTCACTATCTCCACAGCCAAACTTTGGAACTCATTACCCCTTCATATCAAAACCGCCCCCACTCTCATCAGCTTCAGAAAGAAACTAAAAACGTGTTTTTTTCCAGTATAATTTTCTGCTACAGTGAGGGTTCTGTATTCTGAGCGCCGAGACACCCCCGGGTAGTTGCGCGCTATAAAAATCGCATAAACATAAACATAAACATATTGGACCAATCTTTAACACGGAGCCCGCGGTGGGCAGGTCAGGATCCTGCTCATCAAACAATACTCTTGGGGTGAATTCTGCCTCTTTTCTTTTGATACCCGCCACATGACCCTTGGGGTCCTCTCTTGGGATTAGGGTGTCCACTTCACTCTATGCCATCACGGATACTACTGTCAGTCCTGGGGTTTCAATCCACAAATAATGACTTTCAAGTGTGTGAATCTAGTTACATCAGTGGATGGAAACCAAGACTAATACAACACCGAGAATGCAGTAGTTTTCACATTAAAGGGCAGGGCTAGAAACAATGCCCATGATACGGTACTCAGTTTCTGTAGTTTGGTTGGATTATGCTTTTCAATTGTGGCACTGGCCAGTGCAATTATGTAGGTTGCTCTTGTGAATTCGCCATCTGACTATGAGCTCTATACCCCTGGGTACGTTGTACTTCCATTCCAACACCCTTGGTTCTGTTCCCCTCAAATCCGCACCACTTCTTTTGCTACACAGCTCCACCAGACAACACGCAAGCAGGAGTGTAATATCACATGCCGAAGTTGCATGTTGCTAGCCACAACATCCAGAAAGACCAGTAATAGAGAAGGCTGCAGCATTCGCCACTGATCGAAGAGAAGAACCAATAGGGGCGCAGGCGAGAGTACAGAAAACTTGAGGAAACCGCAGAATGAAAAAGGAACGCGGGAGCTGAGCATCAAGAATAGCCAAGTACTACCAAAGGCAGGGAAGGAATAATCTTAATGGACACCAACATGCAAAGATGGGGTCTTGGGGGTCTCTATTATGCATGAAGAGTCCACATCCAAAGATACTGTGGCAGGCGGAGTAAGAACTGCAAAGTCGACTCTGCAAAAGCTGGTCTCACTGTGAAGATGGAGCATATGTAGGATCTTGAAAGTGAGTAAAAAAGGTGTACCTTGTTAATACAAATAATAACATTGGCATGTTTACATTGTGGCAGTGTTGGTATTAACTGTGGCAACATAACTAGGCCCTTTTGTACTAGGGTAACTAACTGCCATGGGTGCAAATTAAGGATGGTGAGTGTAAAAATTCAGGACAAAGAGTCATAGTTTAGCACAATAAAAAAGGTAAGTTTCACAGACACATCAGAGGAGGTCGTGCAATAGTATATAAGTACATAAATAGACAACCAATATAAGTACAAATCAGAATAATTTTGTAGTAGGTTACGATAATCATGCACTTCACGGTCTTTGCTTCGAGCAACTGTGCAGGTCTTGTTGAGGTATTTCACAGGATTATATTTAATTTATATGGTTACTGCACTGGGTTGTCCAGTCTGATATTTTGTTTACAATCCATGGTCCTGAGCAGGCATGTTTGGTGAGAGAAGGGGTCGGGAAGATCTGCTCAGATGTACTTTGTTACTAGCATCTCATATTTGAGTGCCATTGTGGGATGTAAAGCAGCACGCATAGAATCTAGCTAATTGGGACCTGCAGTGCTGGACTAGAGCGCAGACCTCCGAGTGGCCTTCTTTATGTGTCAAACCGCTTTAGGTATTCCATGTCTGTTCAGCTGGTGATGACTAGTTGTGAAGTAACGACCTGAGTTGCCGACTTCGGAACCGGTGGGACCCAGCTTTGAGTCTCGTCGGCGGGGTCAATATCCTGTATTTGGGGAAATCACTTACTCTTCCTATGCCTACAGTGCAGCGCCTTAAGACCCTAATGGGTGATCTGCCACGCTTTACAAAACCTGGATTCAGGGGCTTGTAAAGTACTGAGTGATGGGTGGGATACATAGCAGACACTTTTTGTGTGAGGGTAAGAGCATTAAGCAGGAAATGGGAGTTATTATCCAACCTGCATGAGCTATAATTGTCTGCAGTGTTATGCTGAGAGTTATGGTATTCTTGTGGGACAAAGCTATTAGATAGGAGTTGACATTGCTATATAATACTGTGGCTAGCCATTTATCAGCTCTCCTTATTTTACCTGTTTATGGGAAATAGTATACTGATTGGGCTGTTTCCTTTCTGTGAGTTGTAAACATCTGATTCTTAATGATGCACAGAAGTGTGCTGCAGACTGGAATCTGTATACGTCGTTGAGACATTACCCACCACCAGCTAGAAAGTGAGGGGTGAATTTCTGATGTGCCTCATATGTCCAATTTAAACATTCAGACACCTTATTTCCAAATTGTATAAAATTACTCCTACTATGCAGTCATTTTTGAATGGGAAGGTAGGGTGGATTAAGCCTGAGGAAATTAGCACAGACACTGCTAGTACTGTTGATATGAAAGATGTTTAAGACATCTGTGTACTAGGCTATGTCTTTAGATAACAATGTATTAGAGAGGGCTTTCATCAATGACATTTGATGCACACTCATACACCACTGAAGTTTGGACGTCCTCAGATGGGGAAGGCAGTTAACTCCTTACACAACAGTGGCTATTTGAAAAGTAATGACACATTCATGAGTATTCTCTCATTCCATTATGTCCCACCTCATGAAATCCACTATGTGTTGCAGTATCCAGATCGTATTTTATTCTTGTCACGCCAGCCAGAGTCTCTGTATCCTATAAACTGTTAATTCACATGCTCCTTCATGAGACTCTCCCAAACACTGAGGTGCTTAAAGAACTCCCTTCAGTATCTATTTTTGTATTGCCCTATTATTGTACTCTAAGCTACCCAGGCGCTGTCCTGATACACTTACAATAGAAGGATAGATGTTACTGAAAATACATCAATATAGTTGTTCAGATGCAAGAAGCATTTGGACATTGCTAAGTAAAAAACAACAAATTCCTAGAAAACCAGTGTTGGGCTGCAATGGGGGTGGAGGGGCCAGGTCTTCAGCACATGCATGACTGGTTGGGGCAGGGAAGAGGGGGTCTACCCTTGGTGGATAGGAGTGGCTGGTGGGGCACGGAGGGGGAATGCAGTGGCTTGACTTTGACGACAGATTGGCCCTATCTGACCAGGGGAACGATTGGACGGGGGATACCCCCTTCTCTGGGACGTGCACTGAGATCACTGGGTGTCTAAATCTGGTGATGGCGCACTCCTGCTGCTTAAGATCCTTGGGGGACGGACGGCGGTTGTCCTTGGATTGGGGATCTGCTAATCGCCCACTGGGCCACTTTGCGCGAGTTGTGCCTCCCCCCAGTAGTATCCGAGTGGTAGCATGCTCGCCCAGGGCGGTGGGTCCGGGTAAGATAGGTTGTCTGGGCCTAAGGGGGCTGCTGAGGGGTGGCTGTGGCAGAGGCTGCGGGTCCCCCTGGGGGGCCCTATGGTGCCCCCCAGGGGGACCCGCAGCCTGGCCTCGTCTGCCCTTTTATACGCTGCCTGGCTTCGTTAGCGCTGCTGTGGCCCCTTGCTGCCTTGGACAGTTGAAACGCTGTGGGGATCTTCCCGCCTGAGGATGACGTGCTCTAAAGGTAGCAAGGATGCCCCTGGGGCGATTCCTAAGGACAACTAAGGGTTGCCATGTGGGGTAAGACGAGTGCACCTGCTCCGATCGAGCTAGACTCTTTGCCTGGGGGGGGACTCGCCGCTGGTCACGGAAGCGTTTATATAATGAGAAAAACAAGGACCCCCTGGGTAGTAATGCAAGCAGACTCCTAGGGCAGGGTAAATAAAATTTGTGAAAAAATTCCTAGGCAGTCTAATCAGTAGGCAAACAATTAATCTGACCCAATAGCAAAGGAACATTCAGGAAATAAATGTATAAAACAAGCATACTTTTAATTGACATAGTAAAAATCATATAGAGACCTGAACAAGTATCAGACTATATGATGAAATCATACAATAATCAAAACATATACAATTAATACATAAAATTTAAAAAAGATTTTAACAATTTAATAAAAAGACACCCTAAATCATAAGTGGTGCCTAGAGTGCAATGGCGAATAAGAACTCGACGCGCATTTCGGCGGAAAACGCCTTCCTCAGGAGTCACTGTTGGTTATCTGGAAGTACATATAAAAAGCATATATAAGGTACAATTCTTATATATTGTAAACATACAAGTCAGAAATCCATTCTCTAATAAAACGTAAGTCACCAGAGCATAAAATTGTACATCTCTAACAAGAATATCCTTTACGCTATTCGGTTCAGACTTACTAATTTGTTTCCTACATGTCACAAGATGGACATGTCTTTTCACTAGATTGTGTCGTACTCAACTATCAAAAATTCTAATGTGCAGAACAACATATAGCAAAAGAGTGAAAGTTGCACTGATAACATAGAGATTGTCGTTACCATAATACAATATGTATTATGGTAACGACAATCTCTATGTTATCAGTGCAACTTTATGCTCTGGTGACTTACGTTTTATTAGAGAATGGATTTCTCGCGCGTCGAGTTCTTATTCGCCATTGCACTCTAGGCACCACTTATGATTTAGAGTGTCTTTTTATTAAATTGTTAAAATCTTTTTTACATTTTATGTATTAATTGTATATGTTTTGATTATTGTATGATTTCATCATATAGTCTGATACTTGTTCAGGTCTCTATATGATTTTTACTATGTCAATTAAAAGTATGCTTGTTTTATAAATTTATTTCCTGAATGTTCCTTTGCTATTGGGTCAGATTAATTGTTTGCCTACTGGTTAGACTGCCTAGGATTTTTTTCACAAATTTCATGCAAGCGTTTATGACATCTTTCATGTCGGAGTTAAAAATGGAAATTGACTCTCAGTGCACAGAAGTGCACTCCTGCGTCAAGGAGCTGAGAAAGGAAGTGACGGATCTGGGTGACCGCGTAGATAGCTTTGAAAAGACTGTTGATGCCCACACGGAAGATCAGGAGCAGATCTGGCAGCGCTTGGCCACCCTGGAAAAGCAGCATATTAAGCTGCAACTCAAACAGGAAGACCTAGAAAATCGGAGTCGTCGGAATAACCTCCGCATCCGGGGGGTACCTCTCGGAGTAGGCGGGGAAGGACATCCTGCCATATGTGGCTCAGCTCCTCCACGAGGTCTGGGGGATGATGACGCTTCACCGCCAACCCTGAACCGGGCCCATCGGGTGTCAGGGCCTGCTGGGAGACCGGGAGTTCTACCGGACATCCTCACCAGAGTCCACTTTTTTGTGGAGAAGGAAGCCATCCTCACGGCGGCACATGCCAAGCAGGACCTCACATATGGTGGCCATAGGATCCAGATCTTTCCGGATTTGGTGCCCAATACTCTGTGAAGAAGGTGAGCCTTTAAACCAGTCACCGACAAGTTACGAAGTATGGACATTCCTTATCAATGGGGGCACCCATTTGCTCTCATCTTTTTTGGGAGTCCAAGCGCAGGGTGGTACGATCCTACAGGGAGGTGGCGCAGCTGCTTCGCCTCCCGTCCTTGCCACCGACCAGCCCCACTCGATCCCCAACCACAACAAGGATTCCTTCTCAGCCGGTTTGGTCCACTGTGCGCCGTTGCCGATGATCTCCGCCTATTGATGAACAAGCAGTGTCGCAGGCCAAGCAGGACATTATTGAACATATCAGGTCTCTAGAGGGAGACACAGCTGGGCCTACACAACAACAGAAGACCCCTTGATTGAATCTTATGCAGCCACACTATGTTTACTTTAGGTAATGGGGGCTGTCTCTTCCCCCTGTTGAGAGGGACTGATGAATTATTAACCCAGTTATTGTGTACGCCATCTGTTTGCACTGTTGGGGGGGCCGGAGCTCCTGTCCTGGATGTGTTGGTTAAGGGGTACGGCCCTCCTCTGGCTGTTCCTGTGGGAGTGACATTTCGGGGACTATCTGAACCCTGGGTGTAGGATGTCCCTACCCTGGAATAGGATTACATGGCCCTGTTGGCCACTTCTGTTTTTTTCTCTTTTCTCTCCGTATTTCCGCATCTTCCTAGCTTTCTTTACTTACTCCTTCTTATTCCTTGAGTGTGACGGGTGGGGGTTCCTGCGGCTGCGGTGCATTGTGTTGGCGGGGATGGATAGGCCTCTCTGCCCTTGGGTGTTCTTCTTGAGGCTGAGTGGGGGGCAGCGGAATTGGCTAATTTGGACTTAATCATGACTAAGACTCTACCTAGCCCCTTGAAAGTCTTAAAGCTTAATGTCAAGGGCCTAAACTCTCCCAATAAACGTAGGCAAACGTGGTGCTACCTTCTCCAGCATAGTCCTGACATCATATTTCTTCAAGAAACTCACCTTTTGCAAGTTGATTTGCAGCTCATGGCGCACCCTAAATACCCCCATCCAATTTTCGGCTGCAGCGAACACCAAAACGGCGGGAGTGGCGATTTTGTGCAGGAGTGGCATCAGGCGGGGAGAAGCTAAACCCTTTAGGAGCAAGGACGGACGCTTTATTAGTGTAAGTGTTGGGATTGGGTGGCGCCTCTTTACGCTGTGTAATGTATATGCACCCAACCAGATGCAGGATGGATACCTCCGGGCACTCTTGCGGGATCACGTGCCGCAGGGCTATCCCTCCCTGGTACGAGGCCTCATTTAGTGGGATGGGGACATGTCATCAGCACTACGCACGCAGATAACGGACCTGGGTCTGTTGGACACGTAGCGATATCACTCCCCAGAGGTGAGGGATTATTCGTACTATTCTCATGTCCACCGCTCGTACTCCTGTATCGATTATTTATTTATGTCTCATGCACTAGTGCGGGACATGCTAGGAGCCTCCATGTCTAACATATCGCTCTCTGATCACATCCACGTTGAGTGGCTCCTGCAGTACCCGGCCGCTTGCCCCACCTGTGATACGCAGTGGTGCCTGCCTCTGAGTATTCTCCGGGACTCAGCAGATGTGGAAAGCATACAGCTGCCATTGACTCTTACTTCCCTGGTAACAATTCTCCCGGAGACGCCCTTCCCTGTGGTGTGGGACGCCTTCAAGGCCACGAATCGCGGATACATTACCTCTCTCTCGATTGCGCAGGCGCGTGAGGCTAGGCTTCTGGAAGATAGCCTCTCAAAGGACATAAACCAGGCCGAAAAATGGGACTAGGACCGTTCCTCGCTGGCCTCTAGGCGGTGACTCGCTAACCTCAGGGGACAGCTTTGACTCCTGCGTACTAACAGGGCTGAAAAATCTTTGCTGGCACAGAAGCAGCAGTATTTTGAGGGGGGGGTAAGGTGGGCAGGCTGCTAGTGAGACGTCGGAGGGCGCCGGCGGCCAAGGCCCATACAGCTATTATCCAACTGCCGTATGGGACGAGGGTTACCTCGGAGAGGGATAAATGCGAGCCGTTCAGAGCTTACTATGTGGCACTCTACACGGCGGAAGCACCGTCACCGGATCTGGTGACGGACGTTCTGAATCGGTGTGCTTGGATGCCGATACACCCCATCACGCAAAGACCCTGGAGGGTCCTCTCACCGAGGAGGAGCTAACAGCAGCCATAAGGGATCTCCCTCTTGGGAAGACGCCTGGTCCGGATGGCCTGCCCCTGTCCTTTTATCGCATGTTCCAAGAACAACTTCGGCCCCATCTTTTGTGACTGTACAACTCTTCACAGACACAGATGGCCCATCGTCCGCCATGGGTATGGCGGAGATAGCGCTCCTCCTTAAGCCGGAAAGGACCCCGCGCTTTGTGCATCCTACCGACCCATAGCCTTGTTAAATACTGACCTTAAAATGTATACTAAACTGCTTGCGAAATGCCTGAATCCCCACATGCCGGGTCTGGTGGAGCCGGATCAAGTTGGTTTCATTCGCAATCGGCAGGGGGCAGATAACATGCATAGAATTGCACACTTAGTGGGGAAAGCGCATCACCTATCGCTTGATGCGGAGAAGGCATTTGACCGGGTGGACTGGGCCTTCCTCCGGGTGGTTCTGCAAAAGGTAGGGCTAGGCCAGAACATGGTTCCTAGGATCATGGCACCATATCTCGCCCGCAAGCCAGGATTAGAGTAAATGGGCAGCTCACTGCGCCCTTCTCCATCCATAGGGGTACTAGGCAGGGGTGCCCCCTCTCACCCTTGTTGTTTGCCTTTGTGGTGGAACCTCTAGCGGAGCTGATCCAGCAGGCAATGGATATACATGGTATCCCCCTTAGAGGTCGTGAGAATAAGGTGGCGCTCTTTGCGGATGATCTTATCCTTACATTAACGCGCCCCCAGGTGTCCCTCCCAGCACTGCACTCTCTGTTGTGGCTTTTCAAGTGGGCCTCAGGCCTTAAAATCAATCACGACAAATCCTGGGCCCTCAATCTTACCATTCTTAAGGAGGAGATAGCACTCCTGGAGAAGCTTGCACCATGTCAGTGGGCCTCCAACCACATTCGCTATCTCGGTCTCCAGTTGACTCCCTCTCTCGATACATGGACTCAAGTAAACTATCAGGAGTGCAGGAAGGCTGTCTTAGAAGAGCTACGGAGGTGGAAACCTTTGGCGGTGTCCTGGTTGGGCAGAGACAATGCCATCAAGATGTCGACCCTCCCTAAAATGTTATATTTATTTCAATACCTCCCCACACCTATTCCGCTGTATCATATACAAGGCCTCCAATGTGAACTCACGGCCTTTATATGGGGTGGGAGTCGACCACGGTTCTCCCAAAAGCTTCTTATGTCACTGCGAGACAGGGGAGGGCTGGCCTGTCCCAACGTTGTAGATTACTATTTGGCCTCTCACCTTCGGTTTGCGGTGGAATGGACGACGACTGAGTGAGAAGGCATGGCTGCATATGGACCGGGTGGTGACTGGGCGAACCATCTGGGATCTTATATGGCTCCACCGGGCGGCGCTCTCCAGAAGTGCTTATATAGCGGTGCCCACTACAAAGGTCCTGGATGTATGGGATAATGTGGCAGCGCGCAGAGGTCTTACGACGTTCCTTTTGCCACATAATCCACTGGAAGAGAATCCACTGTTCCCGCCGGCCCATCGCACACGTGCCATTGCTAAATGAGTGCAGGGAGGATGCAGGGTGATCTGTGATCTGTATGAGGGGAGCACACTAAAGACATTTGCCCATTGTAGAGAGGAGTTTTGCGTCCCATTGGAGGCGGGACTGCAATACGCCCAGCTGCAGCATTGAGTATCCGGGCGGGAGATGCAATTGGCGGCTACTCGCGCCTTTACCCCTTTTGAGCAGCTGGTCCATTCTTTTGATGAATCCAAAGGGCTAATATCTCGGATCTATCAGATCCTGCAGCATCCACCTGCAATACCCTCCCACACGTACCAACGGCAATGACAGTCGCCGTCCAACGTGGAAATTACGCCCTCGCAGTGGTGCCGATGGTGGCAGGATATCCCCCAAATTTATCGCAGTATCCCTCAGTGGGAGAATGCGTATAAAGTTATGACTCAATGGTATTATACGCCCCTGCGCTTGCATAAGATATTTCATGCGTCTTCTCCATTGTGTTGGAGGTGTCTGACTGCATCTGGGGATTTCATCCATATTTGGTGGGCGTGTTCATCATTGACCCAGTTCTGGAAGGAGGTCCTTAGCCACATCAAAGGGGTATTAGGGTTCCCTCTGCCTGAGACCATGAGCACGATCCTATTGAGCATCAATCCTGCTAGCCTGAAGGCACTCACCCATAGTGACTGGATTCAGGTGCTTCAAATGCTAGGGGCGGCTAAACAGCTTATAGCGTTATACTGGAAAAAAACTGAGGCCCCTCCAGTCGCTGCTTGGTTTGTGCGTTTATGGCATGTCATAGCTATGGAACTCTTCACAGTGCGGCTACAAGCACGGGATACCCGTTTCAAGGCTGTCTGGCAACCTCTGATTAAATATCTTTGTGCAGTCGAGCGTGCGCGCCACATGCCTACCAAACTTAGGGCGCTGCTCCTCTTTGAGGATGCTATTGTTCCGCCGGACCCTGGTAGATTGCTCCCGTAGCTTCCTTGCTTGCTTGATTATGCCACTCCCCAGAAACTAGACTTTGCCTGCCTATGTGTCGACATACGCTCTCCCCCCGCCCGCACACACTACTCTTATCCTTGCTATTCTGTCTTATCTCTTTTCTTATTCCTTCCACTCTTAAGGTTCTCGTACCTGTCTACGTCTGCCTGCTGTCTTTGGGCCTCTTGCCTGTCTGATACAGTTATAGTTCCTCAGAGGTCTTGCTCAATTCCATGCCTAGATGGTATAACCCTATGCACCATATTACGCGGCCAGCCCCTCAGGGGTTGTAGGCGAAACGCTGCGTTCAAATTTGCTCCTTGTGGTGGATCTTTCTGTCACCAGTGAAATATCAACTTACGCGGCCAGCCCTATGTAGGGTTGTGAGCTTAACGTTGTGTACAATCAGACTTATTTTCTGTGTTTGCGCTTGAAAAATAAAAAAAGATCTGAAAAAAAAAATTCCTTTAGGAAGCACCAAAAACATGCACAGAATACATTAGACAGAACAATGAGCACAGACCCCATACGGTTCTGATGTTCCATATAGTTGATCATCACCAAGCTCAAACGTGTTCCAACCATAATAGTCAACAATCATAGTCTACAAAAAACATAACAATTTACACTCATCTAGCAAAGTTCAAATATTCTATACAGCTGGTTTATGTTTTTTAGTATGTATTACACAATGGAGTGTTGAGCAAATATTCACAAATAGCTGGACAGGGTTAAAAATGAAATAACTAGTAAACATATACACTCCAAGCAGAATTTGACATAAGAGGCAGATTTCACAATTCTAACCCAGTACAGTAAATGATCGTGCCAGATGCTTCACTCTGTTACCAACCATAGACTTAGAGTTCACAGGCAGTAGCACTAATAGAAAGAGTGAAAAAAGAGAGAAAAATGATGATGAGAAAAAGAAGACTATATGCTGAGAGGGAGAGACCACCTGGAACAGTGAGCGTGAACAGTGAGAGAAGAGTAAAGCAAGTGAAGGCCTGTCAGCGGAGAGAAAGAACAGGTTAAGACAAGAGAAAATACGACAACATAAGAATATGGAGCAGAGAAAAGAGAAAAAAAATGGATACAGAAAGATGGGGAGGGTGACAAAGAGAAGGTTGGAAAGAGAAAAAAGGTAGAGGAGACATGTAAAAGGTGAGGTAGGGGGAACCGAGAGAAAGCATGTGGGAGGAGAGTGGCTAGGTAGGGAAGAAGAGGGAACAGATTTAGAATAGGGAACCAAGAAGTGAAGAGGTTGGTTAGGAAGTGAACCAAGATATTATGTCAGTCAGTCAGTCAGTCAAAGAAACTTTATTCGGTTATTTAAAACCATAAAAGCAGAACATCGTACATGATACCAAGTTAAAATACAATTAAACATGTATGAAAAAAGATTGCAACTCCTTCATAAGAACACAGTAAAGATTTTTTGTTAAAAATTTACCAAGTTTAAAAAAGAAAGATAGGTGTGGTAAGTGTCCATTTCAGCAAATATCAATTTAGGTGATTCATAGTAGCAGCAGATCTTAATTTATTTTGTCTGGCAGCTGCTACCAGAAAGCAGGCAACCCCATATGTGACCTGTACCGAGCTCAGCATCTGTAAGTATAGTAAAGCTGGCCGAACCTGGACAAAGTTCAGATCTTTCAGGATAGGGACCAGGAATTTTTTCCGAGCCACCAGGTAATGTTCGCAGAGCATAACTAAGTGAAGGGTGTCCTGTGTAGAAAAGCAATCACAGGAACAGGGGGGTAAGTTTTCTGGTGAGCCCCACTTTGACTGCGAGCCAAGCACAAGGTGTATTAGGTTGAACCTGAACCTTATAAGTAAAAAGCGGTGATAGGGCTTGGTAACATATTTCAGATAAGGTTCCATGGCTGTAGTTGAAGAAAGTTGGAAGAGTGAACGTACCATCGGTTTGCCAAGTTCAACCATTTCCCTTTCACCCTCCAACAAATTTTGGAAATGCAGTTTGACCCATTTTATATCCTCTTTTTTTAAATTATGTGGCAGAGAGTACATTTCTGGACGTCCTAGCCTCGCGCATGCCGCTCTAACATACGCCAGCCACGGGATGTTATCGGCTTTGTCCAGAGACATACAGTCTTTCAGAATACAATGATTTAGACCGATTTCCTCATTTGTCCAGGTTTTGACCCAGCATAACACTGGGGACATTTTTAGGAGGTCGGTGACGTGACCCAGGCCTATTTCATTGTGAATTGTATGTATAGGGGATGATTTTGGGAGAGATAGCAAGGCACGTATGAAGTTGTTTTCTGCGATTTGAATACCTGGGCTTGCAACATAGCCCCATATGGCGGCTCCATAGGAAGCAATTGCCAGACATTTAGCTTTGTAGATACGCGTCATGGCTTCCATAGGTCTTGAGCCCAATCTTTTGGCGAAATGCAGAAGGGCTGTGGTGGATCTGGTAACTCCGTTCTGTTATAGCCTCATTTGTGCGCCCCACGTGCCTTTCTCGTCAAAAGTGACGCCCAAGTAGCAAAAGAAAGGGACCCTGGAGATTGGTGAGCTGTTACAGCTAAAGGACCTGATCTTCGTGTGTTTCTTTCGCGAACCAGTGACCATGACATGGGATTTGGCAGTGTTGATCTTAAGGTCCAGTGCTTCCATAAAGAGGCCAAAATGATCTAGTAGTTTTTGGAGGCCTGTGCCAGTCCGAGCTAAGAGGACAGCGTCGTCCGCGTAGAGGAGGACCGGGATAGGTACCCCCCCCATACGTGGAATATCCGGGGTGACTGAGTTCAATGATTTCCCCAGGGAGTTGATGTACAGTGTGAAAAGGAGAGGTGCCAGGATACAACCTTGTCTGACACCTCTCCCGGACTTAAACTTCGCTGTGCACCTCCCATCCCTGTTCACCCTAACAAAAGCATACAAATTTAAATGAAGATCGTGTAAAAAATTGACCAGAGTTATGTCCAAACCCATATTACGCAAAATAATCCACAGTTTTGAGCGGTTGACCAAATCAAAGGCGGATGATAGATCCATAAAACCTAAGTAAAGAAGCCCCCCCTTCACCACAGTGTACTTACTAATAATAAGGTGAAGGTTAAGACACTGGTCCATAGTCCCTCTGTGTGCCCTGAAGCCATATTGTAGGTCCGACAGGATCCCGCTCTCCTCAAGCCAACCCCCGAGCCTTTGCAAGATGACTCTGCCCAAGATCTTGACGGCAGAGTCCAGCAAGGAGATTGGCCTGTAGCAGGCCGGATCCCCCCTATTCCCCTTCTTGAATATAGGCACGATGATGGAGGTGAACCAAGAGGAAGGGAAGCCACCTGTGGGGTGTACAGACAAAATATCGACTCCAAAATATCGACTGGACATAATATCGAGTTTTAAATATAGACTGGACAAAATATCGACTGGACATAATATCGACTACAAAAATATCGTTTTTCAGGTAAGTGAAGTAATATCGACTGTATAAAATATAGATAGCAAAAATATCGAATTTTTAATAATATATAATATTTTATAGTGTATTTTTATGTAATAATATGTGTGAATAGTGTGTATTAATGTTATAAAATATTTTATTAAATGAATTTTGTTTTTATAATAATTGCGTAATGTAATTCTGTAGCGGGTTGTGGGTTTATAGGGGAATAGGGTGGGAAGTAATTTAATAATAATTAATTAATTAATATATGTTTGTTAATATTTTTAATTAATAATTAATTGATAATTAATTAATATTAATTAGTTAATTAATTAATATAATTTTGAACATATTTTGTATTAGTAATTAATTGTTAATTATTAATTGTAATTAGTTAATTACATTAATTAGAGTAAATTTTTAATATATATAATTTTGTGTTATTTTTAAGTAATTAATTTGGAAAAAATAATATTAATTATTAAAATAATTACAGCTAATGTTCTAATATATTTACTTTATTGTTATTGTTAATTAATAATTAATTGGTAATTAAATAATATTGATAAATTTTGGGTAAAGGAGCATTTTTAGGGTTCAGGGTCAGTTTTCAGTTTTAGGGTAAAGGGGTATTTTTGGGGTTCAGGGTCAGTTTTCAGTTTTTGGGTAAAGGGGCATTTTTAGGGTTCAGGGTCAGTTTTCAGTTCATGGGTAAAGGGGTATTTTTAGGGTTCAGGGTCAGTTTTCAGTTCATGGGTAAAGGGCTATTTTTAGGGTTCAGTGTCAGTTTTCAGTTCTTGGGTAAAGGGGTATTTTTAGGGTTTAGGGTCAGTTTTCAGTTTTTGGGTAAAGGGGCATTTTTAGGGTTCAGGGTCAGTTTTCAGTTTTTGGGTAAAGGGGTATTTTTAGGGTTCAGGGTCAGTTTTGGGTTTTTGGGTAAAGGGGTATTTTTAGGGTTCAGGGTCAGTTTTGGGTTTTTGGGTAAAGGGGTATTTTTAGGGTTCAGGGTCAACAAATAAGATTGTAAAAAATTATTTTTATTATTTTCATTTATTATTTAAATATTATAATTTAATTTAAGTAGTTTTAAGTATATTTTAGTAATAAAAATTTAATATTAATTTAATTTAACACTGTTTTTTACATCTATATTATTGTTAACGATATTTTGTACTCGATATTTTTGTACTTACCTGTTTGTAGATACAAACTCGATATTTTGACTGTCGATATTTTGTCCACGATATTTTGGCAAGTCGATATTTTGTCCCTCGATATTATTTCAGTGATCCCACCTGTGGGTATAGCGTTAAAAACGTTCGTTAATATCTTGGACCAAAATTGAGGGTATTGGATATAGAGATCTGCAGGGACCCCGTCAGGGCCCGGGGCTTTGTGTTTACTTGTGTCTTTAATCGCCCTTTCGACCTCCAAAGTGCTGAATTCCATTACCAAGTTGGGAGAGTCATGGGCACTATCAGGTGAACCAGATGCTGTGGATTCATAAATATTTTCGAAGTGGCCTAACCATCTGCCATCTTCTATCACACAATCCAAGTCAGTTTTTCCATCTTCGGAAAAAAAAGGCTGGTTAACAGTGGCCCAGAACTTTTTGCTATCTCGCAAAACATCCAAAGATAATAGGTTTTCCCACGCTTCCTCCTTAATTTGAGATTTACGATTGAGGACTGCGATTTTATAGTCCTTCCTTAGGTTAGCCACTAAAAGCCTGTCCCTAGGTTTTTGTTTTAGGGCTTTCAGCAGGGCAGTGTGTTTCTGCGAACATTCTTTGTTGAACCATTTATAAGTTTTCTTGTTCCTTTGCCCAACAGACCTTAACTCCAAATTCTTGGAGATCCTTGCACAAATCTCCTCATAGGCAGCCACGACCTCAGATCCCCGGGCAGTTGGATCCAGACACACTGCCATGTTGGCTTCGGACTCTTGGGCAAGTAACTGAAAGAATTGTTCGGGAACTACTTGCTCCCATTTTAGTCGCCTTCCCTGGTCTTTAGTCTTCAAATCCTTTGGGGCTACCACGTCTGTCGATATACGGGTCCGAAAGCAATCTAGGTCCAGCAACAAGAGAACAGGATTGTGATCACTGAAGCTAGCGGTGACCACCATGTACTCGCGTGCCTTTGCCAAAACCCCAGAAGATACAAAAATAAAATCTATGATGGTGTTGGCGTCTTTGCCCACAAAAGTTGGAGCTCTGGGATCATTCTTACTTTGATCAAGTTCAAATAAGTTAAGATTCGCTAAGAGAGACTCGAGGCACTCACCCTCCATGGTGTGCTCGAAATGGGGAATGGCTTCTGTTGGTAGGCCCCCGTATCTATCATTAAGACAATCTCCCTCGCAGGGGTGGATGTTAAAATCACCCAGGATTATCATCTCTGGGGCAGGGGTGCAATCATATCTATAGGCTGACAAGAAATTTAATAACAAAGTCAAATGTTCATTCACACAGGGGGACTCCTTTGAGTTGTAAAAGTTAACCAATAAAAAAGTTTGGGAATCAGGTAGGGTCCACTCCACGACTAGTGTGTTTGCGGATGCGGTTTCTATTTGTCTAAATACTCCTACCAGATCCAAGGAACACAGTGTTAATAGACCGCCTTTTGCTCTTCCTCTTGCACCCGAAACTGCGGGAATGAAAAAACTGCAAAAGCCATCCAGTGCAAAGTTTGTTGTGGTATCCCATGTTTCTTGAAATCCCATAATGTCGTATTGTTTTACAAACCCTTGCCATATAGGGTCTAGAGCCTTTGAACTTAAACCTGCCACATTCCAGGTGAGAATTTTACAAGGCGCCATAGGATCGATGGGGGGAATAGGTATACTCTGGCTCTCAAACTCCGCCAGACTCTTATCAGGGGTAAAAGGAAGATTACCTATGGGCGGATCTATTGTTGTCACTACCTCACAGGGAGAAGTTAAGATGGTCTGAGGTCCCCTTCCATTTGGGGAGCCCTGTATATGTCAGTCAACCCAGTCTGTGTTTGAGAGACATTCAAAGCGATTCGCCATAGGGAAATACAGGGGATTAACAGGACCATTCAGCTGTTGGGGGTAATGATAGGGTTGAATGAAATGCGGGCCAAAAAAAGGTCCACCATGCGGTGGTCTGCCTCCTCTGTTCCTAACCAAATTCCATCCCCCGTCCCAACCCTCCTCTCGACCAGGGGTTTGCGACTCCCAGGGAAAGTTGGATTTCTGTCTGGGTTTACGGCTGTTAGGTCCCTTAAACCAGCTCCATCGATTGTCGACTTGATTTTGTGGGGGATAGAAATATGAAAGTGGTCTAGCAGTCACCGTGCTCGCCTGATATCTCGGAGCCCTACTACTACAAATAAAGTCTACGACTTCGGTGTTCTCGAAGGTAACCACTACACAATCCCCTGGGAGATTTTTCCTATTATCTCCTACCCATGGAGCTCTCTCTATCATCAGGATGTTACAAGGAATGTTTGGCGGAAGGGGATAGTTGTTGGCTAACCAATGGCATACTTTATTTTTTAAGGCCTGATACGACTCTTGTTCTGTTGCAGGGATTTCAGTGACCCCAGTGAGAATCACCACATAGGGAGAAGCATCAGGAGGAAGGTGAATATTTTTCCGAGCCCTACATTTCACTTTATCAGGTGCTTCAGGGTTAACAGGCTGGGATAGGCCATCCCTGGGTGCAACCTGGGGAGTTGGGTTATTATTGGAGGGTGTTTGGGCGGGATCGGTTTTCTTAGTTCTCTCTGCTGCAGGAGGCTTAGTATTAGGGACAGTCTGATTTGAAGAATTACAACGATTCTTCGCCACTTTATTGGATTCCAAGGTTTTATTAACGGTCGCCTGGGGTTTAGATGATTTAGTCTGATTAGTGGCCTGGGCGGTTTTGTGATTTAAAGTAAAACTGGGTGCGCTTATGTCCTTGTGTATATTTTTTAGGACAGTTTCCAGGCAACGTAGTCTAGCCTCTATGGGTTCTAACATTATTTTAAGCATGTTAAAAATCGCGGAGTTACTAGTGATTACACCAATCTCCTCCTGTGGAGGCGCTGTGGGTGGATTTCCAACATCAACACTAAGCTCTAAAATTTCCTCCAGACTTTGATCAATTAAAGTGTCATCAAGAAGATTCAAGGGTAGACTGATCTTATTTGAAAGTAACCCTCCTGTTGAGCAGGATGGAGCGTCTGGGAGCTTATCACCGTTAGGGGGGTTGGGGGGAGTCTGGGCCTTCTTTCGTTTGGAGGTAGTTTGTTTGTTGCCCTTATAATTTTGCTTAGGGACAGCCCCTTCGATCCTGCCCCTCTCATTAATAGCGGCAGTAGTATCACAAGTATTTGACGCTAGAGGTTGTGTTCCACTCTCTATTAGGAGGTTTAGATTGGGTGAAGCCTCCAGGTCCAGGACAGTATTTGTGGCATCCATGTCCCCGTTTTCCCCATGGCTATGTACCAGGGCCTGAATTTGTGGCCGAGAGTCAGTGCTGGGTGTCTGAGCCTGTGCTATCAGGCCCAGTGATGAGCGCTTGGCCATGGCCAGGTCTTGTGAAACTCTCCTGTCCATGAGTATGATTCCCTCATCGATTAAGGCATGAGTGCGGGTAATAAAGTCGTCCAAGCTCCCGGTCAGTTTTTTGGCACCGGCACCAGCCACAGCCATACTTCTAGTTTTACGAGTGGACATAGCCCGTGTACCCAGGGAATCTAGGCAGAGATGGGATAGTAGTACTCGACCAGAGTCTGTGGCCCAGCCCGGCCTCTGAGGGCCACAGAGGGCCCGCCCTTTGCCCGGGCTTAGCCCTGGGCACTCCCGCGCGCTCCCGCGCAGCGGTGTACGTCGCTTTTTATAGGCGTCAATGTAGATGATGGTATTGCAGGGCGGGGCGGTCAGGGAGAGCGGGCCAGGTGACTTGGCCTCTGGGTTGCCGGGACTCCTGGGAGAGTGAGTCCCGGTCCCACGCTCGCAGCCCTGTCGCTCGCGCACTCACCCTGCAGGGGCCAAGCTTTGGATGGGCAGAGGACAGCGAAGCGGGACCCGCGAAGCGGGTTCCGCGAGGTGCTGGTTGAGAATCCTTGCCTTAAGCAGCAGCAGCCGTTCCCTCCTTCTGGTAGCACAGTGAAGTCTGTAAATGGCGTCCCAAACAGCAGCAGAGGCGGAGTCCTTTTCTGGAGAAATGCAGGGCGGGGCGGTCAGGGAGAGCGGGCCAGGTGACTTGGCCTCTGGGTTGCCGGGACTCCTGGGAGAGTGAGTCCCGGTCCCACGCTCGCAGCCCTGTCGCTCGCGCACTCACCCTGCAGGGGCCAAGCTTTGGATGGGCAGAGGACAGCGAAGCGGGACCCGCGAAGCGGGTTCCGCGAGGTGCTGGTTGAGAATCCTTGCCTTAAGCAGCAGCAGCCGTTCCCTCCTTCTGGTAGCACAGTGAAGTCTGTAAATGGCGTCCCAAAAAGCAGCAGAGGCGGAGTCCTTTTCTGGAGAAATGCAGGGCGGGGCGGTCAGGGAGAGCGGGCCAGGTGACTTGGCCTCTGGGTTGCCGGGACTCCTGGGAGAGTGAGTCCCGGTCCCACGCTCGCAGCCCTGTCGCTCGCGCACTCACCCTGCAGGGGCCAAGCTTTGGATGGGCAGAGGACAGCGAAGCGGGACCCGCGAAGCGGGTTCCGCGAGGTGCTGGTTGAGAATCCTTGCCTTAAGCAGCAGCAGCCGTTCCCTCCTTCTGGTAGCACAGTGAAGTCTGTAAATGGCGTCCCAAACAGCAGCAGAGGCGGAGTCCTTTTCTGGAGAAATGCAGGGCGGGGCGGTCAGGGAGAGCGGGCCAGGTGACTTGGCCTCTGGGTTGCCGGGACTCCTGGGAGAGTGAGTCCCGGTCCCACGCTCGCAGCCCTGTCGCTCGCGCACTCACCCTGCAGGGGCCAAGCTTTGGATGGGCAGAGGACAGCGAAGCGGGACCCGCGAAGCAGGTTCCGCGAGGTGCTGGTTGAGAATCCTTGCCTTAAGCAGCAGCAGCCGTTCCCTCCTTCTGGTAGCACAGTGAAGTCTGCTGTGAAGTGATATTATGTCAGGATTTATTTTGTAACTTGCATGTCAGACTTTTCAATCCCAATTTCAATGCACCAGTTCCTTGAAAATAGGGTGCTAATCTACTCTTTCCCTTTCACGCCTGGCAGCACAACAACTTCACTTACTGCACTGTTATGTTCAATCAAGTTATGTAGGCAGTTCTACTTGTGCTCTTTATTTTCCATTTCCTAGAAATGTTGAAATACATTTTTATAGAAACTCTGATTACAATAAAAATTGAATCCATTCATTCATAGACTAAGCCTTTACCCCCGCTGTCCCACAATCAGCTGCTGAAGTGCTTTTACCTTGGACCTGGGGCACTACACCGGCTGTAGGAATGATAGCTACGCCCCTGACAGAACTGGCTTTTGTGCGCGTACCAGATGGTGTGAGAATATTTGTTGTACCCCACCTCCAAAGACCTCCTTCTCCAAGGATGTAATCAGTACCACCCTCCAATGGTTCCCCTCATCTCTACATAGACCCGCTCTCATGGGTAGTTAATTTCTTTTACACAGCTACTTATTCCAAGTATGTGGGTTAGAGTAGAGTGTTGGAGTGTGTTATATCAAGTGTGTTATATAATACACATATACAGACACAATGGCTTATTATTAATTTAATTTTATAAGGCGCACAGCTACCCAGGGGTTTCCCGGCACCAGCAGACACGAGCAGATTTGAGAAGAAACTATTGATTGAATAACCACGTTTTTAGGCCTTTACGAAAGTTCGTATAGATGGTTTCATTCTGGAGTGACGTGGGGAGTGAATTCCACAGAGAAGGGCCCAAGCAAGAGAAGGACTGGCCTCCCATGCATGACAGTCTGGTCCTAGGGACTGAGAATTTGGCCTGAGTTGAAGATCGAAGGAGACGGTGGACAGTAGGGTTGGACTAAAACACTCAGATACTGTGGTGCTGTGCCTGATTTGATTTTATGAATATAACTCAGTGCCTTAAATTTAATGCGGTTCTCCACCCTAAACCAATGAAGGTCATAGAGCGAGCCTGAGATGGAAGCCCTTCTAGGCAGCTTGCAGAGTAGTCTGGCTGCTGAGTTCTGCACTACCTGCAGTTTTCGAATCACCTCCTTATTGGCTCCTAAGTACAGGATGTTGTCATAGTCCAGCCTGGAGGTAATAAGAGCCTGGACCACTGTTCTTTGTGTGAAACCAGGCAACATCCAAAGGATTTTTTTTAAGCCTTTTTAGGATGGTGAAGCATGTTGGGTCGACCTTGACTGCTTGCTGAATCATAGAAAGCTGGTCATCAATGATTATGCCTAGATTTTGGACCAGTGGCACCGGTTGGGGAAGAGCACTCATTTGAGGAGGCCAGTGCTAAGGGCCCCAGGGATCTTTATTTTCCCAAAAATGTGTACTTCTGTTTTTCCGCCGTTAAGTTTTAGCAAGTTGGCAGGCATCCAATCTGTTATGTTTTGCAGCCTTACTTGAAGAGAAGATGCCTTAGATGTCTCGTTGGTGGAGAGGGAGAAGATTAGCCGTGTGTCCTCAGCGTATGAAAAACTAGACAACCCAGCATCTTCAGCAATAGTAGCCAGAGGTCTGACGTAGATTTTGAACAATAATGGGCTAAGAATAGAATCCTGCGGTACTCCTTAAGGAGAAGCATGGGACTTAGGGCTTGTATAAGTGTGTAAGCCAATGTATAGGAAATGTTACTTGGGACCAGGCCCACAGGAATTATTCAATTGTCCAGCCACTGCATTTTTTGCATAATTATAGATTTGATGCATTTACCACATAATCAATCATCTGCCGCATATTATGCAGAATTTAGCTCAAATAATTAAAAAGTTACTAAAAACACAGCAACACGTTTCTGCATAGTGTAAGGCCCTTTGCAAAAGGTGACGGATCACCTTTCTGTTACTTATTGCTATATTTGGATATTAAACTGGTACTAATGAGGTGCAATCTATGCCCAGACAGTGTTAAATTTAAAAATGTCAAAATAATGAAGTAATACGATTACGAAATTTGCTGCATTATGCCACATAATTTGCCTTTTCTTGAAGCCTAATTTAAATACCCTGCCTCATTACTATCCAAAGGAACCCTATTTATCAACCTTGGAATAATGAAAGATTAGAGAAAAACAATAAGGCTGTAAACTTGTGCCATGCAGTTTCTATGCTGCTATTTTGATCTTCGTTCAAAGCTCACTGTGCTATTTAAGGATTGTATTTTATGAACTGTAATTAACAAAAGGGTCCCTGTGACAAAAACAGTAACCCACTTAGCTATCCACATAAAAAACAATTCTTTGATCTGCATGTTACACATTGTTGAGCTACTTTATGATGTGTATAATGTGTCATTCGGGGTACACAAAGTGCCTGCGGGTGAAATAATCTCCTAATCTAACAGCACAAAAGTCACAAGTTCCCATGAATGAAGCCCCGTTCTAAGGCTACAAAGGGGATATCACATAACAAAATAAAGATGATGCGATAATATCAGATACAACAAAACTATAACAATGTATAAAAAAACTGAGCCATATTAATGAACAGAACCGAGAAAAAGCAGACACAAACAGACAGAAAAGGAAAAAGCTACTTATCTCTCTGAATCAGCAATCAAAAGAGTCAGAATTGAAGAAGATGAGTGCCCTCATTCTACTGTTTAACATCACAATCTCCTTTAAGATATCCTACTATAGGAACTATATTCAAGGGAGAAATTCAATCTAATAACCGCTTGTAAACTCTAATAAAAGTTCTGATTTTTTTTCTATATTGGGCTTTGGTCCATCCCTTTCAATGTTTAGCATTCTTTTACTACTCTCTTGAGGCCATTAGTTTGAGACCGACAATTAAATCTTTCTTCAGCCCAGTGGAGTTATCACCTCGGACCTAACACTACTGGCTAGTTAGGTGTATCCTTTCACTTCCACTGGGGTGCTGCCACTGAAATTCATGAAGGACTACTTTACAGCTATTACCCTGTCTTTCTGATGCTGTTGGCTGTGTTCCATGGGTCTCGCTCTAATATGTTAATGATGCAATTAATAAGCACATTAAACCTGGACCTTTTGTTTTTGCCAATACTTGTTTAAAATTTGATAGCTACCTTCTACTTTGCGCTGACCAGCTGCTTTCTTACTGTTCAAGTCAGGCCTTAACTGTCTATTTTTGTTAGTCTCTAGATCAAAGCAAGGGGAAAATCTGTGAATATTAATTAGCGAGAGGTACTTTGTGTTTCCAAATGTCCTTCTCGGATTGCCAACTAGGTAAAGATGAGATTTCAGATGGAAAAACGCAGGCGTAAAGGAACTGTGGATAACTGCCTTTGTGAAAAGGTGATCCACTTTGATGAATTTACAGAATGAAAGGAGTCTGAGAAGTGACCGGCTGTAAATTTCTTCACTTGCAGAATGTCAAATCACCTGTTCCAGTCAGATTGCACAGTAAGTTTCTAACCAGTATATTGGCTGCTGCTGGCTGGCAGGAAGGACCTTTACCTTCCTGGTCTGAGTGTAAAAAGTTAAACATTTGTTGAAACTCAAACAGGTGCATGCTACTACTTCAATTTGGCAATGAGTGCCACCAGCAACATTGTTATATTCCATATAGGTACCCTATATAGGTGCAGGTAACACTGCAACCTTTCACCTATATCCTTACCTACAATACATACATAACGGTTCATAGGGACTGACCTTTTACCTAGATACGACACTGCATTAAGAACGCAGGTTTTTCCCTAGTTGGAAACTCATGCATTATGCTTGAGGCTTCGTGGAAGCACAGCAGGACTGACAGCAGGACAAGCATCTGATGTATAATATCTCTGTATAAAGTTCAGGCCTGATGTCATCCTTTAGGCCAACACAGTAACACAGCAAGGTAGGACCCCTGGGGAGACCTGTAGGTATATATACATCACATCTTGCTTTAGAAAGACAGAGGAGACCGTTACTTCTCGGCTGACACATCAGAGGCGCGGAGGTTCCTGCATGCAGACACTCCAGCTCGCAGTGGTCTAACATCCTTCGCGTGGTGTTCAACTCAAGACCAGGCCGGGGTCTCATATTCTCTCATTTTCTGGTAATGGGGTTGACTAGATACTAGAGGAATTCTTGGCATAACGCCTACACAGATGCTAGGTACATTTAGGTACATCTAGATAGGGAGGTATACTAGGAGTACGCACTTTTATCTTGTATTTTATATACTTGTATGTATTCATGATTACTGCAAAATGGTAGAACTGTACCATCCTTTTACTTTCGTAGTACTGCTAATCATATATCTCTGCTACTGTCTAATGGTTGTTACAACTCATCTATTCTACACTAGAATAACAACTGTTCAATAAATTCTTATTGAAACGCCCAGGCTGTTTATTCTGTGTATCTCTGAGACCAACTAAGTGATCACGAGTGACTGAGTGAAAAGATAGTATATTGTTTAGACCAGGGGTACTCATAGTACGGCCCGCGGGCCGGTGGCGGCCCGGCAAGCCTTCCTTGGCGGCCCGCCGGACCTTGTAGACATGTACCAGTTTAAAAAAAAAAAATCAAGAGTTTTAGTAAACACCGCCGGTTGATGCAGCCTGACTCAGAGAGGCTCTGCTCTAGGGGGGCCGGGAAATTCCAGCCATAGAGTGGAGCTGCAGGGGCCTCAGAAGAGGTGAAACAGAACAAAGCCTCATTAACGATTTAATGGTCTTTTAAAGACCTGTGAAGAACTCCGGCTGTGTGCGCGCCAGGCAAGCTGACTCATCCCGGGCTGCCACAGAGGAGGGGGGGGGAGGGGGGGATTGTTGGACAATTACAGTGATCAGGACAAACCCCGTGACTGATTGAACCGAGCCACTTGGAGATCACTCTGCGCAGCCTCGAGTAGCATTTGTTTTATCGACACTGAAGGGATGAAAGTCTGAATCAGCTCAGCCTTATTTGGAATCTCTGCCCTCCGGATTACACCTGATCTCTGCTGCAGTGGCCCAGCCAGCTCTCGTGCACCCTCTACATTAGGGATTCACTAATAATGTGCTGCAGATTTTGGGAAGGCTGGGGAAGGTGGTTCGATGTGTGCAGCAAATAGCTCTTGCTTTTCGTGATATTTCTAATAGAATTAATACACCTTGCCTAGACAGAGATAGGGAGACAGAGATGGAGAGAGAGGGCGAGGGAGGGAGAGACAGAGGGAGGGAGAGTCAGGGGAGGTTGAGGGAGTGAGAGAGTCAGGGGAGGGAGAGGGAGGGAGTGAGAGAGGGAGGGGGAGAGTCAGGGGAGGGTGAGACAGAGGGAGGGAGAGACAGAGGGAGGGAGAGACAGGGGAGGTTGAGGAAGGGAGAGTGAGGGCGAGAGAGGGAGAGTCAGGGAAGGGAGACAGAGGGAGAGCCAGGGGGGTGAGGGAGGTAGAGAGAGGGAAAGTCAGAGAAGGGGGAGAGAGGGAGAGTCAGGGGAGAGGGAGGGAGGGAGGGGGAGCCAGGGCAGGGTGAGGGAGAGTGAGAGTCAGGGGAGGGCGAGGGAGGGAGAGACAGAGGGAGGGAGTGTGAGGGGAGGGAGGGAGGGAGAGTGAGGGGAGGGAGGTAGAGAGAGGGAGAGTCAGGGGAGGGAGAGAGAGGGAGAGTCAGGGGAGAGGGAGGGAGGGAGGGAGAGCCAGGGCAGGGTGAGGGAGAGGGAGAGTGAGAGTCAGAGGAGGGCAAGGGAGGGAGAGACAGAGGGAGGGAGAGTGAGGGGAGGGCGAGGGAGGGAGAGACAGAGGGAGGGAGGGAGTGTGAGGGGAGGGCGAGGGAGGGAGAGACAGAGGGAGGGAGTGTGAGGGGAGGGAAGGAGTGTGAGGGGAGGGAGGAAGAGAGTCAGGGGAGGGAGAGAGAGAGAGTCAGGTGAGGGCGAGGGAGAGAGAGAGAGTCAGGTGAGGGCGAGGGAGAGAGAGAGGGAGAGAGGGTGAGTCAGGGGAAGGCAAGGGAGGGAAAGAGTCGGGGAGGGAGAGAGAGGGAGAGTCAGGGGAGGGGAGGGAGGCAGAGGCATAGGGAGGGAGGGAGACAAATGGAGGGAGGGAGAAAGAGGGTGAGAGGGAGAGAGGGAGAGAGAGAGGAAGACAGGGAGAGAGAGGGAGGGAGACAGTTAGAGAAAGGGAGGGAGACAGTTAGAGAAAGGGAGACAAAGGGAGACGGAGAGAGGGAGGGAGACAAAGAAAGGGAGGGAGACAAAGAAAGGGAGGGAGACCAAGAGAGGGAGGGAGACAGAGAGAGGGAGGGAGATGGAGGGAGGGAGGGAGGGAGGAAGTGGGAGGGAGTGAGGGAGACAGAGAGAGGGAGAGAAAAAGAGAGGGAGGGAGAAAAAGAGAGGGATGGAGAGAAAGAGAGGGATGGAGACAGAGAGGGGAGGTAGAGAAAGAGAGAGGGAGGAAGACAGAGAGAGGGAGGGAGGGAGACAGAGATAGGGAGGGAGGGAGACAGAGAGAGGGAGGGAGACAGAGAGGGAGGGAGGGAGACAGAGAGAGGGAGGAAGACAGAGAGAGGGAAGGAGACAGAGAGAAGGAGGGAGACAGAGAGAGGGAGGGAGGGAGACAGAGAGAGGGAGGGAGACAGGGAGGGAGGGAGACAGAGAGAGTGAGGGAGACAGAGAGAGTGAGGGAGACAGAGGGAGTGAGGGAGACGAGAGAGGGAGGGAGACAGGGAGGGAGGGAGGGAGACAGAGAGAGTGAGGGAGACAGAGAGAGTGAGGGAGACAGAGAGAGGGAGGGAGACAGGGAGGGAGGGAGGGAGACAGAGAGAGGGAGGGAGACAGGGAGAGAGGGAGGGAGACAAAGAAAGGGAGGGAGACAAAGAAAGGGAGGGAGACCAAGAGAGGGAGGGAGACAGAGAGAGGGAGGGAGATGGAGGGAGGGAGGGAGGGAGGAAGTGGGAGGGAGTGAGGGAGACAGAGAGAGGGAGAGAAAAAGAGAGGGAGGGAGAAAAAGAGAGGGATGGAGAGAAAGAGAGGGATGGAGACAGAGAGGGGAGGTAGAGAAAGAGAGAGGGAGGAAGACAGAGAGAGGGAGGGAGGGAGACAGAGATAGGGAGGGAGGGAGACAGAGAGAGGGAGGGAGACAGAGAGGGAGGGAGGGAGACAGAGAGAGGGAGGAAGACAGAGAGAGGGAAGGAGACAGAGAGAAGGAGGGAGACAGAGAGAGGGAGGGAGGGAGACAGAGAGAGGGAGGGAGACAGGGAGGGAGGGAGGGAGACAGAGAGAGTGAGGGAGACAGAGAGAGTGAGGGAGACAGAGGGAGTGAGGGAGACGAGAGAGGGAGGGAGACAGGGAGGGAGGGAGGGAGACAGAGAGAGTGAGGGAGACAGAGAGAGTGAGGGAGACAGAGAGAGGGAGGGAGACAGGGAGGGAGGGAGGGAGACAGAGAGAGTGAGGGAGACAGAGAGAGTGAGTGAGACAGAGGGAGTGAGGGAGACGAGAGAGGGAGGGATGGAGAGAGAGGGAGGGATGGAGAGAGAGAGAGAGGGAGGTAGAGAAATAGAGAGAGGGAGGGAGGAAGAGAAAGAGAGAGAGGGAGGGAGACAGAGAGAGAGATATGTGTGTATGCTCGGTTTGGTGGCTTAGTGGACAAAGACATCCGCTGCCAGGGCCTGTGTTCAACCTCATGGTCACAGGTTTTTTTTTCCTCTAGCCCCGCCTCTCACTGACCACGCCCCCACCGGTGCGGCCCTCGGCCACAAACTACACTGTAAATTTGGCCCCTTAGAGAAAGTTTGTGAGTACCCATGGTTTAGACGATCCAGGGGGATCAGGATTGTCATGTTCCGAGGTTGCCAGAAACTATTCTATCCCCAATAAATGGAGATTCTAGTGGCACTGTGATCTAGCTGATACAAATAGGCTAACATATCCGGTGGGGGTGTGCAGAACAAGTCTGCTACCAATCCCACAGTTATATGTTATCCAAACGTGCAGATCCTGTATATGGTATATAGGAACTACACAACAATATCTCGGCCAACACCAAGGTGAAGAGATAGAGGAGACCACTCCACAACTTGTGATTGAGGAAAGAAAACGACTTATTGTTGCGTCAGAACTAAGGCACTTCTCGTTTTTAGGTCTCGCTCTCGAGACCTATTGTCGTCGAGATGCCTCTCAAGGGAGACAGACCGGGGCACGCGCGGTGATTCGGATCTGTGGACGCGCACGTACAGGCATGCGCGCACACACACACACAGCGTTACTGAGGCCGGCCGGCACGCACACACGCGCATACACACACAGACAGACGCACACGTGCGCACACACACACATGCACGCACACACACAGACACACATACACACACACCGCTGCCCCCACCCCCCCCATGCACACACACACAGACGCACACATAGACACACACCGCCATGCAGAGAAGCCAATAAATACCCTCAGGACCTACGGTCCCCTCCCAGGGGTCCTCTGTACTGCGCCATATGTACTCCTGGGACCTTCTCCCCGTCAGGGCGTCGTACTCACCTCTCCCTCCGTCTCCGCCTCCTCCTCCTGCACCAACAATTGAGAATCCCGGGAAGTCGAGGCCTGCTCTCCGTCCATCTCTACGGGGGTGCAGCTGGCTACCTCCATTTAACTCTCTATTTACACTGCGGCCTGCGGGCACGCCTGTTAGAAGCCAGCCCAGTCTGTCAGTGCTGTCCGTACGTGTGACGTCAGCTCATTACGTGCCGCGTCGACTGTCTGACTCTTCGTCAAGGAAAGTGTGCTGCTGCAGGAGTCCGTTTTAATTTTTTTGGTCTCTTCTGCAAGACCATTTTTAGGTTGAGCGTCAGCTGTAGCAAGGCCTGCTTTAAACACTTTACCATAGTGTAATCTGGCAATATGACCTGCTTCTTGCAATTGGCATTTTGTTTCCTTGGTCCTTATTTGTTCCTGGTCCGATACATCATTTCCGATTTTACCCGGGAGCACTGGCTAATTACTGTTCCCTTACTCTCGTAAGTGTTATTGTGTTATTTGGGGACTACTTGTTTATTGAATTTAATGCTAGTGTGTTTTTGATTTATAGTATGTGCCTTTATTTGGACTTTTTTGTTTACACTGTTTACTTTAATTGGCTTGGTTAGAAATCAAACCAGCTCCAGCAATTGTTTTCTTCACACTCTGCATTTACGTTTATTTTTTGGGGGTGAGACACATGGTTATTGTTCTGTCTAGGCTCTAAAACAAACGTGCTCTGCTGAAGGCATTTTTTTTTAACACATACGGCATTCAGTTTTCATTTTAATTTTCAATGGGGAGAGCTGATGCCAAACGCTGTCTGTGATTCCTTACAACCCCCACTTGTTATTGCTCTCTCCTCCAGTTCCACAGTTTTGTTTTTCTATACCAGTCCAACTCAAAGCAGCAAGTAAAATATTTTTTTATTTAAAACTGCCTGTGTCATGTTGTAGGCGCATGCATGCTTGGTACTTGCTTGGTGCTTGCGCCTGCAAATTACAAAGCCGACTGCATGTACCCTTTTTCCTGTTATTAAAATAAAAGCAGCTCTGTACAGGGATGCTGTACGACAGGCTTTACAATCTTAGTAACGTCAATTGGGGCAAGGGCGAGATATATTGACTTTGCCAAGAGCGGTTTTTAGGTCGAGCTGGAGAAAGCAATGCGAAGCATTGCGTCCAGCGAAGTATCTTATGTTGCCCGTTTCTGGGAATCTGAGACAGGGGATGTGCACATGGCGATTTCACTTTGTGGGCTCACATGCCCAGGCCGGCGCTGTGCACATCTCCTGTGTCAGATTCACAGCCTGCTAGTCTCTCTCTGCTCCCAATCGCATGCACACATAGCCACACTCACGCATGCGCACACACACACATACACCCACACAGGCACAATGCATCAGGACGCACTTACACAGACATACAGCCCCACATATACACACGCACAGCTAACAGACACACAGTCACACATATACATACACACGCACAGCTACACACGCGCACACACACAGCTACACCCACACACGCGCACCCCCCCCGCCACCATCCCCACTAGAACTAAGCCCCACTTACCACATCAGCGCAACTCCGGACTTCAGCCGCCACCGCAGGGCTCTCCCTCGGGCATGGGAGCCACTGCTTCTCTCCTGGCCAGCCACTCCGTGGGCGCGATTTTCCAGCAGGAACCGAAAGTCCCGCCCCACTGCAGTTTTCGTCACGCGCACGTCTTGTTTTAAAGGGAGATTGAACAACTGCATAAATCTAAAATTGTATCTCCCTCACAGGCGGACCCGGGTCAGGTACGTTTTTTATTTTAATTTTAAACCAAATCCCCCGGCCCCCACCCGCGAGTATTGCCAGTCGCCACTGGTTCAGTTTGAGGGGCTTGCGGTGGCGCTGACACAGGTCTGCAGAGTCTTCTGGTGGAAGATACATCCTCGGTGTGATCTCCGCCAGGTTAGAGAGCTGCACGTTCCCGGGGGAGGTCAGTCTTCCTTGTACAATTTTCCCTGCACTTGGGACAGGGACTAGTCGGTGCAGAGACGTCGGTTTCACTTCTGAAGGGTGGGTGCATGCTTGAGATCACGGGATACCACGGGCACGTTGCACTTGTCTGATCACATTCTGGGATGGAAACAAGGAGCCGTATTTTCACTAAAAGCTTCTTGAAATCAGTTATTTCAGTTTAAATGTGAGCTCACCCACATATCACCAAGCCTTCCCCCGCCCCCACTGCAGGATGTGTCCAGGTCATGCAGGGGCCTCCTGCCTTTAGATCAGGCCATCACCTCGTTCCTTGGGGGGATGCATGGATGTGCGTGCACTAGTGCACGCTCATTCCCCCAGATCTACCTCCCAACGTGTACAGCAATAATGAATAACCACCAGGTTACAGAGTAGCGTGCCACCTGCCATCAACACCTGATCAGGGGGTAGTAGTCGCTATATAAATTCAATTACAATACAGTACAACGCCTCCATGTGCACCGTCATTATATCACTTTTCCCTCATTTCCTTTAAGCTCGTAAGGATGTACATCCACCTAAAGATACTATAACCACAGCTCGCGCTATTAACCTTCCCTTAACCCTAATGTTAAAGCGAACTGTAACTCTGGCCTGCCTTGTACCATAACCCTTCCTTTACTCCCGCCGCTCCCCGTAGCCTCTCCCTTTATAGTGAGCACAAAGAGAAGGTGCTGTGGGAGCGGGCATATCTTTGCTTAAAGTGTGCAAGGACACCTTTTTGGTCGCATTGTGGGTAATGGGTACACAAGTACGTGCAGTGCACTTAGAAGGGACACAGGGCGCAGTCACTGGTGCCTTAGTGCTACAGAGCACGGTGGAGGGGACCAGCCAGGCTACACTGGCTGCAGGGGGTCTCGGAAAGTTTGTGTAGGATTGGCGCACCAAGGGGTGTGCATTAAGGAGACACGGACACCTCTTTCCTTACGCTGACCCCGAGGAGAGTTGGCACCTGTTTACTCGCTGGCGCTGCAGACCTGAGGTGCTGGTTGCACATGGCGTGGGCTGTGTATGTTACTAGATAAATGCTTGCACTTAGTCTATGGTGGGGTTGGTGGCACCTGCCTGCATACAGTGGCCGGCTTGCGATGTAGACACCTGCTTGCGCAGCGGAAGGGGCGGGATGGGGACGAAAAGTGTCCTGTGCCATGCTGATGTGACTACACAAAGTGACATGCTAATGAAAAAGACACATGCCTGCACACAGTGGTCTGTTATTTAACCCACACACGCAGGGGCAGGCTAGTGCAGCTGCCAGGCCCTTGCATGCACGTAATGGTAGAGTAGCAAACACCTGCATGCACAAAGCGTGTGGTCAGTGCAGTAGACACCAACCTGCATAGAGTAGCTTTTTAATGGAGTAGGCAGGGCTTTAATTGGGCTGCATCTCACCGGAGGCCTCGAAACGCCTCTATTGGGATCTGTTTTGTGCCCTGCCGAAAATAAAATGACACTGCTAGCAAGAACAAGGAATGGGTTGTTTTGAAGCAGCACACACCAAGACGGAAGCGGCTCTACTACCTTGGGCTTGAAGTGCAGTACAATAAATCACTGAATGAATTATGTTTAATCGGCTACCATTTCTATGTATGAGTGTGTCTCAGTCACCGAGTGTGTTTTAGCCACTGAGTGAATTTGAACCGTGTAAGTTACTACATGTTTGTGTGAGTGATTGTGCAAGTATGTGTGTGTGCAAGCCTGTATGTGTGCAGAAGTAGCTAGGGAGTTATGTAAGTGTGTGTGTTTGTTTTTAGGTGGAAGTGAAGGACTGTGCTGTGTGTATGTCTGGCCATAGCGCCATGGGCACAAATCTGCCGACAGTAAAGAATTTGGGGGACAAGAGAGTGGAGAGTGGCACTGTTCTTTTTCCACATTAGGTTTTTGGCTTGCCTCATGTCCAGCCCATCATGTTTCTTTCCAGTCTTAGTCATTCGACGATGTAAGCATTACAGGAGTTGTAGTCTTTGCTGGCTTATATCAAATAGGCTAACACACCAGTAACAATGATTTCTAGCAAAGATGTCCAGAAATGGGACCACTGTGTCTGCAGTTATATGGCGAGGTGGTAAACCTATGCAGTATTTTTCACATGACTGCCCCCTATATGTAAAACTACACTTGCTACTATTACTACTATTACGGAAACTCCTCACGCTCTTTTCTGAACCTCGCTCAGTGCACTACTGCTTCCTTCTCTCTTCTACATCACCCCCGAACTCTCCTCCCCAACCCCATCTTCACCTTTCTTTCTATAATATGAATTCACCTTTCGTGTCCCCCTCGCCTCATCACATCAGTCTCTGAACACCCCAAAATGTCTAGTTAGCCAGCTGCTCTTCATTCTCCCCCTTCTTCATGGCCAATTGATTTGTTTTGCATCTGCCCCACCACTTTCAAATTCCACCAGCCGCCACTGCTCTATCTATCTATCGCATCACCACAGCATCTCTCAGCACCACCACAGCATCACTCAGGGGCACCACCATATCACTATGCGCTACCACAGCATCACTAAACGCCACAGCATCACTCGTCGCCACCACAACATCACTCAGTGCCACCACAGCATCAATCTATGCAACCATTCAACAACAACTGGTTCAAATATGTTCTCTCAATGATTCAAGCTTCATTACAAATGTCACAAAAATATATTAATATTTCACTTCTGTTCTTGGATTTTCGTCACAATAAAATACACTGAACATAACCATCACAAAAGTTATTTACAAAAGTTTAAGCTATTGCCATTATAAATTACAATAACTTTTATTTAAATATTTATTATTAAAAACATTTAAAAGCCATTGTTATTGGTAATATTAATACATCTAAGTCACGTAAATACAACACATATTGCATTACAAATGCTTAAGGTGTCACATTTGCGAAAGTTAAAACTATTGGCATTGTAAATGACAAAGCTATTAATTTCGCTATTTTCAAAACTAACACATAAATAAATAATTTGTCATTTACAATACCAATGGCTCAAACTTTCTAATGCGAGACCTATTGCATTGCAAATGCTTGTTTACATAATGATTCTGGAAGAAATGCCTGTACGGATTTTGAATAATTGACTAAGCACCTGTTTATGTTTATTTTTTTTATCGTGCCATCATGTGCAACCAACATGCTGCACAGAACTCACCATATAAAACTGTAACATTGCTAAGCAACAGGTGTGACTGGCCCTATGCCTTGCTCAGTGCACACTCACAGTTACCTTTGATCACTCCCATCGTTGTGCACGTCTCACATAAGTGATCAAGGGTGGCTTACATCAGTTCCATACTGAATGAAGTTCTTCCTGCTTGGCAGATCTGGAAGCAACTTGTGCCCTGTTCAATGCACATGCGTGACTTCACACTAGCATCACTAGTGTGTATAATGACCCCCACATAACTCCTCTTGTTTATCAAATCTGAAAGTAAAAAGTTGACTTAAACCACTCATCGCAATGTCATTATGTGTTTGGTTTATGAACTTCTAGCAATTTTTGCATTCCTACATTTCTGTCTCCTTGCCTAATGGGTACAGAGATCAAATAAAAATGTGCTTTAATAAACCCATTTTGCGCTTTCATGGCTATATTGTCAGCATGAAATGAGCGTTGTTGCTCATTTGCAAATATACTGATGGATTTTAATTTTGTATAAAAAAAAAGAACTATAACGGAACTTGATTTAAATCAACTTTGTGGTGAGGATCCCCAGAAAGACTGTTTGCTGCTGTGTTACAGGTATGGACATTTCAGACTATGCTTATTTATAAATGCATGCTTTATTCTTGCAGTGCCTAAAACATCAACTGCTCTGCATTTACAACACAATTGTGAATACTGTTGAAGAATCAAGTGCCTGCATGAAGGGCATGGAACTAAAAGAAGTTCATGGAATTGAGGCAGACCAACTTTTATGTGGGATGGGGAGGGGAGAGTTGCAGGCCTTAAGAATCCCAGTTCTAGTCTTGAGAGTCTGACACTGGAGGACCGGGGTGGGAGTATGGGAATAGAGGATGATCATGTACGCTTTGACTATTGCACAGAGAGGCCAATTATCATTCTGTATGTGATAATTAGGCTGGCAAACAGAATGGTAATGGGCCGATAGTCTGTGCCAGGTCGGGGAGGGACTGCTGGCCATTAGGTTCACAGCCAGAGCAGGAGCAGCCCCCTGCAGTGAGAATTAAAGAACTCTGAAACTGCTTGCAGGGGGACGGCTCGCTCTCATGTCCAGAATTATGGACAAAAGGCGTCCGCAAAAGAAATAATCCGGACAAGAGGCCCAAATACCATGCAGTCCATGAAATTTACGGGCGGTTGGTCACTCTATTTTGTACATCAGGATGAATCACTGTAGCTATGTGAGGGGCTGTCGTTTACTGTTCGAGGGGAGTTATTGCTTCTAATGCATGATTATTTGTTAATGTGTATGGGTTTATGTGTTGAGAAAGCTGGAACGAAGCGAATGTGGTTTGTTTGATGTTGCCTGGTTAGATGTTTGCTTTTGGAAAAACAGGGTTTTCCCTTGGAGGGACATTGAGGTCGCTTTGAATGATGTACAAAATAGATTGCATGACAACCAGGCAGATGTTGAGATGTCATCGGATTCGTCAGCTGCTTTCAATTTTCAATAGCTTTTCCCATGTTCAGAGGAAGAGAAGCAGGGCAGGGAGAGGCCTTTCTGGTATTGAGATTGAGTTTGTTACCCTAAAAGGTGATTATCTCCAATTGCTTACATTCAATGTAAGAGTGTTCCCCAGGGTTCATGTCCATACAGCTGCTCCATGAGCTATGGCAGATCATACCATATGTTTTATATCTATGCTGATCAGAGGCGCAACTAGAGCCAAATTTTGAGGGGGGTGGCTAAGAAAAAATTTCGGGGGGGTCTAATTCTTCCAACAATAGGCGGAGTGGAGATGCAGGGGCTCTAAGAAGGGGTGAAAAAACAACAAAGCTTAATTAACCACATGGCTGCTAGGCGTTTTCCCGTCCTGCGCTGAATAACCAAAATCACCATTATTCATGACGAGCTGGCCTTGTCATCCGCGCACGGCAGGTAAGCGCCATGACGAGCCCAGCTCGTCATTAGCTTCGAAGGGGTTAAGAAGCAAATGGTCTTTTAAAGACTTGTGAAGTTCTCAGATGCGGCTGTGTGTGTGCCCGGAAAGCTGTCTCAGCCCGGGCTGCCACACACAGCAGGGGGGGGGACTGAAGCCCTTTGAGCCCAATGAGCGTTGCACGCCTGATGCTGATACACAGTTAGGAGGTTGGTTGATGATTCTGTGGCACATCTCACCTGTTTCAGGCTATTTCTTGTGACATTGAATTTAGAATGTGATCAGCTTGGCTAAGCCTTAACAACAGAAACTGACTACTTGATTGGTGGTACTCACCACTGATTATTGAGAAATCAGGCATATATACTCCTTTATCCCACCAGTCACAATGTAGGGATTCCAACACCAACTAAATGTGAGAATACCAGTCCTTTACCTCAGCTCTTCTTTATTGGTACTGCCGCATGTGAAGAACATGCATATCTTATCCAGAAGTTACAAGAACCGTTTTTGTACCTTTAACCTTACTTAGCTGAAGAGCAGTTCATCTTGGAAGCCTGTGCCATTTTTTAGCCATAGTTCTACTATTACAGATGCTTTATGTTAGACCTGTCATCATTAGGGTGGCCTTCTCCCAATCTTTATGCTTTTTACATCCACGTTTTGCTGTATCTGTTTGTTGGCCTTAGGACACTGAGGTCCTTACCACTACTAATCAGTGCTAAAGTGCATGTGCCTCTTCACTAAACGTGTGTAATTTGTGTGTACATGATTGGCATGTTTAATTTTCTTGTAAGTCCCTTATAAAGTGGTATTCCATATACCCAGGGCCTGTCAGTTAAATACTACTAGTGGACTGCAGCACTGTTTGTGCCATCCACAGAAGTAGCCCTTCAAAACTGTCTCAGGCCTGCCACTGCATTGCCTGTGTCTGCAGTTTCCCTGCCACTTCGACTTGGCATTTAAAACTACTTGGCAAGCCTTAAACTCCCCTTTTATTACATATATTTATTTATTTTATTTATTTGTTAAGCTTATAAGGCGCACAGCTACCCACAAAGTGTTTCCCGGCGCCATGACGGAGCATACAAAAGGCAGACACCTTGCATAGTTGTTACTGATCAAACAGCCAGGTTTTGACATTTTTACGAAAGTGCGAATAGTTATCTTCTTTGCGAATGTGGGGGGTAGTGTGTTCCAGATGGATGGACCTAGATAGGAGAATGATCTTCCACCCACTCTGGAAAGTTTAAACCTAGGCACACTGAAGTTAGCTGCGGATTGAGATCGTAGATGACGAGCAGGTGTATACGGATGTACTAGTGCTTGCAGATATTTGGGGGCAGTACCAACTTTTATCTTAAACACGTAGCTCAGGGCTTTGAACTTAATACGGTTCTCCACCCTGAGCCAATGTAGATCACGTAGATGACCAGAGATACTAGAAGTTTTTGGAACCCTACAAAGCAACCTGGCAGCCGAGTTCTGAATTAGCTGCAATCTACGCACCACAGCCTTGTTTGACCCAAGGTAGAGAATATTCCCGTAGTCAAGTCGAGATGTGATAAGAGCATTAACTACGGTCTTTTTGGTAGTAGTGGGTAGCATCCAAAGGATTTTTCGAAGCCATTTCAAAATGGTAAAACATAGAGCCGCTACTTTGCCGGTTTGTTGGTTCATGGACAAAGTACTGTCTACAATGACCCCAAGGTTGCGAACATAGCTGGTCGGAACAGGAAGCTTACCCATTTGAGTGGGCCAGTGGGAGGTATTCCAGAGGTCTTTGTGTTTTCCTAGAATGAGGACCTCCGTTTTGTCTCCATTCAATTTTAACTGGTTGATGGTCATCCAGTTGCAGATATCACTAAGGCCTTGTTTCAGATGCGAGGGAGCCAAAGGACTGGATTCAGAAAGAGAGAAGATGATTTGCTAATCATCTGCGTAGGTCATAAGAGTAAGACCCACTTTATCTGCTATGTCTGCTAGGGGCTTAACATACAAATTAAAAAACAAAGGGCTAAGAATTGAGCCCAGGGGTACACCGTGGGATGAAATAAAACTTTTTGAGCACGCTGAGGCTGACATAATTTGGAAAGTGCGATTTTCCAGAAATGAACAAATCCACTTTAGTGCTTCACCACATATACCAGCATTTTCCAGTGTATTTACCAGCCATTTGTGCGAGATGGTATCAAAGGCCGCACTAAGGTCTAGTAAAATGAGGGCCACTGTTTGGCCGTCATCAAGGAGTTTACGGATCTTTCCGTGACTCCCAAAAGAGCTGTTTCGGTGGAGTAGCCGGCACGAAAGCCAGACTGTGAAGGATGAAGGGAATTATTAGTTTCTGTGAAGTGTGTTAAAACAGAGTGGAAATGTCTTTCAAGAATTTTTGAAAAAACTGGTAGGAGTGAAATAGGTCTATAGTTGGCCAGTACTTCTGGATCAGCCATCGGTTTCTTCAATAAGGGATTCACCATTACATGTTTCCACAAAGCAGGTACAGTGGATTGTAGAAAAGAGGTATTCAAGGTGTCCAGGATTACCTCCAAATGTGGAGAATCCAGTTGTTTTAGAATATTTATGGGAATTGGATCCATAGGGGATCCAGATTTAATATTATTTAGAATGATCTTAAAGTCATCCATAGAGATGGGAGGCCAACACTCTAAGGTGCCGTAGAGACAGAGGTGGTTTCAGTTTCTACTTGACTAGTAGTGTCGGGATTTGTGCTACTTATTTCCAGGATTAAATTATCAATTTTTCCAATGAAAAAATGGGCGAGATTATCACATTGTTGCTCATTTAAAGGTTGAGTAATTGCAGTTGTTTGAGCACCAGCCAACTCTTTGACAATATTAAACAAAGTTTTAGGTAGATTTGTCGCTTCCATAATAGTTTTGGACACATATAAAGCTTTAACTTTTATACAGGAGGCGTGATAGTTATTTCTTGCTTTGTTATATGTCACCTTCTTCTCGGGTGAGTAGTTTTTTCGCCATTGTCTCTCAAGTGCTTTACACTTAGACTTTTGAACTTTTAATGAGTCATTATACCAGGGGGCTGGGGGACGATGGTTATTGACTTTTGGACCTCTTGGAGCAGGGTGCTATGTGAGTAAAAGATTGGACATGTACCTGATTGTTTTACATGTCCTAGTAGTGACAAACACCCAAATTCGTGTTTCACTACTGTGAGGCCTGTTCATCTTATAGGTTGACATTGGGGATTCCTTAAAATATCTTTACTCTGTAATTCCTGCTTCTAGAGGAGTAGCTGCTTCATGTTTTATATCTTTGGATTGGTAATGACAAATCCTCTTTACTGGTAAAGTTGGATTTCACATTACTAGTTTAGGAGAGCCACTTTTAGAAAGTGGACATTTCTCTGCACTTACTGCTCTGTCTTACAGCCTGTCACCAATACACATCTGGGGTAGGGTCGTTATATTCGAAATAGGTTCCAAATATAGGCGCAGGTAGCATTGCAACTTTTCACCTATATTCTTCCCTATATTACATACGTAACGGTTCTTAGGGACTGACCTTTTACCTAGATACGACACTGCATTCGGAACGCAGGTTTTTCCCTAGTCCGAACCTCATACATTATGCATGAGGTTTTTTTGGGAGCACAGTAGGACTACCATCTCCTGTATAATATATCTGTATAAGGATCAGGCCCGACCTCATCCTTTAGGCCGACCCAGTAACACAGCAAGGTAGGGCCCTTGGGGAGACCTATGGGTATATATACATCATGTCTCGCTTAGAAAGACAGAGGAGACCAAGACTTCCCGGCTGACACACTGACCAGAGACGCTGAGGTTCCTGCATACAGACACACCAGCTCGCAGTGGTCTAACATCCCTTCCGGGGTGTCCAACTCGAGACCAGGATGGGGTCCCATATTCTCTCATTCTCAGGTAATGGGGTTGACTAGATCCTAGAGAGATACTTTGCATAAGACCTACAGAGATGCTAGGTACATTTAGGCACATCTAGTTAGGGAGGCATCATAGGAGTACACACTTTTTATCATGTATTTTATGTACTGGTATATATATTCATGATTACTGCAAAATGGTAGAACTCTACCATCCCTTTACTTTCGTAGTACTGCTAATCATACATCTCTGCTACTGTCTAATGGTTGTTACAGCTCATCTATTCTACACTAGAATAACAACTGTTCAATAAATTGTTATTGACAAACACCCAGTATGTTTATTCTGTGTTACTCTGAGACAAACTAAGTGAGCACAAGTGACTGAGCGAAAGGTAGTATATTGTTTCCACAATTCTGAGTGATCAGGGTTGTCATGTTCTGAGGTTGCCAGAAACTATTCTCTCCTTGGTAAGAGGAGATTATAGTGGCACTGTGAGCTAGCTGATACAGGCAGGCTAACATACCTGGTGGGGGTGCACAGAATCAGTCTGCCACCAATCCCACAGTTTATGTTATCCAAACGCGCAGATCCTGTATAGGTTATATAGGAACTATAGGACATGGCGCCGCCAATGTTGGTTAGGTACTTATTTAACAGTAGAATCTGAGTAGTTCAGTCATGCTATTCTCAGAGACCTCTACTCACAAAACACCAGAGACGTTTGGAGTGGGTGGGTACAAACTCCTCCACAGCTGAGTAGGCAAAAAAACCTATTTTATTGGCTTTAGGTTAATCAAGCTTGAAGGACACATTGTTCCTAAATTGTGCATAAACACCTTACCTTAGTTTCCTTGAGAAGTTATTGAGTGTTCTACACACAGTGACTAACAAGGAACTAAGGGCCAGATGTAGGTGGCCAAATACCGGTCGGTAACGGCCGATTTAGTCCTTTACCGACCGGTATTTGGAGTTTAAGATGTGAGGGGCTTCAATTTTCCAGAATCGGTAAATTTACCGATTCGGTAAAATACCGAATCGGTAAATTTACCGATTCTGTAAATCTAGATGTAGGTGGCACTGAAAACAGTGCCACAGGCCCCTAAGAATTCGTTATTTACCACAAAATATTATTTTGTGGTAAATAACGAATTCCAGTGTACATGCACATCTGTGCATGTACACCTGTGCCATGTGTGTCACATGGCACACAAGCCAGAATCAGGGGTGCTACAGGGTGTCAAAGGGACATCCTGTCCCCCTTGACAATTCGCTAATTTTACTGAATCGGTATTTACCGATTCGGTAATTGACATTGATTCCTATGGTCCTCAAGGCCCATAGGAATCAATGGCAATTACCGAATCGGTAAATACCGATTCGGCAATTACTGAATCATACCGATTCTGTAAAAATTACAGATTTTTTCCCTACATCTCATTTACCAAATCTAGAATACCGATTCGGTAAAATTCGGTATTCTAGAGTCGGTAAATGAGATTTACTTACATCGGGCCCTAGATCCTTTACAGCAAGAACTGCCCCTATCAGAAGATGAGGAAGATGCAAACGCAATACAGATTGCGCCAAACTTTAGACACACAGTCACCCTGAAATTGCTAGCACATGGAATAACAGCTAAGGGTGGCACAGTAGCTTTCGTGATTGAGGCACACGAATCATACAGAACAGAGGTATTTTATTCGTAGGTTACATTCCCATCAGCAAATGCCAGAACAAAACTATTTTACTCCTACACAGAAGGAGATTCACCAGCGGAATACTATCAGTTTGAGGACATTGACGTTTCGCTCACGTACCAGGAACCCTTATACTGGTTTAAAGGCGCCCTACCCCACTTAAGAAAAAGAGTGAGACTCGGCCAGCTCGGAAGAGAAGGGGCACCATGGCCAATATTAGCGGCCTACATACAATCACCTGACATTGAAACAATGCCAGTAGGACACTTATTCACACAACACAAAAAAGTTATAAAAATATACAGAAACTTGATGCAATACGTCATGAGGGTACCTACAGTCCAACCAGCAATAGTTGCAACAAATGAAACTCAAGCTCAGGGTACAGCAACTAAAATCACACTACAAACATTTACACTCAGAGATGGGCAAAATACCCCAAAAACGTGAACAAATGCCATTCTGGGTAGCTCAGAAAATAACAAAGCTAGAGGCAAATACTACCCGTAGGAAAAACACAGAATGCTAACAACCTGCTTGCCCATGGGGATAACATCACAAGTAGATGATTGTACCACTTGGGGTACAGTCTTTTCTGCCATTTATACCAGGACTCATGGTATTCCATCATTAGAAGTGATACCAGATGTATTGAGTCAAATATTAAAAACAAGTATGGAGCAGAGCCTTCTCTAAACTTAGGGATGAAGTTACTAGGTAACTATACCCATGTATCAGCCATAATATTAGCTAATATTAAAGGGGAAGCAGCATCAGTGGCTTTCCGCCAATGCCTAAGGGAGTTCAGTCCTTTAGAACAGGAACACAAACTACCGAAATAATTGAAACTGCATATGTAGAATTAGGCAGAGACAGTTTGGCTGGGAAAGCTTCAAAACCACAACTGATGGGCAGTCCTGAAAAGGACACTTCCGAGCAGATACCTGCTTCAACTAAGAAGAAATGGGACAATAAAAAACAACAACATTTTAAAGGAACCATATCTCAATCTAGAGGTAGATCTCCTCCACAGGAGCCCTCCGAAAAGAGGTATAAGATCAGGAATAGGGATAATATTAGGAAACCTGTCAGGTATCAGGATACTGATACACGTTCCTCTCGTTCCTTTCAGGGTTCATTGAAAAACGCAGAGCGGGAAGGACGGTCAGAAAGACAAGAAGAGCGCACAAAGTTCAGAGACAAGCAGTACGCTCAAGATTACACTTCTAAAAAAGAAGAGAAGCCACAGTTCAAAAACTAGAGGACTCAACTGCTGAACGGGGATTGGGCTCTGACGGTGGTAGACAGTGCGGCAGAAGTAACAATAGCTCAGCAGGTCCTGGTGGAATTTCTGGTGATAGTGGACTTGAATGATTATATCACAGTAGAAACACCCGATACTAGGGTAAGTGTCTCACATAAAGTATATGAAATAACGCTACAGATGGAGGGGGACAAATGTAGAACAGTGAGAGGTCTCTTTTGGGAGAACCTGATGTTTGGCTGTGACATTTTGTTAGCTGAATGAGATTGCCCGCCAGCATTCATCATGGATTGCCCTAAAGGGGAAACAGTAATTCTACCGCCATTCTCAGATTATATTCCCAGGCACTTGCAGCATACATATGCACAGGAGTAGCCCAGGCTCCTGCATTATACAAAAACCATGTTGGATGGGATGAGGATTCGACCCACCACATAATTCCTTTAAAAAAGACTCCAACTACACAGAGGCAGTATCCAATAAAATAAGAAGCTAAAAAACAGGTCAGGGAGATTTTTAGATCAACTTGAATACCAAGGGGTGATTGAAAATTACACCTCGTCAATGAATAATCCTTTGTTTCTGGTCATGAAACCTGACAATTCATATTGTCTAGTTTTAGATTACAGACATTTGAACACTTGTACTAAGACATTTGCAGTCCAAAATGCACACAGTGCAGCATTAATGAATAACACTGTGCGGACAACATACAAAACAACATTTGATATCTCAAATGGATTTCTTTGCCAAAATATATCGACTGAAAGCAGGTATTTAACAGCATTCTCATTGCTAGGGTCCTAGCTGCAATTTTGTTGACTCCCCCAAGGGTATAAGAACAGCCCGGTGTTATTTTCGGCCAGAGTAACTGAGTTACTTCAAAAATTGGATGAAGAGGTGTTGTCCTATGTGGATGATATTTATCTCATGGATGATGACCTAGAGGAGCACTTGAACAGAGTGAATGCCATAATTTTGGGATTTGCTTCTGAGGGCTACAAATTCAACTTTAAAACATCAAAAATTGCCCACCTCAGTGTCCTGTTTTAGGATATGAGCTTTCAAGTGAAGGGAAAAGCCAGCCAGACAATTTTTTAGAAAAATGCATGCTGCTCCAACCTCCAAAATCATTAAAAAATGTACAATCAATCCTGGGATTCCTACATTTTGGTAGAACATACATTTTAGATATTGCAAAAAGAGTAAAACCTTTCTATGACTTAAGAAAACCTGATTTTTCAGTAAGACAATGAACACTTTGTTCCTTACACATGATAGCTTCCAAACACTTACAGACATGCGTAAACGTAGGCAACCTAGTGATCCGTATAATTGCGGGTCAATCTGGGTACCCCTATTTGACATATAATGAAGGTGAAACAGTACCAATTACAAACAAATCACATTTGTACACAAATGCTGAGATGCCCTTTGCATCTACAGAAAAGATTCTGACAGTAGTACAGACTGCTGTAGTGAGAGACAGAGCACTGGCACAGGGGAAACGAATAATAGTAGTAACTCCAGTTCCAGCCTTAGAAGCTGTGACAAAGGCAAGCGTTCCTAATACTAAAGCCTTACATCCGAGATGGATACAATGGGCTTATTCTCTCACTACAACAGATGTAGAATACAGGCACGACCCAAATCTAATACACAAGCATTTCTGCAATACGAACAAGAATATCCTCTACCAAATGAAATAATGTCTCTAGATCAGTATGAATATATTATTTAAGTGACGGATCTGCTCAACCGGCCATAGGGAGTAAGCAACAATATAGCTCAGCATGTGCAATTGTTAAAGGTTGCATGCAGGATAGAAAGTTCCATCCAAGTTGCACAAAAAGGCAAACTCTAGGAGACTGCACAGCACAGCTGGCAGAGTTAAAAGTCTTGATACTGGCACTGGTAATACAGATCAAGAATTCTGCACACTAATTGTGTGCGATTCCTTTTACTGTGTGCAGTCATATAATGAGTACTTGCAAAACTGGGTTCAAAATGGGAACAGGTAGTGAAGTTGAAAACCGAACTAGCGAGAGCTCACTTGATACATACACTGAGTCATCAGCGTGATGGAGTTCACGTTGAAGGGACTTCATTGGCTGATGAAGCCACAACGGGGGCTGTACGCACGGCTTCCGTAGTTGCAATAACTCGTTCTAAAAGGAGAATAGGCGGTGAGTTTATGGTGGCTGTCATTGCTTCATGCAAAAACTGCAAAGCAGTGCCAAAAAGATTTCCACTCAAGTACTCCTACAAGTTAGATGCCAAAAACATTCCATTTGCTGAGAGTCCTGCCGTGGGGGACAGAGTAATTCCAAACATGGATTGTAGGTTAGGTGTAATTCTAGCAGCACATGAAGGGATAGGTTCTGCACATGCAGGAGTTACTGCAACTGTTTCTTTATAGAAACTACGCTTTTGGTGGCCTGGATTAACAATGCAGACTGAAGACCATGTCTTGAAATGTAACATCTGCCAGCAGATATAAGGTTCCACCATAACACGTCCAGCGCAGACACCAATATTAATATCTGACAAACCACTAGCGTGTGTTTTCTTGGACCACTGTGGCCCCTTACAAAGAGATGGGGCTTACAGGTATATCATGGTTGCAGTGGATCCCTGCTCAAGATTCCTATGGGTGAGGCCCCAACGCTCGACTGACGCTCGAACTGTTATAAAAGATTTGCCAGTCTTCATGGGAACATGCGCAATTAGCACATTACATTCTGACCAGGGCCCTGTGTTTAGCTCTCAGGTTTACATGGAGGCCGTGCAAGGATTGGGTGTAGCATTGCGGTACTCCTCTCCATACCATCCCAAGGGAAATTCAGTCGAGGAGAGGAAAAACCGAGACTTAAAGCAGTCTTTAACAGCTAGAGTATTAGGTACGGGTGAGAGCTGGGTAAAACATCTGTATGGAGTGCAGCTGGCTTTGAACAATATGCCAAGAAGTTCTCTAGGCGGGGTCACTCCATATGAGATCCTATTTGGGACAAGAATGTGGGTACCTGATTTTGATTGTGAAGGTGCAGTGGTGGATGATAAACCTTTTGACAGCCATGATCATTTGGCTGTTTTACAGGATCTAAATGAATCCAGGACACAGCAAAGTAATGTCCACCTGTAGCAGACCACCACTGGGGAAGTCAAATCAGTCACAGCAAGACCTGTCTGGATCTTAAAAGTCTGGGTTCTGGTGAGAGAGAAAATAGTGGACAAGAAAGAATTAGGGCCATCCTATAGAAAGCCTGTACAGGTCCTAGCAGTTGAAGGAACAAGAACTGTACTTCTACCGCCTCTTGCCGGAAAAAAGGAGAAAAGGTTTGTCTCAATTGACCTAATCAAACCACACTATGTGACTGATATTGAGTAGTAGGCCACGTGGACTCCAAAGTAGCATACGCCCTCCTCGAGCTACAATTCAAGAAGTTCAAACGGAAAGACTTATCACGTTCGAAGATTCCCCTGTACGAAATGATGGACTATGCAATAATGCTATGGAACTCATTCCTCTTGAGCCTGAAGTTCATATTCAGAATCTAAATGAAAGACAAGTTTCAATTCGACCAAATACAGATGTCTACATCAACATGCCTCAACAAGAGCAAACTATGATTTCCACAAATCCTGATGTAATATCAACAATTGATCGAACTGCTTCTGGCTACTTCATAAAGTTTGATCGTTTTCTTTGGATCCAAGTGAACCTAAAACGATGCCAGCCTAACAATCACTCAAGCAGCAAGTTAAAGACTTTCTGAACTTTCTTAAAAAGACTTACCTGAGGACAGAAGTTAAAGGAGTAAATGAACATAGTTAGAACAAAGGTGGAAAGGTCAATAGTGTAAATGGGTGCATCCAACACATAGAAGATTATCAAATTTCTCACCAAATCTAATTCTCCCCCACTTAAACGAGTAAAATAATATCGCATGAGAGGTCTAGCCAACCGTGCCACTAGAAACATAAAAAAACGTGACCACCTTCAGGAAAAGTAACTTGCAGTCTCAGGGTCCCTAACAGGTCAAATCAAATGTAACTTTAATACTCCCAGAATTCAACTATAATACAATTATTGAGACACTTGATGCCTTAAATGAAGCATTTAAAAACCTTCATAATCATGTGAATGATATAATGGGCACAATTCAATCTAGATTAGCAAAGGTATAAACTAGAACTGATTCTTGCCTGGAATTGTTGAGAATCGTGTCTATTGGACAAATAGGTACTGTCTACATCCACCTGGAAAAGCTACTATACCCCTTCTAGAGACCCCACAACATGCCATCCCCGTAAAAGATCTTACCACTCTTGCACGCAGAAACACAGGCGATAAACCCAAGTCAGGACGGGAGGCGGACAGTCGAGGGCAAGGAGTCCATGAGTGAAATTACTCTGTAACGAGTCCGCGGGCATTAAGACCACGACCCAATAACTATCAGGAGGCCCTAAACGAAAGCTTTGGTGATCGTTTGGACCTACCGCCTGCAGCATCCCTGTATGTAATAGTTCTGACTAACGTCCCGCTCCTTTCTATTGACAAGAGAGAAAGTTGGATCTCGCTAAGGAACAAATCCTTAAACTGATTAGGAGGTAGAACGGGGCTAACAGAGTATTTATTTCAAGATTTCAAGATGGCCAGAAGAGTAAAATGCATAGGGAAAGGAAACAAGAACCAAAGCGGGGATTGTGTGGTCTTGACTTTTAGAAACCCTCAGTTGGTAAATGAAATACTGAGGCAATCTGGGACCTCAGTTAACCATGGTAGTAGTATCATTACCCATCCTTTGGGATATTTTTATCACCCTTCACTCACAGGTAATTTGATGTATCAACTCCCCAACTACCAGCAGACATCATACTCCCCTAAATTTCCAATTCTAACTTCTAATAGGTTCCAATGCCTATCGACGTTGGATAGTTTAGATTTACTTGATGCGGGGTCACTTGTAATGGTACAGGAGAGTGTACAAAAATGTATTTGGTAATGAGAACAACACAACAGGTGTTACAAAAATCAGAGTAAAAACTCCTGATGTGAGACCTCCTCTGTTACCACAGGCAAATCCGGAGTCGGTGACCAGTATTGTGAGCATTCCCTCTATAGATGTCAACCTACAACTCCAGGGTGAACTAGAATCAAGTCGAATTGGATGCCTGTTCTGGAATGTGGCGGGTTTACGGAATAAAATACAGAACACAGAATGGTTGGCCTTTGTAGATGGATATTGAATTGTATGCCTACAGGAGACATGGCTAACTGAGAACATCCATATAAATGGATATAGGACATATTTTACATCAGCAATTCCATCGAATTATGGGAGAGCGAAAGGGGGCCTGTGAACCCTCATATCTAATATGTTACAATTTACTAACATTACCTTTGTTGCCAATATTCAGTACTATCAATTATTAGTATGTAACACAAAAGGTCATGCTGATCTGGTTATAATTAATTTCTGTAACAACGCCACTATGACAGGGATAATGGATGTCATACATGAGATAAATAACAACCTCAAACATACTGGGGTGGGCGATGAAATAACAGATCATTTTATGGGGAGGGGACTTTAACAAACGCTTATGTAAGGCCTACGTGGATAACGTATGTGGAGTGACTATTTCTGAGGGTGTTGAGCAGCCCACACTTCACACATAGACCCTTGGGTAATAAGTTAAATGAAGTAATTTGTAAATATGACCTCTCTTTTGCTAATAAAATCTCTATACCCTATGTTAACCGATCGAAGACCTTTAATGGATCAATCAACAATAGTATTATTGACTATATTTTATTACCTAATAATTGCAAGTGGCAAACGTTCAACTTCCATACTCACTCTATATCCTTAAGCGATCACTACCCCTTAAGCCTGCAATTATCTAGGACACTGTTTTTTACAAAAGCAAAGGCTATAATTATTCCTCAGGTAGAGAGTATTGAACTTGCTCGCCTCAATGGATATACGTTACGTTGGTCCCAAATAAACCCAAAGACCTCCTTAAGCAGCTAGTATCTACTAATAGAGAGCAATTACATTTATGCTTAAACAAAAACACGTCCCCTAAGGAAATTATCTGAGCTTTCCTGGCTATTACACAGGGAGTAAAAGAGAGTTTATTAGTCAAACGAGGAAAGTCAAACAAGATGGAAAAGGGCTGGTTCGACTCTGCCTGCAGTAAAGCCCATAAACGCCTAAAGGAGGCCCTGCATGAATCCCCAAGGAATAAAAGTTAGGTCCAACAACACAGAGCAGAATATTACAAGGTAGTTAAGATGAGGAAAAAATATTTAAGGGAGACATTGCAGGACTCCCTATGTGAGGCCAGTACTAACAAAGATTTTTTTTAAAAAAAATATATCTTTTATTGAATTCACAGGAGGAAAGAAAACGTGAATGTTACAACGTACATATTTCTACATCTTCAAGGATGTCTGCCGTGGTTGCGGGACGTATCACACAATACAGAAGTTCATCACTCCATATATCATAACAAAGATTCATCACAAATGTTCCAGCCGTGTTGGCTCTGCGAAGGAGATGACATTATAAAATAAACATCGAAGGAAAAAAGGAAAGAGGGGGGGGTTGTGATCATCTAACTTGGAGATGTGGTGCGTGTGTCGTGTTGGGCCAAGATGCCCTGTCGTACAGCGCCAAGATGCTCCTTGGAGCGATAGTATGCGCTCTATAAAAACTATCTTACAATTACAATTACAATTTACAATTGGGGGCATATCGATGCATTGGGGGCTCGTGGGTGCCATTGAATAGTGACTATGGGTGTCTGCCTAGTGTTGGGAGGGCGATGGGTCGGTGGCGGGAGGTGCACGGCATGTGCAGAATGGTAGGTGGGGTATCACCATGGCGGTCAGGGTGGGGTGCCGTCGATAGGTGCTTTGATGGCATCGTCTGGGTGGTCGTGTATCTCCCTGTCGGGGGTACCAGGGTTGTGGCCCTCACCCTCTGCTCCGTTCAGTGCCTCCTGGTCTCTCCTAGAGGGGGAGTCATTTGAGGGGTCCCTTACCATTTGGCATTCCCTATGGAAGGAGCTTAGCGTCTCATCCCATAATGTCGCGATTGGGAACTGTCGCAGTCCTGCCGTTTCCTCATTATGGAGGGTGATGCTTTCTGCTCTCGCCCAGTTGTCTAGTGAGGTGCGCCAGTGTTCCATCAGGGGTGGGACGGCTCGCTTCCAATGTTTTGTGAGCAGCCTTTTGGCCGTAAGGAGGAAAAGGTCCCAGAAACGAGAGGGGACTTTATTATGTTTGGTCCGCTTGTATAAGCCCAGTAGGCATGCCTCCCATGTGTGTGGTATCGGCATGGCTGTGCATCGCTCTAGTATCGATAGCACTGACCGCCAGTAGGTCTGAATCTGTGGGCACTGCCACAGCATATGCAGCAAGTCTGCTCCCTCCAGTGCACATCTCTGGCAGCTAGCTGCGGCGCCCGGGAAGTATTGGTTAATTTTGTCAGGTGAGAGGTACGCTCGATGCAGTATATAAAACTGGATCAGCTTGAAGCGCGCGTTGCGGGGACGTTCTTGGGGCCTGTTAGTACCATTGTCCACTCCTTATCCGTCCAGTCCTTTCCCCTGTCAACTGCCCATTTGTCAAGTAGTGGTTGTAAAGTGTGCTGTGTGTGCGACAACAGTGCTTGAGTCAGCCAATGCACCACATGTGTGCCGTTCCCCATGACATGTAGGCACTGTATCAGTTGATGTGTAGGTTGTTCCTCAGTAATGTTTCCCCACCGTTGCGTGTATGCCATAACTATGGAGGCGTGTTGTAAGAACTGCCCTGCTGGGAGTCCTGTGTCGCAAGCCAGTGTCGCGAAAGGTATCAGGGTTCCATCAGCGTATAAGTCCGCCATGGTGTCCACTCCTGTGCGCGTCCAGTGTTCCAGCGCTGCTTCCGTGACAACGGATGTGGTCTTGGGGGTGCCTAGGAGCGGGAGCGCTGGGGCATATGGTTTGATGTGTTTTGTGAGTCTTAAGCTCCTGGCGTAGCATTTTACGGCCACATCTACATGTAGTTTTGATGTTTTCTTCGTGTGTGTCAGGGGGTGGAATAAGGAATGTATCTGTGTATGGGACAGCGCATCTGCTGCCGTGGCCATGTCCTCTATGTTTTTTCCAGCGAGCCAGGCAGCTACCCACTGTAATTGTGCAGCCAGATAGTAAAGTTCTAGTTTCGGCACTGCGAGGCCACCGTTACTGACTGGTGTATACAGTTTTTGCAGAGCCACTCTGGGTCTACCAGCGTTCCATATCAGGCCTCTGACCATGGATTCTAATTCCTTGAAAGTGCGGACCTGGACGTATACCGGGATGTTAGCAAAGTAATATAGGAGTCTGGGTAGAACGATCATTTTCGTCAACGTCACCCTGCTCGTCACATTGAGTGGGAGGGTCTTCCAAAAGGCAATCTGGGATCTTATGGACGTTATGGCGCCCGTCCAGGATATCCTGAGGTGTTCTGTATATATATGTATTCCTAGATATTTGAACGTGATGTGGTGCCACGGCAGCTGTTCGCCATTGATTCTAATTTCAGGATCTGGGGTGTCGGGAGCGAATGAATACGCCTCTGATTTGGCCCAGTTTACTTTAAGGCCTGACATGGTCTCGAAGGACCGGAAGATGTCCGACAGTTCCAGTGGTAATTGGGTGCCAGTACTAACAAAGATGATAGATCCTTCTGGAGGATAATTAAATTCTCACACGGGAATGCGGAGGGACAGCCTACGATTGAGGCAGCAATACGGGAAGAAGAGTGGATTAACCACTATGCCAACATCTATTCTGCACCCCCTGTAACTAATGAACGAGACCAGGGACAATCCAATTACGAAGTGATAGTTTTACCTCATACCTTCAATATTTCTCCCTTTTCTTTGGAGGAAGTCACTGCCGCAATGTTAGCAAATAAAGGCAGTAAAGCCCCTGGTCCGGACGCCATACCAGTTGACCTTTATAAAGATAATATCAAATTGTGGGCTCCATTGCTAACCCAAGGGTTAAGAGCTAGTTGTAAAACGGGATTCTTGCAGACTTGGGGATAATCAATTATTATCCCTATATTTAAAAAGGAGACCACCTAAGTCCAGCTTGCTACAGGCCAATATCTTTAATAGACTCCCTAGTGAAGGTAGCGGGTCAGATAGTGTTGGACAGATTACAACAGTGGGCAGAATCGCACGATAAACTATCCGACCTCCAATATGGCTTCCATCCCGGAATTGGGACTATTGAACAGAGTCTTAATTTAAACCTGATTATCGGCAAATCTGTTAAGATCAAAAAGGGGCAGTTATACAAAACCTTTGTCGACCTTTTATCGGCTTTTGACTGCGTAATACATGATAAACTTTGGCAAAAACTGATTGATATGGGGGTGGAAACATCTTTAATTGGCTTCTTACGAGATCTATATATGGGGTGTAATGCCAAGATTAGATTTGGTATTAATGGAGAATGCACAGACACCTTCAGTGTGGAGAGAGGGGTGAGACCGGGATGCGTCCTGGTCCCCTTCCTGTTTTCTTTATACATTAATAGTGTGGGGGAGGAATATGAGGCTGCAGTAAAAGATCTACCGCAAATTCGTTTGAGTCCAGTCCCGGCCCTTCTCTACAATGATGATGCGTTCTTGATGGCCCGTACCCCGCGTGCCCTGCAGTCATTGATCAACAACTTTGTAGAGGATACAGAGAAACTGGGGCTCAAAGTCATTCAAGCCAAGACATTCATCATGACGTGTGGTAAAAACAGTAACAAATGCAGAAGTATAGCAATAAATGGATCTAAAATAGGATTTACATAGACTTTTTTCCTACCTTGGAGTTCTGTTCAATAAGGAGGGGTTGTGGAGGAAGGCCAACAAAAATAGAAGGAACCTATTTACCAAGGCATGTTGGGCCCTGAGATTTTTTGCCAAATGTTTGGGAACAATTCCCCCAGATCTGATTTTGAGGGTGTATAAAGCAAAGTGCACCAGTGTCGCTCTCTGTGGGGCCGCTATATGGGGACATAAGACATGCGCAGAGCTGCAAACAGCAGAAAACAAATTTCTTAGTTAATTATTGGAAGTACATCAGTATATGTATTACATATGTATTACATACAGAACTTGGCATCCCCCACTTACAAATATAATTAAAGTTGTACTTATCCTACTTTGGCACAAAATATGGACATCAGAATATACAGCACGTAATAGATCACTGATAACTGATTGTCTTAAATCAACTCTATACCTGGCCATTCCATGGATAGCGTATGTACAACGGTTCTTCAAAGACATGGATCACCCAGAATATTTTGAGAATCCAGAGACGCTGAAGACGATTAGTAGAAAAACACTGAAAGAGGAAGCAAAGGTACACTTGGAGTACCTTGACTTGATATCTGAACTCCCAAAACCCTCTAGGGCCTATTTATGAGCCCCTGCATCACTTTTGCGCCACCGGTGCTTCACTTTTTGTGATGCACCAGTGGCGTAAAAAATGCACCATGTTGTGCCATATTTACGAAGTGACGCATCTAGGTAGATGCGTCACTTCGCAAACCTCTGTGCTACATTATACCTGCGCCAGGTATAATGTATGCAGGGTGGGCGTACCCCCGCAAGATAGGGTCGTAGGGAGTGGCCCAGCGACACCAATGCATCAAAACCGTGACGCAGGTCCTTTCACATGGGCCTTGCCCCATGTGAAAGGAACATTGCTGGAGTTGCGTCAGGCTTCCGACACAACTCCAGCAATGCACCACTTTTTGCACTGACAGATACGTCAGTTATACTGACGTATCTCTCCTTCCTTGCGACATGATGCGTCATTTTGTACATATGACGCATCATTGGTGTCGCAAGGAGGGCGCACTGAGAAGTGATGCATCGCTGCTTTCACACAGAAATGCGCCACTTCTCGTAAGTGAAGCCCTACATTTTACATAATCAATTGATTTTAACTTCTTTTTTTAATCAACCTTATCTTAAAGACGTTTTAAATTTGAGCCACAGATTTGTCCTCACACATCTAAGATTAGACATATTCCATCGATAATGTACTTTTCCAAACATGAATGATTGGTCATTAAAATTGACAAACTGCCTATGTGATAGTAGGATGCCCCAATGCACAACGCACCTGGTTCTTTTATGTACATTTTACTCGCAGCAAAGGAAACGGTATATTCTACCCATTTTAAGGCAACAAGGTTTTACACAATGCCACCCTGCATATTTGTTTTTATTAACTTTGCCCTCCCTCGAAATTTGTCTTAGAATGTCTTCTTTTCCGAGGGCTGCTTTCTATGTCAGAAAACGTATGATTTTAAATAACAAATAAATCCTACTGTGAATTATAACCTAAGTGCATGTCTAACTATTTTTACATGATTAATTATATTTTGGCACATAGGATGGGAAATATATACAGCTATTTACAGAAAAGAAATGGACTATATAGCACATTTAATAACCAGGAATATCCCACTGGCAGTTAACTGTTTATAACTCGAATCGATGGTCTTAAAAGTATTGTTCTTAATGTTTATAATGAAATGTTTTTTATGGGAACTGTTTTTAACATGTTTAATTGCCTTTATGGATGACTTTTTTCTATGACTCCGAATAAAGCAAACTATGACTATGACTATGACTTGTGAACACAAGTGGGCTGTCCCTAGTTGAGATTCCTACTGTGTAACCTGAAATACATTGGGATGACGACGAGGAAAGCCAAGACACGGATTAGCGCACACTGCAGCACAATCCGGTGTAAAAAATCCAACACGAGACTAACAAAACATTTCTTGGATGCAAACCACATAGAATCAGACCTCCGCTGAGTAATACTGGAAACAATGAGGAAACAAAAAACTGACATCAGCAGACAATTGCACATCAGGGAACAACGCTGGGTGTAACACATCGGTTTGATGAGGGAAAGGCGAACACAGGCCTGAAAAAGTCCACTTTTGTACCACCAATCCAAAACATATCTTGCAATGTTCTTGCATTTGAACAGGCAGTATTAAAAGAAGTGGCAGCAATCGACTTCAATAACACCAAGGGGTTTCAGAACCTGACCAGAAGAGAAAGGACAGCACTCCAGCAACTCAAAAACAACTGTGATAAAACCAGTGGACAAAGGTGGGGTGATAGTCTTAATTAACTACACCATGTACAGGGACGAGTGCCTACCCCTTCTATCAGACACAACAAGCTATGAAGTACACCGGAATGACCCCACAACACGGATTATGAAAAAAATCAGAAGCATGGTCAGTGAAGGCTTAACGTGTGACTGGATCACAAAACATGAAGCTGAGTACCTCGTAAACACCGAACCGAGAATACCCGGGTTCTACACCTTCCCTAAAATACACACAAATGGGACGCCACCCCCAGGCAGACCTTCAGTGTCAGGCATAGGTTCAGCACTAGAACCTCTATTGCAATTTTGCGATTGGTTCTTAAAGCCCATTGTACAGAAATCCCCGTCATACTTAAAGGACACGAAGGACGTCCTATGCCACCTGAGGGATTTGGAGACCAATACCGAGGAATACATTGGGATGACGATGCGGAAAGCCAAGACACGGATTAGCGTACACCGCAGCACAATCCGTTGTTAAAAATCTGCCGCACAATCCGTTGTAGAAAATCGAACACTAGACTAACAAAACATTTCTAGGATGCAAACCAAACAGAATCAGACCTCCGCTGGGTAATACTGGAAACAATGAGGAAACAAAAAACTGACATCAGCAGACAATTGCACATCAGGGAACAACACTTGATGTATACACTACGCACATGGGATACAGGCCGTAACAATGACATCCAATGGTTACAGCTAGCACAGTGATGTAAACATAGTACCGTGCCCTAATACTGGAGAAACGTTATAGCCACGTCCAAAATGGTCAAGTCAAGTCAAGTCAAAGAATTTATATAGCGCACTACATACCCAGAGGGTTTCAAGGCGCTTAGGAAGGGGGGAGGATTACTTGTCAAATATCCACGTTTTAAGTTGCTTTCTGAATGCTAGGTGGTTCTGGGTAAGGCGAAGGTAAGCGGGGAGTGAGTTCCATGTTTTAGCAGCCAGGTATGAAAAGGATCTGCCTCCCATGGTGGACTTGTTGATGCGAGGTACAGTGGCGAGGGCTTGGCTGGATGAACGTAGTTGGCGGGAGGGGGTGTAGAAGGACAGTCGTGAGTTGAGGCATTCTGGACCGATGTCGTAGAGTGATTTGTGTGCGTGGGTAAGCAGTCGGAAAGTGATCCTCTTATTGACGGGTCTAACACCTGCACCAAGCACACACCTTGTTCCACCAACAAGCGCCTCCACTATACACACTTTTTTTTAAAAAATGCCACACACACATGTCGAGACTAATATGGTTACCTTATTGGGAGTACCCTCCAAAATACATGGGACACAGCAATAGAAAAACCAACCCTTAATGCAGGCATTTCCATGGGTATACATTTTTAGCTTGATAATAACTGGTGCCCTCTCGTGTCTGAAATATACTGGATCTTATCAGTATTGACTGTTTAGAACAGGAAGGGTTCTTACCCATCCCGCATATACTTTATGAGAGGCATAGAAATATCCTGTTTTGTGTTTTTTAATCACTATAACACCCACACGGGTAACAAGATGGGCGCATGAACCCACAGCATGCCACACGGGTAACAACATGTGCGCATGCGTCCGCGGTACACCACATAGCCGCTACACACATGCGCACTCAGAAAAGGGAGCTTGAGGCGCATGCTCTAGAAACACTACCACACGTGCAGAAAGAGGAGTTTCAAAAGCGCATATACGCTAATGCTCTCTAAACCCTTGAACCACAGACACGCCCCATCAGGGAGGAGACGGGTCAGAAAACAACGCCCTCAATCAGGCAACCAGGTGTAGCCCCAACTGTACACCGGACCTCGCTCAGTTGCCAGCGATTACCTAACAATTAGCAGACAATACGCCAGAGTATAAAAGACCGCTCCCTTCTCACCACTATTTATTGGCAGGGAGGTGAAGCGGACGACTTTAGGACAAACGGCTGGAAGCGCTGAAGATGACAGTAAGAGTGTGTATGAGCTTAATAGGTGAATGGACGTCATATGGCACTTATGGTGCACTTCCACCCCTCCCATGAGGAATGCACCTTTTAAAATGTTATTTTTATTTAGATATACATCTGTGTGGATATCTCCTTGCTCACTATCATGGACCTGATCCACCAACAATTGGGCTATGATTTTATGTCTCATTTTTCAGAATGTCATACTAGGATCTTCCACCCACAACCTACCATGGAGCGAATAGGATAGTGCCCTGGGGTAAGCGGTGAGAGACACGCCTCTCTCTCTTCACTAGTGTGGACATGTATGAATGACACGTGTTTCACCTAGAGACCACCATGCATGCTTCTGTTTGTGGTGTTGTATGAAATGTAACTTTACAAACTGGGTACTTACACTTTTTGGTATGTATTTGTTTTCCCCTCTTTGTCTTCTTTTCCTACAGGTTGTTTTTTTGCAAGAGTACTACATTCACGGGGTCATTGATCATTCACAAACCCCGGCCTCTAGTGGTTGATCCTTTGTACAATTAGTGTATAAAGGCGGAGCCCCCTTTTTCAACATCTGGTCCTGACGAATGCTATGTACCCTCCGGGGACTATAAAAGTAGAAACATGTTGACCATATTTAGCACGGTGATGGGATAATTAGCCCCCTAATCACCGCTCACTTCTTTTAACACCATGCAGTTGTTCCTTTTTTAAATAACTTTTAACAACTGTAATGGTTTTTAAACTACTTTTCACAAACTCACGGGCCTCAACTAGGGACAGCCCCACTTGTGTTTACATATCGTATTGGAGGCTGGCTGGTCCCTAGGCCCTATGCCTCTAGTTCCCATCCCTAGTTAACAACTAGGGCTAGTGTGAGTGTATGTATGACTTTCCTGGTGACACCTTGGGTAGAACTTTGGATAATCACTTCGATACCTTTCTTTCTTTTCTGGGTAGGCTTAGTAATAGTTTTTAGCATGCTTGTTAATGGAAAATACCTTCGACAAAGCTCTGCAGCCCAAAAGGTGAATTTAATTTTAAAACCACATCAATCATCTCATCGAGAACAAAGAGACTTGTCATCAGTGAACATTACAGCAGTTCCTATACCTGATGGTATAGTTTGGGACAAGGTTGATTTCGATATATTTGGCCCGACCGAACTTTTAAAAATTCCTCATTTATTTAACCCCTTGTGTGCTGATGACAGAACGGTTCCGTCATCAGCTACGGGTGAGCTGTGCTGATGACGGAACCGTTCCGTCATGACTCCGCCCGCGCAAGGCGGAGTCAGCACAGGCGGAAAATACGCCCCGCACACAAGGGGTTAAAATATCATTGAGTGATATAATTACCTTTAGTACATTTTCCGATGATTGGTACTTTAAAACTGTAGATCATGTCTGATTTAGAAAAATCTGCTGCATTTTCTAATAGTGAAACATTGGAAAGCACATCAGATTTTGAAACAATGTATTGTTTTCAACATTATGGTAATCACTTTTTTTGGGGGGAAATTTTTAATTTTGCACAATAAATCAAGACATTCTCCATTAAATCATGTTCAATCAATGACCGCATTTTCTTTACAATGATTCATATTGGTTATTTGAATAATCAGTTCATCCCATCTCATCATATTTGCATCAGACATTTGTTTTCCACCTCCTCCCAACCTACTATAGTTTAGTCTATCTGGACCGAGTATTGTCCCTTTTTCCATCATCATCCCGGGCTAGTGTCTGGGCTAGATTCTGTTTGCGGGGGTTTGCATAGGTATCCTCTAAATTTGTTCCACTTCCCCCAGATCTTGATCCATTTCCTGGGGCATCCCCTGTGTGTGAAAACTGCCCTTTCTGCCACCATCGCCTCATCTATATCATTCCTCCATTGCTGGTATGTGGGCAACACATCCGTACCCCAGTTCCTAGCTATGTTTCTTTTAGCAATTGTCATCCCCTATGTAGCCCAATTTTGCAACTGCAGATTCTAGTCTGTGGGTTCCCACACATGCAGGAGACATCTCCTTGGGTTCGGCAGGACCTCTGCCCCTCCCACTTGCGATATCACACTCATGATTTCCCCCCAGTATATTTGGATCCTTGGGCATTCCCACAGTATATGGTAGAATGTACCCGGGAGTCCACAATTTCGCAAGCACAGTGTGTCAGGTGCGCAGCCTATTTTATGTAGTGTGGTGCGGAAATAGCACATGGGGTGGAGTATCTTTAGCTGTATTAGTTTAAGCTTGGATGGTATCGCCCCTTCGCTAAGTGATGCCAATGTATCCTGCCAGTCTGAATCTTCCATGTCGCCCACATCCGTCTGCCATTGCTCCCTTAAGGTCATTGTCGGGTCTGGTAGGTTATTTATAATCTTACGGTACGTCTGGGAGATAGCCTTTTTGTCCATGTGGTCAGTGAGGAGTCTGTCCTCCAAGGGAGCGCCCTCCGGTAATTGTGTCTCTGGAGGAATGGCACTTGTACGTGCATGTCTGATTTGGGTGTACCTATATAGTTTGGTCCCTGCTAATTCGTATTTCTCCTGCAGTGTTGCAAAGGGAATAACCTTCCCCTTTGACCATAGGTCCCCTATTTTGCTAATACCAATGAGGTCCTATTGCTTGAAGCCCTTTGTGTTGGACAAGTTACCTAGTTTTTGGGTCTCCCAGAGGGGGGTGGCCTGCGTCAGCACTCCCTCCCAGCCTAGTGCCCGATGCGCCGCATGCCAGATTTTGATTGCATGTGCCGTGGGGCCTGTGAGTGTAGTCTTCCTTTTGGTAGTGTAGAGGGCTTTCATTAACTGGTTCGCAGGCAGAACAAATCTGTCCATACGAAAGGCTGGTTCGTCCTGCGGTGCATGCAGCCAGTGATTTATCACCATGAGTTGTGACGCCCAGTAATACAGTTTTATGTTAGGCAAGGCAATCCCTCCATCATACCAACCACTGGTCAGCTTGTGTTGTGCTATTCGTGCTGTCTTACCGTCCCATAGTAGAGCGGAGACCTTTGCTTCAATTGCTTTGAAATATGTGGGGGTGACCGGGAACGGTGTGTTTTGAAGGGCATATAAAAATCTAGGCAGGGCCATCATCTTTAAGAGGGCCGCCCTGCCCAGGAGTGTCAACGGGAGCGACCTCCAATGTGTGACGTCCTGTTGAAATTTTATTAGTGGTTCATTAGGTTTTCGTCTATAAATAATGTTTGTTGTGTCGTGGCATATATTCCCATGTATTAAAATCCCCGAGTTGTGACCTGCAGCTCACATCCCTGCGAAAGCTGTGGTGCGGGGCCGTATGGTAATCACTTTTGGCATAAATTTGCTGATCCTAGAAATGTGTTCACATACCATCAGTTGAAACACTGTCCAACACCTCCGAAAGGCAGTTCAAAGACATTTACACAAAAGTTTCCATATTTTTCAGGGTTTAATATGTCTGACCCAGCCTCATATTATTATAAGGTTGCACCAACATCAGCACAGAAAAATATGTTAACAAACACCAAACAGATTTACTCTGCTTCCTTTAATGCCCAGTTGTCTGAACAAGGTTACGACTTATTGAAAGACACCATAATTTTAAAATCAGTCTGGGGAATTAGAGAATGGCAAGTTCAGCGACCGGAAACTTTGTTTAGTGCCACGAGACACTGCAACAAACGTCTTGATTTGGACTAACCAAAACCAAGGACTTGAACACACCTCGGCTGCCAACTCCATCACACACCGAGGATAACGAAACTTCACAGAAAGAGATTACATTAGATGACATCATACAATACAATATATCAGACCCCGATTGGTAAGAATAGTTGATTTGGTCCGCAGACACCAATAGTTGTCAGGCGAGATTCACAAGTAAAACAATATAATGGGGGATCCCAAGTGTACAAAAAGAGCACCACCTCCCACTGGAGGACATTTTCCAGGGGTGGCTAGTGTAGTGTTGGGAGGAATTTGTCCCAGTTAATGTGGTAGACTTTAGTGGGGTTACCCTAGTGTCCCTGGGTGAGATGATTACTAAGCTCCATCTGCCCTCAAATACTGCAAAGTATAGGCAATGGATCACCATCATTGGGCAAGATGTGGAGGCTCTGAGGGATACAGAAGCCAGTATGACTATGGTAAGGAGTCAGCTGGTTTCCCCAGAGCAGGTAATTCCAAATTCTTTCCACTAGGTTGTGGTGGCTGACAACGGAGGGGGTCACTATCTTGTGGTCCTGGTTCCATTTGAGTGGGGGAGAGGTTCAGGTCTTCTGAAAGTTGCTGTGAGCCCTCCCATGCCTGTGGACTGTTTGTTAGGTAATGACCTTGAGAACCCTACCCTGGAAGGAAGTGGAGCTCAAGTCTTGTGTAGAGATGATTGGATTACTTGATTGGATCTGTGCTACGACAAGGTACATGGCTGCCAAGGAAGGGAGTCAAAAAAGGCTGGAGCCAGGATAAATGGCCCAGCCAGCTGGTAAAAAGGGGAAAGGCAGGGGGCTTGTGAAACCTGCACCTGAATGTACCTCTAGTGCAATGGATAGGGACCTGCGTGTGGTTCCCCTGGAGTCCACTTAAGAGGGCATTGGTCCCCTTGGTGACCTGCCTGTCATTGCTGGATAGCATGTAGAAGGAGAAGCCACCAAGGAGGAGTTCTGTAGGGCACACAGAGAGTGTCAAACCATTGAGGGACTGAGACAGCAGGCTTAAACCCAAGCAGCATGTGATTCTTCTGGTAGTCACCATATTTACTGGGTGGACAGCCGATTTTACAGTGAGTCTAAGGCTCCTGTGCATGGGTCAAGGGCCCTGGTGGTCCCTTAATGCTACAGGGCCTTCCTACTGGAACTGATTTAAGAGCTAGCCCTGGCAGGACACCTGGGCCAAGACAAGACAAGACCTTTGCATGGCTTGCCCAACACATTTATTGGCCCAGGCTCAAGACTTTCTCAGATATATCCTGAAAACTTGTGTTACCTGCCAGTCTAGTGGGAAGACAGGGATGAGGCTTAAAGCACACTCAACCCACTACCAGCCATTGGCACACCCTTTGAGAGGGTGGGCATTGACATTGTAGGGCCTATGGACCCCCAGACTGCTTCAAGTACATCCTGGTTCTGGTGGATCATGCCACTAGGTACTTAGAGGCAATCCCTCGGAAGACCACTACTGCACCCACAGTGGCAGGGACTCTGTTGGGGATTTACACCAGAGTGGGTTTCCCCAAAGAAGTTGTGTCTGACAGGGGCACAAACTTCATGTCTGCATATATGCAGTGAATGTGAAGGAGTGTGGGTAACTTGCAAGTTCTCCACTCCTTACCACCCAAAAACCAATGAGCTTGTTGAGAGGTTCAACAAGACCCCAAAGGGCATGATCAGAGGCCTTGAGGAAAAAGTGCAATATCCTCTTACCATACCTGATGTTTGCCTACAGGGAGGTACTACAGAAGGGAGTGGGCTTCAGCCCATTTGTGCTTCTGTTTGGGCAAAGAAGGCTAGGAACAATCTCACAGGTAAACTCCCCAGGATGTAGTGTGCTACATGCTGGCCTTCAGGAGCCAAATGGCTATGTTATATAAGCAAGCTTTCAGTAACTTAGAAGCCAACTTGATGTCGTGAAGGAGTGGTATGACACAAATTATACCGCTCTGGATTAGCAACCTGGTCAGAAAGTGTGGGCAATGGAGCCAATAGAGCCCCAAGCTCTCCAGGATTACTGGACTGGCCCATATGATGTGATTGAGAAGAAGGGGAAGACCACCTACCTGTGGATCTCAAACCCCACCGGGTGCTGCATATCAATTGCCTCAAAACACCCTTTGACAGGTCTGAAGTCACTGCGCTCCTTGTGACAGATGGCCAGGAGGAAGAGGACAGTAAACCGCTTGTTGGGAGAAAGATGTGTATGTGGAAGAGACGGACACGTACTGCTCTGCACAAGCTACAAAAATTCAGGCATCTAACTAATATAACATGGAGGACATTGTTGCCAATACAAGGGAAAGCTTCCAATAAAGAAGCTCAACATCCTCATACATTATTGTTGAAATACGGCGATATAAAAAGTAAAACTTCTCATCGACATCTACAAGGAGTTCTCCAGCTGAGAATGCACAATATCTAGACCAGTGGGTAGACGTTTGTCTGCATACATTCTGTCAAATAAATAGGCTTATAACAGAGGGGACTAGCATCTCCCAGTTACGAAAAATAAGAGGACCCCTGTCCACTCACCTTAGAAAAATATATAAAAAGATTGGTCCTGATGAAGGTGGTAGTCATGTATATCCAACGAAACGTACGTTGACCAGATTACGGGAAACTCCTCGAGGATAACACCAAAGTGGTGCACACTGCGATTTATTCAATCCGCTTGACTGATATTGGTGTATATCATAGAAATGAACAGAGGCCCTGCTTTCCCCACCTATTTTTCGTGTGTGTGATTGTTTCATTTGTGAGAATGTGGTGTGCTTGGTGAGATTATAAGGTTTGTTCCCATTGGGGGTACAAGTATGAACTAACAAAATGTATTTTTATGTCTTTTCATGTATTTTATCTGTAAATAATACACTTTGTATTTGTTTAAAATGAAATGTTCATATTGAAACTTTACAAAAAAGAAGAAAAAAAATAAGTTACAAAAAGATCGATATGCATAAAATTAAAAAAATGATTAATAAACTGTACAACTTGGTATGGAAAAGACTGATCATTGTGGAATAGCCCTATTGTTGAGCCCTTGCAGGCCACTAGTGAAGTGACACAGGTCGGACATTAGTATTTATATATGTGATTTTGTTTTCTTTCCCCCGACTCTTGGACCTAGAAGTATCTATAGGGGGTACCGTTCTGCAATAGTTGAGCACTGTTTTATATGCATACTCTAAAAGGTAATACGTTGAAAAGTATTGCTTGCATTTTTATTGTTTTGGTCTTGTTTTAGTTACAATGCAATGACCTATTTTTATAAACCTGTGTGGAGGCTTTTTTGTGGTGTATTCATTGTGTCACTGTGTGGGTGCGCCTTGCATAAATACTTTACCCATTTCCTCTTCAGTGTAACCTGACTGCTGTGCCAAGGTACCAGAGGTTGAGCACAGGTAAAACTTTAGTGTGTATCTTACTTACCCTGACTAGAGTGGTGGTTCCTGCCTGGCCTGGGTGCATACCTCAGCTAACCAGGAACCCCATTTCTAACACTTTACATTCCAGATGTACCAAGTACCTTTAATTTCAGCTCCATTAGATACTGAATGAAAAGTTCTCTAAAATCACATCCACTATTAAGAGAACTTAAACTAGACCTGTGCTCCATAGCCTATACTTGCTACCATTTACGTCTCAAAATATATTAAAGTTTACAGTGGAAATTAATTAGAATATGTGAATAATAGGAATTTGGTCTATAAGTCAACAAAAAAAGGCTTATGATGCCCACAGATGGCTCTCAAGTTCAAATCTCTCTGGTATGACCTGCAGGTCACAAGTTTGAATACTGGTAAAGCCAACAGAGCTGTCCATTGTTCCATAGGTTGGTAAAGGGAGCATCATTACACTGAGTAATATTACACCTGTTCTTAACAGCACTTAAAAGATAGCAAAAAAGGCAGTAAAGAGCCCAATCCCTAAAGACAAGTGGCTATACTAAGTAATGTTTTTATTAAGGTGTCCAGGTTTGAGCAGGTGCAAGCACCCTATTTTTGAAGATGCTGAAGCCTTTAATCATCTCCCACAAATTGTTAGTCCTCTTTTATGAAATGAATCACAACTTATCTGTTATAGGTGCTTTTTTCCCTTTCTTTTTTATTGTCCAGCAGTAGGATGACCTTTTTTGGAACACCGCGCTTTATAAGAATAGAGCGGAAATGTGTTGACTTTTATAAGCTGGGCATTCTTTTTTCCAAGAGATCTTCATTCAATATTCTGTTTTCCTTGGATGAGACTTTTGCATATGAGCCTAGAACGACAACAGACATCTGCTCGCCTCAATATGTTTAGTCTCAAAATATCTTCGAGAAATAAATATTCTTTACACTGCTCTTTGCTCTAAAGCTTCTAAAGGTGGAGATCAGAGATGGCTCATTGGTTTGGGCTTTCTTCACATAACTCCTTTTCTTGTGAAGTTTTCTGTGGAGCCACTTTCCTCAACAAGGGGGTGTTGTACTCTCTGTTGACTACAGCGACCCTCTCTTTTGGGCACTACCTTTAGGTATTACCAATCAGTTTCATGGTCATGTGTGCTGGCAGTTCAATCGGCTTATCAGCTCCATATTATCCATTAAAGACAGAAAGGGACAAATGACAATACTAAGCACGGTAACAACCCCTTCCCATTACTGAAGACTTAAGTGACACAAAGGGCGTACAACGGTTTTGAATCTGCAAACGGGTTTGCAAACCCGTTTGCACATGCAAAAACCAATAGGGATATGTACCATACCAAAATAGCTAGTCGCAATTTATTTGCGACTCGCTATTTTGGAATTGCGAGTCTCTATTAGGAAGGGCCGCTCCCTTCTTAATAGCGAGCGCAGCCCCATGTACAAATGTTTTGCGACCGCAATTGCGGTCGCAAAACACCTGCAAATTACGACTCTCGTCAAGAGGGTGGCAATGGGTCTCAAAAGGGAAGGGATCCCCAGTGTACCCCTTCCCTTTGGCAAACGCAGGGGAAAATACTGCTCTTAAAAAATGTCACGAAAACGTTTTTTTTGGTTTTTTTTTTTAATCGGGCTGCATTTTTAAAAAAAATGCGTAATTTAAATGCAGGCCCAGCAGGCCACCATACCTGGGAGGGCCTGCCATTCCCAATAGGGTCTTAAATTGCGAGAGGCTCATTATTATTCATGAGCCTCTCAATTTGCGAACCCATTTTGAATTGCTAACAGTGTGTTACACACTGTTGTACATCCAAAATTAGCACGTCAGAAATTGCAAGTCGCAAAAGACTCAAAATTTGCGAGGTGCTATTTTGGGCATCATACATCTGGCCCAAAGAGATTATAGGCTTACCATTCGTCAGGCCTTTATTCACTCATCTGCAACATCACAATGGACAGGACTTGGAAATCACTGAAAGACGAGATTGGTCGTGTTTGCAAGACAAACTTGGGTATCACTGACAGTCAAGTTTGAGAATCACAGAAATATGAATGTAAAGCTCATTGGCGGATTAGCTTACACGCCACAGCAGATGTGTGCAGATATCTGTCAGACAAACTTGGACATTGCTGAATAGAGAAAGAGGACAGCAGGTTTAGGGCAACAGCACTGTCACACTTTTGTTTAACAATCCAAGGTAAGTTGCAAATTAACAAAGAGAGTGGACCTTTTTTGGTCTTTTTTTTGTTGTCCTTCTCTAAAAAGGAGTAGGGTATTTTCCTAAAACATCAATATACACTTGATGTAACTCTGAGTTGTGTCACTCAAATCTTCTATTTGTGAATTGACCGGCGAAGTCTATTAAAGACCACTAGATCATCAGATTTCTATGAAGGCAGGAGGTTCCCTAATGACCAGATTCTGTTGAATTGATTCACATTGCCCATTCCTGAAGCTAACGTAAGTGCACACCAGGAGGATTGGGCGTCATACGCGTTCTTCTGTTGTTCCTCCAACAAAAGTCAATCGTCTTTACATACCAATGATGTCGCAGTTGTGACTTCTCCAATGCTGTGTGACCCACCATGTGGTGTCAGGGAGAAGTTCTGATGTTGAGATGCTTAATGAGTTGAGTAGTAATTCTGCCTTCCGCTCTATAATTGTAGGGCCTGCCAAAATCTTTACCTTTCATATAAGGTGAACACCAACATTTTGCCATGTGATGGAAATATGCTGAACATACAAGTTAACATTTTCTTCTGAGGCTGAAGACGGGATGGAGACAAATGAAAGATGAGGTTCACACATAATATAAAATGTGGGGTTGTTGTATTCATCCATAAGATTGTCATGTAGATATGTCGGTGTCCAGGGTGCTCAAACATGAGCTTTTGTGCTAGCATCTGTCAGTCAGGGTCTGCTTATGATTAGGAATCCATGCAGTATCCTAAAAATCTCTAAGAAGCACTAGAGGGTCCCTGAATGTCAGAATGTAGGGAGAAGAAAGCAGGGAAAATCAAATAAAACACAAAGGACACTTCTCCCAGATAAGCAATTTGATATTTGGTAATACATCCAAAGTAGAATTACAATTGACTCACAAACCAATGGTTTTCTATTTTTATTATCAAAAGTATAAATAATTGTTATAAAATATTTTTTTGATTTCACACTTATACATAAAAACAATACCCAGCAATATATTTAGGCTCACCAATTGTAAAGGAGACCCACTAACTATAAGGAAAACAAATAACATATTGTGATAATCAATTAGAAGAACATAACCAAAGACAAAACAAATTATTCAAAACACATGTACAATGAACAAAAACAATACTAACAAACCAATACATACATACACCAAATTACAAAACAATGTTTGTTCAATTGATTAAATACTTAATTCAATCCAAGGTAGAAAGCGCTTGAATATAGAATCACTGTTGTCATCTTTGCACTGAATATGAAAGTTATATTGCCACTGGTGTATTATTTCTCACATTAAGTACTTGATAGAAAACATATATGCAATTTAAATCAGGAAATTCCATTACATTATTTTGGGAGGAGCCACCTGAGAGCATAATGGTTGCCTCCAGAACTATGACAGAATACTTTCTTTCTTACATATTATGGCTGAAGGCTGAAAACGTGAGAAAACAATAGGCAATGGGAAATTAAGTGAGAGCATTTGGGAAGAAGAGTCATATCTTCAGTTTCTTCCAGAAATACAGAACATTGGGCCCTGATCGTAGAATGTGAATAATGTTATTTCATAGATGTGAGGCAAGCACCAAGAGTAAATAGTCTCATGTCCTGTGGCAAAAGAAAGGAACTTTAAGTACATTTTCTAAGACTGGCCAAAGGGTGTGAGATATGAATGTAAATAATATATTGTATTATGGCATTTGTCTAGCACTTACTACTCCTAAAAGGGGAACTGGACCACATATCCGTATGAGTAGCACACTACACAGTGAATTGGAATTGGATTTTCTTTGTTTTGAGCCTACGTTGAAAGTGTTTCCATGTTCTGTGTGATGACTATCGAACTCATATGGTTATTGCGTTATGAGACTATAAGTTTGTTGGAGTGGCGGATGAGGAAGTGTGGGAGGTAGATACACCTTTTTGTGGTTTGTGGAATGCTGCCAGCTCTGGCTATCTCTTCCCTTCTCATTGCTGTGTTAGTACTTTTATGTTCTTAATTCAGTTTTCTATGCTGGCTGAGGTGGGAGGTTGTCTGTGCTGGGATGTTATGAATCCAGGAGTGGTAACCGATGTAGAGAAAAACTGAGGGGTATCCGAGATCGGCCTGTACAGACTGTCACACTGTTACTTTATATGATCGTTTTTATGAGATGTCAAGTAAGGAGATTTGCCCAAACTGCCAGGTCAGGTCTTCTCGGTTCAAGGAAGACCTGGATTGGCAGTTTGGGCTGGACTGTGCCTAATAGAGCAGGGTCAAGACTGATTATTACATGGCAGGGTCCAAACTGAGGTGGCATGGTGGGCAAAAGAACAATAAATTGGAATGCTACCCTGAGCGATTGCCGGTGCTTAGAGTCACTGCAGCCATTCCTCCCATCACCTTTTGTGTGTTTGATGAACCATATAGGGCCCAGGTTATGTGTTCAAAACCTTCATTTCCCTTTTTGGGAGTTAAAGTTGCTTTAATATTGGTTTAACATACCCATCGGTGACTGCTGGGGCCACAACAATTTGCAGCCGCGGTAGCCCCAGTGGTGGCCGGCATGGTTCGCGGGTGGCAGGGCAGGTGCAGATGCGCGGGGGAGTCGCGAAGGGGGGATCAGAGGGGATAGGTTAAAAAAATTATAATAAAAGAAACACTTACCTTGTCGCACGGGTCCCGCATCTCTGCTCCTGCTCTCTGAGGCACAGGAAGCACAGAAAAGGCTTCCCTGACCAATCACAATACTGTAATGCAGCATTGTGATTGGTTAGCACCAAGGCTTCCCTGACCAATCACAATGCTACAATGCAGCGTTGTGATTTGTTTTGAGCATCCTGGTTCGACGCTCAACCAGGGAATGGGGCCTGGACTTGTTCTCCACGCAGGCTGTAATGTAGCCTGCATGGAGAACAGGGAAAGTGCGCATGACTGGTTTGGGCAGCCCGAGAGGGCCGACCAGTCATTGCGCACTTAGGAATGGGAAAACCACTCCTCCCATGCTCCGAGAGCAGAGCAGCCCTGCCCATCCGCCCGCCTACAAAGCAACAGGAACAGGAAACATAAAATGATAATAACTCAAAGTTATTATTATTTTATGTTTCCTTTGCAGTGCACTGCTTAAAAGCAGTGGGTCAATGCTCCTCCGCCATAACAGTAACCCTAAACCCAGGAACATACAATTCCTATTATCATCAAAAAATTAAATGTGACAAGGAAACATATGCATGTATTACTTGGCGAATTCTTAGTCGCAGAATGTCGGTTAAAATATTATTAATAAAATAACTAAAACGCTTTAAATAAGGATCGATCAATAACGTTTTGCTTTCTTATCCAGGCAGAGCCGAGGCAGCACACAGCTACTGTATGCACCGGAAATGGAAACCTCTACACCCATTTCCTACAGGATCAGCGAAGGCGCCTCTAGAAGGGAAGATGTGTCCTCTCAGAATCTCCCGAAATACTTGAAACGCCTCCACTGTTTTGCTGAAATGTTATTTTTAATCTGTCTACAGTGATGAATGCGGTCAGGCGCTTTGGATTAAACGGTTCAGCCACTAATGAACATCTTACAGTAAATCTTTGTTGACACTAAAAAATATGCGCTCTCTGGCTCTGCAAACAAATCTATAGGATTAAAACAAATATATATAACAATTATATAACGGGAGATGCTAACCAGATTAAATCAGTAGTTCAGAATGTATTTTTAATTAAAATAATACTTAAGCATCTATATATTAACGGCTGAAAGGAACAAAAGTTGTTTTTAAGTAGAATCGTGTGTTAAAATTATATTCTTCCTCTGTAATGAGGCAAACTCAGTGAGTGATCTCATTTCAGCACTGATGGTCACATTGAAATGTGCAGCCCCATTGATCCCTTCTTGGGCCATTCCTAACGCCCTGTACCTCTTCCAAACTCTGTAACTGTCTGCATTGACAGCCGGAAGGGATAGAGTAACACACACCGGAAGCAGGGTAGGAACAATGTGCACTGGTTCCAAAAAGTGGCAGAAACTCTGTCCTCACTCTCCTGCCAAGGATCCCCTTATTTGGATTGAGCCACGCCCCCATTCAAATGAAGGCTTGCCTCCTTGGGATCATTCTGATGCACATTTAGCAGCCGAGCAGCCCATATTTCTGAAGGGCCTGAGCAAGCGCCTGCTGCCCCTTCTGTAATACCAATGTACCCTCAGGGCGCAAAAGATGGGTGCACATGCTCATTGCACCCAGGACCCGTCGCATAACACAGCCAAAAATCTCTTAGAACATATGAGCTCCCACCTTTCAAAAATACATTCTTGCACCATCGCTAGATTTTAAGGGGTGCTGACTGGCAGAAGGGTATGTGAGGGTGTGCTGGCTGTTCGGTTGCTTTTAATATCTAACAGATAGCAGACTGCAAGAAACTCTCCCATTGTAGGGCAAACACTTCTGCAGCTAAATATTTTATTTGGATTAGCCTCACCGTTCATATGCTTACAAGGTAATTTGTTGTAAAGGCGTGTGTGGTAAAGGCATATTTGTTGTAAAATAATGCTTGGTAGAGGCTATGCTTGACAACAGTGGCGGGTTGGAACAACCGTGTGGTAAAGGCTATGTGTGGTGATAGTGATGCGTTGTATCAACCCTGTGGTAACGGCTATGCGTGGTAACAGTAGATGAGTTAGAACAACCGTGTGGGAAAAAGCTATGTGTGGTAACAATAGATGTGTTGGAACAACCGCGTGGTAAAGGCTATGTGTGGTAACAGTAGATGCGTTGGAACAACCGTGTGGTAAAGGCTATGTGAGGTAACAATAGATGTGTTGGAACAACCGCGTGGTAAAGGCTATGTGTGGTAACAGTAGATGCGTTGGAACAACCGTGTGGTAAAGGCTATGTGAGGTAACAATAGATGTGTTGGAACAACCCGTGGTAAAATCTATGCCTGGCAACAGTTAAGCGTGGTATCAACCGCGTGGTAAAGGCTATGTGAGGTAACAGTAGATGCGTTGGAACAACCGTGTGGTAAAGGCCATGTGAGGTAACAATAGATGTGTTGGAACAACCGCGTGGTAAAGGCTATGTGTGGTAACAGTAGATGCGTTGGAACAACCGTGTGGTAAAGGCTATGTGAGGTAACAATAGATGTGTTGGAACAACCGCATGGTAAAGTTAATGCGTGGCAACAGTTATGCGTTGTATCAACTGCATGGTAAAGGCTATGCATGGTAACAGCAGATGCGTTGGAGCAACCATGTGGAAAAGGCTATGTGTGGTACCATTAGATGCGTTGGAACAACCGCATGGTAAAGTCTATGCGTGGCAACAGTTACGCGTTGTATCAACTGCATGGTAAAGGCTATGAATGATAACAATAGATGCGTTGTAACAACCGAGTGGTAAAGGCTATGCATGGTAACAGTAGATGCATTGTAAGAACCGCATGGTAAAGGCTATGCGTGGTAACAGCCGCTTTGTAATGGGTGTTTCCCCCCATTATGCTGTATCTTTCCCACCATCATAATGTTCTCAAATAGCTCCATGTCCCGAAAACTGCAGTTTCTTCAGTCCTGGATTTTCTTTGAATAACCTTGGGCCTTCTGGGAGTTGCCATCTCTTCTGGTTAAATCAATTTGATTCAATCGGACCAAGAGGGCAGAAACAATATTGTGCAAAAGAAAATCTTTTGTGTTTCTGCTTTTGTACTGTTTCAAAGGTGAGCTAAAAGTACTGCGCTTGTGAAATTGTGGCTTTGAAATCCATTTTTGAAATAAAAGTAATGCTAATAAAAGTTCATTTTACCTTAGTACTAAGATTTTATTTTTTTAATAAATCAACAAAAACGTACAATTTTTATAATGTACTGTAATTGCATTTATATAGCGCTTACTACGTCTCTTGAAGCACTTTCCGACGTGTAGCACGCTGCTACTCCGCACCCAAGGTGAGTGGTTAATCCTGATTTATTTAGGTTATTATTAGTTATTGTTGGTTAATGGGATTAATTGTAATCTCTCACAGCAAGTAACACCACACATTGGCCGTCAGACTGTGCCAATCTTAATGCGGCCGCTGAGCAGCCGGCGCAATGAGACGCTCCAGTCATGCAGGGGGTGGTTGGGGGGTAGGCCCTGCATATTTATTGTACTCACCCAGTCCGAATGTGGGGTCACGCTCCGCTGTCTCTCGGCTAGACACTGTAAAGAAACACAGCTGCCAGCGTGCTTTTGAAATGTCCTACCCTGTATGTGGTGTGTTAATGCGGTCCATGCATTGTGTTCTCTGCCGTGTTTTTGTTTGCCGTGCACAACGCCCACTGTTTTTCTTTCTGACACTACATGAAAAGCCCGGACTATATTTCAAAATGGCGGGAAGTCCATTATTTGCAATATTAGAAAGTAGAGCAAGTCCCCTGGGCGCCAAGGAGTCTTACATTTCCACCCTGTGAGATTTCAGAGACTTTAATGTTGATCTGAATACCCTACAAGCAATGTAAACATTGATTAATTTAATTTAATTATGGATATGATGTGCACGAAAAACACCAGACTGAAAGGATGCAGTGGAAATAAAGGCAATGTAAAATCAATGCTATAAAGAAGATATAGTGATTCAATGGGAGCATTTGGACGCAAGCTTCGGGAGGATTTCATCAAAGCATAAATGTAGCCCAGCTTTCTCGCTGGGCTTCTAAGCGCAGGTGTGACCCTGGGCATCTAGCGAACAGCTGGTGTGATAGCGAGGGGGAGTGTGCATACATTGGGGCTTATTTATAAGCCCTTGCGTCACTTTCGGCCACCGGTGCGTCACTTTTTGTGATGCACCAGCGGCGTAAAAATGCCCCATGTTGCGTCATATTTACAAAGTGACGCATCTAGGTAGATGTGTCACTTTGCAAACCTCTGCACCACATTATACCTGCGCCAGGTATAATGTATGCAGGGTGGGCGTTCCGGCGCAAGTAAGCCTCGTAGAAGTGACGCAGTGAAATCTATGAAATGCCTGAAATGCCTGCGCCACTTCTAAGACGCAAATGCGTCAATATCTTACGCCTGCCTCACAGCAGGCGTAAGACTGGCGCAGGCACATTTTAATGGGACTTGCCCATGTTAAATGACCAATTGCTGAAGTTGACTCACTTTTGTGACACACTCCAGCAATGTGTCATTTTTGCGCCTACAGATGCTTCAGAAATACTGATGAATCTGTAACTCTTTGCGACATGATGCATCATATTGTAAATATGACGCATCCAGCATGACGCAAGGAGGGTGCAATGAAAAGTGACTCATCGCTGTTTTCACGCAGCAATGTGTCAATTTTCATAAATAAGGCCCATTATGTCTAATTTCTCCTTCTACTTCGAATCTTCTCTAGCTGAAAGTGTATATATTTTTCCTTGGAACTTATTGTTTTGGTTGTTCTCCTGCGACATTTCCAACATGGGGACCTTCTCTATTTTTATTACCGATAATTGTGGAATTGTAATAGGCCTAATGGTATGGCAGATATGTTTGTGGGTTGAGTGTGTGTTGTATTGACATGTACTACCTCATTCTGCATTGCCTCCTACATTGTCATAATATGCATCCAATAGAACTAGATATCAAACCTAACTAGATATCCGGAGTAGAGTTTTGGTTCAGGAGTAGCGTGCTACTCACCTAAAAGCGCTTCAACACCTCATCAGGGGTAGCAAGCGCTATATAGATGCAAACCTTTTCCCCTCGTCTATCCCTCCTCTATCCTTCTCCAATCCAAATAACACACTAAGATATCCACTGCTCAAATTAATTTCATATTTTACTATACAAATTCACCACTAATCCTTTATGGGTTTGAGAGAGTGCTACTCACCGAAAAAGCATTTCAACGGCGCGTCAGGGGTAGTAAGCGCCATATAAATGCAATTACATTACAAATATCCGCCCTGTTGCGTATCAAACAGGCTGTATATATGTTAACTGTGTCCATTATGTGGTCAATGCACAATGCTATATGTATGGAATTGTACTACAGTCCAATATATGTCTTGTTCCTGTTTTGATAACTCAATAAACTACTTTTTTTTTTAAAATAATCTTTTTTTGGTCTGTTCCTTCTTTTTTATTTTTAACTGTATACTCTCGGACTGACACATTTAAAGCCATGTTTCTACGATGCCATAAAGAAGCAATTTTCAGTAAACCTATTCAGCAGTCACTCAATTAAGATGTCAACACAACTATGTATTAGATGTTATCTACTTTTATGACTTTTAAATGTATTCTGCGCCCTCATTAAAATGCACTTTCCGCCCCCATCTTTCAGAAGGACTTGGACTGCACCAGTGCGCTTAGTTCTTTTCCCTATGTGAGGGGCTTCTCTTTTTTGTTTGTCTTCTGGTACCCTAGTCAAATGCTGAATAACCAGCCTTGGAATACTATCTTGCAACAAACTAAGGAAGTCTTTTGTATCAAGGGAAGCCCTTTATGAAATACCCCTAGTGCTTACTTTATGCCAGAGGTTGCTGGTTGTGAGCAACGTCACTCATCTTTGGGGACTAGGACTAAAGTATTTTATATTAGATTTTGACCCATGGACTGAGAGTGAAAAGGGCAGAAAGAGGAGAAAGAAGGAGGAATAGAAAGGCAGGAAAACAGGTACACGGGGAGAAATCAGGGCTAAAAAAGAACTATCAACAAGCATTGGAAATGCAATAGGTCTCGCACCATTAGAGTTAGTGCTTTTAGAATTGTTTATGGGTTTTTTTTGTAAATGTTTAGCATTTTTGTTTCCTGTAGCCAATGCTAAAGAATTACAAATAAAAAAAGCCATAAACATTTCTTAAAGCTCTAACTGAAATGGTCTGAGACCTATTGCACTGTGTGAGGGTGAGGGGTTGAGGGTGAGTGAGGGTGATGGTGGGTGAGGGTGAGGGGTTGAGGGTGAGTGAGGGTGAGTGAGGGTGAGGGGTTGAGGGTGAGTGAGAGTGAGGGTGAGTGAGGGTGAGGGTGAGTGAGGGTGAGGGGTTGAGGTTGAGGGTGAGGTGTTGAGGGTGAGTGAGGGTGAGGGTGAGTGAGGTGTTGAGGGTGAGTGAGGGTGAGGGTGAGTGAGGTGTTGAGGGTGAGTGAGGGTGAGTGAGGTGTTGAGGGTGAGTGAGGGTGAGTGAGGTGTTGAGGGTGAGTGAGGGTGAGTGAGGGTGAGGGTGAGTGAGGGTGAGTGAGGGTGAGGGGTTGAGGGTGAGTGAGGGTGAGGGTGGGTGAGGGTGGGTGAGCGGTTGAGGGTGAGTGAGGGTGAGGGGTTGAGGGTGAGTGAGGGTGAGGGTGAGTGAGGGGTTGAGGGTGAGTGAGGGTGAGGGTGAGGGTGAGTGAGGGTGATTGAGGGTGAGGGGTTGAGGGTGAGTGAGGGTGAGTGAGGATGAGGTGTTGAGGGTGGGTGAGGGTGAGTGAGGGTGAGGGTGAGGGTGAGTGAGTGTGAGTGAGGGTGAGTGTGAGTGAGGGTGAGGGGTTGAGGGTGAGTGAGGGTGAGGGTGAGTGAGGGTGAGGGGTTGAGGGTGAGTGAGGGTGAGGGGTTGAGGGTGAGTGAGGGTGAGTGAGGGTGAGGTGTTGAGGGTGAGTGAGGGTGAGGGTGAGGGGTTGAGGGTGAGTGAGGGTGAGGGTGAGGGGTTGAGGGTGGGTGAGGGTGAGTGAGGGTGAGGGGTTGAGGGTGAGTGAGGATGAGTAAGAGTGTGGGGTTGAGGGTGAGGGGTTGAGGGTGAGTGAGGGTGATGGGTTGAGGGTGAGTGAGGGTGAGGGTGGGTGAGGGTGAGTGAGGGGTTGAGGGTGAGTGAGGGTGAGGGGTTGAGGGTGAGTGAGAGTGAGGGTGAGGGGTTGAGGGTGAGTGAGGGTGAGGGTGAGTGAGGGTGAGGGGTTGAGGGTGAGTGAGGGTGAGGGGTTGAGGGTGAGTGAGGGTGAGTGAGGGTGAGTGAGGGTGAGTGAGGGTGAGTGAGGGTGAGGGGTTGAGGGTGAGTGAGGGTGAGGGTGAGGGGTTGAGGGTGAGGGGTTGAGGGTGAGTGAGGGTGAGTGAGGGTGAGGGGTTGAGGGTGAGTGAGGGTGAGGGTGGTTTACTGAAAAAAAAATGACCTTACGCGTTCATTATTAAATATGGCACACTGACAAACCTCATGGCATTTACGTGCTATTATTTGGTAAAGGCCCCAGTTTGATAACGGTGGGCTCTAAAGTTTGCCTAAAAACCCTTCTGTGCGTCATGATGCGAACCAGACAGTTGAGCCCAATTGATTCTAGTGCGTGATCTGGGGCAAAATACGACTTTTCAATTATGTCTCTATTGCCCTATCCATCTAAAATTAGCAGAGCGTGAACATGGGCTAAACAGAGGTATGACTGGCACCGACAATACAAATAACTGGACTCTCAAATAAATGTCGCGCAGCACAGTGCCCCTTTCGACGTACCTCGGTTTCACTTCATTGAAACTCATATCGAGAAAAACGGGTGTAATATTAACGCGCAGATTTGGAGTGGTTTGGCCCTCCCTTACTTTAATAGGAATTGCAGAAACAAGAAATACATGTCTAAGTGTGGAGCTGTTTCAATGGTGTGTATGTATGTTCGAAAACAGAGAAACACTCAGTTGTAAACAGAACTCTGTTCTATGTGTCTACCTAATAGGACTAGAGACTGGCGGCAATTGCGCTTACTCGGAACTCCTGCATTGGACACTTGACAATTGCAGCTGACCAATAGTATATTGCAGTGAAACTGTCGAGGTTCTACAAATCTCCTCCAGTCTCTAATGTGCAAGCTGTTACTACATTATGCCGATTCATTTTCAGCTCTACAGGGGGGCTGTGCATGAATTTGGGTTCTACACGACAGCTGGAAGATTGCGGCGTCGACTTCACTTACAGATAAGATACTATGTGGCTGTAATCGGCAAAAGCAAATCGGAACAGTGTGGGTAATAGGAATCAGTCTTCCTTACAAATAGCATTGAATGAAGAGCAAGGCAAGGCAGGCGGCTGGGGGGAGGGGGGAGGAGAAATGCGACGCGACATGGCAGGCAGGGGAGGGGGCGGAGCGGGGGTGTGGGAGGAGTGCGGGAACAGACGGCGAGGGGAGGAGAGTAGGAGGAGGAGAGTAGGGGACTAGGCCGTGCAATCAAGAAGTGAGGGGGCGGGAGAGTAGGCAAGGCAGGCGGCTGGGGGGAGGGGGGGAGGAGAAATTGTTCCTATGCCAATACCACGTTTAGAAAAATGTTCGCATAAACAGTACCTCTGAAGTAAAACCTAAATAGGCTCATGATAAAAGTCAACACACATTTTATATCTGTTTTTGCGCTTTGTATTCTGATCGTAATGAGCCCAAATTATCGGGACAAGTGCCTTGAATAAGGCATGTTTTAAAACGAGAACAGTGCAGCAGAGCGATGCCTTTTTATGGTGCAAAACGCGCATATGAATCCGTTTAATGTCTTCCTCGTGGCATGTTCAGAATATGCATTCGGCTCGATCCCATGATAGTTAATGTGATGATGAACAACGGCCCAAGTAAATAAAATAGATATGGAAAAAGAAAATATGTTTTTCACAAAATTGGCAGTGAATTCCTGGAGCAGCCGCCAGCAGAGGTGGCGGAGACATAAACAGTAAATTAGTTCAGAAATTCCTGGGAGAGAATCAGAAGAGGCCTAGCGCTGTGGAAGCAGCGCGTGCACGGGGGTGTGAGCCAGGAGCAGCGAGGGAAGCGGCAGACTGGAGGCACCTCGAGGTCCCGATCTCTCGGTAAATGAGAGGTTTCAAAGGAGCACTTGAGAAAGGGGCGGAGACAATGAAGTGTCGGGCCTCGAGGATGGGTAGAAAGGGAAGACATACGTAGGCTGCGGCGACAAGAAGGCAGACTCGCATTCGTCCTGGTTTCGAATACTCCATCACAGAATGGTGCTGGATGTTGTTTGGGAGCTGCAGTAGGCGGTGTGAGGATACTGGATGGAAGAGAGGGGAGGGAAGAGAGGGGAGGGGGGAGGGAAGAGAGGGGAGGGGGGAGGAGAAATGCGACACGGCGGGAAGGGGAGGGGGCGGAGTGGGTGGTGCTGGATGTTGTTTGGGAGCTGCAGTAGGCGGTGTGAGGATACTGGATGGAAGAGAGGGGAGGGAAGAGAGGGGAGGGGGAGGGAAGAGAGGGGAGGGGGGAGGAGAAATGCGACACGGCGGGAAGGGGAGGGGGCGGAGCGGGTAAAACAAGACGGACGGGCACGCGCTTTTAAGCTCAATGCGCATGCGCATTGAGCTTAAAAGTCACGGGCACTGCAAGGAATCGCCACGATTCCTTGCAAGTTGGACAAAGAGTGGTTAAGCCACCATAGTCTCGCTTGCTCGATGTGCATGCGCATCGACAGGCGAGACCTAAAAAGGAGATAAAGAGCCAGGAAGTGTAGAGTGGTGGAGAAATAGGCATGAGGTGGAACGGGTAGAGGATGTGGCATAATGGTCAGAGCAGCCGACCTTGGCGCTGGGGAGGCAGGTTCGAGTTAATGTGTAATGTAACTGGTGCTCATGTAACGCGCTGTTCGGGTCGAGTTCGCGCTATATAAATGTGCAAAAAAATGTTTTTACTAGGCAATCTTTGGATTTGGCAACCCAGCCCAGGAATATTTAAAGTTAATTTGTTAAAGAAACATTGGATTTTTCTCAAAAAATCCAATGTTGAGTAGATGTTATGTCTATGATCCAAAATCTAACAACAGATGAAAACTGCCAGCTATGTAAAGCCATATCTGTCAATGCACTGCTCTTGATCGCACACGCGATGTAACAGATCACATTTGCAAATTATATCATCAAATTGAAACACTGTAGGTAGCACACCAAAAACACATTACATTTAGGACAGGTCCAGCTGTATATATGGAAACCATTTATCACGTGGGCCTCCTGTCAAGAAAAGATTATTACACAAACTGTCTTTTTTTCTTTCTTTAATTTTTCTATAGCTAGGAGAAAGGCATCAGCTTTCTTGGGACTCATCGGCAGATTTATTATGATTGCTTCCCTTATGTTGCGGTGTGATGGCCAAAAAAAAGATGGACTGCAACTTGGCCTGGATGATTGCCAGTACTCATTGTACCAGTGTATCCTGAACTGCTGCAACAAACTCAAAATATATATGTCTGTTAGAAGCCAAATGCTCTATGTAACAGCAACCTTCACCTCTATACATCTTCTAGTAAGGGCCATGACTCACAACCTCTCTAACACCCCCAAGGCCCTTCTCCAATTCCACTCAAAAAGTGACCTTTCCCCATGCTTTGTATTTTCACACTGGTGACCTTGTGTGACTCAGATGAAAGTTTCCATGATATTTTAGATGTTCTTTTGAGCGAAAATGGGATAGTCTCACAAGTGGCAAGAAGTATATGAAGATATACTTTGGGTTTCCTAAACATGTGGAATATACTAAATTCATAGAATTTGAAATGAATCAATCAATCATGGATTTGTATAGCGCAGCTACTCACAGATGAGGGTCTCAAGGCGCTGGGGCGAGGAGTGGGAGGGGACTGCTCATCCACCTGGGTTCAGTCGAAGAGCCAGGTCTTGAGATTCTTCTTGAATTGGGTCATCATCGGAGATTGCCTTAGGTGGAGGGGGAGGGTGGTCCAGGTCTTGGTGGCGAGATTGGAGAAGGATCTTCCTCTGGTGCTTGTCTTGTGGATCCGAGGGATGAAGACAAGGGCTAGTTGGAAGGAGTGGAGGTGTCTGGTGGGAAAGTGGAATGTGATGCAGTGGTTCAGGTACACTGGTGCAGCATTGTGGAGCGCTTTGTAGGTGTGAGTGGGGAGCTTGAAGGTGATTCTTTTCTTGACTGGGAGCCAGTGAAGTTCACTAAGGTGTTTGGTGATATAGCTTCGGCGGGGGATGTTGAGGACCAGTCTCCACAATTTGAGTGTCATTCTGGGGCTATTTCTTTGCTTTCTGATAATGTGCTTTGGCATCCTACAATGTGGCATGAATTGCTATAAAAATGCTACTATATAATGCAATACAACGTGCATGAATCACAAAATCTCTAAAACCTCAGTGATTTTCTATCTTGTCATCTAAATCTGATCTATCCTATTTTTGAAAGTCTGTGCTTAATAGACTTAAAGACACTTTAAGTTGTTCTATGTAGTAGAATCTATCTCTAGTATAATGAAATGAAATAATTTGCACCAAGGTCTTGATAACTGGACTTCAAACGGAGTGACTGCGTGTGGTCTTACACACTACACTATTACTAAAAGTGTGAAGTACCCTATTAACACTAGTATGTGAAATTATCATCGCATATGGAATCTGATAAATACTGCAATAATAAGCATGAGAATAATTTCACTGAGTGGAAAAAGAATGATTAACTACAACTCTTAAGTTTAATTAAATCACTAAAAGTCATTTGTGATAATTAGAATAACAAAATACAAGGAGTAGAGTACTAAGCATCAGAAAAGCAGTTCAGCAATTTGTCATACCATATCATACCATACCATACCATACTATACCACACCGCACGACGCCATATCACAGCGTAACATTTGCTATCAGAGGAAAGGCTTAATTCAAGTGCATTTACCAACCTACATGCAATGTAAAAGGGCTGCGATGTTGGCATTTGATGAACAGATATCAGGTGAATTTACTCCTTTTGTAGACTAATGAAAGTGGACAACTTTGAACCTATGCCAGTTTATTTGGAAATAATGCTCAAGAATGTGGCCCTTAACACTAGGTTAGAGGCCACTGTTGAATTTTAAAGGAAGACAGTGAACCACAACAGAATCTAGTTTTCCTGGATTGTTCTCCTAGGGTGTTTGGGTCCTGTATATTAACATGATACTTAATGCCATGCTTGCAGGTGCCCCATACCCCAAATGTGGAAAGGTGCAGAGATTGTTCCCATATATAAACAAGCATTGGAAATGCAATAGGTCTCGCATTAGGAAAGTTTGAGCTATTGGTATTGTAAATGACACTTTTTTTTATTTATGTGTTGGTTTTGAAAGTAGCAAAATTAATAGCTTTGTCAGTTACAATGTCAATAGTTTTACTTTTGAAAATGTGACACCTATAGCATTTGTAATGCAATGTGTGTTGTATTTACGTGACTTAGATGCATTGATATTACAAATAACAATGGCTTTTAATTTTGTAAATAATTAATACTTAAATAAAAGTTATTGTAATTTATAATGGCAATAGCTTAAACGTTTGTAAATAACTTTTGTAAAGATTATGTTCAGTGGATGTGGTGATGGTGGATGCGGTGGTGGTGGTGGATGGGGTGGTGGTTGTGGTGGATGCGGTGGTGGATGTAGTGGTGGTGGGTGTGGAGGATGTGGTGGTGGTGGTGGATGTGGTGGTGGTGGATGCGGTGGTGGTGGAAGTGGTGGTGGATGTGGTGGTGGTGGATGCGGTGGTGGTGGAAGTGGTGGTGGATGTGGTGGTGGTGGATGTGGTGGTGGTGGATGTGGTGGTGGTGGTGGGTGTGGCGGTGGTGGATGTGATGGTGGTGGATGTAATTATGTGGCGTGTAATTATGTGGCACTGAGTGGTATTTGGAGTGTATGTTGCATTGTGTGCAGTGTAATTATGTTGCATATAACTATGTGGCACTGAGAGGTATTTGGAGTGTATGTTGCATTGAGTGCAGTGTAATTATGTAGCATATAATTATGTGGCACTGAGTGGTATTGTGTGGAGTGTGTGTTGCATTCAGTAGAGTGTAATTATGTGGTGTTTAATTATGTGGCTCTGAGTGGAATTTGGAGTGTATGTTGCATTGAGTGCAGTGTAATTATGTAGCATATAATTATGTGGCACTGAGTGGTATTGTGTGGAGTGTGTGTTGCATTCAGTAGAGTGTAATTATGTGGCGTGTAATTATGTGGTACTGAGTGGTATTTGGAGTGTATGTTGCATTGAGTGCAGTGTAATTATGTGGCGCGTAACTGTGTGGCACTGAGTGGTATTTGGAGTGTATTTTGCATTGAGTGCAGTGTAATTATGTGGCGTGTAATTAGGTGGCACTGAGTGGTATTTGGAGTGTATGTTGCGTTGAGCGCAGTGTAATTATGAAGCATATAATTATGTGGCACTGAGTGGTGAGAGGGTTGTGAGGGTGAGAGGGTGTGAGGGTGAGAGGGTTGTGAGGCTGAGTGGGTGTGAGGGTGAGGGTGAGTGAGGGGTGTGAGGGTGAGTGAGGGGGTGTGAGGGTGAGTGAGGGGGGGTGAGGGGTGTGAGGGGGTGTGAGGGTGAGGGTGGGTGAGGGGTGTGAGGGGGTGTGAGGGTGTGGGGTTCAGGGTGAGGGTGAGTGTGTGTGAGGGTGAGGGGGTGTGTGAGGGTGAGGGTGTGTGAGGGTGCAGGGTTGAGGGTGAGTGTGAGTGAGGGTGTGTTAGGGTGAGGGTGAGTGAGGGGGTGTGAGGGTGAGAAGGTTGTGAGGGGTGTGCGGGTGAGAGGGTTGTGAAGGGGTGTGAGTGTGAGGGGGCTGTGATGGTGTGTGAGGGTGAGTGAGGGGGTGTGAGGATGAGTGGGATAGGCGAGACCTAAAAATCTATCCAACAGCCGTACTGAATGAGTAAAGTGAAGTGCAAAAAGCAATCAAATGTCAGAAGTGATCCTTCTGGTGTTAATAATCTTTAGGAATTCATAGTTCTTGAACATGCTGTAGAGCACCTTCAAAGCGCAAACAACGTTTTTAACAGCTTAATCATTGTGATTGGGTGGGTTTTTGGTGGTCAAAAGGACAGCATTCAGGCTGGTTTTCTCATCAATGGAAAATGCTGCATAACCAATGAGTCACCTCTAAATGCACAAAGGCATTAAAGGGCTTTACCTGCAGAGCGGTGTGAACTGCAGTGGTAGATCAGCTGCTGCAGGGGAGGAGGAGAGGTGGGCTGATCACCGTGGCCCCTGCGGCTATAGAGGGGATCCGGGAGAGGCTGACCCCGGGCAGCCGATGACGAAGGGCACTCTACTTAACCCGGAAGTGGGGGTGGGAGGAGTGTAGATTTTGGTGTTAAGAGGGAGAAATGTTAAAGGTCAATGTGATTTAACAAGTTAAACAAGTTTTTTTTTAAAGTACACTGGGGGGAGGAGAATCACCAAAACGTGCACTAACCCTCTATGAATTTCCCGAGCCTGCATTCTGGCGTCATGGTGTAACACGGCGTCCCTGCCAAAAGACCCCCCATTCCGCTCCCCCCAAATGATTAAGCATTTGCTAATGTTTTGTGACATAAAACCGGGAGAATATTATTTTTTTCCCTGCCTTAATTGAAGGAAGCATTTAGTGGAGATTTACCCATTATTGGCTCTAGGCGCGCGTGCGGCGCGCTCGCGCACTCTGGAGCAGGGTTGGACGAGCTTGCAGGATTTATGCGAATGGGCCTGCGGGGAGAGGCAATTTGTAGCCGAGACGGACAATTACGTGGCCCATGAGTGCAAGAATGACTGCGCCAGGCGGCTAATGGGTAGTAAGGCTGCGCCGGCAGCCATGAGCGGCACAGCGGTGTAACAGTCAGCAGAGCACCTCTGCACACTTTGTACTATCAATAACAAAATACGTATCATTAATGAGGTAGTTGTAAGTTCTATCTAATGAAAATCAATTCATATACAGTACAAAGTATTTCAAAGAGACCGTGAATGCAAGAGTTACTTTAAAGCAATTTGTGTAATAATGCACTGACATTTACAGAATTGTATAAATTATGTGGGACAAAACGGTGCTTGGTGGTATAAGTGATTACACTGTGCAAGTGGAACAAAAAAACCTGATAAAAGTGATCAAGTAAAAATGGCTGTCTACATAGTGCCAGAGTTAATATTTCATGACCGTTCGTTCCAGTGGAATAGGCTTAATTATTCATGAAGCATTAAAGAATTCAGAGCTCCTTGGTAGCATTGTTCACTTTGAAAAGAAAGTGTTTCATCACTGAGTATCAACGACGTTTCAACATTAAAATAAGAGCAGGGTCATCGTCTGGACAACAGCGCAGTATTGGCCCTGAAGTTTTTGAGAGAATATATACACTACTGACGGAGGGAAGGCAGAGAAGGGAGGGGAGGAGAAATGCGAAGACGGAAGGAAGACAGAGAAGGGGGGAAGGAGAAATGCGACACGGCAGGCAGGGGAGGGGGCGGAGCGGGGAGAGGGTGTGAAGCAGCAGGGGCCTTTGAAGTGAAGCTAAGCTTCACTTCAAAGGTGTGGGAGGAGTGCGGCTGAGGGAACAGACGGCGATTTGATGATGTGCACGCGCATTTTAGGTCAATGCGCTTGCGCATTGACCTAAAAGCCACGGGCACAGCACCAAATCGCCCAGTTAGGTAAAGTCTGTTTAAGACGCTATAGTCTCGCTCTGCTCAATGCGCTTGCGCATTGAGAGGCGAGACCTAAAAAGGACTTAGGGATATGCCACAGAACTACCGCCTCATTATTTCGATAGATTCTATAAAAGAAAATCTTCTGTAAACAAATTCTTGATAAACTTAATGGGTGGTTAGCTTACAGCCAAGTGATAACCCACTTTCATGATTGATACATGTTACTGTTATGGAGAATTGACTTAACAAGGGGTATACAAAGATTTTTGTTTCCACCATGCTCCATCAACTTCCCCCTTTGGTGATTTTATCAACAAACATCTCCCAAAATGTTTAAATTTTTATCTCAACATGTTTGTTGAGTTATACTTTCGTTTCTTCCATTTTCTTCCTGTCTTGATAAAATTTCTCTTTAAATTCCTCCATCTCAATATCACCCTTTTCTCTTTCCCTGTCTTGTTTTTCTTCAATCACTTTCTTTAAAGACTTTTTAACATTTCGTCTCTTTCTACATTGACAACTTAATCTCAAAACTAAGATCACTATTATTATTACAGTTACTGGTATTAGTATTTTCCCTATAATAGATCTACTTATTTCATAAAACCAATTTTTAACTGCTGAAAAACTTCTACCAAGTTTCTCAAGAATACCATCAACCTCCAGTGGTTCTATTTCTTTATGCAATTCTGTAATATTTGTAATATACTTCTCAATGTTTTGACTTTTATCAGGAATGTAGGTACAACAATGTTGCACCTTTAAAATTCCACAAACTCATCCTTCTTTTGCCAAAATTATATCTAAAGCAAGTCGATTTTGCATCACCATACTTCTCATAGCAAAAATGTCAGTGTGTACCATTAAAAATCCTTTAGCTGTGTCTGTTGACAATCGATCTACTATGGTAAATGATTTAACAATGCAACGGTGTCTGAAACACATGCATCTTTTGTTTTTAATGCCACTAACAAATCATCTATGTACTGCATTAGACTGATTCTCCAGGCATACTTAAACTTTCTAATGATTTATTTAGCAATTGATTAAAGATGGATGGACTTTCAGTATACCCCTGAGGAATTCGGCACCATGCCAAGATATGGTCTACTGCGGATTTACATTCACTCTTGGGTTTCTTGTTACCGGATCTCCTGCGCAGATTCCTGTCTCTGTACTGTATTTCTGTATGCTTACACTGTGAGGAAGTAGAGGTTGTGGCACCTGACACTGTGGATTAACTACTTGTTGCTGTGGTGATGGTTTTTGAATTACCTAATTCTGCAACTGCGGATTCAATTATGTATTTTCTGAATTAACTCTCGGTGGATACGTACACTCTTTTCTCCAATGCCCCATCCTGCCGCAATAATGACATGGATATTTCTTCTTTAATTCATCTATATTTCCTGTTAACTTTGGCTTACTGAAATTTCCTTTCACTCTAGTCTGGTTTCCTTCTGTAGTTTTATTCTCTAATTGAGCTACCTGATGTTCTGCAACTTTCACTTGTGCTCACATTGCTTTTTCTTTAAGTTTCCTTTGTTTTACTTCAATTTCATCACTACAGTATTTTGCATGTCTCAAAATCTAGTCTACTGAACATGACTGCCATCCCATCAAATTATGCTTAATCATATCCCCTATTTCTGGTCTTAGTCCAAACACAAAATGATATACAAAATGACTGATATCCTTTTCATTCAGTCCCTCATACCCACTGTATTGTTTAAACACTAATAACAATCTCTCATAAAATGCATGAACTGATTCTTTTGCTTCTTATATTGTCCTATCTATTTTTGTCTCTTTTGGTGGAATTAAATTTTTCAGAAACACTATAACTTGTTCATATTTTCGCATTACTTCAGGTCCAGGAGCACCTGTCACTTTATCTCGTGGATATTCAGATTTTGGCCAATCTACGGTAATCTTACACTCTGACCATAGATCTGCTGGTACTACTATGTCAAATAATCCATCCAAATCTTCCCACAAGACTTTTGAAACCTTTACAAATCGATCTACTTGCCTATAACATTCTACTGGCTTCTCTCTCAATCTGAGAAAATCATTTGTAAATGATAAAATGTCCTGTCTGCTCCAAGGTACATGTACATATTCTCCTTTTGGTATTTCTCTCATAGCAAATTCATTTACTACTTCTTCTTTCTCTCTTACTGGGAACGCTAATGTGGATTTGTCACTGTTTTCCTCACTTTTCTTTGTCCAAATCATTTTCCACTTATCAATGTCTCCCCATTTTCTCAACAACACAATCAATTCTTTTATTTGGGTAATTCTTCCTGCTGTATTCATATTTTCTAGATCTTTTTCGAAAAAATCCACTCTATAAGGTTTCTGCAACGCTTTAAATTTTGAAAAATCTACATCCATTTCACTTGCTAACCCTTCAAATAGATCATGCATGTTTGTGGTTTTCCATGTAATACTTTTACACATAAACATTAGTTCATCATCTTGATACCTTTTCAATCTATCTGTCCCAATCGTTCTAATTATCAGTTCTTACATATAAATCTTCAGTCTAGCCACATCTAATGTTTTTGGTTAATTTTCTTTTTATTTTCAAGTTTTAATCCAATCACTTAATTCCTGCTCCGATGGTCCTCCTGGAGTTTGTGTCAAATAAATTTTTTCTACACTTATTTCAGATTCATAGAATCAGACTCTGCTCCTGTTGGGAATTTATACGGAAGACTCTGATTAAAAGTTAAATCAAAACACCACTAAGATTTCCAATACTGTTCACAATTTCTTGCCTTATTTAATGCTTAGGTCACATCCCTGATTCAACGTGAAACCAGAAAAATTTCTTTTGGGTTTTTTTCAATTTCTATTTATGTTTTCTGAATATCAAAACAATTTCTTTAAGTCATACGAGTTTCATATATACAACCCACACCCACAATTTACAATTTTGTACAACATGCAAAAAAACAAAAACATTTTTAGACATTACCTAGGTACAATACAAAGACAAAAAAATGTTAAAACATTTTTAGTACAAACAGAAAGCAAATACATAAAAAAGTTATGTACATAGATAAATTACTTGTTTTCAACTCACTATACAATCTTGGAATCAACAGTGCCTATTTTTAGGCAACCCTCTATACGTGCTAATTATTCTCGTAGCTTAATGTGTTTCTCAAACACTGACACGAAACAAGGGGAATTTTTCTTTTTGCTGCACTTGTTGTGAAAAAAACTATGTGGTCGAAGCGTTTCAAATCCAGGTGTTAATAAACTGGGTTCTCATCAGGACCAATAGCTTTCCATGAAGAGATCAGCCGATCTCCTTTTTTCAATGTTTGATGTCTCCACAATTTTGTGTGCATCTCATCTTTTTATGACGAGATGCATAACAAATTAGTAAATTACGCTTGGCCATTACATGTGATTCAGTATCCCACGTGTATTTGTGTAGGTGCATTCTATTCTATGTTGGTTAATTTCAAAACCACACGATTAATACATGTTACTGTTATGGAGCATTGACTTAACAAGGGGTATACAAAATGTTTTGTTTCCACCTTGCTCCATCAACTATCACCCATTAAAGTTTCAAATTGAATGGTTCTCCTAGCTCATGTGTCAGAAAATTGTAAACACAAATATCGCCTGACACAAATATTGTGTCCTAAATATTGTATACAAACATATCGGCCCATGCAGTGTAGATTCTTTATACAACAATTATGTCAGCCTATATTCGGACACTGATATACTATGCCTATCATGGTAAGAAAGTAAGGAGCGAGGAAGGTAACAGAGGTCCCTGTAGGTTGTTTATTGTGATCCTCAGCTTAGACATCTGCAAAACAAATAAGCAGTTTTCTGGTGATGACCCCACGTACGTTGATGGACAATGGAGAGTGGTGGCTGGAAGCTGATTCCAGTCACAGACAAAGCTGAGCATTTACAGGGTCTCCAAGGCACAGACCACTGTGGCAGCTACATTAAAGGCACAGTGTCGATCACCCTGTCCTTGAAGGGGCACCATCAACACATATATAGTACATTACTGCGTTTGCCGCCTGGTGGCTGTGTGAAGAGTGGAGGGGTGCTGGCGAGTCCCACGTTGGCCGCCCTGCACAGCCAATTGTAAGAGTGGGGGGGTTTGGAGACCGCCACCCCAAAACTCATGCCTACCCCCCTGCCGCCCCTAGCTACACCACTGCACTTAAACAGGCACAAATAAGGAACCATTATGCTCTTCTGCTAGGAGTGCAAGAAAAAAAACTAAGTACACCATGCCAGCAATTGTCTGTTTATCATAGCACATCAAGTAGTTCACTTCTGATGTGCCCCCATGCAGTAGAGCCGAGTCCTTCTGAAAAAACACATAGAGCCTGCGCGTTCCAACCACTGAAGGGCAAGGACAACGGGGGATCCAGAACTGAGCACAATGAGGTAAGCAAAGTGCAGCTGCTTGCAAAGAAGAAGACCTTCCTCCTTATGCCAGGCTGCAGTGAACTCATGGAGGAGGTTCAGATCTGAGGGTAGTCATGAAATGCTTCTGATAGTAAGGAATATGATGAACGTTTGGGGGATTTGAGACAGTGGGTATTATTCCCTAAAATGTACTTATATGTGGTTGTACATTTGGGTGAAAGCAACTTTTACTAAAGGTTCTGTGTTGGGATGGATATGTAGTACTCAATAACAATCTGTTAAGGGTATTCATGTAAAGACAATGGCCAAACATTGATGCCCTTAGGGACAGTGCTTTCAACACCTTCATTCGCTTAAAGAACCTACTATCATTTTCTCCTCCATTATTAAATGCATACATGTGCCTATCAGAAACATTGTGCACCCAGATGGCCAATAGTGGCCGATATAGACCTTCGGCTCCAACACTTCAATATTTGCCTTTGTTTCTTAATTTTGAATATTGTACCCTTAATATGTGGAATTTTCAATGAATTGGGCTATTCCATTTGTTAAAGTCAATCTAATGCTTGTAGTCCCTCACCTCACCAGGGTTGTTACCCAGGGGAGGGCTTTTAATGACTGGTTTAATCCCTGGCTGTGCACTATATTGCTATAGATAAGGGTCAGATACACCTGATCTTTCAGAATGTATATTTCATAGATACATTCCTGGGAAAAGATCTGAAGATCAGGTCCCATAAGGCAATAGTCATCAAACCCAGTGGCATGCTACCCAAGAGGCTGAGAGGCGCTTAGCTGCAGAGACTGCCAGTGCAGAGTTGTGCTATTCACAGCATATAGACCATGGTGCATGGCAAGAAGCACCCCTGAGCAGTTGTGTAACAGGCTTTCCTTCCTATTGGAAAACAGACCTGAGGTCAGTGAAAGAAAAGAGAGATCTCAGTCCAGCCCAGTGTTAAAAGGCCATTGTGACCTTTAGAACTTTGTGATCAATCTTTAATGTTTCCATTCCAGTGATCATGCTTGGAGGCATTGATAGTGCTTTAACTTTATAGGAGTACCTACTACTGCATGTTGGTTTGTGATATTTTGGAAGTTTTTTGTTTTTCCTTGTGATAAAAATATTGAATTCATAAATGTAGACAGTGAATAATTTTTTTACTAAAGTTATGGCCAGAAATTATGTAAATACTCACACCAGGTCACCAGACTATAAGGATCATCGGGAGAAATAAATATGTACTGCTCTCTTGAAAGATCTCAAGCTGGCCAAGAGATGAAAAACCTGAATGGAAGCAATGTGAGATGAAAAATAAGGAGACACACACCTGTGATAAAGAACAACCATGGATGTTGTCCATATACTAAGTAGTGCTCTTGAGATTGACACCTTTCCCTGCTGTTGTTTAAAAACATTAGATGTGTTGTTCCAATGTGCAGTTTTATCTTTTGGGCTGTCGGTCCATTTTGGGAGGATGTGCTTAAAAGTATTGAATAACAATGGCTAGTTATTTTTCCATCACTTGCCAGAAACATTAGGTAAACTATAAACCACTCTCCAAGGTGAGCACCAGTGGTTCATAGCATGGAAACATACTGCACATTTTCACATGGTATATCTGTTTTCAACCTTGTTGAGCAACCAGTATCACAGACGTCATAGGGCCTTGTAAGGATCTGGAGGTTCTTCGGCATTTGCACTCCAGCAACATAGCAAGGCTTGTTAGAAGATTTTTAGTTTAGGTAAGTACAACCGATATGCAGCAGACAGCTGTGCCATCATCAGCATCTATGGAATGGCGATTGTCTTTATAACGCTTACTATACATGAGACTCTGCAATCCCTGTATAAACATCTGTCTCTAAATGCTTCATAATCGGCGACATGTTACACATCTAGTCACCGGTTAAATAGAAAAGATGTCAGAACTCAACTGTAATAGGTTATTGTAGTCGAGGTCTGGCATCACAATGCCTGCGGCCAGAGTCAACAGCTGAGGTGAAACGCAGGTTAGGTCAAGGAGCAGCTGTTTAAAGCAACAAAAATGAAACATTGATTTTCTTTCTTCTGCTCCATTTTTGTGGTTTACAGTGACTATCAGAAAGAACGTGAATATTTTTTGCATTCCTTAGATAATTATAGAAAAATTAGAATCGTTCTACATGCTCCTGAACTTTCGTAGCTACTGCAGATTTTTTTTTCAAATTGACTTGGATTTAACTGAAAAATAATTTCTTTTCGCAACAAATATCTAACAGGTTTTTGATGTGTTTATTTTTGCACTAGAGGTGCTATCTTTATTTTTCATGTTTTCAAATATGCACTTTCATTCATATAAAAAAGAGTTACCCACCAAGGTTTTACATGGTTTGTGGGAAAGTTGATGGTGTGACCATGTATTATATGGGATAAAGTACCCCCTGCCGTACATGATAAGAACATTGCAAGTCACCTCGGAGTTCCATAACCTTGTAAAGCAACTTGGCCCCCATTCCTCTGTCTGGTTATGGAACTACTCAGTGACTTGCAATGTTGCAATATTCTTATAATGTACAGCAGGGGGTACTTTATCCCTTATATAATGGAATACCCAAAAAGCTATAGATCTATGATATTAACAAGTTTGTGCAACATCCACACCCCCTCCCCCAGCCCCCTACACCCCCCCCCCCCAAGTTAGCATGGTTAAAACAGCTTCGTTCTGCAGGTCCAGAGCATGATTCCTATTAGCCAGTCAAATCAACAGGACAACGGATCAATCTTTTAATTTAATTTTAAGGATGATGTCACCACAAGGTTGTACGACACTAAGAAAAGAGGGCATAGTGCTAGTGCTTGATGATTTCTAAACCACTTTGCTATTTCAAGAGCCAATTAAATGGTATGGAAATTCACCATGGTGACTTACTTTTTGGTCCTCTGTTTAAACATCATCTTTCCACAAATGTGGCTCGTGTTGTAGCGAGAGCCTTGTTTGTCAAAGATGCAGTTGCACTCATTTCAGACTGTGTGCCTGTAGTAATATTCCACAGGATGTCATCACGGTTAACCAGACACCTTTATGGAAGAATTGGTCCCACTGCTTCATTTTAAATGCATCTGCATCAACTATATAGGGTAGGTCTGGTAATGACAATCAAATGTTGCAACTGAATTAGCTGGACCCAGGAGAGTCATCATAGTGCAGTTGGGTCATCCAAGACGGACACTTGCCATAGAGAAAGGGAACCACTGGTTTCGCTGTGACCGGTGACAACTAGCAACTGTTTTTTGTCTGGACTTCACCTGGACATCTAGGGACATCAACCCCTGTGGCCAAAATCACTCCACCGTGTCTGTGGACATGAAAATGTGGCCCGAAGAAGCCCCATGGACTGGAACCCCATTGTTCGCATCTTAAGCATACTGTATCCCTTGTATCAGTACCACTCCATTTATGTCTATGGGAATTGGCCCATCATTAGGGCCTGGAACTGCAATGGAGACTTATTTGACTGCAAAGTAACTGACCTGCTAAGCCTTATTGGACCCTTGATGGCTCCCTGTAAGAGCTGGTCGTCTAAAGTGGGTCTGAGTACCCCGACGCAGCTTTCTAAAACTTTAACCAGACTTATGATTTACTTTAAAAATTCATACCAACAGAACCCTCTGTTGTATTTTGTTCACTTTGGTCTAAAATTCAGAAAAATAAGATCTATTTTTATAAATTGGTGTCAGACTTCTGTTGAGTCTCATTTCCTTGTTATTCAATTGTTTTGGTACTTCTAAATGCTCTGCACTGGTTCCTTTGTTAAAGCCTAACTGATGGAAGCCACACCTACCAAAGGTTGAGCTAAGGTTTTACCAGTGGCAGCTGCCTCTGAACCCAGGTGGTGAGGCGGTGGGAGTTGGGGGTTAGAAATAGAAAGGTTGTGGTCACATAACCTTCTTTTGTTTGACCTTGCATAAGGGGAATATAATGAACTATTCTTCATAGTTGTAAATTCAGTAAGGACCAGCGGCTGACCATTGCTCTTAAGCAAGTGCATGTATGTGGTACGGAGGCAGATTTATTTTGCAAACACGGCCCTTCTAACAGAAAAGACACTCCGGTGCAAAAGTGGCATAGTCCATTCTTGTTAGGACAAAGGTGAGAAATGGTACTCCTAGGGTTGCTAGGATTGCTCTGCACTGAGACTGCCATTCTGCACAATGCTGCCACTATGCATAGTACACATATGTCTGTTGCTATTTAAATCCAAGATTATTTTCTAAATGTTCTGAAGCTGTGGGTGTATAGGGCTTCCATGTTACACAGTGGTTTTAGGGCTTCTCGGTTACAGCACTATTAGTGCTGTTTGTCCCTTTGAATGCTCTTACAAATTTGATGAAATGAAAATGTTTTGCTATTTTGTTTGTGCTTTGTGCTTATGTTAAGTTAGCATTCGCTGCACCATTTTATGTTCAGCCGCCATTTTGAATCATGTCATCAGCTACGTATTCTCTGACTCGAAAAGCAGGCTGTGGAAATGTTCTTTTCTCCAAGGTTAGGCCTTGCTCTGCTAATGAGTAACCTGTTCTTATCAACACACTACTTTCCCATAGATAGAGGCTTTCTTCCACTAGCCTAGCGATAGACACGAACAGAACAACCTTGGCAATAAGATAATGTGTGCCCGGTCTCAGAGTCTAGACTCGTCTTACTATACTTCTTTGTTTTTAGCTATACCTGCTAGTAGATTTCCATTAGGGGCGGGACATTCTTGGTTCAGAAACGTACATAATGCATCTCTATGTTTGGTGAAGTCAGTCCCTCTGCAGCAATCCGAGGAGGCTGGTCAGACTGGACTTTGCTCAAATGTACCAATAAAATATACTTGGTTTGTATTCTCTACTGTCTTACCGATTCTTCATTTGTATGGAAGGCTGAGAGGTGGTCATGAGTGACCCGGGTGGCCCTATTCGGGTCACTTCCTTCAGTTGGTGCCCGAACAAGATGGGTGACCCATCGTCGGGTCGGACGGGCGGACCAGGTATCCCTGTACGAGAGAGTCGTAGCTGCCCCATCTGTCTGACCGGTCGGTGCCTCACCCAGCGGCCATCTCGACTGGGGTCCTGAAAGGCGAAACTCTTGGATCTGATCTTTTGGTTCGAAGAGTCGGTAGTGGAGAATAAATTCATTTGACATGTGTGGACCAGGTAAGTTTGTTTTGGCTCTTTGTTGATGTGGTACCATTTTGGTTTGTCTTTGTTACGGTCTGAGGACCGATTTGGATACAAAGTGTTTGTGAACACTTTGCCCGGCAACATAACAAATTTGGCTTACTTTAGAAAATGCTGGTGTTCAGTCGTTTTTGGGTTTCTGGATGAAAGTCAGCCAGGGCCTCTAGAAGGCTCTCCGAATTTTGATATGTATGTAAAAGATGGCCTTGGACTTATTATGTTTAGTATGTTATGGCACACATATAGAGGGAAAATGCCGAGTTGCAGTGGCCGTTGACAGGCACTTTTGATGAACATAAAATTGGGTTTTTACAGGAGAAGTTGTTTGCGAGAAGAAGTAGGCAGTCTATGTTTGATTCCCACAGAACATGGCAAAAAGAGGCTAAACAGAGGCAAATGAAAGCAGAGAAAGAGGCCCAGAAGGGGAGAAGGCAAACATTGACTCAGAAAGCTACAGCGCATGATGGAGAGAAGCAGGAGATAGGAATTGAACGTGAAGATAGGAGGTTTCGACTGAATATTGATCAATCTTATGTAGCCCGAGAAGAAAATGTACTTTTGTGGTAGAATTGTTGCCGAATCAGTGTGTGTTTTGTAAGGAAGATGGACTCTGGCGCAGCGAGTGTCCTGTGCTTTTACAGAATTCGGCAGTCCCAAGAGGACAAGGGTCTTGTGGACGGGGTCGTGGAGATGGTGGCCATGACAGGGCTCAGACCGCTGTGACATGGCAGGGTCGTACTGATCAGAACTACTTTGATGACCCTCAGTTGATTACTATGATACGGATGAGGTGACCAGGATGTCGTACAGCTAGGCAGCCGGGGACATGGTGAGGGACCAGTTTTGATACCTGTAGACCAACGAGGTCCGTATGTTATGTGGATGTGCATGGTTTGAATAAGGAGTTTTTGGTGGTTACAGGTGCAACAAACAGCTCTATTTCTTGTTCCTTTGTCCCTGGGGCGGCTAAGTCTGGCCATAATAATGTTTCAGTAGGATTTTCTGGTGTAAAGGTTGTGAGCCCCATTTCCAAACCCATTGCATTGACTATTGGTCGTTTCACTGTGGATTTTCCATTCTTATTGACGTCTAATTGTGGAGAAAATTTGATGGGTTTGGATTTGTTGAAGAAATTGCATGCTACGATTTACTGCTCCCCAACCTGTGTCTATATGATGATGGGTCCTGATGTGATGTGCGCTAAGCATTGTCTGTCCAAAGATGCGCCCTCCCTGCTGAATTTAAAGATGTGCCACCCACACTGTGGGCAACGGGTGACACAGATGTGGGTTTGTTGCAGATATCTCCTGTTTCGATTTGTGTCAAGGATGGTGCTATTTTACCCTGTATTCCTCTGTATAAGATACTACAGGCAGGTGAGTGAGCTTTGATAAAAATTGTGCAGGATTTGATTGAGAAAGGAGGGGTTGAGGAGACAACTACCAATGTTTGTAATAGCTGTATTCTTCCCGTTTTTAAACGGACACTTTCGGGTCCCTTTGAGTATTGCGAAGATATTTATCGTTTTGTGATTGATTTGCGTGAAGTTAACAAAATAGTGATTCCCCAGTTTTCAGTGGTACCTGACATTATGGCTCTCTTGACGATAATTCCTTCTTCTGCTAAATTCTTTTCTGTCATTGAAAATGCATTCTTCAGTATTTCCATTTGTCCTAATAGCAGATATATGTTCAAATGCACCCTAGCTGGTAGATGTTTTAGATTCTGTCGCGCTCCTCAAGGCTATACAGAGAGTCCAAGTATCTTTAGTCAGGCGTTGAAAGGCCAATTGGAATCCTTGTCACTCCCTACAGGTAATGTATTGCTACAATATGGTGATGACTTGCTCATCGCTTCAGATACAGAACAAGGTTGCAGAGACAGTACAGTTAAATTGCTGATACATTTAGCTCAACATGGCCATAAAGTATCCCTTTCCAAATTTCAGTATTGTCGACAGGAGGTCACCTATTTAGGTCACCTACTGTCGAAGGAGGGTAGGAGATTGACCCCTGAGCGCATCAGTACCATTGTTAAAATGTCTGTCTCACAAACTAAGTGAGACGTGCGTGCTTTCATAGGTATCACTTCCTATAGCCGGCAGTGGATACCTGACTACTCGCTGCTTGCGCTAACACTAAAAGAGGTGCATAAACCCCTGCCTTGGACGCAAGAGTGTCAGCAGTCTTTTGAACAATTAAAAATTGCGCTTTGATCTGCTCCAGTGCTTGGTACCCTTAATTACGCTAAATGCTTTGTATTGTATGTCCATGAGCTGGATAATGTGCTCTTTCTGTTTTAACACAAAAATAAAAATTTGAGGGTAAGCAACGACTGTGTGCTTATTTCTGTTCTGTACTTGACCCTGTCGCCTGAGCCCTCCCGAGCTGTCTAAGCTCGGGCGTGGCTGTGGCCATCTCAATAAGACAATCAGCGAGACTCGTACTCGATAGTGACCTCACATTTATGGTATCCCATGCTGTGGATACACTTTTGAATTAAACAAGGACACAGCACCTCACCAGTGCACTTCTGACAAGTTACGAGCTAATGCTCTTTCAAAAGGACATTACAATCAAAATAGGTGCCAATCTGAATCCAGTCATATTACTACCCCTCCCTTCAGGGAATCAGGAGATTGACATTCATGATTGTATCTTCCAGAGGGTAGAAGAGACGAAAGGACGGGTAGACCTTTCTGATCTTCCCTAAGTTGACCCCCCAAGGGAACTGTATGTCGATGGCTCTTGTTTCAAATTATCAGATGGCACCACCACTGCAGCATACGCAGTTACTACGCTGCACACAGTAGTTGAGACATCATGAGTTCCTTATCAGTCCACTCAGGCAGCTAAGTTAGTCGCCCTTATTCGATCTTGTGAATTGAGCAAGGGACTGGTTGTTAATATTTATACTGATAGCCAGTATGCCTTAGGGGTCGCCCATAATTTTGGGCGGCTCTGGGCAGAGAGAGGGTTCTTTACTTCCCACTGGCCACGCATTCAGCACAGTCCTCTTATATATTGACTTTTGCCCTCTTTAACACTCCCTAAGAAATTGGCCATAGTAAAGTGTGGCGCTCATAAGAAAGTTCCTGCCCATGTGGTTGAGAACAACAGGCGCAATACCGCCGGCTAATAACAAGCCTCCTTTAGCAAAACGTCGATCTCTGACTTGCTCTGCACTTCCGGAACCTCGGAGTTGCAGCAGACTCACGGCCCACCCTTCACCTATTCTAGCTTGCCGTCCCCATCCTTGGAATTTTATCAAGTTCCAGCAACCCGCGCACCACTTCTACGGGTCGGAGTTGCAGCAGACTCGTGGCCCACCCTTCATCTATTCTAGCTTGCCGTCCCCATCCTTGGAATTTCATCAAGTTCCGGCAACCCGCTCACCACTTCTACGCCCAGGAACCAACTCAGCTGTTCCCTGAGGCACTGTGGTTATTACCAGGCATTTCAATTGTGTAGTCCTGATGATGATCCCTATATTCAATGAGCTTGGGATCGAAACGTCGTCAACAAATAGTGCCACTGTTTTCCATTGCGTATGATAAATGTGGTCACTATGGTGGTTAGCTTGCTTTATTGTATGATTAGTTCAAGCTCTCAACGCTCCAGTTTTTGCCTGATATCTTTTATGTTTTGTGTTTATTGTTTGCTCGTTCCTTGTCTTACATATCGGGTGCAGGTTTGCGTCCCGCTGTATCGTTCTCACTTCCATTTTTAAGATATCTTGATTACATTGCACATTAAAATCCTTGTCCGGCTGGACATCGAAAGTTTATAGCACCCATCAAGGTCTATATCGTATTTGTTTTTGTACATGTATTCTAAGGACATAGAAAATGATGTGGGTAAGGAGAACACTTTTGCAGATTAGACAGCTAAGGAAACAGCCCGAACCAAGATGAAAAGAATGTTTGTAGAAGGTCCCGCCAGGTGGGTGCCCAAGTTCACTATGTTTTAGGATACACTTAAAAACTTGAAGGAGATACAGGGTGAGGCCATGGTGGAGGAATGAGCAGTGTGGCAAGAAAGTACAGCAAACTTGAATGATGAGGGATGTTGGATTGATAAGGCAGGGAAGCAAAGATGGATGTTGCCAGATGCATATGTTCTTCCTGTAGTCACTATGGCTCACGGCCCAGCTCATATCAGTGCTAAGGGTATTTGCAAGCCGTAGGGCAAAATGACAACATCTCCAAGACTGCTACACATTTAGTGAAATACTGCGTGGTGTGCATGATGCACAATCCTGGCAAGGGTATCCCTACTCCACCTGGTAATTTTGCACCTCCCACTTTCCTTTTTAAGGTCCTTCAAATGGACTATATTGAGCTAGACACGGTCAATAATTTGATGTATTTGTTGGTGGTTGTTTGTGCATTCCGTAAATGGGTTGAGACTTACCCCACTAAAGAAAATACAGACATTGCGACTGCAAAGATACTCATGTAGGAGTTATTTCCTCATTTCGGCTTGCCCCATTTGATCTGGAATGACAACGGAAGTAATTTAAATTGCAAGGTTATTCAGTTAGTTTGTGAAGGACTACACATCAGACGGAAGTTCCATGCTGCAAATCACCCCCAGTCCGCAGGTTTGGTTGAGAAGTACAACAGTACTCTTAAACTGAAATTGACAAAAATTCAGGAGACCACAGGGTTGCAGTGGCCAGATGCTTTACCATTAGCTCTTTTGTCCACAAGAACAACAGCACATTCTAGGACAGGATTGTCACCGTACAAGGCTGTGTTTGGACGCCTGGCAAATGTCCGGGGCGTCCCACACCTGTGTAGGTATTCAGAGATTGAGTACCCTTTATTGACCAATTACCTGTACCAGTTAGCTGAAAATGTGCGTTCTATTCACCAATAGATAAAGGAATTGCTTCCGCCTGTACCAGAAGGGCCTGCTCATAACATCCAGCTGGGGGACTGGGTGTTACTTAGCAACTTTCAGCGGAAGAAGTGCTTGGAATCCCATTGGAAAGGGCCCAAGCAAGTGCTCCTCGCCACCAGGGCTGCTGTGAAAGCCGCTGGCCGAAAGAATTGGATACATTCCAACAACTGCCGCCAAGTACCCTTGCCTTTACCCTATGACCAATGGGTGAGGGATGGTATTGGGGATGCAAAGGGAGAAAAGACACCTCAGTTTGTCCCATTCAGTGACGAGCTACTTATATGAACCCAAACGGATGTTGAGAATGACAACGTACTAAATACAGCGGTCTCCCCTGAAATCAGAGCCATTAAAGAGCCCCTCTTTGTTGACCCCCCCTGTGCCTGGAGTCACCAGGTACAATTTGTGTCCTCAGGTGAAGGACAGTGCACCAAAGGAGGAGTCAGATTTGTTAGGGATGGACTGAGCAAGTCAGGGTGTACTATGTCAATAGTACCAACGGTGTTAGTTTAGGGTGACACGAGATTGGTGCATTGTTCTGACATTGGACAGGTTAGATCAAAAGTGCTCCCTTGGAGGGGGTACATTATCCTGTGAGACGTGGGATTCCTCAAGAGCTAGGACTGAGCAGCTCCACCGCCGGTGCTCAAGAGCGCAAACGTTGATGAACAATAGGCGCCTGTACCAGTGAGGCTCAGACGGACACTGGGAACAATTGCCCTTGTTATTACTTTTACTACACCCCCATTTTTTCTTCATGATGTGTCCGTTTGGTCGGCCTATGAATGAGGAAGAATAGCCATCCCGAGCGGGGTTGGTCCACAAAAAGTAAAATAGTTTTTGCATCAATAGTTGCGATTGCGCTAATAATTGTATTGGGAATATCCTGGTTTCTAGAGGAGTAGTATCCTGAACATTCCTTGGTTGGTACAAAACCTATTCCCCTAAACACATTTTTGTTATTTTGCCCCTCACAAAGGAGAGCACCGAAAAACTTACACCTATAATGACTTTACACAAATGTTGCATCAGGCTCATGACATGTCCAATACAACAAATTGTTGAGTTTCTGGATTGCTTCCCTCAATTACTCATAAAAGTGATAATTTGCTGCCCATACCTTTGTCATATCTAATGATTATCAACAACAGGGGCAACCCTGAAACCTGAACCAGGGGCAAGCAATACTAGAATCCTAACAGAGGTTCAAGTCAACACAATACATACAGTAAAGAATATTAGTCAAAAGAAAAAATCATAAACATAGAACAAAAACATTCAAATAAACAGAAAGAATATAAAGAGCCCATGTATAAGTAATTATAGTTCATAGAAAATGTATCACAAAAAGATACAAAATTCAATCCTAAAACACATATGACAATGGTGCTCAATACAGTACACAGACAGCAAAAATAAACAGTACAGTGTATAATCAAACAAGTAGCTGAGGAAAAATAATACAAAATAGAAAGTTCAAGGCAAAGCAGAAACAACACAAAACAAAAAATGCGTCCTCTTCAATTTTGGCCACATATATGCTTGGACGGGGTTAAATGGTCATCATCAGGACAGGACAATGATAATAGGAGCGCCCAAAACAATTCATTAAACATCTAAAAAAAGGAAAAATACATGGGTATCAAACATTAAAAGATGGACTTATGTAACAGCATAAAGTAAGTCTAAAGTGTATTTTTCAAATGTATATAGAAATGAACCAAAAGAAAAAAAGAAAAAGAAAGGCAATCAGTGCCACCACTAACAGACCCTCAAAACACACCAAAGTAGAATGTGTGCGGAAAAATGGTGAATATCAGTGCAAGGGAAAAAGCAATGACCTACACCTTAGAAGAAGGAAATGATTTATAATTTACCTTTTCATATAGTCGATCCAACCGAAAGTGCAACAATCGTATGGAATCCCCAAAATAGTTAACTCAGAAGTCTATTACTGTAGAATCAACAACAAATGATTCAGTTAGTGACCCTATCAGCCTCAATCAAGGGAAAAAGAGAGACAGGAAGGTCATAGGATGGTCATAATGCATACTCACATCCAGGAGGAAATGTGGTATATCCAAGAAACAAAATGTACAAAGGTTTGAGAGCTCCAAGAAGTAAAATGTACAAAGGTTCGAAAACTGCAAGGATGGAGTAAATAACCAGTCTGTTAATTCAAACGTTTAAAACACCTTCAAAGAAATACGCATGAAATAAGTAAGGAAATGTGTAAATTCAGCCACTGTACTAACGTGAGTAACAGCATATTTGAACATGAGTAATTATACCACTCAGATTATACTTACAGACAAATTAAATGGCAATATGCGTGTATGTATATAGATAAATACATTCACAATCCAGTCCAAAGGATCTGATAATTTTTCATATCCGTGCCAGAGGTCATATAATTAAAATCATGAACTTATATAGAACAAACTGAAAGAAGAGAAATTTTAAAAATGAAAATTAGAATTGGCATAACTAAACAGTAAACCAAAAATGTCATATCTAGGCAGTTGTGAGGGCTGGTTTGAATTGTTTGCCATGGTACACTACAATTTCACCACTCCCCTCAGGTTATGACCCCTGCTGATTCTCGCACTGTGACTGATTACATACGTTTTCATCATGGGTTTATTCCTATAGGTCAGGCAAGACAAAACATTTCTGTTACTTTGACCCCAAACTCCTGTATGAGCAGATATGACAAGGTGAGGAATAGCACATGGCTTCATATGGAAATGGCTGATTTCCAGAGGTTTAACACCTCTGAGTACTTCCAATCCTTCCAGGACCATAATGTCACTAAGGACAAACCAATGCCGGTGTCTGTGGTCAGCTCAGCAGCTGCTTTCTGTGTTCAGGGGAAGGGGGAGATAGAGGTAGGGGAAAGTAAATGCAATTCCACCTACTCACTCAGGACAATTAATAGTCCTCCTTTGATCTTACACCCTAATGTCTGTTTTGTCTGTGGATCCCAAGCTTATGTCTGGCTTCCTAGGGGATGGTCAGCCAGATGTTACCTCTCTTTTCTTCTTCCCCTGTGTATGTTGCACCGCCCAAATATCATAATAAGATCATCAGCTGCAGCATAGGAGTGTATACTTCCCCCAGTTAGAAGGGTCATTGACGCAAAGGATATAGATCAGACAGATACTACCTTACAACAGTTTGAGGATGCCATGAAGGGTATCATGCCTTTTTGGGGCTCCATGTCCTATAGCCTTAACATTCGTCGGTTAAAACAGGTTGTTGAAGGGGTTATTAATACAACAGCTAGTATATTGACAAACCTCACTGCTGATCTTCAGGCTACACAGTTAGTAACCTTGTAGAACAGGATGGTGTTAGACGTCATACTTGTAGATAGGGGTGGGGCCTGTTGCGTCATTGGCAGTAGCTGTTGAGTGTATATCCCTACCACGCCCCCAATCTGTATGCTGCCATACAAAAATTGCATAGACTCGTCTGACAGACACCAAGAAAATAGTACTTGGACTCTCTCTGGGTGGTTCTGGGATATGTTCACGTCCTGGGATTGGAAGATCCTTATCTATCTAGCTGTGATTGCTGGTATTTTCTTCACATGTTTTCTTTGCATACGCTGCCTCCTGACCTGCTGTACTTATTGTATGTGTTCTCACCCATAAACAGAAAAAGCCAGCTCATGACACTAGTGCTGCCATCATGTTGCAAAAAGACATTGCAGACATGATGCAGATTGACAAGGGCATTTTTGGTTCCACATCATCCCTTGCAACTTCTATTCCTGATACTGAATATATGGATAGTTGATGTCCTTTTATTCCTCTGCATATTACATTTTTCCCCTTCAATATAAAATGGTTTGGCGAATGCTAAAAGGAGGGTCTGATGAAATAAAAATGTTTTGCTATTTTGTTTGTGCTTTGTTCTTATGTTAAGTTAGCATTCGCGGCACCATTTTATGTTCAGCCGCCATTTTGAATCATGTCGTCAGCTACGTATACTCTGGCTCGCAAGAAGCAGGCTGTGTAAATGTTCATTCCTCCAAGGTTAGGCCTTGCTCTGCTAATGAATACACTGTTCTTATTAACGCACTCCGTTCCCATAGATAGAGGCTTTCTCCCACTAGCCTAGCGATAGATACAAACAGAAAGACTTGGCAATAAGATATTGTGTGCCCGGTCTCAGAGTCGAGACTCACCTTACTGTACGTCTTTGTTTTAGCTGCACCTACTAGTAGATTTCCATTAGGGGCAGGACATTCTTGGTTCAGAAACGTACATAATGTATCTCTATGTGGTGAAGTCAGTCCCTTTGCAGCAATCTGAGGAGGCTGGTCAGACTGCACTCCACTTGAGTGTACCTGAATAAAATATACTTAGTTTGTATTCTCTATTGTCTGACTGACTCTTCATTTGTATGGAAGGCTGCGAGGGGGTTGCCAGTGACCCGGGTGGTCCTAATCGGGTCACTTCCTTCAAATGGTGATGTCAGGGTCTGCTTTAGCCAAGGCTTTCATTGTGCTTAGATCTGTCCTTGTGCACAGTCCAGCATCTGCGCATGAGTCCCTTGTGCATACTGCTGTCACCGCGCACATTTATGCTTTTGCTTTAGGTCCTCGTGCACTATGTTACTTCCCTCCAGGGTTTCCTTGTGTATGGAAAGAAGCCTGTGATTTATGCTGTTTTCCTTCTAATATCTTTTTTACACAGTGCTGAACGTGCACAGGGTGCTTATGTACTGATTAAAGTAGAAGCAGGGCTCGTGTCGGGGGTACACGCAAGTACATGGTGTCCAACCACTCTTTTCACAGGGTGGACGCCGTCCCCCCTGCCAAGACGTTGGGCCCCACAGAAATATGCTGAACTTGTCCTGGTGTAATTTTCAGACACCGGGACACGTTCAGCAGCACTTGCCTTCCATTCCCAGCAGCAACCAGGCAGTGAGGGAGCCTTTTTTCACCTCCAGCTGGCCCGAAGTTAAGGGGCCATCCGGCCTCTTTTTGTTTGTATATGCTGACTGGGGTCCGCCTGAAACCCTACATTTAAATGTAAATGCCACAGAGGGAAACAAAGGCACACAGTTTGCCTTCTCTTTACAGGTACTTAAGAGAGGCATGCTTTTTGTCTTTGTTCTGCCCGTATATAAATGCAGACACTGTAAGACTGTCAGATGGGTTAGTCTGTCCCAGTATTTACACAAAGAATTTAAATAGCACTATTTTCTTTCTTTTATAGCTCTATGTCATGACGTCATTTTCATATTGTTTTACTTGGTCAGTCCCCCCACTTCTTTTTACAGGACTTGTGCCCTGAGTAGAAGTGGTCTCAGCATGCACCACGTTGCTCATTCCAGGGTGCCCGGGAACGGCTTTGACCTGCTAGTGCCCACCTTGAGCTCAAAGCAGATTTTCTCCAGGAACTCCCGCCAATGCTGTCTTTTTACACGGTGCTGTTCAGCTGGGGTTCCTTGAAGACAATACTGAAGTTTCCTAAACCCCTTAGCACAGCATTGACCTTATGATTGTGGTGTCGGGCCTCAGGCCTACATGATGGCAATAACAGACGCAGATACTCGGTAGTGATGTACAGTAACTGACCATGAGCACGTGCACCCGGGCACTTTTATTTACCCGTGATGGATAGGTGGAAGTGCAAGTGTGCCCAGCCCTCAAAGGAGTGTCTGGGAAACTCATAGCCTGACAAACACTAGAATATGTCCTGCAGGACACTACATTCCTCCCCAACTTTATTGAAGAAGAACAACAAACATTATTCCAACCTATGGAGTCAAACAAACAGTTAATTAAACACCACAGGGTCCATCAGCCTTCCGAGTCAGGTGGTGGGAAGACGTAACATATGGGCTGGTGACTCTGCCTGCAGCAAGACCATCTCGGCGGGAACTCGTAGTTTAACCTGAGGGTTCCAAGACACAATCGCCGGCTTGGAGACGTCCGTTGCATACCGTCAGTTCACTGATGATGACATGTCTTACAGTCTTGCATGGCTCCACTTTGCTGATGTCAGGGATGGTCTGTGGTAAGTACTAACAGTTCATACAATGGGATGCTTCATGAGCATGGATGGAGTCCATGGTGAGAGTTCATGGAGGTGTTGCTGATCAATTGTCTCTGTTGAACCGCTTGGCTGTAACCGATAACCTGTCAGTGGTGGGGCAACGTCTCTTCTCACCCTCCCGCCTGGGGAAGCCCGTTGTCATGGTTGCTGCGGGATTGCAGGAGGGCTGCACTGGGGCCGCTTGAGTGCCGACTGGAGGAAGCTGCAGGATCACCAAGGAGGCGTTACTTAGTCGCATGCACAACCCTCGAGAACGGATGAGTCTTGGCCAAGACTTCCTCTCGCTGCCACAGTTTAGGTGTAGGCCAGGTTCACAGGTAGCCTCTGGTTTCTTTTGTCGGCTGGGGTGGCAACGGTGCAAGACTCCAGTCTATTGGTACTCTGGGAGTGGTGTTATTTGACGCATGTGCTGAGGGCTGGTGTGATGGCAGTTGCCAGCCATATGGTGAGTCAGAATGACAGGTGGTGTTGACTCGCTGGGAGAGTTAGATGTCCAGAGGGACTTAGCAGCCATGTTTCTCTGCCTTGCTGAGGTTGATCGCCAGTGGCGGCACGCCACATGGAGTGTGCGATTCCTCTCTTGTCGGTCTTGGGGCCACTGCCGACTACAGCTTGAGGCAGTGTGAGGAAGGACACTCAGTGCTGATTTTCACCCGTGGCATCTGCGGTCAGGAGCAGGGATGCCATTTGACTTAGACTGCAGACACTCTGGGATGGACGGTCGCCTGGGGAAGCGTTGGGGAGAGACGCGGTTTGCGCTTGCTGCAGCTTATGTTCAGTTCTTCTATGAGGCTGTGTCCAGGGACGTCGGTCCGCATTGGTGTCTGTCTGGTGTGTCTGGGTGTGCTCTTGGCTTGCTGTGTGAGTACTCGGTCTTCTCCCCTTGTTGGTTTGTTCAGCGCACCTGTGTTCATCCAATTCTTTGGGCTGTCACTCTTCTTCCCTCTAAGGTTTTGCGCTTGGACTTCGAGGTGGCGCCATCGTGGCGTCTGCTTCTTCATTCGTTCCGGTGTCCTCGTCAGGACTGGTCACTTTGTGTGACATGCTCCTTGCTTGCGGTGTGACGTGACGTCCGGCCACGTGTCTCCTGTTGTTGGAGCACATGTTGCTGTGGCGCTCTGCCACGTGGAGTGTGCAACTCCTCTCTGACGACTGCGTCTTGAGGCAGTGCGAGGGAGGAAACTCTGTGCTGTCTTCAGCCCACTGCGGGGCTTCGCTGGTGCAGTAGAGATGTGGTGGCTCTCTGTGCTGCATTCGGCAATGCTTCATTATGGAGATGTCTCTATCTCCTGGGCGCCTGCCTGTGCAGTCGGGTTCACTGGCGCGGCCTTCTGTGCACCTCGGACAAAGTGCGCTCCGTTTTCTCCATGGGTGCTCTCTTCTGGCACTGGGTGTGCCTGTGTTATGGCTTGCGGTTTCCTCTGTATACCAGGAGGAGCGAGTGATGCGATCTCTTTTCCGGCGGTGGCGTTGGGCAGCCACTTGTGGTGCGTGCTCTGCACCACTCTTTCTTGCACTGTTGGTGGGGACAGTTCCCTTCAGTCGTTGCTACTCTGACTGGTCATCCACTTTTGCTTGTGGGGTCTTGTGCTGCTGTGTCCTTGCACGAGGTGAAGTCAAGCAGCCACCGGTGGTGCGTGCTTGGCACCAGTCTTCTTGTGACTCAAGGTGTGATAGCTACCTGGAGACTTTGCTGTCTTTGAGGGTGTCCTTGCTGCTCTCCCTTGCAGGGTCCAGAGGGCCACTCTCTGGGCATTCCTCCCTGAGGGCACGTCTTGCTGTGCCTGGTGCAGTCTGTCTCAGCAACTGGGTTTGAGCAGGCAGTCTTTCTCCTAATGGCGGTGTGCACTTTGAGACCTGGTGATTGGTTTTTTTTTGTTAGCAGGGCCTTGCGGTGCTTCAGGACCCACTGTGTTGCCAGCCTGCGATTAGATGGAAGCTCTGGCTTACTCTTTGTTGTTCAGGGTATGCTTGTAGAAGACTGTTAAAAATGTGGCAATTGATTTGTAGACTTGTGCTGTGCTCTGGTACCCTTGGTCTTTAGGTGGCACTGCACCCACACTCCTCAATGCTGTGCCTTTGACTGTTAGCCGCTGTGGGCAGTCAGCGAGCTTAACTGTCCTGCGGGACATGAACCTGGATCTTCCTACCAGAATCAGTGTTCCTTTCTTCTGACTCTGCACCTACCGGCAGCATCCTGGCCTTTCATACGGCCTGTCTCTACAGTCTGGGGAGAATAGGTTGTGGTCATGACAGATGGTTTCTTCTTTATGAGACACTCTGTATCTATACAATCTTCCCTACATTTAGCCATTCGGCTGTGGTGCCAAATTTTATTGTCACTCAGCTGTGCAGATTTCAAGTAAGTGTCCAAAACTTGTAAAGGTGTAGAGAATTTGCTCTCTCCTTTTCTTACCTTTGTACCAAGTTTTATTTTGACCCAATCACCAACCTGCAAATCAGCTTCCTTAGTGCAATGTTTCTTGTCAAAGTTAGCTATGTAGGATTCATGTATCTTGCATAAATTTGAACGCACAACAGCAGGTGACCATTTGCCACACACTCTTTTACAGTTCCATGCTACATTGCCCTTCGTGAAGGGGTCTCTACCCCTTAAAACCCTAAAGGGACTGTAGCTAGTACAAGTACGAGTGATTCTATATGCTCATATAGTTCTAAATAATTCTTTCTCCCACTTTTTTCCAGCACTAAGAGATGCTTGTATGCTTCCCATAATCACTCTGTTGAAGCGCTCAACTATGCCGTTTCAATTAGGGTGGTAAACAGGAGTCTTCCTTTCACTAATACCATTCCTTTTAAAAAACTGTAAAAATAATCTGATGTAAATTGTGGACCATTATCACTGAGGATGCTTTTAGGTATTCCTTCTCGTACGAATAATTTTTCTAAACATCTTATGACTACTTTGGAGTCATGTTTCTCAGTAATTTCAATTTCAGACCACTTCGACTAGTTATCAATGACGACAAAGATATGCTTCATATTACCATTATCGTCCTCGATAGGACACTGCCAACCAATACTTCGGTACTCCCAGGGATGATCCGGACTATGTCTGGTACCAAGAAAATGTTGAAATACACGTTGTACCATGTCAGAGATTTTGCAAATATAACACTGCCGTACAAAACTTTCAGCATCTCTGTCAATCCCAGGCCACCAATAGAACATCTTTATTTTGTTTTTAAGTTTTACAATTCCTAGGTGGCCTTCATGGTTGATTGCTAAGATCCTGGGGCGTAATTTTGATGGCACAATAACTCTTTCACCCCTGCACAAGTAGTTACTGTTGTCAATAGACAATTCCTCTAATTTCCCACATTGCTCTCATGTCATCTTGCAAATCACTTTTGTTGGGCCAACCATGTACAAAATATTTAGCAGCATCACTCAAAATGTTATCTTGTGCATATTCAGTATCCCAATCCTTTTTTGAAATGTCATTTGTAACATCATCAACAGAATCATGAACAATAGCTACATTAAAATCATTGCATCAGTACACATATTATCTTGTATAGGTAATGGGGATCTACTCAGATAATCTGCAACCTCGTTCTTTTTTCCAGGTAAGAATTCAACATCGTAAGTGAACTCTAATAGTTTTAAACTCATTATGGCCAATCTGGGTGTGGCCTTTATTATGCCTTCAGATGTCAAGATTTTGAGTAAGGGTTTGTAGTCGGTGCGTAATGTAAATCTTGTGCCCCAAGCAAACTGTCTGAATTTCTCTACGGCCCAAACAGTGGCCAACATCTCCTTCTCTATTACAGAGAATGTCTCCCTGTAGAGGATAGAGAACGGGGTGTCATGTAATTGGTTCTGGTGGTATGCTGAAGTCAAATCTATGGTCGACAGCAGCAAAAACTTAACAGCATTCATTACACCTTTTGGATGTTACCACTTTGTAAGAATGCCGTTTGGACTAGCTTCGGCAGCTCATTTTTTCAAAGACTAATACACAAGTTATTTAAGAATCAAAAAGGGGTGATTTATTTCTGAGACGATATTTTAATCATGGGTCGTGACAAAAAAGAACATGATGAACGTCTCACTATGGTGTTAAGAACACTTGCAGAAAGAGGACTTACTGCTGAGTTGAAAAAATGCAAATTTGCAATGAAGTCAGTTACCTACCTAGGACATGAAGTAGGTGGCAATGGTATTTCACTCAAAAAGAAACTAAGCACAGCAATCAGCAATGCCCCTGTGCCAAAATATAAAGATGATGTAAGATCCTTCCTTGACCTAGCCGAGTTTTATTCAAAGTACGTACAAAATTTGTGGCATTAAGTGGTATTTGGAGTGTATGTTGCATTGAATGCAGTGTAATTATGTGGTGTGTAATTATGTGGCACTGAGTGGTATTTGGAGTTTATGTTGTGTTGAGCGCAGTGTTAATATGTAGCATATAATTATGTGGAACTGAGTGGTATTGTCTGGAGTGTATGTTGTATTCTGTAGAGTGTAATTATGTAGTGTGTAATTATGTGGCACTGAGTGGTATTTGGAGTGTATGTTGCATTGAGTGCAGTGTAATTATGTGGCGTGTAATTATGGGGCACTGAGTGGTATTTGGAGTGTATGTTGCATTGAGTGCAGTGTAATTATGTAGTGGGTAATTATGTGGCAGGTAATTATGTGGCACTGAGTGGTATTTGGAGTGTATGATGTATTCAGTGCAGTGAAATGATGTAGCATATAATTATGTGGCACTGAGTGGTACTGTGTGGAGTGTGTGTTGCATTCAGTAGAGTGTAATTATGTGGTGTGTAATTATGTGGCACTGAGTGGTATTTGGAGTGTATGTTGCATTGAGTGCAGTGTAATTATGTGGCGTGTAAATATGTGGCATTGAGTTGTATTTGGAGTGTATGTTGCATTGAGTGCAGTGTAATTATGTGGCGTGTAACTATGTGGCACTGAGTGGTATTTTGAGTGTATGTTGCATGGAGTGCAGTGGCATGTAAAAATGTGGCACAGAGTGGTATTTGGAGTGTATATTGCATTGAGTGCAGTGTAAATATGTGGACTGTAATTATGTGGCAATTAGTGGTATTTGGAGTGTATGTTGCATTGAGTGCACTGTAATTGTGTGGCGTGTAATTATGTGGCAATGAGTGGTATTGTTTGGAGTGTATGTTGCATTGTAATTATGTAGCATATAATTATGTGGCACTGAGTGGTATTGTGTGGAGTGTGTGTTGCATTCAATTTTTCAATTTATTAGTCTTTATTCAGCACTTAAAAAGACACCATAAAAGCACATACACAATACACACATAAAAATTTTAAATTTTAAAAAATCAGCTAAAAACACATATTTCATTAAGCTAGGGAAAAGGAGTTGTCTATACGGAATTAAATGGCATTAGAGTCAATTTTCTCTTGTATTCCTTAACCGTAAAGCAACTCGAATGAAGTTCACAATACAGAACAGTGTATGGGCATCTGGGGCTTCCTGTAGGAACTTCAAGGCCATTTTTGCTTGTCTGAGTTTTGTTTCTTTCAGAATCCCTACTAAAAACTTACGCCTTGGGGCAGAGTAAAAGGGACATAGCAGAACAAAGTGGAGGGTATCCTGCGGAGACCTAGCGTCGCAGCCGCAGGTACCCTTCGCCTCCACTGTAAGAGTGAACCCAGGGGGAACCGCAAATAAATGGTGGAGCATATTCAGTCTGAAACGGGTCATATGGTAGCGATCCTGAGCATTATGCATGACCCTCAAGTATGGTTCCATTCCTTGCTTCACTGTTAATTGGCAGTAAGATAAAACAGTAGGCTTGCGTCTTTCCCTCTCCGCCCTAGTCGTACTTGACCGTTCTGAGAAAAATTTTTTAACCGTTATTTTATTCTCCGCAGTTAGGGATTCTGGGGCTGCAAAGAAGTTTTTACAGTCAATATCCTCCATAGAGTCCTTGATGTACTTCAGCCAAGGTATATGAGGCAGTCTTTTATAATTTGCCTTGTGAGAGTCGCATCAGGGTTGGTCCAGATTGTAACCCAGGCTAGGAGAGGTTTAATTCTAATCCGATCTTCAATGTAAGACTCTCCAACTTCCTCATGAATGATGAAGGCCGGGGCACTCTATGGTAATTTCAGAATTCTTCTGAAGAACTTATTTTCTTCCACCTGTATCTGTTGCAATTTTTTATCAATAAAACCCCAAACTTCTGCACCGTAAGTGACCGTGGCACAGCATATGATCTATACAGATTTAATATTTGCTCTGGGGACCATCTACCCAGTCTTCTCCCGAACCCCATGATAGCGCCTGATGACGCCGCCAGTTTAGTTGCATGTTTCTCCACCAGGGGTTTAAAAGACAGTTGGTTGTCAAACAGTACGCCAAGATATGAAAAAGTCTTCACCTGGCCAATTTTATGTGATCCGATATGATAGATAATATTCCCTTTTTCTTTTGGTCCTGTTGACATAATATAAGATTTTTCCAGGTTTGTTGATAGATCAAGTTTGGCCATAAAATCAACAAAACCATCAATCAACTTCTGCAACCCCAAGGGGGTTCTGGCTAACAATACCGCGTCGTCGGCATATAATAATACCGGCACCGCGCGATGGCCAATTTGGGGCGAATCTACCTGTAACTTAAGGAGTTCTTTTTCCAGGAGGTTTATATATATAGAAAATAGGAAGGGCGCTAAAATACAGCCCTGCCTCACTCCACTGGCGCATACAAAGGGGTCGGTCTTACTTCCCTCTTGGTTATATCTCACGCTTGCAGACATATTCCAGTGTAAGGTTTGTAGGACATCTACAAGGGGTTGATCCACTCCTAGATATAGCAATAATGACCAAAGTTTTTCTCTGTTTACGCAATCAAAAGCCGCGGAGAGGTCCATAAACCCCATGTATATATTCCCACTACCATCGATGGTATATTTTGCTGCCAGTAGGTACAGATTCAAACATTGATCAGTGGTCGATCTACCCTCCCTGAAGCCATATTGAACATCTGATAGAATCTGGTGCTCCTCAGCCCATTCCTGCAAACGGCGTAAAATGACACGTCCCAAAACTTTCGCAGTCACATCTATAAGGGATATGGGGCGATAGCATTGGGGGTCATCACGGTTCCCCTTTTTATAGACCGGCACTATAGTTGCTGTTGACCAAGAGCGAGGCAGTCCTGCCACCATTGCCTCGTTCAGAACCCTCGTAAGCAGCGGCGCCCAAAGATCTATATTGCTCAAATAAAGATCAGGGGGTATTCCATCAGGGCCGGGTGCTTTGTTCTTGCTGAGCCCTACTATTGCCGATTTTACTTCTTCCAGGGAGAAGTCCAATTTTGAATATTGTGTTAACCTTGGTCCTTCCCCTTGGGTTAAATGTCCTGTATAGTTATAAAGGCTCTGGAAATGAGTCTGCCATTGTTCAGGTAAGATAGTATTCATTATTTTAGCTGCTCCTGGATCCTGGAAACATGGGGTATTAATGACCTTCCAAAAAGCTGAAATATCTCGCCTTTCTGCAGCCTCCCTTAAATCCTCCCAGGCTTGAATTTGTAGACTCTTTTTCCGTTCATTCAATGTTGTTATGTATTCAATTCTGTTTTGTGCTATTATCAACTTATCTCTGGGTTTGGCGTGGAGGCTAAGTTTCAGTTTTTTGTACGCCTTAGTGCAAACAGAATTAAACCACCGTGGGGTGGAAGGCACTTTATTATTTTTAGATGTCCTCAGAAGATTATCTACGTAACGTGCGATTTCTTCAAATGCGCTAACCACTAGCGCTCCTTCCACTAGAGGATCAAGGCATACATTTATAGCATTTAGACCCTCTGTTATCAGTCTTTTGTAAAATCTGTCTCCATCAATCTTAGCCCACTTAATCCTTCTTCCCTGTTCCACTGCTTTTTCGGTAACGTCTAATCTATTTGTGAATTTTTTTAAAACAAACCCTTTTAACGCAAGAGTCAGGGGGTTATGGTCACTAAAGATGCTTGTATCTATGGCCATGTTGCTGATATTTCTCTTTAGTAGGGGTGAGACTAGAATAAAGTCAATATAAGACTGGCAGCCTCTACCTCTGAATGTTGGGTTGAGGTCTCCCTTTTCGCCTAACTTAACGAGGTCCAAAGTATGGACCAAATTATGCCTTTTCGTTAGTTTCTCTAGATCCCATCCCTCCGTTACATGGGCAAAGTGTGGCCCTTTCAAAATGGTGCATCTTGACCAATCTCTGTTAAATGGTTTTAAATTATCACAGAGATGACAATTAAAATCCCCCATGAGTATTATACTTGGGGGGTTTGGTGTCTCATTCGAGGAGCTCAACTTTTCTAGGCAGGAGTCCAGTTCCTTAACAACGGACCCCTTTCCCATCGTACCGATGGCATTATACCAATTTAGTAAAATAAGATTGAAACTTTTAAAACGAAATCCGACAGCTTGTATATTATGTGAGTCCCAGTTATACCTAGACCATACTCCCTGAATATGAAGGTTTACATACAATATTAGTCCTCCCATGGCTCTCCCCGATGGTGATTTTATGGCCGGGACAGCAAAACATTTGTACCCCTCTAAACTATATAGATTGGGATCAACAGCCCATGTTTCTTGTAGGTATATGATTTGGAATGTAGTAATATAATTATGCCATTCCTTACAATCAAATTTGGCTGCTAGTCCTGCAATATTCCAGGATATAATTTGGAGATTTTCATGATTATCCCCCATAGGTTGTTCTTTTAGACCCCTTAGTGAATGTTCCTCCTGGTCTACCTCTATAGTTGATATATGGGTACAGAGTTCTGGGCTGATGTCACTAGCCTGTCTGCTCGGTACAGGGGTTTTCTTATAAGCTAAATGTTCTGTTATTTTATTTCTCCCTTTTTTTGACTTTAGACTCTTTTTATTGAGTCCCTTAGCATTGTTCGATCCTATGATACTAGGGGTTCCTAATTCTATTGCAATTGGCCCTTCCTCCTCGGATCTTATGGGAGTATCAAAAGCACTAGATTTTTCCTGTGCATGTCAATCGACCTCTTCAAGTGCGCTAAACCTATTCCAATGCGCATACTGAGTTAAAAAGTGATCATAGGTTGGGGTCGCTTGATATGGCATTTGCCATTGGGCCGGTCTGTACTGGGATTCCATCTGATGGGCCCTATTCATCGGGATTCTAATTCTCTGCGCAGATCTTTGCACAGGTCTTTGTGGTGTATAGGGGTAGAAGTATGATAAATGTACGGGATGGATTTGGGTATGAGATGTGCTAGGGGGTGCATTGCATATATAATTGACTGCTGCAATGTCTCTAAAGTTAACTGTTATTATATCCCCTGCTATTGTTTTTGTTCCTCTCCCAATCCACTCCCCCCTCCTTACTGCGAGGATTTTGCCACAAATGTTATGGGGTAAAGGTCTATTTATCTGCAACCACTGTACACATTTGTTCTTTAGTTCCTGATGTGTTTCCCTTTTGCCCTCTCTTAATGGTGGAACTCCTGTCAACACGACCACAAAGGGCAAAGCCTCAGGGGGAAGGTTAATTGTTCTAAAACGGGTCGATGTTGTTTTGTTTTCCGGGGCGTTCGCTAACAGTGTGGGGTTTGGCTTAGGATTATCTTTTGGAATTTGAGCTTTGTTTCCGTTTAATACTTGAGTAGTTCCTTGACATTGTTGTTTGGTTTGGGCCTGTGTTGTCTCATTAGTACTGCCAAGATTTAGAGATATTGGGGCTTTTTGTGCATCTTGAGCGTTCATTTGTTTTGCTCTCTTTGGTTTACTTGATGCCAGTTCAGTTGTTGGTGTTACCTTATCTTTTAGAGTTGTTTTGGGTGGACCCCCATCCTGTCTCGCTTTTGTTGAAGCACCATCCTGTGCCAATTGTCTTGCTGGACCAACTCCCTTATTATTTATCAGAGAGGTTAGTCTGTCTATTTTTTACATAAGAGGTTTAATCAGCGCAGTGATGGTATCTTCTAGATCAGCTTTCAGATCAGCCACCATGTTAGTAATCCAGCAGGGGATTCCTGGTGTAGGCGGGTTTATGGGTGCCACTAAATTGTGGTTTGTAGTTTTACTTTGGCCTTTTCCCCCCCATGGTTTAAGTGATCTTTGGGTCCTTTTCCCTCTATGTTGTTTAATTTCGCCTTTTTTGTGTTTATGTTCGTTGTCTTCGTTGTCTCCTTCAGGTTCTCAGTAGCAGCCTGAGCACATGGGAGATCCACAAAGGAAGAAGAAGTGACACCGAAACTAATATCTGGGTCGTCTATAGCATCTAAAGTAACTACAGAAATATCCGTAGCCCCCTCCTGTGTGTCTCGAACGATAATCGTCGGTGGTAGGGACATCCTTCTCTCCGTATTTGCTATTGCATCAGCTACAACCCCTATTGTCTGCTGTAGCATTTTGTCAATAGCAGTTAGAGTTGGTACTGGTTGAGGGATGTCCGTTTTTTGTTTAGTGCTCGACCTTAGTGTAGGCATCCTTGTACTTTTGGCCAGCTTCCTCATAATAGGTCGCTTATCAACACAGAGTAAATAGTTTTACTGGTCGTTCTAATGTACTAGATGCACAATTACCTTTTCACACAATGACTTAAAGGGAGGTGCCCCAGCCCAGCCTCTTCTGGCCGCTGATGGCCGTAGAGGGCCCGCCCTTTGCCCGGGCTTAGCTCGGCGTCCCGCTAAGCGTTGGGCTAACCGTTATATAGACGGCGTTGCGAGCATGGGGCGTGTCTCCAAGGGGGCGCGTCCAGCAACACCTGGTCACCGCAGGGACTCCTGGTCTATTGAGTCCCTGCTCGCGCTCCGCCTCCCAGGCTCCTCCGGTCTTCCTTCCACAGCGGATTGCCCAGGCAGCGTCAGCCCCTCACCGCTGGCCGCGATGCGGCACCCGCGAAGCGGGTGCTGCGAGTTGTAGCGCGGAAGCGGCGGTATCCCTCAGCAGAGGGATAGAGGGCAGCCTGCACAGTTTCTCCACCTCAAGCAGCAGTGGTCTGTCAATGTCAGCGTTTCAGCGTTTAGTGTCCCGCCGAAATCCGGGTGCTCCCGCCTTAAGTTTGGACAAGCGTGGGGCGTGTCTCCCAGGGGGCGCGTCGAGCAACACCTGGTCACCGCAGGAACTCTTGGTCTATTGAGTCCCTGCTCGCGCTCCGCCTCCCAGGCTCCTCCGGTCTTCCTTCCACAGCGGATTGCCCAGGCAGCGTCAGCCCCTCACCGCTGGCCGCGATGCGGCACCCGCGAAGCGGGTGCTGCGAGTTGTAGCGCGGAAGCGGCGGTATCCCTCAGCAGAGGGATAGAGGGCAGCCTGCACAGTTTCTCCACCTCAAGCAGCAGTGGTCTGTCAATGTCAGCGTTTCAGCGTTTAGTGTCCCGCCGAAATCCGGGTGCTCCCGCCTTAAGTTTGGACAAGCGTGGGGCGTGTCTCCCAGGGGGCTTGTCCAGCAACAACTGGTCACCGCGGGGACTCCTGGTCTATTGAGTCCCTGCTCGCGCTCCGCCTCCCAGGCTCCTCCGGTCTTCCTTCCACAGCGGATTGCCCAGGCAGCGTCAGCCCCTCACCGCTGGCCGCGATGCGGCACCCGCGAAGCGGGTGCTGCGAGTTGTATCGCGGAAGCGGCGGTATCCCTCAGCAGAGGGATAGAGGGCAGCCTGCACAGTTTCTCCACCTCAAGCAGCAGTGGTCTGTCAATGTCAGCGTTTCAGCGTTTAGTGTCCCGCCGAAATCCGGGTGCTCCCGCCTTAAGTTTGGACAAGCGTGGGGCGTGTCTCCCAGGGGGCGCGTCCAGCAACACCTGGTCACCGCAGGGACTCCTGGTCTATTGAGTCCCTGCTTGCGCTCCGCCTCCCAGGCTCCTCCGGTCTTCCTTCCACAGCGGATTGCCCAGGCAGCGTCAGCCCCTCACCGCTGGCCGCGATGCGGCACCCGCGAAGCGGGTGCTGCGAGTTGTAGCGCGGAAGCGGCGGTATCCCTCAGCAGAGGGATAGAGGGCAGCCTGCACAGTTTCTCCACCTCAAGCAGCAGTGGTCTGTCAATGTCAGCGTTTCAGTGTTTAGTGTTTAGTGTTGCATTCAGTAGAGTGTAATTATGTGATGTGTAATTATGTGGCACTGAGTGGTATTTGGAGTGTATGTTGCGTTGAGCGCAGTGTAATTATGTAACATATAATTATGTGGCACTGAGTGGTATTGTGTGGAGTGTATGTTGTTTTCAGTAGAGTGTAATTGTGTGTGAGGGTGCAAGTGTGTGAGGGTGCAGAGTGTGTGAGGGTGCGGAGAGTGTGAGGGTGTGGAGAGTGTGAGGGTGCAGAGTCTGTGAGGGAGCAGAGTGTGTGAGGGTGAGGAGTGTGTGAAGAGGGAGCTGTTGTGAGGGCACTGTAGAGGAATAGCAGCAGAGGGAGCTGTTTTGAGGGCACTGGAGAGGAAGAGCACCTCAAGCAGCAGTGGTCTGTCAATGTCAGCGTTTCAGCGTTTAGTGTCCCGCCGAAATCCGGGTGCTCCCGCCTTAAGTTTGGACAAGCGTGGGGCGTGTCTCCCAGGGGGCGCGTCCAGCAACAACTGGTCACCGCGGGGACTCCTGGTCTATTGAGTCCCTGCTCGCGCTCCGCCTCCCAGGCTCCTCCGGTCTTCCTTCCACAGCGGATTGCCCAGGCAGCGTCAGCCCCTCACTGCTGGCCGCGATGCGGCACCCGCGAAGCGGGTGCTGCGAGTTGTAGCGCGGAAGCGGCGGTATCCCTCAGCAGAGGGATAGAGGGCAGCCTGCACAGTTTCTCCACCTCAAGCAGCAGTGGTCTGTCAATGTCAGCGTTTCAGCGTTTAGTGTTTAGTGTTGCATTCAGTAGAGTGTAATTATGTGGTGTGTAATTATGTGGCACTGAGTGGTATTTGGAGTGTATGTTGCGTTGAGCGCAGTGTAATTATGTAACATATAATTATGTGGCACTGAGTGGTATTGTGTGGAGTGTATGTTGTTTTCAGTAGAGTGTAATTGTGTGTGAGGGTGCAAGTGTGTGAGGGTGCAGAGTGTGTGAGGGTGCGGAGAGTGTGAGGGTGTGGAGAGTGTGAGGGTGCAGAGTCTGTGAGGGAGCAGAGTGTGTGAGGGTGAGGAGTGTGTGAAGAGGGAGCTGTTGTGAGGGCACTGTAGAGGAATAGCAGCAGAGGGAGCTGTTTTGAGGGCAATGGAGAGGAAGAGCAGCAGGGGGAGCTGTTTTGAGGGCACTGGAGAGGAAGAGCAGCAGTAGGAGCTGTTTTGAGAGCACTGGAGAGGAAGGGCGGCAGAGGGAAGGAACTGTTTTGAGGGCACTGGAGAGGAAGAGCAGCAGTAGGAGCTGTTTTGAGGGCACTGGAGAGGAAGGGCGGCACAGGGAAGGAACTGTTTTGAGGGCACTGGAGAGGAAGAGCGGCAGTAGAAGATATTTCCTGCTTGTTCTTTTTTCTCGGTGCAGTGTTGTGTGGCATATTAGTATCCCTAGGATAGACCACCCTAGCCATTCACCAACACGGCTTGGCCATGTGTGCCTACAAGCCATTATTCATGCCACGAAGACATTGTACAGCAGAATTGATTAAAACGCACTGGTGCAGCCTAGCAATGTGTTTACACAGACACACTCACACGCATTTTCAAACACACACACCTACAGAGACACATACAGACACGCAACACACGCACACATACAGACACATAACGCACACATACAGACACATAACACGCACACATACAGATACACAACGCACAAATACAGACACAGTACACATTCAGACACACAGAGACATACAGCACACAGACACACATGTGTGCAAGTGAATCAGGGCCCGAGAGCCGTGCACGCCCGGCAGTGCCCGTGTGTGTGCTGGCTGGCGCTGGCTCCACTGCTTAGCGCTACAAAACAGCGTGAACGGGCGGAAATTACAGAAAAACGCTTCTAAAAATACACGCACCTGAGTCAATATTACGAAGGGCAGCATGCCGGGAATAGAAACACGAGTCCGGCTGATGGTGGGGACAGTAGGGGGCAGCTTGTAGGCACACACTGCTGTGGCGTGTGCATAGAGGTGTCTGGTAGTGTGGTAGCACTCCGCCTTTCATCATTTCGAAGCCAGTTACATGACATACTATGATGCCTTGCAAATAACAGCGGGACGGCGGTAGCGCTTAACAGACCAACCACTGTGCAGGAAGCGAGGTCTAGGGCGCTAAATAGAGACACAAGTCTGACTGATGGTAGGGACAGTGAGGGGTGGCTTGTAGGCACACGCGTCCGCGGCTGGAGCATAGAGGTGTCTGGTAGTGCGGCAGCACTCCGCCATTCATCATTCCGAGGCTAGTTACAGGAGTTACTATGATGCCTTGCAAATAACAGCGGGCCGCGCCGACGGTAGCGCTTAACAGACCTACCACGGGGTGGGAAGCGCTGTCTAGGGAGCTAAATAGAGACATGAGTCCGGCTGATGGTAGGGACAGTGGAGGGCGGCTTGTAGGCTTGTCTCGGTCTCTCCCTGTAGGTGTGCGAGACCGCGGGCTCTTTTAAGCAAAACACATGTGCATCAGAGTGGCCATGGTGGAGTGGAGGGAGGAGGTCGAACAGAGCAGCAAATGCTGTGGGAGGAGGAGAGGGGAAGCGTTGCCGCCTGATACTGCACAAATCCGCCTGAACATCGCAAACAATCGCAACTTCTGTCATGACCTGCCCCCGAAGCATATGTCAGTGCAAGCAGGTAGCAGATAGCTCGGGAAGTGGGCAAGAGGAAGAGGACGGGCAGATGACGACAGATGTAGCTAAAGGAAAATAAAATTAAAAAATGGGAAATAATGCAAGCAGAATATTAAAAGGGCATAGAAAGAATGCAACCACAGAGTCGGCGGGAAAGCGAGAGAGAAAAGGGTGCTCGGGCAAGGGAGCCAGCGAACAACAAAGGGGCACCAAGGAGAGGGGAGGGGGTTTCCGGAAATGGAGAGAGGGCGAGGCAGATGACTATGGACTGCAGAGGTGATGGAAGAACGGGGCATGGTGGCGGGTGGTCTTCCTTTGAAGTCTGATGGGAGTGGCGGGGGAGCGGCTTCCTTTGAAGTCTGATGCCGAGGCGCAGACAAATGGTGTGGGATGTGGCTGGCAATGGTGTGGATGTGCGACGTGCACGCGCCTGCCTCACATGAACTGTATGCGATCCGCAGCTAGGTAGACTTTTCGGACCGCTTACTAGAATCTCGTCTATTATCCCTACGGGACATAATAGGCGAGACCTCAAAAGGATTGGGATACTGAATATGCACAAGATGAAATCTTGAGTGAGGCTGCTAAATATTTTGTTAATGGCCTAACAAAAGTGAGTTGCAAGATGACATGAGAGCAATGTGGGAAATTAAAGAGAAATTGTCTATAGACAACAGTAACTACTTGTGCAGGGGTGAAAGAGTTATTGTGCTGTCAAAATTACGCCCCAGGATCTTAGCAATCAACCATGAAGGCCACCTAGGAATTGTAAAAATTAAAAACAAAATAAAGAAGTTCTATTGGTGGCCTGGGATTGACAGGGATGCTGAAAGTTTTGTAAGGCAGTGTTATGCTTGCAAAAACTCTGACAAGGTACAACGTGTAGTTAAACCTTCTCTTGGTACCAGATATATTCCGGATCATCCCTGGGAGGACCTAAGTATTGATTGGCTGGGTCCTATCGAGACGATAATGGTACTATGAAGGATATCTTTGTCGTCATTGATAACTACTCGAAGTGGCCTGAAATTGAAATTACTGAGAAACATCACTCCAAAGTAGTCGTAAGATGTTTAGAAAATGTATTCTTACGAGATGGAATACCTAAAAGCATCCTTAGTGAAAATGTTCTACAATTTACATCAGATGTTTTTTTACAGTTTCTTAAAAGGAATGGTATTAGTGAAAGGTAGACTCCTGTTTACCACCCTGCTAGAATCGGCATAGTTGAGTGCTTCAACAGAGTGATTATGGGAAGCATACAAGCATCTCTTAGTGCTGGAACAGCTACAGTCCCTTTAGAATTTTAAGGGGTAGAGGGCGATTCACAAAGGACAATGTAGCATGGAACTGTACAAGATTATGTGGCAAATGGCCACCTGCTGTTGTGCGTTCAAATTTATGCAAGACACATGAATCCTACATAGCTAACTTTGACAAGAAACATTGCACTAAGTTACCTGATTTGCAGGTTTGAGATTGGGTCAAAATAAAACTTGGTGCAAAGGTAAGAAAAGGAGAGAGCAAATTCGCTACAGCTTTGCAAGTTTTGGACACTTACTTGAAATCTGCATAGCTGAGTGACAATAAACTTTTACAAAAAAAACACAGTTGATGGACAGAATGCAGAACAATGTGTTACATTCACCCCTGTACAAAGATCTGGGCCTAAATCCATCGTTTTTTTGCACTCCACACCACCCTAGGTCAGACAATGGCTATATGCAAATCAACCTTGACCCTGTGCCTCATGGGAACAGTCCAGCCCGAACTACCAAGCCATATCTTTCCTAGACCGGAAACAAGCATTCAAGGACCGGTTTCTGGCTATCAGCCTTCTTCAGCCAGGATAGCTTGACTCCAGTGATGTGGAGAGCCTGGGACTCACGTCTGAGCATACCCAGCCCACTCGGGGTGAAAATTGCAAAAAACACAGTTGATGGACAGAATGCAGAACAATGTCTTACATTCACCCCAGTACAAAGATCTGGGCCTAAATCCATCGTTTTGTTGCACTCCACACCACCCTAGGTCAGACAATGGCTATATGCAAATCAGACTTGACCCTGTGCCTCATGGGAACAGTCCAGCCCAAACTACCAAGCCATGTCTTTCCTAGACCGGAATCAAGCATCCAAGGACCGGTTGTGTGGCAAATGGCCACTTGCTGTTGTGCGTTCAAATTTATGCAAGATACATGAATCCTACATAGCTAACTTTGACAAGAAACATTGCACTAAGTTACCTGATTTGCAGGTTTGAGATTGGGTCAAAATAAAACTTGGTGCAAAGGTAAGAAAAGGTGAGAGCAAATTTGCTTCAGCTTTGCAAGTTTTGGACACTTACTTGAAATCTGCATAGCTGAGTGACAATAAAATTTGGCACCACAGCCGGATGGCTAAATGCAGGGTAAATTGTATAGATACAGAGTGAGTGTCACATAAAGAGAAACCATGTCCCGTGAATTGGTTGTGGGTTGAGGTAACGGATTTAGGAAACGATCACTCTCATCATTCTGATACTTGCACTGGAAATACTATTGCTAAAACAGCACACTCTGCTGAACAACCCTCTTGTAGTGGTATTAAAGTCACACGCACTGGGAGACCAGTGCACATACCAGTAAAATATAGAAGTTACGCCATGTAAAAAAAAATGTACAAAAGAGAGGAATAGTGACATTGGTATTTTATGTGTACATCTTATTGTGTGTGTACATTTCATTGTGCGCATCTTACCCGCCTTATTTCTACTGTTACTATTTCCTTATGTTTAACCCTGTGTCTTTTGTTTTTGTTGACACGTTGTATTCTGTTTATAGTATTACCTTTATTACTTGTTCAATGGAAAGATGGAAGATGTGACATCCCAGCTATGATGCTTCCAGTGACATAGTAACTGGAAGTATACTACATAGTGGGATTCTAGAATAGTAGGAAGACCTCAGTTGGAGTGGATCTTCTACCGTGAGGAGTTGTACCTGCTTGCTCCTGAATAGTGGCTTTACTACACGACTTCAAGCTGTCAACTATCTTCTGTACACTCATTTTCACTGTGATGCATTTGAGAATAATACTGCTTTTCCGTGACTCCTTGGAGGCTAGGAATGCTGTTTAACTGAGGGACACATACACACAGATAGTGATACACTTAACGCCCACGTCTGATCAGTACTGCTTTGCCTGTGGTTTCCTTGATCGTGGTGAGTGCTGGCCTCCGAGTACGGCGCTGCTTCCCGTTGGATCTTTTCACACACTAGCGATATTCTCCAGGGCTCCTCTTCTGCACAGTGCTGCTGCCTGTGACTGTCTGGATAAAGGGATAGCCCCGCCCATCGCAGTAGACAGAGCAGGGATCAACGCGCATGCGCCCCACGCACTCCGGCTCTGACGGGTCTTCAGTGCGGCAGCTGGAAAACCGCAGCGGCAGCTCCGGGGGGAGGCGGTGGGAGACCGGGCAACCTCACCGGGGACGGACAAATGGCGGCCGGTGGAGGTGGGCTACCGCGGGGTAACGCCCTCCCAATCTAGCGGGTGAGCTTGCCACCACCCAGCCCCACCGCCTGCAGGGAGGGGGCGGAATAACAGGACGGAGGCTCCCGCTGGAAGAGCAGCGGCTCCAGCGGCAAAGGCCGGGGCACAGCAGCACTGCCAGTACTATCTGCCAGCAGCGCCCGTGGCAGTACTGCGCGCAGCACTGCAGCCAGTACAGCCCGCCAGCAGCAACTATAAGATCAGCTAGAGCTTCACCCGAGCTGGCATCGGTCTCAAGAGCGGCACCAGTGCCAGCATCAGTACCATCAGCAGGATCGGTACCGCGACCAGGACCAACGACAAGAACAGGACCTATGAATGGACCGGAACCAAAACAGTATCAGTACTGGAACCAGTACATAAGAGCAGAGTCAGTGCCAGCACCAGCATCCGGACTGGAACCAGGACACATATCAGTACATGGATCAGTACGCGCAGGTCAAGCAGTATTAGGACCAGGAAATGTACCAGTACCGAGATAAACAGCGGGAGTGTCATCTGTATCAGTAAAAGGGTCAGGCGCTACGTTCACCCCCGTCAGCTGCAACACTCGGTACCTGCACCAGTGGTGCCCGGGTACCCACTACAGTATCAGTGCCAGCATCCGTATCACCCATGTCAAGGCTGGAGCCAGCCTCCTCTACCGCTTTCTGAGCATCCTTTCAGCAGTGCCGCCCAGCATCCGTACCCCTGGGGTTCTGCCAGGGCAGGCCTCCTCTCTCCGGTACACTGCTACCCCTCCAGCTGCTGGACATATCTGTACCGGACCGGAGGCAGAGCCCAAGCATGGGTAGCGGATCCCGGCAGGAGAGGTGGGAAACACACAAGCAGCTGCCTCTGAAATGAACAGAACACAAAAGGGCAGCCAGTCTTCCTCCGCAGGGGTATGCAGCGCGCGGTGACATTGAGCTGGGCACGCTGAATTTATCGCCTGGGGTTTGTGTTCTTTTTTTCCGTGAAGGGGAGCAGTGTGTTTTTTTTCTCTCTCATGGTGGGAACCATGTAACGGGGGCTCACGATGGGCGATGCTGCAGAGAGCAAGGAGCTGAGGAAAACCTTCATCGTGCCCGCCATCAAACCCTTTGACCACTATGACTTCGCCAGGGCAAAAATCGCCTGCAATGTGGCCTGGCTGCTGGCCAAGGCTTTTGGCACAGGTAGGTGGCGCCTCCCGTCGCTCTCTGCTTTCTCTTTTACAAGGTGTGAGATTTTACTATTGGTTGTGAGGCACGCCCCCGCTAATAGAGGCCTGCACCTGGTACACCATTTATGTTTGGTGACAGCATTATGATCTGACGTCAATGTTGTCCTAGTGGGATTCCACTGTAGGCGTGCATGAGCCCTGTCAGATCTTTAGGATAACCACTTGAGATAAATGTACATACACAATGAATCTAAATGCAAATGATTTACACAGTGGTGCTTGGCTGCTGCCCTTGAAAATCTGAAATGGCTGAAACCCTGAGAGATCAATGCTGTTCCTTATAGCTTCAATGATATGCTGTATCCATAGCATGATTGTCATGTCGTCTGCTTGTGGCTTTGCTACCAATAGCATATAGACTTTCAGCTGCAATTCTATAGTTAAAGAAATATCACATTTGGTTTATGTAGCATATTTCAGAAGTTTATATCATCATTGTTAATGTTAGCTCTGATAATAATTTACTGTAGATTATTTAGTTTGAAGCCAGCAAAATGTGCTGGATGAAGCATATTGGAAGTGGATATCACCAGTGTCCTACTAAATATGTTGACCTACATCGAAATTACTCTAGGGTGGACGATGGTCTTCCACAAAGGCCGCCACATCATGCCATATTTTTAGAATGTTCATTTAATTTTTTTATACATAGATTAAGTCTGAGTGCAAATCATTTACGCAGTCAAGTCATGTCTCTGCCCTTCGTGTAACTAAGTCGAACTTCACCTAGGAGTTTTGATATCATGCTAGGAAATGACCCCTTCCTGTTGTACATTTATATTCATTGGATACAATGCAATTGATTCCTAGTGCTGGTAATAGTGACATTTTGCCTAAATAATGCTTTAACAAGAGATTTGTTTGATATGGTCATTTACAATTCAAATCCTGGCCTAGGTAAAATATAGTAGCACCGCGCTTGGATTTCAGGTCAGTAGTAACATAAAGATTTTGTCATGATGATAGCGAAATAAAACCCAATTTAGAGTTTTAGAGCGTCCTCTCATTTATATTGTAAGCATCGATCTTATGGTATGCATTTCCCCACGTGTTGTTAATTAAACTCGAGGCCCCAGTACTTTGCTAATGAAGGAGTCCAAGTACCACTTCAGAGCTTCATTCATAATTTATTCCTCCAGGCCAGTGTCGTATCACGAGCGATTGGTCTGTGCACCATTGGCGATGAAACCTGGCCTTTCCGCTGCGCGCGTGGTGGCGACAGCCAATAGCGTCTTATTGCATTATTGTAAGATGATGTTTATTGGCAGAGGCGTTATTATAGGTGAATCAAATGCCACTCACGCCTCTGTGCATTGTTGTCACTACACGAGGAGTGAAAAAGGTAAAGTTAACGTTCCTTGTGTCACCAACGTAATATTAAAATGCACGGCCATAATACGTAGTTATAGAAGCGGCAGGATTAAAATCAATGTTTACTGTTGTAATGTAAGGAAAAGGAAGCGAACCATTAGCATTCCGCTGCATCGACGGAATGTTATATCACTACTCACCGGTATGTATCTTTTTCAGTATTAAGCAGTGTGTTGACTTCCTGTCACAGTGTTTGGGAACTATATATGTTAAACGCCGATTATTTCATGGGCCTTGTGCTTCACGCTGATATCTACCACAAAAGCAGGCCGCCCCTCGGTGACGTAGAAGCCCCCCCCTCGGTGACGTTGAAGCCCCCCGTTGCCTGGATGGGTTCCGCAGTTAGTATTGCAGAGGTTTATGCTGGCAGTGCGTCGCCTTCAGCCTCTGAGTGGCTTCAGTTCGGCTCCGGCGCAGGGCTGCCTGACTGTGACAGGAGCGGGAGGGCGGGAATGCTGCGTTGGGAGATTTCCTGTGATGTCAGCCGTGATTCACGCTCAGGAACTCGGAAATAGACGGGGCTGGGACTCCCTGCTCTGCAGCGGCGGGCATGGGCCGGAGAGGCTTCTGCTGGCTTCCGTGCACACGACCCTGCTCTTTCTAGCTTCTGTGCAGTCTCTCCCCTCTGCCCTCAAAAGTCCGTGCGCTGTCTTTCCCGTTCTTCCAGGATACTGGGCAAAAACCCTTTCCGGCTCCTGTAAGTCTTTCGCACAGAGACGTTTTAAAGCGTGTGCAAAGAGGGCAATTAATTGCCCATGCTCCCGCTTCCAAGACCTCCCACGAGAAAGCGAACTTTATCTTTAATAAACCTTTTGTATTTTTATTTCTCCCTCTAAACATCTTTCTTACATTTCCCTCACTACGTAGTGTCAATTTAAGTTTTTTAGGCCCTCGGGCAAAACATATGTCAATAGTATTTTTGTGACCCTGTTACAGTTTAACATGTAATTCAGTATTGTTTGACATCAAGCCTGCCTGAATTAGCAGGAAATGGGTAATACAATTTAAATGTGTTCCATACAGGGGCGTCCAAAATGTGTCTTGTCCAGGGCCCCCAATATGCTTTACATGAACCACCAAAAGCCTTTTCGTGACACTGCTCTCGCCTGTGCATTGATCTCCCTGACTCCTATGCAGCCTTTACTATCTGCTCTCTCCGGCCCCTCATTGCACTCCTCTGTTCTTCCCAACTCATCTGCACTCTATTTATTCCCCTTGACTCTCTCTTCTCACAGTATCTTATCTGTGCTGAGTATGCTCTCTGGCTCTTGTGCAGTCACTGTCTCACCCCTCCTCTCAATAGCTCCTATGTCGTCTGTTCCCTTTTCTTCACTCTCACTGGCTCCTGTGCAGTCTCTCCGATCTACTCTCACTGATTTCCGTGTAGTCTCTTCTTTCTGTTGCATTCCCACTGGCTCCTAAGTTCTCTCACACCCTTCTCTATTTTCATTTGCTCGTGGGCAGCCTCTTACCTCAGTTTTGTTTTTTGCTGGTTCCTGTAAAGTCTATTCCCTTTGTGCCCCCTCGCCTGCTCCTGGGCAGTCTCTTCCAGTCTTTCTGTTTTCGCTGGCTTCTACTCAGCTTCACATGTAGTATCCCCATCTGCTCTTACTGGAGAGATGTTCTGGCTCCTGTAGAAACTCTTTTTCTGCTCTCAATGGCTCCTGTAGAAGCGTTCTTTCTGCTTTCTCTGGCTCCTGTAGAAACGTTCTTTCTGCTTTCTCTGGCTAATAAAGAGACGTTCTTTCTGCTCTCACTGACTGCTGTAGAGACATTCTTTCTGCTCTCACTGGTCTGGTTCTTGTATAGCTGTTCTTTCTGCTCTTACTGGCTCATGTGCAATCTCTTCCCTTTTCCCCTTCCTGCCCCCCTCACCTCACCCCCTCAGTGGCGTCTTTCTCTCCTTCTATTTTGTATGCCTCTGTGCAGTGTCTCTCATCTGGTCTTAGTGGCTCCTGTGCAGTGTCTCCCCTCTTCTCTCACTGACTTTGAGGACGTCCTATTCTCGTGCTCTGATCTCACTCTGAAACCCGAGGCTCAGTAGTCTTACCATTATATTACAGTTACCATCTGATCCTAAGCCTAAACTTACAGTGGGTACAGTTTGTCCCTCTAGAACAGTCACATTATGCAGGAAATATGCTGTGCATCAAACTGTGCAAGAAATGTGCTGTACATCAAAATGTGCAGGAAATGTACCATGCATCAAACTGTGCAGGAAATGTGCTGTGCATCAAAATGTGCAGGAAATGTACCATGCATCAAACTGTGCAGGAAATGTGCTGTGCATCAAAATGTGCAGGAAATGTACCATGCATCAAACTGTGCAGGAAATGTGCTGTGCATCAAATTGCAGGAAATGTGGAGGGCATCAAACTGTGCATGAAATGCACTATGCATCAAACTGTGCATGAAATGTGCTGTGCATCAAACTGTGCAGGAAATGTTGCGTGCATCCGAAGGTTCAGTGCATCTGTTTTTGTCGCCCTTGTTTTTAAGGAAAGGAGAATAACGAAAAGTGCGTGACATGATTACAGTCAAACTAGCAAACATGGTTGAAATATTTTAACTCACTAAAATAGCAAACCTTATTACAAGGTGTTGAAATGGAAGCAAATGAGGTAACCTTCTAACAGTTTATGTTTTGTGAGCAGTTTTCACGTGGTGCTTATGTGCCATTTAGCGATTTCGCCTTCAAATGTCTGTATTTTTTCGCCCGGGGCTAACCATTAATGCAATCCTTCAAGCAAGAGGAATGTGCTGATGGGGCAGAAAGTTCCTGCAACAACTTGCTTCGAGGGATCCAACGAATTACCCGCTCCTTAGAGGCTTGTTTTATTCTACAGAAAATGTGGGCGTTACATTTGTATGGTTACTACCTGATGTTCGTGGCATTTGACTGCAGACCTAAACTCCACTGGAAATGTTTGCTGGAGGGACAAAAATAGGTGTGGACCTACAGGTTTTCACTTGCACGAATGCCTCAAACTCAAGAAAAGAAAAGCGTGATCTGATGAGTATGTGCAAGTCTGATCTGTCTGCGCCTTCCATTAATTAAGCAGCTTTAAGTAAATCTTACCGCTAGGCTGTAAATAGTGCTTTAATGAGGAATCCTATTGCAGCCTTCATTTCCAGCTGAGGTAGGGAGATGTTTGAGAGAACCACAAGGATAGATGCCTGGACTTTTTTTTGTGTTGAGGTCCTTGACAGAGTTGGTTTCCATATTGTGAAGCAATCTGATTACATGCTTTGCCAGGATTTGGAAGACAGAAGGATAAGAGATAGCAATATAGAGAGGAGTTCAGCTTTGGGTGACAATAGCTGAATCCATGCCAGATTCGCAGGTTCACAACCGACTATGTAAATGATTCCCATTTAGAGGTATTATTTGAAAAAAAAATTCCAAGTGGGAATGTATGATGTTACAACGCATGCCTTTACAATGCAGTTTTTACACCGCAACATCCCTTACAACGCATATATTTACATTGCATACCATTATAACAATTTTTTTAAACTACATTTACAACGCATTCCATTACATTGCATTATACCTTTACAAAGCATACCATTACATTCCATTTAAGGTAAGTGTTTGATAATGTAGGGGTAAAAATTACTATTCTAACTCCAGGGGGTCCAACAGTAGGGTAAGTGTTTGATAGTGTATAGGTACTATGCGTTGTAATGACATGCAATGTAATGCCTGCATTGTAGTGACATGCGTTGTAGTGACATGCAATGTAATGGCTGCGTTGTAGTGATATGCGTTGTAAAGGATGTTGCGATGTAATAACTGAGTCGTAAATGTAGTGCGATGTGATGACTGCGTTGTAAAGGTTGTTTCCCCCCAAGTGGGTATCCTGTGAAGTTGACAGGGATCCGTAAAATTGAGAATAAATGGTATACACCATAGCATTTGTCTGTGCAAACGGTAGTAAAATATTTTGTGCTTTGAGTCATATTTTGGGTGAGGTGACAGACACTATACCAATATCAAAACGAAATCTGGCGTAAGGCACTTTGAGCATTACTTTCTAACTTTCCACACTTTTGCCCAGTCCTGCACATATCTATTCCATGTCAAAGTTTCAGAATAACGTGTGTTATTGCTATCGATTTCAGCAAGGCGTGAAGAGCCGTAAAACGACTCTAGTCACAGAGAGACATCATTGTAACACATGAGTATGCATGGCTGTGGGTGAGTGTCACACAAACTGCAACAGCCTTAACTTATGAGGAGAAACATTTGCTGCACCATGTTTGAAACCTCTTTGATCCTCACACGCGTCACTCAGCACCTCCAAAATAGGCCAAAATTTGTCCAGCACCCTAACAACCATGTTCTCTGCAAGGGTCCCAGGGCGCCAAAGCAAATCAGAAGTCTATGTGGCCTTGTCAGGAGTAGGGGGGCACTATGTAAATGCTAAACTACTATACACTACATTGAGTTACAGCATTGCCGATACTGAGAAATAAATATTTCCTGTATTCTCGTATACCGTGAATAGGACTATAGGCGACCCTGCATGTACTATGCCTGCTACCAATAGCCCGAAAGCAAACCCTGTGATCTTAGGCACACAGCTTATTTTATGCCTTTCGTATATTTACCGAACACCAAGTAGTGTGAATGTAACATTAGCCTTACAACTGGTAAAAAGTCTAGAATCATTAGATCAAGAGGGTACAGCGTACCAACAACCAATAGCCTGACAATTGATATTGTGCCTGTAAACATGAAGGCATTTAACCTGGCACAGCGTACCAGCCCTTTACACCCTACTCAGCAGGTACTGTACCCATAAACTTAAATACATATTAGGTACTTCTTATTTGTAATCGCTCGCCTGCAGCGGTTATTAACCGCATCGCTGCGGCGGTTATTTTCGGGCTACGCGGCTTTTTTCTAAAAGCCGCGTTAGATGACGAGCTCAGCTCGTAATCCGCACACGCCCCCGTGGCTGATGACGAGCTGAGCTCGTCATCAGCATCGAAGGGGTTAAGTCTATAATCATTATATCCTGAGCAGACATTACACCTGTGGCTATCATCTGAAATGCGACCCCTGACCACACTGCGCAAACACTCGCTGAGTTCTGGGGATCGTTCTCCTCTTCACTCCCTTACTCACTTCCAGCCTGGTCTACAGACTTGTTTCCCTGATAGGTGAGGCAGTGTCGTTGCTAGGGAGAGAGAGGCAGAGGAGAGGTGCTCCTACTTCCTCACTCCCTTTTCTTCCTTCTGGCCAAGGGATTTATGTTGCCAGGCTCCAGCTGCTGATTATATCCTCTTCCAGTTGTTGGGACTATCAGGGGGTGCATACACTGTCATGGGAGGTGGGAAGAAAGCCAGAGATCCTTGGGGACCCCTGTTAGCAAACATGTGGTCTCTCGGTTGGTTTGCTGTCCCTCTGCGTCACCTAGTTACAAAATAGGCTAATGAGAGTGGAAGCCACATAGATTGCCATACTTTATTAAATATAGGCATTGAAGTGTTATAACACATAATTGTTCATCCAAAATTGTATTTGGCACATTTCACATTGCTTGTAGCCATGGAACAAAAAACATGGCAGCACAGAGACCAATTTACTGTCACCCACTTTTCTGACTAGTGTTAGTAAATGTTTCACTTTATAGAAAATTCCCAATATTCCTTTTTGCTACTCTCTGCATGACATTTGTACCTCGTTCCCTGATGGCAATGACCATACTGGCCTAGGAATTGCCGAGGCTGTGAATCCAGTTATCCTCAACTTCTAGCACATTTTTCTGGGGAGGACAATGTACACAGCACACTCTTGTGAGTCACAAAAGTAAAAGCAGGCCATTTAGTGTCCTAGTGAAAGCTTTCTTCATATACGAGTTCCCGGAGACAAACGTTTCTGCTTCGTATGTCATTTTTGCAGTTTTTTCTCTGGATCACAGTAGTCAACATGCATTGGCAAAGCCCACTGGTCTGGCATTGGTTGCCAGTCTTTTGGCTTCATCATTTTTTCGTTTGCTTTTTTGGGTTTTGTGAAACGTTTTAGATGTTGGATTTGCCGAATACTCACCAAAATAAAAGACTGTCTACAAGCAAAATATTGTTTTGGTCTCAAAAACCACATATTGGGCTAGGAGTCCCTAACACTGAAAGGTACTACTTTCCGGATTTGCTCCTTGTGAAAGAGCAGAACAGTGTCACTCACAGGGAAGGTCGCCAGTAGCTGAAGTGGGTTGGCCCATAGCCCAATGCTGTACTCTGTATTGGGCGGAACAGAAATGTGAATGACAACAACAGACCAATGGATGAAGAGGGTTGGCTGAAAACCACTATACGTAGGCATATTAAAGATCTAATATTAGGAGAATCAAAAGGTCTAACTCCGGACCTTAAAATTTAGAGAGGTGCATTGCCAGATGTACTTCTGAACTCTGCCTCTAAGGAAGTTATGAGTGAAACGCAGAGGAGTCCTTGGTCCCTTGTCAGAGGGGGAGGTCTCATCATCTCAAGGAAGAGGGCCTGATGTTTAGTTAGGGTGGTGATGGTCATCTGCCAAAAAGAAGCCGATGTTCCTTCCACCCATATAACAGTATGTACACATCTGTATACTCTAAATAGGGTGTACAAGACATCTGTTGCTTTTTGTTGGAAATCCCACATCTGCCAGATTCTCAATCCTGACCAAACCCTCAAAGCCCTCTAGCAGGCAATGATTCTATTTAAGATTTTTCTCCCACCCTACTTGGGGAATTTCAGAAATCCTTTTTGCGCAGAGACAACTTCCATCATTGAATCAGGATTACAGGACTTTTTAAGATCTGACAGAGAGGCATTTTGCCTCCTTCTTCAATGAGTCAATATTTACTGCTCCCACGAGCTCCCTGAACTCCTTGATTGTTGCCCCTAGGTGCTTGGTTAGCAATGCATTGTTGTAGTGCGGGGGTCTGTCTGTCATATTTCGTCCCCCTCTTGTGGCTATTGATCTTGACTGAATAGTCACTGTAATCCGAGTATTTCCAGTTGCTCTTTATTATATTCTTTTTGATGAGGAACAAAGATGCTGTTAAACGAATCCATGATATATGAATTATGGAAGTGCTCTTACTTTTCGGTTGAATCAGTCAGTCCACCTTCCACTCATAGTTGCTAGATTCCATACTTCGGATTGATTGTTGCTCACAAAAAAAACGGCTGCCGTACGTCTGTTTTACATGGGGTCGGGTAAAAGTAATCAACATATATGGTTGCGTTTTTACAAAATTGTGTGGGACATGCATACAACCAAGATGGCGCATATGTTGTCTTTTAGTATGAGGAAGTTAGGGAACCTGTTCCAGATGCAGCCAAGTGTCCTTCCACGACATCAAAGGCAACCCCTTCTGCTTTGAGTAGAGACAGCGCCTGAGTGAAATCTTCGAGTCTTCCACGCGGGCACCTGTAACACACATGGAGTAACATCTTTTGTAATATACTACTTTAGACGACCCTTAAGAGCATGTAAATACCAGTTGTTACTGTTATTAAATGTATTTATTCAATTTACCCACCTCAAAAGGATATATCATTCCTATGGGCTTCAAAGCCCATAGGAATGAATGGGCATTACCGATTCGGTATTTACCGAATCGGTTAATACCGAATTCTTCCGAATCGGTATTCCAGCACATTTGGAATACCTACATGTCCACCCCTTAGATTTACCGATTTTTAATTACCGAATCGGTAAAATTCGGTAATTAAAAATCGGTAAATCTATTTCACCTACATCTGGCCCATAATGCTGACTCTACCTTCTCAGGATTCGAACTTGTGACTTCCAGAACACCTATCTGACATGGGTGGGCTTTGAGATCACTGAGGCTGAGCCATCCTGCCAAGTTACTGTTGTGCCGAATTAACCGCATTGGGCTGGCGCTCCAGAAACCTTCAGCTGACGCGGGATTAGTGATACTTCCCACCGTTACACTGACTATTCTTCGGGAATGAATACAGGAAGTGAAAACCTGCACATACCCTGTGGCAAATGGGGTGCAGAGATTGCAAACATCTCCTTCCAACCCAGATTGCCATAGGACTGACACTAGTCCTGCTTTTGTTTCAGTAGTTTCTTGGCCTTTCAGGAACGTCATCTCTGTGTTTGACACTGTGGCATCAAAACTTTAATGGCTGCACGGACAGCTGAATGTGTGCCCTAGGTTGCTGGTGATGGTCACTGGCACTTGTTTTTGGGGACTCAGAGCTATTTATCGTCATCAATCTTCCTTCTATAGCGAGACCGAGACAGGCAGAAGATTGGAAAATAAGGAGGAAGGACGGGTAGGATAACAGTGACACAATTTGAAAACAGGGACGAAAAGGAACCTTTAAGAGTTAGATATAGAGAGAGGAAATGTAGGGTGGAGGAAGAAAGAGGTATGAAGTGAAATCAAGACTATGCATCCTTGGTATGTAGCAACCGTGGCATTCAGCAGCGCTTCAATCAGGCTACTAGTAAAACTTAGGGCCTCTGCATACATACTTTTTACACATTAAGTACTGTACAGAACATGCACCCTGGTTCAATTTTACATGGATGGCAGAGTCTGAAGAACTGTGAGGCAACCTGAAAATGAAAATAGCATACGGTTAGGTAGTGACAGCGATTTACCTGCCCTGAGAGAAGCGACGGAGCTAACCAAATCCTACATCCCGGCATATAACAGGCACATCCCCACATTGAAAAGACTAGTTATCACAGGACTAGGGAGTCACCCCATGCGATCATCAATGACCAGGCCACCAGCTCTCCTCATCAATATCCCCCTGTCCTCCTCCCCTCAAGATACTACTAACTTTAGATAGACCAATTGCATGCTCGTAAACTCCAGACCGGGAACCAAGTATGCAACAGAACTAGCAGAAACAATCATTAATCACAACATTGATATTGCATTCTTTACGGAGACTTGGCTAGGTGACTCCTCCTACCCGATCTTGGACATGCTAGTCCCACCAGGGTTCTCAATCATCAGGAAAAACAGGAAGGACCACCACGGTGGAGGCATCCCCATTATACTTAAGAGCAACATCAAAACGGTTGAAACGGACACCTTCTTCTACAGTTCATTCGAACATATCAGCACCGCCATAAGGCTGAATGGCAATTTAAAAATGAACTGTCATCTCCTATACCACTCATCGGGTAACACACTATCATTAGGCAAACACCTCGCAGACATGATAGCACATTGCTCACTCTCACACACCAACAACATCTTCCTAGGTGACTTTAACCTTCACTGGGACGATAAAACCAACACCCTGATCCAATCCCTAAACGACCTATCACTCAGCAACAATCTGTCTCAGCATTGCAAAGGTCAAACCCAGATTAAAGGCTTAAGCCTGGACGCCATCATAGGTCAGGATGAAACTTCAACCATTGACTGCATCCTCTCTGTCGACTGGTCGGACCACCACATCATGATATTTTACATCAATAAAGTATCTCCCCTCCCAATGCATAAGCAAAAAACCTTCCACTGGAAGAGAAACTTCAGGCAAGTTCCTCTACAAGACCTTGAAGATGGAAGGGGTAGTAGAGAAACCATTCTATCAAAGAACCTCACAACAATGAACTCATCACCCATTACAACTCAACAATGTCCTTTATCATGGACCAAGTAGCCCCTCTGAAACTGAAAAAGGTGAGAAACATTACCTCAAGATCCTGGTTCAATAAAGAGCTCAACACTAAAAGAAGCCAGCTCAGAGCAGCTGAAAGACTCTGGTGAAGAAATCCATCCACAACCCACCTGGAACATATCAGAGGGGAACACAGAAAATATATTATAGCACATCTCAAATGTAAAGGCCTCCTTCTTCTGCAACGCTCAAGATAAGGCCAAAAAATGCCCAAAAGAAGTCTTTGACATCATCAATCAACAAACCTCTAAACCAGCCCAAAAAAACCCTAAGACATCCAAAGAACGGAGTGAAAAATTTGCCTCCTTCTTCAATGATAAAATCACGAAGATCAAGCACTCCCTCAATCTCAACCAGCCGCACAACGGGGATGCCCGTTTAAAAAATGAAGATAGCCCCTGTTCTCACTCAAAGACCCCCATAGCAATGAGCACACCACAGGACAACATCGAGCACATTCCATCCCCAGGGTCCCATATAAACCAGAGAAGCTGGAAGGTTTTCAACTCACTCACGAAGGCGGATATATCTTCTCTGCTAGCTACGTCCATACACTCCTCCCACCTTGTGGATGCCCTCCCAGCCTCTCTAGCCACAAAACGAAATCATGCTCTTACTCTGCTATGGACCAAGATAATAAACAGCCCCCTGAAAACTGGAGTGATGCTTGACTGTCACAAACTCGGTCAAATCAGACCAATAATAAAAAAAAACGGGCGCGAATCAGAACGACCTCAATAACTTCAGACCAGTCTCCAATCTCCCCCTCCTAGCCAAAACTCTGAAGAGATGTGTTCTCGCGCAACTTAACCATCACATAGAAAACAATATTCTGGACCCTCAGTATTCTCGCGCAACTTAACCATCACATAGAAAACAATAATCTGGACCCTCAGTGATCCCGCACATCTTAACCATCACATCGAAAACAATAATCTCCTGGACCCTCACCAATCGGGCTTCAGATAGGGATGCAACTCGGAAACAGCCATCCTAAACATAAAAGACGACTTGCATAAATCCCTGGATAAGGACCAATGCTGCCTACTCATTCTCCTAGACCTATCTGCGGCCTTCGACACAGTCGATCACAAGCTTCACCTGGATTCCGCCAAAAATGAATTGGTGCGGACGGGGTGTAAGGGGGGTCCTGCGCTGGTTGTGTGACCTCTGACACAACAGCAATACCACGGGGGGTCCCCAAAGGCTCTGTCCTCTCACCAAAACTATTCAATATCTACATGGAATCTCTCACCCCCATCCTCAACCAAGCCAAAATCTCCATCCATTTATATACAGATGACTCCCAGCTATTCATGGAAATATCCTCGCTAGAAGACATCCACCGTTTGAATGGCGCTCACAATGAAGTCCAACACTGGTTATCTCACAATCACCTAAAGCTCAACCAAGATAAGACAGAAATTCTACTTGTATCAAAGACAGAGCAGCCCCCCTGATGCAAGAATGGATTAACCCCATAGACGCTCTCAACTGAATTCTATCACTAGCTGACTCCGTAAAATTTCTAGGCATCACTCTGGACTCCAAACTAACCATGAAAGATCATATAAAGAATGGTGCGAAGGGTACCTTCGACAACCTTAAGCTCCTGAGCAAAATCAAACCCTACTTTCTCTAGATTAGACTACAGGAATGCCACCCTGACAGGCACAGCCAAAGCCCTCCTCGGGCCCATCAGAACCACTCTCATCGCAACAACCAGATTGGTCACAGGAATCAAAATATGTGACCACATCACCCCGCCCTGAAAGTACTAAAATCGCTCTCGATTGAAGCTCGCTGCAGCTTCAGAACAACCCTTCTCACCCACAAAGACCTACACATTGGAAAACCAACCAACCTCGCCTCTATGCTCAAAAGGGCAAACCTCAGAAGCTCAAACACCATGCTCCTTTTCCCACCCAAAGTCCACAATCGAATTTGTTTGGCTCGCTCCTTCTCAAGCAACCCAACGCCCCTAAAATCTGGAATTCCTTACCAATAAACATAAGGACAAATCCCTCCTTCTCATGCTTCAAGAGTCAGTTAAAGGCTCTCCTCCTCAACCGACAATTCAACTAGTGGCTAATCATTCACCCACCCTCTGCTCTCCCTGGCCCCACATACTTTCTCCTCTGCTATGTGCATCCAATGTTGGGACTTGATCTAGCTCTCTTGATGTGATTAGACTTGTTATCTTGATGTAAACATTCACTGATGTAAAGCGCTCTGATACGCTTGGATTTCGCCAACGCTATATAAAACTCTAAAATAAATGCATTAATTGCAGGAAGAGATGAGCTGGAAGAGAGTCAAGTAAGTGATGGGGAGCACGGGTAGCCGGGAATGAAACACACATGGAGCTTATTGGGGACAATGAGGTGAACATGAGAGGAGGTGGGTGACAAAGGGGAGATATATTTTGGATGTGGTGCAGGGAGGAGCTGGTGAGGAGATGGGTGTTGAGGTGAAGATGAAAAGGGGGTTGGGCAGCATTATCAATTAAGGGTAAATAAGGGACTGTAGGTTTTGAGGGCGGGACACGGCGTCAACATTTTGACTTCAAGGTAAGACCAAAGGCACCATGGTTTCGCTTCTGCTACCTCAGATAGTTTGGTGAACTGACACCCTTGTGAGGGCTCTTCAGTGTCTACTGAAGGCCAGGACAATGCAATGCCATAAGTGAAAGAGCAGGGATGGGTGGGCATCATTCCTTGGTGCAGAGCAGAGAAAGCATAATGAGGGGTCTTTCGCCGTGCCACCATGGAAAAGGCAACCACTTCGGGAGCACAAGCAACACAGATTAGTGTTCACCATAACTGCATAGAATCCATTGTGTCCTGCTCACAGAAGACCATCTTCTTCACTACGCAATAAGGCCTCTAGAGTACCATTTTTTGTTTTGATGGTTGCACGTATTAGTGCCACTTTTCTAAATTTGTCTGCAACCCATAAAGAATGCTAGCTGTAGCAGGCTTGTTCATTTGAGCTCTTAGTCATATGGGCTAATTCAGTTTTATTTGTGGCGTAAATAGACCCGTCATGGGAAATGGATGCATATACTGCAAATAGATTGGAGTGAGGTGTTTATATGAATTTGTAGACAGCTACTGAAGTTAGATGACATCACAAGGAAGGAATGGGGATTAGATGTGGAACCACTGATGTTAGTGGATTATCTTTGAAAGTGTTTTTCCTCACATGTTACATGATGAATTTAAGCGTTTGATGCCATTACAGATGTACATTTCATTGCAAACCTGTCAGAAAGAAGAGTCCCTTTGCTTTGCTTTTTACAAGGCATTTTGTTTAGTTTTTCACACAATTCTGTGAAATTAAAAGTATAAGTAGCATGCTTTCACTGCTGATACTTGTCGTTGAATGACAGTAGAAACCTACATTTGTTTTCCTACAATTAGTTTGTGCATAAACTAAAAAACAGTTTACCTAAACATTGTTACTTTTGTTGTAATAGCAATTGTAGCAAAATGCCATCACAAGAGACACCATGCATTTCTTATATAAGAGCAAAACAACAACTATTCAAATTCTTAGCATCGTGAACCACAAGGGCCCTGTTTCGAAGTTTCACGGTAAAACGGAAGAAGACCCCTGAAGCAAAACTTACAGCAATGTTGGGTATTTTCACTGTGTTTGGTGTTTCATGAACGAAATTGAGGCTACACGCCCTGTAACATTGCTTCCACAGGCTTTTGCAAATTGACCATCTACTTTTAAATGGTTAGTAAGGGGGATGGTTTGACCGTACATGTATGAGGGTTTATTGCTTCACTGATGCAATAAAACCACACCACCATGCACATCGGTCCTATTGCTAAAAGTTAAATGTACACGAATGGGAAATTTAGAGTAATTGGTATTAGGGTTGTGCAAACTTTGTTTAATTTGCTTTTCTGTAATTATGCAGAATTTCTGGAAATTTGCATAAAATTATTAGGCATAATTATACAAAATGCAGATCTGGCATTTAGCACTATATTTTAGTGTGAAATGCATTAATTTCATGCTAGAAAAAAAATAGCATCGTTAACACAAGTGCCGCGAACAACATCTGTTTGCGGTCAGGTTGTTTGCGCTGTTCCAGTGCTATCATTTTGCAATATGGTGTAATGGCATCATTTTAGAGATTTTGCATAAGAAATGTAGCCCGAAATTAAAAAAAATACGTTAATTACTCCAGTTTAATTGAAAATTCACCTGGGCCTAATTGAAATATGTTTTTAATTTTTCTTTCGATCCTCCAAGCAATCAATGTGTCTGGGCACTCCCTCAGCCCATGCTCCCACCCATATAAATATCTATGTATCTATATTCATTCTCTCTCTCTCTCTCTCTCTTCTCTCTCTCGCTCTCTCTCTCTCTTTTCGAACATCCATTCACCAGTGTGCCAAAGAAATGCATGGCTGTGCACCTTGTCTTTATGGACGTGGTACCAGATTATCATTGTCAGAATATTGACTGACATAATTATCATGCCCAAAATATTGTCTACAAAAATATCCCTATTGGTGTTAAGAATTGCAATCTGCACTCAGTAGGGCAGTCAATATTTTTGTGACTGATATTTAGGACACAATATTTATGTCAAATCATATTTTTGTTCACAGTACTGTGCCATACAGCCCTCCGTATGTGTCTCATTATGTATTAGTGCGTCTCTGTACATGCGTGGGTGCCTTTTTGGGTGTTGTGTTCTATGACAGTGAGACTGTTGATCAATTTACTTTTGTGTCTGTAAGTGTGTTATCTATGCATGGAGGTTGGTCTGTGTACATGTATGTCTTTACGTGTATGTGTGCCTTTTGGTCAGTCTACATGGCCACCTGTATTTGGGTTTGCCTGGATGTCTGTTTGCACTTTTGCTCTAAAAGTATGCAGAAAAATGCTCGTGTCTATATACATGGATGTATGTGTGCATGTGTACTGTCTTGGTAGTTCCGCTGCACAAAAGACACATTTTGTTGATTTTGTCAATGGTTGTTACAATTGGATAGCTACAATTTAATTTGCCCCTTCATTTTTCTTCCTGGCTTATCACGAGACTCACGTAGGCTACAGTTATATACATTTTTACATAAGGCTTGCTGAAAACACGCAAGCTGAATTTAATAATTGAGCATCATACAGCAAACGCCCCAAGAATAGTAAATCTGTCCTTACCTTCATGCTATTGTGGTAGTGGCCGTGCTTTAAATGGGCCGGATCCTACCAGTGCTCAGCACAGGCTGTTGTACAAACCAGGTGCTGAAGTGGGTCCATGTCGGGCCCTCTATTTTGGTCCACGCCCTCAGCGTGAAAAATAATTCTGGCTCTGGTAGTGTATCCCCCATTCCACGCTTTTGATGTAAATTCAAAGAGACTGATTTGTTATGTCTGCTGCCAGGATCAGCAGATGATTGGAAGGTATACCTGATCGTGATCTGAAAGCGCACATGCGGAAAGAAGGGTGGGCCTCGTTGAACCACTTCAGGAAGGGACTCAAGATCTGACTCTTCAACTGATACCTGCAGCAAAGCGCCTGGATACCCCCTGGGGTGATAAACTGCGCTATACAAACACTATTTGATTAATTAATTGATTGGGCAGACCTAAAGTGATACAACTGCTGCCTGGGTCTCTGCTGCCCAGTATTAGCAGCCAGGGCCGGACTGGGAACCAAAACCGGCCCAGGCAAAGTGCTCGAATGCCAGATCCCCCCCCCCCCCTGATTTTGGGGGCTGGAGGTGCCCCGCCGAGCGCTTTGCTAGGGCCGGTTTTCGGCCCATTTTGTTGCAGGGCCCATTTTGCAGGCCCTGTAACAAAATCGGCCCCTAGGGGACCAAAACCGGCCGCCATCCTTGCGGCGCACTGGGGGATTGCCAGGTGCCCGCTATGGCCAGTCCGGGCCTGTTAGCAGCTTCTGGACATTTTTCAAGCCCAAAGTAAATTAAAAATGAAATATTTTCCAAGGGTTTGAATCAAAGTTCCTAATGGAGCATTATCATCACACACAGCAGCCCTGTCCAGCAAGGGGAAGAGAGAATGAGCCGAATATCGGCACATTTTCAGCCAATGAGACTAAAGGGGAGGTCTTAAAACGGGGAATAAAGCATTTTTTAAAACCCCTTCCTTCTTCGCAGTTACTGGGATACAAGGTTCCCGCAACCGATGCAGAGTTCTCTAAAGCGGATGTTTGTATTATATCTCGCTCTTGGCACCGTCACTATGATAAACTCTTTGCTCTAACGTCCTGCTGAAGTGGCTTTGTCAGCACACATGCATCAACATTCCCAGCCTCTCACATTCTGCTCTGTCTCTGACCGGACCATGAACGCCGGGTACTTATTGTCACTGCTGCTTGTCCCTCGTGGAGTTTTTTTTTAGCACATCGAATATTACTGTTTTCTCACTTTTCCTTGGCTGCCAAGACTTTCGGGATAAAACAAAACCTGTGGGATATCTACTGGGATTCATATTTCTGCATAATATTTTCGCGGAAAGTGAAAATTACTGCTCTCTTCGCTGATAAATAAAAGTAACCCAAACAATTTCCTTTAGGCGTTTGTATGCAGTGCGAACATAGAAAGTCTGTAGTACCTAGTCTAGAACGTGAGTCATTTGTGGAAAATACCAGTATTTTTCCCGAAAATGTCAATTTAAGACTTACTACTTCTAATGGCATTGAAAAAACGTTTTTGTATAAACTTAAATGCATTATTGTTAATGGTTTTCAATTATGGTTTTGTGAAAAAATGGTTTATGAACTTGTGCAGGGTTGTATTCTCCTCAATTAGGTCATATCCTTCCATACATAGACCACGCCCCTTTTGATCCCCTCCACCTTTTCCATCCCACTTAAAACACTGGCGTAGTGGATTTTCTGGATTCGATTTTTTAGGTTGAAATAAAAAACTCAGTATTTAGAACTGCAACACTCTTAAATTAGGGCCCGCTACTACCCCTTCAGGTATTGCCCCAGCTTCATCTGGCCCATTCCTTAAGGGTGTCGGCAGTAGGCATCAGAACCAGTCTTCCATTACCGATGCTTTTAGGTGTGAAATCAAACAACGTTCTGCAAAACACGTTTGTGCGAAGGAAACAGAACCTGGATGTAATTTACAATAGATAAAAAGTATCAGGCAGGTTGACATTTGGAGGCCTTTTGTTTTTGCCACTCTTAGTTTTTCTCTTGCTAATCTGTCTTTTATATTGATCGTTGAAGCTTGCAGTGCTATAAATCTTACAGCCAATAAGCGTCTGTCCACTGCAACCAAATTAAATCTTTATATATGCCCCACATGCTAACATAGAAACATGGCTCTGTAATAACTCAGGGATAATATATCGAGCTAAAATGATCCCTGTAAATTATAGATGACCTCCAGTCACCCTTTGTTTTAATTGTATTCCTGAAGTTGTGTGTGGCACCAAGCCCCCATAGTTTAAGAATTAGAATTGCTCGGTGGACTGCCTGTTCCTGTCCAGAGACAGCAGGTAAGAAACAAGCTTTGTTTTCCCACTTCTACTGGGACAGGTGGATTGGGAATTGGTGGAAAGGGACCTGGCTTGTAGAAATGGGCATGTCCACCAGCACTCATTTCTGCACAAGAAGCATGTTGCTTCTAGGTGTTAGAAGAGAATGAATGAACTAGGCTGCATGCCTGATCTGGCCACTTACCGTAATCTCTATATACAAGCACTAAATTTAGGCCCGATGGAAATCCTATAAGGGAGAGAGCATCTGAGAAATGTAGGACCATGATGAGGTAGACTGGGATTTGGATTGTGGCAAAGTAACAAGGTCATTTCCTCCTCGTCTGTCTTCTTCGTCCCAGTCCCTACCAATTGAGGCCGTACACAAGCTTAATTTATTATTACAGAGCCTGAAGGATAACATAAACAGCACGAGGCATCCAATTAAACTGCTCAGTGAATATTTTATTAGAAACAATCAGTTCCTCAGCTTGGAGGTCGACCGCCCTAGCCGTTAGGCCAAATCCTCTCCCCAACCGCGCTTGCGACATGTGAAGTAAAGTCTGTTGGATATTGTCCTCCTTCCTTCAAATGATAATGAATCAAATTCGAGGGAAAAGGTCACATACCAGTACTATGTTTAGAACAACTAATAGTACTGGAACTTAACCATTGAAAAGGGTCTCCAACTACGCAGCATGACATGTGGCCCTTTTGTAGTAACTCTTGATCCGTTTGAGCTAGAGTTTTTTTGATGACATCTGGAAATTATGCAGCAGAAGGTGGATTATGTGGTAAACCCGGAACTATGAAAAAAACAACATTGCTGCACAGTCTGATGATTGCACTGACGCAGCAATGGTGCTTTTGAGTTAGGCTAAAACACGTCTTGAAAGCTACTAGATCTGTTCCATTAGCGCCTACAGTATTTTCAGGCCTGAATCATTTTTTGCGCAAACAAAAGCCCTTATCCAGTTGAAGCCTCTTGGGTTTGGCTAAGTCTTATTTGTCTTCAGAGGTAACACAAGTTTAATGTGGGATTTGTAGTGTTTTCGAGTTTAGCTAAGTCCTTCATGTCTAGCGTCTGCCCGAGTTTAGAGCAAGCTCAAATATGATTTTTGGGGCCTGGCTTCACCAAATTTGGCCCTTCTGATGATTCTCGTTACGATTTTGTTGCTGCTATACATTTCAATTTCAGTGATTCTTAACGGGAGACTAGAGTAGACTTGCTGGAATCAATACCATAAGCTATCTTGTAGCTGTTATTGATAGGTAAGTTGTTCAGCTCCAGGAACTCAACCCACGAATCATACAGCGCGTTGACTTACGAATGTAGGAGATACTAAGAAGGGACTTTTTGTCCCAAAGGAGGTGAAAGTAGGAACACAATCATATTTGAAGGGTCTTTACGGAATTTCATGGAAATGATGTAAGCTGCTTTGGCAGCCATGTTTATGTGCAATTATGAGACTGTTGGTTATTTGTGCTGCAAATTCCTTATTTTACATTGTATTGTATTGTAATTGCATTCATATAGCACTTACTACCCTTGACAAGGCGTTGAAGTGATTTTTGAGTAGCACGCTAGACCAGAACCGATGAAGGATTAGTGTTGAATTAGTATAGTAAAATATGTAAGTCATTTGGAGAAGTGTGGCTCACTGGTTAGAAGCGGCAGACCCTGAAGCAGAGGTCAGGCCCGGGACCAGGGATCAATTCCCCAACGCAGCAGGGTCTTGGGCTCAATGTCCGCGGACTCGATAATTCTCGCCTCAGTGTCTACTCTAATCATGGGTCCCACTCTGCAACTCTGGGCAATAGCTTGCTTAATCTCCACAACGGCCCAAGCAGCGCTTGGATGCCTGGCTTCACCTTGGGGGTGCCCAGGAGGGGGCATCTCACAGGGAAAGCCAGGAAGGGTTCCACACCGGTATACAGCGCCAATATACCTCGAGATGGGGCGGCAGTGCGCTTTACAAGTATACACACATTTACATTTGAGTAGTGGATAGGTTAGTCAGTTATTTGGATTGAGACGAGTAGGGGCAGCATAGAATAGGGAAAAAGGTTTGCATAGCGCTTTTTACCCCAGATGGGGTGGTGAAGCGCTTTTTTTCGCGAGTAGCACGCTACCCCGGAACCCATAAAGGATTAGTTTTGGAAAATTAGTAATGTGAAATATGAAAGTAAATTGAGTGGTGGAGATGTTCTTCAGTTATTGGGATAGAGTAGGGTAGCAGAGGGATAGTGTACGATTTCTTTTTATGCCTTGTAGATATCTGCCACTTTTTGAAAGTCAATACAATTTGTCTTTACAAAAGCAAATTGTTGAGTTGCGCAGACTTCCGCTCTCAATTTAGGCAAGTCAATTTTCTTGCTCTCAAAATAACTCATCGCAGCGACATTTCCATGCAACGCGGGTGTAATCAAAACCAGATTGCTGCTAACGGGAGGAACACACACAGGGTGGGAGTCGATGAGGGGAGGCTGGAGGGGTGGGGGGGGGGTCATGGAATGGCAGTATATGTGCTGCTCTAATCTAGAGTCAGTATCCCAGTCCCCTCCCCCACATCCTTCCTCCTTTTGTGTCCCTTCTCGAGATTTGTTTAAAAAAAGATGCTGCAAATCTCTCTGCACAGTGATGAAGACCTCAGAAGTTTGAGACCTGTTAAGTCTGGCCAAGTGCCTTAAAAGTTAGAACATGGCTGTGCATGTAGTACAGTGGCTACGCGTTAACAGGGCTGCGGGTTGCTATTAACACTTTTCCTTTTAGATTCAGCAAAATGTCCTTTCCTAAATTCAGTGCTTTAGATGTTTTAATATTCATTTGCATTTATTTAGTTTTCGCAGCCACAGATGCAGCTGTGAAGCTCTCTCAGCTGGCCTTCAGAAAGCATGCAAGTGCTCGTGTGTGTGGATGAGAGGGTTTTCAAGGGTGAGGCCTATTTGTGGGAGGTGCTCTGATTTTCTGGATTGGGTTCCAGTTATATTTCTTGAGAGGTGGGGATGTACCAGGGAAAAATTGCAAGGGTACGGAGTTCATTACACATGGTGATTACTGTGTGCGATAAACTCTGCATTAATTATAATCACGGCCACTGGAATTATGTGATTTTGCGGCTGTGGCATTTGCTGCATATTTATGGATTTGCCGCATTTGCCACATATTCCATCAACTGCTGCATAATTTGCATAATTTAACAATATGTGTTTAAAACTCACACAGATCAAACGTTACAAAAAACTATGTATATCCTGTTGCCGCTCAGTGGAAGGCCCTTCGCAAACGTTGACTATTAACTAGTCTATTGCTTATTGCTGTGTTTGTGTGTTAAAGTGGTATTAATAAGATGAAACCTTAGCCCAGACAGTGCTAATGTGTAAAAATAATAAAGTAATACTATCACAAAATGTGCCACATAATTTGCCTTTTCTTGCCATAAATTTAGTGAACCCTGCTGAATAATTTGATCCTCCACTGCTGTTTATTTCAATGGCTCTGCCTATTATAACTGTCATCCCTGCATAAACAGGTTTGAACAGGGCACGCCGTACCAGTAGTGCAGCTCTGCAGGAAAGGATCAGTTCCATTGGCACCTGGCGGGTGTAAAAGATAAACAATTGCAAGACTCTCACCTCAGCCCAGGTGCCATTTTAAAATATTGTCTGGAGACTATCAAAAATATAAATACGGCGACAGACCTTTCTCCTGCCTAGCTATGACAGAGGGGAGGGGAAGGAAATGAGTTGAAAGTGAGGTGAATTACAATAAAAGTGCAATAATAAAGAAAACAGAGACTGGAGAGACCATAAGTGGAAAATGTAACTCAGCAAAAGCCTCCAAACTCACAAGTTGGCCAGCACCATGCACGCGCAGCTTTTCCAGGGCAAGGTTAGTGCTTTGCATTCTGAAGCTTGTACTTCATACTGAGGGGCTGGATTGAGTGTGATCCTGTGTGCCTGCATACTGCTCTGTATTCAAGCGCCTTGATGCCCTTGGGCTAAGTCTGCGCTTTAAAAATCGCCTATTCATTCATTCATAATGAGAATGCGGTAAATAGGATTACGTCCGAGAGGTCCGAACATGAAAAAGAAAAAAATGGACTGGATGTGATACGCGGACCTGGTAATTTGGGAGCTGTGCAGACAAACAACAGAGCCTAGGAGATGTAAAACAAAAAACGCACATTCGAGCATACTATTGTTTGTATTTTCGTTATCATTGCCTGGATATTTTGACATATAAATTCCACTCATACGTCGTCCTTCTGAGCGCTCTGGGACGTGTGGTACCCACTCCGTCGCGTTGGCAAGGCTCCTGGTGTGCGCGTCTCCCCGCTCTTGAGCCGAGTGCGAGGCTCTGAGGAGAGGAGACACCACTGTGCCGGGGGTGTCTCTTCAGACCCCCGCACGCAGGCAAGTTAGAAAGGGAAGCCTACCCGGATGGCCAGCTCTGCTGTTCTGACCTCCACCTTCTAACGGCGTGTACAGTTTCCATTTCCTCTTCTACCATTACGAATTTGGAAAGATCTGTAAAGCAAGGGAGGCAGCTTCTGTCTGCCTTTCTCCTCCACCCCGCTCTTGCAAGGAACTTAAGCAGGTTCGTCAGCAGAGGAGGAGAGGAAATAGTTGGACGTCGATCTGCATTCTCTGCCTCAAGGTAGGGGTTTGTACTCTCCTACCCTCTTACCCACTCTTATGTGTTCTCCACCATAAACCCTTAAACAGTGTGGGTTATCCCCGCCTCTATTTCAGTTTTGTATGCTACTGTCTTCCTCACTCTACTGTGTTCTCCACCATTCTCCCTCTCTCAGTGTGGGATCCATTGTTAGATCTCTCCTGAGATAGATCGTGGTGTCGCGTGCAAGATATTTTGTTTACTTACATTTCCCTGCCCATTGCTTATCACTAGCTTCATCGTCACTGTCATTTCCTTGCATCTCCTTAGTCAGCGCGTGCCAGCTTCACTTCCTCTCCATGTGTTTGTTCCTCCACTGGAGCATGGTCCAAGTACTACTTACTTTTCCAGTGTCTTTCCAGTTCTTTTGGGGCTACTTTTATTTTGCTGGAGCACTCCGAAACAGGGCATGTGTCTGCAGGCTATAACCCCTCTTCCCCCATCATGTTGTTGCTTGTCCCCTCCTGAGTTGCTCCTTGCCCCCTCCTGCCCAGTTGTTTGCCCCCATCTTGTTGTTCCCACGTCCCACCCACCCCTTTCGTATTGTTGTTTCTTGCCCTGTACCTGCATTGTTGCTTACCTCTTCCCTCCTGGCCCCCTCCCACATTGTTTTTGCTTGCCCTGTCCTTCATCCCTGCGTTGTTGTTTCTTGCCCTGTCTCTCCTGCCCCCTTTCGTATTATTGTGGCTTGCTACATCTTTTCAGCTTTCTTTTTCTTTGCCTCGTTCCTCCCATATTGTTGTTTCCTGCACTGTCCTTCCTGCATTTGTGTTGCCTGCCCCGTTCCTCCCACCAGCCGCTCAAGTTGTTGTTGCTGGCCCAGTCCCTCCTGGACCACTCCTATGTTGTTGTTGATAGCCCTGTTCGTCCTGCCCCCTCCCACGTTGCTGTTGCTTGACCCATCTGTCCTGCGTTGTTGTTGCATACCTCATTCCTCCAATGTTGTTGCTTGCCCCGTCCCTTCTGCATTTTTTTGCTTGCCCTGTCCTCCCACCCTGCGTTTTTGTTGCCTGACCTGTCTCTATCGCATTGTTGTGACTCAACGGGCCCCAGCCTCCAGGAAATTCCACTAACCAATCCTGGTGCTACTCTCACCAACAGGAGAGCAGCTCCAGGATTGGATGGAGCGTCCTGGGTGGGCGCTCCTTCAGGACCTTTAGACCTGTGCTTGGTCTCCAACCAGTTGTCCAAGACAGCTGGGTGGAGAGCTTCAAAGTTGGCATGTCACTTTGGCCGGCGCAAGACAGCCGGCCAAAAGTGACATGCACACTTTGGAACATCCAGCCAGCCACTGCCTCAGTCCTCCTCTGCTGCAAATCAGCAGCAGAGGAGGACACACCCCCAGCCAGGCTGGCTGCTGCTCTGTACTAAACTTTAAAAATAAAATGGCAATAAAATCCTTTCATTACCATTTTATTTTTCAAGTTTAACGCTGCTGCAGACGGTGGGAGGGGGCAACGCTACTCCGGCTCTAGACTCCTCTGAGTGTGAGGTCCCACAGGTCCCACAGCTCCGGCAGGTCCTTATCCAATCCACACGCTGCTCTCATGCTGCAAGAGAGAAGTGTCTGGATTGGCTGGAGCGGGCTGCCCCAGCGCTCCGAAGAGCACTGAAGGCCTGTGCCTGTTTTCATACCTAAGACAGCTGGGTTGGAGAGGTTGAATTGTGCATTTCGGTATGGCCATAGCCAGGTATCCGGCCAAAGGGACATGCTCAATTCACACAGAAAGGGCCACTTGTCATTGCTGCCAATCTAAAGCAATAACGCACTGGCCCTACTCTGCCCTCCGTTCAACAGAAAGCCAGAAAAATAAAATTTCCAGCTTTCTGAAAAAGAGTGTGTGTGTTGGGGGGGGAGCGGCTCCTCTGCTCCCATGGAGGAACCGGCACTGGAGACGCTTGTGCGATACTCTAGCACAGTCCCTCCTGACACTTGTCACTCATGGGACAAATGTTATGTAATCTTATACAGATTTGTAGAGTGCACTATCACCCAGTAGAGTCTCCTAGCGGTGATTTGAGACAGATTCCATCTCATATGATACAGTTTGAATTTAACATTGACAAGGCAATATGATGTATATTTTTAAACTATGTGGGACACAAGTATTTTTGATACATTTTGGATTTCTCGTAAATATATTACACTTTTTTAGTGTCATGTGTTATTATAATCACTGCTCAGTTAGCCAGATATGACAATGTGAGTGCTTCTGATATTTTGGAGAATTTTTTAAGTTATTACACGACTGGGTACCTCGCGCCATCAGGGCTGCACCCTTATGCCTGACCGAATTACCTTCCTTCCCTGTTTGTGATATCTTTATGACAGAAGGTTGTTGTGTACATTGCCACGGCTGTATGGAACACTAGGATTTTCAAATTCCCTGTCAGACAGGGCCGAAACACAGGCCCCCATGGCCCCCGCTGTGCTGGGGCTCCCGAGCTGCAGGGGCCCCCTTAGCACAATACTCAGGCCTGAGAGATCCTGATTAAATCCGGAGCAGGGGCCCTTCCGTTTACCTTGCAGAGGGGGGGGGGGTGCCTCAACTTACGCCACTGCTGTCAGAATTGTATTTTATTTTTAAAAATTTATTGTGGTTTTTCCACAATGCAAACATAGTCTGGAAGGACGTCAGAATACTTCTTATAGTCTGAGAGACTGATGCAACAAAGACGAGTAAATATAGCAATTTGTTACATTATTTGTTAGGAACGGGTCAGTAATACAAAGCTCTTCCACAAGGATTTGGTGAGATATTTGTGACACCGTTAGAGAAACAGCAGGACAATTTCGTTAATTCTGCTAGTAATCTTATCAAAAAGTTACTTTGGTGTATTGTTCAGGGTTTCTAGTTTACAAGGTTTAAGAGACGATTTTGAGACTACTTTGAGGCTTCAAATTATAGCTACTGCTGTTGAGACCTAAAATGTGTCTAGGTAATGGGGCATAAAAATCAAAAAAACATAAAGTTGGCCCAAGTGAGATATGTAAAGAGAATTTAAGAAAAGAAGAAATGTCTTACAGCCATTAGGAGGAATTAATCTCTATTCATTTTAATGGGGCGGAATAAATTTGGGAGACTGAGAACGGACAGAAAAACCAGGCACCTATAAAGGCCAGAGATTAGGGGAGTAACTATTTAACTGTGAATCTGCTTCTGGATACAGGGAAACTTGAGTGACAGGTGACAATTTGCCCAGTGTCCCAATGAAATCATCCTTGATCAAGAAACACACTAGAGTATGTGCTTGACCTGTGAACTTGAGAACCTTGAGTACTCATGAATAGGTGTTTGACGCGCACCTGAGTGCGCAAGGGATAGTATCTCAAACAACCTTTTTTTCGAGCCATAATAGATACATTTGCATCAGTGTACAGCGATTGTATGCCAACATTTGCACTGCCTGAAAGGTACAATTTTTCCCGGTTAGTTGTTGCAAGTGTTCCTCCGATACTTCTGTTAAGGTAGGTTTTTGTAGTAAGTTTGTTAATCTCTTGCATTTCATGAATCACATGCGTATTCAAGATGTTTGAACTTCATCTTTTGTCTGTTAATTTGAGGTTGTTCCTTCAGGGTTCTCTAGTAAGCTAAACAAAAAGAGTATTGAAGTTCTGGGGGTAAGATTGACTGGTTGGATGTGAAAAGTAGTTGTAAATTTTTAATATAAAAATAATGAGATCTTTATGCATGTATCGCTTATGGATCTCCTTCGCTACCAATGCAGAGGTTCTGAGAACACCGTCAGACTGGGATCCACTATCTCAAACTTCAGAACTGATGTGGGGTGGTTCTCTTTCATACGACCATTGGGTAAAGTGATGTTTATTACAGCAGGCAGCACTAGGCTGTCTTTAAACTGAAGCGCCCACAACATGGGCATAACGCAGTGCTAGGTTTCTGCCCTGGCTGACAGCAGCATCACTGAAACAGTAATCAGGGATAGACAAAAAGTCAGACCCAGACTTCCTCACCATGAACAACAAAAATTGCAATTCCACCCCTATGATTCACCAAATGGCTGCGTTTACATAGAACTAATCAGAAGCCCATTGCAAGGAAAGTATTCCTGGAATTCCTAAAGGTATCCCTTCTCCATCGTCCTTACTTGAGTGTCTGTATCTTTACCCTCCATAAAAAGGAATACAGGCAATACCCTTCCACTGCCTGGGGAAGTTCTATACACTTTCCAATGTGTGGCCTTCTAAACCGCAGCATCCAAAATGGATCCCGTTGGTGTAAGTACTCAGACTCACATACATACACCCACACACTCCTACTACTACACCATGCACAGTGGAACTTTAAATGAAAGGGCCATTAGGCTGCTCTCACTGACTGAAATAATGTGGTCACCCTATTAATCTAAATAAACATGGTATGCTGCTCCCACAGCTTTATGTGCAACACGAAGAACTGGGATAGCAGTCCTCTGTCTACTCCAAGGGTATCCTTGGTGCGCCCCTCCAGGTTACAGGACAGGTCCTGTTAGGGACAGGCATGGGCACGACTCTCATGTTAGAGTTGTGTGCCGCCAGTCCAAAATAAGTCAGGATACCAGATACAGATATAGTCGGCCCTCAGGCACAGGAACACACTGGTATAACCATGCAGCGGGCATTCCTGTCCCAACAACAATAATAGTATGCTTTTTATGTGGCGCTTCATGCTGCTGTTTTGCTGTCTAACTCACTGGTCACTTTGCCATCAAATCATTACAGGACACAGTTTATTTACTTATTAGGCAAGGGGCAATTCTGCACATACTTCTCGGAGAAAGTAGCTATTTGTCCAACTGTAGAACAAACATATTGCAAAGTGAGCTTTGCTACACATCAGCTAGCTGCGACAAATAAAGAAATGCTTGGTGTTCTGCTATGTGCCAGATATTAGGAATGAGAATGGACTGTTCTGTTCAGTAATCCAGAGAATGTTTTAACTGAAGGAGCACAACATGGGTAGAAACACTGTGGTTCTCAGGGAAATGCCACCCTTACCTACCCACTTATGCATCATAGGAGGTTTTCGCAGAAGAAGGGGCTCACACACACACACACCCACACACACACACACACACACACACACACACACACACACACACACACACACATATATATATATGTGTGTGTGTGTGTATATAGTGGGGTGAAATTAGCGTAATTTGCTTTTGCGTGATTATGTGAAATTTAGACAAATTATGCGAAATTACATGTAATTACACAAAATGCAAGTCTGCCATTGCGCAGCATCATCGTATCAGTTTTTGGGGCGAGGATGTATTTAAACACAACAGCCACTTGCTTTTTACTGTTCTTGTACATTTGTGGTAAATCTTTACCATGAAAGGTGTAATGGCATAATTTTGGGAATTTCGTGCAACTAGTTAACAAAAAATTCCTGAAATTATGCAGATTTCGCCAGCATAATTTAAATTTGCCCAGGCCTACTATGTGGAATTAATTTTCAGTATAAAAAGCGACTTTTGTTGTACTCTTTGGGTCAAAACCATAAAGAAACTTAAGTGTATGTTTTTCCGTCTGTGAGACTTATTAAGCTATATCTAGACCGTCTTGCAAACCTTAGTGAAGAAATGCAACAGTTTACAGCACAGCGGAACCATTTACATTTGAAGGACACGTAAAAGTATACTAATATGTCAGATAAAATAGATTTTTGGCGTCTCCATTTACTACCCCTGCAATCACTTTGACCCTTTAAATTGAACTTTAAATTGAACTTTAAATCTGTACTGCCTCCTGCATTTTATAATTATTTTACTAGAAACAAGATATGCAATTCGCTGAAGCATCTTGTGCTATACAAAATTAACTGTGTCACTGGATGTTTGAGTAGTTTTAAGCAGCAGAAGGTGTGATGCACTTGGTTAGAGTCGCCCTTGAGTTGTGAGCACTGTCTTCTGCTGGTCTCTTACTCCCCTCTGGAAGGTCTCCGCCCTGTGGCTCCTTCTACAATATCACCTTGGTCCACGTTTTTCCACTTCGCTGTTCAGAATTCATTTTTCAGCATCCTGGTGCTGTTGAATACTTTTTGCTGTGGTTCTTATCTAGCTTTCCACATCTCTGTCCATCCTTTTGTTTTCTACTGACTTCATTAAGATATCTTCCAACAAAGGGCCGATTATTCCAGGCCTAATGATAATTGATAATAGATGTACATTATTACAGATGTACGTTTTCATATGTCTTGGTTCCCTGCTCTCTTCTGATTTTGGCTGGTGAGGGCTGGGACAGTGTCATGGGAAGTAGGCAGATTTGTTTTGGGGTCAAACCTTTGTACAGTGGAAGTCTCACAGAAGTCTAACTGTGTATCCTGCATTAGGCCAGCTGAATAATGGGTGTAGTGTAGTGTTACACTACCTCTCAGGATTGGGCAGAACATCTCTGATGAAGAACGAGAGAAATGACCCACTGCAGGGTGAAGGGAGTGGACTGATGGAAAGTGTGTCTGCTGTCTGTGAAGGCAAAGTGCAATAGCTGTTCGTCAGTGAAGGAATATGTGGTCTCTTGGCTACACCTACAGTGCCACTACATTGTTATTAACTGTTCCTCCTACCAGCAGAGACCGAGAGCAGGTAATTTAAGGACTGATGAGTAACAGAGAATCAGGGCATGACTAGTTCACAGGAAAACCCTGAGGGCCCCAGTGTTGAGACCATTGAGGTGGCCTGGATTTGAGAGACGCAAGTCCAGCAAGAGACTGACTGGTGCACAACGAATTTAATGAGATGTCAACAAATGTCCAATGGGCTTTGTTTTAACACGCAGAGCAGGGTCCTCAAACATTAGGGCCTGGAGGCCTGGAGCCATGCTAGAATCTCAAAATGTACATATAACGTGAATTTTCACAAAGTTAGTCTACGAAGAACTCACTCCTTTTCATAGTTAAGCTTATCTTACATTGCTCTGCCTTCCTGGACTCAAGTTGGACACCGTTCACATTGAGTGGAATGGCACACAAAGTTAAGCATAGAGGCGCATGCATGAGTGGTATTGTATTGTATTACACTCATTTTCAGATCATTCAGCCATAGTCTGTGCCTCCTGGAGATAGGGCATGCATTCCTCTAGTCTTAACCGTATCGAGTTTGAGGGTGATATGCCTGATTACTCCTAGTTGTGGGATTTTAGTTCCTCACTTTGTGGCGTTGTGCATACAGTTAGTAAAGGCACAACCCCACAGCCGATTCCACCTTCCCCTATAAAGCAGCACATTAAGATTTTGTTGAGCTTGCTGTAGCATGTTGCCAGCACTCTAACTAAAAAAGGTGTCTCAAGTTTGCTCCTCTGTGATACACTTTGATTGCTGCTTTCAAAATATACTTCAGAGAAAATAGAACACTACTTCACTGGCAATTGCTGGGGAACTTTGCCAAATCAGCAAAAAAGGTAAAAATTGGCTCAAACACTACCCATTTTCTACCATTTGGCAGCATTTCTGATGTTGTTCTTCTTTAATAAAAAAATACATTGAAATTTAAAAAAAAGAACTGAAGTGTGTCATTCCCCCATAGTGCCAACACTATCACCTCTATGCGGATGAGTCTCAGCTTCTCATTCCTTTGTCCTTGCTTGCTCCATCTATTCATGAAAGTATTTATCCATGTCTTTCTGGTATAATTTCATGGAGGTCTTCACAAGTTCTTTGTCTGGATCGGTCAAATACTGAACCCCTCGTTCTTCCTTGTCACTTTCATCTGTCTTTTTTTCCCTTCTCGTCTTAGTTTTTTCCCTTCCGCCCATAATTTGTTTTTCGATTTCTGTTCAAAATTCCTTCAAATGCCAATTGCTCTACTTGCCCAATATCTCCCTGCTGGCTTATATTCTCTCTCCAATTTCTGTGGTGTTTTCCTTGTATTGTCTGTAGAAATGCGTCGATGGTCCAACCCCTTTCTTTCTTTCTTCTCCGTTTCCATTTATAATCCCTCTCATCTATTTTGCTATGCTCTCCATTTTGACTGGTTTCACACTCTCTTCCTTGTGCCACTTTTGGATTGAAATCCTTTTCTCAACTTGCTTCGAGGCTCCGGAATTCATCATTTTGTCTGTTCGCTCTTCTCTAGTCTTTTGTGTCTTGAAGCACACTTGCTCCGTGAGCAGCTTTCCAACACTACTTAGATCTGCTAGCGTAGCTGAATCATTTTTTTGTACCCTTTGTAATTTAGACCATGTGTCCTATGGTTTCCAGCATCAATCATACTAAAGTCCAGGTCTTAACGAATATGCTTATACAAAAGGTACAGAGATCAAGTGCGACAGCCCAGTGCGTTGAAGGCTCGCCGCTAAGATCTGTATGTGACTTGCCGATGGCAGGTTCCAATCCTCATTGGGTTGACTTGGCATTTCATCCCTCTAGGGTTGTTAAATGAGTAACAGTGAGTGCTGTTGTAGTAACACCTATCATTGATACACCAAGAGGCAATTTAATTCTTTGTGTTCGCTATGTGTTTGTATGTCCCGACAACGCGTGCCATTACATCGCATGCCTTTACAATGCTGTTGTAACAACGCAAGTGTTGTTACAACGCGTTACCATTACATCGCAAACTTTAACCACACATATACCTTTGCAACGCATGCTTTTACAATGAATTTTGTTGTAAAAGTTTGTTTTGTAAAAGCATATGTGTGGTTAAAGTTGTGATTGAAAATATAAGTATTATACAGGTATATGTAAACACTATTTATGTATGCATTATAGCTTTATATTTCCATGTAAAATACTTATAATTTCTTAGTAATGGCATGCATGACAATGCATGAAAATATATGTAAAAGAAAAATAATGTACTTAGTTTTATATATGTTTTTATATATTCCACTCACAATGATGTCTGTTGTATTATATGCCACACACAATGATGTCTGTTGAAATATATAAAACAACATATATAAATCCAACAACCCCTCAACCCCTACCCACACTAAAATTACCCATGCCACCCCAAACCCAAAGCCACCCTGAAACCACCCTTGCCAACACAGAACCTATACCCACCCTAAACCCTAAATTTACACATGCCTCCCCAAACCCCTACCCATCCTAAACCCTAAAACTACCCTTGCCACCACAAACTCTATATGTACCCTAGCCACCCTAAAACCCATACCCACCCTAAACCCTAAAATTACCCATGCCACTCCAAAATCCATACCCACCCTAAACCCTATTATTACCCATACCACCCCAAAAACCATACTTACCTAATACTTACATTTGATAAGCATATCTCTTTACCATTCATGCATTTACAACGAAATTCGTTGTAAAGGCATGCATTGTAAAGGCCTATGCATTGTAAAAAATTGTGTTGTGATGGTCATGTGTTGTTACAACGGATGCGTTGTAACGGTTGTGTTGTATTGCATGCAGGGTTACAGCCACGATGTAATGGCTGTTCCCAGCACTACCTAAATGATCAAACGATATGCTAGTTGTCTAGTTCACACACAGCAATCTCACCACTCCCCACTTTGCAGATACCCCTCCAAATGTATCTCCTGTGGCGGAAAGTTGCCAGTGTGTAAATATCTAATTCCAGTTTCTCGTCCAAGCATATTGGACTCTTCTCCATCTTTTATCTGCTGCATTTAATTGCCTAGTGTCCCCTTAAACCTACATCGCAGTCCCTCCTTTTTCCTCTGCTCCATTTTAAATACTCAGCTACAGCGGTGCAAAAGTCATTTTAATTTTTAGGTGCAAATGTGAAAATGTAATACAATAATATAACACTTTCTGTGTCATTTAAACCCAGCCTTAGAGCCTAAATAGGCCGCAAATAGTATTAGGGACCCAATTTTAACAGTGACGCCAGTTGGGAGTTGAAGGTAAATTGATCTAATTCTGTTTTTTTCCGAGATGCTTACCCCCATATTTTAGCCGATGGACGCTGCCCACAGTGCCAATTTTACAAGCTCTCGGCATTGCTGTGACGGGCGGTGGAGCGGCAGCCTTTGAAGTCTGATACCTAGGCACAGACAAATGGTGGTGCGCGATGTGCACGCGTGTGGGGGGGGGGGCGGGGGAGCAGCAGCCTTTGAAGACTGATGCGAGGCACAGACAAATGGTGGTGTGACGTGGCTGGCGATGACGTGCACGCGCATACTCACATGAACGGTACGGGATCCGCAAGTTTGGTAGAGTTTTTGAACTGCCTACTATAATCTGGCCTATCTATCCCTGTGGGATAGAATAGTCGAGACCTAAAAAAGGGAGCTTTTGACATGCACAAAATTAGCCCCGATGCAGTTTGTGCATGTTACTCCATATTTCTCCTCTATTGGGACCAATTATTAAAAAAAAAAATGAGGGAAATCATAAAATCCTGTGCATTTAGATTTACCTTTTTGTAATTCACAAACGTCTCCATTGTATGTACGAGAAGTAGCAACTGTCTTAGTTTTCCTAGTACTCCTGAAATACCTTTGTGAATTCCATTGATTAAAGACCAAGGGCCAGATGTAGGTAATCCCCGATTACGATTCTTAAATACCGAATCATACCGATTCGGTATTTAAGAACTGGCAATCGGGATGTAGGTATATTTACCGAATCGGTAAGATTCGGTAATTACCAAATCGATATTTACCGATTCGGTAATTGCCATTGATTCCTATGGGCCTTGAGGCCCATAGTAATCAATGTCAATTACCGAATCGGTAAATACCGATTCGGTAAAATTACCGAATTTACAAGGGGGCAGGGTGTCACTTTGACACCCTGTTGCACCCCTTATTCTGGCTTGTGTGCAGACACACATACATGCCCTTAGGGCATGTATGTGTGCCACATGGCACAGGTGTACATGCACAGATGTGCATGTACACAGGAATTCGTTATTTACCATGAGATAGTATTTCATGGTAGATAACAAATTCTTAAGGGCCTGTGGCACTATTTAAAGTTCCGCCTACATCTGGAATTACCGATTCGGTAAATATACCGAGTCTGTATTTTACCGAATCTGTAAATTTACTGAATCGGTAAATTTACAGATTTGGTAAAAATCGGGCACTCTACATCTCAAAAACCAATTACCGGTCGGTAACGGCCGAAATCGGCCGTTACCGACCGGTAATTGGCGACCTACATCTGGCCCCAAATGTATGGGTGCACATTTGCTCAAGTGAAAATGCCTGAGCAAATGCACTTGATTTTTCGTGTTCTTTTTTTCTCTAGGCTTCAAATAATTTTCTCGGTAAGGCTTAACAACAACATTTCCACTCTAGAAGAGCCCAGCCTGTGGAGTAAATCAACCTTTTTCATGGTAGAGCTTAGTAATATTTTTGAGGTGCACACTGGATGTGTGCAAATGTTTAAGAAATTATCGTCCTGGAGCTTACAATTACCTGGGTTAGTACCAAGTGTAGTGAATTTCAATGTGGTTTTTTTATTATTAGTTTTATAAGCAACATGGAGAAAAAAGGAGATTTGCACGTGCAAGCTAAACATAAACGTGCAAATAGCTTTGTGAATTGAGACAATGTGAGCAGACTTAATATTTGCACCAGGTGTGTTCAGGCGTTTGGTAACAAATCACCCAGTCATTAGCTGCTATCCTGAAGTGTCACGTGCCCTCTTTTTCTCTGAGTGACTTTGCCTTCTGTTCACAGGGCACTTGATGTGTGCTTCAGGCATTAGTGAGCGCCCAGTAAAAGAAGCAGGTGTGGGAGCAGAACAGGCCGGGCCATGCTCACCCACTTCCGGATGACACCTTGCCTTGCTAAACTTGTTCATGTTTCTGCTTGCACATGCCCCTGGGACAGCCGATTGTCTTTTCACCATTGTGCTTGTGCAGAATACCTGATGTATTTTCCTTGTAGGAAGTGCCAAACATCTGTAAAAGTTGCACACCCTAACAAACATCAAAGTCTTCCATGTACACATGAAAAGGCTTTGGCAGAGGTAAATGGTTTTATGATTTGTATAATCTTTTGATGTGAACAAGAACATTTACAGCTCACATTTCTTGGAGCAACCATCAGAGGGAATATCCTAATAGTTTTATTTCTTGATATGCCTTCTATTTTCGTCTGTGTTTTGTTGTCTGTGCCTCTTGTGAGGTTGAAAAACAATTTAAAAAGAAGCGCCGTAGTTACTCTTGTCTTCTTGAACGTCCTGAATCTGTCTCTAAGGTCCTATTAAGGCCTAGCTTCCCCTGCTTCCGTGGAAGAGGTGTGGCGCAGCGGCCAGGGTGCCTGACTCCGGGCTATGGGGTTCACGGTTTGATCCCATGTTCCGGCAGCAGGTTAACCCAGCACCATGTGACTCTTGGCAATAGCTTGCTTAATCTTCCCGAGGGGCCCCACTTCGGAGATAGCTGTACGCTTTACAAAAACTGGTATTTATTTTATTTATTATTTGTGTTCTTGAATCTGTGCTTAAGGGTGACAGCGCCTGGGGAACCACATGCTCAGAAAGGCCAGAAAAGCACCAGACCTTCCATTGCAAAGGTAGCTTGGTAAGCTGAGTGCATAAGTGGTGCATGCACACTGGCTCAGAGCACGAAAGGGACTAGTAATCCACAAGCACGGCCGGACTGGGAACAGCACCCAGTCCTGGCATTCTGCTCCACCGGCTCCATAGCGGGGAAGGGGCATGTGCTAGTGAGAAGCACCACTCCTCCTGTTTTTAGGTCTCGCCTGTCGATGCGCATGCGCATCGAGCTTGCGAGACTATGGGGGCTTAAACACTCTTTAACCAACTTGCAAGGAATCGTGGCGATTCCTTGCAGTGCCCGTGAAATTTAAGCTCAATGCGCATGCGCATTGAGCTTAAAAGCGCGTGCACATGCCCCCAGCCGCCTGCCTTGCATGTATTTTCCCTCAGGCGCACTCCTCCCACACCCCCGCTCCGCCCCCTCCCCTGCCTGCCGTGTCGCATTTCTCCTCCCCCCTCTCTTCTGTGACTTCCCTCCGTCTTGTCTCTTTTGGCCCCCCTCCTCCTCCTACTCTCCCCCCCCCTCCTCCTCCTACTCTCCTCCCCACTCTCTCTCTCACAGCCTCCCCCAGCTCCGCCCCCTCACTTCTTGGTTGCACGGCCGCTAGGTCGTGCCTCCCCTACTCTCCTCCCCCCTCCTCCTCCTACTCTCCTCCCCCTCCTCCTCCTACTCTCCTCCCCACTCTCTCTCTCCCAGCACAACCTTGTTCTATCTCACTTTTTCTCACCCAAGATGGCGCCCCTTGACGCCTAGTTTGCGGTATAGTGCACAATCACGATCGTGTATAGGCACGGACGGCACACACACACCCCGTCAGTCGGGTTGATCGCTTGAGGCATACTGCGGCTTATCTGGTAAGCGTTCGTTGTTGCTGGCCCCCGAGAATTCCGTGAGGTTTTCACCAGTAATTGACCCTTCCTTATATGCCTTGCTTGTTTTTGCAGTGTATCAGCACACTGCGTGTGACCGTCTAGCAACATGAAGCATACAGTTCAGAATGGCATTGTTACACCGCTCCATTGAGAACAGTAACTCCTTATCTTGAAGCTTTAAATTGAGCGCACACTCGCAATTCTTCTGCGTTCATTTTATTCACTTAACTTCCACAAGGTAAATGCCTAACCTTGAATTTTTACCCCCTTCTTAGTGCCTGCACTAGTCCTCACTTTGAATGTGGCGCAGCACTGATTGACGAGTGCTGTTTGTAATTCCCGCCACTTTCGCCTGATACCTCCAAGTAATTGCGTACCGGTCTTCAGGTCTCTGTGAAGACCGGTTCAGTGACACGTTTCCATTGTTTTGCGGTCCGCCCACTGCCCGAGGTTTGTGCTCCATCCAGAATCCTTTACGCATGGTTGTCTACCACAGCACTGCCCGAACTCTCCTTGACACCAGCTCTTGCACATTTGTAACAATTTCTCGGCGTTATAAAGTGAACATTAGATCACTATCCTTTCACCACTCGCAGCGGCAAGTTACCTTCACTCCTCATTCTACAGTTGTAAACAGTTTTTAAACCAACATCATCTCTTCACCACTCGCATCGGCTGGTTAACTACTGGCCTTGCAATCCGCGTGTTCAAGGCATGTGGGCTGCTGAATTCATATCTGTGCATAGATCGCCACCTAGTGTTGGGTCCGGATGATTGCACATTGTTGTCCTGGAAGAGTCTTCGAAGTATCACGAGATAGGTGGCTCCTCCCCTGGACTACAGTGCGCATGGGCATCGCCTCCATCCCCAGATTGTTTTTTTCCGCCATTGGGTTCGGATGTGTTTCGGTTCCCTCTGTCGGAACCGATAGTTGTTCAACTTCTACTCGAGACCAAAAGGTCTTTAGGCTGGGCGTCGGTATAGTTGCGTACGGGTTTCTTTCTGACTCTCAGCTCCGATCTCTTGCTGCCCTTCCACGTGCTTTCGGCGCGGACGGGCCTACACTACACTCTTGCTATGGAGCGAACTCCGTTTAAGAAGTGCCCGGTGTGTAACTCTAAATATTCACACCTCGACGTGCACCCTGTGTGCAATACCTGCTTGTCACCGGATCACCGCGAAGACACCTGCATGGCGTGTTCGAAATTCCGGAGCAAGAAGACTTTAAAGATTCGTCGAGCCAATAGGCTCCAGGCTAGGTTATCGGCCACGGCGCCCCCACCAGACGACATTTTCCAAGAATCTGTCGAGGGAGAACACGACGTGCAAGGTTCGGACTCTAATCCCGCATCCGAGGGGGAGACCTACGACGCGGGTGAGGAGAACTTTGACGAAGTCACCGATGAGGTAGAGGACGACGATCAGGCTTTTGCCACGAGGGGAGATAGCTCGGAGGAGGAGCATCCCCAACCTGACTCAGGGGTTATTCCCCTTCATACGACCCAGGTCGAGGGATCGCCTTCGGGCCTTACCCAAGATCTAACTATGAGTCCTACGTCCCCGCCTCCGGGCCCGGTCACGGACATTTATGAACCATCACTTACGTCGAAGAAAACGAAAGTGAAGCCAACTGGTCACGCATCCTCGGATGCGAAACCGAAAGTGAAAGTTGCGCTGGTGAAGAAGGTTCTGGAGGCGTCAACTTCCAAGAAAACCAAAATGGCCGACTTGAAGAGCCACGCCAAAATGGCCGACCCGAAGCCCTCGGGGTCGGCGCCGAAGGCGAAGTCCTCCGACGCGGCTGCGTCGGCGCCGAAAGGGGTCGCGGACCCGAAGACGGCTCCAAAGAAGCGTCAGGGCGACGACGCGCATAGGCATGGGGCGTCGGCCCCGAAGAAGGTGCCTGCCGGCGAACAGGCTCTCGACGATGTGGGGTCGCTCGAGCCGGTCCAGCCCTCTCCGGCCTGGACGAAGAAGGTAGCGGAATCCTTGCAGCGGATTCGAAAGGCCAGTGTGGTTCCCGCTCAGGACACCAGTACGCCTAAGCTCACGCCTAAGCCTGCGAGGGAGCAAACGCCTATCCGTTTCACCCTACCGCCCAAGTCGGCGCCGAAGGCCTTCGCGCCGAAACAGGGCGGACCCTCGAAGGAGGCATTAACGCCGAAGGCTGCCTTGGCGGTGTCGAAGCTTCGTCTCCAGCCGCTTGCGGAAGAGGAACGTCGTGAGGTAATCATCGACGCCAACACCGGGAAACTGTCGCTCCTCAAACGGAAGATCACGACGGAGCCGGCGTTGGAACCTTTTAAGATCCCTCTCAAAAACAAAAGGGACTCCGAGGACTCTTCGGCTTTGGTGGAACCTGTGTCCCCACAAACCCTAGGACACTCGCCGACGCATTCCGCCGCAGCCGATGCGGACGAGGAAGATGCCGAGTACAACTATCCGGCGTACTCAGATCCGGAGGAGGAGCACGTACCGTGGTCCGCCGGAGGCGACACGGAGGACCCGCAGTCGGGTCAGGACACTCAACTTTTCGCGGCCAAGACGTCCCCGACTGAGGACTCGGCGGCCTTCAATGCTCTGATAGAGAGAGCTGCTGCTAACCACGACGTCGAGCTGCACTCGGACCCCGTGGATGTGGACTTCTTATTCGACACCTTCTCGGTAGCCGAAAAGTCAGTCAAAACGCTACCGATGCTTAAGGGGGTGCTTAAATATGCAACGGAGGTTTTCAAGGAGCCCACCCGAGCGCGTGTGGTCAACCCTCGCATCGACAGGAAATATAAGGCAGCGCCCACGGATCCTACATATATCAAGGGACACTTGCCATTGGACTCCTTGGTTGTTTCCAACGCTCGGAAGAGGGCGAACTCTCAAACTACTGGTGACGCTCCTCCCCCAGACAAAGAGTCCAAGATCTTTGAGGCCTCAGGCAAACGGATTGCTGCACAGGCAGCTAATATCTGGAGAATATCTAACACCCAAGCCTTACTTGCACGTTATGATAGGGCCCATCATGACACATTAGAGGCCATACTGCAACACTTGCCTGACCAATACAAGGAGGCAGGAGAGATGCTGATTCAGGAGGGTAAACTCATTACGAATGCATCCATCAAATGTGCACTGGATGTGGCAGACACAGCCTCCAGGGCTATCAATACCAGTGTGCTGCTTAGACGCCATGCCTGGCTTAGAATTTCGGGGTTCAAACCCGACATCCAAACTACGATACTGAATCAAACAGTGAATCCTGACCACCTCTTTGGCCCTGAGGTGGATGCCACACTGGAGAAAATGAAAAAAGATACGGAAACTGCCAAGTCTATGGGGGCTTTACAAAGTCAGCAGTTTCGGAGTGGTTCCTTTCGCCGCTCAAACTCCAGAGGCACCTCAAGGGGACAGGCATCCCAGTCCACACAATATTACAAGAGTAACACCCAAGCCTCGTATAACAACAAGGGTAGAGGTGGTTACAGAGGCAATAATGTCAAGGGCAGGGGACGTGGAAACAATAGCTCCAGGTCCACCACCACCAACAAACAGTGACCTCTTGTCACTGCCCCCCGACCATGCAACACCGGTCGGGGGGAGACTCCAGCAGTTCCTGCCGGCGTGGAAGTCCATCACCACGGACAGGTGGGTGAGGTCTATTATCCAGTACGGGTACTGTCTAGAGCTTACGTCCATTCCACCGGACATACCCCCAAGGAGCCGTCCTATGTCAGGCGAGCACTTGACCTTGTTGCAGCAAGAAGTTCTAGTCATGCTGCAAAAAGGGGCAATAGAGCTCGTTCCATTGCAAGAGCGGGGAACAGGGGTTTACTCCCTGTATTTTCTGATTCCCAAGAAGGACGGATCCCTCAGGCCGATCCTGGACCTCAGGCCCCTGAACTGGTACATCCTCTCGGAGCACCTCCATATGCTCACGTTGCAGCAGGTGCTTCCCCTGCTTCAACAGGGGGACTTCCTGGCTACGCTGGATCTGAAAGATGCCTATTTTCATATCCCCCTGCATCCTTCCCACAGGAAGTATCTCAGATTCACGATCTTAGACCAGCATTACCAGTTCAAGGTTCTGCCGTTCGGGGTCACCACGGCACCGAGAGTGTTTACCAAGTGCCTAGCGACTGTGGCAGCGCATCTCCGTCGCCAGCACGTCCACGTCTTTCCCTACCTGGACGACTGGCTCATTCAAGCAAGGACAGAACAGCAGTGCGTCGACCACGTGTCACGCACCATTCATCTCCTGCACGATCTGGGATTCTCTCTGAACTACCCAAAGTCCCATCTCCAGCCCGCCCACGTGCGACAGTACCTGGGCGCGACAATCAACACTCTGGCAGCCACCGCGCAGCCAAATTCAGTGAGAATCGCCAATATCCAGGCGCTGATCCAACGATTCAGACCCCAACACTCGCTTCCAGTGAAGGTGTTCATGCAGTTGATAGGCATGATGGCCTCCTGCATCTCCATTGTCCCGCACGCGAGACTACATATGCGTCCGCTTCAGGAGTGCCTTGCACGTCAGTGGACTCAGGCTCATGGGCAACTGACAGACCTAGTGTTGGTGAGCGGTCGGGCATACAACTCTCTGCATTGGTGGAATCCACACAACCTTTGCAAGGGCCGACCATTCCAAGAGCCTGTCCCACAGATTATCCTGACGACGGACGCCTCTCTCCAGGGATGGGGAGCGCATGTACTCCATTACACTGTGCAGGGACTATGGACACTACAGCAAAGGAAGATGCACATCAATGTGTTGGAACTGATGGCAATCTTCATGGCCTTGAAGGCGTTCAAAGTACATCTGTGCAACAAAGTCGTGTTGATCCGGACGGACAACATGACGGCCATGTACTACATCCAGAAGCAGGGAGGCACACACTCTCCACAGCTGTCTCATCTGGCTCAGAGCATGTGGAAGTGGGCCATTCAGAGGAACATCTTCCTCATGGCAGAGCATCTCCCGGGCAAGGACAATCAAATGGCGGATCTGCTCAGCAGGCACAGCCATCAGATGCACGAGTGGGAGATACATCCATCAGTACTCCAACCGTACTTCCAAAGGTGGGGTCATCCAGAGATAGACCTGTTCACCACAAAGGAGAACGCAAAATGCCAAAGCTTCGCCGCCAGATTCCCACACCCCCAATCACAGGGCAATGCGATGTGGATGAACTGGTCAGGCAGGTTTGCGTACGCTTTTCCCCCAGCACCTCTGATACCGCTGGTGGCACGCAAGCTCAGGCAGCACTCGATGACTCTCATCCTGGTTGCTCCAACGTGGGCTCGCCAACCATGGTACACCACGTTTCTGGAACTGTCCGTGGTGCCGCATCAAAGGCTTCATCTCACTCCCAGCCTTCTGACGCAGAGCCATGGCGACATTCAGCACCCAGATCCGCAACAGCGCAACCTGGCGATCTGGCTCCTGAAGTCCTAGAGTTTGGCTACCTCAATCTTCCTCCCGATTGCATGAACATCATTCGGGAGGCAAGGAAGCCCACTACCAGAGCTTGTTATGCGGCTAAATGGAAGAGGTTTGTCATCTACTGTGCTAACCACAATATTGACCCGCTAGATGCTTCCATTCAAAACATCATTTGCTATCTTTTCCACCTGTATCAATGCAATCTGGCATACTCTTCCATCCGCATTCACCTGTCTGCTATGGCAGCATACCTCCAGAATAGGCAGCACCTGTCGCTCTTTAAGGTCCCTGCTATCAAGGCCTTTCTGGAAGGACTCAAAAGGGTCATTCCACCAAGGACCCCACCAGCTCCAGAATGGAACCTCAATGTGGTTCTTACGAGGCTGATGGGTCCTCCCTTTGAGCCACTGCACTCTTGTGAGCTTCAGTTTCTGACTTGGAAGGTTGCGTTCTTAGTAGCAATTACATCGCTACGGAGGGTTAGCGAGCTGCAGGCGCTCACCATCCAAGAACCTTACTTCCAGGTACATGCTAACAGGGTGGTGCTCCGCACTAACCCTAAATTTCTACCCAAAGTGGTATCCCAATTCCACTTAAACCAGACAATTGAATTGCCGGTGTTTTTCCAAAACCCAGAGACACTGGCGGAGCGCATGCTCCACACCCTTGATGTTAAGAGGGCCTTGATGTATTATGTAGACAGGACAAAAGATTTTCGCAAAACCAAGCAGCTTTTTGTTGCTTTTGCCACACACCACAAGGGAAACGCTATCTCCAAAGCAGGGATTGCTAGGTGGATAGTAAAGTGCATTCAGATCTGTTACGCTAAAGCTAAGCGCACCCTCACTATCCCACCGAGGGCCCACTCCACCAGGAAGTTGGGGGCCTCTATGGCTTTCCTAGGTAACATTCCCTTAGAAGATATCTGTAGAGCAGCCACATGGTCTACCACACATACTTTCACTAAGCACTACTGTGTAGACGTGCATTCCAAACAGCAGGCAGCTGTTGGTCAGGCTGTTCTAAAAACACGTTTTCAGACTGCGGCAGCTGGCACGGGCGGCCGCCGCTAATGGAGGGACTGCTATGTATTCTATGCACAGATATGAATTCAGCAGCCCACATGCCTCGAACTGCAAATGCTACTTACCAGTATGCATCTGTTCTTGGCATGTAGGGCTGCTGACATTCATATCGCCCACCCTCCTCCCCGGCGCCTGTAGCAGCTGCAGTATTCATTCATATATATACATATGCTCATAGCATGGTCATCACTCACATTCTTCACTCCATCTCTGCCAATGGCTAAAAACAATCTGGGGATGGAGGCGATGCCCATGCGCACTGTAGTCCAGGGGAGGAACCACCTATCTCGTGATACTTCGAAGACTCTTCCAGGACAACAATGTGCAATCATCCGGACCCAACACTAGGTGGCGATCTATGCACAGATATGAATGTCAGCAGCCCTACATGCCAAGAACAGATGCATACTGGTAAGTAGCATTTGCAATCACAGACTTGCCCAATTGAGCACTCAGTCTAACACTCTTCCCTAGACATTGTTGAGTCCTCATGCATGACACTAAGTGTGGCATGGCATAGATGTTTTCGTCGCCACAATGCCAATCTAATGTTGTCTTCCTTAACCTCTCCCTTCCCCCACCCACATCCACCATGACATCCACCACCACATCCACCACATGCTCCACCGCATCCACCACCACCACATCCACCACCACATCCACCGCATCCACCACCACCACCGCATCCACCACCACATCCACCACCACCTCCACACCCACCATGACATCCACATCCACCACCACCACCACATCCACCACCACCACATCCACCACATGCACCACCACCGCATCCACCACCACATCCACCACACCCACCACCACATCCACCACCAGGGGCAAATGCAATGTTCTTGGATTTTCGTCACAATAAAATACACTGAACATAATCTTCACAAAATTAATTTACAAACGTTTAAGCTATTGCCATTATAAATTACAATAAATTTTATTTAAGTATTAATTATTTACAAAATTAAAAGCCATTGTTATTTGCAATATCAATACATCTAAGTCACGTAAAGACAACACACATTGCATTACAAATGCTATAGGTGTCACATTTGCGAAAGTTAAAACTATTGACATTGTAACTGACAAAGCTATTACTTTTGCTATTTTCAAAACCAACACATAAATAAAAAAAGTGTCCTTTACAATACCAATTGCTCAAACTTTCCTAATGCGAGACCTATTGCATTTCCAATGCTTGTTTTATTACAGGGGGGGCTGATATTGCAGCTCAAAACCGCCCCCCACGGGTCCAAAACTGGTCCCCACCCTTCCAGGCCACCGGGAATATGCACGGTGCCCGCTTCGGCCTGTCTGGCCCTGTCCACAAGTACGGAAGGCGACAGTCTCACTGTTTTTCTGTTGGTCCGCTTCATTTGGAATGCCCGATGGACTATTTTGCATCATACATTCGTCAGTGAGTGGCCTGGAGGCACTGAGGAGCGAGTGCTGACAAAAGCGTCTGAAAACTGGATGCTGTACAATAGAATAAAGTAACTCTTTTTCTGCACCATCCATTTTTCAGACGCTTTCTTCTGCATTTTAGTACAATAGACATACAGTTTTAAGTTAAACAATTTGCACACGATAAAAACTTTAAACCTGTTGATTTGTCAGTCCTTGTTTAGGCAGATGTTTCCATCAGATTCCTATTTGTTGTGGCAATGTAAGTGGCTGGCTACACAATCACCTTAATGTAGTTTGGGCCCTGAGTGCAGAACAGCCATTAGCGAGTAATTTGTCAGCTCCCTCAACACACATAATGGCTATGTGCTGAGTGGGATTGTCCAAGAATGGTGGCTCCCTCCGAACCGCAGGAGCCAATGTTATGGCCCTCCGTCCATATACAATGGTGTGGTACACAATCAACACCAAGAAATCTGAGAACAGAAGTCCCACTGCCTCTGAGTCAATGAGGGACCTTGGCCTTCTTCACTAAAATATTTCAGTAACTTGTTTCTCCATTTTTAACGTCCTGAGCGTTTACCATTCCATGTGATTACATTTGTTTTTTAATTGTATTTTGTGTTTTGTAAAGCAGTGAGTGCCATTAAGGGTGAGGGTCCTTTTCTAAGCCATGCAGCATCTTCAATATGGATACTTCCCTCTCCATCGTACAGCCACGTTTTCTAGTACTAATTTAAGGTTAATTTTCCCAACTTTAACCTCTGGCATTACTTCTGCTGGAGGTTTAACACCAACTTGTTTGTACTATATTTAGGTTGTCTTGTTTTCAGTATTTATATTTTTGTGGATTTCAGTAGTGTTTTCTCAGTGTTTTCCAAACCTTTTGAAATCAGTGCTTATCAGTGTTTATTCAGCTGTCTAGTCCCCAAAATAGAAAAAAAGTTTTAATCTAGTGTTTAGAAAACAATATCTTATGCAGTGATTGTTTTAAAGTACACATTTTATTTAAAAGAGATGTAATGCGGGGTGTTTAGTTTTTTCTCTTTGACAGTGTGTTCAATGTACTTAATGTTAGACAAGGCTTCTCCAACGAGCAGCTCGTGATCTACTGACAGCTCTCCAGCTAATGTGCAGTAGCGCACCTGTATGTTAACTAGTGAACTAAATGAAAAGCTTTAGCTTGGTTGAATTAATGTATGTATATCATATTCGAAAAGTGTGTATTTGAGAAAAAATATGTGCATTTTCAGATCTCAAATGTGGATGTTTGGGTAAAAATGGTTGAATTTCCTGAATATATTTAAAGCTGACATTTGAGTGATAAATCCTCCTGTTTTGGGGAGGCTTATTATGCATATCATTACTTAGGTGCAAGGGGCATTACATGCAGTGCTGTTATATGTGATTCATGTAGTGGTATTTCAAATCTATGAAGCATTTTTTACCTTCCCTTCTGGCAATCCTGCCTTATTATCTGAGGTGATCTCTGCTGATAATCTTGCCTGAGGGGGCCACTAAGGTAATCTTGTTGGATGCAGTCACCATTTAAACACTAATAATATTAGTAGCTGGGGATGATTTTCATTCAGACCATTGCCTGCTCATAAAAATGGTTTGTGTAACTTTTTTTAAGCACATCCTATTTTCCTTTAGGGAAAACGGGCTGCATTTAAGAAGAAAAAGATTGCTTTATTTAAAAGCAATCACAAGCATGGTGGTATGCTGACCCCAACAGGCCACCATGCCTTCGAATGTAGTCAGTTGTAGTGGGACACATTGTATGACCTCCCTCATGCAAAATAATGAAGTAGGTCAAATTGCATCCTACTACAATCCTGTATTTTGAGAATGGATCTATTAGTTCTTAGGTCAGTTCACAAAATATTATTGCATTTAGTAAACATCGGTGTGCATTTACTGAATCCATTGTTGTAGATTTCTGTTCAGGAATCACAAATTGCGTATTGTTATGTGTCACAATTACTGATTCCTTAAAAGAAATCTTTGTACATGAGGGCCCAAGAGTGCTATATTCAAATGTTTAATAAACACATTCCTGGACTCAATTGTTTTTTTTTTCACCTACCCCTTGCTCACTATTCTGACATTGTAGGGGTGGTCAACCCTGCCAAAAGCATAGCCACTTGTGAAACCTTTAAAATGTTGAATTACACCTGATTAATTTGTAGCTCTGGATTTTAATACACCCAAAACGTGATACTTTAAGTGCTCGCGACCACTTTTCTGTAGTCTTTGCTGCCAATTGTCCCAACTGCAAATATCTCACTTTAAGTTAGGACTTTTTTAACAGCTATCACATTGCACTATGGCACTTGAAATGTTGCTGTTAACATTGTAACTAAGGGTGAAAAAAAACCAACACTAAAGTGAATCTTGGTAAAAGCCATAATTAGTTGAAGGCATCACACATAACAATGGATCTCCTTGCAGCTGTGAATTTTATTGTTATGTGGAAAGCTTTGCGTCATGTTTTCACCACTATAACGTGCATGGTGACAGGACTCTTTTCACAGGTACCTGTCTCTACACCTTACATTGAATATTTAAAATCTGGGGTATCTGGCAGTTCACTTGCAGTCAATATTGACTTGTTTAAAGAAAAGACTGATGTTTCAAAGGGTTATACCCATTCTATGTTTGTGGGTAAATGTGATAGAAAGCAGGATTTTGTTTCCACTAAACTACAGTAACATTTCAGGCACCATTTCTTTACAGCATCATTTAGTAACATGTGTTAGTGCATGCTAGTATTTCCCAAAAATATTCGTAATGGAAAGTCAGTATAACCAGTTTCAATAAGATTATGGAAACAAAAATAAACAAACATTGGCAAAGTCAGTAGGTCTGAAATTTGTGGTCGACTTTTTAATTTTGTCAGTGTGTGACTTGTTTTGGCATGGTTTTTGTAAAACCTTCTTGGTGTGGGAGCTGCCAGACCCTCACCATCATAACAAACAAGGGCAAAAGCAAAAATAGTTTTTGGTCTCAAAAAGCACACTCTGTCACAGTAATTACTTGCTCTGATAAAACCATTTTGAGTGCCGATATGCTCCTTGTGAAAGAGCAGAATGCTGGCACTCACAGTGAAACCAGCTGATACAGAGAGAGAGAGAATTTTAATAAACGCAAAAGGTCATTGTCAAGGCCAGACCAAATTAGGGGCCCAATTATTAAAGAAAGTCTCAAAAGGGCACCCATGGTATATGTCCTTGCATTAAGTGCAGCTATACAGCTTTCGAGAATTCCCAAGAAGTTACAGAAGTAGGACAAGAAATAGTACTCCTAGAAAATATTTGTGAACTGCATTTTAGCATGAGCAAATATGCATGTGTAAATTTGCTCATGCGAAAATCTGAGTGTTTGTAAGTTCACTTTCCCTCCAAGCACTTTTTCCCCAACTCTGGAAGAAGGTTTACATTTGCCATTGTCAGGAGTAAATTTCCAACATTTTTCAGTATATGAAAAGATTAGAGAAGAGTTGTTGAAAACCCTTAAAACATGCAAGTTAGTAGGTGGGCACAGACTCAAAATTGCATTCTAACCCTCGAACTAGTGCTTACCGCTATGTATGTAGATCTGCTGAAACTTGGCAACACAAGGAGATTGCAAGTATTCAAATACTACTATGGTATGCGACTTGGCATAATCAGAGAGGCAAAACAGAGCTCTTATATAATGAGATTGCTGCCATAATTTGTCGCCGCACTACATGGCACCAAAGGGGAAAGTGGATTTTGTTGCAGGATAAGTAGTTTTATGGAGCAATCTGCCCCATGTACAAGTTGATATTTTATTAAATCCTACACCCCTAACATATAAACAAACAAAATGACCTTCCACAAACCGACCAGACATCTGTGATCCGCCTCCCTATTTCTTGCAAACACCAACCAGATCAGCTGATCCAACAGCGGAGGACGCTCCTTCTCTCACCTGGTGGCTAAATCCCAAAATAACCTTTCCCTGCAGCTCAGGAATGGTGCATCGTGACGGGGATTCAGAAATGGACTTAAGACATGGCTGTTCGGATGAACAGAGCACCACAAAGTAGCTAGCGACTCCAGCGCCTTGAGACCCTCACAGGTGATTTGCCGAGCTATATAAATGCTGGTTGATTTATTTTAGACAATTTTAATTTGGGGCTGCCTTTAAAAAAACTAGATTCTGTCTTCACTTCTACGCATCACTTACTTTCAAAATCTGACTTGTGCTTCCTTGGAGTTACTCAGCCATAAGTTATGAGAAACCACCTGGAAGGGGCAGAGTGACAAGAACAAGATGTAAGCAAATGTTCCAGTGTCAAGCAATACACAGCAGATTTTATGGATTTATTAACAGCAACCTTACAGGTTCAGACAAAAGACAGATTATACCAATAAGAAACAAAGTGCAACAATTACTGGTCCTTTATATATATTTAGAGATGCAATCATTTCGTCCTCAAAGATCAGCTGGTCAGATTATGAATATTACCTCTGTTAAACAAAAGCATTTTTCTTGAAATACTAGCTTTTCGTTTATAGTAAATACATGTTCGTAATCAGAAAAACCAGTTTGGCATTTTCATCATGTACCTACATGTACTACTCACTAATATGGATAGGTCCAAATTATCCTGCCCATGTGTCAACTCCTCATTCTATGGTGGCAGACCATAATCCATCAGTTTCCACCATTACACGAGGATCATCATCACACTGAGAGCAGACACCATCACACTATGAATGGCCATAATTTGACAAAGTTTCCATATGTATGACAGGGCCAGCATTACACCAAAAATGGACATAATCACGTCATGGATGCGTAAGATATACGAGGAAGTACCCTGGTTATTCCAGGGATCGCATCCTCCTTTAAGTGGGGTCACAGTGTGCCAGAAAGTACCACCCAGATTCTAGTCCTATTCTTAGAATTGGCACCATTGTGCCATGGATGTCCACAATAAGGCAATAATTACTATCACTATGCAAGTGTCAGAAAACACCAACCTTGAAGTCCAGGTTCAACAGAAGGGATATGTTTCCACACCTCTCAGACCCCCTATCAAGAACAATGCAATAATATGTTGGTTAGCAGTAGCCCTGGGGAAAATGGAACTAGAAAAGAGAGAATACAGATACACTAGGTGCATCCACTCTCACTTGACATTCACAGAAAACTGCCTTAAAGTGGATGAGAGCGAAGATCTAAATATGAGGAGAGCTCTTTAATGTCTTGTCTACCTTGGTACAGGGTCTAATATCTTCTATTGCAAATGATACACCTTCAAAATATCTCTGTGTTTGTAACTCTTTAAGTTTAATGAAAACTCTGAGTTTTCATAGAGTCGAAACACAAATGTTATCTATAAAATTGTATTTTATTTTATTTATTTGAGTTTTATATAGGACTAGCTAGAACAAAGGGTATAAGAACGCTTTACATATTTAGGGGGAAGTTTACAAGAAGTACATGATGGAAGTCAATACAGATAAAGAAAAAAAGAAATGAAGTCCACAGTATGAATACAGAAATATATAACAATCCAGCATTTGGGTGAACATAAAGGGGTAAAATGGACAAGTTCGAGGCTGCATAGTCAGTAGGAATAGGAGGTCTTGGAGACAGAATTTTTTCAAAGGAGGGTTGGGTCTTAGGGGGACGTATATCAACTAGTGATGTTTGTTGAAGTAGTTTTTGAGTATTACAGATTTGAGGTCCTGCGTTGGGAGTAAGTTCCAAATCTTGGGGGCATTTCCAGTGAAGGATTGTGCCTGCAATAATTTATTTTTAACTTTAGGAGGTATGAGAAGAAGAGAGAGCTTGTAGGAGCCTGGCCTTTTCCTGCTCTGGATAGTTTTGTTTCTAGATATTTTTTTTTTTTGTAGTATATCAGGCTTTGCGGGGGATACAGGTTGTTTTGTATATGCATCTACTTTCAATGGGAAGTCAGGCAAGACTTTTTAGGGCTGGCGTGATGTGATCAAATCGTTTGATTCCTGTGAGGAGCCTGGCATCCGCTTTGAGGAATGTTCTTAGGGGCGAAAGGTGGCTTTTAGGGGTTCCTTTCAGGTTGGCATTACTGTAGTCAAGTTTCGGAGGACTAGGGATTGTACTACCATCTAAAGTTAGTCAGGGAGAATAAGTGCTATGATTAGAATATGCAGTATTATTTTACTTTTCTGACTGTGCCAACTAGGTTCCCTATTATATAGAATTATAGATGGGTAACCGGTATTATGGAGATGTTTTTCAGGAAGGGGCTCTGAGTGACATGAAATAAACAAAGAGAGCAAAGCTTGAGTTTTCTTTGATGTCAGCACAACAAAAAATTGCAATTAGTAGCTGAGGCACTTACAAATGACTGCACATATCACTATTGCCAATAGCAGTCTAAAACTCTTGAAATTTCATTACTGGTGTACCAGTTAAAAATAAGCAGCAGCATTACAGTATTATCAGACACCGTTGGCATTTTGCAGAGATAGGAAGAGGATTGGCTAAAGGTTGCAGAATGACCCAATCTCTGCAGCTCGGGCCTGGAGCGGCGCTGTGTGCCTCTTTCACACATACTTCCAAGTTCCATATCTGAATGCTATATATACAAAAATGGTTGCCACTTCTTCTTATTAGATAGATGCTGGTTCTGTGCCTCTTCCTGCAAATAATGCCGCCACCATCATTCATCAAATGGGTCTGGCATATAGTTTTGATTCCCGTGCCACTCTCCCAAATCTTTGCATAATATTTTAATCAGGCTGTGTGACCGTGCTGATTTCAGCAGTACTAGGTCATCTTTTATAGCAGTCATCAGAGACCTAGTGCGCGTGCGCACACACGTGCAAATGTGTATTCAGAACTTTGTTTTGCTACTTAGCTTGTGGTAGATGGCTGAACTCTAGTATCCTGCCTCCCTCTCACTTGTGTTGCTTGACCCCCGCTGCTTCGCAGTCTCATCTCATGGCAGGCTGCTCACATGTACAGTGTGATTGACAATGCATGGCCCGATTGGATTCTGCGCTGTCAATCACTCTGTTATTATGAAGAAAGCTCTGCCATAGGTTTCATCTCTCTGATATACTGTGCTCTGCTGGAGAGCTGTGGGCAGCATTCTCAGGCCCCGCATTCCTAAAGTTTTTTTGTATACGCGCTTTCTGAATCATGTAAGCTGTGCATGTCAAATACTACCGACCCATTGGAAATGCACCGTCTGTATTTGTATCTGTCCCTCTGATGGTTTGGCGCTGTGCAGCAATAATAACTCTGCACACGGAGACCCAGCGTAGAGGTGCCCTCAGACTCCCTTATGGGTGAGCCAGCCCTGGTCATGCCCCTACGCCAGTAGCCTGATTATGAGTAGAATTGGTAAATCTGCAAAAAATCTGCAGATTTACTGTTGTACCTTGCCAGCAGGATAATCATTGCTTTTGAGTTTGGCGTATGGCAGCTAAACCATCAACACGCCATCCATCCCCTCTGCCAAGGTGCCTACGTAACTGCCCCAGAACGGGTGTTGGAACCACAATGAGATCTAGAGTGACTGATCCCTCTCCGTGTCTATTGGACTCACATTGTGAAAGCCGGCAATGAAATGAGTAGACGACTTTTACTGTGAGTTAAGTACAGAGCCTTGAACAAACTGAAGGACTAGGTTATTTAGAACCCAGCGGTGCCAGGGCACAACACCTGAAACCTTTGTGGGTAACCTGCTCCGGCGTACCAATCACAGAGACACGGGACACTTCCTTCGGCGTCAAAGATTCAAGGTTTATTTACTGCAGGGAACACAGAAGTCACGACAAGTAACACACGTGCAACTTGGGGAGACTGCTTCAAATTGATTCTGTGAATCGCTCCTTTTATACACAATTTCCCCATAGAGTTACATTGAACACAAAAGTTTATGACCCGGTTCCCACAATAATCCCCCAGAGGGGTCGCTTTGGTCACTTTGAAACACACAAGGCCCGGGACATAAGTGCGGAAACATTTGGCGGTTCCCAACTGTAAAAACCCATCTTCCCAACATTAGTGCATTCCAATCGGTAATAAACAGATCGAAAATAGGAACAAGAACAGGTGTAGAGGAAGACGGAGACAGTGGGGAAATCAGAAAGGGTGTAAAAGGGGAGGTATCGGGAAACACGAGATACAGGCATCAAAGGGACGTGCCTAATGAGATGCACGGCTGAGACAATAAGTCCGTGCAGCAAGATGAGCCTCGAGCGGCGCCATCTGCCTTACAGTATCATCCTCCTCATCATAAAAGACACTTACAAAGGACGTGTGTCTTCCGCAAATATCTTGGGAGTCCCAGGGTCGCGAAGCGGACATCGTCCGTTCGCTGGCTACTTGAGGGCAAGAGACAAAATGGATGCCATATCTAAGATGGAACCCGTGGGTACAGATAGAAATACCCATGTAACAGATGAACGGTTTAGGTTAGCACAGCGAAACTGCGCACACTCACTAAACTCGTCATTTGCGGTTCATAGATACCAGACTCGACTATATTCGTGCGAGTCGAAAGCACCACTTATAATTATCACGGAACCTCAGACGCTCCTTTTGCCCTCATGTAGGCAAGCACTAGTCGGAATCATACTCGATATTCATCAGACCATCTAGATGTTGTTGTAGCATAGCTCTGTCCAATCGAGTTCCATTGGTAACAGGCGGCCGTCTCATACACGTTGTAGCACAAAGGCCACATAAGGCAGGACCGCACTGCACGCAAAGGCAACACGTGAACAGGAACGCCACGACAACTCCGACAATCATCAGAATCTTCCAACCCCAAGTCGACATCAGGCCCCAAAACCACCCAAGTAGCGTCCAATCCCCTACATCCACGTGTATGGATTCAGAGATTTTATGCAACTTAGAGATGGCTTGATAAACAGTCGGAGCATTATCAGGAATGAAAATGCAGCAGCTCGAATGGATCACCTTACATACCCCACCTCGATCTGCTAAGATGACATCTAAAACCATACGGTTTTGTAACGTCATAAGTCTATCCGCCTGAAGTTCTGTGGTGATATTACCAAGGGCACTGGCGGTAATATTAGCTGTCGATTCTACCACTCGAGTCAACTGTCTCAGGTTCCTACTATTAACCATAGGTCCCCAAAACGGGAGGAAACCCTTGAAAAAGTCTCCTGCCTCTTGACCGGCAGTATCCTCTTTGCTAATTACGCCTCTCACAACTCTAGTCTTGTGATAATCAGCATCTACAGTAAACGTCGGAGGCAACAAATTTGCAATGAAGCATGAACCCATGAAGTCAGCGGGCAACCATGCATATGCACGATCATGGCAGATAAAGTATGTACCCTTGGCAGCCAGAAACACAGGGGACGAGAACATCGGCAGAATATAATTTTCAATGCAAGCACTCGCTCCAAGTCGGGCTTGCGATCTTCGGCCACGACCCATAAGACAATAATTCCAATGTGGGGTACGACCCATATCGGAGGTGAGCTTTTAAGCTGCTTTTCACTCGTGAACACACTATACTCGCCTCTACTCAGGACCCTGTAAGCTTGTATCTCTTCTTCGGGAATAAGCGAGGGATCATAGATATCGCTGTCTAAGTCCTCTATTGCTATCGACAAAGGTTTTTGATACGAGGTAGGACCAGAGTAGGGGGAGCGTGGTTCTCGAATGGGGTGGAAACCCAGTGCGCTTCGAAACATTGTTTGAAATGCTCGAGCAGACCCTTGGGTACTGTATGGTAACACCAGATATGGAATTCCCTTATCCGTAGTATGTGGCATCAACCCACATACCCAACAATTAGTAGTGTTAACCACTAGCTGATGCTGGTGGAGGAGCTGAATAAAGGAATTATTGCGGAATTCTGCACGTCTAGCCTGCTCGTGTTCGGGTAGGACATGAAAAGAATGGGGAGAAGCAACAGTAGTAAGTTTAGGATCAGGTGTAGGAGTAGGTAAAACAGGAGATAGAAAACCAGACATCATATAATACACCCCACCCGCCAAGAATGCAGAAACAGTCAAGAATAACATAAATACTTGAAATATAAAACATTTCGTACGACTAAGTTGCTGCAGCTTGAATCTTTGAACTTGAGCTTCTTCTAAGTCCATCAGCTCCGAAAATGTCATTCCCTACGACCGTCCGCAACGTTTCTTGACGCACTTCGTTCTGTGTAGCAGTAGTCAATCCCTAGGAGTTCCCAGGAACCGACGGTCTTTAACCTAACGTCAAGACCTACTAACCAGAAGGAAGTACGCGCGCGGCCCTACGGCCTTTAATGCACAATATGTATATATGCAAAAACAATATCTCTCGGCTGTGGAAGCAAAAAGGTATAGGAACGAAGCTCAATGAATATATACGAAAATAATCACAATAATACAAATGTTCAAAGCTGATCACGGAAAACGGGATAATGTAGTTGTCAATACCACAAAAGCAGGATCTTTTATTAGTCTTTAATGCTAGATCGCAAAAAGTATCGGGTTTTCCCAGGGCGTGTCTGCTCGTCAAACAAAGTATCCGTTGAAGAGACAGCGTCCTGCTGATCAGTTAAGTGTTCTGGTCTTGAGTCTTTTGATGACAAATGTTCAACAGTGTCTTTCTGCTGCGCTGAGAATTCTCCAACAAGCTGTGCGTCGCTGAAAGGTACAAACGCCGGTAATACTTCAGTTTCTGTCGATGCAATGCCTCTCCTCACCCACGGGTCCGCCGGCAAAGGGATAGGGACCTTTTTAGTATGGGTGGCGTGCACCCAATTCTTACGTCCCTCGAGACGAACAGCAGTCCTCGTGGCAAGGAGAACCTGGTAGGGTCCAGTGAACCTCGGATCCAAGTTTTTCTTGCGCGAAAAGTTGCGCGTCACCACCCAATCTCCGGGCTGGAGCTGGTGGCCTGGACCCTCCGTCTGCGTCGGCAGTGCGTCGTAAACCTGTTGGTGAATTAACCTCAGTTTAGCAGTCAAGTCATGAAGATAATCAATCAGCATTGGGTACTCAAGATCACAGAACATACCTGGCCTAGGAACCCCCCAGACATTCGCAGGACGGCCGAACACTATTTCATAGGGACTAAGCCCTACTCGGGAGTGTACAGTCGCCCTAGTTGACAGCAATGCTAAAGGTAAAGCGTCAGGCCACGAAAGACCAGTCGTAGCCTGAATCTTCGCTAGCTTTAGTTTAAGGGTGCCGTTATACCCTTCAACCAAACCAGCTGACTGGGGATGATTGGCGCTGTGGAATTTCTGATTAATTCCAAGGCCCTTACATACACTCTTCATCACACTACCCACAAACTCACTTCCGTTGTCTGACCACACGACTCTGGGCATTCCATACCGAGGAAAGTATTCCTTCAGTAGGATTTTCGCAGTAGACAAAGCAGTATTGTCTTTGAGAGGATAGGCCTCGATCCATCGGGAGAATGCGCAAACCACAACTAAAACGTATTTCAGGTTATTGCATCGCTCCATATGGATGAAGTCCAATTGGATCACCTCAAAGGGACATGAAGGGGGAGCAAAACTGACAAACAACAAGAGAGAGAGGGAGAGTCGCGAACACTCTTAGTCCCCAAAATATAATATGTATCAACAACAGAAGAGTGTTCTTGTTCTGGTTAAGGTGGAAAGAAGCACAGAGCACAAGAAAACAACAAAGCCCAATAAGTTTGTTAGGAAAGCCCTCACTCACCGACCTGGTCGGTGACTTGCTTCATCATCGGGCCCCACCGGGTGTGACCGAATGCCACCCCGGTGTGCTGCGACGCCAGAATTACTGCGGAGCTGGTTTGGTGATGGGAGGGCTATGTGAAAAATTACGTGAATAGTGTCAAGTGGTGAGATTAAAATTGGCCTTGTATGTGTCAAAAATTTAATTTTAATCAAAGACCATCAAGGGCAGGGTTAAAAAATGTGTTGGTGAGTAGGGCCAACTAAATGGATGGTCCTACTCCCACTAGCATTAATTGGACAAGTGAATGGTCAACATGGACATGTTTCAGCCGGTGTGGTATCATTAACCTGGCATTCGTCAGGACCTATGGTGTAGAACCTCGGCGGTCTGGGCACTCTAAGGCCCACCCAACCAGAGGACTTGAAAGTTAAAAAGTCTGTGAAGTGCAAAAAAACGGGGGGCGGGCTTCACCACCCGAAGGTAGGACGCACACACCTCCAGCCTCTAAATTTTAGAGACCAAAAATAAAAAGCACTTCACCAGGGTAGAAAATCCACCCCATAGACCGCGGGAGGGAGGGGACGGCGCATTTGGCACATCGCCCACGGCGTCCGTCTCCTGCCGGTAAGCCTAATCGCCCTCAGGACCGGGTCTCGTCGAGGAGCAAAACTGCCAGGAGGAGTTGGGGTTCCTTTGCCAGGATTGTACATCATACACACCATACAATTCTTCACCAGACGTTCAGCACATTTCGTGATACCATCATTCTTCCACACATGCTCGATTCTGTAGGCCACCTAACCGAACTCGTCACATACATTCGAGTGCTAAGGTTCCGGGCAGTCTCCTTAGCAATCTCATCCGCAAACGCATTACCGCGACCAACATCATCCATCACCTTACGATGCGCACTACATTTAACAATCGCTACTTGCTTAGGCAACGTCAGTGCATCCAAAAGATCATTCACAAGCTGGCCATGCTGAATCTTCGTACCATGCGACGTCAAGAAACCTCTCTCTCTCCACAATCGTCCGAAGCTATGTGCAACACCAAATGCATACTGACTGTCAGTATACACATTCACACGTTTATCTTTCGCTAACACACACGCTCTTGTGAGAGCGATCAGCTCTGCAGCTTGGGCAGAATTCTGATTCAATCTCGCAGTTTCAACAACGGTATTCAACGTTACAACAGCATAGGCAGTAGTCACATCGCCATTCGGCAACTTAAAACATGACCCATCCACATACAATGTACCATCTGGATCTTCTAATGGAGTGTTTTTAAGGTCCACTCGACCTTTTGTTTCTTCCTCTGTCCTCAAGTAGCAATCATGTTCTGTTACTTCATCTGATTCTGCGCTGATTGGTAACAAAGTTGCCGGATTCAGAACATTACATCGTTTTATCTGGATGTGACTTGCCAACAACGTCAACTCGTACCCAGACAATCTCGCACTCGTCAAGTGCTGAGTTTTCGTACGATTTAAAAGAGTATCAACTGCATGCGGAACCATCACCGTAAGCATATTATCCATGACCAATCCTGCTGACTGTCGGATAGAGACCGCAGCTGCCGCTGTTGCTCTCAAGCAACTCGGCAATGCTCTAGCTACCGGGTCCAAAGTCGAGGAAAAATATGCACATGGGCGCTGTTTACCACCAAAAGGTTGCGTTAAGACACTCAAAGCACAACCTTCCCTTTCGTGAACATATAATGTAAACGTCTTACTGTAGTCGGGAGTACCCAACACAGGAGCTGAACACAATGAATCACGCAGCTCAGAAAAACTTTTCTGACATTCTTCCGTCCATGGTAAAGGAGTTGAAACATCCTTGCACGTAAGAGCCACCAATGGTTTCGCTAGCAATGAAAAGTTAGGAATCCATTGCCTGCAGTACGACGTGATACCTAAAAAGGCACGCACATCTCTTTGTGTTGTTGGCACAGCCATTCGCGCAATTGCTGCAATTCTCTCTGGGGTCAACCTCCTTCCCTCCTTTGACAATAAGTGACCTAGATAGGTTACTTCTTGACAACAATATTGGAGTTTAGAAGGGGATACCTTATGATTCAACTCACAGAGATGTTGCAGCAACGACACCGTAGCAATTTTGCAAATGTCCTGAGTATCGGCAGCCACCAATAGGTCATCGACATATTGGATTAAGGCCGCACCGACCGGCAACCTATACGCATCCAGTTGACCCTTCAAGGCTTGACTGTAAATCGATGGACTTTCACAGTAGCCCTGAGGAGCACGCTTAAACCGGAAACTACGTCCACCGAGAGAGAAACCGAAAAGGTCTCTGCTCTCCTCGGCAATCGGGATGCTGAAAAACGCATTTTTCAAGTCAATCACCGAAAACCACGATGCAGAAGCTGGAATCAGAGTCAGTAGCGCCGTGATGTCAGGCACAACAGGGAATTGAGGAACCACAATTTTATTCACCTCCCGTAAATCAATAACAAAGCGATAAACGGGTGGCTTCGAAGGATCAGTACGTTTAAGAATAGGCAGTACAGGGCTGTTGCACACGTTTCCCCGAGTCTCTTCAATAACGTCTTTCTCGATCAGATCATAAATGATCGCTAACAATGCTCGTTCACCATCAAGAGAGATACGATACTGGGGAATACGTGGCAATCGCACATTAGATTTCAACTGAACAACATAAGGGGAGATGTCAAGCAGGCCCACATCATTGGGACCTGTTGCCCACAAAGACGCAGGAAGAGAACTCAATTCCGGTGGAAGCTTATCGAGAGACAAATACATAGGAGAGACAACCCTCTCTCCTAACGTAAGCTTTACACCTGTAGGAGAACAATAGAAGGTTGCATACAAACGTTTAAGCAAATCCAGGCCCAAAAGATTTTCACCACAACCAGTAGTCAAAATTAACGGAGCTTGAAGCTCACGTGGCCCAATTGTAAGGGGCAAAGGGCGCGAAACTGGATTGCTAACGGGGGCGCCAGAGAATCCAACGGAAACATTTGTTAAGCCAGACAAAGGTGCGCCAGGGAGTTTCGAATGCATGATAGAACTTTTCGCTGCACCAGTGTCCAACAGAAAAAGCTCAACGACGCCCGAAGTAGCAACTGCGACGTAAGGCCCTCTCTGATCAACCGGAACTGATACCACTCCCTCTCCTTGTCTTTGGCTGTCCTAGTAATTACTGTCGTCAGTTCCCTGATCGACGTAATAATCGTCTACATTGTACTGCGCAGATCGTCCTTGCGATGATCCACGTTGATCGAAGCAATTATTAGAATTAGAGGAGGTGTCAGAACGATCATTCTGAGCACCACGACCCCTACCACGTGATACCTGATGTGAACCACCACGACCTCCTTTGGACGAATTACCACTATTACGATCATTCAGAACAGGGCAATTGAATTTAATGTGTCCCTCCTGTCTACAATAAGCACATTGATTGTACCCTAACGATAATCTTTGGGAGGAGGAATCATTACACGGCTGCGATCGATTTGATTGCGACTGCGATCTATTCTGTTGGGATGCATTCTGATTTGAACGTGGAGGATATGCTTGTTGAAGCAACACTTTAGTCTTAAGCTCTTTCGTCTTTTTGTCAGTGTGGTCGTTCTCTTCTTTCTCTCTGTTCTCATAATATTGTGCTGTAGCCAATATCTGAGCTGAGGTAGAAACGGCCCACGCACTCTCTGAATTCTTTAATTTATTGCTCAAATCGGGCAGTAAGTTCGAAACAAATTTATCCACAAACAACCGCTGACCACCCTCGGTACCCATATCCTGTCCACTATGGTCAATGAATGCTTCCTCGAACCTCGTGAAGAAGTCGGAAACACTCTCGTCCTTCTTTTGCTTACAAGCTGACAACTTGTCCCAGTTCACCCTCATAGCTGGCATAAGAGTTTTCATTAACGTTATTATTCTTTGAGGGAGATCAACAATCAGCTGGTCGGGTTTAGCAGCAGCCGTTTGTCCAGCATCTGCCGCTACGATGGCAGCCCAAGCACCACCTAATTCATTCGGGTGGTTTTCGTGACGAATCTTAGCCCATACCGGTTGCGGTACAACATTGCCGAACAACATATCGATGTCGGCAAGATTCATAACCGTAGCATCTACGAGCTGCGATAATTCTTTGTAATATCCTGTAGGATTTTTGCGAGGGTCAGGCAAAGACTGCTTCACCTGTAACACTTCCGAGCGCTTCCATGGGAGGTGTATCCATACTCTCTGGAAATGCGCTAGCGTCGGAGGAGCAGCATTAGGATTTGCTGGTATCCAAACCGGTGGAACTTCGCGCATAGGAAACTGTCCAGATTCATCTGGCAGTCTTTCAACATCCTCAACAAACAAGGCCTGAGGTATAGGAGTGGGACGGAAAGATAGCAACCGCTCAACAGCACGTCGAACATTAGTATCCACTATCAGTCCATTCGAGAACTGAAGCTGAAGATCAGACAGGGCGGTCAGTACCTCGTCAGGTGCATCGGCCGATATCTGATCGCGAAGGAACTTACACATTTCATCAAACACGTATCTTTGGGTTGGTATATTGAATTGACAAAACGTGTCGAGTACAACACGTGGCGGATTTCTAAGAGGGTTTACCATCCAACCCATCGCCATATTATATAGCGCAACGCGTTCTCTATTACCAGGAAGCTGACTACGTCTCTGAGGACCATCGGAACCAGCGGACCCATGAACAGGTCCGAGCGAATGAAAGAAGCTAGCCGCAAGAGGAGAATTACGAGAACGAGTAGAGGGAGAAGTATAGGACACAGGGCTAACAAGTGAAGGAGTAGAAACAGTAGCAACAGCAGGAGTTAACAGAACAGGAGCAGTAGCGGGAGCAGGAGTATGTGGAAGCGGAGGAGCAGTAGGGATAGCGATCTGCAAAGGAGCAGGAACAGTCGGAAGAGCGGGTGCAGGTTGAGGAGCAGGCACAGGAAGAATAGGCGGAAGAATAGGTACAGCAGGAACCACAGGAGCTGCGGTACCCTGTACATACGGAGGTGGCAACTTCATAAGATAAGACATTAAAGGATCCTCAACTGACTCTTCCTTCTTTTCCGACTCCGCAGGTAAAGCTGGATAACATTTATCTACGGTCATACGCTGTAGTCTATCAAACACTTCCTTATCCTTAACCTCCTTGTCACGCTGAAATTGCTCTGCTTTCTTCATTATAGTAGCAACATTATCTCGCTGATTTCGTTTAGTCTGTCTGATTTCTTTCTGTCGGGCTTCTTTACGCCACAACCGAAAGGCATCAAACATGGCCGGCCTTGACTTTTTCTCAAACAGTTTAACCTCTAGATTATCTAAGATCGGGGCCTCGAAGCTACCATGAGGTGGCCAACGAAGGTCACCGTCCTTCTTTGTATATTTAATCCAGTATTCATTAAAAGTAATCGGGCCTAGCCCATGTTTACTGTATAGTTCATAAGTCGGAGTTCCAACCGGAGGTATCGGACATGAGTCCTCCAGTCGGGAATCCATACCACAAGGTCTGAAACAACTAAACAAAGTACTGCGACCAGGCATCTTGCACACTAGCCGAGTTTCACAAACTTCAAGGGTTACGGGATTTACCAAGTCCCAGCAAAGAACAAAAACCCTCGGTTTTTGGCGGCTGCAGTCGTCAAACAACACAACAAAATACGCTAGCAAAGTGTCATCGACAAAAACACTCTCACAGCGTCAACAACAAAAACACTCGCTAAAGTGTAAACAACTAAGGACTCTGGGAGCGACCCACAAATACTTAACTCAAAGATCAATGGCGTCACCAGGAAGGCCCGTCAATCGTCTCGCTCTACCAAGGTCTACGCCAGGCGCCAAAACAGGTCTACAGTCAGGGCAGCAGTCCGTCGCAGCCGTCAGGAGGCGGGAATCTTCGCGGGAAAAGTCTTCGGGCCACTTATTTCGACAACAGGATCGATGAAGCGGGGTGCACCTTCCCTCGGAGATTTCACACGAAGTTCCTCACGATCGTCGGGCTTGGACCGGTACCACTGATGCAGCCCAACGTTGGGCGCCAACTGAAGGACTAGGTTATTTAGAACCCAGCGGTGCCAGGGCACAACACCTGAAACCTTCGTGGGTAACCTGCTCCGGCGTACCAATCACAGAGACACGGGACACTTCCTTCGGCGTCAAAGATTCAAGGTTTATTTACTGCAGGGAACACAGAAGTCACGACAAGTAACACACGTGCAACTTGGGGAGACTGCTTCAAATTGATTCTGTGAATCACTCCTTTTATACACAATTTCCCCATAGAGTTACATTGAACACAAAAGTTTATGACCCGGTTCCCACAATAATCCCCCAGAGGGGTCGCTTTGGTCACTTTGAAACACACAAGGCCCGGGACATAAGTGCGGAAACATTTGGCGGTTCCCAACTGTAAAAACCCATCTTCCCAACATTAGTGCATTCCAATCGGTAATAAACAGATCGAAAATAGGAACAAGAACAGGTGTAGAGGAAGACGGAGACAGTGGGGAAATCAGAAAGGGTGTAAAAGGGGAGGTATCGGGAAACACGAGATACAGGCATCAAAGGGACGTGCCTAATGAGATGCACGGCTGAGACAATAAGTCCGTGCAGCAAGATGAGCCTCGAGCGGCGCCATCTGCCTTACAGTATCATCCTCCTCATCATAAAAGACACTTACAAAGGACGTGTGTCTTCCGCAAATATCTTGGGAGTCCCAGGGCCGCGACGCGGACATCGTCCGTTCGCTGGCTACTTGAGGGCAAGAGACAAAATGGATGCCATATCTAAGATGGAACCCGTGGGTACAGATAGAAATACCCATGTAACAGATGAACGGTTTAGGTTAGCACAGCGAAACTGCGCACACTCACTAAACTCGTCATTTGCGGTTCATAGATACCAGACTCGACTATATTCGTGCGAGTCGAAAGCACCACTTATAATTATCACGGAACCTCAAAACTTGGAAACTCCTGCTAGCATCTTAGGAAGGATAGACATTGAAAATGTATGAAGCAAACACAAGGAGATGATGGTCGGAGCGCTGAAACTTTTCAGACACTCACCCCCAGTGACAGATCTGGGTTGAATCCATCATCATTCTTTAGCTCAATTCTCCACCCCAGTTAAGACCTAGCTATATGTAAATCAGTCTTGACCCTGTGCCTCCTGGGAATAGTCCAGCCCGAACCGCCAAGCCAGGTCTTCCCTGGACCGGAAACAAGCATCCTGAGACCGATTTCGGGGTAACACCCCATATCAGCCAGGCTAGCTTGAATCCAGTGGCAAGTGTTTGCATTGAAAATGTATGCCCATCATTTTGTGGTGATTTCCAGTGCTTATATTTGTTTGTGGAAGTTTCACCATCATAGGCGGTCAGTGAAAGAATTTCTGCTACAGTTTTATCCCCTTGTTGGCTCATTCAATGGTGGATTAAACCACTGTAGCAGAAAAATGTCTGCCGTCCTGGCAGAAAATGTAAAATATGGTAACATTATCTATGGTGGCGGATAGGTAAATCCACTGTAGAGGCGGAAGCATTTAATGCCCCACTAATGCAAAATCAGCCCACCAGTCTTGTCTCTGTGTGTACTTTAGGTTCTGTGAAGAGTTAACTGAAGGTGAAACTGCTTTCCATCTTGATGTGTGTTTTAGGCAGGTGAAGTAGCATATCTGTGGATACTAAATAGACATAAAGTAATGCTCACAAAGAGATCGGTCTCTCGGAAATTAGATGATTTTCTTCTTTTTTAAGGTTCAAGGAAAGGTATCAAAATGTGAAGATTTTTGGTTGTTTTTTAATTTCAATTAAACACATTGAAATGCAATGAATTTTCTTTGTTTCTCAGTTTCAAGGCACATACTTATTCAATTTGCTCTGTACCTTATGGTCTGCTCATTCAAACATAGCACTATGTCGAGACCAATATAGCACTATCAGGGGCGGCTCTAGGTTCATGGCGGCCCTGGGCAGGGAGCGTAGGTAGGGGGCCCCCAGAAGATGGGGTCCGGGTGGGGCAGAGCGCGGAGGCCAATGAAGAGGGGGGGGGGAGGGGGTCAGGGTGTTTCGAAGTGGAACAGAGCCGGAGGCCGCCAAATCCCTGCCAGGGGCCGCCACGCAAATATGAAACGATCCTCAGAGGATTATTATATTAAGGATATATATTGTCGTGGTGGCCCCTGGGGTTTCGTGACCCTGTGCAGGTGCACAGCTTGCACATGCCTAAGGCCGCCCCTGGCACTATTGAACAAACACAACTGATTATGATAAATATGTTTTATTCTGCACGTTGCTATGGTAACGCCTAAGAAAATGAGAACATTGCTATATACCATTACTTCAGATTAATGGATATGAATGAAATATAAAATTCTATCCTATAAAAATCTTGTTTTCTGACGCGTATTAAGAGTTTATGTATTGTGTTTGGCTAGGGTCAGAATTGATCGATTCAAAAGAATGGGTTCAGGACCTGAGTGGATGATGGCCTTTGATGCATTGGTCTTCAGATGTTGACAAATCAAAGGGGGTGGCAGGAGTAGTGTTTGAACATTACAGGAAAGACGCAGCTAAATACTGCCAAGCTGGCCATCATCTCTTAGAAAATGCTTTTCCACAGTAATATAAACTGATATTGCTTCAGTGTCCTGTACCCATGTTATAATTACCATTGACTAGTTAAAATGGTTTCTACAGGATTTAGCTGGGTCATACTGTTTCTGGGCATATCACTATGCACTTCCAACAAGCACCGGCAAAGTAAAAAGATCTGACATTGGAACCATGCCTTTTGGCTTTGTTAATACCTGTTTTGTCATGATTTTTTAAAAACTTTATTTTTGAGGAGCTGCTGGGCTCTCACCAGTATAAAAAAATAAGCATTTGCTAAAGTAAAAAATATTTTATTAGCCTCAGAAAGCACTTTTTGCCATAGCAGTCCCTTGTACTGAAGGAAACTACTTAGTGTGTTTGTGCTCTTTGTGAAAGAGCAGAATGCAGTCACTGAAATGGGCTTACCCATTGCCCCATGCTGCATTGGATGGAAAAAATGTGAATAACACAAAACCAGACCAGTGAATGAAGATGACTGTCTGAAAACCCATATATAAATAATTAGTTACTAAAAGATTCAGCAGAATGAAAAACATTATGCTGGTAAACCTACAAATATTAGCTGAAAAAAGAGTGACCATGAAACGCCCAGGATGCAACGGCTATTACCTGCAAAGTTATCAAAAGCTTACTTAAAGCATATTTTCTGTAAGCAAGGAGTGCATAAGGTACACATCAGGTAATAGTAGATTAGTCTGAATCATTTTACTTAGGAACAACAACTAATCGTATCAAAAGAATTGAAAAACAAGATTCATTAAAGTAAGTAAAAAGAAAAGAAGAAAGGGTTCAAAAAAGGAAAGAGATAAGTAAGCAAACAAAAAACCAGCTCATAATAAAGTTAATTAACATACAACGAGGACGGGATGTGAATGGAACAGCAAGTGAGAGTAAAACAGGAAGCAAGTTGATAAGTGAGTGTGTTGGGGTCTCACTCTGTTTCAAGTAGTTCAGATTTAATTTAGTTATAAAACAATACTTTGAGGAAAAAGGGGTGCAAGCTAATTGATTTAAACAAGCACTGGCGTTGCCAATAGGTCTCGCAGTAGGAAAAATGGAGCTATTACAATTGCAAATAACAATGCCTTTTATTTTTATTTTGCATGTTAAAAACATAAAGGGCTTTGTCATTTACAAAACCAATATCTCCAACTTTCCTACTGCGAGACCTATTGTGCACTGCACAGTGTGTGTGAAAGTGGCACTGCGTGGGTGTGAGTGGCTTTGAGTGAGTGTCGTTGCGTGGGTGAGTGGCGTTGCATGTGTGAGTGGCGTTGCGTGTGTGAGTGGCGTTGCATGTGTGAGTGTTGTTGCATGGGTGAGTGGCGTTGCGTGTGTGAGTGGCGTTGCGTGTGTGATTTGCGTTGCGTGTGTGATTGGCATTGCATGGGTGAGTGTGGCGTTGTGTGTCTGAAAGTGGCGCTGCGTGGGTGTGAGTGGCGCTGCGTGGGTGTGAGTGGCGTTGCGTGGGTGGGAGTGGCGTTGCGTGTGTGAGTGGCGTTGCGTGTGTAGAGTGGCGTTGCGTGTGTGAGTGGCGTTGCGTGTGTGAGTGGCGTTGCGTGTGTGAGTGGCATTGCGTGGTTGAGTGGCGTTGAGTGTGTGAGTGGCGTTGCGTGGTTGAGTGGCGTTGCGTGGTTGAGTGGCGTTGGGTTGTTGAGTGGCGTTGGGTTGTTGAGTGGCGTTGGGTTGTTGAGTGCCGTTGGGTTGTTGAGTAGCGTTGCGTAGTTGAGTGGCGTTGCATGTGTGAGTGGCGTTGCATGTGTGAGCGGCGTTGCATGTGTGAGTGGCGTTGTGTGAGTAGCGTTGCATGTGTGAGTGGCGTTGCATGTGTGAGAGGCGTTGCATGTGTGAGTGGCGTTGCATGTGTGAGTGGCGTTGCATGGTTGAGTGGCGTTGCATGTGTGCGTGGCGTTGCGTGGTTGAGTGGCGTTGCATGTGTCAGAGGCTAAATGTAGCACAGGGAGACCTCCAGCGGTAAGACAATCAAAAACAACTTAGAAAACATTTCACAGTATGAAAAGATCAAACTCATGAACGAGCGTGATACACCTCAGCTAAAAATCATGATAAATAACAACACACATTAGAAGTGAAACTGCAAGTACAGAAGGACCAGCTTTGCTTGTTTAAAACTCCCACTTCAGGCAGATGAGTGTAATGTGTAAAGCGTCTTGTGCACATGAGCAGATCGTGGAGTCTGAGAATGGCAGCCGAAGCAAATACAAACAAGAGGAATGACTGTGGGGCGCATTGGTGTGAAGCACATCAAAGGGCTTGTCCTCCCCTAATTAGGTGAGGAGAAGCCGTTTCGGGAAACTGAAAGTACGGCCGGCCTGCGGCCGGCCGTGAATAATTAGGGGAGGAAAAGCCCTTTGATGTGCGGGGCTGGCTGGCCCTGAATGCGCGTGCATGTTATCACGTGGTTCACGTGAACAGCATGAAAACCGCGGGGCTGAAAGCCCTTTGGTTTGAAGATGTTTTCGCCACTTGAATTCTCGCTCCGCTCGATGCGCTTGCGCACATCGGTAGGTCGCGAGACCTAAAAAGATCTTGTTTCACACGGAAAAGAAGATTTTTATACAAAACATTTCCAAACTATTTATTTCAAACATTGCGCACCCTGAATGTCAAATCCAGAATATCTAGACAATCAAATTGTAGAGAAAAAATATTGATTCTAAAAAATCGATAGTTAAGGTAAGTAAGTATGATTTTCTATACTTAACTACACATATATGTACCTTGTTGTTATACATATATTCAAGATACGTAGATGTGGAGTTAGGAATAGTAAATCTATACTTCACTATATGCACTTAGCTTACGAAAATGTGTCCCTCCATATTCTGTCCGTGATATTCTTGTAGATCGATATTCTTGTAACTCGATATTTAGAAGTAAGCCATTTCAAACTCATTTTTTCGAAATTGAATGATTCGAGCTGTTAAAAGAGGGACTGGGAACCATTTGCAACTGGCCATATGAAATTTTCCCCAATGGCGGTCAGGTGTCCATGGTAATAAGGCTGTAAGGTAAAATTGTTAGCGTTTATGGCGGTCTCTGCATAGAAGCCATGGACCTAGTGAACCTGGAGCATGGACTTTGCTGAGCAGAGTTTACAATGAACAAGTACAACATTTTGCCACACACAACTATTATAGCTTCAGATGCTGTGCACAATCCTGCCATCCATTGGTTGTGCTTGGAGTACCAACCTATTTTACTTACAGCTGTCATTGGTATGCTTAGTGGAAATATCTCATTAGGACAACGACCGAAAGCCTACAATGCCCCACACCATAGACACCATCTTCAGAATATTTCTTCCTGCCATTGGGCTTGGAGGCAAGAGTATTGTCAGGAAGATAAAAGAGCAAGAGACCTACATTTGAACTGAACTATATGGATGTCTTTTTAAAAATGTTTTAACTTTGGTGCTTAAGATTTGGAGCTAAAGTTTGGGTGAAATGATGCCTAAATGTATTGAATGTGTGCTGGCTTTGTTTTCTCTGTGTTAGTAATGGACAAAATGCACTGATGATTGCAGGGAAATTTTGACTTGACTAGACTTGCACACAGTTTGTAATTTGTGCCTTCTAAAAGGCTACGATTGATAGGACTCTCGGTTTCAGGCTTGGAAGTGTTTTATTTCAAATCCATTGACAAATAGTGAGCTAAAATTGATGACGATTGTATGCATGGTGAACATAACAGCACTGAGTTGTAACTAGTTTTTCGTAAATGTTCGTTGCGATCTAGCCACCATTTTCAAATTGGAACAATTCAATGGTGGCAAAGACAAGACAAGAGAGTCTCCTAAGTATGTAATTTTGAACACTGACGTAAATGACCTCCTGGACATCACTTCATATTTTCTCATTGTTTCTACTTCTCAGGGTCTATTAACGGACTCATTCATGCCATAAGATAGGAGAAGGATTTACCTCCACAACTACTTTTAAGTCTAGGAACCACCACCACTCTCCTGCTAAAAGATCCAATATGACAGACATGAACATACCACTGATACGCAGTGGCAATGAATCTGATGGCAGAACTGTTAGGCGCTTTGTGTGCCAAACACAATGCTTTAAACATGGCCTTTTGTGAAATGGTAGCCTGTGGCACTTGTACAGATCCTCAGCCACAGACTAAGTCTCTCCTTTTTTGTTTTTTTTAAACAAATTTTATTGGCATTTATTAATCAGCAGTATACCTACATATTACTATCCAATCGTGTAACGGCTGCAAGGCCCTCCAGAGTGTCCAGCCCAGCCAGACATCAAATCTCACTTCCACTGCTCCTCCTATCCAACTTCTGCCTGCCACTCAACGCAGTGCTCGCTGTACTTGCTTCCCAGCAATGCTAATAACCTAACAGTTCCCCCCTCCACTGTCCCTCCCGCCTCCCCCCTCCCCTGCTGCTGCCGACTAACCCGCCAAGCTGCCGCTCGCGGTATACATGTTCTGGGTCTCATTCAAACCCGTCTAAGCCATGTGTCGTGTTCATAGAACCCACCATGTACGTGGATGCTGCCGCAGACTAATGTTTAAGCATGTTGAGGCTTGGGCACTTCAGATCCCAATGGCAGCGCCTGATTTATGACTAGGCGGCCATGACTTGATCGATCTGTGAAGTAAATGATAGGGAGGCGTCGAAGGCAACTCTCACATTTCTGGTGAAGTTAGCTGGCTCAGGAAAGGCACCCAACTCCTCTGACCACCAGGTGTTGTAACAAACAGTCACATCTTTACCAAAAACAGAACCTCTGTCTTCTTGCCTTTGAGTTTAAGACAGTTGGATTTCATTCAGCTATATACCGCATGCATGCAGTCCTGGAAATTAGCGGTGTCTTATTAAGTGTCATCAGAGATGGCTACTATAATCTGTATGTCATCTGCATAAGAGACTACTGAGAATCCAAATGATCTAACAAGGCTTGCAAGAGGTGACACATGCAGATTAAAGAGGGTTGGACTCAAAGATGAACCTTGTGGAACATCTCACAGGAGTAAGAAAGGCTTTGATTTAAATAGGTTGCAAGAGAACGCTTGAGTTCTATTAGTCAAAAATAAGTGAAGAAATTGTAGGGCCTTGTACTTAATTCCAAGTTGGGCCCTGTGGGCCAGTAGCCTGTAGTGGGATATGATATAAATATGCCAGGAAATCCAGCAAGATAAAGGCAGCAGAACCACCTTGATCGAGAACACCCCTGTTGTCGTCAGCGACAACCACTATTAGCGGCTCCGTACATGGCCACTAATGAAACCGGATTGGGACATGTCCAGAAGAAGATTGTGTTGAGTAATAACTCTGCATAGTTCCTAATTTAGGGCTCATTGTAAAATTTTAGCAGAGAGCAGCAACAGCGAGATAGGATAGAGGGCACAATCCATGAGAACAGTCCTTAGAAGCCCCTGAGTGTCCGGGTTACCCTCCTTCATTTTCTCAGTGATTTTTGAGGGATAGGTGCCAAAGTATTGATTCCCTCTGAGTTAATCTATTTTCCACGCTCCTCCAGGGACGTGTGTGGTTCATGTCCCATAACTGTGATTGTGCCTGGAGTTGTTCATATGCCATAATGGTGATTGTGTTTGTGGGAGCCGGTTTTTGGGGTATGTTCTGGCCAAATATAGTAACTCTGTTGTTCTCTGCTCTGGATCTCCGCTTTTGCTATGAGTATTAAAAATGCTTGATAAAGCCTCTATCTGTGATGCCAATTTCCATGGGTTACGCAAAAATGGTTTGATTCTGCTAAAAGGACTCACAAATGAGAGACACTGCCCTTCACAAATGCAACCTACCATAACACCGTTTTGCTGCATTGCAGCAAATGGACTGCCGGCGACATGGACCCATGGGGATAGCGTATATGTAAAATAGTAAGCATTCATATTTGGGCTCCTTTAGATTTATAGTTGTTTATCATTGGCAGATTTCAGTTTCTTCTCAGCGATCAACTTGTTTTTACACATTTATGAACAACTTGTGCAGAACATATTGGTGTTTGTATGCTTTCTTTCAAGGTTTGTTCCCTCTGTACTCTTCTATTTTAACTTTGTAGCTGCTCATCTGTTTTAATATGTCCAAGTAGATGTTTGTCTTAGCAATTCTTGTGTTGATCCGATGTTTGCCTGCAGTTGTACTGCGGGGGCCTATGTTAGTTTATTTATTCACTTCAGAACCCTTTTCAAGTTTTGTATATAAAGAGCCAAACTGAATATAAATCTTTGAGAGGCATAAACACTCTACATGTATGGGTGGCCTATTCAAGATGGCAGATAGACCACAGAAAATCTATGGAGATATCCCAGATTAAAGGGAATTGGGACGTTTAGAAATAATTGTACCACTAAGTATGTATACAGCGGCGGCTGGTGACATTTGAAAGTGGTGTGGCAAAAAAGTTGTGGATAAGTGGCCAGTGCCAAGCGAATGCATTGAGGGATCCAGACACACACTGCATATCTTAGCTGGTAGCTCCCCTGCAATACCTCTCACAAGAATAAAGGTGTCACCAGGAAGCTTTAATTGATTCCATCGATTAAAGCCAATACCGGCTTCCAAACACCCTTTATATATGCAGATGTACTAGTTGCGCACATTGACATAAGTGCTAGACAAACAACCAACACATATCTTGACGTGCAGCTGACGAATCTAATGGCCTTCCAATGCCACTGCCTTTTGGTTTCTGCTTCATAGGCACTTACAATTTGCTCAGAAAAGGTTTACCTTTATCTCCCTCACTGCAGGACCCTAGGGCACGGAACCAACTCTCAGCTTGAAACTTTATTGCCCCACGCTCTCGCAGAAAATGAACATTCCGGTACAGAATTACTTCAATGGCCGCAAAATAAAAATACAAAATTAAAAAACACATAGTTTAATACTGGTTATAAAATAAGGGAGGAGTATTTCAGAATGTAGGCGTTGATGCATTCATCTCTTATCATCATGTAAAAAAACAAAATCCACAGTTTACTTCCAATATAAAGAGAATAACCTTTTACGTGCATTTTCGGAAAGCTATTGCTGTGTTCTATGAGGATAAAAAAAAGAATAATGAAATAAAACAGAGTTATTTCTCTGTTCCCAATGTGTTCTTTGTTTAACTTTGGAAATAGAGTACATTGCTTTTTTTAGTGGTGATGCATGTTTTCAGTGTATAACCACTCTATTGCTCAGTTAGCAGATGTACTTGAAACATAGCTGCGATGTAAACATAATTCATTTATGTCTGACCTTTAAAATGCAGTCACTAGAATGTGTCTGTCTTTTCTTTTCATTTCGCTTCTTTCTTTTACCTAACTCTACACGGATAGAAATCTGTGTCAGCGATTTTACTTTCCCCTTTCCCCTAGTTCTCCATTACCCCTGCCTCTCACTTCAAAGCGCCTAATAAAATGTAAGAAGAGCAATTTTCTAATACGAAGAGGTTCACATGTGAGGATCGGTCTGTAGGAGGACAACGGTTCATTTCGCCGCAGAGCGCAGAACGGACCACAATCGACTCTCAAGATGTGTGAAAAAGGCCGCTTTATTGAAAACAGGTGCACCTTACAAAAAACATAACCTTGGACTTTGCCTCGCAAATCTAAAACTAGCTATACAAGCTTCATCTATGTATCCTCCTCCCCCACCCTAATGTTTCCCAAAAGTTTCTCCTTCCTTCTCAACTTATTTAGCATACCCCAACTCAAACAATAACTGTTGACCCTTTAGACCCTGTAACCTCTTCTCCACCTGGCTAAAGATCTATCTAACTAAGTATCTACTATCCTAACCTTATTACCTATTCTCTGGGTAACTTGTCCCCAACCATAAAATGAACCAGTAAAACTGCCCAGTACCAGCTACCAGACGCCACTCAGAAATAGTCCCATCAACTTTTCTGACCCTCCCACCCCGCAGGCCACTTCTTTGACATTGTGGGCTGTTCAGAGCTTCATCTAAAACTTCTTTTATTTATATAAGGTAAAGCTCCATCCCGTAGCGAGACAAATGCATTCCCCCCTTAAAAAATACACTGCTGCATACCTTAGCTCTGGAGGCTCCACCCTACCCAGGCCAAGCTCCCTGCAAAAAACCCTCATGTCCCTGTTTATCTTCCTCCTGGCCTTAATAATGGCAGCGGGTCTCTCAGCCCCCTCCAATGTCTTTTGGGAGTGAATTTGGTCCAGACAACAAAGCATCCTGATCACTGCTATCTAATCTCCCTCAAATCCCTTTTCATTTGCTTCAGTAAAGACAAACCCTTGCAAACTACTAAATCATTATCCCCCAAGTGAATTATTAGCATATCCGGGCAAACATGGCTATGCATCAATTTATTTAAAGTGGGGAAGGCTCGTGCCAACGCATACACCCCTTTGCCATGCCAACTGATTTTAAACAAAGCAGGATCCAATCCCAGGTTAACACCTTTACCTTTTTGCTGTTTGTGTCTTTCTGCCAATTTCACAAGTGAATGCCCGACTATCCAGGCTGATAGTGCCTCCGACTCTAGCCGTGCTACTGCTCCTGAAAATACATTTGCGTGAGAGAAGGCATCACATGTCCGCTCCTCCCCAACCCCTGTCACCCGCTTTAAAATAAAGTTTATAGCAGTCTGAAGTCCAACGTCCCAAACGTTTTATCCTGTCCGAGCCCCAATTCATCCTTGCTGCATCTGAAGTTACACCTATCTGGAAAGATCGGGTTTCAAAAGCCTCTGGTACCTCTCCCAATAGTTTTAGCGAGCGCCGCCTGACCCACAACAGCTGAGCCGCCGTCACCTCCTGCCCGAGGTTCTGTGAAGGGCTCCACCTGCCACCTTTCTTGCCCCTCCTTGTAATACGCACCCCTATTGAACCGGGCATATCAAGGGCTCCTCACTGGCCCATAAAACTACAGTCTTCCCGGCCCCCATTTGGTCCATCTTCAAGTGCGTGAGGAAGATCATGACCATGTTGCTCCCTTTTACACACCCCTGTACCTCACCCCACTTCAGTCATGTAACCCCTTTGCTCCCCAACAACTCTGATACACTGAAAGCTCTGAAATACAACCAAGACATTAGCGCAGCAAATAAAACTGCTTATTGTCAACTAATGCATATTCTGGGGAGCACCTCAATCATCCTGCCCAACATATCCTTTGTCACGGACAACTTGACCCGCTGCCCCTTCCCTACTTCCCTGGCCCAACCCTCTAGCATAATCTTCCCCAGCTCCCCTGCAGACTGGGCATATCCCCAACACAACTTTCCCATGAATGCTATCCCCGCTAGCTTGGCAGTTATGGTGACCTTCGACAATTAGGGACATAATGAACTGTATGACCTCCTCTTCTCTGGTCCACGTCCCAGTCCTCCTCCTCGCTCCTCCCTGCAGGAATTCCTGCTATGCCTGTCCGTATGCCCGCCCGTAGAAAGAGCTAACAACCCTCTCACCAATTGCAGCATCCTTTTTCTCCTGTGGACCACATCCCCGCAGGCACCAGTGTCTTGTGAAATTCAGCCTCCGTGGGCAGCCCATGGAACCTCTCCCACTTTGAACGAGACAAGGCATCCGCAATGTCCTTTTCCACACCCGGGACGGGCATTGCCCTTACTTGTATGTCGTACTTTAGACAACTTAGCATGAATACTTTCATCAGCTTAAGAACCTGCTCGTATCTTGTGGACTGCCTGTTGACCACCTGCACCACTGCCATGCTGCGCACCCTGAAAAAAATGACCTTCTTATGTGCTAGTCTCTGCCCCCACACCATGACTGCTACAACTAAGAGGCACAACTCTAAGAAGGCAGTACTCCTGCCCCCGCCCTTCCAATGATGCAGCCATTCTTCCGCGCACCACTTGCCCTGCCAGTACAACCCGAACCTGCATGCTCCCGCTGTGTCGGAAAATATCTGCACATCCCACTCTTCTGGTGCAGACATGAGGATCCCATTGAATTCCTCTAGGAACCTGCACCACATGGGTAAATCCTCCTTTGTCCCTGCGGACAGGCGCGTGTGGTGGTGCGGCAGTATGAGTTGTGCTAATGACCTGCTCAATCACCTGCAAAATGTCCTTCCTGACCTAACAACCCTGCATGCGAAATTCAAGTGTCGTAGCAGCACCTGCACCATTCTCACTGTCACTTTCTCTTTGGCCAACATGTTGTGTTGAGCTTTTTGTCATCCGCTAACAATGGTTCTTACGTGGCCAAAAATTGTCCAAAGAAAAAGAAGGCCGCATCAGATTTGGCGTTAAGGTCTAGATAGATAATGAATATCTCAGGGAGCAATAAATAGTGTGACCAGGGTCAAGTGAGTCTAGTTAAAGTTTTATTTTATGAAAATATGCAAAAAATAGTTCAAGTGCTCACATAGGAAAGTGACAACAAGCGTGATGTGATAAGTGAGGGTGACTTTTTAAAATATATACATTGCATTGACAACATGTAGGAGAACTCCTCATGAATAAATTGTACAAAGTGTATGGAGTCCTTGTTGTAGGGTGACTTTAACGCACTGTCTCTAAATCTGATGCTGCCTCCTTTTTCTTTGGACCCTTTTTGGCCATGTAAGAACCATTGTTTTTCTGAAACATTACTCCGCCCCAGGTTCACTTATTGGGGTTCCCTTGTTTCCCTTACTACAAATCTGGCTTCCATAGCCACCGAATCCAATTTAATTCCTAGAAATGACAACACCGTGCTTAGACCTTGTGTCTTCTCTGGCGCCAGGGGCACACCAAGGGCCTCCATGAGCTCTTGGAAACTTGCCAGCTGTTGCTGACAGTCCGTCGAACCAGCCTTCCCCCCAGGAAGAAGTCATCAAGGTAGTGTGTCACTGTGATGGTTTTCCAAGAGAAAACCCATTGAAGGAAGGAGCAGAACTTCTCAAACAAGGCACATGATATTGAACACCCCATGGGTAACGCCTTAACCACAAAGATGTTCCCATCCACTTGGATGCCCAGCAGCCGGAAATTCTCTGGGTGTACTGGCAGCAGCCGGAAAGCGGCCTTGATGTCGCATTTTGCCATCTCGGCCCACCTGCCAACCCATTCCACTAGAGCCCTGGCTACGTCCACCGAGAATTACGAAACGGATGTTAGGGCCTCCGATATGAAATCATTCACTGACCCCCCCTGCGGCCATGACAAATGCTGAATTAACCAATACTGGCAAAGTTCCTTTTTTGGCACCACACCCACCGGAGAAATACTCAGATCCTTTATTGGGCTAAATGCGAATGGTCCCTCCATGCGCCTTTCTTCTACAACTTTTTGCAATGTACCCCAAACAACTGATTTATGAGCCACCACTGACCTCAGATTCTCCGCCCATCTTGCCAACCTCCGGCCCTCATACCCCAATTTAAAACCTTCCCTGAAAGCCATACTCAATAGTCAAGCATCCTGTGCCGGTGGGTAATGTGTCAGCCAGGCCTCCAAACAGTCAAGCTTAATGGGTGTATGAGCCTTCGCCCTTGTAATCCTGCGCCCCTATTCCTCCCCTGCCCCCCTCCCCTGTTGTCCCTGCTGTCCTCTATTTGCATTCTGGTGCTCCAAACCTTGCCCCTTTGGCTGGCCCTGCTCTGCATATCCTGCCCGAAGCACTGCACCAATGGGTGCCTTCCTCCTCATTTTGAGCATTCATGCCGAAATCCGCAATATTCCTGCGTGTAATCCCAACATGCCCCTGTCCTCCCCATGTGACCATCGGTGTGTATCCCACCCCCCAACGGGTGGGGCGAGTTTGAAAGCGACAGTAAACTAACAGCAGCCCACTGGCTGTGTATGTTGTCTTCCCAAATTTGACCGCCCCCATCGTCTCCTGATACAGATCCGTGTCAGTCTCCCCCAGTTTGTCTCTGGATCCCATGCTAGTCTGGCTCAGAACTCTTCGTCATAGTGTGACCACGCATAACCCCTGTGCGTCAAATGTGCCCTCTGAATGATGCCCATGTAAATAAACAAAGCTACGCACCGATCTGCGAAAATCAAAAAGGCTGTTCTCTATGGTCATAGGCACCCTGGGCCTTCCCAATTACTCTAGCTCATATTCTTTTGATCCTTCTTTGGACCACAATCCCCTATGCAGGAGCTTCAATATGTCTACATACTCTCCCTTCCAAATTTTCTCTTTCGAAGCTAACATGAGGTGTGCCTCTAAAGGATTTGTCGCACCCATATACTGCATTTTAGGCAATCTGACCTACTTACTTTCTTTGCCCTCCGTCACTTGACTTTCCCCCGTCAATTTTGTCCTCTCCTTTGCCTGTTATCGCTGCTGAGTCTTTCTGCGCCTTGTCGCCTATTGTCACCCCTTCTCTACTCATACCTGCCTCCCCTTCTGTCTTACTCCCTTCTGTACCCACACCTGTGTCCCTTACATATCGTCCGTTGCGTAATTTGATCTCATCGTCCCCTTCCTCCAATCTTGCATCAGTCCCTGTGGATACCTTCTGCTTTGGGCTATATTGCTGACCGTACCCACCTCGCCTCCCTGGCATCTAGGTCGGTGTCCTCACTGGATCCAACTGCCTAACCAGTCGTGCAGAGGGTTGAGTCGCCTGAGGCTTGACCGGGAAAACCCCCTCCTGCTCCGCATCCTGCAACATACTAGGCACAAGAGTACGTGTCTCCCCTTCTCCGTCTACTATTTCCCCCTTCTATCAAGCTATCTTCATCATAATCCAATGGGATGTCCTCCCATACCCCCGTCTTGCACCATTTGCTCCCTTGTGCCTTGCACTCTGAATGAATTCCTCCAATGTGCACCCTGCAAACGGCAGGGGCTCCTGCTGCCCTTCCGGCCTCCAATTTCCTTTTTTGCGTTGACCCTATTACCACCGCCCCAGAGGCCACCTCGGCCCAACTGGGCTGGCGCCTGGACGTGACCACATCAGACCTCAACTCATCCCTGAAACCTTAGTCCGTCGCAGTGGTCCGTCTGGCCGGCCTAGACCCTGCCATCTCTTCCTCTCGGTATCACGGTGCTGCATGCAACTCACCCCAGGTTTGCACTGCCTGCGCCCGTTGATCATTATAACGAAAATGAAAGGTCCGGCAGGCCGTGGTTAGGATCCCTACCTGTCCCTGCCTGCCCCAGGTGCGCACACCACTGCCGGTAGCCCCCTAGACCCCACCTGCCTGGAGGTGCCTGTCTAAAATACCCTTTGTCCCCCTCCCCCCTGACTGCCTGTACCCTCCCCTACCCAGTCCCGCGGTGTGCCCCCCCTCGTTGCTGGCCTCATCCCCCCTCCTGTCCCCCTTATGCTCATATATTCTGGCCGGCGCCTCTCTCCTGCCCCTCCCTCCAGGCCCCTCCTCCTCCCCCTCACTCTACTCCAGCAGGGACGCTAACCATCTCCCTGCCAGGCTCAATCACTTTTTCTCGCCCTCCGCCCCCCTCCCTTAATCTCTCCTGCCCACCTGTGCTCCACTGCAAGTGACCAACCCACCTCCCACGGACCACTTATCTCTCAGCCTCCATGGGGCCCTGTCTAACCACCCCCTTACATCTAGCACTGCTGATGCTTCATCCCTGACGCCTGCCGCCTCCAACCCCCCTTTTCCTTCTCCACCTCAGTGGCCTACTGGGGCCCCCCTCCCTCGGGGTCCCTCTTGCCCTGAAGAACTGGGTTTCTAAACCCAGCGGCGCCAGGGGCACGCCCAAAGTCTTCGGATTCACCTGTCTTGGTATACAGAGACACGGAATACTTCTGGGTGGCGTCAAAGACCAAATTTATTAGCTGCAGCTAGTAACAGTGATCCTAAAAATACAGCATGGTAGTATTTCAGGAGACTGCTCAAATTCGTAGAGCAAGACATCTCCTTTTATACACAATATTCACATTTAGAACGTACACCCACTGCAAAAAATTCTAACCAATAAGGTACATTCTCAAACAAAGTATCACATAGCAAAAACCCTCAGTTTACATTGCCCCAACCCACAAGTTAATTATTAGGAATGTCCCAAATCCAATCTCCACAAGCCGGACAAACCCATAATTGAAAGCACAATGCATGTAATGAAAGAGCATAGGAAAGGAAACAATGACAGATAACGAGCAAGATAAAGCATGTGTAAAGAACCTAAAAGTTAACGATGTCCTGAACCTTGATTGGCAATCTCAGACAACAATCAACCAAGGAAATTGGCTTAGCGAGGTCAGTTTCTTACAATGCACCTTAGAGTCAAGAAAAGGCCTAGTTAATAAGTGTATGAACAGCGAAGCCCATGCAACTTCATTTGTTTGGTTACCTCCACGGGCCCACGGGCCTACTTGATGGCAACACAAAATGGAGTCACAAACAAAATGGAGCCCATATTCGAAAAAAGTCTCTGAATACGTAATGAACTCGCTAGTTAACATGACGAATTCACTCCATATTAGCCGCACTTACTAAATACGGCACAACATCACCAAAATCGTGACGGAACCATAACCTCACGAGACAAGTCAGAATTTCACAGAACCTCATTCCCTCCTTTTGCCATTACGTAGGCAATAACCCAAACTCAACATCAAGATGTTGCTGGAGCATCATCCTACTATTCTCTACTTTTCTTCGAGACAGGTCTCCGCACACACAAGGTAGCACAAAGACTACAAACGGCGGGAGCACACTGGATGCAAAGACAACAAGAAAAGAGAATAGCTAAAACCATACCAAAGAATATCAGAATCTTCCATCCCCATTTGGACAGTAGTCCCCAAAACCATCCAGTCAATGACCAGTCTCCTTCATCCACATGAATAGACTCGGAAACCTTATGCAGTCTAGAAATGGCCTGGTATACCGTAGGGGCATTATCTGGTATGAAAACACAGCAACTAGATTGGATCAATTTGCATACTCCTCCTCTATCTGCAAGTATAATCAGACCCCCCAGGATATAGCGGCATAGATTAGCAAATTTAGCGGCACAAAAATGGAAATTTAGCGGCACAAATATGGAAATTTAGCGGCAATTTTGCTGCATTTTATTTGGCCATTTTTCCTACAACAAACACAGATATCTTCGCTTTTTTTGTTATTTAACAACATGAAGCTATGTATATTTGGTTTATTTACAATGTAGATACTTTGTTTCCCTCGAAAAGCAAAAGACTGCCCGTCAGCAGCCCATGGCAGCATTACAGGCGTCCCGCGTTGCGTGGGGCAAGGCGGCGCTTTATAGCGCGTTGTCAGCGCCTTCCCAATGCAACAGCTGTGCCCAAAACCTCCAACCATTCTGTATCTAGTTTGCAGTGTATGACACACTTATGTGATAAATGTGTAAGATATTTACTGTCTGCATGGCTTCTTGTTAGAACGTGGTGCTTTCAAATGCAGAATACACAAGAGTTTGAGTCTCCTTTTGTTACTAGTTTCATATTCCCCCTGTCACACCTCGTACTTTGGTTGCCTGCCCAGTCTCTCCAAACTCTGATTTCTAGTGGATTTGGATTTTGTCGCAGAATCCAATGACCTACAATGTATGCAGCTTGGGTGTCAGCAAACTATTTTTCTATTTCCCGGTCGACGTAATATTCGGAGCCACAGATGAGCTGATGACCCGTTAACATAACATAACATAACATGTGTATTTGTAAAGCGCACGTTCACCCAGAGGTCTCTTGGCGCTGAATAACAGATGTTTATTGTTACCCAACTCAATGGTACTCATTTTATCGACCTCAGTTGGATGAAAGGCTGAGTGGACCTGCCGGGATTTGAACCTGTGACCATGAGGTCGAACACAGGCCCCTGCAATGGACGCATTAGTCCACTGAGCCACCAGACCCGTTGCGAATGTAGTGTTCAATAAGTGAGTAGGGGGGAGCTGTGGGTGGAGATGGGCCTCTGCTTTACTGTGGGGGAGAAGGGTGGTCACTTTTAACTTCCGTCCGCTCTGAAATCTTCACTGGTTTTACATTTTGTTGTTACTCAAATCACAGTGGAGTGGATGCTAGACCATGTTATGGGAGGGCAGTGTACGAGAAGAAACCCAGAAATGGTGCGGCATTGAGGAACCTCGCAACACCCACTGCTAGCAAATAACACCATTATGGTCCCAGACAGATTAAGTCAGGCCCGGTCCAAGGCGGTTTCCCAATTTAGTTTTGCTGCAAATTGCAAATGTTTGCATCATGCGAGTTCGAGGCAGCTAACGCACAGGGTGTGCAAGTTTCAGTTTAGCCACTAGATGGCGCAAGTTTGTCACGTACGAGGTTCACTTACTCTTTAGTGAAGGATCGTCGGCGATGCAAACTAAGGAAGGACGTTCAAAGAACAGCTCTTACGTTTACATTTACGTTGCCTTTATCGGGGGGGGCTTAATGTAACTCTTGCACTTGTCCAAAAAAGGACGTGTTTCTGACAGTAAACCCGGCAATCATATTCATCCAGTTCGGTGCTGGCAAGTTTTTATTGTCCTTATGTGTGCCAGTCCCATGTTTTTCTGTGAGCACATGTGTGACATTTCAGTGTCTTTAGCGTATTACTGACTGACACTTAATCAAAAGTACATAAATTCAGTTGTTTCCATGTAATCAGACCCCCCAGGATATAGCGCGATGGATTAGCATTTGTAAAAATACCGCGATTTCTACAAAAGTGCCGATTTCGTGGGCATTTTTGTAAAAATCGCGGCATTTTTACAAAAGTGCTGATTTCGCGGCAAATCGCGAAATCCTGGAGGGTCTGTATAATGTCTAAAACCATGCGGTTTTGTAACGTCATAAGACGATCCGCTTGAAGCTCAGCGGTGACATTACTAAGGGCACCTGCAGTCTCATTGATAGTGGCCTCAACCACTCTCGTAAGGTGTCGTATATTCCTGCTATTGGCCATAGGACCCCAAAACCGTAGGAAACCCTTGAAAAAGTCTCCTACTTCCTGTGCTGCGGTATCTTCCTGATCAAAGACGCCTCTACTATATCTTGTCTTATGATAGTCCGGAGTAGCAGTATACGTAGGAGGAAGCAAAAATGCCACGTAGCAGGTTCCCGAAAAATCAGGTGGCAACCATGTGTAGGCTCTGTCATTACAAACAAAATACGTGCCTTTAGCTGGCACGAACGGAGGAGAAGTCTGGGATGAATAAACATAGGTGTGAGCACACACACTCTTACCTAGCTAAGCTCTCGGATTTCGACCACTACCTTGCAAACAAAAGTGGCCTCGATGTGGTACAATCCAAATCGGGGGAGACCTTTTTTGCCTCTCCTTCTCTGTCAAACTAGTACTATATCCAGTTACGTTCTAACCAACGTAAGCCTGCACCTCATCCTTAGGGATAGCATTATATGCATCAATATCTCGGATCATATGTACTATTCCCTTTATCAAGGCACTATTTCTCGGATTGTCTTTCACGGAACGTAAGGGATATACCTCATTCACATAGATGAACATAGTCTGAAAAGCCCATACAGACCCATTGAAAGAAAAAGGCAAAACCAAATAAGGCTTACCTCTATCTGTTGTATGAGGCATAAGACCACAAACCCAGCAATTAGTGGTATTCACTACCAACTGATGCTGATGCAACAGCTGTATAAAAGATTTGTTAACAAATTCTGACCTCCTTATCTGTTCATGTTCAGGCAACGTGTAAAATTGGTGCGAAGAAACAGTAGAAAAAGAAAGCATAGGTTGGGAAGTGGGTGCAGTATTCAGTGGGGTAGCATAGACAATCCAACCCACACAAGCTAATGTGATACTTAGAAACATAAAAGAACACTATATTATAAAACATTTGCTACGTATCAGTGTACAAAATCTCATCTTAAAATCCATTTTATCAACAACTGTCTTAGTTACAAAAAACTCCATCCTCTAACCGTGCAGTTCGCGGCAGTTGTTTCTTTTCGCTCAAGTGTGCGTCTGTAAGTCCAGGGAACGCCCTAGAACAAACAAGAACCGCTGACTTTGTGTCCACACGGCTCACAACCTTAAGTCTTTATACCGCGACCCTACAGCTGAGCTCGGATGGTAGCCCAAAAAGGAAAAATAGAACAAAAAAGTTTCTTGCTGAAAGAGTATAGTTCTCAAACTCAAAAATTTTTGATAGATCTCAGATTATAGCGTTCTTTACCAGACACCGTCTGATCCTTAAAAAGCAACTCTGGTTGGGTAGTATCAAGCTTCAGTTGAGGAGGCACAGCTTCTTGTAGAACTTCGTCATCCGCACGTTCCGACTGAGTCCATGTCAAACATGCATCACTAAAAGGCACAAAGTTTGGCACCTTTTCGGTTTCTTAATCAGTAATTCCCTCCCTCACCCATTGGTCATATGTTAAGGACAAAGGAATCCTTTTACAATGGGTGGATGCACCCAGCTTTTATTGCCGAACACTTTAACAGCAGTCCTGGTTGTAAGTAGAACCTGGAATAGTCCTACCCATCTCGGTTCCAGATTCTTTGTCATCTGGATATTCCGAATTAAGTTCCAGTCGCCATGTTGGATCGGGTGACCTGCATCCACAGAGCTGAAGGTAAAGTATCATGCACCTGTTGGTGAAGAACACGTAATTTATCAGTCAAGTCATGTAAGTAATCAACCAACATAGGATACTCGATGTCTCTATATTCATTCGGCCTCGGCACACTCCAAACATTCGCCGGGCGACCAAAAACATTTTTGTATGGGCTAAGTCCCACACGAGAATGTACTGTCGTCCTCGTTGACAAAAGTGCCAACGGCAAAGCATCGGGCCATGTAAGACCAGTGCTCGCTTGTATCTTAGCCAATTTAAGCTTAAGAGTGCCATTGTAGCATTCAACCAGACCAGCTGACTGGGGGTGATTTGCAGCATGAAATTTCTGTTTGATTCCCAAACCCGCACACACTTTCTTCATAATCTGGCCCACAAATTCACTTCCATTGTCACTCCATACCATTCTCGGCAAACCATACCTAGGGAAATATTCCTTGAGCAAAACCTTAGCTGTAGATAAAGCAGTATTATCCTTTAGGGGGTAGGCCTCCATCCATCGGGAAAAGGCACAAACAACCACAAGGACATACTTTAGGTTGTTGCATCTTTCCATGTGAATAAAATCTGCAACACCTCAAACGGATACGTTGAAGGAGCAAAATGACCAGCTGGAGTTGGGGTTCCCTTGCCAGGATTATGCATCAAACAAATCATGCATTTTTTAACCAGATTCTCAGCACATTTAGGAATTCCAGCATTCTGCCATACCGGAGCCAACAACGTACATATCCCTTTCGAACTGATATGAGCCAATCCATGAGCCATTGTAACGACTGGGAGCACATACGCATCAGGCAACAACCATCGCTGGTGCTCCGACAACTCAACCCAACAGCCAGTCGAATCCAACATTCCCGTAGTCTCTCTCCACACATTCAATTCCTTCTCAGTAGCTTCTGCATGAATCGATTTCACACTTTCTATTGTGTCTTCACACATTCCTCCTGCCATAACCCATCTAGCAGGGCCTGCAACATACATTCGACTCGTCACGTCTTTCGCCGTTTCTCTCGCTACTTCATCCGCAAATGCATTACCTCGACCAACATCATCCGTAACCTTCCTATGTGCACTGCATTTCACAATCGCAACTTGTGTCGGCAAGGTAAGTGACTCAAGAAGTTCATTCACCAATTGTCCATGCTGAATTTTCGTACCATGAGAGGTAATAAATCCTCTTTCTCTCCACAAACGTCCAAAGCTGTGGGCAACACCAAATGCATACTGGCTATCAGTATACACATTCACTCTCTTTCCTTTCGACAATAGAAACGCTCTCGTCAGTGCAATCAACTCTGCTGCTTGAGCTGAATTCTGTGCAATACGTGCAGTTTCAACAATCGTGTGCAAAGTCGTAACCGTATATGCTGCAGTCATATCGCCATTCGGGAGCTTAAAGCATGAACCATCAACCCATAGGGTACCATCTGGCTTCTCAAGAGGAGTATCTTTCAAATCAATTCTACCCTTCGTTTCCTCCTCTGTCCGAAAAAAAACAATCATGCTGTTCCTGAGCATCTGTCTCTACAGAAATTGGCAACAATGTAGCTGGATTCAACGTGTTGCACCGCTTTATGTGCACATGACTAGCCAAAAGCGTCACCTCATAACCTGACAAACGTGCACTAGTAAGATGCTGGGTTCTCGTTTTATTCAATGAGGTATCCATTGCATGTGGGACCATCACAATCAGCGTATTATCCAATACCAAACCAGCGGACTCTGCAATGCTCTAGCTACCGGACCTAAAGTAGACGAAAAATACGCACATGGGCGCTGCTTGTCTCCGAATTGTTGTGTCAATACTGACAACGCACAACCCTCTCTCTCGTGTACATAGAGTGTAAAAGGCTTACTGTAGTCGGGAGTACCCAACACCGGAGCAGAACACAATGCATCACGCAACTCAGAAAAACTCTTCTGACATTCGTCAGACCAAGGAATAGGATTCGGTGTATCCTTAAGGGTAAGTGCCAACAAAGGTTTCGCCAATAGGGAAAAATTCGGAATCCACTGCCTACAATACGAGGTGATACCCAAAAACGCACGCACCTCTCTTTGTGTGGATGGCACAGTCATCTGAGCAATCGCTTGAATACGTTCTGGGGTCAATCGTCTTCCCTCCTTCGACAAGAGATGACCTAAGTAGGTCATTTCTTGGCGGCAATATTGCAACTTCGAAGGTGACACTTTATGGTGAAGGTCAGACAAATGTCGCAACAAAGAAAGCGTAGCTGCTTTACAAATCTCTTCATCATCAGCAGCGACCAACAAATCATCCACGTACTGGATAAGGGTCGCACCAGGAGGCAAAACAAAAGCATCAAGCTGAGTTTTCAAAGCCTGACTATAGATGGAGGGACTCTCTCAATAACCTTGAGGAGCGTGCTTAAACCGGAAGCTTCGACCTCCTAAAGAGAAGCCAAAAATGTCTCTACTTTCTTCAGCAATCGGAATACTAAAGAAAGCATTCTTCAGATCTATAACAGAAAACCAAGCAGCCGAAGCAAGGATCATAGTCAATAAGGCAGTAATGTCCGGAACAACAGGAAACTGTGGCACAACAATTTTGTTGACCTCTCGAAGGTCAATCACAAACCGATACACAGGTGGCTTAGAAGAGTCAGTACGCTTAAGGACAGGCAGAACAGGACTGTTACACACATTACCTCTTGTTTCTTCAATCACATCTTTCTCAACCAAATCATAGATAATCGCTAAAAGAGCTCTCTCACCATCACTAGAGATCTTATATTGGGGAATGCGAGGTAGCTTAGCATTCGACTTGAGGGTAACAACATAGGGTGGAATCTGCAAAAGGCCAACATCATTCGGACCTGTAGCCCACAGAGTATCAGGGAGCGAACGCAATTCCAGTGGAAGCTGATCTTTAGACAAATACATCGGAGAGATCACTCTCTTCTCGCATACAATCTTTTCAACAAATCCAAACCCAACAGATTCTTACCACAACCTGTCGTTAGAATAGGGGGTGCTTCCAATTCACAAGGACCAATAGAAAGAGACAAAGGACTAGAAACCGGATTACGTACTGGGGCGCCAGAAAGTCCTACCGAGACATTCGTCAAGCCAGACAAAGGCGCGCCAGGGAGTTTAGAGTGCATGATAGAACTCTTAGCCGCACCAGTATCCAAAAGAAAAGGTTCTGACACACCTGATGTAATTACTTCAACATAAGGTCCACTCTGGTCTACTGGAACTGACACTACTCCTTCTCTTTGTCCATGGCTGTCCTAGCTATCATTAAAACCAGAACTCTCACTTTCAACATAATAATCATCCGTATAGTATTGAGCAGACTGAACAGACTGAACATTCTGTTGATCAAAATAATTCATAGAATTCTGAGGGGCAAAGGAACGTTCATTCTGAGAAAACCTACCACGTCCTCTACCCCTAGATGCTTATTGAAAACCACCACGGCCTCTCTGACCAGACACACCATTTCTACGTTGTAGCAAAACCGGACAACTATTCTTAAAATGACCTTCTTCCCTACAGTAAGCACACTGATTAGGGCCTAACGGAAGTCGCGGAGGAAAAGACTCAGGCTTCTGCAACAATCTCTGGAACTGTGGGGGCGGCTGAAACTGGGAAGGTTGCTGACGCTGATTCGAGCGAGGCGGATACGCCTGCTGTAAAAGAACCTTCATTTTCAATTCTTTAGTCTTCTTTTCTGCTTTATCCTTCTCATCTTTATCTCTATTCTCGTAGTATTGTGCAGTGGCCAATATCTGGGCCGAAGAAGAAACAGCCCATGAACTCTCAGAGTCCTTCAACTTATTACATAGTTCGGCAATCAAATTAAAAACAAACTTATCCACAAACAATCGTTGACCACCTTCTGTACTCATGTCCTGACCACTGTGATCAATGAATGTTTCTTCAAACCTAGTGAAGAAATCAGACACACTCTCGTCTTTCTTTTCTTTGCATGCTGCTAACTTGTCCCAATTCACTCGCATAGGAGGCATCAAAGTTTTCATTAGATTAATAATCCTACCAGGTAATTCTGCAACTAAAGGCTCAGGTTTGGCAGCTCCTACCTGTTGACCATCTGCAGCAACAATATTAACCCACGTATCTCCTAACTCTTGCTCATGATCCTCGTGACGGATCTTCGCCCATAAGGGTTGAGGGACTACATTACCCAACAACATATCCACATCAGCTAAATTCATGACACACGCATCAACTGTCTGGGACAACTCCTTGTAGTAAGCAGCAGGATTATTACGAGGGTCAGGCAAAGTCTGCTTAAGAGCCAGGACCTCTGCTCTCTTCCAAGGAACATGTACCCACGCTCGCTGAAAATGAGCCGGTACACCTTGAATACCCTGATTAAGATTAGCCACAACTTCCTCTCTCCATACAGGGGGAACCTCTCTCATAGGATACTGCTTCACTTTCCTCCTAACAGAAGGATCAGGTTCAAACAACAACTGAGAAGGAAGTCTACACCTAAACGCAAGAAGCGTCTTTACCGCTTCCTCAACATCGGGACCCACTATCGTCCCTTTAGCAAATTCAGACTGAACATCAAGCACTTCCTGCGGGATCAGACCCAACTCATTATTTTCCCATTCTTCACGAAGGAAAGTACACATTACATCAAAAACATACCTTTGCTTAGGCGGATCCCACTGCAAGAAAACATCCATAACCGCTTGTAAATCATACCTAGAAGCATTCGAAACCCATCTACGAGCCAAGAGATCCAACACTGCCCGCTCTTTGGGACCAGGAAGCGGACTACGACTCTGCTTACGTTCCGAAACCGGGGTCATATTCAGTGACCCAAAAAGTGGAGACAAAAAACTAACAACAGTCTCAGTCATCCGTTTTCGAGCAGAAGGAGAAGAAGTTGAACAGGAGACAAAGTGTTTTGAGGAAACAAAGACATAGGGTCGGTAGAAAAGGAAGTCAAAGGTAAAGGAGAAGAAGGCAAAGGAGTTTGAGGCACGACTGGTAGCAAAGCTGGCGGCCCTAAAGAAGGCTGCGCCAATGGAGGATGAACCAACTGTGGAAGAACAGCTGGCGGCTGAACAACACCAGGGGGTTGAACAACTGGGGGTTGCGGAGGTGCTGTAGCACTCTGCACATAAGGGGGTGGTAATCTCAACAAATGCGCCATCAAAGGATCCTTTTCAGGGTCATTTGTCACATTCGGAAGAAGAGGTGGCAAAGCCGGATAACATTTGTCAATGGCCATGCAATGTTGTCTATCTGACACCTCAATCGCACGATCTTCTTCATCTTCTTTAAACTGCCTAGCAGCTTGCATTATCGATATATTCTTCTCTTTCCTATCTTTCTTCGCTTGCTTAATTTCTCGCTGTCTGGCTTCCTTACGCCAAAGGCGGAAGGAGTCAAACATCGCCGGCCAGGCTTTCTTCATAAATAGCGCAACTTCTAGGTTATTTAAAACCTCTGATTCGAAACTGCCATGTTGGGGCCATCGTAAGACACCATCTTTCCTAGTATAACGGATCATTATACGTAATTGGACCCACGCCATGCTTTGAATAGAGCTCATAAGTTGGAGTTCCAATCGGAGGTATCGGACACGTATCCTCCAATCGGGAATCCCTTTTACAACTACAACAAAACCATTTCCTAAATTTGCTAAGATCAGGCATCTTATAGCTCACTAATCTAGCTTCAAACTTCAAGGGGTTATCAACACGATATACTCGCAAACATACGAGCCCCTCGGCTTTGGTAGTTGCAACAACCAAATCAAAGAAAGCCAAGAAACCAAACAAAGTCGTGGGAGCGACCAACTTGTACTTAACCAAAATGTCTGTCACGCCACCAGAAGACAGTCTATCGTCTCGCATTACAAATCATCAAAAACGGGTCCAAGACAGGGCGACAGTCAGGGCAGCAGTCCTTCGTAGCCGTCGGAAAGGGGAAGCCTCGCAGTAAAGACCTTCGGTCCACAGTCGACATGCAGGGGTCGATGAAGTGGGGGCCCTCCTCCAGTATTTCCTCACGAAGCTCCTCACGATATTCAGGCTTGGACCGGTACCGCTGAAGTCGCCCCACATTGGGCGCCAGTTGAAGAACCGGGTTTTTAAACCCAGTGGCGCCAGGGGCACGCTCAAAGTCTTCGGATTCACCTGTCTTGGTATACAGAGACACGGAATACTTCTGGGTGGCGTCAAAGACCAAATTTATTAGCTGCAGCTAGTAACAGTGATCCTAAAAATACAGCATGGCAGTATTTCAGGAGACTGCTCAAATTCGTAGAGCAAGACATCTCCTTTTATACACAATATTCACATTTAGAACGTACACCCACTGCAAAAAATTCTAACCAATTAGGTACATTCTCAAAAAAAGTATCACATAGCAAAAACCCTCAGTTTACATTGCCCCAACCCACAAGTTAATTATTAGGAATGTCCCAAATCCAATCTCCACAAGCCGGTCAAACCCATAATTGAAAGCACAATGCATGTAATGAAAGAGCATAGGAAAGGAAACAATGACAGATAACGAGCAAGATAAAGCATGTGTAAAGAACCTAAAAGTTAATGATGTCCTGAACCTTGATTGGCAATCTCAGACAACAATCAACCAAGGAAATTGGCTTATCGAGGTCAGTTTCTTACAATGCACCTTAGAGTCAAGAAAAGGCCTAGTTTATAAGTGTATGAACAGCGAAGCCCATGCAACTTCGTTCGTTCGGTTACCTCCACGGGCCCACCGGCCTACGTGATGGCAACACAAAATGGAGTCTCAAACAAAATGGAACCCATATTCGAAACGAAGTCTCTGAATACGTAATGAACTCGCTAGTTAACATGACAAATTCACTCCATATTAACCGCACTTACTAAATACGGTACAACATCACCAAAATCGTGACGGAACCATAACCTCACGAGACATGTCAGAATTTCACAGAACCTCAGCCCTCCAAACCATCCTTTTTTCCAGGACCTCCGCCCCGCCCCACCCCTGCCCCCTCTTGCTCTCCCCCCTCCTACTTTGCTCGAGGGGCCTCCGAAAATTCCCGCTTCTGCCCCTCTCGCCCAGCTACCCCCTCCGGAGCCCAAGGCCCCCCCTCCTCCCTGGTACACAGGTTGCTCCCTCTTTTGCGTGACACTCACAGCAGCGGTGCCCTCATGGTGTGTAGTCCCCCGCTGCCCTGCTCTTCCCTTCCATGCCACAAATTCAAGTGTGGGCCGCCTTGGTGCCCTGCCCCCTTTTCCTGTTCTTAACAGGGGCCGTTCTTGCTCCGCGGCCCCTGCCACGTACCTTACCTTGATTTTCTCGCGACGCGGTCTGCGGCAGCGAGCATGCCCACACTGTCACGGCCGGACCTGGCCACTCAACAGGTCCATGCCGCCGGCCTCTGCCAGGAGTTGCATCTCTTCCTCCAACCTCATGTCCACCTCTGCCATAGCTCGCCGTACTCTTCATGCTGCCTACAACGCTGAACGAACCTGCCTGGAGCCTCACTACCTTGCCTACACCGTAAGACATAACAGCCAAAAAAGCCTGTCCCTGACTAATTGTCCACTGTGTCACCTTACAAAATGGTGGCACGGCGACCGAAATGGCCGCTTAAGACCCTAACCCCAGAGCCCAAAACCAGCCCAAAGAGAGCCCGGGCAGCAGCACACTGCCCAAAAACCCTGGGGGTGCAAGCCTCTCTGATGGTCGGCCACCCCCCAAAGCACCATTGTCCTCACAAAACAGACCGGTCCATGAATTTAGAAGCAGCCCTTGGTCAGGACGCATTGACCACAGCAATCTAGGATCGGGGGTTTGCGACAGTAATTAACTCTCAGGGCAGGCCTCAGGCAATATGCATCTTCCTTTGTGAACACCCCTTCGAAGACGAGTGCGTCCCTAAAAAACGAAAATATTTGGTGTTGTGTGAGCAATGCACCACCAAATGTTTAAGTTTTAATGCACGCACTCTCGATGTATTGCACTGTGGAGAGTGAGATTACTCATCTCAGTCTCCACAGTGCAATACTTCGAGAGTGCGTGCATGAAAAATAAAACACTCTTAGAACACTTCGTTGTGTCGGACAGGAAGACGCATATATAGCCGGAGGCCTGCCTGATTTAATTACTGTTATGCATTCGCACTGCTAGTCACGATTTAGATACATGTACATAATTAACTCATTACATTACAAATTACATTTAAACAAAAAAAACTGCCTGAGTCCATTTATAAAGTGTACGGTTTTGCAGCAAAATTATGCTGGCCATTTTTTCTGCTGACATAACAACATGATCTCATTTGTAAAGGTGACACTGTGATAGGAGGAAGGAGCAAAAATGATTTGCAGTGCAAGAGAGGGCATAGATTGCCCTGGACAGAAATAAATTGCACCACGATTTATAGCAAGCCCAGAATTCCAACACAAAAAAATGAAATTTTTAGTGAGGAAGGCATTTACATTGGCAGACTTGCGTTTGGGTTCGATAAGGTTCGGAGATTGTTACTGTTGTTAACCAACCCTTACCGTACCCAACGTCACCTCTCCGTCATTTCAGGCCGAATCAGAATCCTGCTTCTAATCTCCCCTCTAGTGTCCACACCGTCATCCGCTCCCCCCTTGCACTTTACATACTTCTCATATAATGACTGCACAGGACACATTGTTTATGGGTAAAGAACTGCTGCAGGTTTATTTTCATACAACAAAAGTATGCTTTTCTGTGGGTTATCTTACGGACGATCCAGAGCAGGCAGCCCCTCGCTGCCCCGTCCGCCCTATAAGCAAGCCTGCACTGTGGGTCGATGCCCGGACAGTGCAGCCCCTTTGTAGATCTCCTTCTGGATCACGTGTTTATGCATTATACTCCCACCCCTTTCAGGGCGAAGCGTGGTCTGGCACACCCCCGGTTAGCCAGGCCCCCCAACCGCCCGAAAGACTAATGGGGCGCCGTCGCGGTTTCCCTGGAACCTCCCTGCGGCTCCAGGTCCTTGGCTCAGACACCCTTACTGTGCCAGTCAGAGGTACCCTTACTGTACCAGACTGCCTCCAGATCGCCCTGTAACTCTGCCTGCAACACAAAAGAAACATTAAAAACATACAAGCTGTATGCCGCCTGCCACGCTGCTGGGTACGCTGATAGGGTGGGTGCAGCGCGGCAGGCAGGGACGGTTCGACCGACAAAGAGGTTGCTTTCGGGACTGCCGAGGCCTAAATACCCACCACGCCTCCACAGGCATGCCCTCCCCCGGACGCCCGTCACCGGTGCCTGCGGCCGGGTGAGGGGCCGGAGAGCTGCCCGAGCCTATCCCTCTCCGGGGACTGATGGAGTGGGGGGGACTCCAACTAGTGGGCACTAAAAGGGCTGCCCTGCTGATGTCCCCCTGTGGGGGACGCGGGCAGCGGCATTCCCACCACAGACCATCTGCATTTGCAACCACTGTCGTGCCACAGTTCATTGCCACCTACTTTTACTTAGAAGTGTGGCTGGCGTGTGTTTATCGACTTGAGTGTCTTGTGTGGGTCGTCCTCATCAGTCCACACCTTAAATGAACTCCTCTGTATTGAATTGTTACTACGGTGATTCAGTCTGCCGCGCCACAATAGCATTGTGTGGTCTTGCTCTGCTGAGTCCGCCCGCCAAGAGGAAGGGAGAGACAGCGAGGCAGGCCTATCAGCCCAGCCCGGCCCATCCAAGCATCGGCAGAAATGGCCAATCACTGCATGGCTTTACAATAAGCCTTTGCAGTGATTGGTCATTGCTCGGTTGGGCAGACCCTCTCACCCCACGGTGCTTTTGTGTAGAATGGCCTACACTAGACCTGGCAACGGTGCCTCTCAGCCAATCCAGACGCTTCTCTTGTGCTGAGAACAGTGCCAGGGTTGGCGTGAACAGGCAAGCTCACCGCTCATTAAGTGATGGGGGGGTCTGCAGTTTTGAACACCCCTCACTCTCCAATGAGCAGTACAGAAAAGCCTATAGTGCACATGTCGGTTTGGCTGGGTAAAGGCAACCCGCCAAACCGACATGCGCACTTTGCTGACTAAATGCAGTGTACTCGCTCGTCCTTGCCAGTCTGTCATGTCAAGTGAAGGAAGGTATCCATTTAAGCCTGCCCCACCCCCTTGCCACTGCACCGAAGGCTGACTGACTCGTGAGATGATTTTAATAAAGTAAACAGTTTCTTCTTTCTTCTTTTACTGCACGTTATACTAATACTGCTACGGAGGTCGGGGCAAATATAAGTGGGGCAACTCCCCGCTGCCCTAAGGCAGAAACCGCCCCTGCGTGTATATAAGGCAATGGAGCAACGATTCATTGCCTTCTCAATTTCTCTGTTAGCATGTTTAACTGGACCACACCACCACTGCTGCCCTCTACTTGCTTTCTTGACCTTTTCTGAAGGGAAGTCCAACAGATACCTTGTTGCTAGATTTAGGTGATTCAAGGTGAAACTCCTGCTGAGTTTATATGCCATTTACCTTTAATGCAGCTTCATGGAAGTGGAAGTGTTACTAGTGCAGTAAATTATATTCAGCAGGGGATCATTTAATGGTGGGTGAAAATGGACAACCAGAAAAAAAGTGGCAGGTGTCCTTTCTGCCCACATTGCGTGTCCCGCCTCATTTATAGTGCGGGGTAAGGTTCCAGTGGCCGATTTACTGTCTGGGGTCTGTCTTCAGAAAAAAAGTGGGAACTGGGGTGTTAACACACCGTGATGCAGAAGACCAGCTGTAACTAGTTTTTGTTCTCCAGAAGGGGCTTCCAACCTGGAGTCAGGAGCATCTTCAGGAGAAAAAAATGGCAGCAGCCATGCAGCAAACTCTAGATGTGTTGGGCCAACTTAAGCTGGATTGATCTGCATGGTGCCCCTGCCACCCAGCTGTATGGTGGCCAGCCCAGTGATCTTTAAATGAGGGTTTTTACTCTTTTGTGTTTACTTGTGGGCCATCGGGTGGAGGTTAGTTCGCTCCCTTACTTTTGGTTTACAGGGTGTACAACTTGTAGTTTGTTCCCATTGCAGGCGTGGCTGTTAACATCATCTCTGGGCACATCACTGGTTCGTACTGAAAGGCGACTTCAGAAAAAGTTTGCAATGTGGCAGATGTAATTCAGCTTTTAATGTTGGTAATAGCTCGGTGGGCTAATGAGACTGCTGCTGAGATCTATGTGCTGTACAGGTTTCAAGTTCCAATCCTAATGCGATAAATCAGTGGGTTATTGTGTTAGATGTGTACATCTATGTGTAATCTGCAAGTCTGAGGTTTCAGTCAGAGTAAGATGGTTCAGCAGGTTAATGTTCGTGCTGCAAACATCCATGTGTGGATGTCAGCCCATGTATGACAATGGCAGAAGTATAGCTTAGTGGGTTAATGTACTGGCTGCAATTGCCTGAATGTCTGGCCTGCAAGCCACAGATAACAATCCAAGCAAGATAGGTAATCAACCTACAAGGCGCACGTGCTGTACTCATGACATCAAAAGCTAATGCTAGAGGCAGCTGCTGTGTGAAGGATTCTGACACATCTATTTCCAGTACTCTCTCTGGTCAAGGTACTTACTAACTTGCACAAGACCCCCTTCTTACAGCGGTGTTGCATTTCTGTTGCATGACTTTGGTTATACTTAAATCACTTGCACCGTTTACAACAATCTTGCATTTGCACACTTGTTGCTGGTGCCCTTGCTCCCACTTGGTGGTTCTCACTTAGGTTTTCCGGTTGTGCCCAAGGCATGTGGTAAATGGCAAACATGCAGCATATTGTGTCACAAGATATGGGTTGCTTGAGAAGGGCTGGCTCTTCCTTCTAGAGGGTGCTGCATATTTAACTATTCCATCATGGCAGATAGCCTTTTTCGTAGTGCATATTCAGACCAATACATCATGGCCGTTCCTCATGTTCCTTCGTGTAAAAGGATTTCAGTAGCAGGCATATATTAGCTATGTTGGCCTTGTGCTTTATTGCATCATATCTCGTTCGACCTACTCGTTTGAGCTGTTAGGTTCTACTCTTCATGTTTACTACCATCAGACCCCGTCCTTCGTGTTCCAGTTTGCGTTTTTGTTCCTTAATTATTATCATGTTTTTGGGTTCTTGGTCTGTAATTTCCAATCATAGCAACCACAGTTATGCATCCTCCTGTTCTACCAGTCAAGACCAGCTTTTTCTAGCTGAAGGACTTATAAGCAAGCTAGTCCTTACGCAAGAAAGCCAGATTTTTCATGCATTTTATTTATTTTGTTCCTTCTGATTAAGTTCACATCTATTATTCTAGGGGGCGCCCGTCTGTAACCAGTGCCACCATCGGGACTGATACTCAGCATCTAAATAGGGTGCCCTTATTTCAGGAGTGTCAGTGTTTAACCTCTACATTTACCACATGACAGGCTGCAGCGTCAAAGAGTTAGGGTCCTTGTAGTCTAGCGAATCAGCTCTAAAGCTTGGTGCCAACTATTCTCAGAAGGACAGTGCTACTCCAAGACAAATTCTTGGTGAACACCCTCAGTGCAGTGATGTATAGTACACTCTTCATGCAGCTGGCCACATAGGCTGTATCTGGTGGGCTTTGAGAGACTAGAATATTTAACAAGTTATGTATATTCAAAAGGGGAAGGATCAGTGCTAAGTTGCTCTGGTAGTTGCAGTGGTGGACATCAGGTCTCAACTTTAGGATTGAGAACTTATTTTCCATCATCAGACTTTGATCCAGAACAAGGAGAAAAGGCATACAAAGTAGAAACAAGGAGTAAGACAAAGACAGGAAAACAATGACAAAGGGAGAAAGCATGGATGAAAAAGAACCTGAAACAGTGTGATAAACAGATCTGAAGTGAAAGTTAGTAGGAGAGAGATGTATAAAGTGGAAACAAGTCTAGTCAGCCTTGTTATTCAGCAACCATGTCATTCGGCAGTGCCTGCAGTGCACCCAATGAAAAACCTTTGCCCCCCCAGCACTTATATATATTTATTTTGCAAATTAAGAGCTGGGCCGGGAGATCTTCAGGGAGATTTGTTGTGCAAATCAGGAGGTTGTTGAATATTTCTCAATAGCAAAACACACTTTGGTTGACCTAGCGGTTTGTCTCCTGCCAGGGATTGCTAAACTCTACAAGCTTGTCCAAATTATAAAACAATATAGGTTGATATGATGAGTTACTAGCAGTGAGGGTGAATCAAGAAAGTAGTGTGTAGGCTTTACAGTGTGCATTTTTTAGTTTTTCAGATGATGTAAGTTTGAATTCAGCTATAATAATGTGAGATTTTGAATGTCCAGAAACAAATATTTAGCTCTAAAGAGGAACCTAAACAACCTCCGCTACCACTATTCTCATACTCTTATAAAGGACCCTATTAGCCAAATTTGCATGCTATCTTATCAGCCTTGCTAGTAAAACAGTCTTCAAGTAAAAAAATAACAATTCCTCGTTAAAGTAAGTCATATTACACAACATGGTCTGCTCCTCTTGGTACCACAAAATATTGGCTTTGTGGCTAAGAAAATGTAATAGATGTCACAGTTGAATATGTACAATTGTGGGTAGGGTGACTCAAGTATCAATTATATTTCCTTAGAATATGGAAATTTGAAAATTTGAAAAAACATTTATAGGTTTAATAGGTAGGCACGCGTGTTGCTGATGGGGCAATTAGTTTTGGTGCAAGGACACTGGAAGCAGGACTTGCGATGTGGGGATCAAGGGCTGTTTTGTTTATTTATTTCAATGGGTGGTGGTCATGAAAAAAGTAGTTATACAATTTTGAACATGTTGAGCTCAGACTTTTCTGGAGGTCATGCATGTTGGGAAGGTAGTGTGAGGGGTGAAATCATACTAGAGGGTGCTGCTAGAAATGATATATGCCCCATTTGTGGATGAAAGGATAAGTGTGAGCAATGGAGTGAGCTGATCGATGGCCAAGTGATGTTATGAAACTCTTGGAGGTGGATCCTATGGGGAAGGATGGGGAATTCCGTGGGACTGTAAGGGTGTAACCATGTGCCTTACTAGGTTATTCTGGGGCTATCCTATGCAGGTTAATAAATTAGGTGGACCTTGATCCTAATCTATCACACTAAAGTGAGCCCTAACAGTTATGGAGGAAGATCTCCTAGGGTACATTACAGCTTACTTTAGAAAGTTCTGGATCCTTCACTAAGTGGGCAATTTAATCACCATCCATTTAAGAATCTTCTAAAATTGCCTTACTCACATCAACCATATTGGTATCTTCTTCCCTGTGGAAATGCTTGACTGATATTTGTTGTAATCTCAGGACAATAACTCAGCTCAGGCAAAAACAGCTGCCAGAGTTGCAGTATAGCTGTAGTGTAAGTAGGATCAACATATGCTACACCAGGTATGAAATTGGTAGAGTTGTTGTAGTTTGTGTTTCTTTTCTGATACTCTTTCCTGTGAACTTTGATAAAAGTGAATTGAAAAGCAACTGTAAATTGATAATTGTAGGCCTGGTCAGTAATCAATTCACATTATTAATTGGCATTCCATGATTACATTTTTCTCCTCCTGCCACAATTGGCATAACGTTTTCTTAACATCATTCAAATTTGCACCGAGTTCTGTTATAGATATCAACTCACGTACTTCGGCAACACATAGATAGCCACACCCAGCACTGTTGTGTTTGGGACATACGTCTGCATTACAATATTATTCTACTGAAAGCACAGTACAGGAACCTGGGCATGATGTTGTCCAGTGGCATTGCAAATGCATTCAGTGCTTTTGAGTGATTATGTTTTCAAAAGACCTAGATATTTTGGCACATCACGCCGCAGCCCTCGCAGGGTGGTGCCAGCGTCAGGTGCGGTGGGAAAAATACCCAGATAATGCCACAACATTATAAGTTTGGTTAAAGAACCTGTTCTGCTCAGAAGGAATTGAGGACAAGACACTACAGAGGTAATATTATACAGGGCCATGGTTTAATGCTGCCATGAACGTCCAAGAACACACTACACAAACCCAAATCCATAGCAGTAGTCAGGGGACAAAGATGAAGCTATTGTGCTTCCAGTTCACCTACCATACATGTATTCTTCGAGGTTCTTCAACTAATACCAGAGTGGTTTAAGAACCCTGCCCTTTATTACAATAAAAGAGAAGCTGTCACATTAGACTGTTAAAAAGCAAGAACTTAGTTCCAGAAATTGGCCTGGTGAGTGTAGTGTTTGACTTTCAGAGAAAATCCTGCAGGTGAAATGTTTGGAATGTGCTTTTAGGGCATGGCTGTCAAACCATGGGCCTTGGGACGGTTCCAAGACTCTGAGGAATATAAGATGGCCACCTGCCAAGGAGAGTAAATACTCGCTCACTGGTGAGAGCGCACAAACTGTCCCTCTCTATTCTTCCGCTGACGCCCATCACACTTAACCCTGGACTGCATTACCAGGCGCCACTGGCAAAGATACATTAGTGGCATTTTTATGAAAGAAACTCTCCTGTTTAACCTCAATTCAAGGGACATCAATTTGTAGTTTAGAAAATGCAGTGTCGCTCCTTGTGTGCTTCATAAGGGCTACATATAATATTTTATTACAACCTTTATTTTTCAGTTTTGTAAAACACAGCAAAACAGCAGTTAGTGCAGTGCATGATGTAAAACATCCCAAATTTAATTGAAAATGGCATATCAACAACCAACCATCGTTTCCTCGATTCTTCAGTGTCGAACCAGTTGGCAGCATATCTCCACATGCATGCACACCACGATCATCCTCCCCTGCATTCATACCTCCTTCCCCACCGTCATCCGAGCTAGCACTGTATGTTGAGGCTGTGTCGGCTTCAGGGTCCAGGAGTGTGCACTTAGTTCTCTCCACATTGAGATGTCCTCAACTACCTTGGTATCCCGCCTACTAAGCTTCATGTGGGTCTCCTCCGCCAGGGACCATTCCTGCACACCCCTATCTCAATGTTCAGTCGCGGGTGCCCTTTATCCCATCCAAGTAATGGAAACTCTACACCTGTCCAACACTTGTACAGATTGCAAAAATGTGTATGGCATCTTCCTATCCTTGGTCGTTTAATGTTGTCCAGTAGACAGCATTGGGGTGTATGTTCAATGTTAAGGTGCGTAGTCCAGTCCTCCAGTGCAGGAATACAAGGCAGCGATTTGTTCTGCATTGCATTATTCCGGATTTATCAACCCACTCAGCCTCGCAAGGTGGCTTTGAGAGGCTTGATAAATCGCATCTTAAGGGTTTCCTCACGTTTGCACGCCGTTGCGTGTTGCAATGCGATGCAGCCCCATGTGAAATATGGCAGATTGTTTTTGGGGACTGTTGTTGAAAAAAGAGCTGATCTCTTGAGCCTGCATTTTATTCTTTTGCAGTGACCTCATTACGGGTATTTGAAAATGTACTATTACTGACGGGTATCACTACTGCTGCGTACTTTCTTAAGACTTCATAGGTAAATTGGTGCCGCATTTCAGAATGAGATAAGCAAGTAAAGGTACGTGTCTAAGGGAAAGAGGATCTATTTGGGAGGAACAATGTCTCTTAATCAAATAGTCAGTACTAAGGGTCTCAGGAATACCTTTTATATTAATAACTAGCAGCCCGTCCCGACTTTGTCCGGGAGCAATCATGCTTCAGGACCCCCGCCTGCCCCGACGTTGTCCGTGGGTCCCCCGGATCCTTCCTTTATATATTGCAGTATTATACCTCTGTTTCCTTTGTACGCTTTTGTAACCTGCACACGTCACATTTTGCTCATGTAATGCACCGTTTGCTAGCTGTTGTATTTTGTTGGCTCACGATTCTCACTTTTGTAATGCACGGTTTGCTACCTCTTTTGCTTCATTTAATGCTCACTGCTCCTCCCCGCCTGTATTTCACTTACGCTCACCGCTCCTCCCCGCCACTTTTTCCTCATGTAATGCACCGTTTGTTACCTCTTGTATGTTGTTGGCTCACGATTCTAACTTTTGTACGATTCTCACTTTTGTAATGCACTCACTTTTGTAATGTCCGTGGGTCCCCCAGAGCCTTCCTTCATATATTGCAGTATTATACCTCTATGTTTCGTTTGTACGCTTTTGTAACCTGCACGTGTCACTTTTTCCTTATGCAATGCACCGTTTGCTAGCTCTTGTATTTTGTTGGCTCACGATTCTCACTTTTGTAATGCACGGTTTGCTACCTCTTTCGCTTCATTTAATGCTGACCGCTCCTCCCCGCCTGTATTTCACTTACGCTCACTGCTCATTCCCACCTGTATTTCACCTACGCTGACCGCTCCTCCCCGCCTGTATTTCACCTACGCTTACCACTCCTCCCCGCCTGTATTTCACCTACGCTCACCGCTCCTCCCGCCTGTATTTCACCTACGCTGACCGCTCCTCCCCGCCTGTATTTCACCTACGCTGACCGCTCCTCCCCGCCTGTATTTCACCTACGCTCACCGTTCCTCCCCGCCTGTATTTCACCTACGCTGACCGCTCCTCCCCGCCTGTATTTCACCTACGCTCACCGCTCCTCCCCGCCTGTAGCTTTTGTATTTCACCTACCTCATCCGCCGCTCACCGCTCCTCCCCGCCTGTCCGCCGCTCCTCGCCGCTCCTCACCGCCTGTCCGCCGCTCCTCCCCGCCTATCTGCCGCTCCTCTCCGGGCTGATGTCCGCTGCTCCTCCCTGGCTCCTGATGTCAGCACGCACGTCGCGGCCGGCCAGCGCTACTTCCAAGGGACTACTTTTTTTTTTTAGGTAAATATTTTAAATAACGTATATTTTTTTATTTTATATAGCCTATGTCCATCTACAGATCCTGCCAATTCCAAAGATGTATCGGGTGTTTGGATTGGCGCTGTGGTTCCCGAGTTTACCTGCCTCAAAAGTTCAAAGTTCTTCCTTTATTATAATAGTAGTATAGATTCAATTTGCTCTCTAATATACATTTTCTTAAATTCTAGTTCTAAAAAAATATTGAGACTACACAGGTATTGTCCGTGTTATTGTTGTGTCTTCAGGGTTGAAAAAGTGACAGCATATTCTTATTAAACATTTATATAAAAAGCTATATCGTAGCAGAACAAGCAATGATCTACTAAGTGCAGTCAATATATTCTACATATTCCATACATTATATAACTTTCCAGAATATTAATTTAGAGTCTGGTAGTATTCAGGTTGGGTTATGAGTAGCCTTAAGTAGTCAACAAAAATGACCTTCACAGTGACTTATCAATACATGTTTTTGGTTAATCATATATATGTGCACCTTGTGAACCTTCTAGTGTATGGCATGAATGAATGGGTGAATAGAAGTTTACACAGCGTGTGATGATTCCCCAGAAATGACGTCCTGCAAATGAATAACTGAGCAGACCTCCATGGACATGGACATGTTGCGGTAGATGGTATTACTGAACATCTGGGAGGCCAAATCAAGAATTTATGGAATTTTAGAGTATCTTCTTAACACATATGTCTTATAATGTGATTACATTTGGTTTACTATGTTTTTCTTAACAAAATTAATACATTGCCGTCAGTATTGTCCTTAACTAAGTTTCTTTCAAATCCTTTCAAGTGATATTCTCACTAATCCCAGTCGTTAATTCTTCCGCCTTTCGGTTGTCTTAATTTCTTTCTTATTCAGACAGAAATTTCCCTTAATGGGGAATCTGTTGTGAATAACAATTCTATCATTATTAAAAGTTTGTATTAAACACAAAGTATCCCAGTAAAATAAAACTTAACCCCATGCAAATTAAACCCGCTGTAGTTAGAAATAAAAACCCAGCACCAGTTAAGAACAAGAAAGAGCTTTTAGAATTTCTATGCAATACTTACAAATGGTAGTGATTTTTGGTATATGAAACATGGCGTCGGTGTGTATGCGCACGCGCGTGCTGTGGTGTGATGGGCATCATAGTAGTTAAAGATGATGCCTATTTGCTAAAGAAGCCCCAGTGTGGACTTGCAGCAGCGAGCAGTGTGGGTGTAAAGCTGCTCTGACATTCTGTCTGGACCACGTGTGAGGCACATGTGTCTTCCAGGACACTGCACCTCATTGTTCACAGCTTTACAAGCTGTACACTGTGGGAGACGAGGAGCAGCTTTTGACACCGAGCCCTTTGATGAGCTGCTGTTTCTTGAGGTGTGGGACCGAGTCTTGGTCATTTATTAGATAGCGCTTCATACCACACTTAGGCCAAGTGCAGTAAATAGCAGGGTCTTGCAGTTTAACCGCAGAACCACGAACAGCTGAGCGTTGGCCTTCTCGGGATTTGAACTTGTAACGTTTGTTGCCTGCTGACCACAGCAGACGTCACGTGAACGGCGAGCGTTTGGCTCACTGAGCCTTCTTGTCGGTGTATCAAGTAGGCACTTTAGCTGTCCATCAGTCATCGTTAGGCACCAGGCTAGACAGAGTGTTAGTCATTGCTTGACAGCTTGATGTAGGCGGGCCAGTTCTTCCCATAAAACATGCAGAGTCAACGAGCGACTGCGAGAAAGACAACTGTCCCGCTTTTACTTCAGCAACACCTCGCATTTTTGAACACTTGTGAATACTTTCAAAGCATTTTTAAGCCTTCACCGACCTTCTGTACTTAACTTTTTTGAAAAGGAAGTCCAAAAATTCAGTTTCTAGAATTTTAAAAGCTAGTTCGCTATTTTTGAAGGGAAACCTTCCTACATCCGAGGACGTTTGTGGTAGAGCCTTAGACCGGAGGTTGTTCATAATCCACCCAATAACCTACACAACATTGTTTTAATTGATCACCTCTTTATTAATAAGCATTGTAAAAAACAACAGGTCACGCTTTTAACAGGTGCTTGCCGGTCCCTTGGCTTTTCCAATGCTTCTTTCCATTCACATTGCAAAAAAAGAAAAAAAAAATCTAAAATGACTGCAGCTGCATCATGATGGATGCACGCGCACGTGTCATGTTGCAGTGGCGACCATTTTGTAGTGATATTTTTGGTAGGGTAAAGTGAGCTTTAACACAGCCAAGCAGGCATCCAGGTTTTGATGGGCTGTAGACAGATTAGGAGGCTTTGGATGCTGCTGGCCAAAATCTCTTAGAGGTTTGCCAATGGCAGAAAGGAGATGTCTTTCTCGGACCTCGTGAATCCTAAGAGTTACACATAGAGATATGTGAGAGTGTTAAGTGAGAGGATACCGCATGCAATTCTAAGAGGGCATCTGGATGAGTCACTTTGTAAATGTAAATGTAAATTGATACTTGTATAGCGCACTACTCACCCGCAAAGGTCTCAAGGCGCTTGTACGAATACCGCTGTGGAACCCATCCTGGCTTTCCCTGTGAGGCGTCCACTCCTGGGCAACCCCAAGGTGGAGGCCAGGCATCCTTAGCGTTGTGGGGGCCGTTGTGGAGATTAAGCAAGCTATTGCCCAGAGTTGCAGAGTGGGACTACATGATTGGAATAGGCACCGAGGTGAGAATTATCGGGTCTGTGGAATTTTTTGAGCCCAAGACTCGCTGAGGCAGGGAATTGAACCCTGGTCCCGGGCTAGACCTCTGCATCAGGGTCTGCCGCTCTAATCATTGAGCCACACTTCTCCACTTTGTAAAAATTAATTAAAGGAAACAGGTAATAAACTCCAGCACTGCATTATATAGTGCTTACTACCCAATGAAGCGTTGAAGCACATAGAAGCTCCCCCATTAGGAGAAGAGCTTCACCTGTAGGGCTTGATAATCTAAGGTGTCAAATGCTGTGGACAGGTCTGGGAATACAAGAGCCAGGAATCTTTTTAGGGCATTATTGACTTTTTGCTTTTTTAATATTTTGCTCCTACAATGATGATGGAACCAGCACTACAGGACTTGAAGTAGCCGGTGGCGGCCGATGTGTTCTTGGAGATGAATTGTAACTGTGGAAGGTTGGCAATAGAACATTATTTGCAAAGTAGATGTGAATCCAGATGTGGTTTCATATGAAGGGGAATGATCTGTCTTATGTTTAGCATAGAGGGGAAAAATGGCAGTCGGGAAAAAGCAGTTGAGCGTGAGCCTTAGGAGTCATGGTTGATGTTGACTCTATGTAATCTTCAGAGTTCGTCACTTAGAGGAAGTTGATGGTGTTTGTGAAGGATTCAATGGTCAGGAGAGGGAGGTAATATGAAAACGTGGAGCAATCACAGGAAAGAAATATTTGACTGTGTCTATCGGATAGAAAGTGTCCATTCACATTTTAAGAAGTGAATATTGATACTTTTTGGAGAATGAGCTTTTAGTTTGATAATTCAGATGCACAAGTTTCTTCATGGTGTGCTGATCTAAGGCACGTTCGGTGTCTGTGAAGTGCTAAAGCCGGTTGGAATGTCATCATTCACATCTGTGGATCTAGAACTAAACAATCTGCCTGCTCCATATAATATTACATTCTCACAAGGCGGTGTCCAGGTACAATGGCAGCCTGTACTGTCATGTAGATAGGAAACAAACTTCATCAGCTGGGTGGTGTTTGGAGCAAATCCTAAGGGATTAAGTCAACTTTTCTACAGGAAAAATGTCCATACTTCTGGACTTTTACCCTGTTTTTAGTTCAACATTAGACAAGACCTTTTTTCTTTAACTAAAGTTTTATGTACAATATGCTTACTGCGGCTTTCAGCTAGCTGTCTTCTCCTAGTACAGTACTTTTGTTGTGGCATTCAATTTGTTTCTTATGCCTACTACAGCATACAGCCAGGGGAAGTGGGTTGGCCCAATTAAACCATTAATTGACCTCACTGGGATTGACAGCATTCTCCCCTTTCACATTGATCACATCCTAGAATGACCAAGCATCCTGGATTTGCCAGGGCATGTCAGTGCATTAAACTCGTCCCAGTTTCCAGAGAGAGCTGAATAACAGAGAGGGAAGCAGGTGTTCATGTGTTCCATTGCAAAGTAACTTAGTTGCCTTTGTGTGTAAATGTTGCATTGTGTTTGTGTGGTGTATTTTCTGTGTTGATGACTGCCATCAAATGAGTGATCCTGTGCACCAGAGTCAATGCAGATGATGCTCCTGCTTCTGTTTTTGTGGAATGTTACAGATGTTCTATTTCAAAATGTTATCACCCTAGCACATCTACACGCAAAGTAATTCCCTGCATTGCCAGGGACTTATGTGGGAATGTGTATTAAGGGCAAGTCTTCTTAGCGATGGGTTCAAGATTTTCCTGGTGAGACGACAGTGCAGTTGACCACCAGCTGGAGCCATAGCCTCCAGGTTTGAACAGGAAGGCAGACATTAATTAGAAAAATTGAATGACACTGGAAGGGAAAAAACAGCAAGTAAGTAAAAACCTTGCAACTGGCTCGAGCCAATAAACAAGACAAGAGGCTAAAGAGGAAGGGTACAGGAACACGTAGAGAAAGGTTCTAGACAGGCTAAGTGAGCAAGCAATACACAAACAAGCACAATTGCTACCGTTCGTATCCCAGTTCAGTATTACTGTATACTGGCATTCATGAAGTGAACCAAGAAGAAAAAACAGGTAGTATTTCCCTCTATGAGGCATTGGGAATGCTTCCTTAACTCAGAAGGAAAACTTATCACTAACAACCCATGGCAAGGTAATTGAGCGGAATATCCCTTTGGTAGAGGAGTTATCACTAACAACCCATGACAAGGTAATTGAGCTGAATATCCCTCTGGTAGAGGAGTTATCAAATTACCAAAAATAGTTAGCAGCGCTCGATGGCCTCTTATGATAGTGAAACCTTTTCCGCATTGAAAAACATGAAATAGTTTGCAGTTCCATACTACAGCCTGGCTCTCCTTCTCCAGCTGAGAATAGGCATGTTCGGTCAGACAAGCTTCGACTTGTATAGGCCACAATGTGTCTCTGAGCATTCGGATGACTATTATGTTGAGCATTGATTGCCCCCAGCCCCACCAGGCTTGCATCTACTTTGATCTCAGTTTGTAGTTTGGGGTCAAAGTAGGCCATCTCGGTTGCATTCTCAATTGCATGTTTTATTCTTTTGAAACTTTGATCACATTCAGCAGACCATTTGAATGGGACATTTTGTTTTGTCAATTCTCTCAGTGGAGCACTACAGTAGCAAAATCACAAATGTATCTTGAGCAATAACTGGCCATGCCTAGGAAAATTCACAGCATTGTGACATTTTGTGGGGGGCCCAAACCTGGAAGTGCTTTCGCTTTATCAGGGCCAGGAGTTATTCCCCCATCAGAAAATATGTGTCATAAGAATTTAAGTTTGGTCTTGTGAAATTCACACTTTGCTGCATTCAAAGTGAGAACTGCATCAGCAAGTAACCGGCACACTTGTGTAAGAGCCTTGTCATGCTCCTTTTCCGTTGCTCCTAATACCAGTATATTATCACTGTAGTTAAAAGGATTAGTGACAGGTTGTATAATTTGACGTATCATTCCTGAAATATTTCTGCAGCTGACAACACTCCAAAACTCAACCTTTTGTATCTGAACAAACTAACACGAGTCGAAAAAGTAGTGATGTACCTGTAATTCTCTTCCAACTCGAGTTGATGGTATCCCTTGTTCAGGTCAAGACAGGAGAAAACTTTGGCACTGCTCAGGTGCATGATCATGTCTGCTATGTGTGGACCAGGACGTCTTTCTGTCTTGATAGTTTTGTTTGCCTGGTGCATATCAATACAGATGCACACTGCATATTCACTGTCCTTTTTGGGCACAACCACTATGGGCTACACCCATGGTGTAGGACCAGTGTCGCTCTCAATGATGTAATGTTTTAACAGCATTTCTAGTTCTTTCTCAACAGCTGCTTGCAAGTTTAAAAAAACTGCAAAAACAACAAGTGATGGACCGAATGTGGATCAATGTCACACATTCCCCCAGTCAAAAGATCTGGGCCCAAATCCATCGTTTTTTTGCACTCCACACCACCCTGGGTTAGACAATGGCGATATGCAAATCAGCTCTGACCCTGTTGCCCCATGGGAACAGTCCAGTCCGAACTACAAAAGCCATGTCCTTCCCAGAACGGAATCAAGCATCCGAGGACCGGACCGGTTTCGAGGTAACACCTCTCATCAGCCCGGCTAGCTTGACTCCAAGTGGTGTGGAGTGCCTGGGACCCACGTCTGGGCATCCCCAGCGCACTTAGGGCGGCAATTGCAAAAACAACAAGTGATGGACCGAATGTGGATCAATGTCACACATTCCCCCAGTCAAAAGATCTGGGCCCAAATCCATCGTTTTTTTGCACTCCACACCACCCTGGGTTAGACAATGGCGATATGCCAATCAGCTCTGACCCTGTTGCCCCATGGGAACAGTCCAGTCCGAACTACAAAAGCCATGTCCTTCCCAGAACGGAATCAAGCATCCGAGGACCGGACCGGTTTCGAGGTAACACCTCTCATCAGCCCGGCTAGCTTGACTCCAAGTGGTGTGGAGTGCCTGGGACCCACGTCTGGGCATCCCCAGCGCACTTAGGGCGGCAATTGCAAAAACAACAAGTGATGGACCGAATGTGGATCAATGTCACACATTCCCCCAGTCAAAAGATCTGGGCCCAAATCCATCGTTTTTTTGCACTCCACACCACCCTGGGTTAGACAATGGCGATATGCAAATCAGCTCTGACCCTGTTGCCCCATGGGAACAGTCCAGTCCGAACTACAAAAGCCATGTCCTTCTGGGGATGCCCAGACGTGGGTCCCAGGCACTCCACACCACTGGAGTCAAGCTAGCCGGGCTGATGAGAGGTGTTACCTCGAAACCGGTCCGGTCCTCGGATGCTTGATTCCGTTCTGGGAAGGACATGGCTTTTGTAGTTCGGACTGGACTGTTCCCATGGGGCACAGGGTCAGAGCTGATTTGCATATCGCCATTGTCTAACCCAGGGTGGTGTGGAGTGCAAAAAAACGATGGATTAGGACCCAGATCTTTTGACTGGGTTGAATGTGTGACATTGATCCTCATTCGGTCCATCACCTGTTGTTTTTGCAATCTCGCTATAAGTGTACTGGGGATGCCCAGACGTGGGTCCCAGGCACTCCACACCACTGGAGTCAAGCTAGCCGGGCTGATGAGAGGTGTTACCTCGAAACCGGTCCGGTCCTCGGATGCTTGATTCCGTTCTGGGAAGGACATGGCTTTTGTAGTTCGGACTGGACTGTTCCCATGGGGCACAGGGTCAGAGCTGATTTGCATATCGCCATTGTCTAACCCAGGGTGGTGTGGAGTGCAAAAAAACGATGGATTAGGACCCAGATCTTTTGACTGGGTTGAATGTGTGACATTGATCCTCATTCGGTCCATCACCTGTTGTTTTTGCAATCTCGCTATAAGTGTACTGGGGATGCCCAGACGTGGGTCCCAGGCACTCCACACCACTGGAGTCAAGCTAGCCGGGCTGATGAGAGGTGTTACCTCGAAACCGGTCCGGTCCTCGGATGCTTGATTCCGTTCTGGGAAGGACATGGCTTTTGTAGTTCGGACTGGACTGTTCCCATGGGGCACAGGGTCAGAGCTGATTTGCATATCGCCATTGTCTAACCCAGGGTGGTGTGGAGTGCAAAAAAACGATGGATTAGGACCCAGATCTTTTGACTGGGTTGAATGTGTGACATTGATCCTCATTCGGTCCATCACCTGTTGTTTTTGCAATCTCGCTATAAGTGTACTGGGGATGCCCAGACGTGGGTCCCAGGCACTCCACACCACTGGAGTCAAGCTAGCCGGGCTGATGAGAGGTGTTACCTCGAAACCGGTCCGGTCCTCGGATGCTTGATTCCGTTCTGGGAAGGACATGGCTTTTGTAGTTCGGACTGGACTGTTCCCATGGGGCACAGGGTCAGAGCTGATTTGCATATCGCCATTGTCTAACCCAGGGTGGTGTGGAGTGCAAAAAAACGATGGATTAGGACCCAGATCTTTTGACTGGGTTGAATGTGTGACATTGATCCTCATTCGGTCCATCACCTGTTGTTTTTGCAATCTCGCTATAAGTGTACTGGGGATGCCCAGACGTGGGTCCCAGGCACTCCACACCACTGGAGTCAAGCTAGCCGGGCTGATGAGAGGTGTTACCTCGAAACCGGTCCGGTCCTCGGATGCTTGATTCCGTTCTGGGAAGGACATGGCTTTTGTAGTTCGGACTGGACTGTTCCCATGGGGCACAGGGTCAGAGCTGATTTGCATATCGCCATTGTCTAACCCAGGGTGGTGTGGAGTGCAAAAAAACGATGGATTAGGACCCAGATCTTTTGACTGGGTTGAATGTGTGACATTGATCCTCATTCGGTCCATCACCTGTTGTTTTTGCAAGCTTGCAAGTTTAAAGCGAATCTGCTGTGCCACTGGGCAACAGGGCGGTTGTCCTCATTATTGTGAAGTCACATTTTAATCGTCCTGAGCCTGCCTATCCTGGGAAATAACAACAGGAACTGACTCACAACTTCAGATTGAGTGTGGAGGTTGTAATTGAAAGATATCAGTCCCATGTCAGCAGTGGTAGCAAAACTGAGTAGGCAAGCACTGAACGAAGTTCCTTGAAGAACATGAATTGTCGTTTGCACAAATATGCTTTATGTTTCAATGTCGCTGTGAATGACCCTTGACTCTGTGATAGCTTAGAAGCAGCCCTCATGTATAATGTTGAACTTTTTGATGGGCATGATGTTAATCGATGCATCACTGCCTATAATAAAGGTTATGTGGCAACCATTGACGTTCATTGTGATCTTGGGGTAATGTCCCAAATGAATTTTGTTGTTTCATTTGGTGGTTCGGTTTTGTCATTTGTTCTTCTGTGCAAGGAGCCAAACCTACCTGTGCTTGTCATTCCTTGATCGATGCTATCAGCGCACATCCATCTTCTTCACTGGCGCTCAATAATGTCATAGATGAGGCTTTGTAGGATGAACTTGACATCGCTCGACTTTGTCTGATTTCTACTTATCATAACTGATGTTGCCTTTTGGCTTTGTAGGCATGGCGACAATGCTTCTGGAACCTTCTGATTTCCATTTTCTCTTCTCGGTGTGACGTTGTTGGTTTTTCTTTGCAAACCATTCTAAAGCGGTTCCCTTTAATCCTTTACTGCAACTTTTGCACGTTTGTCCAATGGCTTGACATTTGCTTTCATGTGGAAATGAAACTCCACATTGGAAACACAATCTTGTCTTCTTGGGAGACGTTGACTTGCCTCAACCTTCCTTGTGCTTGTTTTTCATGATCCACGCTGATTCCTCTTTTGCTGTTACAGCTTCTATTTTTTTTTTGTCCTCATTTGCCACATCCTCGTTCCAAGAAATATCCAACCACCATATTGTCCAATAAGGAAGAGACCACAAAGGGATCCCGTCCAAATCCCGGACATAAGTATCAGATTGGCGGGAGGTACTTTCAGGAAGATCTTACTCCATCAAGGCCTATTTCAGCCTGTAAGTCCTGAATTGGTCATTGTCGTGGGCAGCAAACCCCCCATCTGGACCATGGAGTGTAGAGGCATAATCATTGGACCCGGGGGAAAAAAAAAACCCCCGGAAATCCGAATAACTATTCATCTCCACTTGACTAAGAGGTTCCAAAAGGCGAGGCACCGAGAGCTACTGGATCTGGTTGTATCACCCTTGATGTTTCGTAGAGGGATGACAGCCAGTCTACATGGGTTGGTGGTTTGGAGTCTACCCAGTGTTTGCAGATTTGCCGTCTAGCCAAGAGGATTGAGTAGAACAAAAAGGTCCTTGCCAACCCCGTAATAATGTCCTCCAGGCCAAATATAACTAATGACAGGCTGAAGGAGATCGGTGTATTAAGGATTGACTCCAAGGTAGCTTTTATTTCTTTCCAATATGTGGTAATTCAAGGGCAATCCCAAAACATGTGAATATCAGAGGCTGCTGGGAGGAGGCACTTGTTGCAACACTTTCCTGTCTGGAACTTAGAAAGTCTTTGGGGGGAGAGATATGCACGGTGCACGGTAAACAACTGATTGCGTCTTAGCCATGCTGGCTTGACGGCTTTGTATAGGAGGGTAAGAGATCTAACCCATAAGTTCTCACCCTGTGGCCCCATATCACGTTCCCACAACTCCGACTGGAGATTGAATTCCCCATCTGCCTCCTCTGTGATGGACCAGTACCAGAAGGCTACCTCTTTGCCCCCGAATTGTCTTTCTAGCAGATGTTTTTCTAGAAGGCAGTATCTCCCCACTTGGATCTTTTTCCTTGACTGCTCCCGGGACCAGCTAAGCAGTTGTAGGTATTTAAACCGAGTTAGGGCTGGGCCTACCCTCTCAGAGAGTACCTGCCATTCTACCAAAGAACCCCCTAGCATCAACTCTCCCCACCTTAGAAGCCCTGCCTCTAGTAGGGGGAGTGCGAGGCTATCCCTTAAGCAGGGGGAGAGTCCTGGGGAGTCCCAGATTGGGGCAAAATTAGAGAAGTATGCCAACCCAACTCTAGCTTTTATTTGTGTCCAATCTCTCAGTAGCGATTGTAAAATCTTCAGTCTCACCTTTTTAAAAAACCTCTGGTGCCCAAACTTAAACAAAAAACCGTCAAGTGGAAGATTTGCCCCAGTTAACATGGCCTTAAACATTTTCCACTTAGAATTGTCTTCAGGGGTCTTCAACAACATCCTAGAGTGGGACAGCTGAAATGCCCAAGCGTAATATTCTAGGTCTGTTACAGCTTCTATGTTAGTGGCATGTCAATCTGCTCTTTTTTCAGCCCGGGCAGACATTAGTAATTTCTCTAAGCTGGGCTTCTCTCTCAAAATGCGTCTTCTGAGACACAGCCACGGATAACTTAGAGACGTATGGCCCTTTCATCATTGAATTTTATAAACTTGCAGTGCTTGATAAGTACATCAAGTCTTTAAAAAAAAGTCATATACCTTTCATAGTTGACATTTGGCATCGGATTGAACTTGCCTTTCAACGCTTCCTTGATATGATGGTATGACTCTGCAACAGCTTGTGTTATTTTCTTCTGCACTTCTTTCATTCCGTCACCGGCAAGGTTCTTCAAATACGTAATGATTTTCATATAATTTACTCCTTCTAGGGCATCTATGAAATTATCAAATGTATCGATCCATGTGGTTCATCTAGCACCAATATTCAGCTTTTTCGCTGTATTGAATGGTGGTGGTGGTTTCAGAAACACAGCAGCCTCTTACTTCACCCTCTTTTCTACTGCTGTTGAGTGTACAGGTGACAGCAGCTGTCCTTGTGGGCCAGTGTCTTCTGCAAGCACTGGCTGTGTGCTTGTACTTGGGTCGTCTTGCCCAATCGAAGGTTGTAAGGCTTCATCTCCTTTCTTGATGGTATGTGACAGTTTTGTCTGTTGTACTTGTTCGTTACTGCTTTTAGCTTTTTGTATTGTACCTGGTTGTGGCTAACTTTAGTGTTTTGCTTTGTATTGATGATGGCGCTGTGTTATGCTGTGGCACCTTATCTCTTCTTTTGGCCTTACCAGGCTTTTCAAATGCACTCCACTGCAGAGCCTTCAACTTCTTTGAAGGCCATATATGGGGTGGAGGGGGGGCTTCAATTCTACACATGTCCACACTGAGCTGCTTTTCATCGAATAGGGCGCATGTGGCACACACGAGAAGTTTGCTGCAATGTTTCAAACTTCCAGCGAGAGTAGTCTTGTTTCTTCCGGGCAAAAAATCCAGCACTTGATGCCAATTGTAGTGTCCTCCCCAGCCCAGGAGCATGCAAATAAATATGCTGCACATGGAGCTTTGGTTGTACACCTTTATTTCTCAGCATACAATCATGGACGCTGCTCTCTAATTACATCATAATCGTTAATAACTACACCTTAACACCTCCCAGTAAGTTACGTACTTCCTCTGTTGAGTTTGCCCAAAACCGCAAGGGTCCCAGCACACATAGTTTCACAACACTACAGAAATAACTTTAACCTCACAGTTAGACATTCATCTGTGTCGATTTGCCTTTTCACTTTCCCTTAGCATTAAAGATTGTACATTTTGTAATAAATTATTTCTAGTTCACTTAATGCTTTTTCAAATTTGTTGAACTGCAGGAACAGAATTATTAACTAATGCCTTCTGGAAATGTTCGAGAATGGGTAATGTAGTAAACTGATCAAATCCAGTAGCAGGGGGAATTAATTTGTTATCTGTGAACTCTGCAACATGGAGGAATAATTTCCATGTATTATCCGAGGCAGATAAAAATATTGTAAAAACTCGTCTTTTGTTTGGTTTAATCTCTCTATTTGGCCATTGAACTAAGAAAGATGACCAGAAGTCTGTGCTCTTTAAATGCGTAATTTGTTGCACAAAAGCTTCCAGATCTTTGAAATGTACCGCAGATTTCAACAGAATTGTTTTTTTAGCTTGCAGTCCATCAAGTTTAAAGATGTTGGAATAGAATATCACAGCAATTTCAGAAGCAAAACAAGCTTTGGTAATGCAGAAATGTATGCCACTTTGGTAAAAGAGTCTGCTTGCATAAAGCATTATAGTTGGCACCCTTCAGAGGGGCCTAAATCCATGATAAAGTCAGTGCAGATTATTTCCAATGGTCTTGTTGGTATTTCAGGACTTGTGAGTAGTCCCACTTCTTTTTCAAGTTTTACTCTTACTTTGAGAGCAAGTGTCATAAGAGCTGATTTCTTGTAAAACATCTTGATTAAGCTTTGGCCATCAGAATTTTCTTTTTATTAAGTCCTCCCTAATTCTTCTTTGCGCTCAGAAATCATGAAATTGTGACAAAATTGCATAATTTTACTTTTGAAGATCTTTAGTTGGAATCAATAATTTGTCTTAATAAATGATAAATTCATTGGAAATTTTAAACAGTGCTTGCGGAAATAAATGACTAAATGGTAATGTTGGATCTCTTGGATCTTTTGATGTACTTGCTCTAAGAAAGAAGAATTGCAAAAAACACAGTTGATGGACAGAATGTAGAACAATGTCATACATTCACCCCAGTACAAGGATCTGGGCCTAAATCCATCGTTTCTTTGCACTCCACACCACCCTGGGTTAGACACTGGCTATATGCAAATCAGCTCTGACCCTGTGCCTCATGGGAACAGTCCAGTCCGAACTACCAAGCCATGTCTTTCCCAGACCGGAATCAAGCATCCAAGGACCGGTTTCTGGCTATCAGCCTTCATCAGCCTGGATAGCTTGACTCCAGTGGTGTGGAAAGCCTGGGACTCACGTCTGAGTATACCCAGCACACTCGGAGTGAAAATTGCAAAAAACACAGTTGATGGACAGAATGTAGAACAATGTCATACATTCACCCCAGTACAAGGATCTGGGCCTAAATCCATTGTTTTTTTGCACTCCACACCAACCTGGGTTAGACACTGGCTATATGCAAATCAGCTCTGACCCTGTGCCTCATGGGAACAGTCCAGTCCGAACTACCAAGCCATGTCTTTCCCAGACCGGAATCAAGCATCCAAGGACCGGTTTCTGGCTATCAGCCTTCATCAGCCTGGAAAGCTTGACTCCAGTGGTGTGGAGAGCCTGGGACTCACGTCTCTGAGTATACCCAGCACACTCGGGGTGAAAATTGCAAAAAACACAGTTGATGGACAGAATGTAGAACAATGTCATACATTCACCCCAGTACAAGGATCTGGGCCTAAATCCATCGTTTTTTTGCACTCCACACCACCCTGGGTTAGACACTGGCTATATGCAAATCAGCTCTGACCCTGTGCCTCATGGGAACAGTCCAGTCCGAACTACCAAGCCATGTCTTTCCCAGACCGGAATCAAGCATCCAAGGACCGGTTTCTGGCTATCAGCCTTCATCAGCCTGGATAGCTTGACTCCAGTGGTGTGGAGAGCCTGGGACTCACGTCTGAGTATACCCAGCACACTCGGGGTGAAAATTGCAAAAAACACAGTTGATGGACAGAATGTAGAACAATGTCATACATTCACCCCAGTACAAGGATCTGGGCCTAAATCCATAGTTTGTTTGCACTCCACACCACCCTGGGTTAGACACTGGCTATAAGCAAATCAGCTCTGACCCTGTGCCTCATGGGAACAGTCCAGTCCGAACTACCAAGCCATGTCTTTCCCAGACCGGAATCAAGCATCCAAGGACCGGTTTCTGGCTATCAGCCTTCATCAGCCTGGATAGCTTGACTCCAGTGGTGTGGAGAGCCTGGGACTCACGTCTGAGTATACCCAGCACACTCGGGGTGAAAATTGCAAAAAACACAGTTGATGGACAGAATGTAGAACAATGTCATACATTCACCCCAGTACAAGGATCTGGGCCTAAATCCATCATTTTTGTGCACTCCACACCACCCTGGGTTAGACACTGGCTATATGCAAATCAGCTCTGACCCTGTGCCTCATGGGAACAGTCCAGTCCGAACTACCAAGCCATGTCTTTCCCAGACCGGAATCAAGCATCCAAGGACCGGTTTCTGGCTATCAGCCTTCATCAGCCTGGATAGCTTGACTCCAGTGGTGTGGAGAGCCTGGGACTCACGTCTGAGTATACCCAGCACACTCGGGGTGAAAATTGCAAAAAACACAGTTGATGGACAGAATGTAGAACAATGTCATACATTCACCCCAGTACAAGGATCTGGGCCTAAATCCATCGTTTTTTTTGCACTCCACACCACCCTGGGTTAGACACTGGCTATAAGAAAGAAGAAGTCATGGCAGCCATGAAGGCTTGAGGAGGAAGGATCTTCTCATTAAATTCAGTAAATCTACTTTGAGGAGTTAGACAAGACACTGCTAGCCACTATGTTTTAAGTTCCATAAATATAAATCATTACAAAGTTGTATTGTGGCAAAAGGTACACCTAGCTTGTCGGCTATTCTGGAATTCTGCCTTTTGAAGTACCTGAAGACTTCTTTCAATCTGTTCGAACCGTCACTTTAAACTCAGCCCTAGGTATTAAATGTCGTCATTCTATGAAGGCGTATCAGATACCTGATAATTCTTTCTTGAACACTGAATAGTTGAACTCTGCTGAATTGAACTTTCGGGAATAATAGACTATTGAATGTTTAATTCCATCTTAGCCTTGTTAGATCAGGACTGCTCTGACTCCCTTGTCAGAGGCATCAGGTTCAAGGAGAACATGTTTTAGCTATCAGGTTTATAATGTTAATAAACAATCGGAGCTCAAACAAATTCCTCTTTCAGTTTATTTAAAAAGTCTTACTCTTCCTTAAAAGATGGGTGATGGGTATAACTACTCTAACAAATTCCAGTTACATGTTTAATAATAATTGTCAGACTGAGGAAGCTCTGTGTCTCTTTAATAGATCTCTGAACTGGGCACTCCAGAATTGCTTCTACTTTTCAAGGCTCCATGGCTGTCCTTCATCTGAAAGAACATATCCCAAGTATGTGACAAAAGTCTTCTCGAACACACATTTTTTAGGTGTTTATGCCAGAAACCGGTCCCCGGAAGCTTGTTTCCTTTCCAGTAAAAGAATTGGCTTGGTAGTTTGGTCTGCCCTGTTCCCATGATGCACTGGGCCAGGGACAGACTAATTTGCATGTAGCCAGGTTCTGAGCTGGGATGGTGCAGTGAGCTAAAAAACGGTGATGGATCAAGCCCTGATCTTTGGACTGGGTAGGAGTGGTCTGCTTAATTCAGAAACTCTGTCCATCACCACCCCCTTTTCTGAATCGTTTTGTCCACCATAAGCGTGGAAGGGTATACTCAGATGTGAGTCCCTTGCTCACGGCACCATCAGGATTCAAGCAAGCCGGGCCGAAGACGGCTGTAATGCCAGAAACCGGTCCCCGGAAGCTTGTTTCCTTTCCAGTAAAAGAATTGGCTTGGTAGTTTGGTCTGCCCTGTTCCCATGATGCACTGGGCCAGGGACAGGCTAATTTGCATGTAGCCAGGTTCTGAGCTGGGATGGTGCAGTGAGCTAAAAAACGGTGATGGATCAAGCCCTGATCTTTGGACTGGGTAGGAGTGGTCTGCTTAATTCAGATACTCTGTCCATCACCACCCCCTTTTCTGAATCGAGGTATTACACAATATGGCTGAGATACCCGCCACCCCCTCTCAACACACTCCCCAAGGATGGGAAACCGGAAACCGTTCTTGAACTTTTGGAAGTCGGGAAGGGAGTTACCCTTCCCGGCCGTATTTATTAAAATATGAAACAAAATTAAAACATTAAAATAACAGTTTCATAATATGTACAATTTCATTACCATATTGCGATGTTTGGCTAACCTTAACATATCCTCTAATACAAAGGTTCTCCTAGCCGAACTAACATCCTACAAAACATTTACTTGAAATTTTGAAATTGTACATCCTAACGTTTAAGGGCCAACGGCAAGGTCGTAACCGGTGTCAAGATCCCTAACCCAGACATGTCCCCCTCCCTTGTGAGGGGCGGCACGGAGGCATACCTCCAGTGCAAAATACCAATTTCCCTTGACTTGACGGGGGCCCCAGTAAAACTCGACGCCACTTAAAGGTCGTACGAGGCTCGTGTGAGGTATCTAGAAGTTAGCGTAGACCCCCCCCCACACCCCACACAACTTACCACATCTGCCGTCGCAGACGTCCTGGCCCCGGGAAATTCCCCAGGAGGGGGCTGTAACCCCTCCCACCCATGAAGGGGCCTTGACCGCCTTCCCTTTCCTTTCGGCGACCCATCCTTAGAAGGGACCGCCTCCCCGTTGAGGGGCCAATGGCCACCTCCCCCGAGCGCCCCCATCCGTAATGGGTAACGCCCACTCATAGGGATCTTCCAATTAGTGCTCACCGATCATGACCTTACCGCCACAGGTCCGGATAGTTGACCGGCTATCCGGACCCCCCACCAAACTCCTATCTAAAGGTCATGTTTCAACATCTTTAGCCAAGCTATGAAGTCTCCTATGAGTAACTCATTCCCCACCCGAGACAAATGAACACCGTCCCCCAAATACATACTGTCACCATTAATACACCCATGCGAAATAGAATGCAGTGCATTGGACCGGAACAACCTACTCACTTTGTTATTAATTTTTCTCACCGAGTGATTTAAAGCAGAAACAGAAATAGCCCCCCGCCACACTTTTCGTGGGATCATATGGGACCATGCAATTGTGCACCCTGGAACTCTCCTCGCTAACCAACTTACAGTGGAAAGCATCGCCTCCAGGAGAAGTCGTCTACCAGTGATGACCAAATCATTGCCCCCAAGATGTACTATGACTACAGACGGCGGTGACCTCGCCCGCCCTAGCAAACCCTCAAAAAATGATTGAAACTGGTCAATACAGAGACCGCCCTTTCCGTAGAAGGACACACTGTACCCGTATTCCCCAGCCATGTGCACCATGTCACCTGCTTTGAATACGTCCGCGGCACGCCTCACGTATGAGTGGCCCACGACCCACACCTCCTTTTTCACAGCCGGTGATGTCTGACCGCTGTCCCGGTGTTGGGTCGACTGCATAGTCCGCCCCGCCTCGTAGGCTTGCGTAACTGAAAACCAAACAAAAACAAGAAGCGTGAGTACATCATTACAGCTTCACAACATGTGCAAACGCACATACCTTTTATAACAATTGGAGGACCAACGCCCCACACGTTTAACTTGTTCTACATTCAGACCCCTGGCTGTAGCCTCTGTAGCAGCCCCTATCTGAAAGGAATGGGTCCCAAATTCGCCCGGGTTCAAGCCCGCAGCTGTAATTGACATCGCAAGCACCCGCTGAAACTGAAACCTTGTCAGTGGGGTGGCGTCCGCGTGTCTCAACAAGGCCCCCCCCCATGATGCCACCCTTCGTGTCAAATAATCCTCTAAACACTTCACTGGGCACATGGACGACCCGGGAATCCTGTGTATAATTATGCAGTCGCCCATCCCGCCTTGATCGGTCTTGGACCTTACAAACGAGACAGTCATCGTCTCCCCTCTGATTAGAACGTGCTCTGCGCACAGCCCTCCCGTAACATCCTGTTTGTTCCTTGCCACTAATTCGCTTACCCGCATAGCTCCATGAAATGCCAGCGTAAAAGCAGCTCGGAATAACACTGTCTCAAAGTGAGACGAACATGTTGTAGGGAGTCTGGATAATAACTGGGCCAACCTATCCAAACCTATCGGGCGCCTCTCGTCTACTCTGCGACCCTCAAGGCGTTGCCACCCTCGTAGCGCTTTTTGCACAGTGAATGACGCTGTCGGGTCCTGTATCCCATGAGCCCTAGCAACAAAGGAAATGGCAGCCCGATGCCTCTGGGCCGTGGCCACCGATTTCCCTGCCTGATGTAAAGACATCAGAAAGTTCACTACCCATTCCTCCTGCCCCCAAAGCTCCTCTCTAGCAGTCCCCAGAAAGGCTAAATAGGAAAGGACCGCCCCTTCATATGCCTTCCTCGTCCTGGGTGCTAAACTCTCTCCCACGAGGTAACGAAGTTCGGGGCACCGAGAGACCAGAGAGCTTCGGGAAAGGGTGCTGGCTCCGGGTCCGCTGTGGGAAGAAAACCCCAGAAAGCCTGCATACGAAAACGAGAAAGGGCATCAGCCGCCTGGTTCATTATCCCCGGGACATGTCTTGCTTTGAATAGCACATTCAATTGCATACATAATAATACAATTTCCTTGAGCAGTCTCAAAATCCATTTGCATCGTGCTGCCTGGCTATTGATACACTCAACCACGGTCATATTGTCAGACCAGAATACCACAGAGTGATCTCTGAACCCTTCAGGCCACGTTCTCAGGGCCACCAAAATGGGGAAGAGTTCCAGGAAGGCAATGTTACTTGTCAGTCCACTGTCTCGCCACCATGCCGGCCATTTTTGTGCAGACCATCTAGTACCGAAAATGGCACCAAAACCTATACTCCCTGCCGAATCTGTCCATAGGCCCAATTCCTCAGAGGACACGGCCGGTTTGTTCCAGACGACTCGACCATTGAAATCCGCCAGAAATGCCAACCAAATGCGCATGTCCTGGCGGACCTCGGCCGAGAGCCTTGTGCGATGATGGCCCTCCTTCAGTCCGACCATGGCTTGAGCGATCGAACGGGAAAAGGGGCGGGCCATTGGTATAACTCTTAGGGCAAAATTCAACTGCCCCACTAACTGCTGTAGCTGATGCAGCTTAACCTTAGCTTCACTCATACACATTTGCAGGGATGCCCTGAACTTTAACACTTTATCATCTGGTAAACGGAAACAACCTTCTCCGGAGTCTAACTCGATCCCCAGAAACTCGAGGCAGGTCGAAGGACCCACCGTCTTACCTGGTGCCAATGGCACGCCAAACTGATTCATTAAAACACAAAATGCAGCCAAAGCTTGTCCACATTCCGGATCCCCGGCTGCCCCCAAGAACAAAAAATCATCAAGATAATGCATCACATGTTGAAAACCCGTCTTCTTAGTAAAGACCCATTGTAGGAAACTACTGAATTTCTCGAAATAGGCACAAGAAATAGAGCATCCCATCGGCATACACCTATCCATGTAATACCGTCCCTGAAACGTGAAACCCAGTAGACGCTGATCGTCTGGGTGTACCGGGAGCAACCGGAACGCTGACTCAATATCAGATTTTGCCATCAGCGCACCGGGCCCCAGGCGATTCAAAATGGCCACGGCCTCATCGAAAGATGCGTACCGTACCGAACACATTTCCGGGTCTATCGCTTCGTTTACGGAAAGACCACGTGGGGCTGACAAATTATGTATCAGCCGAAACTCACCCGGGTCCTTCTTGGGGACCACTCCTAAAGGCGAACAAACAAAGTTAGCCACCGGCGGTACACTAAACGGACCGGCGACTCGACCTCGCGTAACCTCCTTCCGGATCTTTTCTTGTACCACGGTCGTATGCTGCAAGACCGATATCTGATTTTTACATCTTTCCACACCCTGAAAGTCCCCTACTGGGATGCGGAAACCATATGAAAACCCGTTCCGCAACACCCCAGCAGAAGCACGATCCGGGTATTCACTGAGCCAGGGAATCATTGCCAAGGTATCAATCGGGGTAGGTAAAGGCGCCCCTCGGACTATGTTAGACCTGTTTGGCACCTCCTCTACCCCCGTTATCACCCGTTTTGGCTCTGCACGTGGACTCAGGATGGGATGATTGCCCACACCCACTACATTCGTGTCTAAATTTGCACGATCCCTGGGGCCTAGTACATTTACCCCTGTTAAAGTTCCAACAAACCCCTTTTTTACCTGTATTACCGGTAGGCCTCGAGTGATTGTCGGTACCCGTACCTGATCGAAAGGGCGTCCCCGCATACTGACGGGAGGATTCACCCACATTACTCCCTACTAATGGCACTTTCAACATACCAGTATCCTTCATTTTGGACCAGGACACAGAATCATAACAATCCCAAGTTAAGTTTTTATCATGTTCTTTTGCTTTTCTGAAAAGATTATCATAGCAAAACCAATGATTACCCTCGTGTGATACCGAGTACCCCATGATCCGTGACTGATAACTCGGCAATTCGGATAGCAATTCGGGCCTCCGTTCTCCCAAGATCGATGTGAAAATCCCCCATGCCTTGCCCCAATTGCCAATGTTTTCATTAACCTTAAAGGCGGCCATCTTTGCGCGCCAAACACTCGGATGCATGAGGTCCTTCTGACTTTTAACATGCTCCATCTCATAATGATCAGTAAGCAACGAGAAGATGTTTACATATTCCCCTGCCCATATCTTTTCTTTAATAGCTAAAGGAACATGCTGACCCAACCTCTCCCTTCGGGAGGGTGCCGACTCTTCCCTCGCAATCGGCAATGGCCGCTTACCTGAACTGGACGCTGTCTCTGCGACTAAAACCGTCCCCTGCGGCTTCTCTACGGCCGCGGCCGGCGTGGGTACCCTCGCTGCTTCTCGAGTTTCCCGCAGTTGCTTCATCAACACCTGCGCGTCGACAGCCGTGGCGCCCTCGCTACCTTTACCCAACCACGCTGCTACTTGTGCTGCCAGCTCGGGCGGCATATCTTCCCCGGACACGGGGGTGACCACCACGGGAATCGGATTCCCTTCCTCCGGCACAGGAGTGGGTGCTTCGAGCGGGACATTGGGACCCGGGATATCTCCCCCAGCTGCTCCCCTCCTGGGCCTCTTGCCTTTTCCTCCCGGGACCGTTCCCTCCAAAGGACGTTTCGGGCCCCCTTCCTCATTTTTATCCATTCGTCTCTTTAAGTCGGTCATCTCTTTCATGAGAACACGCAGCATCTGGTCGGTAGTCATTCGCTTTCCCGCCTTCTTCGGCATTCTCCAGCAGATTATCTAAAAAACAAACAAGAGGATTACAACGCTCAAAATTGGCTCTTCGTTCCGTCTCGAGCTCACGTGCAGCGAGGAGGTGCAGCTTCAGAGCACAGGAACAAGAGGATGCCTTCTGGTCTTGTTTCTCCTTTTATCCGTCTTCAGGGCGGGCGTAAACCCGCCCCTGCCTGCCCCAAGGGCGTGGCCAGCCGCGTTAGTGTCTAGGCCAACCCACTCGAGGGCGGTAAAAAGGCGCGCCCCGGCTACGCCGCTTCGGGCATACCAGCCGAGACTCGCCTCCCGCCCAAGATGGCTTCCCGGGGGGATCGTGGTACTCTGCCATACGTTCGGGGGGACCGATTGGTCGCCCCTTTCCATATTATTCATAATGCCTCAAATGTGTTCTCAAGGTAGTTTTATAGTCATCTTCTGTCTTTATTTGGATTAAATTAAATGCTTCCCTCAAGTCTAATTTGGTAAAAATATTGGCTCCTTGGACTGCTGCCAGAATATCAGTTATCAAACGCAATAGATATCTATGATGGTTTACCTAATTAAAGCCTGTATATTCGATACAGGGTCAGAATTCGGTCCAGTTCTTCTTTGGCACAAAATGTAATGAATCCCTTGCTGGAGATTTAGATTTAACGATTAGACCAGTATTGAGGTTGTCATCAAGATATTCCTTAAGAGCCAGTTTTCTGTGGAGAAAAGGGAAATTACACCCAATGGGAACAAATGCAACAGGAATCATATCACTGCAACAATCAAAGGGTGGCAATTCTGTTCATTAAAATGAGAAAACACATTCAAGAACTCGTGCTAAGCTTCAGGAATCGATGTTAATTTGATCAATAGATGCAGCAGGTCTTTTCTCAATTACTGATACAAAATTCAGATTGAAGGAACAAGGTTTTGGCAGATCTTTTAATGTACGAATTGTGTTTTGCGCGCCAATTAATGCACTGAATTATTGGGTAACGAGAAAGTAGAAATCAAATCAAAAGTTCTAGATTCATAATGGGCTGCAATAATGGATAGACTAATAGTGCAGTGGGTACTTTTAAATTAAACAATATGTGTGTGTGTGTGTATCTATTCACTGTAAAAAAGAAAGGTTAAAGTGGTGTTATAGTTAGATGTTTAAATGAGATCAAAACTAAGGGCCCGATGTAGAGTTTGGCAAAGTAGGTGCTCCGTCACACGTTTTTGCTGAGTATCACTGGGCACAGAAACTGCAAAATAACCGCAGCACCATGGGAGAAAACTCCCATAACAAGGGGGTCATAGTCATTTTAATTTTGAAAAACAATATCCCGATTTGCGATTTTGTTTTTGAAAATAAAAAAAAGTGGGAAGTTTGATACACAGAGCTGTACGTCAAACTTTCAATGCCTTTACAGAGACTGTCATGACGGTGCTTCTAGGAAATGCAAGAGCTGTCTGCTGGCCAAGCACACATCTCTAAATTCGGCAGGCAGAGTACTTTTGCAATGGCAGGAGTACATATACATGCTGTGCCTGCCAAAGTCTAAATCAGGCCTTAACATTTAAAAACAAACCCCACTGCAATTTACTAGTTCTAGTTTAGTGAACTAACTATAACTTGTTTATCTGTCATACACTGCTTATGACCTCACATTGTACATCACTGATGACATGTTAATTGGCATCATTGTTGACATCACTGACAATATCCCCAGTGACGTCATTGATGAAACACTGATGGCCTCTCAGATGACATCATCCATGCTTCTGATTTTCACTAACTCCATAAACCATTACATTGTTTACAAAAAGAAATAGAGTTACTGTGTGTGCACATGCAAGTTCCTAGAATGAAAATAGTGCAAGCCATTGAGGTAATTGTGGTTGTGCATTTTGAAAGTTATATTGTGTTCTGTTTACAAACCATGTAAGTTTTGGGTGAAAGCAGTACTCCATGAAAAATAAAGTAAAGGTTGTGCACACCTGATGTGGATTGCAGCAGCATGTTTCAAAGAAGAGTATGGGTTAAAGCAAAGACTTATGCAAAAAATCACTTAGAAAAGCCAAAGCTTCTGTTGACAATAGATCATCCAAACATGGATGTCTGAGTAAGTGTCCATGTTAAATAGATGTAGTACAGTGGTATGGGCAGATACTATATAACAAGGGTGTTTATGGCCTGTGGATGTTTATTTCCAGACTTTTCTTGAAGATTTTGAGGTATTGCAAATTGTGGAATAATGTAGAATGCAGGAGCTACCCACTTAGAGGTGGTTTAATTGATACTGAGGTTATAAGCATGGCTCTAAGGTAGTATGCCATTGTGCTCCTGTGTAGTGTACTTTGCCACACTACAGAGGGTTCTCCATAGAGCCTGGCAGAAGGTGTATTATCAGTGGTAAAGGTATGCTTTTCAATCTTCTGACTTGAAATTGCAAGTAATGTGAAGTATTTAAGAAGGTGAATCTGTTAAGGTGCTCAGAGTATGAAATTGGTTGGATAAACACCAGTAAAGTGGGGCTTGTATTCAGTATCACTTGATTTGTGTTAGGAAAGTGGGGAGAGATGTAGCTTGTTGAATTACTTCAAGCCCACAAACCTCATAGGACATTGTTACAATGACTGCATGATATCATCTGTGATGTCATCAATGATGTCATTTAAGATAACATTAGTGATGTCATCTATAATGTCATTTAACCTCATGGGCTCTATTGTAATTACGGCCGTATGCTGAGATTTTTAAAAACCCATGTTACATGACGAGCTGGGCTCGTCATGAGCGTGCGAGGAGGCTACACCATGACGAGCCCAGCTCGTCATGAGCGTGGAAGGGGTTAACATCATGAGTGATGGTATATGTGAGGGCATAAGTAGTGCATGGAGTGCAAAGTTATAGTTAGTTCACTAATTTATAACTGTCAAATTTGTGTGATTTAGCATTTTTTAAACGTTAGTTCTTCTCTCACTCCAACACCTAACGAAATGTCAGACAAAGTAAGCACTGGCAGAGCCAAAAGGTCAGCAGGCAATGCCAGAGCCATTCGCTTTGCCAATGCTTGTTACATTTCATGTGAGCTCTGTGTTTCTAAACTCTGAATAGAGGGAGGAGTGGAAAGTAAGTGCATGTTCAGATGCAGGAACCACAGATGGAGCTGTTGCTCCTTCTCTTTGAGAGACTATCCTTTAAATGGGAACGGGTGGGTAGTTTCAGAGGCAGATATGAGGTGGATATCTCTGGTAAGAAGACATGATTACTTCCAGAAGCTGAACTAAGAACACCGGTGCAGCTAGAAAACAGGCTGTACATGGGATTTTGGAAAGGTTATTGCTGGATATTTCAAATTCTGCAGATTTTTGTTTTACCTTTGCATTGGGATTAGTATAGTGGTGTGAGCACATGTAATTATCCATAAATTATTGCAGTTTTGATGTAAAAGTGTTTTAAAGCATAATATCTCCCTGCCCAGAGCCACAGTACTATCTAAGTAATTCATTAAATTGATGCAACTTTGCTGGAAGAACCCACTCCAGCCAGAAATAGGAGAGGGGATGGAAGAAGAGCTAATTCTGCCCACACGGCAGTGGTTATCTACAGATGGCAACAGTAAATATCTCCTCCCTGAAACCACCAAAAATAAAAGAGGCACATGGCTTTATGAGGGGATGGGTCATCAAAAAATATTAGAATGATATTTCCACTACATGGCAGGAGCTGAGACGGTATAATGAATATCTGTCATTTCCAATCAGAAGGTAATGAGTTATGCAAAGTTGATGCCACAGAGATACTCCTGCCCCACTTTTATTTGAAAACAGGTATCTTTAGTGTGCTATTGCTGTCACTCACTAAAATATGTTTTTGCTCAAATTAGTGTCATAGTAAAAAAAATATGCCTATGATTGTGTGCATGATCCTGCCTATTTTTCTTTCTGATAGAAAACGTCCCAGAGGATTTGCGTGAACCTTTCTACATTGATCAGTATGAGCAGGAGCACATCAAGCCTCCTGTCGTCAACTTGCTGCTGTCCGCAGAGCTCTACTGCCGGGCTGGGAGTCTGATTCTTAAGAGCGACACTGCCAAGCCGCTTCTAGGGCACGATGCCGTCATCCAGGCCTTGGCACAGAAGGGTCTCTATGTCACTGATCAGGAGAAGCTGGTGACAGAGCGAGATCTGCAAAAGAAACCCATCCAGATGGTGAGCCTTCACAATTTAAGTTCATCTTGCTGTAGGTTTCAGTTTACCATCTTTGCAGTTAAATTCATGTAACATTACTTAGGTCTTTACAGTGTTACCTTAAAATTCCAATGTTTAACTCGGTGTAAGTTTAATTGTTTGAGTTGACATTCCAATGTTACCCTTGGTTTGAGTTTAGATTGTTTAAGTTAGAACTACAGTGTTACTCTAAGTTTGAGTTTTCATTAAAATAAATAAACATCACAAAACATTTTTAAAATATGCTTAGAAGATAAATAAAAACTTCACAGCCTTTTAAAAAAAAGCATATTCTCTAGGATTGTTGTAATGTAGGGATTCAATTTTACAGGGCCAATGACTCTGGAGCATTTTAAAATGTGCCATTTGGTTCAACCAGTGTGGAGCCCTATTCTAGTTTTCTACACAATGCTCGCTAACACATTTAAGGTAGCTTAGTTTTCCTTTTTTACAAAACTTGTTGATAAGCTCTCCATTTATCAGGACTTGGGATGCATACTCTGTGGCTTTAGATTATTTTGATTGCTGTTGATTTTCTGGAAATAAACTTATGCTATTGATTTTAAATGGCTATACATTAACAGGTTTGGTGCATTTTCTAACACAGGGCCAGGAGGTCTAGCTCTGTCCATATTTTCTGGATAACTACTGACCTTGTAAATTAGCACCTCGTAGATTTCTTGTATGTAAGTTTTTAATATGTGGCTATCCTGATAATCAAAAATGGAGTGAACACTTCTAGATCTACGCTGGAGGTCATGATCCATTACGTTAACTAAGGCATTATTTCTGCATATTTATTATTGTGTTTTAAAAAAAATATTTTGTATTAATTTAAGATGCAACATTAGCATTCGGTAGCATATACTTCTGTTTACCTCTTTTTCCTAGTCATTTCCTCTCTTATATATGCATGAATGAAAGCTCAATGAACACAAACCATCTGAAAATCTATGTACTGATATCAAAAAGCTCACCTGACCTTGTGTTCTTCACACACACATGAATAAGTGACTGTGCAGCAGCTATCATTCACAAAGCTGTACCCCCAGAAGAACATTATGTAAAGACTGCCCAATTGAATCTAGCATTGACTGGCCTCTTCTTGGACTTTGATTCAGAGATCATAATCTGTGTCTGCTGAAATGCCTTCTCCCTAAGTTTCAGTCTATTAGTTTTCACCAAATGGTTTACAGGCATACTCAAGCAGCTGGGCATACAGTCGATGCAATATTTACATCTCGTACTTATAGCATCCTCACGGTATGTGGGAACTATGCTGTTGATTGGTCTGATCATCATGTAATTCACGCTAACTTCTCCATCCTATTTCCACTAAAGATTACTACCCCCTCAAATAGATAGTAAATGTTGCACCTTGGAAGAAACCTATTTTCCTTAACTTTTTAGTCACACCATCCAGACTCACCAGCCCCATAGCAGCAGCTCTGCCCTTTTACTCTTGAGCTGACAAATGTCTTTAATAACGTTTCCGTGTATGGAAGCAGGCTGGGTGACAGCAGAAAACAATTCCTACAATCAAACAAGGATATCATTAAAATACACTCCCAATACCATTCTGTAGTTCTGAAGAACCACTCATGAAAAGGCAAAAAGATTCCACTACTCCCAATAGATTTCAGAAGTCACTGACCTATCACGAGAGCTATATAACATTATATCTGAATGCCTAATGCACTGACTAGAAACTGATCCCCTCGCAAGAACATTGTGATTTCCTGGTGGAGTATCCTAACAACCTTAAAAAATACTTGATAGGAAAACACAGGATGATAAATGAACCCCACTTCAGACTGACAAACCTGGCCTGTGAACAGTTATCCTCCTTCAAACTTCTTACAACGTCTCTGATGCTACGAAAGTCTGTTGCTGAGCAGGATCACCAGAAGGTCTAAGTCAAGCTTATATATTCAAGAACATCCTTCTCAGTAGACTGCCAGCCATCCTGGCCATAGCCATCGTCAGCCACTTCTTGGCGACGAAAATTTCCCATTCTAAAAAAAACCAGGCCTTGAGCTTACAGATCCTTCTGACAACTGTCCAGTAAGCAATGGCCAGTTCGTGGGCAGACTTATAGAAAGATCCAACTCTGGACAAATATCTGCATTCATAGAAGACTTTTTTGGACTTCCAAACCGAATTGAACACAGGTCAGGCCATCAAAACAGCATTTATTGCCAAATGGGATGATATTAAAACTACAGTTGATTCGAATACAGTAGTGCGTTTATTCTTTTCTGCACCTTTGATGCTGTCCATCATTGCACTGTTACTCACCGCTCAGGTCAACATCATTGACCTCCACAGAAGGTGTCCCTCAAGGCTTCACCATTCCCCTGATTTTCAGTGTTTAATTTAGCACCCCTGCTTGACCACATCTCCTTTAGTATCCACATCCCTAACTCAGCCAATGACAGACACGTCATACTTAAGCTTGAAATTCCATCAAACCGTAACTCCTGCACGAAAGAAAAATGCCTCCAAGAGATTAAAACACTGGGTGCCGCTGAACCATCAAAGGTGAACACATTCAAAAGTCAGATACACATATGTAATTATGCATCGGCATTGGCAGTTACTGGCTTTAAAGTAATGTAGTATGGTAATGTGAAGCATTACACGTAGCTAGCATGGAAATGCATGTGTATTTGTGTGGAAACAAGGAATTGTAAAATAATATTGGTTTAGTTTAAATGGCCAGCTACAGTTGCACTGTTAAGCCAGACCTAAACATTAATGTAGGTTGATGACTACCCTCTTCCCGTCTGTGGTTCTGCCAGAGAAGAATACCACAAGTTATCTAGGTAGCTAATCTTTACACTGTCATGTGTTTGCCCCTGAAAGTTCAAGCTCCAGCAGCTGGATAAATAAACAAAATGATCATATCTGCTGGGAGGATAAGCACTTTTTTGTGGAAGTACCCAACTTCTGTCCAATCAAAATGTACCTCTGGCTACCAACACATGGGTGGAGCCAAAGCCTCTCTATAATGATGCTCACATAATTAGTTGGCGACAGGTGCGCTGTCACGGCAGACCATAACAATAGAGTAAACAACAACATTCAACAATCTGGCCACAACAACTAGCCTCACTGCCAGTACACTCTGTTGAAGTTAAGAACATTGGCGATCAATTTCTTTTCTTTTTTTTTCTTTTTAACAGTTTTTATTCAGACAGTTTGCAGAGCATTTCAATGACAACAGACTTTGCATATCTTGTAGACACATTATTACCAGAATCACATAGAGCCTCTGACAGTGTATAGAAAGCAACACTTCCACCACAGCCCCCCTACTGAACCCTCCCCCTCCCGCGGGGGCATATTGCAGGAGGTTATACATGATACTTGGCTCAAACACTGGCCTCCGAGTCAGAGTCCTCAGGCTGCGGGGGTTCACATATGCCTCCTCGGTAGGTGTTCCATCCCCCCCACAACCTCTCCCATTTTTTCGAATATAGACTGATTGTTCTGCGACCACTGCTAGGTCCATATCCCTGCACCACTGAGCAAGGGTAGGCCCAATCCTAGAACCCCAGCGTTGCGCGATGTTCCTTTTGGCGACTGTCATGCCCAATGTCACCCAATCCTGGGCTGTCGTGTTTAATAGGCGATCAATTTCAATCTTTCCCTAGTATATCACTCAAAATGTCCATGCTATAATTACTGTATTGCTCTCCCGCCTTGGTTGTATCAATGGTCGCTGTCTCGGGCCCTGCTAGTGCTACTGAGCAGGTTACAGAGAATTATGAAGTGGCTTCTAGTGGATAGATGTCCCACCTTTAAAGCACTGTGCATCACACATTCCCCAGTCCTCATGCAACATGAACTTTACACGTATCATAGAACAATACCACTGCACTCTAGTTAGGCGCCTCATTTGATTCCCTCTTCTTTCAAGTAGACACGAACTAGTGGAACCTCCTGCACTGCTCAAACTGCTAAACACTGGAACTTGATGTTTGCATGAAAAGGAACAATTTAACATCACGTAACATTTGCGAGAGCATTACCAACGTGGCTCTTTCCATTTGCATAATGACATGATTCAGAACCTGCATGAGCCTCTGCGTCAGATGTGACACTGCGTGCAGCATGCCATGCAAAATTGCACCTTGTTCGAAGCCCATCCTTGAACCTTACTTTACCCAACACCACTGCATAAGACAAGCTACAGCCTGCATCCTTCCACCCATACACTGGCCGGAAAGTGTCAGTAATCAGATTCTAATGTTGTGGTCTCGCCACTTTTAGTAAATGCTACAATACAATGCAGTTCACTACATTGGCTTCTGGTGCATTGATCATCGATTCCACATAGTATTTGCAGATTCCTGGAAATTGAACATTTTATTGTGCATTTATGTATTCTATAAATGCAGAAGGCCACAGAAGGCTACATCAGGAATGCCACAGTTAGGTCCAACGGTGGCAGTTCCATGATGGATGTTCATGATATCCACACAGGTAGACTTACAGACAATGAATCAAAAGATAGATCATTTGTTTAAGCAATCACTATCCTCAAAATGTGACATGGATCCTACCTCCAATATCTATGTTGAACAGGCTGTGTCCCTTTGCTGTTACAGCACGTTTCCTGGCACAATAAATGACAACACAATTGCGTAAACATATCCTAACCTAGTTTTGCATCCATTCAGGTTCTTAATTTGTGCTGGTGTGTACTAGGGCGGGCTCTGGCACTTGCTTTTTAACACCCGCACACTTTTATGACATTTCACCACACGGTGGCACCGTCCATCTATTTTTGAATAAGCTATGTAGTTAATTATTGAATGTATATTAAAAAAATAACAATAGAGTGTTCATGTCATTCTTGCAGCTTTGGGAGAACCAGAATATTCCAAATTGTCACATTTGTCGCAGTTTGATAGGTAGCAGATAGGTTTAGTACTGATATTTTCCAGAGCTGGCAGGAACAGCGGATGGTCTAAACTCAATTGGCCCACTGAGACATATATTGGGCCCAGGCACTAATTGTGTTCACAAATTTTGCATTGATTGCATGGTCATTATATAATCCTGTCTGTATGTTATATCAAGTTCATTGTGTTGCTGAGGTATTCTTTGCAGCAGTAGTGGAAATATACTTTGGTTTGCCTTTCCTTACATTTATCAAATGAAAATAAAACACCTACGAAAAAAATGTCAGAAATATGTAATTTACCAAGGGTCAATGCTAGCCTAAATTCTTACTTTTGTCATGAAAATCATATAAGAGTAACATCCACAGTACCTGACATAAATAATTAAGAAGCGTAAGAAAAAATAAGTCCTCCTTATGCAAGCGCAAGCATAAACTGTTTCACCATAAATCTTTAAGAGCAGGGCAGCTCCTCCACAGGAGCGGAGGAGCATTGCCCCACCTGCTGCGAGCGCAGCAGCCAAACACAAATAAATAAAATGGCATTTCAATGCCATTTTATTTATTTGCCACTGCACCAGGTCGTGCTGTGTACAGCATGAGGGTGAGGCGGGGCTGAATTAGCTAATGCAGGATTACAGCACTGGTCTATGTTGTGCATGACGGATTAGCCGACTGTCCACAGCTGTCCGATCCGACATGGGCAGTGTAGACCCAGCAATCCAAAAGCTGTGAATCAGCCTGGGGATTGTCGGCACAGGCCCCCAGCCTCACAATGAGCGCTGAGTGAGCCTGCTTCCACCAACCCTGGATCTGCTTTCACAGCATGAAAGCAGCTCCAGGATTGGTTGGAGTTCCGTTCCACAAACAGGAGGAAAGTACTGCCTTTTCCTGCTTGTGGAAGTGAGAAGTGCCGCAGCGGTCGTGCTCCTGCTCCAACTCTGAGTTTATGGTGAGTTGCGCCTTCGCGCCTCACCATTTTTAGGTCTCGGGCCTAGCGTACACTGCGCATGCAGTGTCGCGCAGCGCAAGCCTATTCCGGGCAAATTGAAAATGGACCTTGCATTCCACAATGCTCGTGCCGTTGTGGAATCCAAGGTCCAATTTCATTGGCCTTCGCGTGCGTGCTGTTTTGTAACAGAACACTCAATGGCCATAGGCGGTCGCGTAGCGTAGTAGCTCCGCCCATGGCCTATTGGTGTCTGTTACGCGCACCAGAAGGCCATATATCTTCAATTATCGCGGCCGTCACGCCGTGATAATTGAAAGACATATGCACGCAGTGGCGCGCGTGCGCCCACCACTCGCTGGCTTTTTTTGTTTTGTTTTAATAGCGATCGCTTTCAGTGCAGCACGTTTGGGTTCTTTTCCCCCGTAGTTGGTGTCTATTTATTATATGCAACTAAAAACCACTGACAAAGCCCATAGTCCTGCCTTGTTGTAGGTGTAATGTCACTGCATAGCGCCTACTGCTATCACCTCCGTGGCCTCTGGCACTTTCTGTACATTACTGACCATGCAGCTCGAACATCTGGGCAGCCACCATGAGGGTCAGCCTGGAGCGAAGTGATGGAGGGCAGGATATGACCCTTGAAGGCTTCCGTAGAATACAAGTCAAGGCTCCGAGCCAGAGCAGGGACATTCAGCTTGCCCTGACCCTGCAGCAGCAGCAAGTCAGTATGATGATCGCAACTTTTTAAACAGGACAGTGGCTGGTGGTTATGGAGGCGGACATGTCTCCCTACCCTCGCATTTAAGGAAGTGCACGGTGATGATATGCCTAGTGCTTAATTTGCATGCTAGCGCTGAAAGGGCCGCCGCCTCCTAGGCGCTACACTGCTGCATAGCATCTATACAGGAGCCGCCCCCATGCAAGGCAAGGCCCCGTCCATCACCAGGGTCTGTGCTTGGACCATGCTAGCACTGAAAGGGCCGCCGCCTCCTAGGCGCTACGTGGCTGCATGGCTGCTGACACTGGAAGGACACGCCGCCTCCTAGGCGCTACAGGGCTGCATGGCTCTGTACAGCAGCCGCCCCATGCAAGGCAAGGCCCCGTCCTCCAGCCGTGCTTTTTCCATCACCGGAGTGGGCTTGTCGGCGCTACACGGCTGCATAGCTCTGTACAGGAGCTGTCATCTAGTGCTGCAAACTCATTCACTCATCAGTCCAGTCAAATGTGGCGCCCGCTTAGGTGGCCACAGCGGCTGAGGAACCCACCGCTCTTCACATGGTTGCATCAGCCACAGTCGCACTATTCAGTGTCTGGGTGAGACATGACAACAGTATTCACTGGCACAGTGATGTTTATTCCATCAAACGTGTTTATATAGTGGGAGGAAGAGGTGGTTGGTGGAGTGGACTGCCGCCAGCCAAAGGCTGGAGATCAGACTTACGCTGTACCTAGGGCTTTAAGTGGGCCGGGTCCTGCCGGTGCTCAGCATCAACAGTTCTAAAACGCAGGTGCTGAGACGGAGATGGAGTGTTTCAGGGCTCTACTTACAAAACTGTTCGCACTTGCAAGGCACAAAACTGTTTGCACTTGCAAGGCACGCTTACTTTCATAAACGAGAGGGTTTGTGGTGCTATCTATTTAGATAAGAGCTGTAAACCCATTTACCTCTGTGTAGTTGTATACAATCATGCAGGAGTAAGTAGCACACAAGGAGTGGGAAGTGGAGCATTTAGGTGTGGATGATTCCTTGTGAGGTTGACGGCTTTCATACAGTCCTCTCCGACTCCTTTTCCTCATGGAAATAGTCATAGATATATGGTCCTCCATAGATATGAAGTAAATCCCCTTCAAGGTTGGAAGGGGATCGAAGCAACAACAGTAAACGTGGTGGTGGTGCTGGAGAAAGGGGGTTTAGGGATCTGATGGGGATTAGACCAAAGAGAATGCCAAAGTAGTGGAGTTTGATAAGATCATCTATGAAGGGGAGGCCCAGCTTCTCATGACAAATAAAGGTACAGGGAGGAAGACTCAGAAGTTGATTGACATAAAGATTCTCTTCCAATGTAACAAGTCTCCCATTTGCGTAACTCCACAATCCAGCACCATACAGTGCGACAGGCACACATTGTCAATAATACATTTCTAGTAGTGGGGCAGTGGCTTACCTCTAATCACAGAGGATACATTAAACAAAGCACCCACAGATTGCCGGTGTTTTTGACTCTTGACAGACATGTTATGACTCCAGGAGTTGAAAGAATCAAAAATAATTCCCAAATAGAGGAACTGGGAAGTCTTCAACGATGTGTTGCCATTGATGTAGAAAACAACTAGATTGGGACTATTAGACCACATGCCATTAATTTGGATTTATTAAAATTTGTCTCCAAATCAAGATCCAAAATAAATAAAGTCTCACCAGGAGCTCCAGACTTTTTGGGGTACGTGCCAATAAGACTGCATTTGTCTGATACAATAAGGCCGGGACCTGTTTGGATTTTTTTAAGGGCGCATCCACATTCAACTAAATGCTTATTCAAATTGTTGATATAAAGTAGCAATAAAATGGGTGCTAGAACACAACCCTGACAAATCCACGCTCAAGTTTAAAGGTGGCCGAGATCTTACCATTGAGACCAAAGCGGACTCTAGCCTCCAGATCCGAATATAGGTCAGAAAGAAAGTGCAACAAAGAATCATCCAGTCCCAGCCCAAATAGGGTTGACCAAAGCTTTGACCAATTAACTTGGTTGAATGCACACAATTGATCCATTAAGGCCAGGTGCAAGGGGCACTGCTTAGCTGTTACATATCTAGCTAAAATCATATGACAATTCAAGCATTGCTCCCGAGTACCTAGACCTTCAAGAAATCCATATCGACACGGGTTAATGGTTTTGTTCTCCTGTGCCAATGTAGACTTGTTTAATTGCTATCTTGTGGAATATATTGGTGAGGCCCACTTGGAGACTCAATGTCTGTTGTCTTGAAGAGGATACTAGAAATTATAGTTTATTGCGCCGATTGGCAATGGGTCGCATTTGAAGAATCTGTTTCTGGTCTTTGTTGTTTTTGTTGGCCTTGGGGGGTTGGAGACGATTAACTTAGGTCGATGGGGACGGGCGCATGGGCAGTCTAATCGAACTACTGTGGAGGGTAGCAAGTGATAACAGTCATTGAGGTGTAGATGAGATCCAGGTTGTTGCCCTTGCAAAGGGGTGGCTGGAAGGTATGCTTTGTAATAGTGGCAGTAGTCAGGAGATTGAGGAAGGCATCCTTCCTGAACGGCATTGTTGTCCGTTAGGAGGTTGAAGTCATAGAGTCATGTGATGTTCTCAGATTGCTAATTTTGTCCCTTGTAGTTAATAGATAAGGTGTAGAGTAGATTAGCTACAGCAAGACAATCTTTATGGTTGTCAAGGGAATGTGGCAAGTACATAATTCTAAGTTGCTGGAGGATGTAGGTCAATAATAAACAGGGTATGGCAGGGATTTCTCCTCTGACGTGGTTCAGCCTAACAATATTGTGTATGCTGTGGTCTTGAGAGAATAGGAGATCAAAGACATAGGTGGTTGTCGGAGTAAACTAGGTAGCTGTAATAACAATATCAAATAGATGATAGGTGGTAATCAGGTCAATTAGAAGGGGCTGTCGAGGTTGTAGGGTCAGGGTGTGTTGGTGCAGGTCCTGCAGAGTGTAAGGGGATAACTGAGGCTGCAGTGCTGTATGCTGGAGAAGAGAATATGCACATGTAGGCAGTGGTGAGCAGGTGGTGTGTGGAGTGAGAAGAAGGGATTCTAGCCATTGGGTCCCCACCAGACCCAAATAGTGGTTGCATGTGTCGTTCACATCCCTAAACGTGCCTTTCTGAGGCAGCCTTAGAGAAGCTGGTAGAAGAATAAATCCAAACTGTCCTTTGCTTGGCTCACTGAGATGCCCATCGTTTCACTCGATGACATCAAGTGGGGAGAAAGGAACTTTCCCAGATCTCAGCTGTTGTGTTATAAATCATTGTTTTCATTGGTGTCGCTCTATTTCTTTCAGTTGAACTGAACCAAGACTCCACTCCCAGAATGCATTAATTTGTTAATGGATATGGAGCTATATAGTACTATAAAATCTAATCAAGGTGAAAGTGACTTTTCAGGCATTACTGATCGAATTTCCCATCACAGCCATAAATTGTGCCCCAAGTGTCAAGGCTTCCCATGTGTCTCAAAACAATTCAGCATTTTACTGTTGCATTCTTTTGCTGCAGTGAAAGTCCCTGAACTGCACAGGAGCAATGTGAACAAGCACTGGCAAAGCCAATAGGTTTTGCCTATGCAAGATCTTTTGGCTTTGCCGATGTGTTTTTGACAAGTTGCAAAAAACGTACTATGACGCAGCCAGCATTGATCGCGCCTTCGCGCTTTGTTTACTTTAAGCCATGTTGCACACCAGCCTACACTGCTGTGCAACATATTAAAAAAATGAACAGGGTGGGTGTTGGGGGTAAGCAACACTTGGGAGGAGGGTGGGGTATGAAAGAAAGCACAGACAGTGAAGGAGGGTGGAAGGTGGGTAAAGAAAACATGGACAGCAGGAGGAGGGACAGGGGTGGATAAGTAACTGTGGGGGGGTGGTTAAAAAAACCACCTACATCGGATGCCGGGCAAGGGGGGTGTCTAAAGAAATCACAAACAGCGGTAGCAGGGCGGGGATGTAGAAACAAACCACAGACAAAGGGTCGGGCAGGGTTGTGGGGAAACAAAGCAGGGACAGCAGGAGGAGGGCAAGGGAGTGGGGAGCAACGACAGCGGGAGGAGGGCAGGGGAAAGCAAAACAAAATAGCAGTAACATCGAGAGGAGGGCAGGCAGAGGGAGACAGGCAGCAGAGACATGTACTCTATAAGAGTGCATGTTAAAAAGTGCAAAAAATACTTGCTGGAGTCTGGCCGCAGACAGGAAACTGTTATTGGTCCTCGCTTCACTCCCCCAGGAAGAAGCTGAAGTGAGGAGGAGGCTCTGACCAATAAGAAGCAAGGAAACAAGAGTGATATGGGAGCCAACCAATGGTTAGTAATGGTAAGCAATAGGTAGTCTCTAAGCCAGTGATACCCAATGTACTGACCGGGGACGGATGCGGCCCTCCGGACCTTTACATGCGGCCCCCTGGGATGCTGTTTATTGACTCAGCACTAACATTAAAACATTTTCAAAATATACAACAAGCACTTATTTAAAGTTTAGTTGCAGTTAGGGAAAGGAAGTAACGAGAAACACCTTCATTTTTAAAGACAGCAAACGTGTAAAAAACAATAGTGTTTTCAAAATTCAAAAACTGTATTTCATTGACCTGTAGAACCATTTCATCTTAGTAAATCCAATTATAGCAGTTCATTCAGAAGTATTTTTTTTAAAGTTATGGTTTTCAAACATGAATTTAGAAACGTTCATGCCCCCCTCACCCGGACAACAATGCCATTAGTGATTGCACCCAAGCACAGGAGATGGTTTTGTACAGCACACATCCTGAAGCCATGTATTTCGAGTTCATCTTCTATGTGATAGTGAGGGAATTTGAAATAACTGTATGAAGAAACCCTGTAGGCACAGGGTGATTGGCCTGAGCACACCTGTGAGCTATAATGAGCAATGTAATCCGAGGTTCTTGTTCAAAAAAAGTTTTATTCACTTTTTCTCTTTCATGATAATGTTCAAAAAATATTTTTCAAATGTTGCACAAATGATGAGCAAATTTTCATTTGTTGGATAAAGTTTGTCAAAAATATTCACATTCAATAAGGTAACGTCCTCTATACATGTCCTCACCCCGATGCATTTCGAGCCCCGAGGCTCTTCGTCAGGGGGTATTAGCTGTGGATGGAGTAAAGGGAGGTGGTATCAGTACAGAGCCGGAAATGGGAAAACGCTAACAATAACGTGATAGTAAACATGTGAATCAACAGGCATGCAGTGCTCTGTATCATAGATGGGTGCGCTGACAAATTGTGCGCGTGCGTAAGAAGAAATGAAATAAAGTGAATAGTAGAGGTGTCAAGAAAATGTAAAGTCCATTAACACTGTAATCCCAAACGATAATCGAACGTGTGGAAAGGTAACCCATGATTCCATCACCAAAAAATACTGTCACTGGAAAGAAACAACCCGTGTTGTCACCAACAAACTATGGCATACGTGTTTTTTTAAAAAATTGTTCCAACGTGCTTACCGAGAATTGACATGCAAGGAAGCGGGGATTCCGCGGGACAACCGGTGATAAAGACGCCCAGCAGACGCGAGTGAAACTGTCTGAAAGGGCCGCGATGGCGTTTTAAGAAATCAAACGGGTGCAATGAAGAGCGGACTAAAGCGGAAGCTTAGAATAATGAACACCAACAAGGGACTAAACGTAAACACACGTATCGAGGGCATATCCAAATGGTGCAATGCTGAAAGGAAGAAGGTGAAAAAAGTGAGCATCACGAAAGAAAAGAGATGGCAAGCATGTGAAGAAATAGAACACGGTAAAGGGAAAATGAGTTAAAGTGAAAGGGAAGAAAAAAGGAAAGACAATGGAATGAGCGAAATATAGTACATAAATTCCAGATGAATACATGCACAAAAAAGTTAATCAACCAGCTGGCAATAAAGTTTCAAATAGTACTGCATAAATGTCATAGAAAGCTGCTAAATTCCAAACGCTCGTTAAGACCGTGGGGCACAGTCGTTCCCAGTTTGAAGATCCAAAATAGTTCTCTTTGTAATAAATGTTTTTTGGGATCAATGCCCTCCGGTTTATTTACTGTTTCAAGAATCAAGAAGCGGATTTGACTGTTCGTATGATTTTGTTGGGTGAAATGAGCTGATACGCAAGATTTCAAGTTTTTATTCCTGATATTGCTTCTGTGTTCGTTTAAGCGTGTTTTTATCTTACGCTCAGTTTTACCTACATAAGGTAATCCGCAAAGGCATTTTAGAAGATATACCACATTGGTGGAATCGCAGGTGGCATTAGTTCTCAGAGTAATGATTTTGCCAGAACTAGGATGATTGATGTTCGTCCCTGGGATGATATTGTGGCAATTTTGACAATTGTGACATGGGATCGTGCCTTTGAATACTACTGGTTCATTACTCTGTGGTTTGATCAATGATCGTAGATTTCTAGATCTTTGATAAGCAAATATGGGCATGTCCTTGAAAATCCCATTAAAATCCGTTTCTGCTTGTAGCATTTGCCAATGAGTTTTGATAGTTTTTTTAATCATATGGCTTTTGGTAGAGAATTTAGAAACAAACACGTTAGGTTGAGTTTCCGTGTTTGTTCTCACTTTTGGTTGCAATAGAGTGGAACGAACAGTAGAAGTAACGCGTTGATATGCGTTGTTGATAATCCTTTGTGGATAACCTCGTCTTGAGAATTTTTTCATGATGGTAGAACTATCCTTTGCAAATGACTCTTCAGTAGAAGCAATTCTTTTTGCTCTGAGGAGTTGTGAATATGGTAGATGGATTTTAAGACTGGATTGGTGGAAGCTGGAGTAGTGCAGATAATTATTACGATCGGTAGACTTTGTGCATGTATTCATCTGGAATTTATGTACTATATTTCGCTCATTTCATTGTCTTTCCTTTTTTCTTCCCTTTCACTTTAACTCATTTTCCCTTTACCGTGTTCTATTTCTTCACATGCTTGCCATCTCTTTTCTTTCGTGATGCTCACTTTTTTCACCTTCTTCCTTTCAGCATTGCACCATTTGGATATGCCCTCGATACGTGTGTTTACGTTTAGTCCCTTGTTGGTGTTCATTATTCTAAGCTTCCGCTTTAGTCCGCTCTTCATTGCACCCGTTTGATTTCTTAAAACGCCATCGCGGCCCTTTCAGACAGTTTCACTCGCGTCTGCTGGGCGTCTTTATCACCGGTTGTCCCGCGGAATCCCCGCTTCCTTGCATGTCAATTCTCGGTAAGCACGTTGGAACAATTTTTAAAAAAAACACGTATGCCATAGTTTGTTGGTGACAACACGGGTTGTTTCTTTCCAGTGACAGTATTTTTTGGTGATGGAATCATGGGTTACCTTTCCACACGTTCGATTATCGTTTGGGATTACAGTGTTAATGGACTTTACATTTTCTTGACACCTCTACTATTCACTTTATTTCATTTCTTCTTACGCACGCGCACAATTTGTCAGCGCACCCATCTATGATACAGAGCACTGCATGCCTGTTGATTCACATGTTTACTATCACGTTATTGTTAGCGTTTTCCCATTTCCGGCTCTGTACTGATACCACCTCCCTTTACTCCATCCACAGCTAATACCCCCTGACGAAGAGCCTCGGGGCTCGAAATGCATCGGGGTGAGGACATGTATAGAGGACGTTACCTTATTGAATGTGAATATTTTGGACAAACTTTATCCAACAAATGAAAATTTGCTCATCATTTGTGCAACATTTGAAAAATATTTTTTGAACATTATCATGAAAGAGAAAAAGTGAATAACACTTTTTTTGAACAAGAACCTCGGATTACATTGCTCATTATAGCTCACAGGTGTGCTCAGGCCAATCACCCTGTGCCTACAGGGTTTCTTCATACAGTTTCTCACCTGGCTCTTCTTGGACAGTAAGAGCATCATCCTGAGCACCCTAAAAGACTTTTCTTTCCCATTACTAATTAGAGGAACTACAGTTAACCTAGGAGTGCAGCGGAACCCTATTCACTACAGGAATTTGAAATAAAACAATTGCCCAGGGTCACACAGTTTGGTCAAATGGAGAAGCTGGGATTCATCCCAGGTTTTCTGGTTTCACATTGTGCAATTGAGTTCAGCCACTAGATATATATGCTTTGCTTCCCCTACATCCACTTTACACCGCCGCTGGCATCAGTGCGGCCCTCGGTCACACGATAGACCAAACTTTGTGGCCACTGGGAAATGTTTGTGAGTACCCATGCTTTAAGCCATTTCAAGCCTTTTGTTTTGTTTACATGAGATTTTACGCAGGCGAATTCTAAAAAGGTATATATGGCTCCTTGTGTTACATTTTAGCAACACTGTGACAAATCCCTGCGGAGAAGTTTTCAAATTAAGAATTCGGTTTTAATTAAATGCCATTGTTTTGTGTAAAATTTCTGAATTATTCAAGTGTTGTGGAATCACAGTGATGGTTTATCGATTCTATCGGGAAATTACTGTATTCACCATCTTGCAACTTTAGATCAAAGTACAGGTTAATAAATTAAGTGCAGTACAGCTGCAAATATTGCAAGCGTTACCGAATTGTAACATATGTCTTAAATAAAAACAGTAAATGCTGTTGTGCATTTACGTCTCTCTCGGCAGTGGATCCAATTTCGGGCCCTCTGATTAATTCGCTTCTGTGACTAGTTTCAAAGATTACCAGACCTATAGTTTTGTTTGTTGAAATTACATAGTGGAGTAAATCCCACCTATGTGCTCTCTTGTAATCTTCTGGCAACTCCTACAGCCAAATGGAAGATTTGGTCCCAAGTGTCTGTGTTTCTGATTTTAATCACTGCTGGGCGGATGTTTTGCAGACGTGGTATCAGAACCACAAATAGCTCAGGGTGTAATCCTGTGCCAGGCAGTGAAATATGCCTCCCAGTAAAAGTAGATGAGTGCTAGAAAAGAGGTAGTATTTTCCTTTGAGATTTTTCCAGCTGCAGCCTGTGCAGGTAAGAGCGGTGGAGCCAGGTTGAGGGGGGGGGGGGGGGGGGGGGGGGGGGTTCAACAGACAACCACGAGCGGAATTTAAATAAATAATAATTGTTCCCACTTCTTCGTCTGTCGAAATCTACACCCCGCTCCGAGCCCTACCGCTCCTACCTGCACGGGCCGCGGCTGGGTTTTATGGCACCAGTTGTACGCAAACTATATGAACTGGCTAAATTTGGATCACGTCCGGGATGGTTACATTGTGGTGCAATTACTCTTCTGAGTCTGTGTTCTTTGTTAGCGCACAATTACAGACCAAAGATTCAGGCATTTGTTTCTTTTCTGGAGGTGGGAAGTTCAGGGGGATTATTTGTTGCCCTTTTCAATTTCCACCCATTTATATTTCCTTAGGGCCCTACTTGGGAGTTAGAGTTTCTACTTCAGTGTGTTGCTTGCAGACCCACTAGCTGTCTTTGCAGCCCCTGAAATTACGCTAATACAACTAGAGAAAATAGTAAGCTTTTAGCCTTTTCTAGTTTTTGTTTGGGTTTGTTAATAAACATGGTTTATCAAAACGAAGTAGCTGCCAGATTTAAGTAGCGGTTATTAACCCCTTGTATGCTCATGACGGAGCCGCCCCGTCATGAGCATCGGCTGAGCTGTGCTCATGACGGAGCGGTTCCGTCATGGCCCTGTCGCCGCGCCTGCGCGGCGCGCCTACGCGGCGAGTTCTATTAAGCGGGCGGGCCATGACGGAACCGCTCCGTCATGAGCACAGCGCAACCGCGGCTCGTGACGGAGCGGCTCTGTCACGAGCATGCGAGCGCCGCTCGGGCCCCCCCTAGCGCTGCGGCGGAATTGCCGCCGCAGCGAAGGGGTTAAACAAGTGTCGGCAAAGGTAATAGGGTTTGCCTTTTCAAGCTTTTTCAAGCACTTGATTTTGTCCATTTGCAAGAGGCATTAACAGCTTAAAAGTCATAAGAAAATTGCCACTGTCTAAAGGTTGCATGCATCTATTTGCAAAACGAAAAAAGTTAAAATGACCCATTGCAAAAATACACAAAAACAAAATAATAGAAGATACTGGTTCCACACCCCTGACAACAGTATGCTAAATGCAGTGCTGTTGTTACAGCAGAGAGGGCATTGGCCTTAGGGGTAACTCAAATAAAGGATGCCTGGAGGTAGAGGGTGGAACGTAGATTGGAACATCACAAGTGTTGGCAAAAAAGGGTAGGGGTAGATTATCTTTCAGATCTAAAAACAGGAATGCAAGGACCTTTTAGGTTCTTCCCAGAGCATTCAAATATCAAGGGAAAGTCCTATTCAATAACTCATCCTTTGAGGACTTTTGTGTTTTTGAAAAAGGAAGGCAAATTAAAAGATGAAAATGAACGTTAACCTAATTAAACAGTGAATAATTCATTGGGTCCCTCTCCTGATTTATTCAGTTTAAAATCATTTTTTTCTGTAATGTGCTGGTATGTAGAGGTTACTTTTTCTGTTGAAGTATTAAATGAGGTGTTATGAGACAGGCTAGTTTTTTTATTTACCTTTTCTTTTATATTAAAGCTTAGCACCATAGATGCCAACATTACAAAGCTGTGATTTAGTTAATTTCGTTCCCAAATGCAGACCAAGCCATAATTTGCAAGAAAATAATTTTTGGGGCATTGGTGGGGGAAGGAGGTGTCACTCTGGTATGATTAATTATTGTGACTGTTTTGTGAACTGAATGTCTACTATAGATTCAAAGTATTAGTGCATCAAAGCAAGTACTTGTGTCCTGCTGCCATGCGCAGATTGGGAGAAGCCGCCCCTGTCTTGGCAGCGAGCAGCAATGTGTACTCCTTGCCACAAGAGGCTGACGGGTGTCCCAGGACTTTCAGTCACTTGCTCCTACGAGCGGTGCCAGTGATTGAAAATTCCATTTCTTTGTGATGTATGAGGGACTGGGGGCGTTGGCCAACGAGCTCTGCCTCATGTTGTTGGCTTAGACCCTGCTTGGAAGCTAAAAGCAGCTGGGGAAAGGTTTTAATACCGCTTATTTACCAATCACTGTATGGAGGATAGCGCCTCTGCCTAGTTAGGTCTCTTCTAGGCAGCGCTTGTGTTATCTCTTCAAGACATGTTGCATTCAGAATATGGGCTTTAAGCACAGCCCATGTATTTTATTGGCTCCTTTTACTGTCTTTTAGAATGATTTTTTTTCCATTGGTTAAATTGCTTAGTAGTCCCTCCTCAGTACCTCCTTTTCTCCTGTTGTAACCTCCCATAAGGACGGCCTCGGTTATATGTGTTGTTACTCAGTATGTTTTATTTACAGTTTGTGAGCACTATTTTCTTAATGACTTTCTCTTAGCTGCTGTTGCAGGCACAAAACGCTCTCCTGCTTCCACAAAACAGACTCCATGTGTTTTCCTGACTCAGCGTGGCGCCAGATCATGGACACTGCGCTTTTACTTTTAAAGACGCTTCCTCTCGTCCCCGCTACACGGCCGACGTCTATATGGTTTCTCTGTATGTTTTTTTAAGCAGTGCTCGGTAAAATCTTTTTTCAAAATTGTATGTTTTTTTAAGCAGCCCGGCACTCTGCACTTCATCTTCAACAATGGCAGCCGCATGCCTTTCTTTTCTTTTGTGCAGTTTGCCTAACTGTATCTTTTATGCTGTGTAGGGGGTGCAAGAAGTCTCTTTCTGCCCCACCCACTCGATGCCACCTCATGGGGTGGGACAAAAGAATACTCCTTAATGGCCCCTCGCCTAGTTTATAAACCATTTTCTTGCCCTATCCTACCCTGCTGAGGGCCGGCGTCACTGCATTGTGTGTCCCCTGATGTTGCAAGACAAGGTACAGTGTCCTCAAGTGACATTCACTCATTGCTTACCGGCCCTTCTATAGTTCCTCCTACTCAAGTGTGGGAGGGTCCAGAACTTCTTCCTGTCCGCCCACTCCCTCCTAATTAGCGACTTGTGCAGCAGGCAAAGGGAGGGTCCGGACCTTACTCCAGTCCTGCCAGGGGCGGTGGGTGACATTTGAAAGTGGTGGGGCGCAAAGTGATTTGCATACTGCACCGTAGCGAGTGAGCTCAGCGAGCGAGCCCGAACCTCAAAAATGGGGTTTGTGGGGGATTACCCCCCAAGAAAATTTTGAAGAAAATTCGTGCATTTTCAAGCAAATTTGAGAAAGCAGGAAGGTTAATAAAGCAATTGTGAAAGTTCAGTTATTACATTAATAGATGGTATAACATAGGTAGCTGCTTATTCAGTATAACCACAGAGCTTCATACATTCCGTCCTATTACGCTCAGGTGCTGAATTCAGACTATAAGACTTTCATGAAAATCTCAGCTCTAAGAGTAGAAGAAGTTGCACAGCAGTTGGGAAATAGCCTTCACAAAGCATTGGTAACCACGCACCAACATACAGTTTTACTGCGCACAAACGATAATGTGTGGAAATGTCATCAACTACTGTAATGATGTGTTTTGATCATATTCAAATATTTGTTTTCATCCCAGTTCAGAATTACAAAGAAAATGTGCTTCATTTGTACTTTCCTAATTCCGATATAAGAATAGCACAGATAATATTTGTTGGGTGCAAGAAAAAATAACATCCTACACCCTCTAGTCTCATATGGGCACTGTGCAGGATTGTCACATAAAAACATTTCTATCACTTTGAAGTCAGAGAAAGAAATTAAACACCAAACTCCCTTGGAAGACAGACAGTGACATTTGAGCTCTGTCTTCAATGCACAGCAAACGTGACCAGATAAGATTTAAAGGCCTGTTTACAGAGAGGCAGGACTTGGAAGGATCCAGTAAACAAGGGATGGGCTTGAATTAGCTAAAAATGTATAATAACATGCAAAGTTGCCCCTAACTGATGCACACTGCTAATTCCGCTGTTTGGCTGATGCTCAATAGAGGGTGATTACCTCCCACCACCTTCCCAATTATATATTATAGAACGCTGCATACACTTGATTGACTAAGGTTTTGTTGAGTGTGGAGGCTTGAGGTTTCATGCTGTGAACTGCACAAAGTACACTCTGCACTTCCAGGTGTGTACAAATGTACGAAAGCAACTAAACAATAACAAACAGGTGCTGAACCCTTCGCTGAACCCTACAATGTACTGCAACTCTGTAAGTGCTGCACCCCTCTGAGCACTGCCTCTCTGCTCTACACGCAGCGGCTGGTGATCTAGGGGCTGCGCTGTCGTCTAGGCACTTTACGTACTGCGCCGCCCAGGTGTGCGCACAGATGCTGTGGCCGGGGAATGCTCCCCATTACGTATTGCACATTTCTCCTGTACACAAAGCTGCAGTCCATCCAGGCTATTCTGACCTCCTAATGCCAGGGCCCCGACAGGGCAGGACAGTGCTCCTGCCCGGTCTTTCACAGTCACTGGGCTCCTAGCCCCCCCCCCCAAGCCCTTGTCAGCAGCACCCAGGGCCTGTGCGGGTCTCACTAAACCGAAAGCCTGCAATTTGTCCTGTGTGACGGCCTTCAACAGAACCAACCTGGCTTGCTACACTCAAAACCGCGAATACAGACACATCGTGAGGAGAGAACCCGCGCGGCGTGGCTCAACACGAGTGCAGCACCACCACACGTACGCACTCACGCATACACACACCGGTGTGCCACAGCTCACACAGAGCATTTAAAAAAAAAAACGAAGTCCACCCAAACTTAAAGCAGCAAAGATGAGAGATGCTGCACATTTCAACTGGCATAGGTTTGGCTTCCAACCTCATAATATGCCATTCGTTCATCATTACTCACAAGAAATGGAACCAACATAGATCCCATCAAGCTTCACAGCCAAACCTTATTTTGAATCCAATGAATTAATGTTTACCCTTGGGTGCAATCTCGCATGAGACGAAAGAATTCATGTTCATGAAAGTTCAGGAATGAGATGCACCAACATTTAATTACAAATACATTGACTATACAAATATTGCAAAATATATCTGCTGTTAGGAAAGTACAAATGAAGCACATAATTTTGTAATTCCGAAGTGTGATTGGAACAAAGATTTTAATAGAATCAAATCAAGACACCTTCCATCGTGAAGTGCAAATTATATTTTATGAAACTTTATTTCTACTCATTATCATTTGTGTGGCATACAGTTTATCAGTAAAACTGCATGTCTGTGAGAATTGTGTGGCCATTTCAACGGATAATTTGTTGTCTGCATAGGATAGTGAGCTACCACACCATGCCTAGCAGCAGGGCTGGACTGGGAAAGGAAACCAGCCCTGGCAATTATGTCGGGTTTCCTTAAGTGTGCCAGGGACTTATAGAACAATGTGCTCGTTTTTAAACCAAAACTTTTAAAGCATGCGTCAAAGGCTAGACTCGAGCAATGATCTCTGTAACGGGCGAAACATGTCTGTGATTGTCGACTCGATCGTTTTCGAGAGATACCTGTCCTCGGCTGACGATGGACGCACTAATAAATCCGAGTTTGGGAGTAGCCTCTCAGAACCGGCTGTGGAGAATGGGTCCCATCTTTTAGCATGGTGTTTATGCAGTGCCGCAGGTCTAGGGAGGTGGTGCCATATATCTGCATTCAGGGTGACGTGCGCTGCTCGCCTATACCTGCCAACCTGATCCGGAGTCTGCTCTGGGATGATTTTAGGGCCTAATGTGTAATGTCAGCGGTTGAACTGGCGCCTCGGGAGGAGGCAGGACAAAGGCGGAAGTGGGCGAAATCAATGACCCCACTCACTAGTCACTGCACCTGCCTGGCAAGAGCTGCAGAAAACGGGAGTAGGTGAGACTTCGTTCCTCTGAGCAATTCTGCCAGGCGCCAGTTAACAAAAAAAGCTGGCGCCTTACAGGAACCCTGAGGGTACGAGTAGAGATGTCTCATGCACACCAGTCTTACTCCAATATAAACCGTCTTTTTTCTCCGTTCAAAAGTGCAGTAGTAATTTTAGTAAATGAAATGAAAATATACCTGTCCTGCTGATCAAGTAAAGTAACAGTAAGTCTCGAGTCCGAGAAAGGGCACACACAGGCTGGTTCAATGGTCCACACATGAGGCGACTGGTGGTGACTGGCGAGTAGAGAGAGGCACGTCAGCAGCGCCGCGCACCGCAAAATGGCCAATCACTGCATGACTACATGAAGTCACACACAGTGATTGGCCATTATGCAGTGTGTGTGCACCATCCATGCGCGGCATCCAATAATGGATTGCCCTGCGGTGACCGGCCAATCCTGGCGCTGATTGGCTAGGGGGGCTCGTGAATGCTCGCCCTGTGTCTCCTTTGTAAAGCCGGGGGCTGCGGCCCGCTTAAACAAGCACCCCCCTATGGGGGAACACTAATGCGCATGCGCGGGCTAGTTTCTGCGCCAAGCATCACTTGCGCGCTAGATACCTTGGCTGGCTGTCTGCTGCTGCAGCTGAGTGCGTCACGTGGTCGTGGACTGTCACTCAAGCTGCGCAGCAGTCCAGACCAGCCCCCCTGCACTCCCCACTCCTGGATAACTCAGGTGCTTCCCGGGTTCCCGGCGGTGCTCGCTCGAACTTTTATAACAACAGTCACCAGTTTATTTTATTGCAGCAGCGCGTCCATGGGGCTTGTGGAGCTACGCCCCTACGCCCCAATGGAGGCACCGCAGCTGAGTCCTGCCCATTCCCTACCTGTAGTCTCGCGTCTGCGAGCACTCCAAAGAGTCAGATCACCGCTTACCCAGCTGCACCCCTACACTCTGTGCACCAGGGTCTCCTTGCCGCCTTCATGTCTGTCTCTAGAGCAATACATATACATCACTGCTGCAGTTTCACGGAGGTGCATGTCTCCCTCATGCTTTCAGCTTCAGGAGTGTTTACTCTAAAAAGCTCGGGGTCCGATCACAGTTCTAGCCCCTCCATGTTTGCAGAAGACAGAGGGGATAGCGCAGTCCATCCCCTCAGCCCATCCACTCTTTGCTCGCACTATTTCTTCTGCAGGCTGTAGATGCAGATCAGAACCTCCCTACACCCAGTGCCAAAACCATGACATCATTGGCAAAGCATCATAGGAGCAAAAAGAACCCTCCCTCCTAAAGGACAGATTTTGTTTTGCATATGTAAAGTTTTCAGTAAGTTGTGATAGTCTTAAGTTAAAAACATTTACATTGCAGCGCCAATAGCTCTAACTCTAAAAAATGTGAGACCTATTATTGCATTGCAAATGCTTGTTTTTCAGTTACAGACAGCATACTCGCTTTACCTGCACCTCCCTCCTCTCCACCGTTTATCTGGACCCCACTCATTTATTTCCCTTCACCAGCAGCTCTACAAAATAGGCCAAGCATTGAGAACTGGGTAAGTAATTCAACCCCCCTTTTAAAAAAGTGGGATACTTGCAGTGATGCGCCGTTGCACATACTGTTAAGTATAATTTTGTGAATTAATCCACTCCCACACACACATTTCTACCCAGATGATTCAGACAAATGTTGACTCTGTTTTGAAGAGGCTAACATATTTTATGATCTGTGCATATGAATAAAAAACAAAGCCACAGGATTAAAATAGTTATTAAGTGTATCAGCAAGTGCGTACCAAGTTAAAACAAACTAACGATGCTGTCGTTTTCTGCTATGATTTCCACATGCCACTATCTGGAGCAAAGGCAACAGCAGATTAATTCATAAGTAAAGAAGATTGCATTATTCACAAAACAGAGATTATTCTTAAAAAATAATGCAATGATCCTACTTTAGGCCCATCGACTAGAAACCTCTTTTTTGGCAATGAAAACAACTTAAAGCACCTGTTTATCTGAGTGCCACAGAAACCCCCTGCAACTATTGTACCTGCTCAAGATGGACAACCATTGCACAAAGGCAGCTCTGTCAGTCAGCTGCCTTCCTACCCCATGCCTAAAATGCATTATTTACGGAAGGATACCCTATTGTCCTGGTGCGATTCAAAGTCCTTGTAGTAAATACAGATTTAACTTGCCAACAGATTACAATTAAGTGAGGTGTCAGTAGTGCGTTCTTTAGATCTTGGGAGAATTAAAACAAGGGTTGCCCCTCCGCTGGAATGGAGGAGCATTGCCCTACTTAAATTGCCCCAAAGCCCCCGAGATGAAAAATAAAATGGTGCCGATCAGAGCATCAGGCCGGGGGCGGGGCTGCTGCTGAGTGACAGCAGAAGGGAGGAGCGTGGGCTGGCTATGCACTGTTTAAAGTGTGCATGTCTTTTTCACCGGCAGTACTTCCTCCAATCAGGGTGCTGCTCTCATCTTTTTTATTTAATTGTGCACGCGTGTGTGCACCCTCTTCCCCGGTAGATGCCAGCCGCCACTGGATTAAAAATTGAACTAGCCCACTAGAATTTGAATCTGTTGTACTTTTTTGGTCCTGACCAATTACAACCAATTGGTCCCTTGGCCAATTACAGTCTATCACTAATTTATGGTTAGCTCTGAATTGCAGCGCATTTCTTAGTTTGTAAAATGTAGGTAGACTGTGTGCAGCACTGGAGTGAAAGAGGTAGGCAGAAATATAATAAATAAATATATAAAAACTATTCAGTGGTTTCCGGTACAGTGACTAAATAATCCAAAACTGGCTTTAAATATTGCCAGTGATGGAAATGTGGTTTAAAGCAATATTAGGCTTGTTCGCTGCTTCAGAACTGTCTTTCTGGCAGATGCATCAAAGTAAATACCAGGAGCAAATGGGCAGATTCTCAGAATCTGCCCCTTTGCTCCCGGTATTTTTGCATTTGGGATGCATCATCCCAAATGCAAAAATCGCAATTTAAGGAATCTCTAAATTGAGATTCCTTAAATTGCGATTGCATTGAAGGAATCCCAAATTGAGATTCCTTAAATGCAATGCATGAAAGTAAAAAAAATTGCGAATTCGCTATTAGGGGGAGCAAATTACCATGAAGTTGGACTTCATGGTAATTTGCTAAAACTTTGCAAAAAGCAATTTTGTGCATTTTTCAAAGTTTCATGTTGCGCACACACATGCCCTTAGGGCATGTGTGTGCGCAATATATGTGCATAGATCAATTTCAGGGGTGCAACAGGGTGTCATTTTGACACCCTTGCACCCTTGAAATTGCATGAGCAATTTGCGAGTATCTACTGGTACTCGCAAATTGCTCATGCAATCTCCAATGCATTCCTATGGGCCTGTAGGCCCATAGGAATGAATGGGACAGCATTCCTTAATTGTGACTAGCAATTTGCGAGTAGCAATTAAGGAATGTTAAGGAATCGCTATTTTAATAGCGATTCCTACATGCATTGGCTTTTGCTATTCCTAAATAGCGATTCCTTAAAAATCGCTATTTAGGAATAGCAAAAGGCTACGTTGATGCATCTGCCAGTTTATGAATTCACTCCTTTCAAAGGTCAACTGGTGAGTGAGCAAAGTTTATATATATATATATATATATGTATATATATATATATATATATATATATATATATATATATATATATTACCTACTGGCGATAGCCAGTAGGTATATATAGTTAGGATTTTTTCTCTATGGAACTTTTGAAAATTCTATGCCTAATAACTTTGGCGTTTGTGGACGGAATTGGCTGAAATTTTCAGGAAAATGGCACATTTTGTTTCTGAGCAGCTCCTGGAAATTTGGGGGGGGTTCGTCAAGGGGGGGCTGAGAAAAAAGGGGGGTCCCAAAACACGTTTTTCCCATGTTAATTTCCATAGGGCGGTTGGCCTCACTTTTAGCCCGAACGGCTGAATGGATTTCCACGAAACTTGGCAAAATTGTAGGGACTGTTAGCCCGATGTGCCTTTGCTAGGTCTCAATATATGTGCTTCAGTGGATTTTGAGAAATTAACGTTTAAAACAAGATATATATCTGTAACAGCGCTCCGGGCAGCGCTCCGGTTCGCGAACTTTTCGCGTATCGGAACTTTGCGAAGCGAAGCTGATTGGCTCTCCGGTGTCTGTCAACATTCTAAACAGTCCGGAGCGTCCGCCATCTTGTCTCTCGGTAGGATCGAGAGACAAGAGGAGGCCAAAACAAAGGGGGAAATGAAGGAAAGGGGGCAAGGTAGACCCCTTCTGACCCCCTAGGATTGATGAGGGGGATATTATAGAGCCACGCCGGGCCCCAAAAAAAAAAAAAAAAATTCCGATTTTTTTCGCCGTAGAGACGCGTCTTGGTTCGCGAACCGGGCAGCTAACCGGGCAGCTAACCAGGAAGCTAACCGGCAGTGTAACCCAAAAAAAAAAAAAAAAAAAATCCGATTTTTTTCGCCGTAGAGACGCGTCTTGGTACGCGAACCGGGCAGCTAACCGGGCAGCTAACCGGGAAGCTAACCGGCAGTGTAACCCAAAAAAAAAAAAAAAAAATCCGATTTTTTCGCCGTAGAGACGCGTCTTGGTACGCGAACCGGGCAGCTAACCGGGAAGCTAACCGGCAGTGTAACGGGAGTTTGAGGAGTAGCTGATTGGCTGTCAATATTGTAAACAGTCCGGAGCGGCCGCCATCTTGTCTCTCGGTAGGATCGAGAGACAAGAGGAGGCCAAAACAAAGGGGGAAATGAAGGAAAGAGGGCAAGGTAGACCCCTTCTGACCCCCTAGGATTGATGAGGGGGATATTATAGAGCCACGCCGGGCCCAAAAAAAAAAAAAAAAAAAATCCGATTTTTTCGCCGTAGAGACGCGTCTTGGTACGCGAACCAGGCAGCTAACCGGGCAGCTAACCGGGAAGCTAACCGGCAGTGTAACCCAAAAAAAAAAAAAAAATCCGATTTTTTCGCCGTAGAGACGCGTCTTTGTACGCGAACCGGGCAGCTAACCGGGCAGCTAACCGGGAAGCTAACCGGCAGTGTAACGGGAGTCTGAGGAGTAGCTGATTGGCTGTCAATATTGTAAACAGTCCGGAGCGGCCGCCATCTTGTCTCTCGGTAGGATCGAGAGACAAGAGGAGGCCAAAACAAAGGGGGAAATGAAGGAAAGAGGGCAAGGTAGACTCCTTCTGACCCCCTAGGATTGATGAGGGGGATATTATAAAGCCACGCGGGGCCAAAAAAAAAACAAAAAAAAATCCGATTTTTTCGCCGTAGAGACGCGTCTTGGTACGCGAACTGGGCAGCTAACCGGGCAGCTAACCGGGAAGCTAACCGGCAGTGTAACGGGAGTCTGAGGAGAAGCTGATTGGCTGTTATCATTGTAAACAGTCTGGAGCGGCCGCCATCTTGTCTCTCTGTGGGATCGAGAGACAAGAGGTGGAAAAAAAAAGGTGTAAATGAATGAAAGGGGTAAGGCAGACCCCTCCTGAACCCCTAGGATTGATGAGGGGGCTATTAAAGTTCCCTGGGGGGTGAAAAAAAAAAAATTTGCGATTTTTCGCGGTAAAGGTGCTTCCTGGTACGTTAACCAGGCAGCTAACCGGCAGCGTAACGGGAGTCCGACATATTGTGTTTTTTGAACGTTTGTGATATGTGCACGTGTGGATTTTGTCTAATTAAGGTTAAAAAAATATATATATATCTTTAAGCGTGTTCTGGCGCGCTTACGTTTTGGGTTTGGTTTGCGCTGCAGAGACGATACGTCACGGTTATGCGATGCATCATTAGGCGTCTCACGGGCTACGTGATACGTCACTTAATAAAGAATATATTTTACAGCTATAGATATTAGCTTTTAAAAAACCAATGAAATTCACAGAAAAAACCATAGGTTATAGACCATATATAGTTAGGAATTTGCATTTACAAAACCTTGAAAATTCACTGAAAAAACCATAGGTTATAGACCATATATAGTTAGGGATTAGCATTTAAAAAACCTTATTTTATTTGCACAAAACCATTGAAATTCCATATATAGTTAGTTGCACTAACTATATATCGCGGACCCGCAATCCACTGCTAATGATGTCACATATTACATCATTCATGACATGGTCAGTGACATCACTGATGACATCACTGATGACATCTCAAATGACATCACTGATGACAACACCCAGTGACTGTATGTTTCTGTAAAGTTAAAATATGTCTTACATATTGAAGAATGAGTGGATGTATAAGTGTCTGGATGAAGGATTTAGTAGGTGCATGACTGACTGTATGAGAGAATGATTAAATGTGTCTCACTGAGTGCATGGGTTAGTGATTAAAGTGTCTTAATTTGGCAATCATTATTTATGTTCTTCTGTAAACTGCTGCATGTTTAAATCAGTAGCTATATCAGTAACTATATGGGTTATTGAATGGTTGCCCAAGTATTTGTATGGGAGACTGAGTATGTGTGTGGGTGGCTGGGAGGTGTATAACTCTGTGCATAGATGTGTGAGCAGTTGATTCCCTAGGTGTATGGGTTCAAAAGTGCATGTAGAAACAGCTGTATGGACAGTTGACTGTGTGCATGAGTATATTGGTGAGTGAATGGATATCTCAGTTCTACATGTCAAAGTAAGTACATATGTAAAACACACTCCATGTGAGAGTTGACATATATAAATAACTGAACATAAGAGCCAGTGAATGTGAGAGTGGCTGTATGAATCATTGTGAACTTGTATCAAGGATTGTATACGAGAGTAAATATGTGTTAGTATATGTTTGAATAAGTAAGGTGTGTATAACTGTATAGTTAAGGAAATGGAGATGTGATTGATTCTTTGCATGACTGACTAGGTGTGTGAGTAACTCCATGGATGTGTGACAGTCTGTGAATGCCTGTTTACACTGAGTGTATCTAAGGTTATATTAGAGTCTGAAGATGTATTATCACATAAATGATATCATCAGTGATGTAATCAGTAATGTCAAATGAGATGTCAGTGATGTCATCAGTGATGTCATTTGAGATGTCATCAGTGATGTCATCAGTGATGTCATTTGAGATGTCATCAGTGATGTCATCAGTGATGTCACTGACCATGTCATGAATGATGTAATATGTGACATCATTAGCAGTGGATTGCGGGTCCGCGATATATAGTTAGTGCAACTAACTATATATGGAATTTCAATGGTTTTGTGCAAATAAAATAAGGTTTTTTAAATGCTAATCCCTAACTATATATGGTCTATAACCTATGGTTTTTTCAGTGAATATATATATATTTTTTTTGATGTATTGGAGTAAAAACATGTATATATTCTCAATGCATGGAGATTAGCAGACTAAAAATGACACACTTTAAAAGCAAAATGTACTTAGTTTATAAATTTTTTGAAATGCTCCAGCTGCCGCAGTGACATTTTCGGGTAATTCAATTACTGCTCTTCCTGTCGGACAGGCCATTTATTCCACCAGGCGATTTCCCGATAGGGTGGAACCCTTTGAGGCCGGGTTTGACAGCCCAGGGCCATCCTGGTGCCTATATCACTTTCTCCAGTTCCCCAAAATGAATTACAACAGGGAGCTTCAGGAGGGAGAAGGTGAGAGAGAGAGAGAAAGAGAGAAAGACAGAGAGAGATCAGAAAGGTAAAGTGTAAATGATCCGAGAAGAGAGAGGAGAGTCAATAGGAGCTAGAATGGATTGATGGAAAGAAAGAGGTTGGGGGAGGAGACAAAAGGAGGGGAGCTGGTTTGAGCATTTGTCACAGGGCTGCTTTTGCTTCCCCTGTCTGACCTTGTTGCTCTTCTCATGTTTACATATAAAAAAATTTCACCGCTTTAGGGGTGTTCCTTGTGCTGCATCCAACAGTCGCTGTACACACTTGCATATTGTTGGCTACGCGTACAGCCTCTGTGAGGGCTGATCCGCCACTCATGATCTGATGTTGCTCTGCATAGTTTCCTTTGTTGATTTACGTGGGTTAGGTTACAGGAGTCTTTTAAGTAGCCTGGAACCATATCTGGATTATTGCACCATTCAAACCATGTAATGGATCTTATTTTGATAAAATTGCCTCCACACAAAAAGGAATTTAAATCTGCAAGTGTAAGTTAATCTGGAACCTGGCATTACCTTCAGTGCCGTACAGTATCACTGCTTGCCAAACACCAGTGTACAGTGAAAGTCTTTACTATCCTGAGGCTATGAAACAAAGGAAGCCGTGTGTGCGCTACCTTCATTGTAACAACCACATACATAACATGGTGGTGTCTTTGGCTTGGCCCGCGTGCCAGGGAACTGCTTCCAAGAAGCTATTAATTGCTTGCCTAGTAACAAAGCAAGAGCTTATTTGGGCTGATGCCAAGATGTGAGATGGGAGGAAGTATATTGGAATCAGCATTACCTGTGACATTGTTTAAGTGAGGAACAGAGTGCAAATTAAGAGTAATTAGGCTTATGTTTGTAGCCCATTGAGGAAAGCAAACATTTTATAGGAGAACCATAAGATATTTGTATGCTAATTTCCATGTGGGTTTTCTAGTCTTGTAATCATGTCCTATGGTCTTATTACTGTCCTAGCAGGTTATTTGATTTCCTATAGGCACTCTTATAAGGATACGATAAGACTGGCCTGTAAGAGTTCTAGCATAGACATTTCTTGACCCAGACATTACTTTGTCTTCCTAAAGTAAACCAGATAGGAATCCCCTAAGAATCATATTAGAATTGGAAGGAGAAGAGCAGGTAGGTTCTTAAGTCGAACTCACTACATTTGATCTTGGTTGGGCCTCTGATCTCCACAGAAGTCTTTTTCGAAAAGCTTAAATCAAAGTAGAACTCGAAAACATATTATTTATTTACTGATGTTTGACAGCCAAATTACGGCCTTGGCCAGCATTTTTTTCGGGTTGCTAAAATCTCTAAAACAGATTATCGGGTTCTTGCCTGAATCAGCAAGGCCGCCATCATTTCAAGGCTGGATTACTGCAATGTTTTATATCTAGGAGTCTCCCAGACACGGCTCAGGAGACTCCGATGTGTACACAACACAGGCCTCGATGGGCGCTGCCCTGCACAAATTGCATTGGCATTTGATGGAGAAGTGGGGTTCTGCCAAAGCCCTTTGTTGTTTTTACAAGGCATTCATCAAAGTTGTAGCGAACTGTCTTCACCCTACCGTAGACCTGACCTTCCATCTAGGTGCTTGAGATCCGCAGGAGCCTCGTTGGCAGAGGTTCCTACCTTCAAGAAGGTCACAATTGGGGCCAGCTCCTTTAGGTCCCCAAGTTATGTAACTCCCTTCCTTTGGATCTACGACAGTCTAAGACAGAGATCTCCTTTCGCAAAAATCTTAAAACTTGTTTTTTTAGGTAGTTTTCTGTTCCTTTTGTAAGCCCTGTGTCTCTTTTGGTAGCTTTGGCCTTGGTTAGCCCTGGGACACTTCTATTGGAAGAAGCCATGCGCTTTACAAATTGCTTATTATTATTATTGATTATTTATTTATTTATTTAAATTCAGCATATCACTTATGTATAAAACATAGCTATCTGGGAAGAAAGGCGTGCATGTGTTAGAATCTCAGGCCACTTAATGGAGGTCATGAGGTCAATGGAACTCAAGTGAGAAGTGGTTCCTGGTGGTGGGGAACTGATAAAAAGCTTAAGGGGGTGAAAAGATGGGACCAGAGTGCACTATGAAGTGGTTCAAGATAATAAATATAAAAATAACTTATGACTGAATACATTCAAACAGAAAACAACGAACGCAAATCTGAAACTGAAGATGTACAATGGAATATCACGGTGCCACCTCTGAATGGCCCTTAACTTCAGCCATCTTACGTCAGAGGGATCATAAGGGCAATCTTCCCCCGATGCCATCTTGCTACCTCTTTAGTGCCAGATCTTTCTGAGCAACAGTTTGTTGAAGAGGTAGGTGCTAAACAACAAGATGGAAAACCTCCAGTAACCATCAAGAGGAAAGTGCCTAAAGAGAGTAAAAAAACAAAAGGTAAAAGAAACATTGAAAATACAACATAACAATCAAAATCACAACAGTCAGCACAGAACATCAAAAGAAGAAAATTCAAAGGAAGCCAGGGGATGCAGTAGGAAGGCCATGATTGTGACACAAGAGAGCTCACAATGCTTATGCAGTGCATTCACTTTTTGTTACCTTATATAGTGGCATCCCAAATGGCTCTTCTTGTGGTGACCTGAAAGAGTATGTTTTTACAAGGACTGTTCTGGCCATGTAAGGCCGGATGAAGGCGGGTCATTAGCGGTATTATTTTCAGAAAAAAACTTTGAATCATAGCTTTATGCAAAGCAGTCATCCTCAAGTCTCTGTTAAATTGCTTTATAAATGATAATTGAATCGTTTCTCCTTGAGATCAGGGGATACCTTGACTGACTTTTACCACTTTCCTTTTCTTTTAATGGCGGCAGATGCTATCTTACCTTTTTATAGATGCAGGGCGTGTTTACCTTTCTCTCTGTTTGCACTGCAACTATGTCATCTGAAAGAAGTCTGTGCCGCAGGTTCTTACCTGCTCGAAGAAACACCACACCCTTCTTGGTGAAAGTCTAATTATATGTCTGTGAACTAGAAAAGACAGTCTTAGGAAAATGATTATAAAGCTAGAATTCACCAGTAACGGTCTTGCAATGGAGCGCGTTCAGTCCTTATGAAGACCCCATCATGGTTGTGTGTCCACCAGGGGTTGAAAATGTGTTGGCCCTCCGAATATGTTAAATTCATTAAACAATTGTGTGGAGGTTTTAAAGCTACAAACCATTGGGAATTCATGAATACAACTTCCTTCAGGGCAGTAAAAGAATATAAAGAAAGGCTGCAAAAGCTCTATAAGAGATTATGAACTTGGCACTTCCTGGCCTTGAAAGAATACAGTATTGCTATTAGACTAGTGGTCTTCAAACTTTTTAATGCAGTACCACCCCAGTGAAAAATAAATAATTTAAACATTGCAGGTAAATTCTGTTACCATTTTAAAAATGCAATCAAATACATGAATGCCAAACATACTACATGTCAAAGTATCCATCATGTGATTATTTGAAATGAGGGTGGCGGTTTTGAAGAATATTTGGAGTCCTAACCCTTTTGAAACCTTCCCCCATCCAAATTACGAGCCATGTTAGTGATTGGCCAAAACAGAAAAACAATTTATGACAAAGCTCCTCGGCTTATCGCTTAACACTCCCCTCATTCCTCTGCGCCTGGATTTAGGAGTCAAACCAATTGCAGAAGAGATAGGTTTAAGACCACTGACCTTCTGGCGCAGACTTTGGGCAACTCCAGAACTAGCATCCTACTGAAACGAACTTAAGGGGGTCTTGGGATTACCGGGGTGGGAAAATTGCCTTGGTTCAAGCACATCAAAGAAACTTGTGCCAGAATAGGGATACCCAACTTGTGGACCAACCTGTAGGTAGTGTCCCTAACAATATCACAACTACAACTTGTCAGAGCCTATAGGGCACACAAATTAGTCTATCTGAAGGTGAACACCAAACACGGGCATCTAGTGGCTAAATTTCTCAACATAAAAACCGAGTACCTCTTTGAGTCTTTCTTGGACAACATACAGCCTCCTATGGCGAAGAAGCTGTGTGTCCAGTTTAGAACAGGGACCCTCTCGGTCAATGCTTTTGTGAACAAATGGACAAATGATCCATCTGTAGGTTGTCCTGCCTGCAACAGCCCTGACGAGAGCGACATACATGTTTTTTTTTCTGCCCAGGCTATAAATCCGCCAGACGGCATTGGCTTATACCATTATGCAGAAACTTGGGATGCACACAGTGTCTGGAGGCATATAGAATGTTAAGATCTGATTCGCACCCCCCTATATTTTTTTTTATTTATTAATTGAATTTATTGAGCGCGACAGCTACCCATAAGGGTTTCCCGGCGCTTAGAGACAAATCAACAACATCAAGCAGAAGATTTAGAGATCGAAAAGCCAGGTTTTCACCGCTCTGCGAAATCGCATATGATAGTTTTCCCTCCGAATGGCCAAGGGAAGTGAGTTCCACAGTCTGGGTCCTAAGTTCGCAAAGGAACCACCGCCCATTCTGGTGAGTTTGAACTTTGGTACATTGAAGAGATGATGGGATGAAGAACGAAGTGAGCGAACAGGAAGGTAGGGGCTGACAAGGGCCTGAAGGTAGAGGGGAGCTGATCCGATTTTGATCTTATGCATAAAACTCAATGCTTTAAACTTTATCCGATTTTCAACACTGAGCCAGTGCAGCTCTCTCAGGCGTTCTGTAATCTGGTCACGTTTCCGACAGCCACAGAGAAGCCGAGCTGCGGCATTTTGTACCAGCTGAAGGCACCGTGTGACGGCCTTGGCAGACCCCAGGTAGAGCACATTGCCGTAATCAAACCTCGAGGTTATCAAGGCATTCACAACAGATTTCTGGGTGTTTTTGGGGAGTATCCAAAAGATTTTACGTAGTCATCGTAGGATGCTAAAACAGGTGGCTGCGACTTTGTTGACCTGATCTTTCGTGGATAGTCCCCTGTCGATAATTACTCCCAGATTTCGCACTTGTTCAGATGGAGTTGGTAGGGGACCCATGGTAGTAGGCCAATGTCTTAGGTTCCAGAGGTCAGGTATATTACCAAGGACCAAGAACTCAGTCTTTCCACCATTTAATTTAAGTAGGTTGCTATTCATCCATCCAGATATTTTGCTGAGTCCCGCTTGCAAAGGGGAAGGAACCATGGGATCAATTTTAGATGTAGATAGAGCCGAGGCTATGAGTTCAGAAAGTTGTGACTGCCATACGTTAGCGAGACCTGGAGAGCGATACACTAGTAAGCCCGAAAGGGTGGTTTTAGGTTGGAGAGCCAGCTTAAAATACGCTGCCTCGCAGCCGTTTAACGGAGCTGGATCGAGATGCCATTGATAAATATTTTTGAATATTATTGCCACACCGCCTCCTATTTTCCTGGGGCGATCGTGCCTTACAATCGCATATTGAGTAGGTCTTTACCGTGTCTTGTTTCCTTAATTCCATGTGGCACAGGCGAAGGGTCTTTTTTTAACACATTTCAGCAATTGTAAAAAAAACTTTTCTGCACTTTTGTTCTTTTTAGCCTCTAAATTTTAATAGTTTTTATCTGGTTTTAATTATTCTTGATTTTAATTGGCATAAAGACTTTAGACTTATTAAAATGTCTTTTTGGGATGTACTACAATATATAAGCAATGAACTGACAAAATGTGTTTATCAATGCTATATTGTATATGAAATTCTACTTTTCTATGGCATTTTTATATGGAAATGGTTAGTGATGGCCCATTACAGAGCGACTTACTGCGCTAATTAATTTCTGCTGAAAACAAGGCACTGTATCAGTGTAATGCTGCTCTTGGGTAGAGCCTGGTGTCCCCCTCAGATCACTTGAGACCCCTACGAAGGCCCGCCCCCCGTTTGAAGACTCCTTTATTAGACTCTTTTTTTCTTTCTTTTTATACACAACTTTTGCAATGTATATATTGGGTTTTGAATACTGTAAGGTATTCTCTGAGAAGCACTGATTCACATTTTATGATGGTCTTCTGTGTGTACAACACAAAAAAATCACACAATACACATTTTTACATATTTGCATGCAATGTCTAAACGTTTACACAGAGAAAGATCAATTAAATTGCAATTAACAACTCAAGTAAGAGTGACAGTGATCACTTGACCTGCATCCTGTATTAGTTAAAAAGCAATATAAAGAAACATGTAATAAGACTTTTCACTATATATCTGTCTCATTTATGAATGTTTGGAATTTCTTTTAAGATTTAGCATGCTAAGAGAGTAAAACACCCTCTTGTTTTGTGATAGCCCAATTATAATGCAAGAAACACTCCTGCTTAGAGGCACTGCCTGTAAATGATACCTCCCACCACTAGAGGTCACTCCTTGGAGTTCTTGAGTTTACAGTGTTTGGAGTTTTGTTGTTGCTTATACGCCTACTGATAAAAGTCCCAGTTCCCCAGGATCTTTAAGGTCCTCCCTAATGCCAGCGTGCCAACGGTTACACCCCATTCTCCACATTACAAGGAGCAATTTGTTTGCTTGTAAGTGATGGGTATGAGCATTGTGCTTTAGGGACATGTCAAGGCATTTGTTGCCAAGTTGGGGGGGGGGGGCGTGAGAACAACACCTTCAGCTTAGTTCAGTTGCACACTATCTTTCAGTGCTGAGGTTGCATCAGGGGAGGAGCCACCAGTGATACCCAAGCCTGCAGCATCACAGGTATGGAGAGATACAGACACACATTATTGGTGCAACAGTAACCAGTTCAGTAAGTGTTTGTATGAATACGCGTGACAAAATTATGGAAGAGCAAATACTAGACCTACACATGAATGCCCAAATACCTACAATAGAGCAGTTTGCATGTTTGTGGAGACCAAAATATTAAGAAGAAAAGTCATGAGAGCAGATATAGCTTCAAAAAGGAGTTTGAGAGAAGAAAATAAACTAATGAATGGGTTATAAAGTTAATCCATATGTAAACGCTATAGTTCGTATAAACAGAAAAGATTTGCTCAGAATAAAGCTTGAAGGAGTTAAAGATAAAGGGCCTGATTCACAAATGGCCTCCACAGGCATAGTGGGGGCCCGCCGTCGTGGTGGTCTTTACATTTTTTGTGGAAATTCTGCCCAAGTGCAGAGACTCCGCCGCGACTGCGGTGCTCCCGCCACAAGTGAATCAGGCCCAAAGCCAAGCTTACAAGTACTGGAAAAAGTGAACAGCAGGAAAGATGAGGGAGAGAGAATGTTGAGGGAGGCAGCTAAAAAAGAATGTTGGCTTTCTTTGGAATAGAGATTATACATTTTGAGATTACCATTGTTTCCATAATAGAGAGCAAAGCTGAAGCTTGAAGAGAGGTAGTGACATCTGGCAAAAAGGTCTGAAAATTGTCTGCTTGGAAGTGAGCATCGAAGGGAAGTGGCAAAATGATTAAGAGATGAGAAATGGGGAGGCAAAGGGCAGAGGACGCTCTTTCTGATTTATCACCCATAGCCTGTTTCCTGGAATTCTGTTGGCCTGTGGAAGAAGCAGTTCCTGCATAATTCCAGTGATTTGTTGAGAGGGTGTTCTGGACAAACTGTTTGCTAAAACACACACCTGTCAACTAGGGGGACTGGCCATTCTACCAGCTGCGGCCGGCACAGGTAAAATCGGTGGGGTGGGGGTGGGGGAAGTAGACAGACGACGGGATAGGTACAATTAAAAAGAAAAATAAATAAAATCAGGTAAGTGGTTTTATTAAGTTTTGTATTTAATTTTACCAATCCCAAAGTCTGTCGACTTCCCCACTCCCACTCCGCCCTACTGATCTTACCTGTGCCGGCCACCACTGCATTCTACCACTAGTACATTTTCCTGGTAGGTTGCAGACTAGGGGTCTGCTTTCAGTGCCGGATGGGCTGCTATAGCACAGCACTGGTTAGAGGCGGCAGACCCGAGAGCAGAGGACGGCCCGGGACCAGTGTTCGATTCCCGTCGCGGCAGGTTTCTGGACTAGGGTCAGCGGACTCGATAATTCTCTCGCCTCGGTGCCCACTCTGATCAGCGATCACACTCGGCAACTCTGGGCATTAGCTTGCCTCATCCTCACTAACGGCCCCACCAGACCGCCGGGGATGCCTGGTCTCACCCTGGAGATACCCATTAAGGGACCATCTCTCAGGGAAGCCAGGAAGGGTTTCGCAGCGGTCGAAGCGCCTTGGGACCCTCCGGGTAAGTAGTGCGCTATATAAATGCCTATACATACATACATACAGCGCCCGATAGACCCATTCAAGTAACATCCTACTCTAGGGAGGTGATGGTTTGAACATTGTTGCAATGGCTGATGATGACGCCCAATCCAACTCTGCTGGCACCTTCAACGTGTTTGTGATGCCCATGAGGTGATCCTATTTCTGAAGGTTTCATCACCCGGTCAAGCTCTGCTCCCAACAACGGCTGCTCTTCTTTCATTCCACGTTTTCCCAGAATAGTGAGCTCCTCACAACAACATGTTCATTCCCTTGTCCTTCTTTGGGGGAAAACTGACCCGGGCTACAAGGAGAACACAACATTTGGCTTCATAGTGGGTCTTTATGGAAATGCAGCCTCCAGGCTACTGCATAAAACATTATTATTATTTTTTAGCATTTTTTGTAGCGCACCAGCCCTGTTGAATACTACTAGAACTCTGAACAACAGGTTGAACAACACCTGCAAACATGTTTTTTTTTAACAAAAGGCACCTCTTTTCAACGATTTTATACTAAAGGCATAACAAATGTATATTGCAGTCAATCACCGCTAATGGCAAGATTACTTTCCAGCGAGATCAGATATACTGCATATCTCAAAGTGTTTCAGATGAGATCAGGTGTCTCCAAGCTTTTCTATAAGGGGAGCTACTTCGGATCACAGAAAAGCATCCCGAGCTACTAATAGATATTACTGTTTTGTAAACATGCTTCAATATTACATCAGTGAACAACCAACGCAGTAGTGACCTTCCAAAGCAAAGGATGGGTTATTAATCATAATGTCAAGAAAAGCTATATAATTATGAAATGTCTCAGCATGACAAATGAAAGAGCGGCCATAGCAGCACGTGCTCTATAGGGCAACATGATTTATAATTCCCCTATTGTCTTTAAATATGTATTAGAAATGCAGTAATTATGTTTTCAAAAGTCAAATCATTTGATGACACGAAACATATTTTTCTATCAATTACACCCTTGCATTTTCAGAAAAAAAACATAAATCATTCTCCAAGGAAAAGCGTGCTTTTATAAAAAATAAATAACGTTTTTCTTCACAATTATGTTTTTTATTTTTAGTAAATAAGTGATCCCTAAACATAAGCTTGTAATTTCCATTAAATACTCACCTATAACATGCCAATATTGCCCATGTCATGCCAACAGGACCATTACGCCAAGGATGCTTAAAATCATATTCAGACAGATATGCCAGGGGGCTGCCATGATGCCAGAGATCGCCACAGTTAGGTCACTGATGCTTACAATATGCCGGTGATGGTTGCCAATATGCCATGATTGGACACAGACATTTTTTAAATGTGCTACGTTTAATCATTATAATGCCAGATCCTTTCGCTCTGGCTCTTGCAGTTCCACAATCTAGTGACTCTACATTGGCTATTGCTGGCACTCTTTTTTTCCTGGCCTGCTGTTTGCAAAGACAAACTGTGACTGGTGAAGCGGGCCGGCCACATGACCAATCTCCATGTCACTTTCCTAGATTCATGATGCTCATTAAGCATTTTCAATTTTCTGACACAATGTGTTTTTTTAATGCGTGGCCTTGTCATTGATTGGGCTAACTGCCACTCCAAGGGTCTCCAAATAATCAGTGCAGCCTTCTTAAATAAGCCCAAATCCTCTGAATAAGGTACTGGTTAGACTTCACATCTGAGAGCTACTTCCCGAGTGATGGTGAGCTGCTAGGAGCTTCTCGGCTACTCCTTAGAGACCCTGGGATTAGATGAACCTACCGAGGCGACACACAGAACTAGCAGAAACAATGTAAAGAACTCACATACCAGAACAGTTATGCATGTCACAAAAATTGAAAAGGCGTCTTGGGAGCTGAATCTTAGGGGTGTTCAGACAAAATACTGGGACAATATAGTGTGTCAAGAATATCGAGGAAAAACTATAGTGAAGTTTTACTATGTATAACGCCACATATGTACCTTGATATAATTTATTTTCAAGGTATAAGTTCGGAATAGTATATCTATATTTACCTGTTTGCAGAGGCGGCTGCTGCTAAAATAAACTGGGGGGGCATAATTAAAACACTTACCTCACGCTGCCAACTGCCTTGGTGAAGAAGTAAGAGGAAGTCCATGGACCACTCCCACCCAATTCAGAAGCTGCTCTCATCATGAGAGCAGCACCAGGATTGGTCTGAGCGGCCTAGTTAGGCGCTCAGTAAGTGTCTGGTAGCCTTTGCCATTTCCAATTGACTGTACAATACAGCTGGGTTGGAGAAATCAAAGTGTGCGGCCGGCCAAACCATGTGCACGTACAGTGCCCAACAACTCCTCCTCCCTCTGGTGGCTGTCACTTAGGATGCCCGGCACACCCTGCTCTTGACTTGGCAGCATCGCCTCTGAGAGAAAAATAAAACTATAATAAAATTCTTTTATTATGGTTTTATTTTTCTTCTGCAGTGAGTGGGGCGACACTCCTCTGCCATTGTAAAGGAGCTGCCGCTGCCTGTTTGCACTTACCTTCTCAATATATCCGTCCTCGATATTTTTGACTGTATATTCTGTCAACATGATATTTTTGTTACCGATAGTCTGTCAGTGATCCATTTTAATACTTTTAGTTTTCATAAAATTAAAGGAAAGGGGTAGGCTGAATAGAACCCCAGAATTAGTAGTCACAATATTAGACTGAAGATTGATGAACAGAAGATTCCTACAAAAGATGGTGTCTATATTAGTCTGGAGTTGAAGATCGGGGCAGACCTTCTAACTTAAGGAAAGAATTAACATATTTGTATAGTTAGTAATCCCATTCCTATTACATTAAATTGTAAAAGATGTGAAATTTCGAACAGCAAATCTTCTCTTCAAAAGCCATTAATCATAATTTGATATTAGTCAGTGGCTTGAGAAAGTCCTCTGGAGCCTCATTATAGGAGCTGCTCTGGAAGCCATCTACCTGCCCTCTTAGACAGAAAAATAAAAAGTTGTCAAACAAGCTATCAGCAAAGATGAACATCCATGCAGTGAGATTTGACCTAAATGCACAGATTTAGGAGCAAATTACACCAGCATGCCTGTGAGCATGTTTAGCTAGACCCAGATAACATTCGAAAATACATTTTCACAGAAAGGGTAGTGAATGTATTTAACGAATTCCCAGCAGAGGTGCTACAGCCAAAGCAGCGAATACATTAAAATATTCTAGTGACACAGACAGCGAGAAAAATGCTAAGTAAGTAAGGATAACAGTGAGCTAAGAGTGGGGTAGTATGTCAGAATTGTGTGTACAGAAATATTTTCAGACATAATACCATCCTGTCGGGCATAGATTTTTAGATCGTCTGTTATTCATACCAATAGGGCAATAATTTCGAGATGGTTTTCTGGTTGCGAACTATACCAAGAGGACGCCGGAAACAAATTGACTGGGTGTGTCTGACTGTCTGATTCTCCAAAGTCAGTGTTTCTATAATTCTTTCTAAAAGGAACTCCTTGTCCCCTTTTTGGGAAAGTCAAATGCGCTCATGAACTATTTGAGCGTGTCTCCATTTCGGGACAAAACATGTCCACACTGGGCCAACTATTTAAGTTGCATTTTTCATATTGTCAGAATTACTCAATAACAAAGTGAGTTACCCTAGAGTTCAGATCTTTCAAATCCCTGCAGGGCTTAACCACCAGGCCACACCTTCGCTGTGAGACACATTGATCCCTTGATTGCTGATAATTGTGCGCTGTTGAACAAAAATGATACCCTGTCATTAACAACCCAGCCAGAAAAGCCCACAGGAACAAACACGCTGCAGCAGATTCCTGGAAATATAGACTGATAGAAACAGACCTGAGATAAATATCTCATCCTAATTGAAGTAAAAATAATGTAGTATTGACAATAATAACTGAGCATAAATGTGTGGATTTATAATTGGGACTCGTGCAACTGAAAAATACATTTGTAGCAAGACAGCTCAGTGGGTTGAGCACAGTCGGCTACATTTCAATTTTCTGTGTAGCCTGCGTGAGAGATGGTAGAATATGTGCAGGGACCAGAAAGGGAGTACCATTGAATACACACAATTTAAAAGTCAGATTTAAGGCATCTAGGGTAATTTGTTGCAATTTTGCATTTACCCTAAACCTAGATCTGCTTTCCTCCCACCATTCAAAAAATGGAGCATATTTGGTAAATCTATGCTGCATAAAAATCTATTGATTAACCAGAAATTGATGCTTATTTTTAAAATTGATTCACTAGCTGCATTTTATAATACGTAAATTAGAGACAACAATAGTACTACTCATGTAATATAAAATGCAATTAACAAACCTTCAGTCGCAGGCTTTTGCCTCCTATCTTTTTTTTGTTTTGACAGTACTGCAAGCATAAGTACACCAATTTGCAGTAAATATTGGAGGGAATGTTGGAGTCGTGTGAAAATGGGAAATAATTACTCCCGCATGGGTGTGTTTAAGGGAAATTTATAAAGTGGTTTAGGAGGCACTTTCTAATGCAAAACAAACACCCACAAAAGAATAACACCATTGTAATTCACAAAATATACTTCTAAATTTACCACTGCCCTAAAAATGCCAAAACAGTTGTAAATGTAGTCCAAACCAGGCTTGAAGTAAGTCAAGCAAGACACATGGCCACCCACTGGAATAAAACAATCCCATAGAAACCATTGGAAGAAGGGAATGAATATCATACCCCATAGGAATCAATTTTAAATGAATTAATTTAGTTGGATCTATATAAATATATATTCACTGAAAAAACAAACGCTACAATGACGTGATAGGTGTAAATTTCAGTGGCAACATAATGTTTTAAACCCCTAAAAACAACTGACATTCACCAGTTATAGTTATCTCTAGTAACGTTAACTCACGCCTGCCATGCACAGTCTTCCCATCGATAATGTTATTTCAAATGCTGCATTGATGTTATCAGTGATGTAATGTACATGGCGAGGGTGTGAGTTATAATTACTTTAGGGCACAAGTTACAGTTACCTTAGGGCACAAGTTATAGTTACTAGAGATAACTATCACTGGTGAATTTCAGGTTTATTTTTAGTTTAAAATGTAACGCTGTTATTGACATTTTCACCAAACTATTATATCAAACCTTTTGATTCAGTAAATTTGTATTGTTTTTAACGTAAAGTAATATTTTATTACCATATGGCAAGCCAACCCCTCTCTGTGCACGGCCCTGCACGGCAGGAGTTGGTTGCAGGGCCTGGCCGCTGGCCAACTCACCAGAGGTAGCCAAGCCGTGCATGGCCTTAGACTGTTCGTGCTGTGGGGTTGGCTGCAGGTTGGCTGCAGGGTCACAGGGCCGGAGGTCCTGGGTCTAACCCATTGGCGCAGCCCTCCTCCGCAAGCCACTTTGAGTTTTTTTAAGGGGAGGGCACTCATGCCCCCCACGAGCCACTAAGGGTTCCAGGGACCCCAAACCCTAGGCCCTTAATATTGTTAAGGGAAGGGGTATCGGGCCCCCTTCCTGAGCCACTGAATACCCCAGGGACCCCATTCCCGGAGCCTAAACTATTTTGAAAAAGGGGAGGGAGTACACAGCCCCCTTCCCACCCACAATGGACCCCAGGGGCCCTATCCTTCAGGGCTGTTAAGGGTAGAGGGTGTGTGGCACTTCCTCGAACCAATAGTGGCCCTGGTAACCCCATCATATGAGGCTAAAGCATACATTTTAAGGGAAAGGGGTGCACTGCTTCCTCCCCTATCTACTATGGCCCCTGGAGACCTCATTCCCTGGGCCCTTCTCTTTTTTTTTTTTGTTGCTCACACAGGTGAGAGGGCACTCAGCCCCCCCTCCTGAGCATGCAGCGGCCTGAGGGCTACTTTTCCTGGGGCTTGAGGGGCTTAATGGAGGGTATGGCGGTCCCCACCCGGGCCCCTACCAAACAGTACTTCTGCGTGCACCTATCCTGGGTGCTGTGAGACGGCATTGGTCCTGCCTTGCAGGAACACCTGATTTTGTTTCCTGCGAGCAAGGAAGGCCTATTTGCTCCCACCCGTAGGGAGCTTTAAAAATGCTCTAGCCAGATGGAGCAGACGTGTGTTTACCTGCTCTTGCTTTTGCTTTTGCTTCGAAGGCGCAAAAGCCGAAACGCGCTTGTTGTTGCTTTGGGGACATTAAAAAACATTTTGCAGCTACCCCAGAAGTGCTGGCTTATGTTCCAGGAAGGGGAGCATTTCAGGCTGTTTGTGTATGAATAAAACAACTGGATGTGCACAATATCTGTGTTCGCTCTCGTTTGTTTGTAGCAGCTGAAGAAAACGAGGAATCGTTATATATATATATATATATATATATATATATCAAAACTCAAAGTTAGCTGCTGCAAAAGAGGGCCTCACACAGGTACGTCTATTGTGCTAAATCTTTAATTGACACATTTATAATTCCAAAGTGGGTTGCAATGGCACAAACAGCCTTTAATCACACTGTTCACATTCTCCATCGGCGATACCTGCCCTTCATGCTCAACGCCTCGTGACGCTGAAGCAGGACTGCAAACGTGCAGTAGTGCTCCTCTCGCGGCTCAGTCAGCGCCGCAAATATTAATTGATTTTAGTGACTGTACGGAGACTCACTGAAGGAATACTGAGGCACTTCAATAACCAACAGGACACACGGGTGGCCACGCCCACCTGGGCAGGGTGAAAACCTTGTGAAATGCCGTGAGCAGAAACAGCCAAACCTTAACTTTACACGCTGTCCTGCGACCCTGAAGAAGTGCGACAAAGCATGAAATGCGTTGGGATAGGACTTGAGTATTCCAGCAAGACACATCTGCCTTTGGTCATTGCTTTCCTTCATTATGGCAGAAGATACGTACCTGTGTGAGGTCCTCTTTTGCAGCGGGTAACTTTGATTTTTGATATATATATATATATATATATATATATCTATACTACTATTATAAAGAGAGAACTGTGTCCTTTGAGCCAGGTAAACTCGAAAAGTACACCACCAATCCAAACACCCAATACATCTTTGAAAACGTCAGGGCAAGCAGAAGGACATAGGCTATATAAAAACAAAATATATATGTTAGAATAGAAACGTAATTTTTATGGGAAAGTAGTCCCTTAGAAGTAGCGCCAGCTAACGACGTGCGTGCTGATGCGTGCTGACATCACGGGGGAGCGCGGAAGCCGGAAGCAACACCCTGCGAGGAGCGGACAGGAGAAAGGAAGCGACACCTTCCAAGGTCCGGAGCGCATAGAGGAGCGTCGACATGCCCAGGGGAGCGCAGAGTAAGAGCAGACAGGAGAGTCGGCAGAAGCGTCCAGGACCAAGAAAACGAGCGTGGCGAAACAGCGGAAGCGACACCCTCCAAGGTCCGGAGCGAGTAGAGGAGCGTCGACATGCCCAGGGGAGCGCAGAGTAAGAGCAGACAGGAGAGTCGGCAGAAGCGGCCAGGACCAAGAAAACGAGCGCGGAGAAGCAGCGGACACGAGCGTGGGCAGAAGCGGCCAGGACCAACAAAACGGGAGCAAGGAAACACTGTAAGTACGCTCTGCTGCTCCCGGCCGCTCTGCTGTGCCTCTCCTGCTGCGATGCTGCCCCCAGCCTCCTTCTGCCCCGGGCAACGCCGGGGCGGGCTGCTAGTGTATATATATATATATATATATATATATATATATATATATATATATATATATATCTTTCTGTATATAGTACATTGTTTTCATGTAAATATTGGACTGAGTAGCGATTGGATTAATTTCCCGGTTATATGAATTATACAATACTGTTCTCTCTTTCCCTCTGATTTGATTTTTAATGAACTTAATTATTGTATGGTTATATATTTTTGATATAGGTGGCTTTTATCAATTGCATGCCGGTTTTGGACAGTAGATTTGTCCTTGACCTATTGGTAGTTTTAAGCAATACACCAATATCTGAATAGGTTGGAAAATCAAATTATGAATTGAACACGTTGTCTATACCAACACTTTATATTTATATACATGCACTTTTTTTCGCACATTTTTCACTCACTTTTGTATTTACTAAAACATGATTGACTAAAAATCGTAAAAAAACAAATTGTTATGCACGAATGACACGCAGGTCGTCATCTCTAGAGATGATCAAATTCGGATTTATCCGGTGATAATTAAATTTTATGACAGCAGAAATGTAGGTGGTCTTGGATTTATCCAATGAGAATTTTATGAAAATCAGTGTTTATTTTTTTTTTATATATATAAATACTATGACATTTATGCACTTTACATGTTTTATAATTTTAATAACATGTGTATATATAGAGAGTGTGTCATATGTTGCTATCCTGTCTATCAAGTTTGGAACTACAAAACTATTTTTGTGGCACAAAAAGTCTGTTGTCTATACCTATCACCATGTGACCTATGATGTCAGACAAGGGTAGTGGTTGTTTTTACTTTAAATGGTAGATGGCGTTTTCTCCATTTTTTACACGTGAACAAGGGCTTACGGGCTTGAAACATGTTGTGTGTTTGGGTCTCTCTAATAAAAAAAGATTTCTGCCCAGAAGAAACTACAGAGGTCTCTGTGTCTCCTTCCTCGCCTAAAACTGCCGAGTATGGTATTAGGAAGTGGCTCGAGTTTCCAGGATATATATATAAATAAAATGATATATATATATATATATATATATATATATATATATATATATATATATATATATATATTACCTACTGGCGGTCGCCAGTAGGTAGTTATAGTTAGGATTTTTTTCAATGCAAAATCTCAAAATTCTATTGTGAATAACTTTGACGCCGGTTGACGAATCTGCCTGAAAATTTCCTCAAATTTGCCTCGCGGAGCTCCGGTCCTTCCCTGAAAGTTTCGGGGGGATTCGTCAAGCGGGAGCCGAGATAAAAGGGCAGTCCCAAAACGTGTTTTCCCCATGTTAATTTCCATAGGGCGGTCGACCTCACTTTTAGCCCGAACGGCTGAATGGATTTCCACCAAACTTGGCAAAATTGTAGGGACTGGTAGCCCGATGTGCCTTTGCTATGTTTCAAGATATGTGCTCCAGTGGTTTTTACGAAAATTAACTTTGAAAAAATATATATTGGGCTACATTGGGCAATATATATGTTAGAGCCCAAATGTAGCCCAATGTAGCCCAATGTAGCCCAAAGATGGCCACCAGAGACAAAAAAAAACAAATGTAGCCCAAATATCAGCCAGATGTAGCCCAACTATAGCCCAATGACAGAATGTCCCAGAGTGTTCTAAAGAACAACTAGAGTGCTAACAGTCTTACTTATGACAAAAGTATGGCACACCTGAAGTCATCTTGATTGGAATAAAGTGTTAACACTTAAAACATTTAATTTGCAAAGGAACAAAATGAGGGGGTTCATTTTGCCATAGAAATTATGATTAGTGCTGAAGAAAGAAAAATTAGTGCACATTTTGAGTGGCTTCTCAAATCCTCTTATATTTCATTAAAAAAATTCTGATATGCAGTCTCCCAAGATGGCCACCAGAGACAAAAGAGCCCAAATGTAGCCCAAATATCAGCCAGATGTAGCCCAACTATAGCCCAATGACAGAATGTCCCAGAGTGTTCTAAAGAACAACTAGAACGCTAACAGTCTTACTTATGACAAAAGTATGGCACACCTGAAGTCATCTTGATTGGAATAAAGTGGTAACACTTAATACATTTAATTTGAAAGGGAACAAAATGAGGGGTTTCATTTTGCCATAGAAATTTTATATATATATATATATATATATATATATATATATATTATATATATATATATATATATATATATATATATATATATATATATATATATATATATATATATATACATATATATATACATATATGTGTATTCACTGAAAAAAACCATAGGTTTCACTCCAGTTATAGTTAGGAATTAGCATTTAAAAAACCTATTAAATTCACTGAAAAAAACATAGGTTTCACACCAGTTATAGTAAGGTGGAAATTTTACTCGCATAAAACCATTGAAATTCCCACTTTATAGTTAGTTGGACTCACTATAACTTGCGCGTGCAATGCACTGCTGATGACGTCACATATTATATCACTCATGACATGGTCAGTGACATCACTCATGACATCACTGATGACATCTCAAATGACATCACTGATGACATCATCCAGTGAATGTGTACCTTTCTGAAAAATAAATATTTTTTATATATGTATATCTAAAGGTTGATGGAAGAATACATGGGTAAATAAATGTCTAAATAGATGTTTTTTTGTGTAAAATTGATTGGTTAACTGACTTATTAAATGTATCTTATTGAATACATATATTAGCGAGTAATGTTTAAATATTTAAATATCTGTATCTGTGTCTCACTTTGTGTATAAGTGGCTGCATGGGTTGGTGAGTAGTTACATGAGTGTGTATATGGGTTATTAGTTGTTTTTTGAGTACCAGTATCAATGTCTGTATGGTTCGGTGGGGGATATTACTCAGAGCACAGATGCATGAATGAGGGACTCACTATTTGTATGTATTTTGAAGACAGCATGTGTGCAAGACTGTATGGGTGGATGATTGTGTGTATGGGTGGGTTAGTGAGTATGTGTTTTTATAATTGATTGTTTAAGAGAGTAAATATGTTTCCGTTTCTGTAGAAGTATGTGTAGTGGTGTGTATATAGCAGTATAATCAAGTAAATGGTTTTTTGATAGTTTATTTGCATGTGTGAATTTGTGTGTGAGTAACTATATGGATGAGTATTAGTGTGTAACAGGATGTATAGGTGTATGAGTACATATGATGAGTAAGTACATGCATGAGTGACTATATAGAACTGTTGGTGAATGAGTGGATGTGTATGTAGATGTTGGAATTACCTAATAAGTTGTTGTAATTGGTATTGGTTTCTCCTTTTTTAAGAAAATGTTAGTTTCTATTTTTGAATGTGTGTGTCAAAGGTTATTTTATGCTGATATGAGGTCTGCCACTTTGTCACAAGGATGTTGTCATCAGTGATGTCATTTGAGATGTCATCAGTGATGTCATGAGTGATGTCACTGACCATGTCATGAGTGATGTAATATGTGACGTCATCAGCAGTGCATTGCACGCGCAAGTTATAGTGAGTCCAACTAACTATAACGTGGGAATTTCAATGGTTTTATGCGAGTAAAATTTCCACCTAACTATAACTGGTGTGAAACCTATGGTTTTTTCAGTGAATATATATATATATATATATATATATATATATATATATATATATATATATATATATATATTCACAGAAAAAACCATAGGTTATAGTGGATATATAGTTAGCAATTTGCATTTAGAAAACCTTGAAAATTCAATGAAAAAACCATTGGTTTTAGGCCATATATAGTTAGGAATTAGCATTTACAAAACCTTATTTTACTCGCATAAAACCATTGAAATTCCATATATAGTTAGAAGCGCTAACTATATATCGCGCACCCGCAATCCACTGCTGATGATGTCACATATTACATCATTCATGACATGGTCAGTGACATCACTGATGACATCACTGATGACATCTCAAATGACATCACTGATGACATCACTGATCACAACATCCAGTGATTGTATGTGTCTGTAAAGTTTAAATATGTTTCACATATTGAAGAATGAGTGGATGTATAAGTGTCTGGATGAAGAATTTAGTAGGTGCATGACTGACTGTATGAGTGAGTGATTAAATGTGTCTCACTGAGTGCATGGGTTAGTGACTAAACTGTCTTAATTTGTGCATCAGTATGTTTGTTGTTGTGTAAGCTGCTGCATGTGTTGATCAGTAGCTATAAGAGTGGCCATATGGGTTATTGATTGGTTGCCCAAGTATTTGAATGGGAGGCTGAGTGTGTGTGTGGGTGGCTGGGAGGTGCGTGACTCTGTGCATAGATGTGTAAGCAGTTGATTCACTAGGAGTATGAGTTCAAGAGTGCATGTGGAAACATCTATATGGGCGGTTGACTATGCATGGGTGTGTTGGTGAGTGAATGGATTTCTCATTGCTACATGTGCAAGTAAGTACGTATGTAAAACACAATACATGTGAGAGTTGAGATATATAAATAACTGAACATAAGAGCCAGTGAATGTGTGAGTGGCTGTATCGATCACTGTGAGCTTGTATCAGGGATTATATAAGAGAATAAATATGTGTTATTATATGTTTGAATAAGTAAGATGTGTATAACTTTATAGTTGAGGAAATGGAGGTGTGATTGATTCTTTGCATGACTGACTAGGTGTGTGAGTAACTCCATGGATGAGTGACAGTCTGTGAGTGTCTGTTTATACTGAGTGTATGTAAGGTTATATTAGAGTCTGAAGAGGTTCATTGTATTATCACATAAGTGATGTGATCAGTGATGACAAATGAGATGTCATCAGTGATGTCATTTGAGTTGTCATCAGTGATGTCATCAGTGATGTCATTTGAGATGTCATCAGTGATGTCATTTGAGTTGTCATCAGTGATGTCATTTGAGATGTCATCAGTGATGTCATCAGTGATGTCACTGACCATGTCATGAATGATGTAATATGTGACATCATCAGCAGTGGATTGCGGGTGCGCGATATATAGTTAGCGCTTCTAACTATATATGGAATTTCAATGGTTTTATGCGAGTAAAATAAGGTTTTGTAAATGCTAATTCCTAACTATATATGGCCTAAAACCAATGGTTTTTTCATTGAATTTTCAAGGTTTTCTAAATGCAAATTGCTAACTATATATCCACTATAACCTATGGTTTTTTCTGTGAATTTCATTGGTTTTTTAATAGCAAATATGAAAAGCTTTAAATTGTCAAGTACGTGATAGATAAAAACATTTTCGTATTTATGCACGCTGATGTGCTTTGAACGCTGCACCCCCCCCCTCCCCTCTTTTGTCTTAGTAGTACTCTCTCTTTGCAGATACTGAAGGGTAGTTAACGCAAGCCTTTACCATCGTTGTAATCCGTCGTGCCTCCTTGTCTCTCCATTTGATTGATTGTTGTCCAAGCATTTACTGTTTTAGAATTGGTTCTCTTTGGATCATTCTCTATTTACAAACAAGCACAAAGTCGCAATACTCTGTTTAGTCTTTGCAGATAGTGAAAAATCGTGTAAAAAAATAAAAGTAATCGAGCAAAATCAGTAGGCCACTAATTGGATCTCTTTTTGACCTCGCTAAAATAGAAATATTAGGAACAACCCTTCATGAGAAATACGAAAATAGTGAGATGAACTGAGCTCCACACCATGAGGGCTGCAAGACAGCTCGGCTCCATCACCCATCCCGCACAAAATAACGACAAACCCTATGCAAATATTAAAAATATAGACAACACACCAGCAAAGAAACAGGGTAAAACATTTTATTAAAAAACTATTTACATAACGTTGGTTTATAAGATGATGTCAGTAGTGGACCGATGTGTGAATAGATCGAAAACAGCACAAGGCTCCAAGATCCGGATGGCAAGCTCCTGGATGTTGGGTGCCATAGTTTAGAGTTCTGAATTTCAGCCTTTTTCAATGCCTGTGCTTTGTTGAATCAAAATGGCGGCTTGACACACAGCTGACTCAAGCGTTGCTACTGATGCTATGCAGACCAAAACTGGTTTTCAGTTTGTACATTTTTCTAGATTTTTCAATCCAAGTTTGGTTGACTTTGTAGAACGATGGCTTCAGATTTTCAACATACGGTGTGGTGGCGCTGACTGGGAGGGGGCGCTTCGCTCCTGCCCCCTCCCCAAGTAAGATTTTCATACGTGAAAGTACGTTAATGGTTTTGGTCCCTGAGATGCTTCGATGTCACTACCATTCTCAAATAGCATAAGTTCTGGATGTTGGGTGCCATAGTTAAGAGTTCTGAGCAGTGCTTGTAACACTGTCTGAAGCTTATTTCCACCTACTGCAGCTTCACTATTCTCAAAGTAAGTGAGTGTCGTTTGTGGACCTGACTGCATTAGAAAACAATGTGATATGTTACCTTCCTAAACAGCTTGACGGAGGCCCCTGAGGGGCGGTGTGATGGCCATGGACTCGGAGAAGACGCTTGGCTCCGACACCCTCCCCAAGTCTTATAGCACTGGTGTAGCCTGAGATCGCCCCCGACATAGGCGGCCGGCTCCCGGGGTCCGGCGGAACTTTTTGCCTTTTGATGACTCTTCAATTCTGGACCTTGTCCCACAATCCGTTTGACCTGAAGACAAGCTGTAGTGGGGCGCCCCTTTATCGTTTTAGTTGCCATTCCGCCCGCTTTTGCTACACTGTGCCTCTTCCGCCATTCAGCTGTTTACCGCCCGCTCTTGCGACTACAGCGTCTCGCTCACCATGTAGTTGAGATGCGCCCGCTCTTGCGCTGCAGCGATAGGCGGCTGCCACAGGACTCTCAAAATGGCGGCCGGCTCTTCGGTTTTGGGCCTGGTCCACTAAAATGGCCCTGGGACACCTTGGAACTCGGACGCTTGTCTGCTAGGGCTTGGGTCCCATTCTCGAAAAGCGTCCCCTCAGCCGTGAAGATTCTACAAAAGTCTTGGGGGCCTCCGACTCCCGCAGGCTTCTGGTGGGGAGCGGCTGCCATGATTGCTCGTGGAATGGCCACGACGGAGCTACGAGATGGTAGTGGTCTCATGCTGACGCCAGCTTTAGTCTGAAACATCCAGAAACACTATAGACTACCAATTCGATCAGTTCCGGTAGCGCCCCAACATGACCCGGAAGAGAAGAACTTGCCCTCCCCTCTTTGACTGATGGTTCTTGTTGCCTGTCCCCTCTGTTGTCATTTAACAGAACTTTTTGGACTGCTGAAAGGGGTTGTGTTCTGAACGCTGGTTGGTGGAGACATTTAGACTATATTCTTGACCTACGTTGTCGCGTAATGCGTTTTATGACACGCCGCGTTAGCGCACCCGGAAGTGATCCGAGGCGCGGCGCGCAGCGCGTAACGTAAGCATAACAGGTCATGTGACTTGTTAATAAAACTTTTCATTGGTTCATTTGACTTTTGTTAATTTAATGATGAAAAGCTTGGTCATATGACCTAAAAATTACGCTTTTTATTATTTTCGAACAATATTTTTTTTTCAAACATATGTTATAATATTCCAGGCTAATGTACTTTCCCGGAAAATTTACAACTGTCTTGCAAGTAAAATATATTCCTTTTTCGAGAAAAAGGGCGTTTCTTCCTTCCGTGACGGAGCCGTTGAGTAAAAGAGATTCGGCCTGCTGTCTTAGTCGCCGATACGCCTGATTATCAGATTCTTATCGATCACTTTATGTTGCAGACATGAAAAACACAACTGCCCTTGACCATTTATCTTTACTGCGTTCCTACATATTATACCTTTTATCCGTCATGTAATTGGACTGCTTTATTTCACTTGCCTTTTACTGATTCGAAAACAGTCACTAAAAGTAAAAACTTTACAAATGTAAATACTACTACCGTGTTTTGTTTTAAAAACCTTTATTGTGAAAATGTCAGTATACAAATACGGGCCTATAACCACGTGGGCCGGCCACGGAGCAAACTGAAATCGTATATGATGAGGAGACATTTACATTGTAGAAGAACGTAACGAGCGGGCCATTAGGTGACAAGAACAAAGGTGTCTAACAGTTGCGGAATCGGTGGACGTACATTTTGTAATTAAAATACGACAGGGCCACTTACAATAACATTTTCTAGATATACATTTGCGGGCAAGGAGTTACGAGTCCCATTTATACCGGCGCCATTTTGGGCGAGGCCGGGCAGGTCCAAGATATAGTCAAAATGTCTCCACCAACCATCGGCCAGACCAGAACCCCTTTCGGCCCTTTATGCTACAAGATGGTGTCTTCCATTCAGAAAATATTGGTGGCAGCATTTTGAAAGGAAACAGAAACAGCCGTTCTCCTAGTGAGTTTCACATTGTTACATTTAGGAAGAATGTTGAAGAGTAGTATGTGGAAAATCTGAAGCCATTTTTCTACAAACTCTTAATCAGACTTGGATGGAAAAAAAAACATGAAGAATGTACAAACTGAAAACCAATTTTTGTCTGTATAGCATCAACAGTAACGCTTGAGTCAGCTTTGTGTCAAGCCGCCATTTTCATTCAATCAATAGCGTCCCCCTGCACACATTCAGGGACCTGGTCGTGTCTTCAGATGAAATGGATTGTAGGAAAAGAAGCAGAAAGGAAAAGGCAAAAAGTTCCGCCGGACCTCGGGAGCCGGCCGCCTATGTCATGTGCGACCTTTGGCCACACAAGGGCAATAGTGAAGCTGCAGCAGATGCAAATAAGCTTCAGACAATCTTACAAGCACTGCTCAGAAATCTCAACTGAGGCACTCAACATCCAGGACTTGCCATTCGAATCTTGGCGCCTTGTGCTGGTTCCGACCTATTCACACATCGGTCCTGGATCTCGGCGCGTTCGACTCACTGTACCGCAACAGTGACCGCAATTCAGCTGGACAAGCCGCCATTTTCATTCACTCAATAGCGTCCCCCTACACACATTCAGGGACCTGGTCGTGTCTTCAGATGAAACGGATTGTAGGAAAAGAAGCAGAAAGGAAAAGGAAAAAAGTTCCGCTGAACACCACCTTGGGCAATAGTGAAGCTGCAAAAGGTGCAAATAAGCTTCAGACAGTCTTCAACTTTCTCTGATTCTTATAATAAACTTCAGATAGTCTTACAAGCACTGCTCAGAACTCTCAACTGAGGCACTCAACATCCAGGACTTGCCGTTCGGATCTTGGCGCCTTGTGCTGGTTCCGACCTATTCACACATCGGTCCACTACTGACATCACCTCATAAGCCAACGGGGCACCCCACGCCGACTTTCGGCGCAGCATTGTAGGATGGCCACACCAGTGCGGCAACTTGCTGGACACAACATCGGGGCCATCCAGATCTCGGCGCGTTCGACTCACTGTACCGCAACAGTGACCGCAACTCAGCTGGACACGCCGTCTTTCGGCGCAGCATTGTAGGATGGCCACACCAGTGCGGCAATTTGCTGGACACCACCTCGGTGCCATCCGGATCTCGGCGCGTTCGAGTCACTGTACCGCAACAGTGAGCGCAACTCAGCTGGACACGCCGTCTTTCGGCGCAGCATTGTAGGATGGCCACACCAGTGCGGCAATTTGCTGGACACCACCTCGGTGCCATCCGGATCTCGGCCGGTTGTGCTGCCTTCGGCCTATTCGCACATCGGTCCGCTACTGACGCCGCCTCACGTGCCAACGGATTTTCAACGCTTTTTGTAGCCCTATGCCGCATAACAGGTCATGTGACTTGTTTATAAAACTTTTCATTGGTTCATTTTACTTTTGGTTTCCTAAAGATGGAAGGCTTGGTCATATGACCTAAAAATAACACTTTTCATTGGTTTAGAACATTTTTTTTTCCCAAACGATGAAAGCCCCACCTTGTTTCTGGATCATTCAGACTGAAGCTGGCGTCAGCATGAGAGCACCACCATCTCGTGGCTCCGTCGTGGTCATTCCGCGAGCAATCATGGCAGCCGCTCCCCACCGGAAGCCTGCGGGAGTCGGGGCCCCCAAGACTTTTATACAATCTTCACGGCTGAGGGGACGCTTTTCGAGAATGGAGCCCAAGCCCTAGCAGGCAAGCGTCCGAGTTCCAAAGTGTCCCAGGACCATTTCAGTGGACCAGGCCTAAAACCGAGGAGCTGTCCGCCATTTTAAGAGCCATGTGGCAGCCGCCTATCGCTGCACTGCAAGAGTGGGAGCAACTCAACAACATGGTGAGCGAGACGCTGTGGCCGCAAGAGCGAGCGCAACTCAGCTAGATGGCCGCCACCTGGGGAGGCCCGTTCACGCCGGCTCCCCCACGCCCCCCCCCCCGGGCCGCCGCACGCCAATTTTCGGAGCAGCATTGTAGGATACCAAAACCAGTGCGGCAGTTTACTGGACATCACCTGGGTGCCTGTCGTACATGTTGTGTCAGCCATGTGACACTGGACACAGACCGCTACTGACGAGGCCTCCCCCCGCACCACCCGGGACGCCCCACGCTGTTTTTCTGTGCTGCATTGTAGGATCCCTAAACCAGTGCGGCACCCAGGCGACATCACCTGGGTGCCGTCCAGAACTCTGCACGTTGTGCTGCCTTGGGACTATTCGCACAACAGACCGCTACTGACGAGGCCTCCCCCCGCCCCACCCGGGACGCCCCACGCCAATTTTCGGAGCAGCATTGTAGGATCCCTAAACCAGTGCGGCACCCAGGCGACATCACCTGGGTGCCGTCCAGAACTCTGCACGTTGTGCTGCCTTGGGACTATTCGCACAAAAGACAGCTTCTAACCATTGTTGCTTTTTGTGTTGAGAAATGTTTAAATGTTTTTAGTTTTTGTTCCGTTCGTTAAAGTTAGTAGTTAATAAAGTTTTATAACCTTACTTTGTTGGAGTGTTATCTATTTTTTTAAAAACGGGTGAATGGGGCCTTGAATCGGGTTATTGTCATGTGTGGGCTTTGGAAGTGTGCTGCTGCAGGATCGGACATTTCAAACTCAAATGCACGTTCTTTTTCTTACCTTTCCGAAGCATGGAGCGCAATAGCAGGCAGAGAAAGGGTGATGCACGTGTTGAACACTACCTGACCTGGCAAGTTGCTGGCAGTGCCCCCCCGCCCGCTCCTGAAAGAGGGCACACACACACCGCCGCCCCGAGTACTTCACAAATCTTTAAAAGACCATGCGCTTGTTCATGAGGCTTAAATGGTTTATCACCTCTTCTAGAACCCCTGCATCGACCCTCTGACGTTTCATGGAAAAATTACCATGTAACACAATACCAAGCCCTGTCAGCTGAAACCCCCAAGGAATCGTGGGGCATATTATCAAGGGGGTTTATCTCCGCTTTTTTGGCTTTAAAAGCCATGAAAGCGGAGATAAAATTATTTCCCTATTACCAAGCTGTCGCTAACACCAGTTAGTGACAGCTAAAAGGAGATAGCGACCATCTTGGGCCCCGCTTTGCATGTCAGTGATACTTATCACTAATGACATGCAAAGTGGCGTGCCAAGATGTTAGCGACTGGAAACAGTCCCTAACATCGCTACCTTCTATTACCAACTTTTGGAGATATTCGCGCTAAGCGCGAATATCTCCAAAATCTAACACCTGCCCTGAGCAGTTCTTAGCCATGTTATCCAATGGGAGGTGGATAACATGGCTAAGAGCATTAGATCGATAATACATGAATATCGCTGACTTTTCACCTGCCCTGAGCAGTTCTTAGCCATGTTATCCAATGGGAGGTGGATAACATGGCTAAGAGCATTAGATCGATAATACATGAATATCGCTGACTTTTCTGCGATAATAGCAAGGTTTATCTGCGATAAAAATCGCCGATGTGCGGCGATAATTTTTGTCTCTAAACAAGTTAGAGACAAAAATTATCGCTAGTTGTTCGTAATATGCCCCCGGGTTTTTGCTTGCAGAAATCGGGAGGCGGGAGACTAGCACTGAAATCAGTACTCACACGCCTGAATCAGGAGGATTGGCATGTCTGAATTCTCTACAGCTGGGGCCATAAACTACATCCGCAGGGCTAGGTGATAGCCTGGGACCGGCCTGGCATCTAAAATGGCTGCCGTGCACGACAAAATTGTGGCATTCGAAAAAGGCAAGATGGCGCAGCCGCTGGAAGAGATGTATCAACATATATCAGCCTCCTCAGCCACCCTCAGGAAACATAGGGGATTAGGATACGTCTCCCGCACCCCCTTATACCTAGTACTTTAATTAACGAAGCACAAAATGGCGAATTCCCGTTTCGCTACCAGTTTGCGGCCCAGTTCGCGGCCCGTGAAGCGCTTCTACCGTGAAAAATAATTTTTTTTTTATTTTCCCCACGGGACCCTTTAATAACCCCAACAACATTCCTAGGGGGTCAAGAGGGGGATACCTTGCCCCCTTTCATTAAATTCCCCCTTAGTTTTTCACCTTTTCTTCTCTCTCGATCCTACCGAGAGACAAGATGGCGGCCGCTCCGGACTGTCACGCAGCAAAAAAAAAAAAAAAGCTCACGCACAGCCGCTGGAAGAGATGTATCAACATATATCAGCCTCCTCAGCCACCCTCAGGAAACATAGGGGATTAGGATACGTCTCCCGCACCCACTTATAACTAGTAATTTAATTAACAAAGCACAAAATGGCGAATTCCCGTTTCGCTACCAGTTCACGGCCGCGCTTCTACCGTGAAAAATCATTTTTTTTTTATTTTCCCCACGGGACCCTTTAATAACCCCAACAACATTCCTAGGGGGTCAAGAGGGGGATACCTTGCCCCCTTTCATTAAATTCCCCTTTCGTTTTCCACCTCTTCTTCTCTCTCGATCCTACCGAGAGACAAGATGGCGTCCGCTCCGGACTGTTTAGAATGTTGACAGACACCGGAGAGCCAATCAGCTTTCTGCGCGCAAAGTTCCGATAAGCGAAAAGTAAGCGGACCGGATCGCTGCCCAGAGCGCTGTTACAGATATATATCTTGGTTTGAACGTTAATTTCTCAAAAACTACTGGAGCACATATATTGAGACCTAGCAAAGGCACATCGGGCTAACAGTCCCTACAATTTTGCCAAGTTTCGTGCAAATCCATTCAGCCGTTCGAGCTAAAAGTGAGTCCAACCGCCCTATGGAAAAATGAATGGAAAAAACGCGTTTTGGGACCCCCCTTTTTTCTCAGCCCCCCCTTGACGAAACCCCCCTAAATTTTCAGGGGCTGCTCAGAATCAAAATGTGCCATTTTCCTGAAAATTTCAGCCGATTCCGTCCACAAACGCCAAAGTTATTAGACATAGAATTTTCAAAAGTCCCATAGAGAAAAAATTCTAACTATATATACCTACTGGCGATAGCCAGTAGGTAATATATATATATATATATATATATATATATATATATATATATATATATATATATATATATATATATATATATATATATATATATATATATATATATATATATATATACACACTTACTTGTGGTAAGTTCTTCATCTCTTTCACTATTGTAATACTGCCTGTCCAACCCAAAATGGGGTGTTCTGGGATATGAGGTTCTCAAAAAAAATGTAAGGAAAGGATTCAAAAGGGGGAAAAAGGGTTCTTCAAAATACACAATATTTAACTCCGTTTTCCACACACGTGGAGGCTTTGTTTATCATCGGTTGCTACTTACAATTTCATCATGTTATTTTATTTTAGCCAGTTCTCTCATAATCATCTCTTTTGTCATTTAAAAAGGATTTCTCAAATAATTCAACCTTCAGTTATCGGGGTTACTGTGCTTGTAAGACCCTAATTAAAATGGCTTGTATTGCCATCCAGCCTTTGCGGCTTGTGTATAGCACTTACTTTGAGGTGCTGCAGTAAATCAATGGTGGCACTTATGTGATGTCATCAGTGATGTAATTTTATTTTGTCATCTGTGATGTGTGAGATCAGAAACAGTTCATTGGGGAGCTATGGTTACGTAGCTCACCAAAGAAGGCAACTTTCAGTGGATGACGTTTTGGATTATAACCTTAAGACCACTACTATTTATAGGTGAATATGTTTGTTAACGAGGACACACAAAGTGTCACTGGGTTATGTATATGCAAATACTGACACTAAAAAAAAGACTACGCTCCTGTGCAATGTTAATAAATGGTAAACTGAGTGAAAGGAAAAAGGCCACCTACCTTTTTAATTTGTGTTATTATATTACTCAAGTCTACATGTCCTTGAGCTATCGTTTTCAGGCTTTGAAGAAACAGATGAAGGGAGAGTGATAAGGCGGGTGCGTCTGAGAACCAGCTGCAGTCTTATATGCCACCACAAGTCATCACTTGATTAAAAGTGTTGCTGTGCGTGGGAAATGTACTTTTGAGCTGATGGAAGCTACAGCCTCTTGTTGAATAGTAAGTAGGCCGTGATTGTTCGACTGCCTCTTCATGCGTGCTGAAAAGCAGAAAGAGTCCTGCATCTACAGACTTGGTCTCTGACAACGCTCTACATTTTTTTGGATTTGTTTTGTTCTTCATAGGGGTGTAATTTCACCAAAGTATGGTGGTAGCGGATTTGCCATTTCAACCACCTTGGACCCAGTGACATCATTGGAAGTGAATAAGTGCGAGATTTGAAAAACCACAGTAAAAACTCGTTATAGGACAGAAACTATTTTAACTTTATAAAAACATCCTATATCATACCATTCGGCGTACACGTGTTTCGTGACTAAAGGTCGCTTTATCAGGGCTTAAAAAGATTTCTTCTAAATTTAGAGACATTCTTTCCAAATACATTTTCACCAACTTACAATATTGTGTTATATTTTGAAACACGTTCATTATAAAACTCCTGTAATCATCGGTTTTAACATTCGTTCCTACTAAACTAGGACACAGTATTGCACGGAGTAGCTAATTTTAATTCTTGCTACTACATCTAAATATTCTCTCTGGTACTGTCTGTCTTGCTGCTTCTCTGTGACCTTTATTCGGATTCGCACTTTATTTAGTAATGCCAGTTCAATTTCTGTTTGACAGCACATTGCTCATAGGTGCAGTTGAATGATTCAGAGCTCTTCTTTGACATTAGCAAATCTCTACTGTACTTCTACACAGTCACTTGCCACGTTGGTATCAAACTAAACCAAAAATAATATTTTGAATTGCTTGTCCCCAAGTATTAGCATAACATTTGGTCTTTACCTTTACTCAAAAAAATGAACTTGGAGCTTCCAAAAATCCAGCCAATATAAGCTTATAAGCAGTGCTTAATTTGAGCTGGGGGTTCCCAGTGCAGGGAAGAGGCACTTACTTGTCAATTCCGACACTTATGATAGCTGCCACATGGTGGCGTTGTTTCTTTAATTTAGAGCAGAAAACTGTTGTTTAATAATTCAATATGTATTAAAACGGACTAACTTCTGTGACCCAAGCCATTCTTATGGCTTTGGAGGCCTCAAACAGTCTGAATTGTCACACTTGTAGCAGTGTGATGGTTCAAAGTTGTGCAGGTAATGTCAACGCTACCGTTGCCATTGGGTAGTGCAAGCTCGAGTGCAGTGCAAGCTGCAGTGGCCTCCCGACCAACTAGCCAATGGCCTACCCCACTTCAAATTGTACTGATTTGGGATCACTGCTTGACAACGGTCATGACACGTCTGTGTTGTCTGCTACTGTTTTTTCTAGTTGATACTGTCATGTCACAAGAGACGCATAATCAACAAAGAGCAGGTGTGCTTTCTGATGACGATGCATCTCTTTTGACATGACAGCGCTAGAAAAAAACAGTTGCAGCCAACACAGACGTGTCAAGACCGTTGTCAAGCAGTTATCCCAAAACAGAACAATTTGAAGCGGTGGAGGCAATTGGCTCTGTGACTCATCTTCCTTCTTCTGCCGACACTACCTCACTTCCTTCACCATTGGAGCGCCCAACCAATCCCCTGGCCTACTCGCTTGACATTAAAGGCCTTGACCTGCAAACATTGCAATATTTTCCACAGTGTGATCTAATGGGGAGAAGGACCAGAGGGCTGTTGGGGTGGGGGGTGGGTGTTTGGGGGAGGGGGGGGGGGGGGGATTTTGGACTTGTGGGTTGTGGTCTAGCTTTTGAACAGCAGCGTCCTGAGTAGCACAGCAAACACACCTAGAATCCCCATCAGTACACTGGCACTTGGGGTGCCTCACATGTTGTGTGCTAGTTGTGCAGCCAGGAAATGACTGCGGAAGGATAGAACCTCAATGTGTACCACTAACCTGTTCTGTGTAAGGGTTTACAGCTCACCCTTCGATAACGTTGCTTGACCTGGTGGGCATGTGATAATTGTGGATACACCATGTGAAATGAAAAGTAAAGCCAACCGAAATGGGGACAAAAAAAGTTGTTTCCCAATTATCAGAGCCTTTTGTGTCAGTGTTGCCGCTGATGCTTTTTGCGGCTGAGAGTTGCAGTTAAAGGGAAATGACATATAACATGCAACTACCTCCTCGTCTTGCATTGAAATAAAAATATAAGTTTTCAGTGGCGGCTGGCAAGATGGGGTGGGAGAAGTTTTCTATTGCAAACAGCTCAAACTTGGAACCAACTACCACTTTAAATAAAAATAGCTCCTCGCTGCTAATATTCAGGAAGGCCTAAAAACGTGGCTCTTCACATCTTAGTCATACTCCATGTTACCACTGGCTCCAGTCGTTTTTTTGCATTTAACTCAGCGCCAAGACGCCCTAGGGCATTCCTGCGCTCTATAAATTTATAAATCAATTAATCAATCAATCAAGTACACCGACTGGAGGGGCGGGCAAATGGCCAGGGCATAAAATAAATACACACAACAAAATAAATCCTCTGTTTCACTGGGAACCAGTGCAGCTTTCTCCTGGTCAGATACATGATGAAACCTTTGCAGACCAGCAACCACTATGACCATTAACTTTTGAATGTGTTGTAATCTCTTCCCTACTTCACGTAGTGAGCCCAAGAGCAACCCATTACATTGGCCAAGCTGTGGAAGAACACTAAGTCCCTGATTCCATTTGTAGCAGGTGGTATTTATCACACTCGATACATAATGATAGCTTGGGGTACATTTATTATCATGTGCCATTAATAGCCCCTATTTCGCGTTTTTGGGGAATAACATTCAGATTTTGGTGCTTAATGCACCAAAATCAGTGTGATTTGATAAATGCCATACACTTTTCCACTGTTAAAATCCAGCTGGTTCAGCCTGCTGCAATTTAACGAAGGGCGAGGCATTTAACGTAGGTGCCCAACTCAGAAACGGGTTTGTGCAGAGGACAGAATACAAGAATCCTCCCAAAATCAGAGGCTTTGTGGTGACTGTTTATGGAAGGGCCGGATAATGATTGGTAAGACTTTCATTAGAGAATGTAAGATATGTTAGCAGCCGTAGTAGATGGAAGTGAGAAGCTTGGACAGTGAGCCATCTAACCCCCCGGGGATTTTACATTGCCTACTGGTAGTGGTGGATGTCTGACTATGTTTGGCCAGAATGAATTGTACCTGCTACAAGTGTTACTTCACAATTACAGTAGCTCTGTAACATCTCTATTTAGTTTCAGAGAATTCTGATTCTTGGATGGCAACTAAGCAATTGCTTAGATTCTTAAGGGAACCAGGTGCCATTTTATCCAACTTGAGTACTAGCTGCATGTCACCGCCATACATCATGGTTCTTCAGCCATAGTGTTCAGTTGCTGAATTAAAGGGGTCATATGGATGTTGAATAACAATGGCCAAAGCCCTGCAGGACACATAATTTAATGGGTGAGACTGAGGAACAGAAAGGATGTAATGGTGCGACTTGTGATCAGTTGGTCAGGATTCATATGAGCCAATTGACATCTCACCCAAATAGTCCAACCTTTGATAATTGTTGGATCAAGATGGTGTAGTCTACTGTATCAAAAGCGGCAGACATATCGAGAAGGGTCAGGCCATTTGCATCAACCTCATTTAAGATGTTCTAGAGTCCTCCCACCACATAAATCAACACAGATGCTGGTACCTACTTTGTCCAAAACCCCATTTGTGCATGTTCTAGGACATTTACCCCTGAAATAAAATTGTTGTGCCTCTAGATTTTCTAGCACTTTCTCAGGTGACAGAAGCAGAGTTATGGGGCGGTAGTTTTTAACAGTGCAAATATTCAGAAGCGAAGTAATGGCCCATGCTTTCCCTTCCTTCAGTAGATCACCCGAGGAGAGTGACATGGTTCCCAATGACCAGGACTCAAGATTTCAAGACTGACACCGGACAAATGTTATTTGGCAAGCCAAACTTCAAGATGGATAGCTCTTGTACACCTCTAGAGAGGTGTTAGAAAAGGAGGCCCAGTCTCCCTTAAAAGAGAGCTTGACTGGCAAATGTTGTAGTTTTGGCCAGAAGGGAATGAAGACAGAAACGCTTGATAGATAGTATGGATTTTAGATGCAAAATGTATCTAATGCTAGATTATTTAAAGAAATCCTATGAATAATTCATGTTATTAGCAGAATATGACGGATGCTGAAATTAGTCAAGAACTTTAAAAAGTTGCATGGAAGGGGCATTAGCAGATTTAATTGCAGTGCCTGGAAAATCCACTTTTGCTTTATGAAGGACTTTTGATAAGCTTTCAGTGAAATTTTTTAGAGCAAGGCTAAATTAGAGGTTTAATGTTTTCACCATTTATTCTCTAGTTTACATGTGTTCCGTTGTTACACTCTCAGCTGGTTTAAGAACCAGATATAACTTATTTGGACTAATTTATTATGCCTGAGTTTCATGGGTACCATTACACAAAATCCTGACCTGGGGCCAGCTAAACCTGGTCACCCACCCAGCAATGAACCAGAAGGCTGTTGATGGCCCTTGGTGATTCTGCCAGATCATTTCTTCTCCAGGTGAGATAGGGCCCCGTGTTACATGTGGTTTGGACTGTCCAGCTCCTGCTGTTACGCGTACTAAAAGTATTAAATAGTGATCAGTTCACAGAAGTGAATCACTGAGCTTATCCATAGTTGAGAGAAAGTAAGGTGTTTGAAATGTATGGGTCCTGTAAAGATTTGATGTAGCCCTAGACTTTCAAGTAATTGAATGAACTTCATAACAGAGTTATTTGTGGTGGAATCAGTAAGTAAATTAAAGACCTCCATAACAAACACATTAGCAGCTTTTAATTTAGACTAACGATCTTCGGAATGGAGCATAGCGTTGCCATGTTTTCGCTTAGTTAGTAATCATGCATCAAATGTATTATTGTAAATATGACCAAGGGCTAGCTGTAGTAAGCATTTTTACAGTCACAAATGCTTTTTTCCAGTGTTTGCAACCATAACAATTATTTTTCAAACGTACTAGCCCCATTTTAGAAGTCAGAAAAGTGTTTCCATATCCATAAGTTGGAATTGCAAATGGATACCTTCATGGTGCTGGAAGGGCTGTGTTGTGGGCGCCCCTTCCAAATACCGAATTGGCATCCTATGTATCAATATTTGTGACTGAAATTCAGTGGCAAAACATTGGTAACCCATTCGCAAAGGGCAAGGTATGTTAATGGAATCCCTTCCCCTTTGTGAATTAAGAAAAAGGTTTGTTGGGGATTCCAAAATCTCAAACAGCCAAAAGTTGTTTTGAAAAAAAAGGCAGTCCTGTTTCTTCAAGGGAAGCAGACTTCATTTCAAACAGACGTTTGCTATATTTAAAAGCGATCAAAGACACTGTGATCTGCTGCCTCCAGCAGATCACCATCCCTGTGCTGGCATCCTATTGTAGTGAATAATAATTTGCGACCTACGTAATTAATAATCATGATCAATGTTGGATTGCAACCCACTGCGATTCATAATTTTACGAACCATCCTATTAGTACATAGATTAGTTCCTAAAATCCTTTACTGGTCTCTGAAATACTGGTCTCAATTTACAACCTGTTATGGTCCATATTGTTAAGCTTTTGAAGTGCAGTGACCATAAGTGTTTTTACTCACTAGTTATCAATATTGTTATACGTTTAAGAATCCATCCTCCTTTGCAACATGAAGACTTACGCACCTACGCCCTTCTTCAGTGCTGGCTCTGACTTGTATTCTGTTTGTTTGTGCCATATATTTAGAAATGGTCTCTTTAGGTGTGAAGTGTGACGATTATGCCACTCATTTTCTTTAATTTTTCTTGTATGTCTGATGTACCTTTATGGGTATTCAATTACAGTGTGTATGAGTATTGCTAAAGAGCCACTGTTTGGACAGTTGAGATTATGCCACTCATGGCAAACATCTTGTACTCCTTAAAACCTCTAGTGGGCTTCAGCTCTGGCTTGTTTGGCTCAGAAACCTTGAGCTATTGGTTTGAGAGCTTGTCAGTCACATCTTGGATCAGCCCTCAGGAGTATTTTATTCTCAGTGTCTCTTTTCTTTGGCTGGTGCAGTATATACTTCCGTTGAGATGCGTGGGGGCCTGTTTTGCATCTGAAAAGTTTACTTTGTCATCACACACTTTAATGCTCATCTCATACACACATTATATAAACCAAGCAGTCTTTTGTTATTTGTTTTGCACTCCAGACTTTGTCAGCGCTCGAGGCAAGTATCAAACCTGTTGGCTTTGCCAGTGCTTATTTTCATCGATTTCTAGAAAGGAACTGCTAAATGAGGATGCTTTTGAGAGTCGCTTTAAAAAATCCCTTCAGAGTTTCTGAAGTGAGTGTCTTCAGAATTCTTTCCGTTTTGAAGAGGAGGCACCGTCTGATTTCCTTACTGAGCACCCAGCACATCTGTTCAACATCAGCCCTCTACATCTGCTTCCTTTGCAGCAGCTGGTGGGAATGGAACCACCTATTCAAATACCTCCTGGAGCGGTAAATAAAACACAGGCCTCCTTTAAGGGGGGCGCCTCGTCTGGGGCGCCCTTCCTGAATTGTTTACCCTCTCTGATGACAAGAGCCACACAGAAGATAGTTCCTACTGTACCTTCAGCATCAACCATTACAAAATAATTTGACATTAGCTCTGAAAATAAAATGTCCAAGATCTCAGCATAGTTGCGCTAATTATTGCTGCACCTACAAGTCGTTAGAGAGTGCATCAGTGCAATAAATAAATTCCGCACAAGGACAACAAGGAGCCGTCTATAACTAGAAGTCTGACTCAGTGCCCGGGTTGTTGACAATAAAAAATTAATGTTGTGTCTCAGAAGCACCTATTTATTTCACCACAACCTCCTGCATCTCATGTTGATGACTAATATTAACTCGTTCCATGGTGCTTACATATAACTAACACCGTAAATATTAAATATGAATAAAATCATTTACTTAATTTACAGCCATTACATTAAAGAGACCCAATGCACGCATCCCGTTCAGTGACGCCATGTGTAATAATAGTGGCCAGGGTCTTTGGCTAGAGAAAGTGCCACGCTGCATGAACATAGGTTTACTTTTCCTTCATTTAATGAGGAGCGGCCAGATTAATAATAGTTTTTAATAGTGTGTTTTGAGATGACATGTTTACTTACCTATCTCATTTACAGTGGGTGGAACATTTTTTGGATTTTTAACAATGTAATAATATTGTGTAAGTATGATAGTAACTTTGTTTCAAAAAATAACGAAGCATGCACTTTATAAGTGGATATGTTTTATCATGAAATTGTGATTTCATTGTTTTCCGGGATTTTATGCCCACTACACTGTAATGTTTGCGATATATACTTATTGTTTTATGGATGATATTTTATCCAAATAAACAGTTTGACTTTTTTTCCTAAAACCTTTCAGCAGCCGTACGGGGGCGATGCAAGGGCAAAATGATTCATTTGGAAAGGAGGGATTCGGTAAACAAGACAAGTAGTGGCGGGTAGAACAGGAACGTGCTTCTATGGATCTTGCCCTTCCACATATTTCATATAGTTGGCTATAGCAACACTGTGTCCTGATTGACCCTTTCATTTGTGCTTTGACAACTCTTGTCAGCTGATTTTTTTCAAGATCAACATCAAATACACCAATTGGTGATTTTATTGTTAACTGCTGGGCCTTACACCCGCCCCAGTGCTGAGCCCCCTTTTTTGGTCTATTTGAGGACATTCGCGCTTAGTGCTGCCTAACATTTTTCCACATAAGATATCCATGCCAAATTTGCATCGTTTATTTCCAATATCCTTGGGATTCGAAAGGTACTCAACGTTTGTGGATTCCCCTGGAGGGCACCGGGAAAAAAGCACCAATTTGAGTTTTTGGGAAAAATAGGAAAAAAAAGTGCTCTGGATAAAAGTGTCTTTTTTTTCTGAAAAATGGCATTAACAAACAGTTCCCAGCATTCAGGAACATGGAGAGCTGAATTGAAAAAAAACACATTTTTTACCACAGTTTTGGCATTTTTCCAAGGTAGACGTTTTTAGGTCGAGCATTCGAGAACTCTTGTATATACTTTAGTATAATATACTTATATGTGTACGTACTTTATGGGCTCTGGAGATCAGCCCTAGGACTTGTCTGCTTCCGGACTTTTTTTTCTGTTCAACTGCCTCTATTTAACTGTCCTGATAGAAAACAACCAGCAGAGGTCAGTAAAATACCAGAATTGCTTTCTGCTGAGAGACTTTCTTTATTTAATTTTTCTGGCAACTGCCTCTATTTAACTTTCTTGATAGAAAACGACCAGCAGAGGTCAGTAAAATACCAGAATCACTTTAGCATTCTCTAGATTCCAGTTCATATAAATAGTCTTCCATGAGCACCCGTAGACAATAATATTTTTTTCAAATCTTGTATTTTCAGTGATATGACCACCGAATGCCCTGATTTTATATCAAAAACAGAGCTTTGGACTATACCATTTCCCGCTGAAAGGCAATATTTCTCTTCATGTATTCCCATAGCTGGTGTGTCCGCAGTTTGGTGCTTACTTTCCCTTGATGTTAAAGAACAGTAGATGTTTCAATACCTAGACTAATGTGCTGTATAGCTAAATACATTTAAGGTCCCAAAGGCAAGACCGATTGCATTACAAATGCTTGTTCCTTTTTTGTGGGCTCTCTATCTACTTCTAGTTTGTGTTGGAAACCAGTGTGAAACACATGAGTGATCCAGAAAAGCTGTAGATTTTGGAAAACTAGACAAAAGTCAAATTTCAGCTAAGGGTCATTTGTGTAGATCCCTCAAGGTTTTCCCAAAGAAACGAAAGGCCTGATTTAGATCTCGGCAGACGGGTTACTCCGTCACATTGGTGACGTATATAATGGCTGCAGAAATATAAATCCCATAGGATACAATGGGATTTGTATTTCGCCGGACAGGATATCCATCACAGTTGTGACGAAGTAACTAATCTGCCAAGATCTTAATCAGGCCCTGACTGTTGAAATAAAGAAGAATTAAAAATGAGTAGAAAAAATCTGCAATTTGTGGCAACATTTCTATCTGTACCGTTTTGTCATAATTGGCAATTTACAAATGCAATATACCATTATATCCGCTAGACCCTTCTGGTTGTGGGGATATTTAGGGTTTGTACGTTCTTCAAGAAACCAAGATACTCAGAGCCAACAACTGAGCTGAACCGTACAATGTTTTTTCTTTGTATACAGAGTATAGACCTATTCATATGGTGAAATATGTCAAGTGAAAAATGGGTATCAAGGAAACCTATGAATTTCTGAAATGGGCACAAGATATGGAGTGTATAAGCAGTCGTTAGTTGCACATTTCTGAATTTGTCGTTACCCGAACTAGCATATGATTTAGAGGGTATTTTGTAAAATGTATTTTTTCCTACACACTGGCTTACATTTGGAAGGCACAAAGGCATCGAAATTCAATTGGTAATAACAAATGTTCTACAATTCTATGCTCCCACATGTGTTCTGAAAACAAATGGCACCTCGCTTGTGTGGGTAGGCCTAGTGCCCACAGCAGGAAATGGTCCAAAAATCAATATGGGCACATCACATTTTTCCACTGAAAACGTACACTTTTTTCCATTGTAGGTAGCTGTGGATTTTGGGCCCTTCTCACCCGGCACCTAGGGAAAACTAGCAAATCTGAAAATCTTTTAAAACTAGATCCCTGAGGGAATCCAGAGTGGGGTAACTTACGTGGCTTTTGGGCTCTAGCCAAGCCGGCACCTAGGGAAACCTAGCAAACGTGCACAATTTTGAAAACTAGACACCTGGGGGAATCCAGCATGTGGTAACTTGTGTGACTCTAACCAGGTCTTTTGTACCTAGAATCTCTTGCATACCTCAACATTTGACTAAAAAACAAAATTTCTGCACATTTCAGTAATGGAAAGTTTGGAATCTGCAGGCAGCCGCAAACATCTTTCCATCCAGCATTCCCCCATGTTTCGCAATAAAAATGGTATCTCACTTATGTGGGTAGGCCTGTGCCCGCGACATGAACCGACCCAAAACGCAACATGGAAACATCACATGTTTGCCCCTCAAAACTGACCCTTTTTTGCAAAGTGGGTAATGTGGATTTAGGGCCCCAGCTTAGCTGGCACCTAGGGAAACCTAGCAAACTTACACAGTTTTTTAAAACTAGACACCTGCTAGAATCCAAAGTGTGGTGACTTGCATGACTCCCTCAGTTTTTTTCTACTCAGAAGTCCTTGCAACCTCAAGCTTTGACTAAAAACAACTTTTTTCTGATATTTTTGTGATGGAATGTCCTGAAATCTGCGGGGAGCCACAAACTTCCTTCTACCTAGCATTCCGTCCAGTCTCTCTATAAAAATGATACCTCACTTGTGTGGGTAAACCTAGGCCCTCAACAGGAAACTGGCCAAAACGCAACATGGATAAATGAAATTTTTCCACTCAAAACTCACACTTATTGTGCAAAAAGAGTAGGTGTTGATTTTTGGCCAAAGCCCAGCAGGCACCCAGGGAAGCCTAGCAAACTTGCAAATGTTTGAAAACTAGACACCTGGGGGATTCCAAGGTGGAGTGACTCGCATAGCTCTGAACAGGTTTTTTTGCCCAGAATCCCTTGCAAACCTCAAACTTTGACTAAACAAACACATTTTCCTTTAATTTCTTTGATGGAAAGTTCTGACATTTGCGGGTAGCCACAAACATTCTTCCACTCAGCATTCCCCCAAGTCTCCAAATAAAAATGGTACCTCACTTGTGTGGGTAGGCATAGTGCCTGTAACAGGAAATGCCCAAAACACAACATGGATACATCAAATATTTTCACTCAAAACTGACCCTTTTATTGCAAAGTTGGTAGCTGTATATTTTGGGCACCAGCTCAGCTGGCATGTAGGGAAACCTAGCAAAGTTGCACATTTTTGAAAACTAGACCCCTGGGCGAATCCAGGGTGTGGTGAGTTGCCCTTGCAAACCTCAAACATTGACTCAAAGAATACATTTTCCTCACATTTCTGTGATGGAAAATTCTGGAATTTGAAGGAGCCACAAAGATCCTTCCACCCAGTATTCCCCAAGTGTCCCAATAAAAATACTACCTCACTTTTGCGGATAGGCCTAGCTCTCTGGACAGGAAACGGTCCAATACGCAACATGGATACATCACATTATTTCACTCAAAACTCACCTTTTATTTACAATGTGGGTAACTGGGGATTTTGGCTGTGCTGCAGCATCACTCTCGCAGACCTACCAACCAGAGACATTTTTGAAAACTAGACAACAAGGGAATTGCAGCTTGGTGTGTTCTGCGATGATTCCATGAGGTTTTCTTACCCACAATGCCCTGCAAACATTATGCTTTGCAGAAATCACACATTTCCCTTTTATTTCTGTGATAGAAACATTAGGAATCAGAAGGAATGCATAAAAAATGACTACCACCTAGCTTTATCCCACTTGTCCCAATAAAAGAACTGCAGGCCTTGTGTGGGTGGGTCTAGTGCCGCATCAGGAATGGGTCAAACATAGGTCAATGGGAGCCCTTGCGAGCTTCTGCACGCAAGGGGTTAATAACTAGTAATGTCCCCTAATTAAACCTTCACTTATTAATTCACACTACGAGGCTGCTGAGATTGCTTTTGTGACCTTATCTTTTCATCTAATCACAAATCTCAGTGGTCGCAGCTTACTACATATTCAAGTGAACAAAGATAATCTTATACACAATTTTAGATATCTTTCTTCTACATAACCAAACTTCTGGCATGGTAAACAGACTACTATTGCCCTCATTATGAGTGCCCCCCCGCCCCCCCAAAAACGGGTATATTAGTAAATCCAGGTTGGGGAATATCCATGTCATTACAAGAGGGATCTGTGGGGTCTCTTTAGAAATTAGGAATTTCTGAGGAAATCAATTCCCTAGAAATTTTTCAGTCCCCCAAGATTTTCACACAGAGATTTCAGCTGCTTTCAGATCATTAAGTGAAAAATTCCATATTTGGAGAAACAACACAGATTTCATAATTCCGATGGGATTAAAGCCATCAAAATTAAGCTGTCAGTTGTAAAAAGGGTTTATGTAGGGCTAAGGAAGGGACCTTTGCACTCTATCACCTGATTAATGGAGCAATATAATAATCAGTAGTGTAATTTAATACGTTTTGATCAATCCTGTCAGTGAAGAAAAGGCTATCTCTACTACATTTTTCCAATGTGTTCTCTTGGACAAAGGATATATAAATATAATACCTCAATATGTAAAATAGCTATTCTCAGTTTGCCCACTCCAGGACTCGTTACCATAAATGTTTAACCCAATTTTTGAACACTAGTGCCCATGTTGTATCTTAGTTGATTACCAATGTAGTGAGCAAAGGCTGATTGTGCGATGCTTCAGCTGACTTTGCACTCCTACAGGCATCCAGGTCTAAGATCACAAGAGCATTTCTACACGACAGTGATCCTACATGTAAACAGCCAAATTTGGGTAGAAATCAGCTAAGTCCATGCCTTCAGTGGCTCAAAGTATAACCAAGCTTTCCATTTGAAATTACCTGATGTGACATTTCTTAATGAAGGTTTATTCTTATTTTTGTGGAATCCGAAAGCTCTTTTCCACCCAACCAGTTTCCCATCTTCCCAGGACAAAGTCAAAAATATCATGCAAAGAGTAATGGTCATCTCTTTTCAAATTTTCTTCCATAAAAGATGTTACTCACAAACCGAGATATTTAATTGGCCAGAAGTTCAGTCCTTAGATGCTCCAGCAGGTTGGTCACTATGAAATCTACCATTGACGTAGGCCATTGGATTTTAGAGTCTTCCCAAAATGTTTACACAGTGTATATGCTTGACCATTAAACTTTGCAAAGAATTATCATATCTCACTCCAATAATCATTCAGTTTACCAGGAGAAAGATTAGCATTGAAATCACCTTTTATCGCCAACATGGAGTTACCATAAGACAGACAGATCCTCGCACCATCATGTTCAAAGCTTACAAGTTCTTTTCTAATGGTCACTGCTTTTGTTTGGCTTAACATAAATGTATATTACCGCTATTTCTGATGTGATTTTCACTTTCAAATGTCAGGTGAATTTTCAAAGTCCTTTATGCCCTTTTACTTAATTGTGTATCATGTAACTGTGAGTGGTTCTTTCAACTGCCTGCTTCATTTTCAATATTTGGATTCTTAAAGTGTACTTGTTGAAGTTAGTATTGCACTATAAATACATGGTCTCTCTTTTAAACCATAGCAATGTCCACATTGATGGATTTGTGTTGGTGCCTTGGTATGCAATTTTCACAAAATCTATGGGAGTGGTCAAAATTGCTAGAATTGATTGTATTTTTTGAGAGAAGCTGACCATGATAGGTAAAGTTGACAGAAGCCCGTGTTCACACTAGTGGAGAGCAGACTTTTCATAGTTAGATCATGGTCCAAACAGATTCCGAAGTTTTAACTATCAGAGTTGGGATTGGACTAGTGCCTAGTTTGGTTTGCCAGATTTATTTAGGCAAAACATTCAGTGGAGCTCCTCTTGACCTGATATCTGCCTTGCTTCAGTTAACTTTAAGTGGTTTAAGGACATCTAGAAATCAAATTGTGAGAGATAGGAACTGAACTTATGTCTGCCACCTGGTGTTGATGCAGTAACATTCATGGTGAGTTGCAAATAGCCACATCTTGTCAGTGTCTCTGTCCATATAAACAAATACTGCAAATGTTATTTGGTTCTTGATAATTGACACCCAGATCAAGTTATTCCCACACAGTGAAATCAACAGGTGAGTCCGAACTCATCCACAAAATTGCAATCCTGCTCTTGGCCAAAACAGGGTTGAGCCTAACTGACCCTAGGATTTAGCGCCAACACATCGGCATTTGCGGGATTGTTTAATAGCAACAGTAATTCTTTTACATATTCAGACCCGAATCTCTGCTACAGGCAGGCAGGCAATCTTTGATCAAATGAATAAATAGTTCCAAATTATCCGGGCAATATTTACTCTGTGCAGGATCTTAAACTGAAGCAACTTGTGCGAAGTATTGTGGGACTCATGCTTAAGACATGAGCACTTCAGTCACTGTTCATCTGTCAGCTGTAAACCTACATTTGTAATCCATTTATTCCTTACCATTGTGTTGATATGCGAACTGAACCTAAAAGTGCCCACAGAGAACTGTGCCACTTGATTCAGCCATGTCTTTAAAATACAAGTGTGACTGGTGTCTTAGATATACTGGTGTGTCTTCTACATCCAGTAGTCCATTAGCTTCCATTGTCGCTTTTCCCTAACTTTTTTGATAAATTTCAATCTAATGTCTCCTGAGCACTTTGATCCTCATTTTGTGTAAGTGAGCCACTTGTTTAATCAGTGTTTTGTTTTATGAATGTTGAGTATATAAGCCATATGTCAAGACCAACATCCTTGATAACAGGACTAACAGCGAGTTTCAGGCATCAGAATGAGAACCACCAATTTACACGTTGTTACGCACGATGTCCTGAAGTGGTGTTCATGTCCCCAATATGCAAACATCAAACATTACATCAAGCACTCGTATTGGGAATGCTCAATCTGGCTCTATATATCAGCAATTGAAGCCTTACGTATGGAAGCAAGGAGAGCTGTTCTTGTCTCCTGCTCCCCAGTTAGATCTAGTTAATAAGTTAAGCAACTGCTTTGTGGACGTTCTTATGTTGCTCCTTAGAGCGGAGGTCTATGAGCATCTTGTTTAAGTAACTCAGGGCATTATTAAGTTTATTTAATGTTTTTGCCTAGCTCTGAAATATACAGTTCGGTTAATTATCTGAACAAGAGTTAACTATAGGCCTTTTTTAGGTCTCGCCTAGCGTTGCTGCTCACATTCCCAGCTCGCTCTGCGAGATTTATTTCTAATGAGGAGTTTCAGTAGAGGGCTTGAAGCCCCACCCCTCATTTCCATTGGCCGGCATCACTGTTTATGGTAAACGGTAGCCTGCCATTGGAAATGAGATTTCTGAGTTGCCTCCCTTTGGCTTTTTGTTCCGGCCCACCCGGACTGGATTGCCTGCTTTCCTTCTGTCGTAAAAGATTTCTTATCTTAGTGTGCGTGCGTCACGCTGCCTTGCACGCGCCAGTCCGGCTCTCTGATTGGGCGCTCTGAGAACGTTCGTCCTGTCTTAACAACAGGCTGCCATGTCCGCACTAATTGTTTCCATATTTCAGACAATCCTGGCGCTGCAGGGGCACAGGTTACTCTACGCCCACAGCACGCCCATTAGGAGACCGAAGGGCTCCTAATGGGCATGCGCAAAAAAGCACAAACACAAGTGCGCATGCGTGGGCACGGGTAAAAAATTGCCCCCTGCCATGCTCCTGGTTGCCCCTTTCTAAGACCGAACATTACAGCTAAAGAGGAGAATGCCGTCCTCAATGCCTTCCAAGCAGTGAACACTGGTACGAAGAGCCTGCCGGGCAGCCAGGAGCATGGCAGGGGCAGGAAGACGGGCTCCGGTAATTACCCAATGGAGAAAGTACAGAGGAGACTCGATGGAACACAGATGATGACAGAGGGGGTTTGCAGACTAGATATCTGGGGAAAGGACCAATTGCTGACATGCTGGATCGCTCAGACATTCACACAAGAGAAAGCAAATCCCTCAGCAGTCAAGGAGTAAGGTGAGAACTTCCTCCATTTCTTCACGGGAACTTTCTGTGTTCTGATGGTCACTTGTGCTTGCTGCATTCTGTTTTTATATTGTGATTGCATTTGTAAAGCGCTGTACCCCGCTGATTTGTACCTTACACATTAGGATCAACACTTTATCAAAACATAAACACACGCATGATGCGCACCCATAGGTATATTTTACTAGTGGCAGACACCTAACAAGGTAAACAATCCAGCTCCCATTTATTATACACAGCTATCACTGGCAGAAAGCGTGTCTCTACCCTGGTAAACGTTCTCACAGCCACAGTATATGCACTCCCCTCTCCAGCAGAAACCCAGACTGTAGTCAGCAGCATGCAGATGGACTGAGTCTATATTGTAGTGCTGCACAGCAATTACACACAATCAACAGCAAAATGTCAAAAAGGCACAATAAAGTGGCCAAGAAATTAACATAAGAGCAGATGCATTACTCTACAGTTGTTCTTTGTTCTTTATGTCTCCACCAGCCACTTGGCACAATCTGCATACACACTGGCCAGGAGTTAGGGAAGGTTAGTGGCAGCTGAGATGAAGAAAGGTGGGAAGGCGAGGGCATGGAGCTTGTGTTTTCTGAACAGGACAGGCTCTGTGTAGTACACACTGAAGTTCAAAGAGGAATTCTGCAGCAGATGCACTGGATTTCTCAAGATGGAAAAGTAGAGGTGACGCTGAACGTAATTAATTTGAAGAATGTGCAGGGCAGAAGGCACAAGACCAGGGCCAAGCCATTCGCCCAATGGCACTGCTTCAAACTAGCTAGGAGTGTACAGTGCTTGCTTTGATGCACATACTTTCTTCCAAGGAAACTCTTGTTTACTATAAGCCATGTTGCACAGCAGCTCAAGTACTGTGTAATATGTAAAGCAATTGACAGAGCCAATAAATTATATAAAGACGAAAGCTGGCTTTGCCATTGCTTGTTTTTATAGCACGGATGCTTGCATTTACAATGCAGTAGGTCTCGCATTTGCGAGTGTTTAAGCTACTGCCATTGTAAATGACAATGCCTTTTATTTATCTGTTTTAAAAACAACACACAAATAAAAGGCATTGTCATTTACAACGCCAATAGCTCAAACTCTCTTAAATGCGAGACCTATTGCATTGCAAATGCTTGTTTAATAGAAGTAGGCCAGGATGCACTTCATGTATGTTTAAAGGTACAATGTCAATGACACAATAATTGGACATATATATTTTAGGATCAGAACAGTGTTGGCGTCACCAGGCGCTTTATAAACTCCTTTGTTGTTGTTGTTGTTAAAAGATGCTAGCAAACAAGCGTTTTCCATCTTTCCCATCCCATTTTTCATCTTTTGAAAGACTCATTGAGTCTGTTGGAACAGCCTTTCAGTGCCCCAATCCATGAGCTCCTGCCAAGTTTGACTGATTTACAAACACCATGTTTATTTTAAGCCAGTCATGAATTGCAAATTACATAACTAACTCCGCTTGATTTGTGCATAAAGCCAAGGGAGTCCTTTTGGTTGATATTTCCGAGGAAAGTTATTACATTGTTTCTTGAATGGCATGGTCACAATATATACCATCATAGAAGACACTGGTGGACTGCACGTTATGTGCATTATATTAAAACTTTGTCACGATGTCATTTACTTTGCATAACAATGACTTTCTTTATACTAGTGAATGTTTGCCTGCATAATTGGGCATGTGAGTGATATTTACTGCCTTCTGTTCCAACCTGATTATGGGGTGAGGATATATGTTTGAGCTATTAATTTGTACACATTTAAAACATGTCTTTATTCTATTGTAGTTTGTAGATGGTATTTTTAGATATCACCTACCTGACATCTTTTATTTATTTATTTGCCAGTTTTATATAGCGCAAACTTGACCCAAAGGTATCAGAGCGCTTTCAGAGTAAACACAACAATAATAGCATGAGGTACATAATGGGTGCATAGAGATATATATTGTAATGGTAAAAATAAGCACAACGATAATAACATGAGGTACATAAAATTATATATAGAATTGTAAAAATGCAAACGGATTACAATGGGGCATGGAACAAAATAGCAGCACATACTGGGGTTACATAAAGTGGCACATAAAAAATGCACAGCAACAATTTTATAAAAGAAGAGTTCGAAAGACAGTAGGATACATGGGCGCAGAAAGTCCTGAGGTAGAGATGAAAGATAGTTGCCAGGGAAGGGAGAGTAGATGCATAGATTCGCCCAAGGTAGTGAAGGCACATGGCATCTTAGCACTAGTGTTCAGGGCAACATGGCGCTTTACAAAGTAGGAACGATATGAGTAACACAAGGTACAGAGAGCGAAAAATAAAAATATACAGTACACCAGGAATAGTGGAATATATAAGCAGAATAGCAGCGGTACCCAAGTTACATAAAGATGTAAATAGCCATCAACTGTAAAACAAGAAAGAGTGAGATCAACAGTGTACATAAAAGTACTGAAGTAGTTAAGGAGGGAAGATGCAGGGTGGGGGTACTAGAGGCACAGTTATCCCCGAGGTATCTATGCGCAGAATTATTTGGGGATGAAGTGAGACAAAAGTCAAAGGCTCGGGCAAGTTACGAAGTGACGAAAGGCAGTGGACAAAATGTAGGGTGGGGTCAAACAGGGAGTGGGGCATGGCCAAGTCTTCAGTGAGAGAGTAATTTGTTGGATATGATTCTTTTTAACTTCTTTCTTGAAGAAGGATGTGGATGGGTTACATCTGATATCATTGGGGATAGAGTTCCAGATATTAGAGGCCATTTCTGAGTTGGAACGGTACAAGTTTTTCTTGAATTTTTGTGGCTTGAGCAGTAAGGAGCTCATGCTTCTGGAAGATTTGCTCCCAACCGAAAGGGTACGTTTCTGTGCCAGTTAAGAAGGGATGTTGTGCTGCAATGCTTTATGAGTCATGCAAGCAACTTTGAGATGCTTCCTGACCTCAGGTGGCAGCTAATTCAGCGCAAATAAGTCAGGGTTGATGTGATTACTTTTTTTTAGATCCCATGATGAGCCTGGCTGCTGAATTAAGAGTGGCCTTAAGAGGAACAAGTGAGATTTTTGAGAAGCCTATAAGGGTAGCGCTACCATAGTCCAGTTTCAGAAGCAAAAGTGCCTGAGTCACAGTTATGAGGTTAGCCGCGGGAAGGAAAGGTTTTAGTTTCCTAAGGATACACAACTGATGGTTGGCTCCTATGGAGATGGACCTGATATGTTTATGCATGTTGAGGACCTTGTCTAGTGTGATACTTAGGGATTTGGCGGAGTCGACGATGTGTGGGGTGCAGTGTAAGGCAGAAAGGAGGGGCGACCATTCTTTGATGTTAGAGGCGGAAGTGGGAGGAGCGATCAGTAAGAATTCAGTTTTAATGGCATTAAGTTTGATTGCAAGTGAGCCATTGTTGTGTTAATGTTAGGTTGTTATTGAGGTTGTGCATGTCCTCAACTCAGGTTATTCTCATTTAGAGTTGGGTGTCGTCAGCATACATATGGTAAGATATGACAATTTTAGCAGTCTGTAGGTGAAAGCCTCTTGTGGACCACACCTAAAACATAGGGGGAACTTAGAGGCTGCCCATTTCTTACCATTGCTCTCCATTATTGTCACTTTTATTTGCTGGAATAATATTTTATGGTTTGCACTAATTTTGTTGTTTTTATCTCTCCTCTGGAGCATAGCCTCTTTACCATCACTTGATTTACTGATTTGCATCCTTTAACTGCTCAGATTAATGGAACTACTTTTTTCTTTTTCTGTAAGCACTTCATCAGAGTGCTTGTATTATCTTGCTGTCTCTAATGAGTAATGGATGAGTGAGTCTGCAGCACAGCATTGGCAACAGCATTTCGATTCTTACTGATCCATTGCCAATAGGTCAAAAAGGTGATACCTATTGGCTTTGCCAGTCTTAGTATAGGATCTGGGATAGTTGAGTGCATTTTATAACCACAATGTATCAGGGGTGATGACGCACTGAAATATTTATATTTTTATGTAGACATGAAAAATGTGCATAGCACACATCACACTAAATTCAGTTCTACTTCCTAAAAGGATATACTAAACAAACTAAAATGGAGCATCTCTTGTAGTAAGCTACTCAGTCTAACAGACTTCACTTCCTATACGAGTACGAAGCTTAATGAGACACAATGAGTGCGTTATGGTGTGGTGGTACCTGGACTAAGTACTACAGGCATCTAGCAAACAAACATCATTTATTTATTGAGAGTGTTTATTCTTTTAGACTTCTGACTCATAATCTGTTTGATTTATTGCAATGTTTTGGTTATTACTGCCTGCATTAAATGGCAGGCTTTATAAAGTATTGATATATTGTGTTGGTGGGTTCAGTTCAGACGTTACCAACATTTTTGGGGATATTGCTTATTACAGTTATTTTATTTCTACAGGAGAATCTGTAATTTGATAGGTGACCATTTCAGGAGCGATCTAAGTACATGTCTTGTCACTTTTAGCTTAACGAGACAGTACAAATGTTTTGGCGAACGCCTGAATTGAAAACTGAGAATTTCACTAATGATGTCACCAGTTTTTATAGCGTACATGCTGTTTTATACCTATAACAGGATGTGTGTATGTATATCTAGGAAGATAAATAAATAAAGAGAATCAGAATCGGATGCCCAATGACTTGTCGTCCTGAATTTAAATAATGTCACTTAGAAGCTGCATGGATTTTGCACTTGCTTACAAAAGGGAAACCAATGTTAAATAAGAAAGAGAGATTAATTACACTTGTTATAATTGAATTTAAGACTGTAGTTGTAGCATAAATAAGGACGTGGGACTAAGCTGTCATATTTTGATAAAAGGTTATTGTGGTAGAAAGAAAGCATTGATTAAAATTAACCAAGATAACGATTACTGAGGAATGAATACTAATGACGTTTTCGCGAGTAATATGGTACCATATATCTGCTATAAAAAAGCCTTTCTGATCAATGTTAAGGTTATCTGAGTTTAATTGTTTTATTTAAAGCCTAAATCTATGTTCTATTTGAATTACATGAACTTTGTTTTAAAACCTTTGTTAATGTATTTTTCATCAATTACTAAATAAATGACTTAATTTTTTTTTTTTAAATTGGTCATATATTTAAGGCTTTTGAAGAACCATATATTTATTTTCAAGCTGATAAAGCGCTTAATGGTATAAACCTCTGGTGACTGTACTTAAAAGAATGTGTTGTGAAAGACGATATTCTTTCTCTATAATATATATAAGAACACGGCAGCTAGGCTGGTGTTAAATATCCCTCCACGCTCACCATCAGCTCCCATCCTAAAGACTCTTCACTGGCTAACTATCAGAAAAAGGATTATTTTCAAGATATGCTGTCTAGTACATAAAACAGTCAACAACAATGGTCCAACCTATCTAGCAAAGAAATTGACTAAATATCAGCCAGTAAGAACTCTCAGTAAGGTCTGAAAACACCTTCTGACCATCCCAAAGGTCCGCACTGTGAAGAACGGTTGTAGGTCCTTCTCCAGAACCGCGCCTGAGCAATGGAATGCATTGCCCCTACAGCTCCGTCTAGAAACCAACCACAAGTCATTTCGTAAAGCCCTAAAACGTGGCTTTTCTAAACACTCTATCTTGACCTTGCCTTTCAGCTAGCGCTATGAGACCTACGGGTGAGATAGGCGCTTAATAAAAACCAATACATACATACATACATAAGAGACCTGCCAGGAGTAATGTGGCTGCTTTTTGCAACTACAGTTTATTAAACGTTTTGCAGCTAATGTTGGCCAGCACCAGTGGGATAGATGTCCATAGCTTTATTGTCTCTGTAAACACAAAGTGACCTGAATATTGGTGGTGACTGCATGTGTATTCATATCTTCAACAGAATATATCAGGCTCAATAAACAACCCAAACCCTCTGCAATACAGAAAGAAGCAGACGACCCACATCATAGGAAAACACAATAAGAATAACTAATAATAAATATTTTGTCTCCTTGCAAACACACTTTGAATAGTCTTCAAGTTCTCCTGCCTTTGTTCAACACGCCAGTGATCTGTAGCTACCTTCACTCTTTCAAATGCCTTTACATACAATTACATTACATTATGTACATTAAAAAAACCTCAACTATGCAACATGAGTGCTGGTGGGTGTAAATAAATTGTAATTCTCCTACCCAGTCCTCCGATGACCACTCTGCCTCATTGCGAATGTCAGGATTTCCTTCTGAGGGTTTGTATATATCCATTGATTGTTGCTCAACCCTCTGGATGTACTCACTGGACAGTGGCTGTGGACTCGTAGACTTCCGCTAGAGAACGCAGTTCAACTGGTGCCTATCTTTAATGTGAGTGTTGCCTTTTCCACAACGAAAGAGAGGTGACTCTTTGTGGGAAATTAGTGCAATAAGCATTGGCAAAGCCAATACGTCTTGGCAATGCCTGAGCTATTGGCCTTGTCAATGTCAATGTCCTTTGTAAAGGGCTAAAATATCTTCGGGTGGTGTTGGTGCTATATAAAACTGCACACAAAAAAAGTAACTGGTACGTACGTAAATCGCTCCAATACCTTTGGATGGCGTTGGCGCTATATTAAACCACACAATTTGTTTTTGAAAAACAGAGTCTGTGGAGGAGGGGATCTGTGCAATGGAATTCAGTGGGGCAGGCAGCAATTGACAGGAGGTGGACGGGTATTCAACAGCAAACTCAGGTAGCCATGAGGAGAATAAGTGATTTGCTCATAGTCAACGAATGTGGAATTGAGGCAGAGGCAAGGAGGCAATGTGGTGTCCTCTCGGGAGATGATGTGGCGTAGGGGCCAGAGCTGTCGATAGTGGAGCCGGTAAATTGTGTTTGAGTTTCGGCGTTGGCTTAACATCCTTGATTCTGGGCAAATCACTTAATCTCCCTGTGCCTACAAAATGAATGTGTCCTTGTGTAAAGTAACTTGTACTAATGTTAAGTGCTCTAATACCTTCGGGTGGTGTTTGGTGCTTGTTGGACTTCGTTCTTTTTACAGAGTCATCCCTGAACTTTTTGCCTTCCTCCTGGTATTTTGTCTGACCTGGTGTTGGTGGTTTTAGGACTCTGGGCACTTTATCAGTGCTGTCCAGTGTAAAGTGCATGTGCTCTCTATGGTAAACGTGGTAAGATTGTTCCACACCTGTTTGCCGTATTTAATTTACCCATCAGTCCCTTGTAAAGTATTATATCATACACCCAGGGACAGTAAATGAAATGCTACTGGTGGGCTTGCAGCGCTGATTGCGCCACCCACCAAAGTAGCCTTTCAAAACTGTCTCAAGCCTCTGCCATTGCAGGGCCTGCTCACGCAGTTTACTACCACTGTGACGTGGCACATAAAGTGGGTGCCACGCCTGTAACTCCCCTTTTACTACATATTAGTCACCCCTAAAGTAGGCCATAGCTAGCCCTATGGGCAGGGTGCGCTTTAGGTAAAAGGTAGGATATGTGCCTTAACTGTGTGGCATGTACTGGTAGTGACAAACACCCATTTTGGTTTCTCACTACTGTGAGGCTGTTCTCTCATAGGATTACATTGGCGATTCCTTTGATATGTTTTTCAGTGGTAATTCCTGACATGACAGGAGTAGCGTGGTCACGTTGGTATGTTTGGAATAGTGGTAATAAATGTTGCATAATGGTGTTCGCAGATTTATTGTCACTATTTTAGAAATACCTCTTTTAGAAGTGGGTATTTCTGTGTGCTATGTGTCTTTGTGCCTGTCTGTTGTGTTTTGCATGTCTTGCTCTGGATGACAGGGACTGCAGAGGTGCAGTGGCTCCAGAGGGGCTGGATGAGTCAGCACTAGGCTGAATGGGCCTGATCTGCATTTGGAGAAGTGTGAGGAGTGGCCCCTGACCCTGATTAGGTCTGTGCCTGCTTTGTACAATGTTGGGTCCGCCGCCTGCGGTGTGTCTGGGGCCAGGACCTACACTGTCAATGGGGACGGTTGTGCACTTGTTAAGGGCCCCATAGAACTGGTTTAAACTGGGTCCCAAGCCCTGTGTCAGGGCTGTATAAAGAAGACATGTAGTATAAGTATTGGGGTTGTGACCCCATGTAAAGTGTACATGCTTGGAGCTGAAGGACTGCTGGCCGTCAGGAGGAACCGTCCTGGGACCCAGCTGGAGTCTCCTGGGGGTCCCTACATGCTTGCCTGCCCGTGCCCAGCTCTGCCCCAGGGAATGTTAGAATTAGCGCCTCGTGAGCGCTCCATCTTCATTGCCTGAGCCCAAGGAGAGGGGCTTCAATTTGCCTGTGGAGGAACACTCCTGTGTGAGGCAGCGCTGGTGGCCTACGCAGTAGAGGGTAGTGTGGGCCTGAGGTTTTAGCCCAAGGGGTGGGCTCTACCTGCCATAGTGCGGCGGGGTCCGTGGTCCAAAACCAGCAAAATCGAGGAGACCTTTCGCTCCATGAAATCGCTGCATCCAGTAAGCCAGGCGGGCTGCCTGGTTGTGGGCGTCGCCGCGCCACGCACAGCGAACCTATCTGAGCAGACGTGGCCGCTGGTAGTCAGGAAAGATTGTGCCTGGAGGAGGGCAGTGCTCCCGTGTGCTGGTGAGAGCCCCATGTGTTGCCAGAGTAGACTGGGTCGACAGAGACTTCGCTCCGTACTGATGCAACCCCTGCATGGCCACAGGAGGAGACGGAGCCTCATAGGCTCCCTGCGGAAGTCCGGCATGTGGCCTGGTTGCCAACAGAGGAGAAAGGCAGGATGTCAGGCGTGTGGGTGCCTGACGGTGGGCGGGGCTCCCTGTGCTGAGGAGGAAAACCCTGCGTGCCTGAAATTGGAGACGGAGCCTCGCGGGCTAATCGGGCCCCTGGAGGAGAGGACCGGAGCCTTGCGGGCATCCCAGGTGACAGCATCCGTCCCTATGTGCATATTGGCCAACACGAGAAGCCCCGGGGGCTTGGACGGCACACTGTTGGTGCCCATTTAGCTTGCTATACAGCTGCTCTGCCGGATTGCGGGCAGCTGCAAAGTGGGGGAGGCACCTTGGTGTCCATGATGAGACACGGGTGAGCTGCACCCTTGCCCCCATTTTGGTACCGGCCCATTGGAGCCAGTACTCTGCTGCATCGGCAGCCTGGTGGCTAGTTACACGGTCACCTGCTAATAGAGCCCTGACTTTGGGACAGAGAGCATTACGGGACAGCCCAAGACGGGCCCCCCAGGAAGGGCAGTTGGCCTGGGGATCACCTTGTATTCTGATGGGGTATAAGGCCCTAAGGTGATCTGTCCACATCGTGAGAGTTACTGTGGTGCACTGGTAATTTGGTACGTATGCCTTAGATGTGATGCATAATGTATTTATGCTACCTGCCTTTACCAGTAGTTTCTGGTTGTGATTTTTACTACTTGTGTGTTATAATGGTGATGACAGTGGCCCGATTGGCCCTGTAATGTATATAATCCCCTGTAAAGTAATGCCTAGTGCCAGGTGGCACTGTGTATATATGTGATTATGCTCTGATGTATTTTATAGATAAGACAAAGGTTATTTTTGCATAACCTTGTGTGGTTTCTTGTGTGGTGTGCCTAGTGTGTCGCTGCTGTGTGAGTGTGTTGTGCAAATGCTTTACACATTGCCTCTGGGATAAGCCTGACTGCTCGTGCCAAGGTACCAAGGGGGTGAGCAGGGGTTATCTTCAGCGTGTAACTCCCTTGCCCTGACTAGAGTGGTGGTGTCTGCCTGGCTTAGGCGCATGCCCTAGCCAACCAGAAATCCCATTTCTAACAGTACTTTATAAAACTGCACAAATAAAAGTAACTGGTGCTTATGTAAAGCGCTCCAATACCTTCAAGTAGTGTTGGCGCTACATAAACCTGCACAAAAAAACAAATGTCAAAATCATAGTAGAGGGAGGAGGGGATCTGGGGGAAGAGGTGATTCGTGTAACTGCAGTTTAGTGTGGGCAAGCAGCGACAGGCGGGACCTTGACGGGCATTCAACAGCAAATGTGGGCTGCAACGGGGAAATTAAGTGATTTGCCTATGTTTCCGGTGTCCTCGTGAAAAGTAGTTGGTGTTAATGCAAAGTGCTCCAATTCCTTCGGGTGGTGTTTGCAATATATAAAACAGAAATGAAAAAAAAAAGTAACTGTTGCTAATGTAAAGTGCTCCACTACCTTAGAGTGGTGCTGGTGCTATATGAAAATGTGCAAAAAAAAACAGAAAGAATCAGTGTTAGGCTGGTTTACAGTAGTGAACATGAGGAAATATATCGCATTGACAATCACATTAAAGGGACTACTTTTGCCATGGACACTGAGGAGCGGGCAGACCTTGATGACATCAAGACTCACCCTGGCTGTTTTGTAGAGAGATCAAGTTATGCGACAGTGGCGCACAGAAACACTTCACCAGTGATTGCGGGAAAAGTAAAAAAGTGTCCTGATGGGAGAAATTTGAGGAAATAGAGTCCCACCCTATGAAATGAGATGCAACAATCTGAGACACAAACAGTTCAATCATTTCGCACATGAGAATCGTGGCTATGCAATTACAGCAGTAGACACAGGTACCTAAGAAGCTCTGACATGCCCTGTGATAACTCATAGCTGATTCCCAATGAGGTCTGATTTTCCAGTTATAAACACCGTTGCCGTACCACCACATATGGTGTAAACATGCACACACCTAGCGCCCACTCGCCCGGAAAATAAGCAGAGACTACACGTGTGCCAAGTAATAGCAAGCGGTGCATGAATGCTCTAATCGGCACATCAGCTAAACACTAACAGAACATTAAAAGGCAGAACACCACCACTCACTAGAATGAAACAGATTACAATGGGGGTTTAAAGCAGTGATGGGGTTAGGGAAGGGGGTGATTTGTGAATGGGGCAAACACCGGGAGGTGTGAATGACCAAGCAGATCGTCAGGAGGAGGTGGGAGAGATGGAAAGCAGCAACAAATGGAAAGGAAGTGATAGGGGAGTGGGTGATTTGTGGACGGGGCAAGCACCTGGAGGTGCGACCAAGCAAGCAGCGACAGACAGGAGGCGGTGGAAGAAACAAAAAGCAAGAATAATAAGAAAAGCAGTGACGGGGTTGGGGGTGATCTGTGGACATAGCATGAGGATGGTTGAGAGAACAAGGAAGCTAGCATGAGCACTGTGTAGAAGGCTGAAAAAGAAAATAGGCCCTAAAATGGTCGTAAAAATGGTTACAAGTACTTGGTCCGTGCTCGTGGGGGAGGGCTAAACACAAGAAGAGGCTTGACCATGAATGCCAGGGACAAATGGTGACAAAAAAATATGAGACAGACGATGGAGTGAGCAAGTAGGAAGCCTGCTAACGGGCTGAAGCCCACAGATTAAAACACAACATGTCTCTTTGAGACATTGCTTGTGCTGTCTAGCTGAGACTTATAAATGTGGAATACACTGCCTAAGTCATTTAGCAGGACTGCAGACATCAAAACATTCAAACAATTCACCAAGAATTTTAAAAACTTCTTATTCTCAGCTTTTTAACAGAACATCTGCAGCCCGTAAGGCTCCCAGGGCCTTGATACATTCGTGGTTAGACACTGCGCAAATACATTTGGATTTGTGTCTTGAACTAAGAAAAGCAATGAGAAAGTAGTCTAGCTACACTGCCCTGCTTTGTGTTGCTTGTAACTCCTAATCCTTGTTCCTGGGTGTGAAAATGTGTGCATGATCCATTCATTACAATGACCTTCAGAACATATGACTCAGAGGTGACTCATTTGCTTCTGTACAGATGTTTCTGGGGAGAATTTTAGGTGCTGGAAAGCAGACAAACGTTTTAGTAGCCCTGTGGAGAAACCTGCAAATTGCATGAAGCTGTTTCTTCCACTGGGATAATTTGTGATGCCTTTGTCCAACAAAAATATGTTGTCCGCAACAGAAGACAGATAGCCATCCAGAGCTGTTCCAGGACAGTTTGAAGGGCTGTATGAGAAGAATACTTTCACATAAAGCCTAAAACTCAAGTATATATTGTATGGTATAGCCCTCAAGAGTGCAGTTGAATGCGTTTTGTCCCTCCTCTTACCTCAACTGTTTCCTCTTACATTTTTTGTGTAACAGTCATTCTGCTTCCTTATCCATGAGATTAAAGTTGCTTGAAACATATATGTTTTACGTTGGATTTTTTAAAAGAAATTTACATTTTAAATGTGCTAATGAGAATTGGGAGGTTAGGTTTGATTTCAATCTCTCTTGCTACTAATCATTGTGCATATGCTGAATATTTATCTAAGGTTAGGTATGGGAGTGAGATGTGGGGTCATATTGAACTTGGGGCCGTGCAGAACAAGAGAATTCATTCTTGCAAAGAGTTCTCTCTGTTTCGCAATGTACTCTATCTTATGTTGTTCACGAGGAACTGGGGATGTCTTTCCTTGCTGATGATCTAGCTTTCCGCCCTTTGTCCTTGTGGCTCAAAATTGGTTAAAGCAGGAGAATACACTTAGTAAAGACATCTTACGGGATTGTCTCTCTCTTGATCATGCCTCGCGTATCCACTGGCTCCAGTACATAAGAGTAGGCTTGGCCAGGCTAGGAAGAGTAGATATTTACACAAACCCAGAAGGTATTTGTAAAAGGGACCTCGTTTGGGTCAAGGAGGCTTTTTAAAGAAATTGTCATTGGGATAGAGAGGATAAAGAGTTGTGTAAACCAAGCGTGCAAAAGTATGTCATAGTGAAAACTGTGCCTACCACTGAGCCTTCCCTTCTAGGGCTCAAAAGTACTTACGAACGGTTTCTATTGACGAGGTTCCGGCTCGACCTCTTTCAGTATTTATTGGCACACCCCCAAAGTTCCCATAGAGGTCAGTGCCTTATGCCCTGGGGATGCGACGGAGAGTCTCCTCAGGACATGATGCACTTTTTAATGTTTTGTTCTTTCTTTCTGTACCCTGAAAGTTATTTATTATTCCCGTTAAAAAAAATGGGCTGTAGGAGGGTGAGACCAGGTTTTATCTTATTACAACTTCTTTCTGACGATACTGTTTTGCACACTTAGTTTTTGACGGGATGCCATTAGACTTAGGAAAAGCTGCAACTAATATTTGTATTGCTAATCATGTATTTTATCTTGTGTCTTGATTATTCGGATTTTAGTACATTTGTGAAATGGTAACTTGTTATGTTATGTTATTATAGGTCTTCTATAGCGCACGGCTACTCCAAAGGAGTGTCCCGGCACTTTGTACTCCAGACCTAGAAGAAAAAGGAACAGATAAAACATAACAATGAAAGGACAAAACAGCAGAACCAAAGAAGGAACTAGGGAACTCTAGCCAGTGAAGAGCCAGGTCTTTAAACTCTTCCTGAAAGCGAATAAGTTGGGCGTGGAACGCAAAAACAGAGGTAAGGAGTTCCACAGCTGAGGGGCCAGCAGCCTGAAAGACCGTCCTCCGATGCGGGCTTTCTTTATGCGGGGGACTACTGCTAGTGACAGCGACTCCGATCTTAAAGATCGTGCCGACCGGTAGAAAGCCAGCCTCTTTTGTAGGTATTGGGCGCCCGTGGCATACAGGGCTTTGTGAGCCAGTGTCATGGCCTTGAATATTATCCGCTTCCGGATGGGGAGCCAATGTAGAGTTTGCAGTAAATTTGACACACTCGCTCGTCGATGCAGGTCGAAGATGGCTCGTGCAGCTGCATTCTGAGCCACCTGTATACGCTGTAAGAGGTATTCCGGCAGACCCAGATACAGGATATTGGCATAATCGAGTCTGGATCCGATGAGGGCCTGAACAATAATTCTCCTATGGCCTTCAGAAAGCAGCGGAAAGAACTTCCGGAGCATCCTGAGAATACCGAAACATGTTCCTGTGAGAGTCATCACCTGGGATTTGAGCGTGAGCCCATTGTCTATTTTAATTCCCAGGTTCTTAGCTGACTCAGAAGAATGAGCTGGAGGGAACATGTCGGCAGGCCACCACCCTTGCCATACCGGTTCCGAGGGGCATCCAAAGAAAAGTATCTCGGATTTATCCGAGTTGCACTTGAGGCTGTTCAGATAGAACCAGTTAAAAACAGCCCCAAGGCACTCACGGATACTTTCCCCATCGAATTCTTCACCCTTCCGGCAGGTGAAGAGAAGCTGGGTGTCGTCAGCATAGGAAACGATCTGGGCCCCGTAGGACTCCACCAATGCCGCCAGAGGGGCCATAAAGATGTTAAATAGAGTTGGGCTCAGTACTGAGCCCTGAGGAACTCCGACTCCCAAAGGCGACATTTCGGCAGATCCAGGGGAGGCCCAGACCGTTTGTCGGCGGTTGGCTAGAAAAGAACAACCAGCTGAACACCGTCCCCCTCAGACCGATGTCATGCAGTCTTATGAGGAGATCCTCATGGGGGACGGTGTCAAAAGCCGCCGACAGGTCTAACATAACTAACATCACCCTGCCTCCGGCATCCAGCGACTCCTTAACAATCTCTGAAACCTCCAAGAGCGCGGTTTCTGTACTTAGGTTAGGTCGAAAACCCGATTGAGACGCGTGCAATAGCTCATTGGACTCCAAAAAATTGGAGGGCACGCCATGAACATGTTTCTCCAAGATTTTAGTGAGTGCCGGAAGGAGCGAGATGGGCCTGTAATTAGCAGGGACTTCTGGGGCAAGGCTTGGCTTTTTAAGAAGAGGGATAACCATGGCCTGTTTCCACAAGTGTGGTAGGGCCCCCTGACTCAAAGAAAGGTTCAAAATAGGGTTGGCTAGAGGGTTTACAACGTCTGCCTACAAAACTTGTTTGATGGTACTTTGTAAGCTGTTTGACTTTTATGGTTTTATTCTTAAAGCCGAATAAAGTTTCTTGATGATGATGAAGTGGGCTGAAAGTAGAACTTCCACTTGTAAAAAACAAGCTCTATGTTTACATCCTCCTCAAATGTGCTCCGTTTTAAGCTTTTAATTTCCAGTTTAGATTGTATGCTTCATTTAATGAACGCTAATCGACAAGTGCCTTAACATTTCTATTGGTGGACTACCTAATCAATAATCTTGACTTTTACATTATCTGACATTTTGTGAAATGTGTTTGAGCCTTACAACACTGTTGCTCCAACATGTTTGTTTTGCTTTACTTTTCTAAAGGCAGGCAAATTGCTCTTGGCATTGTTATAGTTTTCAGGAAATGTATTTAGTTAGTATTATGGTTATGCTAATATGAGTTAATGTGCTTAACCTGGTTTCACCAATTTGGTATTATATATACTTATTTTTTGTAGAACAACAGAATACATTTTGAGCGGTCGTCTTAATTTTAGTTGCATTTTGTGGGAAAATAAATAATAAAGCAGGCAAAAAACGGTACATTGTACACTAATATAAAAGTCTCATGGAGTTAGATTGATTCATATAAAATCAACACTGCAAATGTGTGTACTGTAAACAGACCCCCTTCCTTTTAATTTTAAACTTGCACTGAGTGGCTTTTGTAGTGTCAAAATTATGTATCAAATCAATGCAGTGAGAAAAACCTTCTTCAGCCATCACTTCACTTTGTCACAGTATAGCATGCTGTTTCATGTTGGATAAATGATCTTATGTAGAATAGTCTCCTTGCGTACACCAAATGTGTGTGTGTGTGCTATTTCAGCATATTTGAACAACAAATAATTGTTTTCTTATTTGTTTAATTTGAATCAAGTGTTTAACGTTTTAATAGCAGCCTAATATTTCCATTTGTGTTCCTAAGCTTGATAATGCGTTTCTATGTACCTATGCAACACTTCAAAGACAGTACACTGTATAGGCCCTGGTTACAAGGATCATGATACTGGCGGGATTAAAATTCTGTACATGTAAATACCATTGCTGTGTAGTAACACCAGACCATAACTGCGGAATTATGATTGATACCCCTGGGAATATGGAATGACTGTGCGAACACAGAATTACTGTGCAGGATTCAATATGGTATTCCCTGTTCTGAGGGGTTTAATACCACCTGCTTTATTAAGCAGGGGGTAAATGTGTGCGAAGATGGCCTGGTTAGAGACAAGGGGAGGAAGGGTGGTCGAAAGAGTAGGGGAGTGAGATGGAAGAAGAGTAGCATTTAATGTTCCCCATTGACAGAACAAGCATTTGCAATGCAATAGGTCTCGTTTAAGCTATTGACATTGTCAATGGTAATGCCTGACGATATCGCGATTGTGACATCAGATATGGCTGCCGCATTACTTGCCATTATAGAGGCTGCTGAGATATTTGCTTGATTATCTGGATATAAATTGAATGTTCACAAGACGCAGCTTATTCATTCAGAAGCCGGCTGCCCAGAGAATATCAAGTTTGAAAAAGAAGCTAACTATTTAGGGATTAAGATTTCAGCCAAAACTGAAAAAATTATTCCTATAAACCTTGACCCCATAATTATTTCTTCTAATAAGTTACTATAAAGAATAAATAATTTAATATTCTCACTCCTTGGGCGCAGCAATGTGTTAAAAATAGTTATTTTTCCTAAGTTTTTGTATGTATTTCGGTCTATCCCCTTTATTATCTCCTCTGGCTATTTTTCCCGAATACAAAAGAATGTGTTCTAGATTTCTCTGGGGATATCATTGGGCTCGTAGAGGATTACATAAATGCGAGCTGCCCCGAGAAAGAGGAGGCTGGGGTATACCGAACTTTCAGTTCTATCACTGGATTGCGAGATTGCGATATTGCAGTATGTGGGAATTTTAATTGTACCTGAAGGATTTTTCTACGCCCTCTATTTATTAGATGCTCTTGGGTGCGGAGGCCAAACAGTGCTTAAATCGGATTATCAAGCCCAGTTATTACAAAAAAACTAAATTCAAGACTATTTATTTCGCCTATGTTATTTGGAGGACAATAAAAAAAAGACTTAAAATAGGCCCTAATATAAATATGTATACTCCTTTACAGAATTGCTCTTTTCTTCCAGACTTATTTCGAGATGGGGCGATGCAAAGATGGCATAACTTGGGGATATGCAATTATGGAGATTTGTTTCAAGGGAATGACTTTGCTTCTTTTGACTATTTAAGGAAGGAATATAATCTACACCACATTGATTTCTTTAAGTATCTTCAGATACGTAGTTTTTGTGTTCAGAAACTTTCAAAACAACTGATCCTACCGGGGAAAATTAGGATTGTGGAAGCCATAAAGAAACGGAATAAAATAGGACCTCTATACCAGCTGCTATTGGAGAAGGAAGAAGATGACTTAGCTTATTTTGCCATTTAGATGCCCTATCCTCTAAGTGTTGAGTATGTGAATTTGGAGAGAAGTATAGAGATATTGATTAAGGTATTACTCAATGGATCAATGATTAGCCAACACTTTATGTCAGTCTTTGAGTTATATTACACGCCAGGGAAACTGCCTAAATGGAATTCAGGGCGAGGGACAAATTGTAACCGATGCAGTCTATACGCAGCAGATGCTGCTCATATGTTCTATAGATGCCCTAAACTGTTGCAATTTATTACTGATATTGAGTATTTTTTAATGAATAGTTTGAGTATTCCAGTTAAACTAACGGCTCCACTGGTCATTTTGGGGTGTGATGAAAGCAAAGCTTATCAGATCTCAGAAGCAGAGGAAGGTTTTATTTTTATCTGCATGTCAGTATATCGCTCATGTATCACATCTCAGTGGCTTGATGAGGAACCACCAAACTTTATTACGTGGCAAACTAAATTATTGTCTATGTATCATCTTGAGATTTCATTGTATAAAATTAAGGACATCAGGAAAAAAACTTTTGGATATAAATTATGGTCTCCAATAATTAACTGGGTAGGACAGTAAGAGAAACCCAAGGTATCATTCATATTTTCTATGTATCTTATGAGACAAACTGAATTAGTTTCTACGTATTATCTTGAGATTGCATTGTACGAAACTAAGGAAAATATGAGATATATTCTAATGTCTATGATCTATGTTTTTTTTTTAAGTCTTGCCTTTTTCTCCTAGCCGTGGCTTTCTTTTGAACTGCTTTAAAGGATATGATGCTGTTTGCGGTCTGATAAGCTTAAGCTGTATGTTGGTTTTTCTTTTTCTCTGCTGAATGTATGCTGTCATAAAAAATAATTTAAAAAATTAAAAAAAGTAAATGGTAATGCCTTTTAGTAATGTTTTTTGTTTTATAACATAATTAAAAGACATTGCTATTTACAATAGTAATAACTTAATTTTTTGCAAATGCAGTCCCCTGAAGGATTTCATGCTATAAATAGCCTTTAAATAAATCACTGTCCCTCGATCTTAAACTGCAGCATTAGGTAGTCTAGGGTACTTTCTTTCCTCTTGTAAACAATCTCCAACCTTCCTCTCCCATCGGGCATAGCGCTTAGATCTCAACCTTACAATGAGAGCTCTGTTGCGTGTGCTTGGGTCAAACCGTATAAGTTGCAAGTGAACACGCCTACCATTGGGCTTTGGTGGAAGTGATGGAGAAAGTTTTATTCTTTGTATCCCTCTAGTACAGAGGTCTTCAAACTTTTACCGGCTGAGCCCCCCCCCATCTAAACCTTTTTACACGTCAAGAGGCCTCTCCCCCCACCTCTCCACCACCACCTGACAAAAAAGTTCTGGAAGCTGGTACTCTGCATCATTGATGGCCATTCCCTCCTGCAGAGCCCACGTCGTGTAGGGCAAATAATATTAAATAAAGAGTGCTTAGTAAACTGACAATTTTGTAGTGCATGTGCTTATTATAAAGTTCAAATGAAAAGTCTCCAAGAAAACCTTAGCCCCAAAAAATTACATTGGTGCTTTATTTTATTTATTTATTTTATTTTACAGAGTTTTATATAGCACAAACTTGACCCGAATCGGGTATCAGAGCACTTTACATAGCACCAGTTGCATTACATGAGGACACATTAATTTTTTTTGTTAGGCACGGGGAGATTAAGTGATTTGCACAGAATCACAGGATGTTCAGCGGCATTGCCGAGACTTGAGCCCAGTTCCCCAGATTTGAGGTCGACCACCTTAGCCGTTAGGCCGTAAATAGCTGTAACGTTTTTACCTTTTCCAGTGAAATGGACAACACTGTTCCAAGTCTCAGATTAAGCAATTCAAGTCTGTATTTAAAAATCAAGATATCATCTTACTGCTACCCAATCGATGTTACCAAACAAAATATACATCGATTTTTGGAACTATTAAAAAATGTATGGACCCTTCATGTCAAGTAAATTAAGAAGCAAGGCTTTGCTTCTATTGGAATCAAAAAAATTGCCGTAATTACCACAAGTTGTCAATACAGGGGCAATACTTCATAAATATGTGGTATAAGTAAAGTGTAGTTTTCATGCAAAGTGAGCATTTACTTTAGTGACCGGTGAAGTCTAGGTGTAAAGAGCATGAGTTAAATCAAAAATAATTTTTCACATAAAACAAAATTTAGGATAGATTAGTAAAAAACACTTCCAAAACACAGGTGAGGGGTGTGCTTGTTTTTCTCCACAGACAGTCAGTGTGTGGATGGATTCTTGCTTCTGCCATCCTTAGGTTGTGCTCCACTTCCAGTCTTGAGCAGTACCCGGAAACGGGAGTGCTCACAAAATTTTGTAATATATTTTTTGCTGTTTTATATAGTGCAAACATGACCCAAAGGTATTGGAGCGCCTTACAGGTGCATCTTTTACATTACACAAGCACAAATTCAACCTGACTCCCCAGCTCCACAGTCTTCCGCTGTGGCTGTTGCGCCACATCCTTGGGGGTTCCACAAAACATAGCTTCTGACACAATTCAAGAATCTGTGGTTATGTGGAGTATGGCCAGGTGTTGCCGTGCCAGTAGGAGCCCAGCCACATTTCTCCAAGAAGGCCTAGGGGACTTTTACATCATACACATGTGATATAAGTGGAGCCTGGGTAAAGTGCTAAACATGTAGCTCTGCCCCTTTACCTGCAACATTGAATCAGTAGTAAAGGTCAAACAAAAGTATGAACAAAAAACACTACATAAAAAGAAAAAGTTACATTCTTTTCGGTTTTCTCTAAAGGGATTCCTATTCTGTTAAGCCTACAATCATGCCTTTTATGACCAGAGTTTAGGAAGTTATAAATGCCATTCAAATGTAACAGGAAAGTTTAAATGGTTCACTATCAATAGGTCAGTTTTCGGTTCAGACTACGCCCAAGCATATTTCAAAAAAACCTGACCAGTTTAGCAGCCATTAACCATTCTGAAATTCCCTATCGAGGCAGCATAAAATGGGTCGCACTCGGGCTGTGCATTTTGTGCTCCTTTCTAATTCCTTTTTGCTATTTTCTGCTTTTTGTGCCCTTTTTTATGTTATTTGTACCCTTCTTTGAGCTTTTTGTACTAGTTAGTGCTCTTTTGTGCTCGCTTTGAGCTCTTGTTTCGCTCTTTGTGCTCTGCTTTCAAGATATACATAGGTTGCACAGGTCTTTAAAGACCTGTGAAAAACTCGGGCGTGCCGGAGATAAGACTCCAGACACTGTCCAGACGAATCTCCAGCAGCCCGAGCTGCAGCAGCAGCTAAGGCTGAGAGACACAAAGCCTAATTAATAGGCCTGGAAGGAACAAAGGAAGGTTGAGTGGTGAGGTGGAGAGCGCGCCCACCCTGAGGGGATGCTGCGCCCCCCCAGGGGGGCGCGCCCCACAGTTTGAAGACCTATGCTCTAGTACCTACGTCATGGATGTATCTCAGAGAGTTGAGCAACAAAATGAAGTGTTTGTATGTGTGAGCGTGCGTGTGTGTGTGTATGCGTGTGTGCGCGTGTGTTTGTGTGTGTGTACGTATCTGTTTATGTGTTTGTGTGCGTATGTAACCCAGTCCCCTGAAAGATTTGATACTATAAATAGCCTTTAATGTCCCTCAAGCTAAAACTGCACCATTAGGTAGTTTAGGGTCAATGCCTTCCTCTCGTAAACCACCTCGAACCTTTCTCTCCTGTCGGGCATAGCACTTAGATCTTAACCTTGCAATAAGTGCTCTTTTGCAGCACGAATTGGTGGGCGCAACAGATATACAGAACATACTTTTACATGCAGCGTGTGGCGATGGGCAGTCCCGCCAAAGAACATTAGGAGTAAATTAGGGTAAAGTTTGACCCCAGATAAAAGGAGGTTTCTAACACGACTCAAAACATTTGCGTCATATTTTCATATGATAGTAGGGGTCAGGGTGACATATGTCATTTCCTATTTGCGTGGCTAACACCACAGCATGCAGCGCATGCGTGCTGCAACGCTAGGCAACACCTAAAAAGAGCTGTAACACCATGGGAGGCGTCACCAGTAGCCGCTAAAAGCCCTACAGCCAAACCCCATCTATTTTATGCTCACGCAAGACTTGCAAAAAAAAACTTTTACAAAGAAACAAAGACAGAGATCTAACATTTACAGACCCTAGACAACAAGTGCACCTCTGGCCCTTCTGTGTGTGTGTGTGTGACCACCAATCTACGAAGCGGTCCGGATGGGCCTTACGAAAAAAATACAGGGCTGTAACAAAAGAAGCACAAAATCCAATCAGAAAACAGTAAACAAGCTAGCAACACACCCTCCTACATTATGGGAAACAAAGATGACGTGGACCAGTCCAGATGGGCCGTCCCAAAAAGAGACAGGGCAGTAACCAAAAAACCCGATTCCCAATCAGAAGCCAGCATTTACCCTAAACTATGCAGCCAGCCAATTGAAATCAAGGGCGTGTCTTAAAGTCCCCTTCTAAAATATCGATTACTATAGCTCTCGCAGAGCGTGCGGCGCATGCGCGCTGCAACGCTAGGCGATACATAAAAAAGCAATGGCCTGGAACTGGAGTCGAGGCTTGATTGCTGTTACTGCTGAAGCCTCAAGTGATTTTACGGTCCAGAATTTCCAGCTGGTAAAATATGGTGTGGTGTTCAGTGGCAGCTCCTCCGCTAAGTTGGAGGAGCGTCGCCTCACTGCCAGGAGCAGCAAAGAAAGGAAAAAATTAAATGATAATAACGGAACGTTATTATCATTTAATTTTTTCCTTCCTTCTGCTGCAGTGCGTGAGGAGGAGGGCGGAGCAGCAGGGGAGGAGTCGTAAAGCACTCCTGTGCTCAATGACTGTTTGGTCAGCCTCTTGGGCCGCCCAAAACAGGCATGCACACTCCCCTCTTCTCCATGCAGGCTGCATTACAACCTGCATGGAGAACATGCCAACCCTTCCAGCCACTGGCTGAGCGTCGTGTCACGATGATCTGACCAAACAAAATGCTACATTGTAGCGTTGTGATTGGCTTAGGGGTGAGAGCCTGGCTGCCTGCTTCCTGTTCCAACCTAGAGTCGGACACAGGCGAGCAGGAAAGAAGACGCGGGAACCGGCAGCAGCGGTAAGGTAAGTTTTATTTATTTATTCATTTATTTTTAGAGCAGCCCGCGTCCCATAAGTGGTTTTCCCATACCCAGGTAAACCAGGTGAGGAAAAAACAGACATTTTTGATCTGGTTGAGCAGAATCCCACATAGGCATTCCGCTCTGCCTGACTCATATCTGGGCCAGATCTGTGGGTGGTGTCTGCAAAAATCATATCTCGGTGCTACCTATAACACTTAAATGCAACATTGCTCACTATCCATGTCAGTATTTGTAAGATTTTCCATACTGTATCTTGGCCTAGAATTTATATACAAAGATCTTACATGTTTCCTCCGAACAGGTTATTGTCTTTAAAGGACATTCCTTTGAAATAATGATACCAGATTTATCTTATCGACCGGTATGGATATTCATATTCATAAGATTTCTAACTGCTGATATACTTTATTTTCAAGCTAGAAACACATTCAATATCTTAAAATGTCCCTCTATAGTTTGGTACTTTTAAAGTACGTTCACTTCTCCGATAGCAATAGCAATTGTGTTGCAGAGTTGGTATATCATTTTTACAGCCCTCTCATACCGGAGTCCCATGGTTCTGGTCAAGAAAAAGTATAGATTTAAAAATAAACAGGTAGAGCTCTGTAATGTTGATGGTTTGCAAGAGACTAATGCAAGGAGGTTTCCTAATTAAACTCCAGTCGTCTCACATCTAACATTAGAACTCAGTAACATCAAAGGGCATGGCTGACGTGCCCCGCGTTTGTGCACATTATTTTTCCCTTTGAGACCTAAGTACTTGTTGCTTTTCCCAGATTCACCAACTGTTCACAATTTTTGAAGTGTTTTTGAAGTTATTCTGTCTTTGTTGGAAATTTAAACCACACAGTTTCTTTATTTTTCCTATAAATGTAGACAAACCATTAACTCCAGCCTATCCATTCACCCTGGTGAGAGCATCCACACAGAAGATTGTTTTGCCTACCCTGTTCAGTTTAATTTTTGAAACTGATCTGATGTTTTCATCCTTCATCACATAAATAACAGTGAAAGAATTCAAGAGGCCTTGCCATTAATTTGGTAAAAGTTTGGAGATGGAAATGTCTTGGTATTGTGCTTCAGATGATGTATTCTTTCACAGTCCTGGTCCATAAAGTAAGGCTTCCTCATTGGCAGTGCAGTAGGAATGAACTTTTTATCTCTCAGAATTATGTGTTCAGCGGTAGCCGGTGGGTGTGGTGCCCTTCATTTCTGGGATTTCCGCCAGTTTGCTGTCTGGAGAATTGAGTTTTGGTGGTTTTAAAAGTGAGTCTCTGTTTCGCAAAGACGACACAAAAAGGTTCCTTTAGAAAAGTGACTTTGCATGCCAAATAAACATTTCCCCAGGCAGTACGATTGCTATTCAACAGACTCACTAGCAGTGTGTTATGCAGGGCTGTTTGTGTTTCTCAAATCATAGGGGCACTGCCTGTACATTGAGACACATATTTTTATTTTATTAATACACAAAGAAGATCCGCATCCACTATCTACGTTTTTTCCCCAAATAGTATCTAATTTAATCAAAAAATTTTGTTTACAGATGCTGGATTCAGACATTACTTAGTAAACATGGTTTACTTCCAGAAATCTCAAGTTCATGAAAGTTTCTTCAGACATGTTGTATGTCGAAAATTTCTCTTTTGACAGTCTACAAAAAATTGTTCACATCAACGTAGCCAACGCGTTTCGTCTCTTTTCCTCGAGACTTCTTCAGGGCTTTGTCCTTTTCGAAAAATGTTACTCAGGACAGCTGATTTGTCCAAAAAGATCCTTAGTCAATGAAATAGAGGCCTTCAGTTGAAGACAGCAAAGTTCAAGACCAGCAACTTCATAATCGTAGCACATGTTGGCAGTGAAACCTCTACCTTACTAATAGTCCTCTTACAGCATACAGTGAATCCTCACTGGCTGTGGTCTAACGCCAGTGAACACTCGAGGGTGTGGTACACAAGCAGGAGGTGCTGTCGAGGGGCGGGGCTCTCCAGGTGAGTGCAGGTAATGCTGTCGAGGGGCGGAGCTCTGCAGATGAGTTCTGAAGGTGCTTTCGAGTCCAGGCCTCTTTTTGTAAATCGCTTGCTGTTTTTATTTTAATGATTTATTTATTGAGTTTTATACTGTGCGAACTTGACCCTTAGGCATCAGAGCGCTTTGCAGAGTTGGCAGAATAGAGGTTACACGAGTTGCTTACGGAATAAATGCACTTACATGAAATAGATACAGATTACATATGGAATATGAAAATAAATAAAAATACACAGTTATAGTGTTAAAAAAATGTATGGGCTAAACAGTGGGTAATGTGGATGATACCTGAGGTAGTTACGGTTGAGTGGAGTGAGGGTGGGGATAGTGGAGGCACAGTTTTCCCAGAGGTAGTAGGCAGTGAAATTAAGATTCATTTAGATCAGCGTTTCCCAAACTGTGGTCCGCGGACCCCCAGGGGTCCGTGACACATTCCCAGGGGGTCCGTTGGACTGGAGTGCCTTCCGTCATCAATACTGAAGCGCTAAGTGAATCCTGTTGATTTGTGTGCAAGCTTTCAACTGAAATAAAGGTACTTCACCTTTAAATCTGCACGTCTCCTCTTCATAATTTCTTCAAAAACACACGCACCTTTCAACCGCCCATGTGCTGCTACAAGCCCTGTGAATTACAGTGAGGGTCTCTGGCTGCAAAGTGTGCAGAGGCTGTGCGTGGGACGGACTGTAGCAGGCAGCTCAGATTCAGAGCTCCGGTCTCAGGAATTCAAGCATAGCGAACCGGTAAGTTTCTTAGAAGTTGCTAAAAAAAAACCTTCCTGAAACTTTGGATTCCAGAGGCTGCAAGCAGTGTTTATCTCATTGATGCACAGTGATGCGTCTGCCAGCAAAAGCGATACCAGACAAAGTTATTGGCGAATGTGGCTATTACAAGTATAACATAACGGTGTTTGGGCATTACACCGGGAAACCGCCCTATCACAGGCAGAGCCTTCCTCGCCACTCTTACGTGTTTGAGAATAAAAGTGCATTTCCCAATCTCTCCTTCTAAGTTAATTTCCAGACTTGCAGCTCTTCATCCCCAGAGAGCGCCGGTAGAACGAATCTACCCCGCCATAGGGCAGTGCTTCTGATTATGCCATGTTTGGTTTTATGTCCCACACATTAGTAAAGCCATCTCAGGAGCGTACGGGGCCACTGCCAGCGCTCTCTCTGCGCGAGGTATCCCAGATTCTTAAGGCCTTCATTGGTGACACATTAACCCTTTTCATAGCGTATAGACAACATTCGTGGAAAGAGGTCATTGCAGCTAGGCAGGCGTCGAGTGACAAACCTTATCTCTGGTTTCTAGCACAGTTAGTTCTTATTGGACAGCATCTTCAGGTAGTATTGTCATCACCACTTGTGGCCTGAGGCTTGTGGAATTATTTCACTCCAAGTTATGTAGTCTGCGTGCTTGACTTTATAAGGGTATCGAGGAAGTGTAGCCAAGACTTGCTCACCGGGGATGTACAGTATTTGGAACTCTGATATGGTGTGACAGAAATAATTACACTCAATAGTCTCTATGTATAGCCAGGGCTGTATCTTTGAAAAAGGGTAGGGATTTTTTTTACAGGTAGAAAAGTCCTGCAGTTAAAATAAATTCACAAAATCAACTGTTAGTAAAACACAATAATATCACTTATCTGGTGCATTTATCACCTGGGCACCATATCTAATGTCATCTTATGTGTGTCAGCTTTTCTTGAAAACTCAATTTCTTTGCTGCAGTCTGTGTTTCTATATCTGTTCAAAGGGGGCACAGGTGGGTGCTTCAATGTATGGTTTTGACTATAAATTATCATGTTTCCTAGTTTGCTGTCCCATAATATTACCTTGGCTTCATAGACCAGTCAGAAGATGGATCATCAGTTCTAGGTGGCAAGTACCCTGTGGGTTCTGGATGGCTCATTTATTTTTGACAATCTCATGCAGGCTGCAGTCCACGAGCCTTCCTTTCTGGATCTTGGCAGATAGGGCCCTCTGTTTCTTCACACTGGTCCATAGAGCTACCTCCTTCAAGGTTACTGTAGAGGCGATTTTTCCAGTATTTATGTCTGGTCCTTGCAGATAAAATCCCTTTGAAAGATCTCTCTGGGCACAGCTTTCTTTTAAGTCCAGATGGAGTACATCTATTGGCTGGATGGGGCTTTGGGAGACTGGTTGTATCTTGGGGCCAGACAGAACCCAGGCAGTCTTTAAAATATGTACACTTTCCTTATCTGGGCTCAGTGCATGTTTCCTGGCTTTCTTCCAAGACTCTCTTGAAGGCAGGTTGTGAGGCTGGTATTGATTCCTAAAGTTACTTGAGTTAGATTGACCTAAACCCGATACTCCCAGCCATAGACTCTGGTTGCTAGATTATGGCCAACACTAAACGAAGGGGATGGGGGTGGACAGAGTTTGTTTGGTGCAGCAACAGAGATGCTTCTGTGCAGGGTCTGGATTGTATTTGCACTTAGCTCAACAAAGACTACAAGGTCCCAGAGCTCAGATTTCGTGGACTGTTTAGTAAGCAATTTTTTATGTCAGCAAGATTAATAAAGATATCCTGAAAGGGAGCAGGATTTTTGTGCTGCTTCATCCTGTTTTCCATATTACACCTATCATCTTGTATACACAGTCTTCCTGCAGTATCACAACACTCGTATGAGATCACTGATTTTATTTCACTGACATGAACAAAAATGAATGTGTGTCCTCATGTAACGTAACTGGTGCTATGTAAAGCACTCTGATAGCCGATTCGGGGCAAGTTTGCACTATATAAAACTCTGCAAAAAACAAAAAAGGCAAAACACCAGCATTCCGGCACCTCGGACCAGGAGGTGCATGTGAGTGTTTAATTAACATTGAAAAGTTAGTCGCCGAGATGCAGCACCATCCTTCCCATTAAAATGTTTTTCTTTCTGCATACTTTTCCTGATAAAATAAAAGCTTTAGTAATGCAAGTATTTGTTTGGTGTGTACTTGTTTGTGTATTTTTTGCTAATTACTGTTTTAATTTTTTGAAATTTAAATTGTAAAAATTGCTTCGGGGTCCCCGGCCTCCAGTGGTAATTCAGTGGGGGTCCTCTGGAGTCAAAAGTTTGGGAACCACTGATTTAGATAGTGGGGAGAGGAGCAGTAGGCCAGTTCGATGGCACAGGAGGGGGTGGGGGGATTAAGCGCGTGTTGAGTATTGGGACTATCCGGTTTTTGTAAAACATTAACTAATCACCTGGGGGGCGTCGGGGAGATTAAGTGAGCTATTGTCCACACATGATGCTGAGCTGATCTGCCGCCGGTGAGCGAACTGTGAGCCCCGTTCTCCGGAGTCATCCGCCCTGGCTTCTGCGCCGCACCTCTCAGAGAGTGTCTCTCTCATTACTAGGTCTGTTTAGGTCAGTATCATGGTCCGGACTCTTCAGCTCTGTATCATTACCAGTACTGTTCCTTGTCAAGTCATTTCAAGTTTATTTTATTTACATAGTTCGTTAAAACCATTGCAACACGAAAGTATTTCATTACAAACCAAGTTTTTGTATATAAAAGCTCCTTAGTTATAAAAGCATAAAAATTCTATTAAAAGGACTGTACAATAAAAATTCAGATGTTACAAGTCAAGTTTTTAGGCACGTTATAACCATAAATGCGTGTCATGTTTGTTTTCGCCATGGTAATTCTAGGATATATTACTTTGTTTATAAATGCACAGGTAATTTTAAAAGTCAAATTTCAGCCAATGTTTTGATTTCCGGCAATTTCTTTTGGCATGCTGTCAAAAATGTTACCAGAGCTTAGTTTAGTTGAGGGTCATTTGGAGCAAAGCAAGCCAGAACAACCTGCCTCCTGGTTCAGATTCCACGCTGGGTGAATTTAACTTTTAGTATTTGTAGCCTTTCATGTGAGAGTTGTTTGCAGGAGCATAATAGATGCAGCAGGTCTTCCGGTGCTGTCCCGCATAGGCGGCACCAAGGGTCTGCCTTCTCCTTCAGCCAGGGTGGAGAGTGCTGAGTGCCAGGTAGCAGGCCAAGTCTAAACTTCATGAAACTGATTTTTGTATGCTTGGCATTGCCCATGTTGAAGTACTTCTGGGCTGCTTGCTCACAATAAGTATTCAGAGTCATCCAACCATGAGACCTTTCAGCGAGTGAGGCTTTGTCCTCAGCGACGATAGGTATTTGACTGATTTCCAAACTAGTTTCTTGAGTACACCAGAACTAGTAGGAATTTCCCACAGTTGATTCAGTCCCAATTTGTGTAATCCTTCTTTGAGATATTTCGCTGCGGCTGAGGTAGTGTGTCGGCTTAACTCTTTCCATAACTGTGCATTTAGTGACCCTGAAGCGGCTTTTCGTATTTTATCCCACATTATGATGTATGCCCCATGTCTCGCAAGAACTTGCTTCTGAATGCCGAACTTGAGCCTTATTTGCGAGGGGGAGGTGTATTTGGGTAACCCAAATATAATCCTATACGTGCTTGTTACTGTGGAGTCCAGTAATTTGGCGTCTCTTCCTTTCTGGGCTTCGCTTCCATAAGTTATTGTTGGCAGTAACTTTGCACGAATCACCTCAACTATGGGCAGAATCGACGGGCCGGTTAGTTTAGAGTTCAAAGATTTTAGGAAGATTGCCAATGCGATTCCTTTATGCCTGATGCTGTTTCTCTGTGCAAGGAATTGACCTCCTTTGTCAATCTTTACGCCCAGGTATTTATATTCCGTGGTGCTCTCTATTCAGGTGTTACCCCAGAACCATACTGAGGGTTTTTCCCTTTTTTTGCTCACAGTGATGGTTTTGGTTTTATCGAGGTTTATCGTTAGACCATTTTCTTTTGAATAGTCCTGTGTTGAATTTATAAGATGTTGAAGGCCTACTTTCTTTTTACTAATCAGGACTATGTCGTCTGCGTATAAGAGACATGGCAATAAGATCTAGTTTTGGAGCATGCAAGTTACAGGCGTTCAATGTCGGTAGAAGATCAGCTACAAACAGGTTAAAGAGTGTGGGGTCAGAACGCAGCCTTGTTTAAGCCCTTTGTCCGTTGGAGTGCGTCTCGACAAGTGAGTTCCGTCGCCCAGCTTAATCTGGACCCAGGTGTTAGTGTGCAGGTTTATCAGGAGGTTTAGGAGGGATTGGGGGAGACCCCAGCTATGCAGTTTGGACCACAGTCTGTTTCGTCTTACATGATCGAAAGCTGCTTTATAGTCAATAAAGCACAAATGCAAGGAGCTCCTAGTCGATTCCACCTTGTCAAAGAGCATTGCCATTGTTATTATATTTGTGGTTGTCCCCACATTCTTTGAAAAATCAATCTGTTTCAAGGGGATGATGGATTTTGCTTCTGCCCAGGCCTGGAGCTCTTCCAGGAGCATTCCCGCAAATAATTTTGCCTTGTTGTCCAGTAGTGCAACTAGCCGATAGTTCTGAGGCTCTGACCTGTCCCCTGACTTGTAAATTGGTGCAATCATAGATCCCCTCCATGACTCTGGCAGAATATTTGTCATCCTGATTTCCTTAAACAGTGGTTCTTAAGCTTTAGCCCAGAATGTTGGCTCTTGCTTGTAGAGCACAGGCGGTATACCGTTTGGACCAGGAGCCCTTTCCCTCCTTCCCTTGCCTATTTGCCTTTTTTATGATCATGGTTCGATATGCAGCGCTGATGTTGGAACCTTCGGAGGTGCCCGAGGAGTTTTCCCCCTTTAATCTAGACTCCGTGGCTTCGTGGAAGTGAGACCTAAGGTATTTTGTCCAGACTGCCTCCGGAATGTTGGAGGTAGTTCCCTCGTTGTTAGGGTGAACAAATTTATTTATGGTTCTCCAAAAACTTGCGCTGTTTTTTTGTTTAATATCAGCGTGTAGTTTTGCCCACGTGGCATTCTCTTTGTCCCTTTTTGCATTCTTTTTTTTGTTTTTTCAACAGAGCCTTTTGCTTTCGTAATAAGTTTAGTTGTGTAATATCTTGAGGGTTCCACCGTAGCGGTCTCAATGTACCATAGATATCACTCTTGGTGCGCTTGATTTCTTTCAGCGCAAATTGCGATATCGATTTCGCGCCGCTGATTCTTTGTTGGATTTTTGACTTGATATTCGTTGTGTAGCCTGCCATGGTATCAGTGAAGTTTTCACACTTTTTTTCCTCGTCTGATCATGCTCTCAATTCAAAGTGATCTTTGGCAATTAACACCGTTCTGCAGTGTGTGACAGGCCCAAATTTGATTCTCTTCAGATTAATGGTATAATCTGCTCCATGGGCAGTCCGGCAGTCCTCGAACATATGAACTGTTGTTCTAAGCTCAATTTCTTGTGGCCGGTGATCACTGTCACTTTTGTAAAAACGAAATAGGGTGATTTGATGGAACAGTTCAAGGGAGACAAAAGTGTAGTCTAGTATAGTGTTTGTTCTGGATGAGCAGTGTGTTGCTACGGGGGGATTATCGCCTCTTGATCTGCCGTTTAGTGCTCTTAAGTTTAAGTGTTCCAATTCCTCCAGGGCCGACTGTCCCACCTTTGTTTGCTTGCTCGTGAGTGGCTTCCTTTGCGTTGGAATGTTCCAGATTGTATTTTGTATACACATTTCGGCGGCCGCGGAGGACCCCATTAAATTTAGGTTTAAATCACCTGTAAGGATGAGCTCCGCTGTTGGTCCTTCTGTAATATAAGTTTCTACTGACCGGCACATTTCTTTTATTAATTTGCCTTTTCGCTTTGGTTGGATATAAACGTTAATTATTGTAATGTTGAGATCCGTTGCTCGTGTTGGGCCTGGAGCGTGTAAGTTTACAGCGAGAACTGCAGATGAAGGGGAACCTAGGTCACGGGCAGTAAGATTGAGTCCACATGCAACATATATGGCCAGACCCCCCTGAAGATGGCCGTATTTTGCCTCAGCTAGTGCACTTATGTAGAAGAGTAGAAATCCTTGTAAGTGTGGGGGTTCGCTCAGCCAGGTCTCTTATAGAGCCACGATGTCAAAGGCCCTGATATAGTCAATGAAGTCCGCATCCAACAGTTTGCTTGCCAGGCCGTTCACGTTCCATGAACATATCCGTAGAAACCCCTTTATATCTGATCTTTTTTTGGTCCTGCTAAGTCGTCAATCTTTTTTCCTGTTGTTTATTGTTCTTGCGATCCATCTTATGTCAGTATCCCATTTCGATATTATTGTGGGGTCTTGATGGCTTTAACATTCTACCAAGAAGACTTCTCCGTTTGTTTTACTTTGTCCCCTGGCTCCTTTCACTACCAGGTGATGGGTCTGCCTTCGGATGCCGCATTTTCAACTGTGTGTTTTGGCCTCAGCAGGTCGGGATATCCTAGCCTCATATGTGGAGTAATGGTTATCCCCCAGCTCTTGAAAGTATCCCTTTCTTGGTATATTCTTTGTGCGATAGTAGAAGAACCCCATGAAGAACGCGTTTTTTTCCCCAGATGCGGAGTCCTTGCATTTAATGAATTCGATCGAGACTAGGTCAGTTGTCGTGATTTCAGTCAGAGATGGTATGTGGGATAGTAAGCGAAGAATGTTGCTGCGGTTCATAATGTCATACATGCCCTTAGAGATGTATTCTGGTGTGAACAGCAGTGCTGTCGTTTCCTGCCAGTTTATGCCGTTGGGGTCTGTTACTTGCTTATTTATTTGTGCGGCGGTGTGATTCTGGCATTCACCTGTTTTTCTCTGAGACCTGACTGCTCCTGTCAATTGGTCGTATTTTCCAGCTTCCGTCAGTTGACTCGCTGGCTCTCTCTGATGTTGTTTCGTGCTGATATAGTTGAGCTCTGAGCGTGCCTCAGGATGCTGTCCCCGACAGTACACTGTGTTTATAGAGGTGGAGATTAGTGTGTCTGTCGTGATCTTGCTTCGAGGTTGGCAAATGCTAGTATTCTCTGTTTCCCTATGGGCCGCGACCTGGTTGAGATTGAGGTCCGTCTTTGTGATCGCTGAGTCTGTGTGTGTTATTTCTTGGTTGCCTGAGTTCACTTTGTTTCCCGCAGTTGCATAACTGATAATATTTGTATTTTGCAAAGTTCCTGATGGCATGCCCTCCTGGTTATGGCCTTGCGGCTGACTTACCCTCACAGTTTCTGTTTTAGTTTTTTTGCTGCCTTTTGTAAAGCTGTTCCTTTCCAAGGATGGGGTTACGAATTCGGTCTCCGTGGCCTCTCCTGATTGCCCCGACACTCTGGCTTCTGAGGTCCTGAATGTAAGGTTACGACTTGATGCCTCCCTCGTGATAGGTCCTTTGGATCTGGTTGTCCCTGGTATTGGTGAATTTTCTTGTTCAAGCTCACTCTCGGTTGGTGTTTTCCCGAAAAGGCGCATGAATCCAATTTTTTCGCAGATTTGTTTTTGGTTCCGATCTTTGAGTTTTTGTGCTTGTCTTTGTTTTGCGTTCAGTTTGTTTTCCCCTTTCTCCTCATCTGGAGACTCTGACACTTTAGTTTCAATCTTTGTTTTATGACCAGATGTTTCGTTACCATCAATTTGTGTTTGCTTGTTCGTAGTGGGATCATTCTCGCCGTTTGTGGTTACTAATTGGTGAGTTGTCGTGACTTTGTAGTTTCTAATTGAGGGCTTTTCCACTATTGACTCAGAGCGGTGGTTGGTTGCACATTTTTTTACTTGTACGCACAGGTCGTTTAGCATTGTTGGAAGAGTGGCTAGTTTGTCTACGATTGGGCTGCAACTGCAGTTTTGACTGTTGGCTAAGGCATGATCCTGAATATTCTGCAGAGAGGTGTTCAGTGTTCCTAGCTTGCTATCAATTTCAACCACAAACACTGCCAAGGTGTTCATTAAAGTCAATTGGGTGTCCATTTTGTCGGACTGATATTGCAGGGCTTCTACCAGGAGTTGCACTGTTTTTAGTAAACTTACCCAAGCATTCCCATTCTGCGACTGGTGCAAATTTTCCGATTGTTTTTCGGGTGCGCTCTGTGAGCAACCTGGTACATTTATTTTTACTTGCGGGCCCTCTACTCATTTCTGGGACGAGTGCCCCTCTTGCTCCTCTACCTTTATGCCTGCTATGATGTTGTCCCTACCGTTGTCTTGAGAGTAGGTTTCAAGGAGTGCCTCCCATTCTTCCTTATCGAGGTCTGAAAAATTGTCCAGGTTTTCGTTCACGTCCAGTTTGCTCCGTCCACTATGCTGGAGTGTCACAGGATTATGTTGGGATAGTGGTGTAGCAGACAGTTTTTTACATTCAAAGCCCTGATTTTCATTAATAGTTTCGGGTGAGCCCTCTGGCTTTTTTGTATTTTCCTTTGCCTTAGTGGGTGAGTGAGATCTTCCATTTGCCTGTTGTTTTTCTTCATGGCTGTCAAGCTCATGGATACTTAGAGCATCTAATGTGACACAGTTACCTCTTTCGGCCTTATGTTGTACTTTGCTCTCAGGGAAAGGAGTGTTTGGGATGACGTTTTCTTCGAGGCGCCGAGGCCCTTTTGTCTCGTCAGTGACTTCCCAGTCGACTCCCATCTTTATCTTTATGTACATCTCCCTTGTTGATTCCGTAGCTTCTTCCATAAGTTTATTTGGTACGGTTTCAGGCCTCCTGGGGGCTGAGCTTACTAGAACTTGTGCGATTGTTAGTTTGTTTATTCGTTCAATTGTTGGTAAAATGAGTGGGCTGTTTAGGCCCATGGCATCTACTCCACTGCTTTGAAGTGAAATTCCGTCGCCCCCTCTGCTTCCAAGTTGGTTTAGGGGCTGTAGGGGAATCACCTGAAAGAAGAGTGTCGCCGGCGTTTTTTAAGAAACAAAATGTAGTGTCCATTTAAGGCTGGAAGAAATTATTCTTTGAACCTTTTTCCCCTAATTCCTGTCCTGGTGCTGCTATCATGCTGGGGAGAGTGTAGCACCAGGATTAGTCAGTTAAACTTCCTGTAGACTGGATCCTGTGGAGCTGACGGAGGAGGGACCGAAAGTATGTTGGACATGGAGCAGGCAAGGTAAATGACTTTTTTATTCTTTGCCACTTGCCTGCATGCATGCACCCACCCACCACTTACTTGCCCGCCCGCCTCATCAGTGCACATACATGCCAGCAGCCCCTGTTCATGAGGTAGGTCGAATTGCAACCCAGAAGGAATCAGTATTTTGCGAATTGACTTGTTAGTAAATAGGTCAGATTGCAAAATACCACACTGGTCACAAAAATACTGGTTGCAAATTGCGACCAGTATTTTGCGATCAGTGCTATGTACATCTGGCCCTGAGTCCTTTTTAAGTGTCCTGTGAATTTAGGTTGTGGGTGTGTATTTATTACAGCCAACAACTAAAAGATCATGAGTTGAGTCTGAAGCCAGTGCCAGTTTGACGCAATGCATATTGTATGGATGCAATAACAGAAAGCTCATACAGGTGCACTAAAGTACTGATAGGGTGCCACACTATGGGAAGCACAGGATTTTTGTTTATATGTTTTGGGCCACTCCTTTAATTGTATAGGTAGGCCACACCTCTTGGAAAGGATTCCTAATTACGCTTCTTAGGCCCCATTTTAGAGGACCGCCCAGTCTGTCATCTGACTTAATGCCCTGGGTGTGAAATGTGTGTCAGAGCTTGTGCTAACAATGGAATATGATTCAGAAAAGGGGGTGGTGATGGACAGAGTATCTGAATTAAGCAGAACACTCGTACCCAGTCAACAGATCAGGGCTTTATCCATCACCGTTTTTTAGCTCCCTGCACCATCCCAGCTAAGAACCTGGCTACATGCAAATTAGTCTGTCCCTGGCCCAGTGCATCATGGGACCAGGGCAGACCAAACTACAATGGAATATGGGCGTACTTATGACGTTACAGTTTAGAGGTATGTTTTGTGGATGAAGCACATTTTGGCTGTAAAGGAATTTGTTGTAGCAATTTTGTTTTCTGACACCGCCAAAGGATAAACATGTTTTGATGATGTTTCTTTTCAGAGGATTCACTGTAACAACTTTTCTCTGTAGTGTTTTTCTGTGAAAATATTTCTCTCTTATGACTGATCTCCGCATTGGTGTCCCAGTGAAAGCCTTGCACTGTAAAAGCATTCTTGTGAGGACTCGGATCCCACCCAGCTCTAAAAATTCATACACATACTGCAGTGCTCCTTAGAACCCCTTCTCATTATCTCACAGCTCCATCAAGCCTTAAAAACCCAGTAGCTCTAGTGGTTCCCAGGGACACTTTGCATCTCACGTAAGAGGCCCACATAGGCGCGTTGAATTGGTTGCCTTGGAAACAGAAGCAGGAGCTGAAGCTAACGGCCTGGCTCCCACGCTCTGCCTCCTCCCATCCATGCAGTGCAGAATCACCTGAGGACAGCAGAGACACCACAACAAATCAATCGCTGCGGCCTAAGCAAACAATCTGAAGGAAAGCCTTTGAAGAAATGAAATCTCGCCCTGCTGCTGCTGTAGTGTAACTGCAGCTTTTCAACCAAGTACCACTGCCTGAGGACCCCAATAAACCCCCACCCCGGGAATATAACACAATTGCCTCAATTCGGAGTACTTGTAACAGATTGAATGCTGTTATGTAGCAATGTAGAAAGAACTGTATAGTAACGTGGCATCATCACGCCCCATGTCTGATCGTAGGAGTGAATAGACAAGGTGAACATAGGGGGCTGAAAAAGGAAAATGTTGCAGGTAAACAAGCTTTTAGAAATTAGTCCCTGGCAGAGGAAATAGAAAGCATAACAAACATCGGCACAATTCATAATACTTTTTCTGTGAGTAGTTGGGACATATTCCCGACTTGGGAGGGACTTGAGCCTGACCTTCCTGCATAAAGATAAATTCATGAAAAAGTCTCTGTGAATCGAGCCTGCGAGACTGCAGCAAGCAGAAGGCAGCCATTCATGTTCAGAAGATGTCTGAAGTGGAAACATGTAGTAATGGGTTGGTGAGGTAACTGCTAGACCAGCAGCAAACAGAAACACTCAGTCAGAAATACATGCAGGGAACAAATACACAAAACAAGCATTGGCGAAGCCAGTAGATATTGGTTTGGCAAGTGTCATGTTTTCTTTTCTTTTTTTTAATTATATTTTTATTGTATTTTCAAAACGATGCAGCAATAGCAAATAAAAGCACAAAGTGGTCAGCTTGAATTCCAAACTCATTGAACAGTAGAAAAGATCAACAATCAAGAAAAACTCAAATACCCTCCCTCTCCCCAAGCACCCACACACCGGCACAGATTCAGCAGGGATAGCACGCACCAAAATATGAATTTCATTACCACGGTCAACATCAACTCCGCACCCATCAGGTCGCCACCTGGCTTTTTTACCCTACGTCATCTATCATCTTCAGCGAGTAGTATTGGATCCATGTACCCCATGCAAAATTTTCGAGGGCAGATCCTTCCTGTATAAGTACCTTTTTCAGCCGCCACGTAAATATCCATGCCCCATTTCAGTCTTGTATAATTGGGAATTCCTTTACCCCCCAGTGTCAGACCATATTTTCTTGGCTACTACTAGGCCAAGACCACATAGCAGAAGCTGGGCTTATGGTAAGTCAATCTCATTGGGGATCCCCAAAATGATGAACTTAGGGTCCAACGTGATCTGCGTCGAAAACACCCTTTTAAGTTCGCCAATGATGTCCGCCCAGTATACCTGAATCGGGGGACAGCTCCAGAGCGTATGAAAAAATTAGCCATCTTCTCCCAGGCATCTCAAACAATTCGGGGTCTGCACACTTCCCATGGCATGCAGCCAACATCAGTCTTAATACACACTGTGTTGTGTAATAGTTAAAATCGCACTAGGCGTAGCCGAGATTTGATTGCCACTTTCCTCTGGTGCATTAGGGCCACCTCCCAATCTATGTCTTCCAGTTCCCCCACATCCTCAACCCACTTTTGCCACAATTTATGCAGGTCATCAGGCATGTTATTGTTAAGGGTTTTGTATGTGAGGGAAATCACTCCCCGACCTAATTCTTCCTGTATAAGCCCTCCCTCTAGAGGGTCATATTCTGGGATCCCGTCTCCGGGGAGCCCCTCTGCTCTCCACACATTTTTTAAATTGATTCACATGCATGCTATATCTTTTCGTGGAGTGAGGAATTTGGCATAGCCATATCACCATCATCAATCACGTCTCCCACCCTGGATATCCCAATCAACCCCCAGGCCTGAAACCCCTTCAGCTTTCGTATCTCGGGAAGCCAATTCCCTTCCCATTAGGGTGTTTCCCGTGTAGGTTTACCATGCCATCCCATAATAGTCATAGCCCTATCACAGGCTGCTGTCATAACCTGAGTGATCAGGGTGAAACTCCGAGTCCCTCTTCCTCCATAGAAATAATGTGAATAGGACCTCCTGCCCCATTGTACCCTCTCCAACCTAAAGGATGAGTGGTCTAGGGGAGTGAATAACCTGTCATATACATTTATGAGATTGGCAGCGTAATAATAGGCATGTATATCAAGCAATGCCAATCCACCATTGTATTGGTTTCATTGCAGAGTTTTGGGAGCAATTCTGGGGTGTTTACCATCCCATAACAGAGTACACATATTCCCCTCTATCGCCTTGAAGACCTCAGGAGGGATCCGGTAATATGAATATGTGTGTTGCCGTACCTAGAGCAGTTTAGGTAAAGAAATCATCTTAAACTTTGCTGCCCTCGCCATCAGCGTAAGGGGCAGCCCCGCCCCCTCTCAATACCTCCACGACAAGCTTGCATTACCTTCCCAAGGTTATGGTCGAAACAAATGTTCGTCGTCAATGTCATATATACCCAAGTATTTTAATCCGTGGGCTGTCTGTGTCCAATTGACTGAGAGAGAGGGCACTGGTATTCGCACTCTGGAAGATAAAAGCACCAATGTACCCAGTTAATACTCTAACCAGAATGTCTCCCATAATCTTCAAATAGTTGGGTGGTGAGAGAAGGGACTGGGTCAGCTCTGAAAGGTAGAGAAGGATATCATCAGCATGGGGCAAAATCTTCTCCTCCGCCTCAGTGTTGCCCATGATCTGGAAGCCACCAATCCTGGGATGGTCACTGACTGCGCAGGATAGGGATTCTATGGTTAGGGCGAATAAAAGAAGGGACAGGTGGCAACCATGTCTCATACCTCTTCCAATAGGAACTCCCTCGATAACGTCCCGTTTACCAGACTGCAGCCATTGGGGTTTGGAATAATAGTTGGACCCATTTCCTAAAGCAGGACCAAATACAAACTTGACCAGTGTGTGCTCAAGAAAGGGCCAATGCACTGCATTGAATGACTTCTCTGCGTCGAGCGTAAGAAAGACGTGGGATTCCGAGCTGTCTTTAATTTCATTCAGTCAATTATGCATGCAACATAGATTGTGTCTGGTTGACTTACCAGGCATGGAGCCTGATTGATCTCTATGGATCAAAGATGTGATGACTTTAAGGACTCTGGTGGCTAATATAGTAGTTGGGATTTTAACCTCGTATTAAGCAACAGTATTGGGCGGTAGGAGTCACAACGTTCCCTTGGCTTGCCATCTTTATGAATAGCCACTATGATCGCATGCTGAAGATCTCACGGGAGGGAACCCTGTTTATCAGCTTCCAAAATATATTCAAAAGATGGGGACCTGACAGCCCTGTATAACGCTTATAGAATTCCAAGTGAATCCTTTTGGGTCCTCGGGTCATGTTAGAGTTCAGTTTTACTGTGGCTGCCTGGACGTCTGCCAATATGATTTCTGCATCAAGTGTGGCTTGATCCTCGGCATCTAGAGAGGGAGTGTTCACAGTCCCAAGGTGATGTTCTATTTGGGGTATTTTTCTCAATGGCCTGGACCTGTAGAACTCTGCATAATAACAAGCAAAGGCTTCCGCTATTGCTATCTGTTTCTGCAGTATCTCCCCCTGGACCCACAATTCCGTTCACCCATCTGGCCTCTGCCTCTCTTTTTTCCTAGCCTTCTCACTGGTGTTGCATAGATGGTGCAGCATGGCCAGCATTTGGGATTTGGCTCCTTCTTGTGCCAGAGCTCGATATTCATCTTTGAGAAGGGCTAATTTAACAATGGGAGAGGGGTCTGGATCTGAACCCAGTGACCCCTCCATCTCCAACAGTTGACCCTCAAGTTTCTCCAGATCTCCTACTTCTCTCCTCCTCTTTCGGGCTATCAGGTTTTGAACACTATCTTAGAGGACCATTTTATAGGCCTCTCAGTGCACAACTTTGGAAGTGACTGAGCCTTAATTTTCCTGAAAGTCGAGATCAGAGTCTACCCTCAGTCCCACTGAATCCTCTTGGTCCCCTAGGTCCCAGGCGTTACATTTCCAAACATTCTCCCCATCACCACGCCTACACACCGTCACCACCAGGGGAGAGTGATCGGAAAGGCAGCAGGCCAGATAATCCATCTGCAGTATAGTACCCCCCACACCCCCACCCGGTGCTAAAATGTAGGGTAGACAGGAGAACACCCGATGAGCTCCGGAGAAGTAGGAATATTTGTTTTCAAGTGGGTGAGTGCCACTCCACAGATCAGAGAAGCACAGTCCTGCCGCAAAGGCTGTAAGTGGGGTGGGTTGTGGGCCCAACTGGTGGATCCCGAACCTGCCAGCTCCCTTGCCATGATGTCATTAAAGTCTCCTCCTACTATGTGGAGTGAGGAGCCTACCAACAAGCTTCTCCTTGGGTGGGGTCTGTAGTTTTGGGGTGCATATACACTAATTGGTGTGACATCTGTGCATCCCCAGAACCCTTTCACTCCCACATATCTCTCAAGGGGTCCGTCTACCTCTTAGTAACTCTGAATGGGGGATCTGTCCGGATCAATATAGCCACTCCTCTGGATCTTGATGTGCAACCCACATGTGCCAGTGTAGTGTATGCTCCCCTCCCCAGGAATTTGCACTGTGTCCCCTAAATATGTGTCTCCTGTAGGAGCACCGCACCAGGGTGTATTTGTCTGATATATTTGGTCACTCTTGACCTTATCACCCAGGCCATTCACGTTCCCAGACAAGATTGACAGCTTCTTTTCTACCAATATTGGAGTACTCATCCTGACTGTGAATGGTAATGTGGGCCTGCAAGAGGCCCAACAGGTGTCTGAATGCCGGCTGTTGAATGGTGTGATACATGTTATCACAATCTCTTTGAAGTTGCGTTTCGGTTTAAATGGCTCCATACTGAAATGGTACTCTTCCTACCTTCAACACCGCCCACAACAAATCAAAATCAACTCTTACCTGTCTAAACCCACTCGAATCTATCTTGGCATGCCTCAGGGCTCTATTCTATCTTCTTCCCTTTCCAATCTCGTTATGCAACCCTTAACGGTCATCTTGAAACAGACAGGGATCAAATACCACTTATATGCTGATGACATCCAACTTTACTACAATATCAAATTCCCCAGTGACATTCGACATCTCAACAACACACGAAACAAGTTACAATCCTGCTTCTACGCTAATCACTTAAAGCTAAACGCCATCAAAACAGAAGTAATTATTTTCTCCTCCAAAAGTAACCACCTTCCAGTACACAAATGGCTCATCGACCTTAAATCTTTAAACTGCTCTCTTACTCTATCCAGCTCCACAAAATCACTTGGACAGCAACATGTCAATGAAAGAGCACATCAAAAATACAGCAAAAGGAACACTCAAAAACCTCAAGAAACTTAAACCTTTCATTCCCGCCGGTGATTTCAAGACTCTGGTACAATCTTTGGTCCTCTCTAAACCAGACTATGGTAATTCCATTCTCACTCAGATGCCGAAAACTCACCTCGCCCTCTTGAGATCAGTTCTCAACATGGCAGTCCAGCTCATCGCAGACGTTAAACGGTTTGAACACATCACTCCTGCACTCAATCGTCTCAACTGGCTTCCTATTGAAGAAAGATGCACCTACAAGACTGCATGCATCTTCCACAAAGCCCTTTACTCTCATTCACATAACTACTTAGAGAACGAGCTGTCAAGAGCAGGGACTACTAGAGCACTGAGAAGCTCCAATGCTCTTCTGCTCCTACCTCCCATTCTAAAAAAGACAGCAATCAAGTTGCGCTCTTTTTCCGGAAATGCTCCAAGCCTATGGAACTCCTTACCGTGTGACCTTCGATGCAACCCTTCCTTCCCTTGCTTCAAGAGAAATCTGAAACTCCTCCTCCTCAACAAATACTTTTACTCCTGGTTTACGGTTCTTAGTAAAATATCGCTTGATCAGACCTAGACCCTCTGCCTGAAGCTGCCGTTCATTTGCTTCTCTGATTTTTAGACCCTCTCGAATTGTGTCACTAGTGTTGGTCACTCTACTAGCACCTTTGATGGGTACCATTATTCTATTGAACTCTCGCCTCTTATGTTCATCTCATGACTGCATTTCTGTATTCTTTCACGATCAATGTAAAGCGCTCTGACACCTAAGGGTATAGCTAGCGCTATATAAAACGTATATAATGATGGGGGTCGGGCATCGGCTGACTTGACTGCGCTTTGTCTCCTTGGAGTGTATCCTCCTTTTGAGCCTGACCGCTGCTAAGCTGACATGTCAGCAATTGTCGCCCTTCTTTAGTACCCACCCTGAATCCCAAACTAAGAACCCCACGTACCCCCCTCCCCAGCAGGACCCCTGTGAGTGAATGCCCTAATAGCCAAACCATAACTACTCTACAGGGGAGACTGAGAGGTCTGTAACCCACCACCCCCTCCCTTTAACTCCATCCCAACAAATCTATAGCCGTTCCAAGAAGCAGAGGCCTTGTACCAGTGAGTCTTAAAACAAAGAAAGAAAGAAACAACAACAACTGCTCCAATTCTCCGAGCCGTCCATGTGGCAGTGAGGATAATCATTCTCCCAGGCCCCGGACCAAACCATTGGTCCCACGATTACGGTGCCTCCCTCTGTCTGGAGATTGTGGCATTAGAGGTGGGAGCCTCAGGTTCATGTTCCAGATGCACTATGGCAACCACCAGAGTGTGGGATGTTTCTGTCTCGGATCCCTGGTCATCACCTGTGTATCCAAGTGTAGAGCCCCCTCGAGGGCTGTAGTCTTACTCCTCTTAGTAGTAATCTCTCTGACTCCCTCGGAATCCGAGGAGACTTTCAGTTGCCGCGCAGTGCCTTTACCAAGCCACGGTGTGCCCATTCCTCTCCCCTGTTATTGCTAACCCATCCTCTTGGTCCGCCTCTAGTCCCCAGGCCGGGTTCTCTCCTCTGCCCCGGGGGGTACGCTGGACCCCTGCCCCCCAGAACTTTGCAGTCTGGGTCGGTCCTCCAGTCATGTTCAGGCTTCCGCCGGCATTTGGAAGAAGAGCGATTTCCCCTGAAACAGGCCCTTCAGTGTAGTGGGGAATTAGATCTTGTATTGCAAGTGGAGGCTCTGGAATTTGGCCTTCATGGAGTCGAATGTGCACCGTTGTCACTGGACGTCTCGTGAATAGTCAGGGAATATCATTATCTTGGAGTTCTCATAGTGCACTTCTCCCATCTTGCGTACTTCAGAAAGGATCATGTCCCGATCTTGAAAGTTCAGGAACCTAGCTATCATGAGCCCCAGGCCTCCCCCCCGCCCCAGAGCACGGTGTGCCCAGTCAATGATGAAACAGATATTAGAACTTGTCTTGAGGCAGGATACTTTGCAGCCACCTTTCCAGGAGCTGCGCCACATTGGAGCCCTCAACCCCTTCAGGAAACCGCTTGCGGCTGCTCACCAATTGTCCCCGGCACGCCACCGAACAGAAGCCGAGGGGAGAGCACCTACACGCTCATTGAGTCTCTGCTCCCCGTGATCTATAATGCTATAGTCCAGTTGATGGGTGCCTGTGGAGTGGCAAGGATGGTAGACAAGGAGAGGGAATAAAAAGCCTCAGGGCAGTGTCCAACAGGCCAGTCCAGGGTGAGGAATGATAGCCCTCTCGGGGGCCTGCAGGCAATATATCTCTGAGGGGAAACTCTCCATTCTCCTGCTAGGTTTGGTAGGCCAGATCTAAACTCCGATCTGCCGGTGAATCTAGGGGTCCTCTCAAACCCCCCCCCCCCCCGCCCCCCCCCCCCCCTGCACAGGCTGCTCCCAGGGAGGGGACCAGGCCTCCAATGTTGCCGGCGAGTCAGGCCCGTCGGTGAGCCAGTATCGTGCTGATGGGGCTCACAAGATCCATCAGCCCCTGCTCTATCAGGCAGTTGGGTCGGTGGGTGCCACGGAAAGAAGTAGGGTGAGGGAAGGTCAGCAAGAACACAGTCCTCCCCCTGGCGTACCCTGCCCAAGCCCTTACCTGCAGGAAGATGTTGCTTCTGGACCCGCGGCCTCAGTCCCCAAAAACATCGCTCAGGCCAGTCACTGCCTCCCCAGCAGGGCAACCACTGTCGCGTCCAGATCTGCCTGCTCTCCAATTAATTTAGTAATTTAGTTTTTTTTTTTTTTCATTCACTTTCCCCAGTGTGCTTGACACAGGCACTTTTCAACTCTACCTTGTAGATAGCGACGAATGGGGTCGAGGAGGTTAGTTTCTTTTTGTACATGTGTTCACTGGGCATTAGTTGTTAAAGCAGTTTATCACTTGATCATTTTGTATTTTCCGTTGAGAACCTCTTGTCACGTTTCACCGGTGAAGTTTTTACAGCTTTTTGACAGTGTCAATCCCCCAGTTAATCATATAAACATGTCATTGAGCCTTGTAACACATGTTTGAAATGGTGGTATTGTTGTCGTTTTTGTGCTGTAGATCCAGAGTGAAAACTCCTGAAGAACATCATTATTGCTTTAATATTCTGTAACTTTATTGAACTTTATAACCCCTGAAGAAGGGTTCTGCTAGAACCCGAAATACATTGGGAGTTTATGTTTATGTTATGATTTTGATTGACAAACATTTGATGTGATTTTTACATTCCTTGATAAATATATTTGAATTCTGGATACCTTTAGAGTTTGAAATGTTTTCAGTATGAACCTTGTTTTCTGATGAATAATCACTTTGAAAGAATCAATTTGAAGTGCCTCTTTTTTTTCTTTTATACATATACACAAACTAATTTGTCAATAATTTTTGCATATACAAGAATATACATGATTACTATGTGAATGCCCTCTGCCTATAGTTGTGCTACATGAAGCCTGGGGTTATCCGTAGGCTCTTTTTTCATGATCAAGTATGAGACCACCTCATGTCAGTGATGTCATTGTTATGCTTGTTGGTCATTTTCAAACTTGAAATATTCTACCTCTTGTTGCTGACACAATGTTGACAAGTGTGAAGTCTGTGCTGGTAGGGTAGAGGGTAGGAAACGATGGGAGATTGTTGCTGCAATGACAACGTGTACAATGACCCATCTAGAGAATAAAACCTCACACTATTTACATGCTATGTGAATAAGTCACATTGAAGTGCTTTAGTTTCATGGGATCATTTGAGGCCATTTCATAACTCCAGATCCATGTAGTATTTGAGGTTCCTGAACTTCATCAATTTGTGAGAGTGAGATGGAACATACAGTGGCATTACTTTGAGGGTGGGGTAGAGGATGGGGGGCAGGAGTGTAGATGGCTCCTTAATTAAAAAAATTCAGATAGTTGTCTGCTTTTCCACAGACATTTTTTTTAGTAGTAGAGCACATGCCCAATTCGAGTTTTGAGTTTACAATGAATTTAAGCTTAGATTTAGCCTTCAAGTTTTTATTTAGACACGTCAGCGGTGTTTCCTGTCGTTTTCCTGGTCACACATACTTAGGCAATGATTATCCCGCAAACTACCCACTCCTTGCCTATCAAGTGTCCTGAACCGATGACCAGAGAAGGGAGTGTCAAGAGCGTGGCGCTTTTGATAGGGGGGTTGGAAGAATGATGTCTCCATATTATAGGTGCAAATATTTGTGAACATCTGCCTCTCTCTTGCAACATTCGCATCTTTGCGGTTCTACCTGTTTTTAAATCAAATGTTCTCCCAGTTAAACGTGAAGTGCAATACATCTCGGGTGAACAATGCTATGTGGAGAAGATAAACATAATACACAAATTGTAATTTTCTGGTTATAAAATCAAATGCGGATTTATAAAAAAAGATATAATCATGAGCAAGAAAATGTAAGAAACTTTACATTCCAAACCCACAATGTTAATTTTGTACCCAAAAGACAACCATTACAATGACATAACGCTTTACACCTAGATACCAAATAAGAGGCATACTAATACATCAACATGCCAGTTAGGTCTGGCATGACAGCTTTAGCGGCTGCTGGAGCTCTTCTCAAAATCAAGATGACTAGGATTTTTTTTAAATATAGACTTTAATGTGCTAATGCGTGAAAACATAAGTATTCCCAAAAAGAGCAGATTGTTAGTTGTTTCATTGTGCAACCTGGCTCTTTCTATGACTCTTATGTCTATACGTGCATGATAGAATCACTGTTTGGGTCACTGTTTGTTTAGAAACCAGTGGAAAAAAGTGTTATCTTTCCAGGAGATGAAATTGATGAAAACAATATGCAGAAAGCCAGCCAATTTAGACAATGGTCAAAACATATACGTAGATTATTGACCTCCATCATGGGAGTGGGACCATGCCCAAGACAGGAGCCCACTGTTCTTTGGCCACATCCAGCAATGTTCATTTACCACCAATTAGTTTTTATCTCCAATGAGTGGCTGTGAATTGTCACTCAGCCATGATACTAGTGCCAAGACTATTCTGAATGTTTGCATGAGTTCCAGATGAGTCATCAAAGAGATGAACAAGGAGTTGGGTGTCATCAGCATGGGTCATGAGAGGCCAGCCTTGAGACAGAAGGAGCTGCGCCAAAAGGCACAGATAAATGTTGAAAAGGTGTGTCTAAAAGAAGAATGCTGAAGTATTTCTTTAGATAATTATAAGATCGCAGACAGATAAAGAGAAAGATATGCTGCCAATGATTTTGTAGATATGAGGTAACCCAAGTTAAGACTTTGATTTGGTGCCAAGCTTTTGCATATGTGAAACAACAGGCTGCTGAGCGCTCAAAAAGAGCCATGACTGCCTACCCACCCAGGTCTACGAAACGTTTACGATCGTCTAATATGGATATGTGGGCAGTTTTGTTACTATGCAAAGGATTAACGCCGGACTTCACAGAATCCAAGATGTTATTGGTTACCAGAAATAGGAAGAGTTGGCTAATAATTTCCTTCTCAAAGATGCTAATTGGTAGGGGGAGCAAGAAAATAAATCTAAAGTTACTTAACACAACAGGTTAGACTGTAGGCTTCTTGAGGAATTAAACGCATAAGACCTGCTCAATGCTAATCGGCATCTCACTTGTTATTAATGACTTAATATAAAATGTATTTAGGAGAAATCCAATAGTATAAATACCTAGATGAAAGTATTGGCTGGACAAGGGTCAATTGGCGACTCGGTTTTAATGGCCAGGATGTGCTCCACTGTATGGACCATGTTCAGCTGGGAACACTCTGTGAGGCTGGGAGCGTCTGAAGTTGGCAAATCATCCTGTGGATCATACAAGGTCACTGATGATGTGTCATAAAAAATACAGATCGTGAAAAATGTTAAAAGTTACAAACAGCCTGAGAGAATCGTTTTAGTAGACTAAAAGAGGCAGGGGAAGAGAGTGAGGAAACATTCTTATGTTGTTTCTTAGAGGATATGGTAACTTGTTTGATTCAGTTCACAGAAAAGTTGCTCTGGTTAGGTGAATTTGTTTTGATAAGAGCAAATAACTTTTGGCTAACAAGCACATTTTCCCAGTATGTAGTCTAACCATCAGTCATATTTTAACTATTACAAAACATTTTGTCTATTGTTAATTCCAGGCTACACAAAGACTCAAAAGGGTGGATGTGGTGTGAGTGAACTAATTTCCTTGGTGCAATGGCTTCGAGATGATGAGCCATATCTACAAAGCATTTTTACATTCTAAATGGCATGATCTGGCTGTTTCCAACTCTAAAAATGCTTTTACAAATGTTCAAAGCACAAATTGTGATTCAATAACTTGTTACCCAAACACAATTTGTGTTTGCAATTCTGTGTTTGGAAGGAGAGTGTTTTGGGCGCCCCTTCCAAATACAGAATCTGAATGGTATGTATTTATATTTCTGGACCAAATCCGGGTCGCAAAACATTAATAGTCTACCAACTTCTTGAAGGAGGTGGTAACCCATTCACAAATGGGAAGGGGTCCTACAAGGGGTCCTAGTAGGACCCCTTTCCCTTTGAGAATGGAGAATAAAATATTTTTCAAGAGTAGGCAGAGGTCCCACAGACCACTGCCTACTCTCTGCCTACTCTTAAAAATTGAAACTTCAAAGTTTCATATATATATATTTTTTAACACATCCTGTTTCCCTTTACGGAAAACCTGCTGCATCAAAATAACAGTGCTTTATAAAGCAATCACAGACATGGTGGTGTATTGGCCTCAGCAGGCCACTATCCCTTTGATGGCTGCGATTCCTAATGGGCCTTGCACATGTGGCCCCAAATCATTAAAATTAGCCAGAAAATCTGAAAAACAGAAACCATACACGAGATAAGAGGAAAGGCAAAAGGTCTTGGTGAATGCAGAATTAACATACATTTTCAATATAATAGTTCAAGTATATGTAAAAGTTAAAGCTATTGGCCAGTGTTTGGGCAAAAAAAAGGCACTAGTAGTTGTGAGGATGTGAGTATTCATTCCTGGAACACTAGTGCGTGCTCTTGATCATTCAAGATTTTACAGGCTCGCCTCAATGGCTGTGTTTGATAAATATTGATCTTTCCAGAAATGTGGCCTACAAACCTTAACACAGTACTTCAGACTAAGGCCTTACTTGCAATGAGCAGCATGGTAAGTCCACGTCGTATGTCTACTAAATCGACCTCTCATTGTTCACAGTTCAATAGAGTTCTCTATGTGCTCCAGGTGAAACCGAATGTGCAAAATACCTGCAAACAAAGCTATCCTAACAGATAGTGATGCCATGGTTTCAATCAATATTTACGTGTACGAGTGATAGATTTTTTTTTATCTCTCACTTGTACATGTGAGTATTGATTGAAACTTTTAAAAACTTTTTAACGATTTTTTGTGGCATGCTTTTCCATTATTAACCAATTAAAAACTACAACCAACAAAAACAAAAGGTTACATGTGTACTGTTCGGAAAACTAACTTTATTTCCAGCTGCAAATTCTTCGAGCTGCTCCTTAAAAGGCAACTGCAGCATCCTTGCTGTTATTTTTGCTCGTTTTATGTTTTACAATAAGCTCCACACTGTCACAGAATGTTCATAGACATTAGTTTGAAAAATAATGGGTTTGATGGTGGGTTTCTTATTTTTTTCCTTCCCTGTTTTTATGCTCTCCTTTTATCCCTAGGAAGGGTTATGAGCGAACCGGTGGCATCGAAAAGACGAAGAGAAAAGTTATAAATGAGTAGCAGATAACAACATGTAAACAAAGATTTCTCTTTGAGCCCTACACGCTGGTGAATGATTGAACTACTACATGTGCTTCCATTATGGCATCTTTGTAAACCTGTGCTTCCAATACCCAACAAGCATTTGCAATGCAATAGGTCTCGCATTCATGCGAGTTTGAGCTATTGACATTGCAAATAACAATGCCTTTTATTTTTATTTTTGTTTTCGTTTTAAAATCATAAATAAAAGCCATTGTCATTTACAGTGTCAATAGCTTAAACTTGTGTAACTGCGAGACCTATTGCATTGCAAATGCTTGTTTCATTATAGGTCAGCATGGAACTGACTGAAAGACCCATAATGCTTAGCATTGTTGGTTGGAAAACCAGGTCACACTGGTGATGTGGGCTGGACAAGCACCAAAATAAATATGACTCAGTGAAATCTTTGGCTGATTTAGATGCCAAAAACTTTCTGGTAAAATACTGTGGGTTATGGTATTGCTGCCTTTTCAAAAGGTGAATAAAGCGACTCATTACAGACTTTGTCTGCAGACCTAACTTTGATTTACATATTTTGTGGCATTCAAAGGCCTACTTTTCTATATCTAAGAGGTAGATATCTACTTCCCTTAATTGTGCCCCTACAGATTGCTCGCAAGCAGACGATCCACAGGTCAAGGAACAGGCCAATGCATGCAGTTTACACCCTTCTTCCTTTTTTGCTCCACAGGAAAAACTTTTTTCAACTGAAGAAATCTCTTCAGCTATATATGTTGAAAATGTGGAACATTTGGAAAATTTCTCATCATAAACACGCACCTACTGTAACCCTGTTAGGAATCTTTTTTAAGGTGTTAAAAACATTGTGAATGTTCTCACACTGATTTATCAGCCCCATCAGAACTGAGGGATCTGAGGTAAATCTGTTGGCCTTGGTTGGATCAACAGTGGATTTCACTTGTTTAAAAGCCGGTGCAATCCTTGCGTGAAACTCTTAAGGAGAAATTAGGGCTCAGGGTTCCTGATTCCCCAGCAACTCTGTGTTCGTAAGTGGACCTTGGGGGTCCTTGAGAACCCAGTGGTGGCCGGCATGGCTCTCAGTTGGCTGGTCGGGTACGGGGAGCAGAGATTGGGTGCGGGGGGGGGGGTTGCAAAATATAAACATAATGTATTAAAAAAGAAAACTCATCTTGCCACCAGGTCCTGCTTCTCTGCTCCTGCTCTCCTCATGGAACTTGAGGAACAGGAATCACAGCCAGACCGCACTGCAGTGGCGGCTGGCAGAGGGAGTGCTGTTGTGCAGTGGTGGCGGGAGGGAGGTGCAGGGTGGGGGGTATTGGAGTCTGACACACGATGGACAGGACTAATTTGCATACAGCCAGGTTCTGAAACTGGGATGGTGCAGTGAGCTAAAAAACGGTGTTGGATCTAGCCCTGATCTCTTGACTGGGTGAGAGCTTTCTGCTTAATTCAGAGACTCTGTCCCTCACCACCCCTTGTTGTAAATATTTTTGTCCACCCTAAGCGTGGGAGGGTATTCTCAGATGTGAGACCCTTGCTCATTGCACCATCAGGATTCAAGCAAACCGGGCCGAAGACGGCTGTAATGCCAGAAACCGGTCCCCGGGAGCTTGTTTCCTTCCCAGTGTAAGAATTGGCTTTTGTAGTTTGGTTTGCCCTGTTCCCATCATGCACTGGGACAGGAACAGACTAATTTGCATACAGCCAGGTTCTGAAACTGGGATGGTGCAGTGAGCTAAAAAACGGTGTTGGATCTAGCCCTGATCTCTTGACTGGGTGAGAGCTTTCTGCTTAATTCAGAGACTCTGTCCCTCACCACCCCTTGTTGTAAATATTTTTGTCCACCCTAAGCGTGGGAGGGTATTCTCAGATGTGAGACCCTTGCTCATTGCACCATCAGGATTCAAGCAAACCGGGCCGAAGACGGCTGTAATGCCAGAAACCGGTCCCCGGGAGCTTGTTTCCTTCCCAGTGTAAGAATTGGCTTTTGTAGTTTGGTTTGCCCTGTTCCCATCATGCACTGGGACAGGAACAGACTAATTTGCATACAGCCAGGTTCTGAAACTGGGATGGTGCAGTGAGCTAAAAAACGGTGTTGGATCTAGCCCTGATCTCTTGACTGGGTGAGAGCTTTCTGCTTAATTCAGAGACTCTGTCCCTCACCACCCCTTGTTGTAAATATTTTTGTCCACCCTAAGCGTGGGAGGGTATTCTCAGATGTGAGACCCTTGCTCATTGCACCATCAGGATTCAAGCAAACCAGGCCGAAGACGGCTGTAATGCCAGAAACCGGTCCCCGGGAGCTTGTTTCCTTCCCAGTGTAAGAATTGGCTTTTGTAGTTTGGTTTGCCCTGTTCCCATCATGCACTGGGACAGGAACAGACTAATTTGCATACAGCCAGGTTCTGAAACTGGGATGGTGCAGTGAGCTAAAAAACGGTGTTGGATCTAGCCCTGATCTCTTGACTGGGTGAGAGCTTTCTGCTTAATTCAGAGACTCTGTCCCTCACCACCCCTTGTTGTAAATATTTTTGTCCACCCTAAGCGTGGGAGGGTATTCTCAGATGTGAGACCCTTGCTCATTGCACCATCAGGATTCAAGCAAACCGGGCCGAAGACGGCTGTAATGCCAGAAACCGGTCCCCGGGAGCTTGTTTGTCCTTCCCAGTGTAAGAATTGGCTTTTGTAGTTTGGTTTGCCCTGTTCCCATCATGCACTGGGACAGGAACAGACTAATTTGCATACAGCCAGGTTCTGAAACTGGGATGGTGCAGTGAGCTAAAAAACGGTGTTGGATCTAGCCCTGATCTCTTGACTGGGTGAGAGCTTTCTGCTTAATTCAGAGACTCTGTCCCTCACCACCCCTTGTTGTAAATATTTTTGTCCACCCTAAGCGTGGGAGGGTATTCTCAGATGTGAGACCCTTGCTCATTGCACCATCAGGATTCAAGCAAACCGGGCCGAAGACGGCTGTAATGCCAGAAACCGGTCCCCGGGAGCTTGTTTCCTTCCCAGTGTAAGAATTGGCTTTTGTAGTTTGGTTTGCCCTGTTCCCATCATGCACTGGGACAGGAACAGACTAATTTGCATACAGCCAGGTTCTGAAACTGGGATGGTGCAGTGAGCTAAAAAACGGTGTTGGATCTAGCCCTGATCTCTTGACTGGGTGAGAGCTTTCTGCTTAATTCAGAGACTCTGTCCCTCACCACCCCTTGTTGTAAATACTCTTATATCACCTCAGCACATAAGATCAGGTAACAGTACTATACATTAGCACCTACAACCAGCAAGTGTGACCCCATTGTGGCGAAGAGAGGGGCAAGATATTACTTAGCCTGAGATAGCAGAACTCTTTTCAGCAGTCCATCCTTTTACAATCCAACATCACCACACACATTGCACTCTCTTTAGGCATTTCACGGCATGTGACAAGCAGTATGTCCAGGCTGTCTCCAATATCAGAACACAACTTTTTATGTCTGATGGGTTTTGGCTCCGCCCATAGGAGTAATTCGCTCTCACCTCCTGCTATTGGCTGTTGTGTGTCTCATTCCGCCTCCTATGCAGTTCTTGCTTTGGCATGCATGAGAGGCTATTTTACATCTAAAGACTATAGAGTCATCACACATTGCATTAGTTCTCTCAGGGATGCACTGTACGGAAAAAGCAATAGTTTAACTTTTGCTTTTGCTGCAGCAGGCTTTTTAACTGTTTTAAACAGGACTGAAAATGCAAGCAAGACCTATTGCCTTTTGCCAATGCTTGTTACAATTGAACATGACACTTTCATTACCACGAGTGCAATGAAAAATCCGAGAAAGGGAATTTATAGTTCGCTGCCGTAAGGAAAGTAGATGTAACACACCTTCCCAGGTCAAATCAATATTCTCATTTGCGTCCATTATATCTCCAGAGTAAACATTGTTGGCCTGCTTTCGGTTATTCAACAAGAAACGTCATAGGTTTTAAGTTATGTGCAAAGTAGTTCTTATTTCCACTATTGTATGGATTCTCCCTATCCCCATCCAGACTGAATCAATATTAATTTGGATTCACCTCATTTTCAATTTCTACAATTATTTGTCATTCCCTTATCGACGGTTATTATACATAATTATCCTACACAAACTTAGAGGGATAAGTTCTTCAAAAGTGTAAGAGCAGAAGATGTGGCATTAAACTCGCTGTGTCACCTCAATGAAATGAAAAAAATGACAGGAAGTGGCAGCGCATGATTTTTGACTCTAGGAATTATTATTTGTATGTTTTATTTAACCGATCTTCATTTAAAGCCTGAAGCTTTTACATCTGAAAAGTGCAACCTAACAGAAATGTCTATCTATCTATCTATCTATCTATCTATCTATCTATCTATCTATCTATCTATCTATCTATCTATCTATCTATCTATCTATCTATCTATCTATCTATCTATCTATCTATCTATCTATCTATCTATCTATCTATCTATCTATCTATCTATCTATCTACCTGTCTGTGTCACTATGACTCTCCGGTTATATATATCATTCATATGTAGTCTTTAATATCTTATCCTAGCCTATCTGTTTAAAATATGTATATATGATCTACGTAATGTAATCTTCTTTTTTTTAGTTCATTAAGCTATCTATGCGCAAACGTCCAATTTCCATGGTTAAAAATACATGCCAGTCCTTGGAGTATGTTACATAATCTGACTTTACTCATAACAAGTAGGCTTTCCCAAGCCAAGTGGACAAATGCAGCAGGACTGTTTCACACCTTCACTATTCCCTAGTGTGGCTGGACTGAAAGTTGCTCATTGCAGTGGCTTATGACTGTCACCAGTGAAGCATTTTGGCCTACACAAGTTTATCTAGTAAATATGCAAAATACTATTTTCTCGGAGAATCAGGTCGTAAACTTGTAATCTTGTGTGTCACAATAGATGGACATCTTTTTGTTGAGGTGCCATCCAACACATCTCCTGGCTGGTTGTTGGACTTTTCAATGTGGGAAATCCACCAACGTGTGTCCTTCCCCCGCTGAAATATCCACCTAACTTTTACTTATAAAGGGTCTTCCCCCAATCCTACACCACTACGTAGCTTTCTTATTCTTGTGCCGCCCTTCTCTAGACCCCTTCTCTTTTGCTGAGGAAGACTCACATTGTTGCATGCTCAACAGAGTCAGGTGGTGACCCGGAAACAAAGCTGTTTGGTGTGCCCCCTTGTTTGTTTCACTTGTTGTTTGCATCATGAGATGTCTACTTGTGCCGCTGCTTTTGTTCTTCCGCTTTTGTTTTTTTTTAATGGGCATGTCCACAAAACTTCATCTGTTTTCCCCTTCGTTTGTTTTCCCTGTCTGCACTGGCGTGCAGCAGTGAGAAATCCTGTATGGGGAAGTCTACAACAGTGTGGTGTTGACTCCTGTAGGACCACATGCACATTTTATATATGTGAAATTTGAAATCAGCTAATATTCCCAAGATAATTATCTATTGTAATTTAAATTTAATTGAAATGAGTTTCTATTGCGCGAATGAGCTTTCCAGTTATGGGCTATTAAATTGAATTTTATTTGATTCTCCTACATGTAAATTGATTTTTAGAAAATGTGTGAAATCCGAAAATGATGTAATACTTTCTGGAATTTTATTTAATTTTGTTTTTCTTTTTATTTGTGCTTTTATGGCCTTTCTGCCGAATAAAGATGATTTTGACTGACCTAATTGACCTCAACGCCTTCTACCTTGTATGAGGTAGATAAGGTTTGAGATTATAATCTTCTTTCGTTGAGAGGATGAAAAATATGATTGTATTCGTGCTGCAAATCAATTTGTCTTGAAAACCAGTATGTTCACTTCATTCTTTTTCCATCATAGGTGAAATATTGGCAATGCCAGTGAGTTCACCAAGCCTTTGAAATATTTGATTGAGAAGGTCAGTGTGATTTGTTGGCAAATGCATGTATATAAGCTGATAAACATTAGTACAAGTTCTGCTTTACTCTGAAGAGCTTGACCACACTCTGTGACATCCTAGCTGAAAATAACCAAAGGAATCAAATCGAACTCTTGGAGTTGGTGCATTCATCAGTTACATTAAAATCGTTCTGCGACAAAAAGCTCCTAATGTGTTTTGCAGATGAATTTCCATGTATCTTGATTATTTGGAAACCCCGTTTACTGGCAAATGAAGTGATGGGGGAGGCTCCAGCTGTGGCTATCATCTGTACAGGGGCCTGCCCTGTTTTTCAGGCGAGTGAGGCATTTTGCCAGTGTTGTAATAAGTCACAATTGCGAGGTGACGGCAAATTGCTTATTTGAGCGGATGTTTTCAGAAGGGCGATTGTGGCCCCGAGAAGAGAGTTCAGGTAGATCACTGCCTCAATGAATTTGACGTCAAAATTTATACACAAGCTTTTGAGGTCCATAAAATGAGTATCATTGAGTTGGGTAACAAAAAACATCTGTTATCAGCGCCCAAGATCCCCTTGGGTGAATTTGCGCATTACAAATACACGTTATGTTAACCTGCTTTATATGGGGCAGTAGGACGCCTCCCATAAGTTGGGAGACGCTCACCAAAGCTTATGAGAAGGGATGACTCACCATCCTAGATCCTGAATGTTATTACCTTGTGGTGCAGGCCCATTATGTCATTTACTGAATCTCTCCGAAATGTCCTGCTCCTCACCTCCCGATCGAGATGGACCAGATAGAGAGTTGCTGCCTAGACACCATACTTGCAGTTTCACTAACACGACCTACTACATTTTCTGAATCAGTGCACAGTACAACCTTGGCATTGTGGTCCTTGTCGCGGATTTATTCCCTGGTTATGCCACTGTCGGAAAACCTGTCACTAACCCCAACAACTGACTAGACAGCACGCGCTGTATTGCAACGTCTGTGTACTGTCACAATTCATAATTCTGTGACGGTCTTTATCTCACACTAAACCAACTTAAAGCATTGGATGAGACTAACGCACTTGACATCTTCACTTACTTTAGACTTCGTCATGCTGCTGTTGCGCCATGGCCCCAGTTCCCCAGTGAACCTCATGATTTCGTTCCACTGACACAAATGTATCTTTCGTCTAATAACAGGGGCTGGCTCTCTCGCTTATATAGGATGACTGAGGTGTTACTTCCTTCTGCAGTGAATGATTTCAAGAAACATTGGGTGTCTGATGTATGGGTTCCTATCTCCCAAAAAGTGTGGAGGCATTGCTGTGAACAGATAAAGCAGGTCTCAATTAATTAAAGACATAGGCTTATACACTGAAATTTCATTAACTGAGTATATAAGACCCCAAATCGGCTGAACCAGATATCCCTACAAACTCTTTGAGCTATGCTTGATGCTCCAAAAGGTTGCTGAAACTGTGGTGATTGACTTTAGACTCTCATGCTCACAGTTGACCATGATTCTGAGGTATGACATTGATGTTCCTAGCGCCCGGAAGAGACTGGCAGCACTACCACTGGTGCTTGCATGGTGAGGAGTGGCCAAGGCATGGTTGAGGGGTCTGCTTCCCAGGTCTCAGGATCAGCTAAAATATGCTATATTTTGTAATGCGCTGTTAGAGGTGTATGTGACATGGCTGACTCCCAAGGTTAGGCCATGTGATATATTGGGACCCTTTCGAGATTACATGAAACTGCTGAGTGAATCTTCAACACTGACCCCAGCTCAAATTGCAGCGATAACACTCCCTCGCAATAGTCTCTGGGTTTGATTTGATTTTGGTGTATGTGTTACTCCGTCACAACGGTGATGGAATCCCGTCCCCCGAAATATAAATTCCATTATGTCTTCTGGGATTTATATTTCAGCGGACGGGATATCCGTCACCGTTGTGATGGGGTAACCCATCCGCTAAAATCAAGATCAGGCCCTCTGGTATATACCTGAGGTCACTGTCATGTTTTCATTATGATAACAATAGAAACATTACTGTCTTCTCTACTCATCATTATTCAGTTTTTATTGATGTTAGCTTGATATGAAGTCTCCCTTGTAGCTTAAGTTTGTATATGGAAACTTCGTCCTTTGTATTAATGCTATATTTGCATATGTTTGGTCGACTTATTATTATTATCTATTTATTTGTATTTCCTTGTTATGTTTGATTATGGTTACTCTAAATATTAAATAAAATAAAATAAAAATAAGCTCAGGAAGAGCTTCTGCAAAACTGGAATAATAATATTTTGAAGGCCTTCATTGTAGAACATTGTTTATATCTAACGTACCCGATTTTGTGGTCTTTTTCTTGCAACGTTTACTTTTCTTATTAGATCCCTGGGTTCTAGCATGGAATACTGTTTTTCATATCTAAAGAATGGATTTTCATTATGTATTTAATTTCTATCGAACATTGATCCAGAAGCAGCTATTTTTTATGTATCTCTAACATATTGTTTGATTGGCTGGAAAATTGGATGATTTTTGTGTGAACTTTATTTCTTTGTTTCTGAACTTATTTTAACCTCTTCGATGCGTCGGACGGCGCATGTGCGTCGGACGGCCTTCTGTTCTGCGCACATGTCAAATTTTGCTGCACCGCGGCGGAATTTGCGCCGCGGCCAAGCTGTTAAAATGGAGTCAATGTAGGGCTGATTCTAAGGCATTTTTTCATGGAATACGTATTTATAAGAAAATATATAGATTAATCTTGTACCCTTGAAACTTTGTTTTAACGAGTTTGTTTTCTCGCTTTTCAATTTTTTTTTTAGCTGAGGGGGAAATAAAAAATCAGTCTAAAAATTGATAAAGAAACACACTCTTGGGCTAATGGGAGCATATGTAATCGCCTTTTACCCAAAACAGAATGTGTCATAACCAAATGATAATAATTATAGAACTCTGTGGTAAATTTGCCAATTAGGAGCACTCTGAAATATGTGCCAGTTTAACACAAAACATTAGGTACTGATAGGAATTAGTAATCAGTGCTCTTTGTCAAAACAATTTCCATTAAAAGCGAAGATTTTACCCAGTGCTAATACTAAGTGGTGCTGTTCCTATGTGTTGGAAAGTGCCCATTTGTGACATGGTCACCCCCATTTTTTGCCTGGCATTCAATTTGATTTTGACTGGAAGTGCTTGGTTCCTGCTAACCAGGTCTCTTTCCGAAAAACTGTGCAATTGTACCCCAATTGTCAATACCTTTACACTCCCTGTAAGTACCTATGAAGTGGTACCCCTGGCACCTAGCTCAAGGAGGCTAATGAGGGTCCTTAAGGACTGCAGCGCAAATTATACCTTCCTAAAGGACCCCTCACAAACAAATACCGACTGCCACTGCAGGTTGCATGTCTTGGTGCAGACGAAAGTGAAAACACAACATGGCGCACATCCCTGTGTGCCATGCCCACAGACACTACATACTGTATAGGTAAGTCATCCTTATGGGTGGCCTTACAGCCCTAAGGAGGGTGCACTCAGTGGTGGCTGGCATGGTTCGCAAGTGGAGGGGGGGGGCAGAAATGGTGCACAAATAAAAAATAAAAAAACACGTATGTTGCCGCTCCGCGTCCCGAGTCTTCTCTCCTCGGCAGACAGGGACAGGAAGAGCCAGGCTCCCCGACCAATCACAACACTGCAATGCAGCATTGTGATTGGTGAGCACCTAGGCTCCCTTGACCAATCACAACGATGCAATGCAGCGTTGTAATTGGTTTTAAGCATCCTGGTTGACGCTCAACCAGGGAATGGGTGCCTGGGGTTATTCTCCACGCAGGCTGTAATGCAGCCTGCTTGGAGAACGTGGAAAGTGTGCATGACTGGTGTGGGTGGCCCGAGAGGGCCGACCAAACAGTCTTTGCGCACTCAGGAGTGGGTAAACTACTCCACCCCTGCTCTGAGAGCGGAGCAGCCCCGCCCATCCGCCTGCCCACAAAGAGGCAGGAAACATAAAATGATAATAACTACGATATTATCATTTCATGTTTCTTCTTCCTCGCACTGCTTAAAAGCAGTGGGGTGGTGCTCCCCCACTACATCAGACGAGCCATCCTTGGGTGCACTGTACTACATGTTAGGAGATATCTGCACAGGCAGATATTCCTCTATGCAGGCTAGCTCTATTGCTGCCAGTACAAGTGACAGAGGAAGCCATTTTGACAGCGTCACAGCTTTTTATTTATTTTTTTTACTTTTTGAAATGCTGAGCAGCGGCAATGCTGCTGTACAACATGGCAAAATCTTGCAGAAGGGAAGACCTATTGGCTTTGCCAATGCTTGTTTTCCTCCCTGTTTAATGAGCCACTCACAAAAAAATTGATCCATCTTTGCAGAGGGCTTTTCAAGCCAATAAGCATGCATTTTGCAGGGACGATAAAAAAGCGAGATGTTAAATATCCACAGTCTGCATGCAGTGATAAAGTTCCTAACATGTCTTCAGCTTTTTAAGCAAGAGTGCTTCGGAGCTTTAACAAGTAGGCCAATAATGAGAATTAGTAAAACTACAAATCGCGGAAATTAGAAGGTATCACCTAATATCCAATGCGTGGTGATTGCGATAAGTGGCCTGGGGCCATTTATCACCCTTCTTTTATGTGTTACTTGTTTTATATATATATATAGCACACTTCTGGAGTGGTTTTGTACTTCAGGCGCTTTTCGTTGTTTTGTCTGCCACCGCGTATAGACTGAGATTACAGCAAGTCTAGTTAATAATCAATTATTGCCATAAGTGTGGCAGGGTATGCTCAGACGTGAGCCCCTTGCTCACTTTGCCACTGGATTCAAGCAAGCCTGGCTGAAGACGGATGTAATACCAGAAACCAGTCCTAGGAAGCTTGTGTCCGGTCCAGGAAAGGCATGGCTTGGCAGTTCGGGCTAAACTGTTCCCATGAGACACAGGGTCAGACTGATTTGCATATGGCCATGTCTAAACTGGGGTGGCAGAGTGGGCTAAAGAACGGTGATGGATTAAACCCAGATCTGTTGACTGGGTGTGAGTGTTTGATTGGTTCAGATGTTCTGTCCATCACCACCCCCTTTTGTACCGACTTGTTTTATATATAGCACACTTCTGGGGTGGCTTTGTACTTCTGGCGCTTTTCGTTGTTTGTCTGCCACCCTGTAAAGACTGAGATTACAGCAAGTCTAGTTGATGCTCAATATTATGTGCCACACTGGTGGACGTGTACAATGGGCTTTGGAGGTTTAAAATTGATGGATCGGCTCAACCCCTATATGTGGAGCTGTTCCTTTAAATATGCAGTTTGAGTGTTGGAGAAGTTTTTTGTTGTTCTGGTTGTTGTGAGGAAGTGCAGTGTAGGAGCGTCTTAGAAATGTTATATGCTGCCTCCTAGAGTGATTTCTTGTCATGCTCAGGTGTTTAGATTTCTCCTAGAGGCATAACTACCCACATGTGTTGTAGTATGGTATTTATATATATATAATAGCCCAATAACAGTAATCTGCTAATCCAGATGGTGACTTTAGCAGAATCAATGTGCATCAACCAACGCGTACTCTGGTGTGGGAGTCTGTAGGACCACACCCCCTACATTCACTGACATGACCGGTCCCAGACCATGAACCACCAGTGTGCCATGCTGCAGCTGCCTCCCATCCAAATCCTCATTCTGAACTTGCTTACTTTCTCTTTTTCATAATTATATCTTTGTAGGTCACAAATGACGTTGAAGCTGATGATTGTTTTGAATTTGGATGAGGCGGCTGCATTAAAGGAATATCAATCTCCTAGTTAGCGCTGGTTCTGCTAATTAGTGTGGCATTTACTGAGCATAGCAGGAGACCCGGTAACAAAGTGGTCTGTTCCGTCCTTGGTTTGGCATTAGAAGCTGAGATGGAAGAGGTGAGGAATGTTTATTAGGAAAAAATCGCCGCAGCTAAAAGCCTTTGAAATCTTTCTCTGAGATGTAATCCGGGTTGGAACAGGAAGGCGTGTTCTACAGTGTGCGCACGTGATGGCAGTTTCAGGTAAAAAAGAAAAAAATACTTTTAAACATTACATTTGTCCGTGGCAAGTCCACGTTTGAGCAGTGAAAGGACGGTAATTGTGCCACCAACAAGTACTTGGTCCCTCCTCCATCAAAGGGACAAGCACATGCTGACCAATGAGAAACAAGGAAATGAGATTGATGATGAAGCCGACCAATGTTAAGTCATGGGCAGGCTCTAAGCACCATATACGTTTTTTTGTTAACAAAATATATTGCAAGCAACAGCGCATGCGCTCTAAGACAAGACCTAAAAATGGCAGCAGTGGGAAAACTTCAGCAGAGTTTCAAAGACCGTTCTCTTATATCTACTGATTTTGGATAATTTGAATGTACTTAGCTTTATCTTCTAATTTTCTTATTAGAGTGTTTTTAAGCCACTATGGCTTTTCGCAGCCCCTGGTGATGAGGTGTGGTCTGTTTGCCCACACATTGTGCCTGTCATTATTATTTTTAACTCTGGGTTTGATTACAATTTGTAAGCCCCCCTCACACTGTATTACGGGTAGCTAAAACAACATTTTCACCCACCATCCACCAATCATATTTTAGATGTTCATAATCTATATGCACACATTTGCCAACACAGGAAAATGTGCACAAAGCGTATTACTAAGATTTTATGCTGTTTTGAAAACCTTGTCAAAGTAAATTTTTTGTTCACTCAAATAACAAAATGACCTGTGTTATTAAAATATGAATGTTCCTCAAAAAACTTGAAGTGCAGAGATGATTAAATTAAAAAAATCTGAATAAAAAACACTAACATGTGCCTGTTATAGTTAGCTATACATCCATAATGTTACTCCCATTTACTGCTCAAAGATTCACACGATTGCATCCCGTGACAGATGATATTATATATGACGGTGAATATCACATCACCATTGATGTCCTTAATAACCACTTTTTTAGATGCATATATATTCACTCTAGGTGTCTATATGCAGTACCAGGTTCAGAATACAGATACCCTTGCAACAAAAACATATAGAAACAAGGCTGCATTCCCACTGCCACCAAGCACATATATATGTTAGAGAGAACCCTTGGTGGTTTCAGTGGTATTATTGATGAAGGACATGGTGGAGAGGTAAGTCATGGCTATGGAGATGACATTTTGGATTGTATCTTTGTATACAGACAGTATGGAATTCTTCAGTTGCACTGGTTACGAATATATAAGCCTAACGTCACTTCAATTTACGTTTTTATAGGAATTAGTAGGTTTTTATACCTTAATATGCGATCTTAGTAAAGAACCACTATTTTGCATTTAACAAAGTTGTGCCTGTCTGGGTGTATGTTTATACTCTTGAACAACAGTCATTCTGTCAAGGTTCGATAACCGGATGCCCAAGAGTCCACAGGAGTGAAGAGAAATCCCCTTAACCTCTAAAAAACAACCACAGGATTGATGAAGAACATACACTCCTATGGGTTGTTCTCTAAAAGTATGGGGGAAAATTCCAAGGAGTGTCCACCACTCTCCCCATACGTGGGGTGGGGTATTGCAGGGGAGTAACAGGTCTGTCTGGTCTCAAGATGCTGAAAAGGAAACAATAGGAATATACCAATACACTGTTCTATAAACTTACCCTAGCAATACATTGACATGTGATTAGCATAGTATTACACTTACCCCAGGTAGGTCTCGAAATGTCCTTGAAGAGTAGCGTAGGTAAGATATGGGACTCAAGGAGATAGGAGTCCAGAGGGACTGAGAATGGCTACTCAATATCACACTCACACGACATACAACCATACAGACCAAAAAGAAAGTGCCAAAGAATCAACTCAAAGGTTTTAACGTAGGGAATTGAGGAGCAATGGCCGGCTCTTCTGGGGCACTGAAGAGCGGAGCATCTACTCTCTCAAGAGAGGCGAAGCCCGGCCCAGGACCAAGCACCAGGCGGAGCAACACTCTCCCATACAGGGAATAAAGAACAGAAAATGGGGAAGTAGACTCAAAGAGCCTTTTACCAGTGGTACATACAGGCACAGCGTACCAATAGCGAGAAAAGTAAACTCGGCTTTTCAGCCTCAACGTGCACCGACCGGTGCGGAGGTTAAAGTGTGCAAAAAGGAAAAGAAAACAAACATTGGCGTCCACTCCGAGAATTGCACCGAGCGGTGCTGCAGGAATTAGGAACCCGGTTTCCAAGTTGACCGGGAAATGAAAGGAGGAAGGCGGAGAAGTCCGCGCCGATGAAGCTGTCTCAGCAATCTCCCCGAATGCAGTCTTCGGAGAGCGGGGAATACGGGGAAGGAATCAGCAAACAGGCGTCTCGCTAGGAGCAATGGCGATCACAAACAAACACAGAACTGGAAAGGGGGCGTGGTCACGGCAGTAAGCCAAGCGTCTGTTTCACTGTAGAGCGTCCCTATACGTGATGAAGGGATCGTTTCTAAAGATCAGTATGTGTTGCTCTATGAGGGAGTGAGGGAAAAGAGACACTGGGTGACTATGTAAACACATGTCAATGCCTAATCCTCGTAGCTGCTCTCAAACCCCTAACACATTCTTTTTATGTTTAATGCCATATTCTATCCGGGTGGGGTGTGTGCTGTTATACTCACAGTTTGTTTTGAGGTCACCTAGCCCCACAAGGCCGCACTGAATTTATTTTCTCTGCACCTGTGCTGCTTACTCACAAGTCACCAGATCTCACTTGTGAGTCAAGCATCATTTTTGGTCTTGGAATAATAAATGTAAGTTTGAACGTTGTCAGAGAGGTGTACGTTTTTCACTTGACAATATTTCAAAGCTTTCCCAACAGATGTGCATCAGATTGCAAACAGCACAGAGAAACCAGCCATCTCTGGCATTAGGAAAAACACAATGCATAAACGCATTTTAGACTGTGTTTTGGATTATCACTTCTGTGACAATTTGAATGGGAGCCCACAAGTTTTTGGACACCCTCTAACCCTTTGAGACCTTTGACTAATCTGCATGAAACTTTCTAAAATCAAATTTACATTTTTTTTGGAACTTTTTCTACAAAAACCTATTAAAAGAGGAATTAAAATAAAATCCATTCACTATGGATTAGTGAAATGAGCCATAACTAGAGAGTCATGTGGTCTGCTCTGTAATTGTAAAAATGTAGTTTGTGTTTTTTTGTCATGGTTCATCTAGTTAGTCCGTGTAACAAGTGTTTTTAACCGCTAATAACTTTGGAATTGTTTAACGAATCTGCACAGTCAGTGTCCAATAAAAACTCTGGTATTTGCCCCTGCAAATACTGCTGGAAAGACCTACATTAAATGTGACTTGAAGACGAAGGTTAAACTAGAATAGATCCTTACTATTGATTGTTGTAAATAGATTCAGCAGTTCTCATGAAAATTAAAAAAGCAAAACGTTGCAAAATCCGGGCAGAGCCCAAAATTCACACCACTGTCTGCAAACTACTAGATAATTGTCTGAGAAGCTTGAACATTTTTGGGCTGGCTAACAGTTTGAAAATACTAAAGAATCCGAACCATGGACTGTGGTTTGTGAATTCACATTGCAGACAGAAACGCGTGAGGGCAGTTGGAGCACAGGGTATATAGCCACCCCTATGGGGTACAACGAGACATCCTAGTAACAGGTAATATGATACAAGGGTGACATACTGTAGAGGTTAGTTCATGAATCAAATGGGGCATAACCTGCTATTGTTTACAGACTGCTTCTGCATCAACTCCCACTCCCAGCCTATTAACAGAAAATATAATAAAAACGTATATGAAAAGGCTCGCTGCCTTTGGAATCAAAGTGACGGTCATGCCATGCACAGACAGCATCCTCCCAAACACGGTTAAAGGCTATGCCCCCTTGGCTCTGCTGACAGGAGCTACTGGGAGCATGAACTGTCCTGAGCCCAATAGTCACCGATTTTGGATGTGCCCTACAGCAAGCAAGTGGTTTATAGAGCATGGTCAAAGGCCATGCCTCGTGCACAGAGCCAACTGGGCAAGCCTGAAGGCCTGTGAGTCAGAGCTAGTAGATGCTTTCAGAGTCTATGCCCCGAATGCTTTGGTTATGTAAACCCTTATGCTCATCCTGCCAAAGGCTGAGTCTGCTAGGCTCTGGGAACCTGGGGACTAGGCATGACCAAAGGCCACACAACCTGTGCTCACAGCCTGTTTCCAACGGTTCATGGGATGGTAGTATCATATAGGTGCTCTTAGTCAGGGTTGGCAGGGCTCATGGAGTGGCCAAAGGAATATATAACTAGCCAGTTGAGTATATTGTAGCATTGTGAGCAGATTGAGGTGACAAAGGTTGGTGAGCATTTGTATTATTGCCATTACATGATATTGTTACTATATTCTCCGTAGGCGTGCATAGTATCCACTGCATATGTTCTCACTACTACCCAATTATTTGTAATATCACACACATGAACCACACAATGCACACATTGGGATACATATGGAGCACAAGCTATGACAAACCGAAATGACTTGGCCAAAGATGAAAAAAAAGTAGGTGTCCTTCTTATCTGGCTTGTGAGTACTGGTAAACATGCCTGTGTCTCTGAACTTAGAATCAGTCGCTCCTGACCTTGAGTCTCTATGTTACCTGGTTGAAGGGGAAAGTAGCCACACCTGGGCTCTAGCTGTTAGTATAATTTGAGGGCGCCTTCTGACCAACACATCTCAGTGTTCATGGGTTAATATCAACTAATCATGGTGCACCCTCAACAGAATCAGATTGTTCAGACTTGTGGATGAAAAATCACAGACATGACACAAAAACAGAATGTAGGTGAAACAGCTCATCCAACCATGTGACAACGTTTGGCCCGACAGATCAAAAGTTTCTTATGGGGATCTACAAAATTTATCATTAATACATACTCTTTGTTTATAGCATATTCATGAGTACAAGTTCCCCATGGCTTGCTGATTGAGGAGTGGGGAACTGTGTATCAAATTAACTCTTTGAAATTACAAGGTCAATAATAGTGACTTACAATTGTGATGCAGCCTTATTTCGTCTACTAATATATCATCCTGGTAAGTATATATGAGAGAAAGTAACCCTTGCCATACGTTATAAGAATAGTCCAAGTCACAGAGGAGTTTCGTGACCATATAAAGGAATGAGGCCAAATACCAAATTCCTTTATAAGGGCATGGTACTCAAGGAGACTTCCAAAGTATCATTTTAATACACCATAGCAGGGCATTTTCACACCATCATCCTTCCTGGAAACTACTTAAACCCTTGGTGCCTTGCACTTTCATATGAAAGAGATAGTATACTTGGAAACATGACGAGAGAAAGCGTAATCTGCAGTGTCAAATTAAACGTACCAAAAATCTGTTGCAAAAGCATATTAAAATCTGTTTAATTTAAAAAAAATTTTAAAAATGGCACTCAGAATGTGTAGAAAGATGTAAAGAGATTCTGCCTTTACATCAATGACTTCATATGAAATGCAAAAATATTCCTTTTCTGCTCATCAACTTCATTTTAGAAAAAAATCAGAAGAAGGAAAAGATAGTTTTCTTTCTCATTATTTATACTGCAGCTCTAATTATGCTCTGTGACCTGCCTTTCACCTTTGCTGCTGGCTCTGTCAGGCATTATGATGTCACAACTCAACTGTAATATAGCCTTTAACCTATTGCTTATATGGCTATACCGATTGGTAGAGGCCCTGAACCCAAATGACTTGGGCCTTCTAAAATAGTATAGTACAGTAGAAAGGCTATAAGGTCATTAGAAAATTCCATCCACTTAGGGTAGAATTTTCTAAATTAAAAGGGAGAACCAGAAAGAAAAACAATGAAATGTTGTAGCAGACGGTCTATACAAGCTATTATTGGCCCTTAGTCACTCCAGTATTTTCAGTGGAGCTCTTTACTTTCCAGTGTTCTAATATAGCCTTAGAGGCCGTCATAGCGGACTCTACCAGCCATTAAAGGCCCACTCCAGTGTTAAACGCCTTAGCCGAAGATGAGGGCCTTTAACAAGGGATTGGGCCTTTAATGGACGGTAGAGCCACTATAAAGGGCTCAAAGGCTATTAGAACATTCCGCCCCTAGAGGGAAGAATGTTCTATAAGTAAAAACAAAGGCCTTTCGAAGCCCAAGGGGGTTTAAATCCCCCTTGGGCTCCAAGAGGCCTTTGTTCACAGCAACAGCTGTGAAATAAAAAAAACATTGGAATACTGCTTTCCGGGCTTCTACCAGCCATTAGAAGCCAGGAGCACTCCATTGTCTTCAATTAAGCGCTCAACTTTCTAGTGTTCTAATAACTTACAACAGTTGAGCTGCTGCATCCTTTTCATATTAATTGACTGGGGTCATCACAATTCAACAGTAATAAGAAAATTAGAGGAGGGCTTTTATCGTTGAATTGCAGGCTTGCATGTATTACATTACTATGATATTTAACTGTAATCTTCTACCTAACTCTGTTAACTCTTGTTTTCTCTATCTGTACTTACATTGCAGTAGAGTGGTACGACAGTGTAGCACATGCAGTAAAACCGTCTCGCTGTATAACACATGGGATATAGTGGGGTATACCATCACATGTATCAAGACTATACCCAAATAGTGTTTCACATGCACATGTTAAATAGCCTTGGCAATATTATTCATGGGTATCTTGGGAAGCTGCAGTAGCAAATGAGCAAAAACTGGCTTAGGTTGAAAGGGAGCACGGCTAAAGTCTTCCTGAGGCAGCCTTACACAAATGCAACATACCACTGCCAAACTGACATTGATAAATCACAAGTACAGTATACTTACACACCTTATTGTCTGGATAATGCTCACTTATTTCATATTGCATGGCAGGACTCACCGTGGCACACTTTTGAGATGTAAATGGGATTACATAAATCCCCCAATGCTCGGGTTAAGCCGGTACCACCAGCTCTTGTGTCGGGGAGGACTTGGAGCACTCGCTAGTCAAGCTGCCAGTTTCACTTATGTCACATACATGCAGCTATGATCACGCTAATCCTGTATTTTCAAGTCGATGCATGACTTGGATTTTCCTTTATCTGACTAACAACATGCTCAGGCAACTTTCGCATTGAAAAGAGAACCTTATATTCAAGCAACATGTGCTAGCGTTCCATCCGGCTAGCTGTCACCAGAACCACACACTACTGGAAACACAAGTGGTCTTTACCTCCAGTGTGGCTGCAGTGAGGATCTATTTAAATAAAATCAACTTTCTCCATTGCAGTAGTATAGCCCAGAATGAACCAGCAAACTTTCTCCAGTGCAGCAGTATATCCCAGGCATGGGCAGTACATTTTCTTGTGTGCAGCAGTACATTTTATACTACCCCTGTAAACGCTCTCCATTGCAGCAGTATAGCCCAGAATGAACCAGCAAACTTTCTCCAATGCAGCAGTATATCCCAGACTACCTCTGTAAACTTTCTCCAGTGCATCTCAGACAGTCCCAGTAAACTTTCTCCATTGCAGCAGTATATCCGGGACTGCCCCACTAAATGTTCTCCAGTGCAGCTGTATATACAAGCCTGCCCCCATAAACTTACTCCAGTGCAGCATATCACAGAATGTTTCAATAAAGATTGTCCTAGCCAGCAGTCTAGCCCTGGGGTTCCTGGTAAAGTTTCTAAACTGTAAATGTTAATCTTAGTATTTTCTAGTAAATTTGTACAGTAGAGCAGCATCAAAGGACCCCATTGCAGCCATTTGTTGTTTGTAGTAGTTTTGTTGTGTACATACTCACTATGGTATTTACACACACACACACACATTTGAATTTGGTAGGATGACATGAATGCTTCATGCCACACTATCCATGGGCGGTGTATTATTAAAGGTGTGAAAAGGCTTCTAACAAGTACCACAGATCATCTGTTGTAATTAGACCTCTGCTTCTTCTATGTTACATATTCAGCTGATTGCAAATCTGATCTAAAACATCTTTAAAAAGATGACGTGTGATCCGTACCTTTGAAGTTAGAGCAATCCTGTGGTCCTGGCAACCACTGTCCTTAACTGTATTTGGCTCTCATTTATTTATTGTTTTTTTTGTTGAACTGCACATGTAACCTTTCAGCTACTTTAGAACCTTTAGTAAGGCTCTATGTGCCCCTGTATATGAATGGCCCAAGCCTGGACATTAGCTGAGATGGGCATGAAGGCGGAACCCTTAGGAGCGATCAAAGCAGCACTCGGTGGCTGTTGATTCGCAGGGCCCATTACTTGACAAAAGCGTTGACCTGGACCTCTTAAATTATTTTCAAATCCATGTACCAGAGGTTTTAGAGGTGGTGAATCTGCCTCCATGAGGATTCATCTACTTTTGGGGGATGGATTGCTGAAAAAGGTTTGTTGTGGCCTACAACCCGATGCTCCATGATATGGGTGAAAAACATGCAGAATGAATCAAAAAGCCATCATCCTTAAAGATCTGTCCCTGTTGGCACCACCCTGTTGACTGACCTGAACAGAGCATCTATTGGGCAATATTTCAAAAGACAGGGCTGCAATCACCTATTTATAAATGACTGGAGCACAGATGTTGCTTGCTGACCTATGCCAGCAACGTTACTCAGCGAGTAAACATTCACTGCTGTCTTCTTATGTGATCTGAAGTATGCAATATCAAATCTTGGCATAGCCAGCTTCATATTCCAACCTTTTGAGGTTAATAAATTGTGTACCAGTTGTGACATGATATAGCCTGTTGACAAAACCCTCTAGGACAGGAAGAGCATAATCCAGGCTGAAGAACTGAAAGCAAAGTTTGTGCAGCGGAGGAAGTAGGAGGAGTTGAAACTGAAAGAGGATTTGTAGGACACAGCTTAGTGATTGAAGAGTAAAATACTATGTTGGCTTTTGGTACCAGTGTAACCCTCCATGCATTCTGACACCACTGCAGCTTTATTGTTTTTCAGCAGTGGGTGGTATCTTGCAGAACCCATTTCTCTTTTATTTCCCTAAAATACAAACAGGATTTATAGGCTATAATCTGATTGATGAATGATAAAATTGGTTCACTGGCAACGGGCACAGGTGCACTTGTTTTATTTGTATTTATTGTATATGGGTATCTTAAGCAGTTGCGATGGATTTGGAAATCATGGGCTTGTGTTGGACACCTGGATTAAGAGTATATTTGCCTTGTGTGCGCAGGCAGTTGAATACATGTGTGGCTAATGTGGCAGTACGGATTAGTTTTGCCAGACATTCTCTTGTAGTCTGAAACAGGAAGGGGACATTTTCAATGGTTCTACTCTTTCTAAAACTATACAACAATTTCATGTTGTGGACTTCTGTTCATTTAGCTCTGACCTGTTCCTAAACGGTAACAAAGATATCAGGATCACCTGTAGACATGATTGGGCATGATCAGTTGAGTGTAAACTGCTGGTGAAGCCTCTGCAATTTGAGCAAGTTCTGTATATAAGTACATTCACTGGGGAGCAACTAAGCGAGTGTTAGCTCTTAGATATGTTTCATGGTCATTTAGTAAGATGATGAATATTTATAGGTTCCTCTCATGTAGTGTGGTAGTGCTGGTTGAAGAGGTAAATCTTCAGTTTCTATCTGAATTGCGGACACATTGGATCGGTTCTGATGTTGATGTTTCAGAGCTTGAGTACGGTAATGGAGAAAGACACGTGGTTTTCTAGCTCTTGGAGTGACACTGATGGCCTGGGGTGGTTAGGTTCTCAGCCCGGTACATGAGGTGTCATGTCTGATGGCCTTGTAGGTAAAGCAGATGGTCTAGAAGGTGGCGTGAGCTTGGAGTGGGAGCAATTTAGTTCTTTCACTCTTAGGGTGATGTGGTTACATTTATTCAAGCTCTTGTTAAGATGCCCTGCAGCAAAAAAGTAGCCATTAATAGGTACAAATTCATTATCAAGGTGTCTGTTGAGCTGAGCATTGCTTCCAACCAGATGTAAGCGCATCAGAAATTATACTGTTTTTACAGAATCGGTTTTAATTAGAAATGGTTTTAGGTCTTGTTTCTCAGGAAGGATATTTGTTTCTATGCTTGCGTGGCGTGTTTTGATCATGTAGTCTTTGAAGAAGAGATCTGGTGTTGGTGATGGGATTAATGCACACCCCCCACGCCTAGGAATAATGCCCCTCACGCACCTCTCCTACGCTGATGACGTGGTTCTCCTTAGTCAGACGAAAACAGGACTGCAACGTCTCATAAACGAACTGGCTGAATACACCAAACAGAACCTTCTGCAAATAAACACCACGAAAACAAAGGTCATGATTATAACTCACCGTCGTACAAAAGTACTGAATTATACAATTGACAACAACAAATTGGAAGTAGTGGACAATTATAAGTACTTGGGAATATACTTGGATAGACGGTTTACCTTCTCCGCGCACTTCAATGACATTGAGCAGAAAGGAACAGCGCTACTCCATGCATTCAGCAGTTTATCTAAGTCGCTTAAGGGCCCTCTGTTCACCCCCCTCTTAACAGTCATCAAAGCCAAGCTACTTCCAACAATAGCTTATGGCAGTGTGGTACATTGTGGAAAGAGCGCGTTGCTCTTGGACAAAATTCAAACAAGGGTGTATAAACGCATATTTAGATTGCCATGCGATGCCTCACCCGCCCAGGTTCGGCTTGAATTTGGATTGAAGTGTCAAGCACTGCAAAAAAAATACGACACAGTTAGATTCTGGTACAATGTGTGGCTGAACCGTGAGACACAAATTAATCTTGCTATCTGGGAAGCCATGCAAAGTAACCCAAACTCCCAGTACGCAAAGTATTTAAAATGCTCCCTAGAAATCACAGCGCTCGCGTCATTGTGGCAAAAGAAGTTACTAGTGTCCTCATTCAAACAGGCTGCAAAAAAGGCGGCTAATTGGCACTCGTTGATTGATGATAAAACAATCCTGAGACAACGCTCACACTCCTGGATGATAATCCAATCATACAAGAAGCCGGCCCCGGCACCCTATCTAGGGCTAGCCTTTTCCTCACATTTGAAATCCAAATATCTAACCCTACGAATGGGTAATTTGCCAACAAATGCTGACCAACCGGGCTGGAGGACACCAGGCTCAAAGATGTGGCGCTGCGGTACAAGACCTCATTCATCTGATCTGCATTTGCCCGCAACTAGACAGTGAACGTCGGCACCTGCTCAAGGCAAAATTCAATAAACTGGGAATCCGCACATGCCGTTCAGCCATAGTCCAAGTGTTGGACTCAGCGGACCCTCAATTTATCTGTCGAACAATTAAATATGTTATCAATTTTGAAAAAAAACTGAAATTGTGTCAAGACCTACTACAAATTTGATCTTTCTGAACTTTTTAACCTGTACTATATAGAAATCTGAATTAGCACTTACAATTTTTTTATACCAGTACCAATATTATGTTTATCTTTTAAAAAAATTTCGTTTTATTGTTCTATAAGAAAGTGCTTTCTCCGATCCATCTTAAATCAATGTTGCATCTCATATTGTAATGGTTTTTATTAACTACACAATAAAGAATTTTTACCTGGTGTTGGTGATGAATCAAAGTACCTTCATATGGGCTGCCAGCAGGGTGAAGCCTTAAACATTCTCACCAGATTGTGCCGCTTTAATTTGTGATTGTTTGGTGCTTTTGGGTCAACAGAAGTGGTATCTTTGGTTGGTTGGACTTTAGGAAAGTGTTTGACATCCAGTTCTGGATTAGCCCAGGTTTTAGTTGCTGAGTGTTGTGAACCAATCAGATTTGCAGGTTGAGTTGACTTGCAAAGGCTTGATTTGGTCTCTTATTTCAGTATATAGATCAATTGAGAACAGAAACTTAATATGATGTCTTACCCTAGAACATTAAGGAAGAAAGTTGGGAAAATCAAATTTCAGAATGGCAAGATTTTGGTTCAATGTGATTATGATAATGTCTTTGGACAGAATTGCTAAAAGTGAATGATGAAAAATGTCTGCTGGTGTTCTGAGAGATGGCAATATTGGATTTTTCAGAAGGTTTGCCTTCCTTAGAAACACAATTTGATGAGTTCAGCAACGTGTATATATTTGTGTTTTATCTTTATATCAAAAGCTATGGCAATTAAGTTGAGGCGTCCATGTTTTATAATGCAGTATGTTAAAAAAAACAGTCACATAACTACATGAATGCAAAAAAAAACGTTTGTTGAAAGTTATAAACGACTAATTGGACAGAATGAAAAGGGAGACATGAGATACATGTGAGCGAAGTTAACTTATTTTCCGATTCTGTTTTTTTGTGCATTTTGTAAACAAAAAGGTGAACTGCCATAAAAGAAAGAAAATATTTTGGTAATAAGTCAGTATGATCTGCATCTGTCATGGGAAGCAAAGCACCAACCAGGATTTGCAATGTGGCCTCATACGTTTATTAACTAAATAACAAATGCTGCAGATACAAACATGGCATGATCCACAAAGGGCCTCCGCTCTTGTGCCGGAGGCCCTGCAGTCATGGCGGAGTCTCTCTGCTCAAGGTGGACTCTCCGCACTGAGAATTCTCATTGCAGAGATTCCGCACCAAGTGTATGACTTCCGGGCCTCCGCCACATGTGGGGGGATTCCCCCATGACTGCGGGGCCTTCACCACAAGTGCGGCGACTCCCCCATGACTGCTGGGTCTCTGCCACAAGTGCGGAGACTCCCCCATGACTGCTGGGTCTCCGCCACGAGTGCGGAGACTCCCACATGACCGCGGGGTCTCCACCACGAGCGAGGAGACTCCCCCATGACTGCGAGGTCCCCGCCACGAGTTGGGAGACTCCCCCATGACTGCGGGGCTTCAGCCACAAGTTTGGAGACCCCCCCATGACTGTGAGGCCACCCTCACAAGTACAGAGACTCCCCAATGACTGAGGGGCCTCTGCCACGAGTGCGGAGACTCACCAATGACTGCTGGGCCTCTGCCACATGTGCGGAGACTCCCTCACGACTGCGGGCCTCCGCCACGAGTGCGGAGACTCCCCCATGACTGCGGGGCCTCCGCCACGAGTGCGGAGACTCCTCCATGACTGCAGGGCCTCCGCAACGATTGCGGAGGTCCTTTGTGGATCAGGCCCAGAGTGTTAATTACTAGTAGAAGAAGTGCTGACTTTCTATGAGAAGTGTTGAAATATTTGTGTTCCTGTGGTCAACATATTCTATTTTTCATGGTGAAGAAAAATATTGTACAGTGATTGTCGACACTGTTTCTTCTGATTAAAGTAATGAGGTTATCAATACTGTAGTTTACATTTTGTAATGCTCCTTTAAGTGATATTGCATGGTAGCATGCCTAGTGTTGCATGATTAACTAGAGCATCAGGTGTTGTACTGTAGTTGACTGAGTGGAAATTGCAGCAGAATAAGCAATTCCTCACATGGTATTGCTGTGATATTCCTATCACAAATTCTGGTCTTGAGCTATCACAGAATAGCAGGGGTCTTGGTAATGAGCATTCTAAGGACCTATCTAAATCGCTAGACTATGATCTGTTTGTACATTTCAGAACTCTGGTAATGACGACCAAAAGAAGTGGTGGATAGCACCATAAAACAGTGACCTGTAGGGCAATGCCATATTACAGATTGGCAGAAGGCGTGTGGAGGGGAACATCAACAATAGGTTTGGAAGGCTGAAGGTTGGCAGGTGAGATGGCAAAGGCAGTTTGTTCCACATTGTATATATACACAGGCAGTAGCCTCAGTTCTAGAGTAGATGATGCAAAGCCCCATCAGGAGCTATGACATTGTTTACCTTAGACTGTTCTGGTTGTCTCAGAAACTGGCAAAAACAGAATGCTGAAGGATAATACCATGAAAACAAGTCAGACCCCATAGTCTACAAAGATAAACGTGACTCTCACACAAAAGCAAATCACGCCTCAGAGCTCGGGAAGTAGCCTACAGTTTTGGTTTAGGTCATAGATAAAATAGATCAAGTGCTTACATGACTGTCATACAGATCATTACAACATTTAAAATACATAGAATGTTCACATTTTGCATCAATGTAAGTCATCATCAACAAACACTTACAGATGATATGGCAAAACCAAATGGCAAGAATAGTCACATTTGGCAACACATGACTTAAAGACTTTTCTGCACTTGGCTTGTTGATGATCAAAAGCATAAATAGGTGCTTTAAAACAAGGGATAGTTCCCAGCATCCAAAAACATGCCATAATGAGTGAGTTTCTAGATGAAACATCAGGCAGCCCCCTTGAACCTGCTAACTATGGATACATTTTGTATTCCCTGTTATTAGTAAGATCACAGTAGGGGCAGTAACAGGTAGGGTATCATATGGATCTCCTCTTTCTCTCTGGTAATTCAACTTCTCCACGAGACCTCGATCTTAGGTTATTTCCTGGTTCCATTTACTGTTCCAAATATGCTCCGACAGTATCCTACTCCATATCTGTCTGGGCAGCTAGAAGGAGCTCTGAAAACACACTTCATGCCTGAAACAAGTATTCCACTTGATGAAGGATAGCTGTTTCATCCAAATGGACCAAAGATGGAAACTCTTGAGTCGAGTTCTCTCCACTGACAGTATGTCATTCAGTTGGCATGAAGAACTGGGAAAAACACAAATTCCTACCAAATCAGTGAAAAGCCTCAGAGTATCATTTGACCAAAACTACCCTTTGGCCATCAGAAGTGATTAAAAATAGCAAATCTAATTTATGTTATTTAGAAGCATCTTTCCGATGCTTCAGTTACCAAACTGCACAGAACTGGCTAGGGCTTTAGTATTATTGAGGGTGTGTTACTGCTACATTGTCTGTGCTGAAACGCGAAGAAAGTGATCTTGAATTGCAAAACCAAGCAGCTAGAGTCTGCCTCAAAAGAAATAATCCCAGATCACTCTAGTCCGAACAGAGCTTTATTGGTTCTCTGTGGCATGGAAAATAACCTTAACATTGTCCTGCATCATCTTCAAAGTTAGGGCAGGCTGGCCTGTGGACCAAAATGCATACACTCTGCACTATATACCAAGCTGTAACCTGAGATCAAGCAAGGCTAACCTGCTTCACAGTCCAGAAATCGTAGCAAGACCCACAGATGCAAATGATTCCAAGTGCTGGGAGCTCAACCCTGCCACTCTCTTTACTCTGAGGAGACAAATCAACCAAATCTGACAGCAATCAGGAAAAAAACTGAAGATGAATCTCTTCAAACAGGCATTCACATTCAGCCATGAAGTTACCGGACTGCCCTCCTTAAAAATGGGACCGGAACCTGTCGAGTGAATTACAACCCCTCCCAAAGTTTGGATTTCAGCATTGAATTAAATCTCAAGTCCATTTCTGCTTTGGGCTTGGCTTAAACTTGGAGAGGTACTGTTTTTCCAATACTGTCTTGAGGGCTACCTAGTGGCTGCTGATCACAACAAATAAATCAGCAAATATAACCTTATAGCCCAGTTGCTAAAGACCCTGTGGCTGGGGACTGTAATGAGGGGGGGGGGGGTTTAACAACAGTATAACCTGCAGCAGAAGGGCTATACGGCTATTAGAACATTTTACTCATTGAGGGTAGAATATTCTACATAAAAAATGGAGAAATAGAAAAACAAACACTAAAATGTTGGAGCAGAAGGCTTATGACTGCCATTATTAGCCCTGAGCCACATCATTGTCTTTAGTGGAACTCCCAGCATTCCAGTATAGCCATCTGGCCTGCTGTAGCAGGCCATACCACAATTAAATGCCTGCCTCAGCCCACAGGGGTCTGTAACTTGGGAGCGGGCCATTAATGGTCGGTACAGCATGCTACGACGAGTTATAAGGCTTTTAGAACATTCCACCACATAAGGGCAGCATGCTCTAATTGAGAAAAACTGATCACCACTGGGTATGGGTTCCCAAGCAGTAAGGCCAAACCCTGCCTTAACTAGTAATACCAAACAAAATGCCAATACTGCCAATTGATTCTAAACACTTATTTCGTTCCGTGCATATGAACAAAACTATATGCAAGAGAGAGTCTTATCATTGAGTTAATCCATTTGAATTTGCATTTTATTTACAAGTTTTTTCTTTTCTGTATTTTTTCAAAATATTTCACCTTTCAACACGACTTTTTTGTGAAGCACAATACAAAAAAACAATACATAAACAATATTCATGAAAATGCTAACTTTTATACAACATTCATACTGAGGGGCATCTCAATCATACTCCAAACCCAATCATACAACTACCAGTCTAGAAGAACAAACAGTTTTTTACAATTTATATACCATTCATATGTAGGAAACCCTAGATTCTTATTTTTGAATATCACTCTCTTAAATCAAAAAGATTTGTTCGATTTTCTTAAGGTTTCCACGTAAACAACGTGATCTGGGAAGGTCTACGCGTTTCGAACTCCTTGGTTGTGGAGTTCTCGTCAGGACCATAACCTGTGAATGAAGAACAGGGGGGACCTGTATTAGTGCGAGATCTATATATGTATGGGCTGCTGTTGGTTCAACACCCAATTCTATGCTTCTTACCTCTCCAAATGCGAGTCAGATGTGCCTCATAAATTCATCACTTTCCGCGGAGCGGGACCACCTGTACAATAAGTGTACACACCTTATTAAGTGAAGTTTAATGACAACATTCAGCATCAAACATACTCAGTACACATACTCACTGGTGAGGGTGTGTCTTTCTCCTTTGTTTCTACAGTAATTGAGAGAAAATGGGGGGAAAAAGGAATGTATCAGTGACCTCTGTCGAACTTTGTCTTAAACTAGATTTGTACGATGTTAGGCGGCTGGTCTTACCGGTTAGCTTGTTTTTGAGCGCCGTAAATGGGATTCCGTTTGAGTTCGGCGGGCGATTTAACACTGCGCCTGCGGGGACCAAAAGAGAACGTCTCAATGGTTGTATGCGCGTTTAGTGTCCACGGGGGTATATTAAAGGTGTCCACTGGATCTTACCTTTCGTTCGCAGTATGCTCCGTTTGGGTCCCGTCTCACGATCTGAGAGACAACATTCAGGGCGGTATTTACTTCCTGGTTTTGGGATCACATGACTTTCTCATGTATTCCGGTCGCCATCTTTGCCTAGTCTTTTGGTAAAGGTTTCATAATGTACAAATAACGTTGGTGCATGGATGAACGGTGGTCCTGAGGCTGATTAACGATATTCTGACTTATTTTTATGTGATGCCTTGATTCCGATGGTTTCTCAATCGGGGGCTATCTTCAATAAGGGACCTGTATGTCGATCGTGTGCTGAATACAGTTGTTCTATTTATTGCTTACAGCTTGAACATCTCTGAAAGTTCGTTTAATCCATTTGTGGCAGTATTGAACCTCACAATCATTGATGCCTCCTTTTTGGACAATTTTGCATCTATATCTCCTCCTCTCGGATCATGTTCCACTTTTGTTATTATAGTCCATCGCAGGGCTTTCTCTTCATGATTTTCCAATTGCCAATGATTGACTAATGGGGCATTAGGTACCTTGCGCTTTATCCTGGATTTGTGTTGCTGAATTCTTGAGCGGACCTCCTGATTTGTTTTCCCAATGTAAAGGAGGTTACATGGGCACCTGATCCCATAGATCACATATTTCGTTTTGCAATTTGTGAATAACTCATGTTTCCATGTTATTCCATTGTGTTTGAAAATTGATCCTTCTTCGGTGGATTCACAGCAGTTACATCCTCCACATTTGTGGTGTCCCATCACCGGGGGAAAGCCCATCATGCTTCTCAAATTAGTGGATGGTTTCATTGGTAGTGCGGCTCTCACTAATTTGTTGGCCAAGTTTGATTCCTTTTTAAAGGCAAATAGTGGTGGTTTATTCAGTTCTTCGCACAAATTTTTAACTAAGTTGCAATTGTTATTTACTACTTTTTTTAGGTTGTTTGAATTTGGGCAATATGTGGTGACCAGGGCTATTCGGTCCAATTTCTTTTTTGCTTTTTTCTCCAACAGATGTTCTCGTGGAGTCCACCATGCCCGTTTCTTAGAACGGTGCAGCAATTTTTTGGGGTACCAATACCAACATGGAAATTACTGGACTTCATAACAAATCCACATTTTGTCCCCCCAACTACAAAACCCCGAAGGAATTGTTAACCTTTGAGAGGACCATTCTCTCAGCAATTGGCGAAATGGAGAAAAAGACCAAGTGGGTCAAATACAATACTACAAAATCTGAGTCTACATTACTAACAAACTTAGCGAAGGATACATCCGTAATAATTAAACAAGCGGATAAAGGTGGGTCAATTGTCATATGGGACCGCCAGCTATACATCAACGAGGTCAAAAAACAACTAAGCAATACCAATTGTTATCGCAAACTGAACAAAGATCCGACAACAGAATTAAAACATCAATTACATTCCATCATTGATGAAGCCTTCCAAAAAGGATTTCTTGGAAAAAAGGAATTTGAATACCTGAAAATAAAACACCCGAGAATTCCACTCTTTTACGTACTACCGAAGGTACATAAAAACGCCAACTCTCCACCCGGACGACCGATAGTATCCGGCTGTGAGTCACTGATGGAACCCATCTCCAAATTTGTAGACTTCTTCTTGAAGCCATTCATCCCTGATGTAAAGTCTTACATTAGAGACACAACCGATTTCATCAATAAACTACAAGATGTGAAATTCAACAACAGATGTGATTGGTTAGTGACAATGGATATAACATCCCTATACACTCAAATACCACAAGATGAGGGACTACAGGCCCTTAAATACTTTCTGGAGACACGAGACAAACCAGAACAAGTTCCTACAGAATTCATCTTACAGTTGGCAAAGTTTGCATTAAAAAACAACTATTTTTACTTTGATGGTGACTTTTACTTTCAGATAGGTGGAGTGGCTATGGGCTGTCCATTCGCCCCAGAGCTAGCCATCCTCTTCATGTCAATTTATGAGGACAAATTCATTTACCAAAACAATCCTTTCAATCATGCAATAAACCATTGGAGTTGTTTCATTGACGACGTGTTTTTTGTGTGGTCTGGCTCCGAGGAAGAACTAAAGATGTTTAATCAGTGGCTTAACAACAGGACACAAGAGATCAAATTCAGCCTTGTATACTCAAAAAATAAAATCCCATTTTTGGACGTGGAGGTATACCCTTCGGATGAAGGAGAATTAAAAACTACCCTACATAAAAAAGAAACCGACCGGAATCGATTATTGCACTTTACAAGCAACCATCCTCGCAGCCTCAAAGAAAATTTGCCATATGGGCAATACCTTAGGATCCGGAGAAATTGTCAAGAGAAACAGGAATATGAAAAACATGCTGAGAAATTAACCACCAGTCTTATTGAGCGTGGGTACCCCAAAAAATTGCTGCACCGTTCTAAGAAACAGGCATGGTGGACTCCACGAGAACATCTGTTGGAGAAAAAAGCAAAAAAGAAATTGGACCGAATAGTCCTGGTCACCACATATTGCCCAAATTCGAACAACCTAAAAAAAGTAGTAAATAACAATTGGCATTTAGTTAAAAATGTGTGCGAAGAACTGAATAAACCACCACTATTTGCCTTTAAAAAGGAATCAAACTTGGCCAACAAATTAGTGAGAGCCGCACTACCAATGAAACCATCCACTAATTTGAGAAGCATGATGGGCTTTCCCCCGGTGATGGGACACCACAAATGTGAAGGATGTAACTGCTGTGAATCCACAGAAGAAGGATCAATTTTCAAACACAATGGAATAACATGGAAACATGAGTTATTCACAAATTGCAAAACGAAATATGTGATCTATGGGATCAGGTGCCCATGTAACCTCCTTTACATTGGGAAAACAAATCAGGAGGTCCGCTCAAGAATTCAGCAACACAAATCCAGGATAAAGCGCAAGGTACCTAATGCCCCATTAGTCAATCATTGGCAATTGGAAAATCATGAGGAGAAAGACCTGCGATGGACTATAATAACAAAAGTGGAACATGATCCGAGAGGAGGAGATATAGATGCAAAATTGTCCAAAAAGGAGGCATCAATGATTGTGAGGTTCAATACTGCCACAAATGGATTAAACGAACTTTCAGAGATGTTCAAGCTGTAAGCAATAAATAGAACATCTGTATTCAGCACACGATCGACATACAGGTCCCTTATTGAAGATAGCCCCCGATTGAGAAACCATCGGAATCAAGGCATCACATAAAAATAAGTCAGAATATCGTTAATCAGCCTCAGGACCACCGTTCATCCATGCACCAACGTTATTTGTACATTATGAAACCTTTACCAAAAGACTAGGCAAAGATGGCGACCGGAATACATGAGAAAGTCATGTGATCCCAAAACCAGGAAGTAAATACTGCCCTGAATGTTGTCTCTCAGATCGTGAGACGGGACCCAAATGGAGCATACTGCGAACGAAAGGTAAGATCCAGTGGACACCTTTAATATACCCCCATGGACACTAAACGCGCATACAACCATTGAGACGTTCTCTTTTGGTCCCCGCAGGCGCAGTGTCAAATCGCCCGCCGAACTCAAACGGAATCCCATTTACGGCGCTCAAAAACAAGCTAACCGGTAAGACCAGCCGCCTAACATCGTACAAATCTAGTTTAAGACAAAGTTCGACAGAGGTCACTGATACATTCCTTTTTCCCCCCATTTTCTCTCAATTACTGTAGAAACAAAGGAGAAAGACACACCCTCACCAGTGAGTATGTGTACTGAGTATGTTTGATGCTGAATGTTGTCATTAAACTTCACTTAATAAGGTGTGTACACTTATTGTACAGGTGGTCCCGCTCCGCGGAAAGTGATGAATTTATGAGGCACATCTGACTCGCATTTGGAGAGGTAAGAAGCATAGAATTGGGTGTTGAACCAACAGCAGCCCATACATATATAGATCTCGCACTAATACAGGTCCCCCCTGTTCTTCATTCACAGTTTATGGTCCTGACGAGAACTCCACAACCAAGGAGTTCGAAACGCGTAGACCTTCCCAGATCACGTTGTTTACGTGGAAACCTTAAGAAAATCGAACAAATCTTTTTGATTTAAGAGAGTGATATTCAAAAATAAGAATCTAGGGTTTCCTACATATGAATTGTATATAAATTGTAAAAAACTGTTTGTTCTTCTAGACTGGTAGTTGTATGATTGGGTTTGGAGTATGATTGAGATGCCCCTCAGTATGAATGTTGTATAAAAGTTAGCATTTTCATGAATATTGATTATGTATTGTTTTTTTGTATTGTGCTTCACAAAAAAGTCGTGTTGAAAGGTGAAATATTTTCAAAAAATACAGAAAAGAAAAAACTTGTAAATAAAATGCAAATTCAAATGGATTAACTCAATGATAAGACTCTCTCTTGCATATAGATTTGTTCATATGCACGGAACGAAATAAGTGTTTAGAATCAATTGGCAGTATTGGCATTTTGTTTGGTATTACTAATTGAGAAAAAAGCCTCCTGGAAGAGACAGAGGGTTTACAGCACCTCGCACCTCAGAGACTTCAGCCTTTCACAGCTTTTGCAGTTGTGTGCCTGGCGGTTACTAGCACATTCACAAATAGCAAGAGCTGTGAAAGTGGGCATCTGCTAGTCCCTTTCTCCTCGGGCACTGCCAAACTGTCATCATTTAATAGAGCAGAGGGAGATAGAAGCTGAGCAGAATTCCCCCATCCCTATCCCCCCCCCAGTTTCCTTCCAAAGCTCCAGAGACACTTTGAGCAATGGGAGGAGGGAAGAACAGGTGGAAGGCTCACTGGTCTGTGTGCCCTGCTGCACATGCACTACCTCTCGCTTTTTCCTCCCATTCCAAACATTCTGGAGAGGACACAGGAAAGAGAGAGGCAGAAGCTGTGGATTAGGACATGGTAATGTTGAGAGCTACAGGCATATACCGTCTTTAACAGCCTACTTCTGCTCCATTGTCTGCAACATTCCAATATTCTAATATAGCCTTATAGCCCGCTGTAGCAGGCTATACCGGCTATTAATGGCCCGCTGCAGCGTTAAAGGCCCGAGCCGAAGGCGAGGGACTTTAACAAGGCAGCAGGAATTTAAAAGCTGGTATAGCCCATCTACTAAGGGCTATAAGGCTATTAGAACATTCTGCCACTAGAGGGTAGGATGTTCTAACAAATAAAACAAAGCCTTCAGGGAGCCCGAGGGGATCGGAATCCGCTCGGGCTCCCAGAAGCCTTTGTTCACAGCCAGAGCTGTGAACAAAGAAACATTGGAATGTTGGAGCTCTGGCCTTATACCAGCCATTATAAGCCCAGAGCACTCCATTGTTTTCAATTGAGCTACCAACATTCTAATGTTCTAATATAGCCTTATAGCCCGCCGTAGCGGGCTATACCGGCTATTAAAAGCCCGCTGAATCGTTAAAGGCCCGAGCCGAAGTCGAGGGACTTTAACTAGACAGCGGAACTTTAATAGCTGGTATAGCCCTGCTACGAAGGGCTATAAGGCTATTAGAACATTCTGCCACTAGAGGGCAGAATGTTCTAACAAATTAAACAAAGGGTTCTCGAAGCTCGAGGGTATATAAATCCCCTCGAGCTTCGAGAAGCCTTTGTAGAACATTGGAATGTTGCTCTGCGGGACTTTACCGGCCCGTAGAAGCAGGGAGCACTCCATTGTCTGCAATGGAGATCCCAACATTCCAATGTTCTAATAAAGGATAAAGCTACTAACACAACAGGGACAGCTATTCGAGATTTGTACCAACTGACGGCTAAAACTGCCTCAGGTTAGACAGAGTGCTATAAGACCCCTAGCACTGCAAATCACCTTCTACATACAACCCATGACATATACCACCCACATATGGGTGAGGTTAAAAGACCAGTAGACCCGCCTGATAGAGCACCGTTGTTAGGATACCTCTCACCATATAACCCCCACTCTGGTCAGAAGACAGCCAGACAGTTCCGTCCTCCTTAGAGAACACCCACACTTGCTGATCTAAGTTTGTCAATTTTCAGCCAAGCTGTCCAGGTGGACTCTGCTGTGGTAAACTGAATACCAATTGTTTTGGTGAATAGGCAAGCTTGGAGACTATTCTACCAATTGAATGCTGAAAGCTTTATTACATTGGTTTTACGCATTTTAATCTTAACCTAAAATAATACTTTATTATATTGAGTGTGTATTCTTGAACCTTTTAAGATCTGATGTGAGTGATATTTTATGGTCATAACACAAAGTATATGGAATGTTGAGGTGTTATTGATATCTGCTCATTACACTAGCAGCGCAGATCGCCTTCACGGATGACATTTTCTATTAACAAGTAACTTTATTTTGAAAATTTGTTTAATACCCTTTTAGTGTGTCAATGTAGAAACCATTAAAAAGAAGTAAATACATAGCATAGTATTACTACACCTACTGTACATAATACAATTGCATTTGTGTTTCAATTATAAGAAAAGCATTAATAGAATAATGAGTAAATGATTTGTGAGTACAGGATATGCAAATAATGATTAGGCATATAGATAAATAACTCCGACCTAAGGTGTTATCTGGGTTTCTTTTGAGGTAACAATCAAGTAGAGATTACATTTTAATCTAATTTAAATTGCTGCGTTGCGCCACCGATAGATGGATCTTTCTGGGGTGTCCTACTTGTTACTGAACGCAGACCCATTGAGCAGTGGCGTAACGAAAGTTTAAGGGGCCCCCCTGCAATGTACACAGAGGGGCCCCGCTCTGGATTTAATACGGAGCGCTTATGCCTAAGTACTGTGCGGGGGGCCCCTGCAGCTCTCCCCCCCTGCATCGCGGGGGACGCGGGGGCCTGTGTTACGCCTCTGCCAGTGATATCACTTACCTGGCCTGGACATTTGAGGTGTTTGCCATAGCTGCTTTAGTTGAGTGGTTGTGCCTCTGCTGGGTCACCTTTGCTGCTTGCGGCAGTGGCGATGCACCAGACATTGAGAGATGACTACCGTGAGCCAAAATAGACCCTTTTGGAAAGACTCTGATCGTGATCAAAGTTCTGCAGTGGTCATTGATTTCACACAAGGAAGGCAAGCATGCCTACGTTCCATCAGCGTGCAGTGTACAGATAGTGCAGAAAATGCTGCTGTGATTGAAACCACAGTAAAAGCAGTGGAAGGTAAATTGGATGGTCTGGCAAGCAGGGTACAGAATGTGGAAATGGAACATAGACAGATGGCTGGGTCAGTCCAGGAAGGAAAAACATGCCCAATAGCACTGGCCACTGAAGTACTGGATCTGCAGATCCTCTGTAATAATGCAACAGAGGGAGTGGTAAAGATGGATGGACAGATTGAGAGAATGGACAACCCCTGGAAGGGGGACACTTCTTCAAATCTTATGGATACCACCATGGCTCCCGGTAGAGTCTTTGTAAGTGGAGACATTAGAGGTGCCTCTGGATATGCTATGTCTAGAGGCAGATGCTGCACTTATAGTGTTTCACAGGGTTTATTCTCCTTGTGGAAGAAAGTTGATGATTCTATTGTGGGGAACAATTTCAAGGCGTTGCTGCTTACTTCTGTAGTCTGGAGATCTAGAATTCTGGTGGTATCAGTTACAATAAAGGAGAGATATTTGGATGAGAACCATCTTCGGTATTTTTCTGGCCTTAGTCTGAAAACATTAAGAGAAGGACACTTGTTACTATTGAAAAACAGTTGGTTGCGAGGGTCTTTTTTTCCTCAGTTGGGTACCCCCCTTGCCTGAAAATACAGTTGGAAGGAAAATGGTAGCCCTTTTCACATATGGAATCAACTCAGGGTTTCTTATGTAGGTTGTCAGAAAACTCTGGGAGTAGCTAGGAGTTTTTTTACAGTACTGGTAGGTGTTGTGATCCTAGGATCTATAGGGTTAGGTTACTATAATAGTTGCATATTGGAGATCTTTCCTACGGGAAGGGTTTGTAGAGATGGTTTGGTTCTTCCCTTTCTGATGTTTTTTTCTATTTTTTCTTTTTCTACTTTTTCTTTCCCCCTTTCAAAGTTCTTCCGGACCTGGCTGACCTTTCGATTACTTTGGCTGAGTGATTTTCTCAAAATGTGTTTGGGATGACATTTTATGTTGTGGCACCATATATTTCTTGGTTTTACTTATTAGTCATCCCATGCCTTTCTTTATCAATAAACAGACTTACACCTGGAAAGGCTTTCCATATTCTCTGAAAGGTTTACTTTTAAACCTTAAATGCATTTATCACTTGTTCCATTTGGTCTAGATTTAGCATGTTCAAGGTACAGCCTTCATTGTCCGGTTTACATCTTGACTTCCAGTTTCTTAAACTAATTATTTTTACTATCATAAGACCTTGCAGAACCTGTAGTTGTGACTCTTTTATAAAAATGCAAAGTTAATTTCTTTAAATTGGATGGGTTTATCTGTGATCAATTGAACTGGTTATGCTCAGTCTATCTGTAACTTCTTATTATCTGTCCAGAATTAGAGGACAGTGCAATAAACGTATGTTTGAGCCAGCTGGAAAGTTTTGGCATCTTCACCAGTTGTCCTTTTTCTCATAAGATCCAGTTTTTACATTATCAAAGGCGTCCAATATAATCTAAAAGGGATCTGTGTAGTAGTAGCACATGTTTGGGGTTTTGGACTTTCTGTAATTGATTAAAATAAGTCAAGCAATCTTTATTTTAAATGTTGCATTTAAGATTAAATTCCAGAACAAGTTTATGTTTGAATAGAATATAAGTATAGCCATTAATAAAATGCTTATGTATTGGAGGCTTGGTAATCAAAGATGTGGTAAATAAGTATAATCCATTTTCTTTCAAGAAGATGTTCATTACAGTGGATAATTTCCGAAGACGGCTGAAATGCCAGAAACCGGTCCCCGGTAGCTTGTCTCCTTTCTGGTGAAGAATTGGCTTGGTAGTTTAGTCTGCCCTGTTCCCATGATGCACTGGGCCAGGGACAGACTGATTTGCATATAGCCAGGTTCTGAGCTGGGATGGTGCAGTGAGATAAATAACGGTGATGGATCAAGCCCTGATCTTTGGACTGGGTAAGAGTGGTCTGCTTAATTCAGACACTCTGTTCATCACCACCCCCCTTTTCTGAATCGTTTTTGGCCACTATAGGTATGGCAGGGTATACTCAGACATGAGTCCCTTTCTCACTGCTCCATCAGGATTCAAGCAAGCCGGGCCGAAGACGGCTGAAATGCCAGAAACCGGTCCCCGGTAGCTTGTCTCCTTTCTGGTGAAGAATTGGCTTGGTAGTTTAGTCTGCCCTGTTCCCATGATGCACTGGGCCAGGGACAGACTGATTTGCATATAGCCAGGTTCTGAGCTGGGATGGTGCAGTGAGATAAATAACGGTGATGGATCAAGCCCTGATCTTTGGACTGGGTAAGAGTGGTCTGCTTAATTCAGACACTCTGTTCATCACCACCCCCCTTTTCTGAATCGCTTTTGGCCACTATAGGTGTGGCAGGGTATACTCAGACATGAGTCCCTTTCTCACTGCTCCATCAGGATTCAAGCAAGCCGGGCCGAAGACGGCTAAAATGCCAGAAACCGGTCCCCGGTAGCTTGTCTCCTTTCTGGTGAAGAATTGGCTTGGTAGTTTAGTCTGCCCTGTTCCCATGATGCACTGGGCCAGGGACAGACTGATTTGCATATAGCCAGGTTCTGAGCTGGGATGGTGCAGTGAGATAAATAACGGTGATGGATCAAGCCCTGATCTTTGAACTGGGTAAGAGTGGTCTGCTTAATTCAGACACTCTGTTCATCACCACCCCCCTTTTCTGAATCGTTTTTGGCCACTATAGGTGTGGCAGGGTATACTCAGACATGAGTCCCTTTCTCACTGCTCCATCAGGATTCAAGCAAGCCGGGCCGAAGACGGCTGAAATGCCAGAAACCGGTCCCCGGTAGCTTGTCTCCTTTCTGGTGAAGAATTGGCTTGGTAGTTTAGTCTGCCCTGTTCCCATGATGCACTGGGCCAGGGACAGACTGATTTGCATATAGCCAGGTTCTGAGCTGGGATGGTGCAGTGAGATAAATAACGGTGATGGATCAAGCCCTGATCTTTGGACTGGGTAAGAGTGGTCTGCTTAATTCAGACACTCTGTTCATCACCACCCCCCCTTTTCTAATTTCATAAATGTACAATCGGTTCAACAGCATCGGAAAGTAAGGACGTTCCTCCGTTCTCCATTCGGTCGATTATATGTTCTACTAAATTCGTTGAATAATATGACTATCATTCACCATCACTTCATGTGAATGGATACTTGATGTTGTGACCCATCCTAATGTCCCAGAATAGAACCCTGGACTGGTGTAACAAACATGTTTACTGTTGCAAACACTCCAATTCAGAGGTTGAGATTGGAGAAATGCATTTTTAAATGTACTAATCCTGTTTTAGGATTCAGTGTACTTTTACCGATTCCTCAAGTGTGACTGAGACCCTATACCGATTCGTTTTTAGAAAGGGCATATTTTAGGTATCCCTTCCAAATATCGACTCTGTATGCAGTGTATTATTGTTCTGTGACGGTAATGCATTTGCAAAAGGCAAGAGGAGGTGTCCCGTTGGCACCCATTTCCCTTTGTGAATGTAAAACAAAAAAAATTGTTAGGGAATAGGCAGTGGCCATGGAACTACCGCCAACTCTCAAACAAGGTTTCTTTTCAAATGCAGACCTGTGTTCTTTAAACCGCTTATCGCTGCGGCAATTCCACCGCTGTGCGGTGGGTTTAATGAGTGGGCGGGACCGCATCGGCCAACGCACATGCACAGCACTACAAAGGTAGTGCGCCCAACGGCCGTTGCCCGACAGAAGCACGCAAGGGGTTAAGGAAAATGAACTTCCTAGCAGGCCACCATCCCTGTGATGGACACCAATTAAAATGAGTGGCAATTTGTGACATAGATACCTCATTAATATTCATGAGGTTGGTTGGCTTGTGACCCACTCCAAAGAATAATTACACAAACTGATCTGTTGGTACATACATTGGGTTGTTAAAATCTTTACTGGTCACCAAAATGCTGGTCTCATTCTGCGACCAGATTTTTGTGACCAGCAGTAAGTACATATCACCTCTTGTGTAGCATCATGTTTTCGTTGCCCCTGATTGGTGTTTCAGGAATAAGAGAGGGATTAGTTTAGATTATGTTCATGAGGTTTATAAATGAGGATTTCATAAATAACATGTTGTCAAGAAGGAATTATGTAAATTTGTAACTCGTCTAAGGACATTAACAGCTAACTTGCTGCCGCGCAGTTATTTGCGTGAGCCAAGGGTTCATGATGACGGCAATGAGCAGTTAGCGGCATGTATGTCGACAGCATTGGCTAGTGGCAGTCCCCATGATAATCTCATACCGACAGCATTGGCTAGTGGCAGTCCTCATCCTAATCTCATACCGACAGCATTGGCTAGTGGCAGTCCTCATCCTAATCTCATACCGACAGCATTGGCTAGTGGCAGTCCTCATCCTAATCTCAAGTAGAAGAGGCAAGCACCCGCTGTCTTTGTTGCTGTCTGTTATGTCCTTGTCCCTTCTGCCCTGCTGCTCACTGTCAATGAACCTAAGATGCAGGAAAGCAGCATTGGTTTATCCCAGCCCTCTAAAGCATCTGATTGGCTGAGCCGAGTTTAACATTCCATGCAGGGCTCAAACATCCTTTTATGATGTCACATTTACGTCCACCCTGACAATTATACCAGCAGGTATAAACGCTGACGTGGTTTGTACCTGCTGGACGTGACAGACGGTAATGGCGCTGGTTGAGCTGCTGTTTACGCTGGCGCAGTGCTGACCGCCATCCTGCCTGCCTCCTCCCTATGCTTCCGGTTGTGTTTGCACACCATTAATCAGCCGGTGGATGCCCGTATGTAGATTTTTTTCATTACCACGAATTTCCAGATGCCATCCAAGAGAAACAACTGTGACTGCTGATTTTCCCTCCTGTGAAACACGGGATATGACAAGAGATAAGGACTACTGGGCCATCCTGTCGGCCCATTTCTGTTCAAGCTCTTTCAGCTGTGATGCCAAAGGTATGATACGATAGTAGCCTGCATTAAATATCGCTCTGAAAAAATATTGTCGCCATAGTAGCGATTACTACAGTATTGCGAAGGTAAATAAGTATAGGTTAGTGATAGTTAACTTCACACATGTATCTTGAATATATATATTTGTATATACCTTCAAGGTACGTGAATGTGGCGTTAAGAATTGTAAGTGTGTATTTACCTATGTAAACGTACTTTCACAATATTGATGAAGTCGAAATTATGGATATAATATATTTGCGTGGGGTGACATTTTTGCCGTGGTATATCACTGCTCTAACTTCATCTCCAACTTTACCTTAACAGTTTGCATTAATATGTCGTCCGGGCCTTGTTTACAATTTAGCTGATGGGGTACTCTGTCAGAACGTGACAGATATCCTGTCCTCTGTATTATAAGGGCCATGTATATTATGCACTTGTAATCTGACAGACGGGACATCAGCCATGTTTGTGATGGAGTATCTCGTCCGCTAAACTCCAAACTAGGCCCTGTGTCGTTTATAGTTTTACTACATCTTTGGATGTAGAAAGACGTACCAGGTCCAAAAATTCCCCAGTGCAAATGACATATATGTTTGAGTCATAGTACTAACTTACTCAGGAAGGCTTTGCACCTTATGTGAGCACTAATACCCCTTGCACAGTTTTTTTCACAGGCAGTTACCATCAGCTGACATTTGGTGGTAAATACTAGGGCAGGTTAGGAGCATGGGCAGATTGCACTGAGCTCCCCCGAGCCAGAGCAAGTGCTTCAGCTGGTGCAAATGCTAATTCCACCTTTTTTTAGCACTTACTCATAGGCCTAACTCACCCCTATCTAGTCCTGTGTTTTTTATGCTTTCCTCTTATTGATCGATCGATTTAATGTGTTGCTACTACTGTCTATTAAATCTTTACATAGAAGTAAATAGAACATTCCCACAGGGTGATTGTAGGCACAATGTCCATATTTGATAAACCTGTAGTAGGGCACGTAAACGTGAAACATAAAACATAAAACACCAGGCTTACTCCCGCCTATCAGTAGTGTCTCTTGTGCTGGTGGTCATAGTGTGGGCAGGTAGGCTGGATCCTAGCTACTGTGCAGCAAGATGGGTTGGTAATGTATGTTTTGTGATCACACTGTGCATGGAGGCACAGATGTCTTTGAGAAGCCACTCAGGCGTGGTAGATGAGGGTGGACTGATTAAGCGCACATAGGCCAGGTCAGTTTCAAGCGTTGCGCTGTGATTGCTGACTTTTCTTTCATTGGTTTGCTTTGGGGCTGCAAAGTGCACAAGCACCAAATTCCCTCCTCGCCATGCATATAAGGAGAAACAAAGTAGGGAGAACAGTTGTACATAAGGGAGCACTGGAGGGAAAGTGGTGGTTGGCATTATTGGCCGGCTGGAGAAATGGTTGGCTACAGCAAAGAGGAGTCTGTGCTTGTGGTGCCATCTGAGGTGGTCAGTGACACTGGGCACTCGCAGCCCTCTGGGCCAAGGCAGGCTCTCCATCCTCACCCTGAACTCTGTCCATGGTCATCAGGTTCCTTTACCACCTGGAGTGGGCATGGTTGCATTTGTAATAGAATCTTCATTTTTGGTGTGTGGTGCAGATGTAGCAGAAGGACCTTGTCCCCTGAACGACCCCTTTCATTTCTTGAAGTGTTGTATGCTATGCAGCAGTGGTATTAAGTTAACTTCACAACCCTTTTCCGTATATTTAGTTCCAATTACACACATTTTTCTAGGATTATGTGAGCCGTCTGATTGGGCACAGGCGTGCACAGTCATACTGTTTGTGGAGGAGTTGAGAATATGAGCCACCTCTGTTTTATAGTTGTGTGGGATTGTTGAGGATGTTCAGCGTAGCAGACATGGTGCTGTTGGGTGGAAGCGCCTCTTCGCTGTGTCAGTTTTTAGGTCTAGCCCTGGCAGCTCATGCGCTGCTCTGCGAGGAATGTTGTATTGAGGTATGACATCGAAGCTCTGCCCATTTCCCGCCCATATTTTCAGTTGGCTTCTGTTACTGTCCTTTCCAAATCGTTGCTTTTCATTCGTAAATAGGTTTAGTAGTCCCTCCTTGGTACCGCCTAGTGTGTGCATTTGTAACCTTCCATAACGGCTGGACTTTTTACTTGTGTTGTTTACATGGTCTGCTTTATCTAGTCAGTGAACACTATTTTCTTTAATGATCTTCCCTATTCCACCCACAATGTCGCATCACTCCGCCACCTTTTATATTGTTATTAGTCATGTTTTTTTTAATTGCCAGCATGGTCCACTTTAAATATAGCAGCCGCACTAATTATTTCTTTAATTTACAGCTGCGGACTGCTTTTACTTTAGAAGCTGGGCTTATTTATTTATTTAATTTACAACGCAACTACTGGCGGCCCGCTCTACAAAAGCTTTTTTAATTTTTTTATTTTTACACTTTGTGTAAAAGGGCCCCTTACGCGCTTTAACTTTAATGTTGGCTGCACCCCTTTGTTTGGGCAATGCTCACTGTCTGTAACCTGAATATGGCGAGCAGTGTCTAAAGAAAGGGGCACGGCCATCATTAAAGTGGTCTCGCATTTGCGAAAGTTTGATCTATTAGCATTAGAACTGACAATGCCTTTTATATATGAGTTGCTTTCAAAAACACATACATAAAAATCGTTATCATTTACAAAGCAAATCGCTTAAAATCTCGCAATTGCGAGACCTATTGCATTGAAAATGCTTGTTTGTTCCTGCACATGCTCTGCTTGTGCCCTCTGATTACGTGGTTTGGACAAGGTCTTTGTTGCTGTTTTACCTGCCTCCCCTCCACTGCCTTCCTGCCTACACGGTTTCACAACCTGCTTTTGTACAGTTTTCTTCATGCCCTGTGAAGTGATTTTCCATACATCAGCGTAGCTTATTGCCGCCTCAGCGAGGCCAATATGTTTTTCTCATTTATTTTCTAGTTCTGCAACCATGAAGGAGTTTGAAGGTTTCCAGAAGCCTAGTTTTGCCCTCTCAGTCAGTATTCCTCGTTTGGTTCGGAATAGGGCTGCACTCCAGTTGCTCTAGGATGACACGCTTGTGTTTTTGTGGGAATGTTTTTCTGATGTCTTTCCTGTCCCACTTCCTGTTATGTTCTTTTCCCTATTGTCGATGTTAAAAGGCTATCTGTACCCGGCAGAGCTCAGGCACTTCATTCTGGCTGCACTCCACGCGGTTGCACGGATCCCGTTGTCAGTAGTGGCACTTTTGATATTAGTGGTCGGCTAACCTGCATAGTGTTCTGTTTTATTCATCCAAGGCAAGGGAGTAGCCAGAAAATTAAAATAAATACCTCCCACTTCAAACCAACTCTTTTTATGACACCAAGCAAACGAAGGCAAGCGCTCTTTTCTCTTCCATCTAAGTATCTATCCATTCATCCTTCCATCCACCTGCTGATATGCACAATTTCACTTTTACATTCTGTCATCTATTCATTATTTCATCTATCATTCAGTCTTTCACCATTCCATCTGTCCATCCACCCATTTTCAAAACCTATGCATGCATATCCAAACCTATCCGTCTATCCATCCATCCAACCTTTCACTCATCCAAGTCTACATTCACCTTTCCACTAATCCATCCATCCTTTCTGTCATCCATCCACCCACCCTTTCACTCCATTCATCCACATTTTCACTCCATCCATCCATCCTTGCACTCCATGCGTCCATCCTACCTTAGACTCATTCATCGATCCATCCATCCTTTCACTCAGCTATCCGATTATCCATACTTTCACCCATCCTTCCACCTAAACACAGATCTATCCATTTACCCTTTCACTCATCCATTCTCCCACTCACTCATCCATTCTTTCAGTCATCTGTCCATCCACCCTTTCACCCATCCACCCTCCCCTTCACTCACCCATTCATTCTTTCTCTCGTCCATTCTTTCACTCATCCATCAATCCTTTCACTCATCCATCATGCTTTTCACTCATCCATCCATCCTTTTGCTCATCCATCCCGCTTCACTCCATGCATCAATAAACCCTTTGACTTCATCCATTGTTCATCATCACTTTCACTCATCTTATCTATCAATCCATCCACCCTCCCTTTCACTCATCCATCCATTCGTTCACTCATTCATTCTTTGTCATTTGTCCATCCACCTACCCATCCATCCATCCATCCTTTCACTCACCTATCCATCTACCCTTTTCCTTAGACATCCATCCATCTATCCTTTCACTCACGAACTCCCTTTTGTCTGCAAGTTGCAGACAGAAGAGTACCATCAAGAACTCCACCCTGCTGTAGCTTCTAAAGTTGGGGGATCACGGCGTCCTAGCATCCATTCTTTGTCTCATCTATCTATCCTTTTGTTCATCCACCCGTTTCATTCTGTCCATCTATCCACACTTTCACTCCACTCGTCCATCCACCCTTACACTAATCCACACAGCCTTTCTCATCATCCATAAACCCTTTCACTCATCCATCGATTCACCCTTTCATCCCTCCACCTACCACCCTCTTTCATGCATCCATACATCCACCCTTCCTTTCACTTATCCATTCATTCTTGCACTCATCCATCCTTACATCCAACTCTTCACTCATTCATTAATTCATCCACCCTTTCACTCAAACACCTATGCATCCGCCCTTTCACTCACTCACTCACCCAACCAACCACCCTCCCTCCTTTCACGTTATTAAAGAGCCATTGTATGCCGGGCTGCAGATAGCAGAGGCCTATCAAGGAATCCACCCCCACTTAAGCAGCTAAAGCTGGCGTTAACAACGACCCTGATCCAAGGAACTGCTTTTTGATCGAACACAGAAATGGCGTTTCACAGAGAACATGAAGGACCAATAAACGCCTGTACAACCCCCCTCTGGACAAGCATCAATATTTTAGGTAGGGTGGTATTTAACCCACACAGTAATTACCGGGGTGCATTAAATACCTCACCCTTTGTAACAATTTGGAAGGTCAAACCTTCCCTACTTTAAAACGGTAAACAATTTGGTATTTCCCTTAGCATGCGTATTTTTTGTGCATTAAGCCCCAAACTCTGCATGTTATTCCCCAGAACGCGGAATAGTTGCTGTTTATTTCACCCGATAAATAACGTCCCCTCAAAGCGACACATTCTATCTGGTGACACCCTCATAATCAGGAGATTAGCATGGGGTTATTGAACATTATAGGATATACAAAGACTAGCCGGGTGTGTGGGGTCCAGACTACAGAAACAGAGATTTAAATAGGAGTCTGGGGGCGGGGCCATGTACAGTTGTTTTTTGACAGCAGTAAACGAGATATAAATACAATCTGAGGTGAAAGGGGATTGCACTAGTTGCCCCAAGCGACAGGATTTGCAGATGTTGGCATTAAGAAGGTACAACACATTTCTAATAGCACAACAGATCAGTTAAAAAACCCAAGGAAGCGTTCCCACTTAAGCTTCAAAAACTGGGAGATGCAGCAATAGGCATTCTGTAATTTAACCAACGAATTGGTGGATTTTAAGCCGAATAAAGCATGTCGGCGATATTCTTACTTTTTTTTAAATTTCAAATAGTGGATATTATTACTCTTTAACTCAGTGACAGACCCAACTGACACTATCCTAATATTCTGGTATTCATGGGCCTGCCAGTTTGCATAAATCCCACGCAAAATAGTTACAGAGCATTCCAATATTTCAAATCAAAATTATACATTTTTTGGGTCAGTAAAACCAAACACATGCCAGTATGTGTGTAACACCTGAAGTACATTAATGCTGTACCTGGCCCTCAAAACAGAAGCCATAAATAGTTTTATTCAACAGGATTTTGACAGCTAATCTAAAGCAGAATGATAAAAAGGTAAAAATACACACTGTAAACATCAGATTATTCTTTAGTGCTCATTTCTTTACCACTGGATTGTAACCTCTCTCATTCATCCCAAACCCCATACCACTACTATGATCCCCAAAATAACCCTTTCGAGACTCATCCCTACTCCACCCCTCCTTGCATCATCACCTACCTCTTTTTACTATTCTGATCCCCTGAACAAGCCTTTCTAAACCCTCCCTCCCTCTGACTTTTGCCCCCTTCACCTCCCTTTTACCCATCTCCCTCCACTCATTCCAAGCCTCTTTCTACTGCTTTGACCTCCAAAACAAAAAAATCTAAATCCTTCCCTTCTATCCCTCCACCATACTTTTCAAACCAAATAACAGACTAACATGTCCAACACCCACATTACTTTCATATTTCACTATACTAATTCACCACAAATCCTTTATGGGTTCAGGAGTAGCGTGCTCCTCGCCGAAAAAGCACTTTAAGACCCCATCAGGGGTAGCAAGCGCTATATAAATGCAAACCTTTTCCCCTACTCTATCCCTGCACTATCCTTCTCAATCCAAATAACTGACTAACAGGTCCACCACTCAAATTACTTTCATATGTTCACTATACTAATTCACCACTAATCCTTAATGGGCTCCGAATTAGTGTGCTATTCGCCGAAAAAGCACTTCAACACCCCACCAAGAGTAGCAAGTGCTATATAAATACAAACCTTTTTCCATCTTCTATCCCTCCACTATCCTTCTCAATCCAAATAATTGACTAACGTATCCACCAAGCAAAACCATCATCATTCTTTAGCTCAGCCAGAAACCGGTTCCAGGATGCTTGTTTCCGGTCCAGGGAAGACATGGCTTGGCAGTTCGGGCTGGACTGTTCACATGAGGCACAGGGTCAGACTGATTTGCATATGGCCATGTCTGAACTGGGGTGGCGGAGTGAGCTAAAGAATGATGATGGATTAAACCCGGATCAGTTGACTGGGGGTGAGTGCTTGCATTGTTCAACACTCCGTCCATCATCCCCTTTGGTATTGCTTTAACATATCCACCACTCAAATTACTTTCATATTTTCGTGCTACTAGCCGAAAACAGCGCTTTGACGCCTCGTCAGGGGTAGTAAGTGCTACATAACTGCAATTACAATACAATACACTACACTGCCGGAATATCCTGCAAATCATAATGGCAGTAAAAAATTGTGACAAAGGTAGTGAAAATTGAGCAGATTCACCCTGTCCTTCAGGGAAAAACTGGAAAATGTTTCTCACATTTGCAAACAGAGCAAATCCCAAAACAGTCTGCAAATGTCACACAAATGGGGGCCGACTCGAATGCTGCTTTTTCAAAATGAATTCATAGCAATTTCTCTGCTGTTTTATGGGTGGAAACAGTCCCTGTTAAGCTCTGCTATTAACCCTTCAATCACTTTATCAAGAATATTAAATATCGGCTAAAAGCTCGCATTATGCCGCTCGCATTGAAAGGGCGAATAATAATGCAAAGGAAATCTTTGCCATTGTGCAGAGTTTTGTGGCGCCCAGAGGGCAGGAGGTAGCTGTTATCCCCTCAGCCATTTGGGCTAACACGCTGTCTAACCATTTTAGGGAGAAGATCAGGGATATTCAAGTTTCATTCCCCAAAAATCCAATGCCGTCTTTGTCCATGCGAGGGTCTGGGCTAGTGAAGGACTCGGATCATTCCTTCTTGGCCTTTAGCTCCATCGATCTTATGACCTCCCGCAGAATCCTTGGGGCACTGAAATCTGGTTCCCCCAACGACCCCTGCGGGGCTCGCATGCTGGCTGAATTAGCCGATACGGTCAATCCGGAGGTTAATTTTTTGATTAACCAGTCGCTTCGTGAGGCCCATGTTCCGCATGCTTGGAAGCAAGCCCTCCTACTCCCTTTGCTCAAGAAGCCCACTCTGGACCCATCGCTCCCCGCCAATTACAGACCCATTTCTTTGTTACCTAGTTTGGCCAAGGTCTGCGAAAAGGCGGTCACCTCGCAGCTTACTAGCTTTGTGGCGAAGGCGGGCGTGCTGCATCCTGCTCAATCAGGGTTCCGAGCCGCCCATAGCACGGAGTTGGCACTGCTAGAGGTGGTGGAGGCTATCAGGGAATGTTTGGATGCCGGCGGGAGAGCAGCTCTAGTGATGCTGGATCTCTCGGCGGCATGCTCTCCTCCTTGAGCGGCTGGATGCCATCTGTATTGCGGGCTCAGCCTGGAGCTGGCTTCGATCCTTCCTGGAGGATAGATCTCAGCAGGTCTGGCTGCCGCCATTTGCCTCGTCTCCATCCCCTCTCTCCACTGGTGTCCCGCAGGGCTCTTCGCTTAGCCTCCTTTTGTTTAACATCTATGTGACTCCCCTGGTCTACCTGGCGGAGTCACTGGGGGCTAGGGTGATGGCCTATGCGGATGACACGCAGCTATTGTTCACCTGGAGAAGGGGCGAGGATTCGGTCCGTTCGGCTCAATGTTGTCTCTCTGCTGTGTTTCGTTGGTTGTCCAACGCGCAGCTTAAATTTAACGAGGAGAAATCTGAGGTGCTCCTTTTCGGAGCGTTTCCTGCGGATGTCAGAGCCAGACTGTGGCCTCCAGACTTTCCGCCCCCTCAATCTGACAAAGGTCTTGCAAAAAATGTAGGGGTCTGGTTTGAGGAAAATTTGAATTTTGCGAAGCATGTCAAAAAACTCACTGGGACTTGTTTTGGCTTACTGAGAACGCTACGCAAATTTCTCCCCCTCCTGCCTACAGAGGCTAAAGAAACGGTGGTCCGGGCGCTTATTCTTTCCAGGCTAGATTACTCCAACGCGCTTCTAGTGGGCTGCCCGGGCTATCTGATAAAAAAACTGCAGGTAGTCCAAAACGCGGCGGCGAGGCTCCTGCTGGGCTTTTCGTCCAGGCAGAGTGTGCGGATTCATCTCCGGCACCTTCACTGGCTCCCAGTTGAAGCTCGCCTGAAATTTAAAATGCTGGCCGTTGTCCAACGGGCATTGTATGGACAGGGAACACTCTATCTTCAGAAGCGCTTCACCTTCTATATTCCATCTAGGCATTTGCGGTCCTCGGACCAACTCCTCATACAAACTCCGCGGTTTCTGCGGCATAGGCTGGGGGGCTGCTCTTTCATCCGCAAAGCTGGCCTTGCCTGGAATGAGCTTCCCCTTACGCTTAGGAAGGTCTCGGACCCGCTAGTCTTTAAGAAGAAATTGAAAACACTTTTGTTCTGAGCTCTTTCTTGTGATGCTTTCTTCTTGGCGGGCAGTGGGGGATTCAGTGTAGCAGCGCCGGGACACTTTGAGTAGCCGTGCGCTTTAGAAATACAGTATAACATAACACATAACATAACATTAAATGCTATTTCAGCATCCTTTTTAGGTCTTGTGCCTAGCGTTGCAGTGCGCAGCATTACTCGCGCAGCACGACACCTCATGTATGGGGTTCTGAAAGCTGGCCACACGCTCGTGTATGTGGTTTTGCTTTTTCCTGATTCCATTGGCTTTAGCATGCGCTTAGAAAAAAAATACAGCACGCAATTGGGCAAAGGCGGGCACGTGTCCCGCCTTTGCTCCGCCCACGTCCCATCGGTGTCTGTTACGCACAGCATGCGTTCGCCTCGCTGCCGTGCTCCCTCGCCCCCGCTCCTCTGTGGTGCGCGCGCACCGCTGGTTTCGATTCCCACCCCGCTCCTCTGTGGTGCGCGCACCACTGATTTTTTGTGTGGCTTTTTCTGGATTTCAAAATGATGGAAAGAGCTCAACTGAAGTACTGATTGTTTTCAGAATCCATGTTGCAACATCCTGTTTTGTGAGGGTATGTGATCAGTGTAACGATAAAGGCGACGCTACTTGCCCTGCAGATGCGGGCGGGTGTAGACCTTCGCCAGAAGGCGCTTTTGTCCGAGAGATTTATGGGACCGGTTCCTGCTCTTTGGCTCCCGGACAGTTTTATACTTGGAAATGCTGCATTATAAATATTGCCATGATCTATGACAAAACGCGGAAGTCATTAAAACCTAGCAGGACCAGTGGCAGAGAGAGGCTGCCCTGCGTTGTGCAAGCTTCTCTAGGAGTATTGCCTCCAGTCCCCACCCCAGGGCTGCCTGTGTGTTTGTGGACAAGAGCGGTGCTGTATACCTCCGTTTCATCCTCGGTCTGGGATTTGAACCCGGCTGGATCCCTCATGAGTGACTACCTTGACCATAGGGCTTCAGGGAACTTGCTAAGTAAACCACTACAATTCTGCTTCATTTATAGGACTTTAAAGGCTCAATCGAAAAAAGACTCTTCTCTGTGCAGAAATATGACTGGGGAACTCCTATCCATGGTACACGGACTATGGAATTTTATGCTTTTTCTGCATATCCCACATTCACCAATCGCTCGCTCTCCTAGCACTTTCATGCCAACCTTACTGGAGAATGTGGGGTTGCTCATAGGGGCAAGGTCTTCTCAAGGGATGTATGCTGCCATAATCTGTCCTTTGAGTAGGAGAGGTGTGGAACTGCTTGCTGTATGTGTTTCCCAGCTTTGGCGGATGGGTTTCCTAAGTGTGGTATTTTGAGACCTGCAACCCAGGCCATGAATCAGGTTAGGTCGTGGTGCGTCTGGTGGATGTACCAATGGAAGCCTCCCCGCTGATCTAGACGGGGTCGGGTTAAAGGGTGGGCAATGGGCTGGGATCGGAGCTGCAGCTTTGTGCCGCTTTTCTAGGCAGCATGATAGCCGTCCTTTCTGGAGGCTTGTAACTGGTGGCAGATGAGCCTCTGTTACCCCCACCCCCCTTTCTCCAACTGTGGGAGTGGATTGGGGGCGGCGGTGGTGTCATTACCAGTCTCTTGCTGGACCCGCCCCTTAAAGCATGTGAAGGGGACCTGAGCAGAAGTGGCCTCACTGATATTGAGGTGTGGTTCACTACTGTGAACTGATCCGTGCACAAGGAGTGCGTGCTGGCAACGTTTGCATTTTATTTTGTATATCTTAATGAAGTTAAGAAAACAAAAGTTGCGTCAATAGGTGCTTGAGAACTCTTTATAGCTAGACTGACAACCCCCTAACTTATTGTGATGACTGCATGATTGTGTTCATCAGCAAAAGGTCACAGGTTCAGTTCAGTCCCCCATAAGGTCATGGTTATAATATTGTTAGTTGCAGTCACAAGAGCCATGTCCTATGTTCAGGCGATGTTCTGAGGCTTTTTAGGCTGATTCACAATTTTCGTGAGCCCACTATGAGACTGATCTCCTGGTTCTAACATCCCCAGAAACCAGATAAAAGATCTCACCCGTAATAAGAAGGTACCCCAAAATATTGCTTCCTCAGAGTCACTCAGATAATAATAACCATGCCAGAAGTAAGCCATCCCTTTAGGGCCCCCGAGCTTGTGGAAATGAGGTGGGCTGGGCAACCAGACCACTAGTTGATACCCCGGTTACAGATCACATCCCTCACAACCCTAAAGAGCTCAAACAATGGATCCCCCAGCCAAATGCAGGCCAGAAACTGCAGTGGCAGCCTCCACCCTCAACCCAAATATTTGTAATGCCCCCAAATGCGTTATTGGAGGCTCAAGATGAAAATAGCCAATCATCCAAACAATCAAACAGAATCGTTTCTACTGTGAGCTGCATTGTCAACCATAATACCCGCCCCAAAATACTACAGTTACAGAAGAAGAAAAGTATCAACCATGCAATTGGAAACAAGCAATAACAAGCATTTGCAATGCAACAGGTCTCGCAATTGAGAGAGTTTGTGCTATTGGCATTGTACATGACATTGCCTTTTATCTAAATGTTTTAAAACCTGCAAGCGTACTTCTAGTCCTTGCTTACAAGAAGCAAGGCTGGCAGTAAAAGAGGCGCAGTTACTCCCGGCCTTGCTTCTCACATGTAACAACTATAAGTGCAAAGTGCGTGTTTACACAGCGCTTGCAGGTTTTCAAAACATATAAATAAAAGGCATTTGCATTTACAATGCCAATAGCTCAAACTCTTGTTATACGTATTACTATTAATATAGTGGCAAACAAAAATGGCCTAATAACTAACAATAAGCATTTTTTAGACATGCAAAAAATTAGACAACTATTACCATACCCAATAGGTATCACCTTCATATTTTTAAAACTATTTGCATAATTTTTACAGTATTAAAATTAACAACTAACTACATTTTATTTCCTATATTTCATATCATCAGCATAACCTGCACTATCTTTTTGCATTTCTGTCAATTATTAATAGGTTACTTTGCTTATAAGGAGTCTAATTATTATTGCAAATACAAATGAAAAATTAAAGAACATAGTCATTTTCAATGCCAACAGCTCCGACTTTAACAAATGTGAGACCTATTGCATTGCAATGCAACAAAATAATGACTTAAATTAGCAATTCAATATTTCTGGCATCTTTCCCATCTCATCGCCTGATTGAATTAACACCTTTAATTGTTCAGTTCACAAGGTCCAGAAACTTCATGCCCCCACTCCTTAACTGATGGAGGGGCAGGGGGTGGGGGTTTACAGAGGTAGGCTGCAACGTAGGTATCTCATGGTTGTTTGCCATTGTAGATGGCGTACATTTCTATTCTCTTGCTTCTACCGTATTACTTGTTGACATTTGTATAGCAATACTAGCAGCCCGTCCCGACGTTGTCCGGGAGCAAAAGGCTGCTTCAGGGCCCCCGCCCTCCCCGCAGAAGAGTTGTTTGTGCAAGTCCTGGCCCTGTTCAACTGATTTGGCCCACTTGTGTTATCTTTGTAATTCGTATGTATTGTTTACCGCGTTTTATGTTGTCCGCAAGATGTGAGGAAAGTGTTGTGTCACCTGTTTCATGTTTTTTTTTTCTCTCGAAGGCTCTTTCCGTGTGTTTGTTTTTGTATCCCTTCAAAGAAGTTTCCCTTTCTTTTTGTCAATTGTGTGGTGAAGTCCTGGCAGTGCTCGAGTGATTATGGGCAGTTGTGTTATTTTCGTTATTCGTATGTCTTATTGTAAGCGTTTTATCTTGTCCAAAAGATGTGAGGAAAGTCTCGTGAATGAGCACTTGATTGCGTCTCTCAGTTTAGAAATGTCGGCTTTTTTTTGTTCGTGTTTACCCCCCTGTGACGTCGTTGGTCAATGGCCAATGGTTAAAGACTTTTTTTTTGGTAAGCCGAAGTCGTGTGTGTGTTTTCTTTAGTGCGTTGTGATTGGTGTAGTATGCGATTAATCCTGCCCCCAGTGTGGCGTCATTTGACACTCCTCGTCGATGGAAGGCCCGCCCGGTTTTTAATTCGAAGGCGTAACTGCAACGAATGTTTGTATATTTCTTATAGCGCGCACCTCTGCTGTTTTTGTATATTGGTGTTACCACGCTGTATGTGTGAATTTAAATTCATTGAAAGCGCATTTCCGCCGTATGTGTGCATATTGTGCGTTCTAAATTCAGTGAAAGCGCATTTCCGCTCTATGTGTGCATATGTAAGTGTGTTGTGAAGTCGCTTGGCCTATGTTTGTTATTTGCACTTGGCACGGCCCTGTAAACGCCCACATTTGTTGTTTGAGACGCCCACGGCCACGACCACGCCCCCAAGGGACTACTTTACCACTTTTGGCATTTTTGCTTTTTTAATGCATATGGGGCCAGATGTAGGTAAGTAACATTTACCGAATCTTAATTACCGAAAATTACCGAATTTTACCGATTCGGTAATTAAGATTCGGTAAATGTGAGGGGTTGGTATGTAGGGAATCCAGATGTTCCCTTTTACCGAATCGGTAAAATTCGGTATTTACCGATTCGGTAAATAACGAATCGGTAAAGCCTATTGATTCCTATGGGCTTCAAAGCCCATAGGAATCAATAGGCTTTACCGATTCGGTATTTACCGAATCGGTAAATACCGAATTTCACAAGGGTGCAGGGGGTGTCACTTTGACACCCCCTGGCACCCCCTAAACAGGCGTGGGTGCCATGTGGCAGGCATACCTGCCCTAAGGGCAGGTCTGCCTGTCACATAGCATAGGTGTGCATGCACACATGTGCATGCACACCGGAATCGGTATTTTACCATGGATTTGTATTCCATGGTAAAATACCGATTCTGTAAGCCATGTGCAGAAGGTACATTCCCTACCTACATTGCATTTTCGGTAATTTTACCGAATCGGTAATTATTTTACCGATTCGGTACATATTACCGAATCGGTAAATTTACCGATTCGGTAATGATACCGATTCGGTAAAATTACCGAAAATGTGCCCCTACATCTCAATAGCCCTTTACCGATCGGAAACGGCCGAAAATCGGTATTTTCGGCCGATTCCGATCGGTAAAGGGCTACCTACATCTGGCCCATGGTGTACATATCTATAGCCTATGTCCTCCTGCCACATCTCCCCTTTCAAATGGTGTATTGGGTGTAGTGACTGGTGCATTACTTTTGTAGTTTACCTGGCTCAAAGGTTTGTGTTCTCTCTTTATAATAGTAGTATAGATTAAAATTCGATGACTTCATGAGTGGCGTCCTCCAGCACCCTCCAGCAGTTGGCGCCAGAGACAACTACCTGTGTGCCGGGTTGGACTGGCTATTCAGGCACTCTTATCATTTCCCCAGTGGGCTTCAAGGTAGGCCGCCACTTTCAGGGTGTGGAGGCTGCTGTAACCTGCCCTGAAACTATTTCACTAATATATTTGAGAAACTGCTTTCATTTCCACCTTTTGGACCCAATTTTCCAAACATGGTTCAAAAGAGGATCCACCCACTACACATACACACAAACACATGCAGACGCACGCACACAACCCACAGAGACAGGCTTGATTGAGGTGTTTGCTTGCACGAAGTGATGTGAGTTCATTTTGATATATGCCACCTATGCCCAACAAATTGAGCGGAGGAGAGGAGGAAAAAGGAGGGAAGTGAAAGGGAGAAGAGCAGCAGTAAAAAAAACTCAGCATGAAATATTTTGCAGTCCTCACTGCTCTGCCTACACCAAACTGGGTTTTCTCCACTATTTCAGTCGAGCCTCTTACATTTTCTTCATCTTTGAGAATAAGATATGTCGGGTCTTACTCAATCAGCCACCTGTTTCTTCCTTAAAAGCACTTCAAGTGATATTCTGCCAGAAGTCGTAGGCACCTTTGCCACTGCAGTGGATAGGACATGTCTTCCATGAAATGCTTTGTTTATGGTGAATGTCTTCCATTGGACAATCTCTGTGCTGTATTTAGTAGACTTAGTTCACGTCTACACCCCAACACATGATAATCATTTATGTTAACTGAAGACTTGTAGAGACAAACTATTCCATATAAGGTTCAAGGTGTTATGAAAGGAAATCTAACCGTAATACGTTTTAAATATATACATCAGGTGTATTATACACCGGCGAAGTTACACCGATACGGGCTACGTGACTCTAGCTACTGTGTGAGATGTGGTCAACATGAAGCTGATTTTTTGCACCTTGCATGGGGATGTAGAAAGGTGGCCGAGTATTGGACTCTTGTGGTGAGGGATATAGTGGAAATGTCGGGTCTGGAATTGCAGTGCACCCCGCTTGTCTGTTTATTGTGTTGTGTTCCACATGCGAAGGGAGTGAGCTGTAGATTTGTACGACTAGCGCTGCTCATGGCTAAATGCAGGGTGTCTATCACTTGGGGTGGGAAGCGCTCACCAAAAATAGAACACTGGATCAAGGACCTTGTATATTGTAAAGGGAATATGGAGACTTATGCAGAGGAATTACCAACAGCATCAAGGCCAAAGGATATCTGGGAGCCACTGAGGCAATTCCTGCAGAAGAGTGCAGCAGAGGCTGAGCAGGGGCACCTGAGCTAATGGGTACGTGGTAAAGCGCCAGACAGACTGGGGGCGCAATATGGGTGTAATGATAGGGTAATGTTCTCGTCTTTCAGTACGACAGTGGTTTATCGTTCAGTCAAGACATGGGGTTTTCATTTTTTGTTGTTATAATTTTCTGATTATTTGTTTTTTTATTGTAATGTGGATTACATTCATGACTATCTTTGTATGATAATACCGTGAAGTATGATTATTTTCGTTTTGTTTGTATTTTTTTTGAAAAGCAATAAAAATAAATAAAAAAAAGCTTCAAGGTGTGAGAGATCCTCACTGCGCTCCTCAAATGGGAGCATTTCAGGGTTACTCGCAATGGTACAGACTCTAAGGTACTGTTCACTGCACGGTTGATCTCCTGGAACAAGCTCAACTGACTCCAATGTCCTCAATGAAGCACTGAATACAAAGACCCCGCTTGGGTAGTCAAAGGATCATAAAGTGAGTAGGATATGGTGGTATTGAATCATAAGTCAAGTGTGGGGCCATGAGGCTGAGTAGACAGTTTCACACACATACTGATGAGTAACTTGCTGCACAGAACCCCTCACACCATCGCCAAGAGTCTCTTCCAGTCCACCTGGCTCCACACACAGGTACCTGCCAGCCACCGTATTCCACAATTCCCTCTGTGCTGTACCTGGGTTTATGTGTTTCCAGCGAAATCTTTTACAATTCTCCCCTAGAGTAATTTACCTTGTAAGATCTCTAAGGTGTCCAAAGATTAGGAAGCTTGCACTGCAGCTGCATGTGGTATAACTTCTGTGTGTGCGGGCAAACATAAGGGTGTGTGTGTGTGCGAGAGAAGCTTTCACTACTGGTACCGAGCGGTAATCTTTCTCTGTATTTTAATGAAGTATGGAAGGGTACTGCGTATGCTGCTGCTGTTCTTTGTGAGGGAATCCTGTACTATTATTACACATTTTGTACTAGTTGTAGGTTTGAGGAAGTGTGCACTACTGCTGCCTATGCTGTACCTATGCTGTATGTGTTAGAAAAACTGTTTACATGAAAAACAGTAATAATGATTGGCTTAGTTAATGCTTGTTTAAGGACAACAGCACAAGGCATTTCTTAAACTACATTCTCTTTGACAAAGGAGGCCCCCTAAAAGCGTTCATACCTCTTTAACGTGGCCCTGTCCAATAATGAAAGCTTGTGTTAAAACAATAAAATAAGTTGTCGTCTGTAATTAGCTCTGCAGCAGATAATGATAGGGCAATCGCTGCGCGTCTTTCTTCTAATTATAGCAATTCAGTGTTATGTTTAAAACCAGACCGGTTGATACTTCTGTTTAGTAAATAATAGCTACTGTCTCAGAAGTGGATGGGTTCATGCACTGGGCGACTGTATGCTCTGCTTGTGAGTTTATGGAAACGGCGGCCTACTTCTGGCTATGAACCAGCAGCGGGTCTTATATTGGACAAGGCCGATAAACGTTGACTGGCTGCCGGCTGCTGCTTCGGCGTTATATGAATTTTGAACGATTGCAACAGTTCTGGAGTTGCTTCTTGTATCAATCAATCAGTCAAAGAGCTTTTGTAAAGCGCAACACTGTCATCCCTAGGGATATCTGGGCGCTGTGTCTCAGTCAAAAAGCCAGGTCTTGAGTCTCTTGCTGAAGTGATGACTTAGAGCCAAGAGTCTGGTGGAGATGGGGTTTTCCACCAGACAATCCTCAAAAGTCAAAGGGAAAGAGAGTGCAACCTACTCAAACCCCCTCCTAGCTTGGCTCCTTCAATGTAAATCAGGCAATACACGTAACAGACGTTTGTCTTCTGGAGGCCTTTTTGACCTTCATGGAGAAGTAGGTGCTGATAAAGCGCGCAGGTCACTCTGCTATTTATTACCAAATATGCACACTTTGGCCCATAATTTATTTAGCACACTTATTTAATCGGGTAACCTACACTCTACTACCAGTAACCCTGTTCCTTTCTATTTATTTCCAATGCACCTGACTTACCAATCCTTACCAATCCTTGTCACAGGTACCTAAAATCACAATGGATCAAGGAGCTTGCTGTAAAGATAAGCAGTCATCACAATACAATATCAATTTAATAAATGGTTGCACTCTTTAAAATAACCACAGACTCGGGAAGTTTTGAAAACCTTTATCTAATCATCATCATCATCATATGTCATGAGCATAAAGTTCACACAGATAAGACTATCTATAACTACAATTAGAAATATTGTATAGCTATGAATAAGGCAGAGAATACTAATCATTTAGAAATCGAAAAATAAAGGGAAGGAGAAAATAAGGAACATGCTATTTTAGATCAACAGACTTTCACAACTTCACTAAAGGCGGGTAAGGAAAGGGAACATGCTAAATCAAAGTAGACTTTCGTAATTCACTAACTGTTAAAAGGAAATGAAACTTATGCAATTTGATTTATCCAGATGTGCTTATTCTCTATAGGGAGGGTAAGAATGGAACATAAACTATATGGAGAAACGATTTAGCATTCGACTAAAGGTAGGTCAAAAGTGGAACATGCTAATAGCCAAATAATGAAATCTCATTTATAAAGGGACAGGGTAGAAAAGGAACATATGCAATTATGCTTTGCAATATTCGAAAATTAGAAATGCAAATAATAGATAAGCAATCACCCACACAGACTTTATATTTTCCTAGGATAGAGTGAAGACCAACCCTGGCCACGGGTCAGTTTGGAAACACGGGAAAAGACCCTCAAGGACTTAGATGCCAGTAGGCGAGCAGGTACAGCTCATGGACAGTCAGGACAGGATAACCCCAGAATTTGGATCAGGACCGGGTTCACCAAAGGGTACGACCAACACCCGCAGCTTCGGTTGCAACGCCTGCGCTACTCCCTCTCTGCAAGGAATCTGCCAATAACCCCGATTGGGTTCTCGAACCTCCCAGCAAAGTGCTTCGCCAGCACTTTAAGTCTGCAGTAACCCCCGAATGGGTTTCTCGAACCTTCCCAACAGAGTGCTTCGCAGCTCTCTGAGTTCAGTCACCTATAGAGTGCGTTGGGTCAGTGACAGGTCAGCTATTCGGACAAGTCGGACAATTTCTCTAGCTAAACCTACGCTAGTTATACTGTTTTTCGGGTCAGTGTACCACCCCCCAATATTGCAAGTGTAAGGATCACCAATTTTGATTGGACAAAGGAGGAGGTTAGGTCATCACACCACCTAAATTTTACACTTTCCCAGGCTTAACATTCAATCTTTGTACCCACCCCTAGTTTCTGACTTCCCATGACATATGATTCTCACATAACAATTGTGAATACATTAATCAGAAACATTTGTAGCAAATGATGTACAGTTCAGCTTCGTTCAGCTAGGTCGCAGGTCGGTTCCCAGGAGCATCTCGGCTGTGGCTACCAGCTGGCTGGGTTCCACTGCTGCATGGTTTTCTTTTCCCCCATCACGTGACTGGTACCATACGGGCTTTCAAGATGGAGTAGTAAGCACCTCCCAGGCCCAAAGAATACGATACATGAAAAGCAAGCGAGAATAATTTTAGAAATACAGAACAAAGTGATTACACTGTATACCATGAGTTTCTATAGTATTTCCATTACTTTATAATAACTAAAGCATTAAGTTTTAGGCAGAACAGACAGTTTTGCAAAAGCAGCAATGCAAGCTTAAAGCATGTGAGAACATAAAGCAGCCATGTCAGCTGTATTGCGCATGAGCAACAAATTGCCACCAGAACTGCGAGTACGTCACGTCACATGGGTATGACCGACGCATGCGCAGTCTAAATTCCCGCGTAGCAGCTTCCATTTTAATGGCAAGAGTATTAGGTTTAGTAAACACATAGGCAAGCGTCACTGGGACACCTCGTGTAGTGTAAAAATGTGCAATATTAATAACACGGACATGTTGATTTAGTTTATTAACATTATTTGAGGTTCTTGATACAAGCAAGTCGCTTAACGTGCAAATCCTTGCTCCATCAGTGCCATCCTTTTTCATGCTTTCTACTAGGCTACTATTCGATGGTTCCTCATTTGAAGGTGAAAGGAGGGCCTGTTGCTAGCTTTTCATCTTCAAACTGTTGGAATTTAACCAGAGATAAAGGTCAATATTTGCTTGGACGTGTAGATTTTGGTGCAGTAAGCACCAAAAGGTGGATGCTATTACCAAATACTTTGAACAAGTGATAATTATCAGTTCTGATAAATTCCATACACCTCTTGTAAGATTTTGCGCACAGGTTGTGAGCCTGGTAGAGTGAATAAAATATATTTTGGAAATACAGACTCAAAAACATTGACTGCCAAAATATGGCTCATATATAAATATCTCCCTACAGAAACGAAGTGCACATGAATTCACTATCAAGTACTTATCCTCAAATATGCTGAAATCAGAATAGCATAGTAACCAATCCTTCAATTAATAGGTAGTGGCGAAATTGAAACTATTTAGTAATTTAAAAGAGGTCAGATTTGTTGTTGGGATTTATTTATGCATGATCGGAATTTTAGCAATTGTTAAATGGTTGCGTTTTTGCTAAGTTTTTTAAAGTTCATATTTTCATCTAGACCCCCCACATTTCATTGTCAGTGATGCAATTTGTGTCAGTTACCAACTTAATCCTTCAAAATTTTCGGTATGTATTATAATATAAAATAATTCGTAAAAATATTCGTAAAAATATAATATGTTATGGAAACAAAGCAGATAATACATAGAGGATAGTATTCATTTTAAATGTACTATTTTTTTGTCCATTTTTTATGTAACTGTAGTCTGTTTTTTGCAATGCTGCTAATAAATATTGATAGGATATCACTGACAAATGTATATAATGTCCAGTTTCAGTCTTTATCGCAGGTTTTTAAACATTTGCACCCCATTTTGTTTTGCTGGTTGTATGAAATATTCCACTCCTTGATCTTCAGTGTTAAAATTGGTAAATCATTCAACTTCTTGACAAAATGCAAGAGGAGACAGTATACAGGATAAAGCAAATCCAGGAGAACAAACAACGCCTTACACGAGGCAACTGATGATCTCTATAGGATGTATGACGTTATAACGCATACCATTACAACTACCTACTATTACAACGCGACCATTACAACGCATACCATTACAACGCATAGCGCTTAGAGGTGCTGGATAGTGGTAAGTATAATTTACTATTCCAACTCCAGTCCCCGTGGACACTAGGGAAGGTGTTGGATAGTAAATTAAACGTATTCCCTATCCTAGAGCGCCCCCCCAGCGCAATGCGTTGTAATGGTATGCGTTGTAAAAGTTGTGTTGTAATAGTAGGTAGTTGTAAAAGTTGCGTTGTAACAGGTGTATACCTCTCTATAGCTATGATAGAGAAATCAACATAAATGTATTTTTTGTACTATCGGTGGATAATGCCTTGAGTGTTTTTTGAGTGTGATTATTAATTAAAGAATTCCAGGACGTAAACTTGAGGTGAAATGTGAAATTATTAAAGGTTGTTTTGATTAAGTAGGCCAGAGCAGCCAAGTGGCCCCTGTCTGTGTGATGTCAGTGCCAGTCTTGGTCTTTTACCTGATTGTTCTTCGCATCTGGAGACCGAAGCATGGCTAAAAAAAACAAGCATGGAAAGTTTTGTTAAATAAAAAGCCAGAACTAGCTGAAGGTGTCACTTTTTATATGGGGTGACTAGGCAGCTATGTTACATGCCTTTAGACCTTTGTGTTTCATGTTGTCTACTTTTGGACCAACTGCTTTCAGTGATCTGGAGAGCGAGCTGGTGAGCATGCTCTACAAAGTACAACTAGAACAAATGTCTGTGACTATATGCTGATATATGCTGATCAAAAGTAATCCAATTCAGATCTTTAGAATAATCAAAGATTCCACCCGCAGTGATGGCTTGGGAGTCATATGGAAGAAACCCCAGCTTGTCTTGCAGAGAGATTCATGCAGTTGACAAGAGAACCCAAAGCACTCTAGCAAGCTAACCAAAATAAAAATGATATTTCAACTTCAACACGTGAGAATCCTAGAGAATCTCTAATGCTGTATGCGAGCAGCCTCAGTAACCTCAAGAGTAGGAACGAATCACACCCTATCATTCCACACCCTATCATTCACCTATTTTGGGTCCTCACACCTTTGGCGCTGAACGACTGCTTCATCCTGAACTTAAAATCAGAATACTCTTGACTTTATGTGCAGAATCGCAAGAGTATCATATGGGCAAATTTGAAATTAGTTTGAACTGAAAATGATTGGCAATTGATCATTGCAAGAACTGTGTGCTAAATTCAGGAAGAACGCTTGCAATACTTAGAAGTATTCTCAAAGATTAATAAACGTTCATAATGCTAGTGAAGTTGACTACCAGCTTTTTTACTTTGTCTATGCTTGTTATGTGTTATCTTATATTATTGCAAAACCGCTTTGTTGGGGTTGCAGCTATGCTCTAGTCAAACTAAAAAAAAAAAAACATTAACTAAGCTCAAAAAATATGTCTGCTGACAAAAAGCATGCGTTGCCATAGTAGCCCTTGACATGGAAGGGAACTACTTTGTGTGTGGATGGACTGCTTGTGATAGGTCAGAATTCCGTTCACTCATTGTGATGTCAGTCAAAGGCTGAAGTGGGCTGACCCACTGCCATTTGATGTATGCTGTAATGGGAAGAAGAACAATGTGAATAACATACCAACGGATGAAGATGGCTGTCCAAAAGGCCCTGTAAGTAGGTATATTACGCATCTATAATGCCAGAACCAAGAAGAGCTCCTGTTGCTGGTTTGATTGTAGTTCTTTAAAAGGGCACTTGCCAGACTTCTATCTACTTATGGACAGCTGTCCCACTTACCCGAGCCACCCGTCGAAGGGATGTGATGCTGAGCAATTGTTGTAAATGTGTTTTCGATTAAATGTATTATCACTTAAAACTACGGTTTCCAAGAACTATGCAGGTCAGCGCTCATGTAAACGTTAATGAATTAAGAGAATTGGAACGGAGGCCCTCCAAACCAATGTGAGCTTCCCCCCACTGTCCATGAACACGTTGAGACGGTGTTTATTGGGTTGTGAAGATGGTTATGTTAAACCTGCACAAAACTCTATATCTCTCCAATGCCTGATCGGACGCAGTCGCAAACCCTGGGCAGGGCCGGACTGGGAACCAAAAGCAGACCTGGCTATATTATATAAACCATCTGTAGTGGGTCTCTCGGGTCATGACTTGTTGAATTATTACACCATCCTGTTCCCTTCCTATTCTCTCTTTCATCTCTCTCTCTCTTTCTATCTCACATACGCTTTGTCTCTCTCTCTCTCCCCTCTTTCCTACAGCCCCCTACACTGCCTCTCGCATCTCAGGGAGCTGTAGAGAGTGACAGAGGTGCCAGCAACGACCAGGTGCCTTTGAAATCTGACCTCCATTGGCTCCAACCAGCAAGAGAAATGGCCAATGGAATAAAAGGCCTTCCGGGCCATTCGCAAAATACTACCTTTTTTTAAACCATCAGCCCTCAAATAGCCCTTCTTTACTGAAACGGAGCAGTTCTCTTGCTCAGGGGACACACAGGAACGTTGAGTGTTTTCAGAGAATATGAAATGCAAGGGAGATGAGATTTGTAGACTGATTCCGCGAGCGGAAGTGGCAGAATTTGGCGACTCTGCGTTACTTTTGTAGTACAGAGTTCAAACAGTCGCCACTAACAGCATTGTTTCGTCTGCGAGGCTCCAGAAATGCGAGTATGGCGTCCCTTAGCGCGATTTTCTAGCACAGCCGATCGCGGTCAGAGGGCTGCTTCATGAGTAGATTTACTGCTGCTCAAGTAGATTTTCTACACGAGTGGCAGCAAAATCAACTTGAATGGCCGTTCTCTCTTGCGCATCCCTTGTTGCCGTTCGCTTGTTTGTCAACGCTGCACGCGCTAAATTGCAGTGCGACCAGCGCTATGCGCATATTTTCCGCTGATTGGCAGAACTCAGCGTAATCTCGCGCAGTTGTTATTTAATTAGGCAGAATTCTGCTGAGTGAAACTCCGCGAGCTCCGCCCACCTGCAATGGCTGCCTGGGTACATACAAAAATGTCTCCTGATGCTTTACATTCCCCATGCTTTCAGGCTGCACAACCAGTGGCCTGGAAGGCTTAGTGGCAGAGTGGGAACTAAATAAATGTCCTTAGGTCGGTCGGTAACGGCCGAAAATACCGATTTTCGGTATACAAGATTTGTCATGTAGGGGGCATTATTTTACCGAATCGGTAAAATTACCGAATCGGTAATTTTACCGATTCGGAGCCACCCATATGTAGGTGGGACTCTTCAGAGTCCCAGGAGCCTTAACAAATCGGTATTTTACCATCAAATCCAATTTGATGGTAAAATACCGATTCCGGTGTGCATGCACATGTGTGCATGCACACCTATGCCATGTGACAGGCAGACATGCCTGCCACATGGCACCCGTGCCTGTTTTGGGGGTGCCACAGGGTGTCAAAGTGACACCCCCTGCACCCTTGTGAAATTCGGTATTTACCGATTCGGTAAATACCGAATCGGTAATGCCCATTCATTCCTATGGGCTTCAAAGCCCATAGGAATGAATGGGCATTACCGATTCTGTATTTACCGAATCGGTAAATACCGAATTCATCTGATTCGGTATTCCAGCACATCTGGAATACCTACATGTCGGACCTATTGATTTACCGATTTTAAATTACCGAATCGGTAAAATTCGGTAATTTTAAATCGGTAAATATTTCCTACCTACATCTAGCCCTAAGTCTTCTATCTGTCGTACTTTTTCTAGTTTTCAGAAATTAATACAGAAGGAGAAACAGATGGCTTCCAGTCTGCATTTAAGTTAAAAAAAACGGTATAAATGAAAACCTTGGAGCCTTCAAAAGAATTTACAGAGAATTACATGTTGATTGAGAAGTCCAACAGAAGTAACAATAAGGAAAAAGGTTATTAATATATTTTTTTAAAGTGTACATGCCCTTTAAGCATGCCTGGTCAGTAAACAGATGATATCAGATGACATAATACAGAGAAATAGAGCTGCACATATTAAATGTGAAGAGTTTATCCTCTCTCGGTTGTCTTCTCAGTCCGGAATTTGAAGTCCTCCATTCATAATCCACAATTATCCAATCACACTGAGAAAAAACCCATACACCTCTTGTATTTCAACGTAATGAGACCAATCTGAAAATTAGCGCGGGCGAAGGAAGGCTTTCTTTTTTATTTAAATACACACTTATGATTCTCAAATAGGATGAAGATTAGTTTTATAATCGCTGGTGGATTGGGATGAAAAGCGTGCCACAAAGCAAGCATTAATGCGGCAGCTTTTGTACAATTTTTCACACAGGCATACTAAGCTTCTTATGAAATCAATTTTTTCCGACTCAACAGCGGCGGAAACGGGCCAGCAGCGAAGGGGTTAAAGGAAGCCCTGTAAACCCATTGAAATGTATTAAATGACACCATTACTTTTACGTAGGAACATCACAGAATAATAATCAGCAGCAGCTTGTGTGCATAGGCTCAGCCCTGAAGCTTTTGTGGTGTTCTGCAGGGTTTGGCTTGAGGGTGCATATACTCTTCAACAAATTTCATTCTGTTTAAAGAAAAAAAGTTGCATTTTTTTGCAAAGGAGACTGGACGAGTAACTCAATCTCTGAATTTATAGGAAGATTTCTTGTGAATTTTTTTGGGAACTTGAGTAGACGGTGGGTGATATTGTGAGGTGAGCCATGTGCTCTTGTGTTTGCTGGCGTGCTAGGTACTATTTTATAGTTATTGAAGTTATTTTACTTAACACTGCATCAATAGGTTTGAGAAAGCAGCAGAACAGTTTTATGCTATTGCTTGTCCAAGAACGGAAGCATAAAATCCCAATGGTGTAGAGCAGCTAGACTGGTTATATCAGCTTACACCATTTCACATAGCAAGACTGTTTTTGTGCGTTAGCCAAAAATGGAAACTTGGAGTATCTTCAATCAAATCAAGTTCCATGTAGACCTGAAGAGAAGTTGGGAAGAGAAGTTTTGAGAACCTGGAAATAAAATAAAGTACAAACTCCAATAGGGCTACGCAATCTGTATTAATCTAACTAAGAGAACATACCTGTATTGCATCAAGTAATCTTTCAAAATGTTCGGACACACAGAGCAGTGTTGAAGCCCGGTATGGTGCCTGAGCATACCTTGTTAAGATATAGGAGTATGACAAAACAGCACAGGTTTCGTGACATTCTCTCTATTCTTTTCCTTTATTTATCTCACCGCTTTTCCCCAAACTTGAGGTAATGTGAATTCAAGTTGTATGGGATATACTGCATCTTCTTTTTTTCTTATGGACTATTAAGATAGGTTGTCTATCATGTAGAAATGTAATGCAAAAAAGAATATCATAGCTAACATATCGGCTATCATTCAAAATTATGATGGTAAATATTTATATATGTAAGTGAACGTACTATTCTTATCTCCACATCTATGTAGCTTGAAGACATATATATATATATATATATATATATATATATATATATATATATATATACACATAAAGTGACATACATCAGTATAGAATTACTAATCTTATCTCCACATCAATACTTTATAATATATATATATATTCTATACAAACAGTGTAGAATTACTAATCTTATCTCCACATCAATACTTTATTATATATGTCTGCTTCTTCGATGCTTGCTGGAAACCCCTTGTTGCACCTGATCCTTTTAAGCAGCCTCTGAGATATATATATATATATATATATATATATATATATATATATATATATATATATATATATATATATATATATATATATATATATATATATATATATATACACACACACACACACACACACACACACACACACACACACACAATAAAGTATTGATGTGGAGATAAGATTAATAATTCTATACTGTTTGTATGTCAAAATATCAATAGCAAAAATATCATCTGCCATAAATATATTTGACAAAAATATCACTCTAATGGTTGTATATTTTCTCTTATTAATGTCAATGGGGCAATAGTTTTATATGCAATGTTTAGGACACTGTATTTATGTCAGACAGTATTTAGATCACGATATTCTGGTACCATACATATACATCAATATTGTGGTAATCCTTTTTTGACCATGTTAATTTTTAGCACAATATTTAAAACATGATATTCTAGTATAACACGTTGATATGTATTTTACTACGGTTGTGTGGGAATCGGTTATTGTATTTCAGCGTCAACATGCGCTGCTTAATGCTTTTTTTTAAAACAAAATAATAAAAATGTGTTTAAATTAGTCAAATGTGGAATGCTTGAGGAATTTCCTTTAGCATGTGAGCAATATTTGTGGTGGATCCTTCATGTGTTTTCCTCTCTCTTCTGCAGAGTGCTCACCTGGCCATGATCGACACGCTAATGATGGCCTATACAGTGGAGATGATCAGTATTGAGAAGTTGCTAGCATCAGCCCAGCAGTATTCACCCTTCTTCCAAAATGAAGACCTGCCCTATGACATTGAGGATGCTGTAATGTACTGGATAAATAAGGTGAGGTGACAACATCTTTGATCAAAGTTATTGCGCGAGTGTTGTTTTAAAATTTTAGTGGAAGACCAGTGAAAAAAGCCAAATTCGACGGAACACACTGTATTGTGATGGTGTAAAGTAATATAGAAAATGTTTGTGATTGTCACATTTTTATACTGTTTTTGACATAAGGTATCCTTCATATTCATATTTGAATGAGCACCACCTGTTATGCCTACTGTGCCTTTAAGAGATAACACTCTACTTAACTTGTGTTAAGGTGAGATGGTAGTCCAATGGAGACTTCAGCCTTTTGTTATTTTAAGTCTTACCTACAGACAGTTTAAGTGGTCAGTTGAAGACTTGTTGCTCCTTGTACATTAAGGGCCAGATGTAGGTAGGCGTTTACCGGGTGGTAACGGCCGAATTCGGCCGTTACCGATCCGGTAAGAGCAATTTGACATGTAGGTCCCTGTATTTTACAGACTCGGTAAATTTACCGATAAGTAAATTTACCGAGTATGTAAAATACCGAGTCGGTATCATTACGGATTCCGGTAAATTGGTATGTAGGTGGGACTCTTCTGAGTCCCACAAGCAGTACAAAATCGGTATTTTACCATCAAATACTACTTGATGGTAAAATACCGTTTCTGGTGTGCATGCACATGTGTGCATGCACACCTATGCCATATGACAGGCAGACCTGCCCTTAGGGCAGGTATGCCTGCCACATGGCACCCGAGCCTCTTTTGGGGGTGCCAGAGGGTGTCAAAGTGACACCCCCTGCACCCTTGTGACAGTCGGTATTTTCCGATGTGGTAAATACCGACCGGTAAATGCCCAATCAATCCTATGGGCTTCAAAGCCCATAGGAATGAATGGGCATTAACTGGTCGGTATTTCCCGCATCGGAAAATACCGACTGTTTCCGAATCGGTAATTGCACATCTGCATTTACCTACATCTCGGTACTTTTATTTTCCGACCTCTGAAATACCGAGTCGGTATGACTCGGTATTTAAGAGGTCGGAAAATAAAATTTACCTACATCTGGCCCTTAATATATAAACATATAGTAGGCGCTAGATCAGCCCCTATCTCTTGATTTGATGGGCTTCTTGTCTCTGCCATGTCCATGCTTTTTATTTGATGTCTTTCCTCGCAATTTTTTGATTGGCACTGCCTCTGGACCATCACTTTTTAGGTCTCGCGACCTATCAATGCGCGCAAGCGCATTGAGCGGAGCGAGAATTCAAGTGCTCACAATCCTCGTCAAACCAAGGGCTTCTTGCTGCGGTTTTCTTTGAGTTCACGTGAATCACGTGACCAAACAAGCACGCGCATCAGCCTCCCTCCCTCCTAATTGCATTTTTTTTAACGGCCGCACAGCACATCAAAGGGCTTCGCCCAGCGTGCGCTCTGCGGCTTCTCGGCTTCTCCTCCCCAAATTATTCATGGCTCAGTTTCCCGGCGCACGCATTTGTTCACATTTTATGTTCTTGCCTTTCATCTCCTACCCGTCTTATCCCATTGTTAACATTTCCGCACCTCCGTCCGTCTGTCTATACGTCTCTGCTTTTTAGTACGTGCCCTTTTCCCTCTCAGTTTTTGTAAGCGAACTTGCTAACTGTCCTGTCATGTGCTGTTCTTTATAGTGTCTGTTACGCACACATTTGCTGTCCGAGGTGCCGGTAATTGAAGGCAGATGGTGCTGGGAGCGTGTGCACTGCTGTTTTTTTTCCCTTCAGCACTGTGTGCGCGCATGAACAGCCGCCCGAGCAGGAGCCCTTAGACTTTTTTTTAATGACAAACTCTTTCTCCCATGCTGGTAACATCACATTTTCAAATCAAACGAGCATGCTTACGTCCGTCATCAGTACAGCACAAACCCATGCGGACCTGCGTCTAGGCGCTGTAAGTAATGTATGTAGGAATATAGTTAGCACTATTCAGCTGAACGGTACTCCTATTATCAACCTCGAATGGATGAAAGGCTGAGTCGCCTCCCCTGGTAACTCATGCTGTGTTCTACAGGGTATGCACAGATGTGCGCAGCAGGAGCTTGAACCCCGCGATCTATTTCACTGGCATTAGGGTATGTGACATGGAATGCTCATTTTTAGGTTTTGCCTCGCCAAAAAGATGCGCTCTGCGCATCTTTTTCGGCGCAGGCGAAAACCTGATGAGAATTGTAGTGTGCTTTGGCTCGGCCCTCGTCATTCATTGGCTGGCTCCGTAAATGGAGCCTTGCCATTGGATGAGGGGCCTGTCCGTCAATGCCGGACCAGACACGGGGGCGTTCCCGACATTCTTTGGCTTTTGCCGACGTCACGCGACGCCGGGAACGCCCCCGAGTCTGGTCCAGCATTGCCGGCACTTCTGCGTCTCTCCTGCCCCGTGACTGGCCGGCCGGCCAATCCTAGCGCGGCCGGCCGGAAGTGCCCGCCCCCCGCAGCCCGGGGGAAGAAGGAGAGGAAGACGGCAAGCAGTATGGCGGCGCCCGCGGGGCTCCCGTGGCCTGGAGGGAACCCCGGGAGATGCGGAGGACGTTGCCGGTCTCCCATGCCGAAGAGGGAGACCGGAGAAGTGCCAGAGAGATTGTCGACGTTGCCGGTCTCCCATGCCGAAGAGGGAAACCGGAGAAGTGCCGCCGTCGCATGGTGCAGGTGAGTCGAGTTTTTTTTTTTTCCCCTCCTCTCTTCCCCTGCCTTCCTGCCCCAACCTCTCTCCCCCTGTCTCCTACCTTCACTCGTCGCTACGGGCCGCCGCTTAAGCGAGGTCGCTGCCGCCTTGCAATCTCCACGAGGCAGGACGCTGTCGTCTCCGATGGGCTCCTACCTTCACTCGTCGCTACGGACCGCCGCTTAAGCGAGGTCGCTGCCGCCTTGCAATCTCCACGAGGCAGGACGCTGTCGTCTCCGATGTACTACAAGCTGCAGCCGTTTTGCCAGGAGCGGCTTGGGTGGCCTGTTGAGATTATTATTAAGCGGCGATACAATAAATATGTTATCGGAGTCCAGTCCTACCGTTGAATATTTCTTGCCGGATGGTTGCTTTGATCTATTTTTATTGGTGCCCGACTATGAAGACTGCGCCCCCTGATGCATTCCTTTTGGGTCCCGCACTCTTTCGATCCGGGGGCAGTTCTTCCGGTGCTCGAGCTCTTCCTGCTGGTTCAGTGTGCGGACAGCGCCGGCCCTCTCCCCTTCCCTGCAGCCTGTACAGAGAGCACATGCGCCGACCGTTAACACGCGTGGCCGCCGTGAATTGAGTCCTCGGGCTGCCACAGTTGTGACCTTCGCACCGTGTGATCTCAGAACCCGAGAGTTGCTTGTGGTGAAGTATTCCGGGATTATGAATTGCAGCCATAAACGTTTCCAAAACTAAAGTGACAGGCAGCTAATAAACGCAGGGTGTCGCGTTGCTCCCTTGCGTTTGACTGTTCCACCTCAGGTATTTGCAATCCCGGGACCCTGCACGCGCTGTGGAAACAGCGCCCTGCTTCTTGTCACTCAAACGCTGCCCATAGCCAGGCTAGGCAAGCTGGCTGACCTGCAAACAAAGTGCCAGAGGGCTGCTTGTGCGATATTCACCCACTGACCTTACATAAGGCGAGGCCCGCCAGAAAATGCACAGAACAAAATGTGTGAATGAATGCACGCTCCATAAAACCCAGCGAGGGAAGAGAGGTAGAAAAGCCGCACCCACTTTGCCTCCCTGCTGCACCAGGGACAACAACACATCACCCAGGGCACTGAGACTGGGTGATCATAGGAGGTCTGTAACCTGAGTGGATCGTAGAGTGCACATGATGACATCATCGTAGGCTCTGAGGCTAGCGTAGGCTCTGAGGCCAGTGTGCAATGGTTGGGTGATGCTAGGAGTCCTGTAAACTTTTATTGTATTCGCCGATGGGATAAGTAATAACGCATAACACTGTGCTGGTGAGGACAGTGTGATCAAAGAAGACATATCACCTGATTAAACTTTAAAAAGAACATCTAATAACATCATTTTAGGCTCTGGGAGGCTAGTGTACAATGGTTGGGGTGATGTTAGGAGACCTGTAAACATTTGTTGTATCTATAGACGGTATATTTAATAGCAGATCACACTGCTTGTGAGGACAGTGTGATCATAGATAGCCCATCATCTAATTAAACTTTAAAAAGGACATCTAGTATCATCATTTTAGACTCTGCGAGGCCAGTCTACAATGGTTGGGGTGATGCTAGGAGTCCTGTAAACATTTATTGTATCTGCAGACGGGATAAGTAATAACAGATCACACGGTGCTTGTGAGGACAGTGTGATCATACATGGCCTATCATCTAACTAAACTTTAAAAAGGATGTATACTATCACCATCGTAGGCTCTGTGAGGTTATTGTACAATGGTTGGGGTGATGCTAGGAGCCCTGCAAACTTTTCATTTTATCTGCGGAAGGGATATGTTATAACACAGCTTCTGAGGACAGTGTGATCATAAGTGGCCTTTTACCTGATTAAACTTTAAAAAGGACATCTAATAACATCATTTTAGTTTCGGCGAGGCCAGTGTACAATGTTTGGAGTGATGTTAGGAAGCCTGTATCACCTGATAAAACTTCAAAAAGGACATCTAATAACAATTTCTGTCTCTGTGAGGCCAGTGTACAATTGTGGGGTTGTGCTAGGAGTCTTGTAAACTTTTCATTGTATCTGCGGAAGAGATGTGTTATAACACACCATGCTGTACCAATTTTGCACACCCTTTGTGTTTGTGTAAGTTGCAAGCTGGCACATCTGTTTGCTCCAGGCAGGTGCTGTTTGGTGGACTTTAAGCAAGATGAGTTTCTAGAGCTCAGTGATTTAGATGCACTAGATTGTGCTGTAACCACGATAGAGCCAGAGATCATGCAGGGCTAAATCATACAACTGATGGAGAAATCGGACATGTAGATGGAACTGGTGGTGGTCGTCTGCTTTCTCTTTCTTCGGATCTGTTTAAGTTCACAGTGCCCTTGGCTCCGGTGCAAAAGAGTGTATACAGAGCAGAAAGAGGGACCTCCTTTTGTACAGGATGAGCATCCTGAGATGACAATAGTCATCCTTGGCTCTAGTGCCAAGTTCAGTCCTCTTGGAAATTTAAGTAGCAGTATTTTACTTGCAGCATTTGTAGCTGGGGTTAATAAGTAGTTCGCATACTTAATTGGAATTATGCACTGTAAATATTTTGTAAAACTTTTTTGTATTGTAATTTCATCTAGTTATGTATATGGAATGAGATTTTTACCTGGAGGCTGTTTTCCAGGTCAGGTAACAAAAATAATAGAGCACCTCCTGGCGCGTGCTGCGCTGCTGAAATCAGTCCTATCGCCAGGGAGCAGTATGGGGGAGCAGAGGGCAGGTACCTATTGTTTGGTACTCATTATGTTGGATATTGGGTATTAAGAAAATCTACTGTGAAGCATAGAGCCCTGGGCAATCACACCTGGACCGAGAGACTGGTGCACAAACACTAGGGTTAGTACACGATCATAAATATAGACGCACTTTCCCCGGTTTTGTAAAGCAAGTCCAAAATCAAACTCTCGAGCAGTAAAACTGATCAGGCGTTTACTTATTTCATCTACATTAAAAATAATGAGTGAGTCGGCCCTTGGGCCTGGAATTTTTCGCATGCCGGTTGCGCCAACCTCTTTTAAGTGGGCGCATTGACCCGCTGAGCTGCCTCGCTAGCCTGCAAGCCAGGAGGTTATTATGGGTCACCAGAGCTGCAATGCTGCATTGTTTTACGCCACATCAGCCTCTTGCGGAGGCTAGCGCAGCGTACGAAGGGGGTGTTGAACGGCTCCTGTCAGGATTGGGAGGTGGGGGCTGCGTCATGCGCGCGCAGTTTATTTTTCCGGGTATCTCGCGCTCTCCAGTGACGCCGAGATTGATGGATCGAATACAGACTGCGCAGAATGATAACTAATGCACACCAGAAGGGTCTGGTATCCTCTGTGGATGAGATCTAAAGCCCTGTGACTCGCATTAAATGTAGCATACTTCTGCTCTGTGTGGGGGGGGCTCTGTGTGGGTGTATGTGTGGAGGGCGCTGTGTGGTTGTGTGGGGGGGCGCTGTGTGTGTGTGTGGGGGGGCTCTCTGTGGGTGTTTGTGTGTGGCATTTGCGAGAGATTAAGCTATTGGCATTGTAAATGACAATGCCATTTATTTATGTTAAAAAAAACATAAATAAAAATAATGTCAAGAGCAATGCCAATAGCTCTAACTTTAACAAAGGCAAAACCATTGCATTGTAAATGCTTGTTTGTTTTAATTGATGCTTTCTGACGCCGCACACTGTGCCATCTCAGCCCACAGATGGGGGTGCGTGCCCTGTTTTCTTTAATAAGCACGGACCCCGCGCATTTTTTAAAAATCTCTCATGCCTGGCTGCCCTTTCCATATTTAGCATTTATGACTTTTAGTAACTGTATGCACCTTTTGGTATGCGCTGGGGATCTCTCAGGGGAATTTCATACGAGGCTCTTTACACAATCAGTTTTACAGATTGTACGGCTCTTGGAGGATAAAAGCCTGAGTTAGCCCTGCAAGGGCTGCACTTGTGACTCCAGGCTGTTGAGGGCGTCCACAGCCGTAGCTTAAAATAACCAATCCTTCCCCCAGGCACAATCCTCCTCAAATGTCTATTTTTTCAGACCAGAAGAACAGATTTCCGTCTTGCAATTATTTGCGCTGCTGACAGAATCTTGTACTTAAGGCTGCGCGGGCGATTCTTCATGGCTGGACATTTGTGGTGTTTGTTTGCTTGCAGTTTTATGATTCTCCGTGGTGACCTGTTGTTCACCACTTTTTTTTACAGCTTTCCTTATGTTTTTTGGGGAGATGAGAACGCACTTCTGCCCTTCACATGCTGAGGTCATTCTCTGCCCTTTCCTTCTGTTCCTTCTCCAAAGCGCCAACCATCACCCAGGATGAGAAATGGCGCTTTCCGTGAGGGTGGTACAAATCACCCACTGAAATAACAGGAACAACCAAAGTTCAGCTCTACGTTCCTGTGGGAGGGCAGGCTTGATAAACAGGCGTGGAGGCTTAAGAATAGGTTGAAAAGGAGGTTTATTAACAAAAGTAGAAGAGATAGGTTGTTGAGTAATGGTTATCGGTTGCTTTTCGTCTTCGTCCGAGGTGTCCCGTGAACTGGAATGTTCTGATAAAAGGGGGGTGTTTCTTCCGTCTGGATGTCCTTGACCGTGATGTTCACCCCGGAGGCTGGCTCCGCCGTAACTCTCCTGAGTCACGGCCGCTCCCCAGCCACCTCCGGACACCACCAATCTTCGGACCAGGCTTCTTCTTCCTCTTCGGAATTGTCGGATGGCCAGTTCCTCTTGGTATCGGGTCCCGCGTTTTCTCCTTTCCACAGGTCGGGTCCCGCGTCTTCTCTCCTCCAGTCGGGTCCCGCGTCTTCTCTCCTCAGGTCGGGTCCCGCGTCTTCTCTCCTCAGGTCGGGTCCCGCGTCTTCTCCTTTCCTCAGGTCGGGTCCCGCGTCTTCTCTCCTCCAGTCGGGTCCCGCGTCTTCGTACTCCCTCGTGGTCTCTCTTCCGCGTTCTTCCTCCTCTTCACTTTTGTTCTGCTCTTCTCTTATTGGTCTCTCGGCTCCACTTCCAGGTCGTGGAGGCAGAACTTCCGGGTTGTTTCTACTGTGTTCCTGTGAAGATAGAAGAGAGGAATCTGGGACTCGTGGTCTCGAATAACGAGGTGGAAACTCGCTCCGCTCAGGTACTTTCTCACATCCCCTTTCCCTTGCTGTCTTTCTTCTAGGGGTTTGTGCTTCTTGTGGATATCGCGATAGATAGTCTGCATTCCCTTGTTCACGACCTTTTCTATGGCGAGTGTGAAATCTATATGGCTGCAAGGATAAAAACCATCTCAATACTCTCTCGTTGTGGCCTTTACTAATGGTGCATGGTCCGTGAAGAGAGTGAATTCTCTTCCTTCTAAGTAGTATCGCAAGGTCTCTATGGCCCATTTGATGGCGAGGGCTTCTTTCTCGATAGTGGCGTAATTTTTTTTCTCGTGGGAAAAGTTTACGGCTGATGTACAGGATAGCTTTCTCCCCCAGAGCCGTTTCTTGAGAAAGAACTGCCCCTAACCCCTGATCAGATGCGTCCGTTTGTAGGATAAAAGGACGAGAATAGTCTGGGCTAATTAGGACAGTTTCTGATGTTAAAGAATTCTTCAGAGCCTCGAAAGAATGTCGTACTTTACTAGAAGGTTATTGTAACAACTGTTCCGTTTTACAGTTCTTCTGTAGAAGATCAGTCAGGGGAGCTGCCATCTGGGAGAACTGAGGGATGAATCTTCTATAATAACCTAAGAGTCCCAAAAATGCTCTCAAATCTTTTTTTGATTTAGGAAATGGTATGTTGGAAATAGCCGACAGTTTCGACGGCTGCGGTCTTATAACACCTTCACCCAGTAAATACCCTAGATACTTGACTGTTTGTGCTGCCAAATGACTCTTGGCGGGGTTGATTTTTAAACCATGCATACCTAAGGTTTGCACGATTTTGGTAAGATGGGTTAAGTGTTGTTCCCAGGTGTCACTGTATATGACAATGTCATCTATGTAGGCTCCAGCAAACTCATCATAGGGCCTTAGGATTGTATTCATGGCTCTTTGGAATGTTGCAGGAGCCCCATGTAGACCAAAAGGCAACATCCTAAATTGGTACAATCCGTTGGGTGTGGAAAAGGCTGTTTTTTCTTTGTCCTCCTCTCTTAGAGGTATCTGCCAGTAGCCTTTGCACAGGTCTAGGGTACTGATGTATTTGGCTTTCCCTATTCTTTCTACCATTTCATCCACTCGAGGGAGTGGGTAGGTGTCAAATTCTGAGATCTTATTCACCTCTCTAAAGTCAATACAAAATCTAACCGACCCGTCCGGTTTAGGTACGAGTACCATGGGAGAATTCCATTCGCTCTTAGAGGGTTCTATGATTCCCATCTGCAACATCTTTTGTACTTCTTCTCTTATTGTTTGCCTTCTTGCTTCTGGTATACGATAGGGTCTTACCCTGACTCGTTTACCAGATGGTGTTTTTATGGCATGCTCGATGAGGCTGGTCATTCCTGGGGTAGTCGAGAAAACCGACCCAAGAGGTCGTAACACCTCGAGCAATTTGTCGTGTAAAGGTTTGGGCAATTCTGAATCAATGCACTGCTGAAAGAGGGGTTCCGGAACTTCTATGTGTTGAACAGCCACTGGAGCTGGTCCCTCCCATTTCTTTAAGAGATTCACATGATATATTTGCGAAATTCTCTTGTTGCTGTCTACTTCTATGCGATACGTTACTGGGGTGACTTGTTGGAGCACGGTGTAGGGTCCCTGCCACTGACCTAACAGTTTCTGATCGGACTATGCCATCATAAGCAATACCAAATCACCGACCTGGAAGGTTCTCAATTTGGCCCCTTTATCATATTGTACTTTTTGTGCTTTTTGTGCATCTTCTAGGTTATTTCTGACTATTTCTCGGATTTGACCTAAATGTGTTTTTAAATTTGATACATATTCTGGTAGGGGTTTGGTATGATCCCGTTCAGTCTCCCACTGTTCACGGGCCATGTCCAAGAGGGTGCGGGGTTTATGTCCATAGAGCAATTCAAAGGGAGAATAATCAGTACTCTTTTGTTCTTTGCATCTGATGGCAAATAGGGCCAAGGGAAGAATATCTTCCCACCGTCGAGTTTCTAAGTCCAACAACTTTTTAAGAGTGGCTTTGATGGTGGCATTATATCTTTCCACCAAACCATCCGTTTATGGATGGTAGGCAGCTGTTCTGATTTGTTTAATCCCTAATTGTTTGCATATGTTTTCATCAGTTTGGAGACAAAAGGAGTTCCCTGGTCGGTTAGGATCTCTTTGGGAAACCCTACTCTGGAAAAGACTCCGATCATAGCTTTGGCTATATTAGTAGTGTCGGGTCGACGAAGTGGTATGGCCTCGGGGTATCGGGTTGCGTAATCTACCATAACCAAGACATATCTATATCCACTTCGAGAGGGTAACAGAGGACCAATTATATCCATGCCTACTCGACTAAAGGGATCATTGATGATGGGAAGAGGTAACAGTGGGGCTCGCGGTGGGTGATACCGGCTGTGTCGCTGACAAATAGGACATTCTCTACAGTACTTCTTTACTTGTTGGTATATCCCTGGCCAGTAAAAATTTTCTACAATGTTTTTTTCAGTTTTCTCTGCCCCAAAGTGTCCCCCTAACAGGTGGCTATGTGCAAGATACATACTTTTTCTATGAAAGGTTCTGGTACTAATAACTGAGCTTTTTGATCTCGATTTCCTTTCCTATACAACAATCCGTTCTTAATGAAAAAATAGGGACCTACATGTTGTGGGTCCTCTTCCTCGAGTGCATTTTTCCATGCCTCTTGTAAGACAGGGTCCTCTTGCTGAGCGGCATGAAAATTACGATCTGTTTCCCAGGGATTTTCTATAGGAATGACCGGCATGGCTAAGGGTTTTATTCCTTTTTCAGCCCTTCTTTGGCTTCGGCTTTTCCGAGGTTTGGAAGGCGGCCATTCTTTTTCTACATCTTTAGAGAAAGGAGCTGTAGCTAGCCAGTCCCTCATTTCCTCTGATCCGGTTCCCTGCAACAACTGGGGTAGTTTGGCATAATCATTACCAAGAATGGCTTGTTCTGGTAGTCGTGGTATTAAGCCTACAGTTAAGGAAGTGCCCTGGTCCTGTGGATGTTGAATTAGAACCTTGGCGGTAGGGTATGGTTTGGTGTCGCCATGTACGCATTTAATGGCCACCATACTGTCAATAGGTCCTATATTGTCACCTAAGTCTTGAGGCCGAACTACACTATGAAGACATCCGGTGTCAGCTAAGGCTGTGACCATTTGTCCATTCACAGATACAGGACATTTGTAAGGAGGAAGTTTCTTGTTGGGAGGTGTACAATAGTAATTACGAGCCATTCCTATTTCCATGGGTTCTTCTCGCTGAGGACAAAACCGTGCTATGTGTCCCATTCCTCCACATTGGAAACACTGGGGTCCAGGTACAGGAGGTCTGTTGGTCGGGAAACTGGGCATTGGCGTACTTGGAATAAAAGCCAGGGGTTCGGGTTTCTTGACCATAAGAGGTCTGATCGGCTTGTGTCCTGAATGACCCCCGTTTTTCCCTACATTTTCTTCTTTACCCTTTTGAAAATCTTGGGCCCTGCTATAAGCACTGGCTATTTCTACCGCAGTTTCCAGAGTGAGGTTCGCCTGTTGTCGAACCCAACGTTGTATGGGTGGATGCAAGGAGGTTAGGTATTGCTCGAGATATATCTTTGCCATAATACCATCCTTATCCGTGGTGGTAGGTTTTTGCCATCGATCCGCCATGTCTTTGACCCTGAAGTACAGAGCACGTGGTGTCTCTTGAGGGCCTTCTTTCATTTGTCGTAACTTAAGCCTATAGGTTTCGTCATCTATTCCCAGTCTCTCTAATATGCATTTCTTAATATCCGCATAGAGAACCGTCCCCTGTAAGGTGGCAGCTTGATAAGCGGCCTGCAGATCTCCTGATAACAATGGTCCCAAATACTGACCCCATTTGTCCGGGGGCCACGAGGCTGCATTTGCCATGCGTTCAAAATTACTGAAGAAAAAATCCGGATCTTCACCAGCTACATAACGTTGTAGCACTACAGAGGGCAAGGTGGTAGGACCCCTTTGTTGGCCAAGGGCTGTGGTGAGTTTGTCCACAACAGCCCCTTGTGTTTGTTCTTGGTCAGCGAGTACTTTTTGCAATTTTCCTCGGTCTTCCTCAACAACGGTCAAAAAGCGTTCCATGACTTTCCCCAGATGTTCCTGATTTTCAGCCATCTTCGCTAGGGCAGCCTCCATTTCGCCTTTGGATCCCACTTCTGACACCACTTGTGGGAGGGCAGGCTTGATAAACAGGCGTGGAGGCTTAAGAATAGGTTGAAAAGGAGGTTTATTAACAAAAGTAGAAGAGATAGGTTGTTGAGTAATGGTTATCGGTTGCTTTTCGTCTTCGTCCGAGGTGTCCTGTGAACTGGAATGTTCTGATGAAAGGGGGGTGTTTCTTCCGTCTGGATGTCCTTGACCGTGATGTTCACCCCGGAGGCTGGCTCCGCCGTAACTCTCCTGAGTCACGGCTGCTCCCCAGCCACCTCCGGACACCACCAATCTTCGGACCAGGCTTCTTCTTCCTCTTCGGAATTGTCGGATGGCCAGTTCCTCTTGGTATCGGGTCCCACGTTTTCTCCTTTCCACAGGTCGGGTCCCACGTCTTCTCTCCTCCAGTCGGGTCCAGCGTCTTCTCTCCTCAGGTCGGGTCCCGCGTCTTCTCTCCTCAGGTCGGGTCCCGCGTCTTCTCCTTTCCTCAGGTCGGGTCCCGCGTCTTCTCTCCTCCAGTCGGGTCCCGCGCCTTCGTACTCCCTCGTGGTCTCTCTTCCGCGTTCTTCCTCCTCTTCACGTTTGTTCTGCTCTTCTCTTATTGGTCTCTCGGCTCCACTTCCAGGTCGTGGAGGCGGAACTTCCCGGTTGTTTCTACTGTGTTCCTGTGAAGATAGAAGAGAGGAATCTGGGACTCGTGGTCTCGAATAACGAGGTGGAAACTCGCTCCGCTCAGGTACTTTCTCACAGTTCCATACATTTTTTCTTTTACTAAGCGTTGTCAAAGGGTTGCTAGTAAAGGCTGACGAGTGGAATTGTAAGTGGTGAGTTTGTTTTTAAGGGTAACCTTGTGCCTTATTTCCGTTGATTTAGTTGCATATGCCGCGGTACGTGCCCCATGGATGTCAATAATGGGCAGCCACGTACAGGGGCGTAGCTCCCAGTGGTGCAGCAGGTTCATTTGCACCGGGGCACAGAGGTCTTAGGTGACCACTGAACCCTGATTATTTCTGTATTTTAAAATTTAAATATTTCATTAAGGTCTTTGAGCCTAAAGCATGTTCTGACTGGCATATGCGTCTCTAGTAGTGCTCCAGAAACCATAGTATACCTTCATTAGTAACTCCCCACATGTGAATCTTCAGGTTTACATCAATACATCTAAGTAAAGGTAATACAAAACATGTGACATTACAAATAATAAAAGTGTCACATATGCTAAAGTTAAAAGTATTGGCATTGTAAATCACAAAACATAAATATAAAATGTCATTTACAAAACCAATAGCTCCAACTTTCCTACTGCGAGACCTATTGGCAAGGCCAGTGCTTGTTTTTACTGTGTTCTGAGTGGATGAGTGGTGTTCTTCCACTGTTTGTATACAGGGAACTATTTTTTTCTTTTTAATCTAGCACCGATTGGCAGTGCCTGTATTTTCTTCCTATCTACCTCTGTGCTGCTTGTCTCCTCACGTCCCCACTGTTCTCATAATAGCACATCCCTACCCGCACAGCTATTCATTTCCTTCCTCCGCCTGCTTATTTTTAAAATGTTAACCCTTGGTCTGATATTGCTCCTCCACCACTCCATCCCCTTCTGCTCCACGACATTGACTTTCTCTCTTTCACCCAATCCTCTGTTGCTCCCTTGCCTTTCCACATTGCATTCTTATTGACATTTTGTTTGTTTTGGGTGGCCCAGCAGCTGCAATTTGCTCCTTTATTTTGATGTGTGTGAATTAATGGAAGACGAAAACTGAGAAACCACGTTGGAGGAAACCAAATCATGGAACACAAATTTTAAGGATGGGTTCAGAGATGGGTAATGTTTTGGGTGATGATGGTTTTTTTAGGTGTCAGAAATAATTGTAGTTCGGGCATATAAAGGAGTTTTTAGGGTTCAGAGATGAATGGAGTGTAGGGTCAGGAGTTCTCAGGCTTAACGGATGAGTGGTGTTTGGTGAATGCAGTGTTTTTAGGCTTCACGGATTGCCGGATTGTAAGGGTGTTGAGGGGATTTAGAGTTCATGGATGGGCAGAGTTTAGGGTTTTTAAGGTTCCATTGTGGATAGCGACTGGCTGGTGAAGAGTGTGGAGGATTCAGGATGAGGTGGAGTTTAGGATAGTGAATGGTTTTAAGAAATCCGGAATGAGTGGAGTTTTGCTACAGAAAGGTTTTTTTGGGCTTCTGGGATAAGTAGTTTTTAGGGTGATGAGTATTATGGGTCATTGAAGGCTGGTGTTTAAAGGCAGTAAGGGTTGTTAGTGTTCGGGGATGGGTGGAGTTTGAGTGTACTGAGGTGTTTTAAGGAGTATGGGATGGGTGGGATTTAGGCATAGAGAGCGGTTTTTAGGGTTCAGGAATGGGTGAAGTTCAGGGTAGTGAGTTAGTGTATGGATCAGGGATGGTGGACTTTTTCAGTAGAAAGGGCTTTTAGTCTTAAGGGATGAGTGCAGTTTAGATGTGGTGAGGTGTTTTAGAGGGCAGGGATTATTGGTGTTTAAGGATTGTGAGGGGTCAGCGAACGATGGTGTTTACGGGTGGCAAATTAACAGTTCAAAAGATATAAATATGAAATAATGTCCCCTGAAGTAAAGCACTGAAATAAATATCTCTGATAAAACTATTTCTGACATTAAGACCTGCAACCATTGCATTCACCCTTAAAAAATAAGCATTCAAAAGCCAAATCTAGGCATCCGATGAATTGGTTTCTACGAGAAGGCAAATGTGGTGCAATGTGGAACATTTCATTAAACAGTTTAGATGAAATGGTTTCTCAATAATGGTATTCCATGAAATCATACTTCTTGAATTTATATACAACCCCTTTATTAACACAAGCTATCGCACACATTTTATTTATTTATTTGTTTCTTATTTACTGCTCCATGATATGTGCCCACAATCCTAGAATGGTGAATAACAACACCCAAAATGGCAGCTGCGTCATGCCATATGCCTGTACATGCTTGGCGATGTCATCATGCTTGGCTGGCGTTGGGTAATGATGCGTGCGCACATGCACATTATTCTGCTGTTTTTCCTGTTTTTTGCCGATGATGTTGAACAACACCTTTTTTTTATTTTGCTGATACACAACAGCATTGTCAAAAAGCATTAGCAAAGCCAACAAGTTTACAATCCTTTAAAAAAGTGCGATATATAGGCTTTGCCAATGCTTGTTTCTCTCAACTAACTTACCCTCAATTTTGGCTGAAGCAGAAGGTCATTTCCTGGTTAAAGCACTCCTCACCTTTTTTCCTCGCCTCTTTTTATTTTGACATTATGTACTTCTAACTCTCACCAACATTTCTATATACATGGAACAGATTTGGCTTGGAAATCTTCCAGTTTTTTGTGTGATATTTCCTTCTGACACGAATATACTTTCCTCCATTATACTTTCATTGTGCGTGAACACACACACACTCGGCCCGGCCAACTGAGTTTGGCACCCATAGGCCTGTGGGTTTCATGGTTAACCCATGCTTTCTGGGTAATGTGATTCAATTCAGCATAGTTGAACCAGCCTGTGCACGACTGGCACTCTGGCACAATTCTGGAACATGTCTTTACCAGATCTGCTTGGTTCTATTCTCTGCCCATCTGTACTCCCTCCCACCTCCACTGGCCATTGTCCGGATTGCACTTGTAATTTTATTTGAATAGCAAGTCAACCTATTTCATTTTCAATGATACAAAGGGGGATACATTCAAATTTTGCGTTATATGTACCAGGTGCCGCTTATACAGTGTGGTGCAATTCAGAGACGTGCTTCAGGCTAAACCACAGTCGGTTCTAGTTCCTCTCAATATTTTCCGATTTATTCTTAAGAACAGGAATTTGTGGAATGCTTAACAGATATATGCTGCATGGATATAAGCCTTACCAAGTTCCTTTTGATTGGAGAATTCAAGCCTTGTTACCTCTGCTTACACTCTCACGTGCCATATTTTACTGATGGCCTTCCTACTCTGTTAAAGAAAACAATGGTGGCATGCATCTATTTTACACATATTCAATTGTAAGCATGCAACAGCACACATTCACATTCGTAAGGGCTTCCCAAAGCAGGTGTTGATCAGGGTTGTTCATGCAAAAATGTAATTGTAGGACAGAAGAAACACAATATAGTCGCCAACAGTCAGCTTATGATTGTTCCTCCAAAGCAAAGGACCACTTCTCAAGGTACTGATAGGAAAGGTTATGTTGTAGGGTTTAAAGCAGGGGTATTTAACCTAGGTCTAGAGAGACTGAATCAGTGTCATTTTTCCTGAATACGCAGTGTTTGTAAAGGAGCTCTATCTAGATTCACTGCATGTAGGTGTATTTGATGTGACTATCCTGGAAATGTAGCATTCATCCCTTCCTTTTGCCTCGATGCTGATCATCTCTGGCAATTTGCATGGATTTGGAAAGATTTTATGTATAAAATCAATGAGTCTCCTACTGCTGGTCCAATAAGCAGCTAGAGAGGGCATATGCTCTTCTCCCAGCTATGTCCATTGCAGTTTTTTTTTTTAAATTGAAAGGTAATGTTTATATTTCATGTACTTTCTTTTAGTCTTAAGAATGCTTTTGGTTGCCTGATTGTGCCTTGTTTGAAATTAGTTTTTGTTTATATTCACATTTATTTATTTATTGAGATCTTCCATAGCGCGAACAGTACCCGAAGGTGTCAGAGCGCTTCACAAAAGAACCAGTTGCTATACATAAGGACTTATGATTACATAAGTTACATACCACTTCTCCATGGTGAGCTCTTTGTATTTTTCTGCCCTAAACCCCTGTTTCAGTACCTGACAGGAGAGAAACCACACACGTGAGACAGTCTGACCTCTGACAAGGAGATACCGCTCTGTTTGATAAAAAGATCCCATTACTATTAGCAGATCAAGTGTGCCAAAGGCTGTCAAGGGTTGCACAGTATCTTGATTACAGAATTTAGAGTTTGACAATAAGACAGTTTATCTCTTGCCTTCAGTTTGTGGCCCTGTGCCATGAAAAAAACGGGCATGATGTTGTTATTAGAGTCTTACTTACCTTCTGTATGAGAGCCTCTAGCTCACATGGCACGCCTGCCCTAAATCACTCATCCTTTCCACCTGAAATATGGGAACTCAGCACCCATCCTGCAAATTGTCCCTTCAACTGGCCAGGTTAGAGGGCCATGGAACCAATGTCCATCACCATGAACTCGTCCTCTGTGGCTTACCCCAGACCAACAAGAGGCTGGAGATTAAACTCCACACATCAGACAGAAAGCTTGTGTTCTGTGGAAGCTGTAATTGCAGTCTGCAGAGCATGGAGCCAAAGTCCTGCTAGACTATCTGCTTATGCCTGTAAGCAAATCTCTATGAGACCTTGACCCAGGAAGTTCTACACTATGAAAACTGGGCAGAGAAGTAGACAAGGCATGCTGTCATGGATAGCTCCTCAACTCAAGTGACTCCCTGGAATCGCCAGACTCATTCAGAATTCCCCCTCATGGAAGTGAAATCATTGAGATGGACAAAGGCACCTTTGCTTGGATAATGGAGTCACACTTTTGCTAGTCTTCTCACATTTTAGGACACAACATCTTCTGTCCTACTGTGCTCATCTGGCGTATTTGTGATGAAAAGGGCGCTCTTGCGGGGCCTGCCAGGCATTGCAGCACTAGCCTGGCAAGGAGCATAGCCCAATGATGAAGCATGTCACCTTTGGGTGAGTGAGGGCAACTTTTCCCAAAAGCTCATGCTTCCTAGAGTGCCTGCTTTCTGTTAGAGACAGTGTCTCTTAGACTAAACTTTCGGAACCATTGGCTACTACCTGTCTCCCCTTATAAAGCCCGTAAATTCAGTATTTAGGTGTGAACCAGAGACTTGAACATGAGATTCGACTGACAAGAGAAGACCAGGACAAAGAAGACCCGCTGCATAAGAACTGAAGCCCTGCTGCAGAAGAAAAAGTGGCCAAACCCTGCTGCCTGCGTTGTCGTCCTAAATCTGAAAGGACTCCAAGAACGAACCCTGGAGCACCTCCAGCCTTCAAGAAATTGCCAAGAAACTCCCTTGGAGTGAAGGTATCACTCCCCTGCACCCTGCAGGGACCAATACCGTGGAGTCCGGTATGCCGACTTGCTGCTCCTCAACAACCTTGGTGCAGCACAGAAGCAAAAAAAAGAGAGTACAACAGCCCCAGAGTGTTAAATCTGTCTCTACATCACATTTGAAGGCTCTAGGACATACCAGAGCCGCGGCACGCCAAAACCCAAGAAGAAGATTCCACACCGGATTCCCAAAGCACCAGAAGCAAGCACCCGTCAAGGGAGTTCGAGACACTCTAGACCCACTTCCTGAAATCGCCTCTTCAAGTGACCTGCTCATGACTGCGAGGATCTCAAGATGCAAGACACCCGGTTGACCTGTTCGCTCTGCACCCAGCCCTGGCATCGACCAACCAGCTGTGATCTCGTGGTCCCCCAGCCCCTGAGGCCTCCTCCCTCCAAGGAGACCCACCGGACTTACCTGTAAGTCTTCCTGTGCAGTGTGTTTTCAATTGGCCACCTTCGTCTTTGTGCACCAGTTTCCAAGACCCTCAGCACTCTGCTCCTGGCCGATCCGGGATGCTCCCGAACTTCTCCTGCTCGAACTTTGGACCTGGTCCCGACATTGACCTAAAACGAGGGGAACTTCGTGAAAGCATTACTTGATTTTATATGCATTTTTCTGTGTTTTCCCCATTGTTTCCAATGATGCCTTATTGCGCACAAAAGTTATATATTTTCCAAACTTTGAAAAATCATAACTCTGAAAGTTCTTACCCTCGAACTGTGTTCTTGGTCTTAAATATTACATAAAAATCTACGTTATTTTTATAAATTGGTTTTGGATTTATTTTTGAGTATGTGTCTCTTTTATTGCCTCTGAGTACACCAACTGCTTAGCACAGCCCTCTGATATGCCTAGCTGCTCGCACATGCCACAACAAAAAGAGGATTAGAATGATCTGCTTTTACCTCTGTATACCTTTTGGGGATTCACTGAACTCGCTTAACGCAGAGGCTGGGGATAGCGCTGCTCTAAATCCCTCAGTACGTTGATGACATTGTATTTGTGGACCATTCCTGAATCGACTTACAGAGAGCCTTGAACGCACTCCATAGGTATAACCAAAACAACAAACTTTTGGTTAATCAGGGGAAGACCAAGATAGTCATCTTTGGGAAATACCCACAAAAGAAAACAGTTCAATGGCAGCTCGGCGACCTGCAAATAAATTAATGTACAAGTTGTAATTATTTAGGTGTCTCTGAAGGGGCCAAATCAGGGGCCCAATTAAAACATCTTAGAAGCAAGGGATCTGGTATTATTCATAGTCCAAACGCCTAAGCCAAAAGTTATGCAGTCCAACGGCTCAACCTATACTAAAAGTCCTGAGAGCCGAACTAGTCCCCTCCCTTAACTAAAGTCACATAGCTTTCCCTGGAACGTTGGACACATATCTCATGAACTCTTAAATTTCCACCTATAAGAAAATTGTTACTTTTTTCCGGCAGGCCAGGAGAGCCAGGGTGAGGTTAGAGCTGGGACTCATCAGCTCGGATCCTACATGCCTAGGGGACATAATAAAATACTACATCAGTACCGTGCGACCCCCAGCACCCTAAAAAAAACACAAATCAAAACCATCTTTGAAGAGTCAGGTTCAACATTGCAGTCACAGCTGGCAGTGGCCACATGTCTTCTGGATATTGACACCTGCAATCTGCACAACCGGGAAATACCAGTAACAGCCTGGAAAAAAACTGTGAACATGCTGGTCAAGAAAGTTTCATTCAAGGGAGACATTGAAAGGATATGCCACCAATCCAACTTTACAGTATTGGACGCCTCCTACATCCTGGGGAAAGCTCAGCCGTACCTCGAGCAACCATTGACAGCCCAGGCATGAAGGAAAACTACTTATATGAGGTTGCTCACACTGCCCATTGTGGATTTTAATCCATCCTGGGCTCAGCGGGACGATACAGCTGCTTAACGTCTTTGCAGTTACAATTTAGAAACTTGCCTTCACTTGCGGGGTTGCTGTTCAAACATGGCAATCGAACGACGCAGCTTGCTAACAGGGCCGTAGCGGGCACCGGGCAATCCCCCGGTGCGCAGCACGGGTGGGGGGCCGGTATGGGGCTCCTGGGGGCCGTTTATGTTACAGGCCCTGTAACAAAATCGGCTGAAAAACGGCCCTGGCAAAGAGCTCGGCGGTACCTACAACCCCCAGGGGGGAGGGCGCGGGGGCTCTCCGGCCTAACACTTTGCCAGGGTCGGTTCTGGTTCCCAGCCCTGCTTGCTAACCCCTTTATGCAGGGCTTATGGCCTCAGACACTGCATAAAAGCTTCAGATCTTTGTTTTTCCTCTCACACTACTCAGACCCTAGCCAGGCTGGGGAAATTCATTAATCAAATTTGTACCACTCTTATATACACAACAAAACGTACCAGCATTATCCATCAAGCCGTAGAACCCGGCCTGCAAAATCATCCCCAAACGTAAACTTCACAAAGTAAAAAACAAATTAGCATGGAGACAATGGTCAAGTTACACTAATCTTAAAAACAGCAACATTTAGTTCAGCACCTGTCCTTCAAAAGCTCCAAAGGTTACAAGCGCTACAAGGGCCTAAGTCCAGCAAACCAAGAGATCACAGTGATTTCAAGACGAGAAACTACACAGCTAACAACTAAAGCTAACATGCTGCATCAAACCAGCAAGATGCCAAGGGTCCAAATCACTAGACATTTTATAAACTAAAACGCACCAGTCTGGGCCCAGTCACCTATCTGTGCCGAATGTCCAATTTCAAAAACAAAAAATCAGTACCAGACACTATAATGGCAATGGTGGAAGGAACAGTAAAGCTCCTTATCAATTTTTGCTTTACCACTGCATGTTATCATTTTAAGTGAATTTAATAATGTGTTTTAATATGATACATTGCTAAGTCTGATTTTAAGTGTTTACATGTAATGATTTAAAGTAATCGATCATGAATGGAATGACTTAATCACTTACTCCCTGCACAGTGTACTTCACTATACTACACTATATAGAGATCCGACTTCCTACACACTGCCATCTTATGAAGTATCTTTCTGAATTGTGTCAACAAATGTGTTTTCCTAAGTGCATTGTATGTAGGCCTGTACAATCTGCCATGTTTTTATTTTCGCCAAAAATATCAAATTTTCTCTGTTTTGTCTTAGGTAAATGGGCATTCGAAAGAAAGAATGGAACAGGAACAAAAAGTAAGGGACCACCATGACATGGATCCTTCTTCAGCTCAAAAGGTATGTTATGTTATGTATGCCCTTTTGGGTCGCTTCGGTAGTCCTTTAACTCATAATGTGGTGATGGCCCCCTGAAAACCCCTGCACTAAGCAGCTATTCGTAGGCTTTAATCTAATTGGCAAACAAAACAGGTGATGGACCGAATGTGGATCAATGTCACACATTCAACCCAGTCCAAAGATCTGGGCCCAAATCCATCGTTTTTTTGCACTCCACACCACCCTGGGTTAGACAATGGCGATATGCAAATCAGCTCTGACCCTGTGCCCCATGGGAACAGTCCAGTCCGAACTACAAAAGCCATGTCCTTCCCAGAACGGAATCGAGCATCCGAGGACCGGACCGGTTTCGAGGTAACACCTCTCATCAGCCCGGCTAGCTTGACTCCAGTGGTGTGGAGTGCCTGGGACCCACGTCTGAGCATCCCCAGCGCACTTATGGCGGTATTGCAAACAAAACAGGTGATGGACCGAATGTGGATCAATGTCACACATTCAACCCAGTCCAAAGATCTGGGCCCAAATCCATCGTTTTTTTGCACTCCACACCACCCTGGGTTAGACAATGGCAATATGCAAATCAGCTCTGACCCTGTGCCCCATGGGAACAGTCCAGTCCGAACTACAAAAGCCATGTCCTTCCCAGAACGGAATCAAGCATCCGAGGACCGGACCGGTTTCGAGGTAACACCTCTCATCAGCCCGGCTAGCTTGACTCCAGTGGTGTGGAGTGCCTGGGACCCACGTCTGAGCATCCCCAGCGCACTTATGGCGGTATTGCAAACAAAACAGGTGATGGACCGAATGTGGATCAATGTCACACATTCAACCCAGTCCAAAGATCTGGGCCCAAATCCATTGTTTTTTTGCACTCCACACCACCCTGGGTTAGACAATGGCGATATGCAAATCAGCTCTGACCCTGTGCCCCATGGGAACAGTCCAGTCCGAACTACAAAAGCCATGTCCTTCCCAGAACGGAATCAAGCATCCGAGGACCGGACCGGTTTCGAGGTAACACCTCTCATCAGCCCGACTAGCTTGACTCCAGTGGTGTGGAGTGCCTGGGACCCACGTCTGAGCATCCCCAGCGCACTTATGGCGGTATTGCAAACAAAACAGGTGATGGACCGAATGTGGATCAATGTCACACATTCAACCCAGTCCAAAGATCTGGGCCCAAATCCATCGTTTTTTTGCACTCCACACCACCCAGGGTTAGACAATGGCGATATGCAAATCAGCTCTGACCCTGTACCCCATGGGAACTGTCCAGTCCGAACTACAAAAGCCATGTCCTTCCCAGAACGGAATCAAGCATCCGAGGACCGGACCGGTTTCGAGGTAACACCTCTCATCAGCCCGGCTAGCTTGACTCCAGTGGTGTGGAGTGCCTGGGACCCACGTCTGAGCATCTCCAGCGCACTTATGGCGGTGTTGCAAACAAAACAGGTGATGGACTGAATGTGGATCAATGTCACACATTCAACCCAGTCCAAAGATCTGGGCCCAAATCCATCGTTTTTTTGCACTCCACACCACCCTGGGTTAGACAATGGCGATATGCAAATCAGCTCTGACCCTGTGCCCCATGGGAACAGTCCAGTCCGAACTACAAAAGCCATGTCCTTCCCAGAACGGAATCAAGCATCCGAGGACCGGACCGGTTTCGAGGTAACACCTCTCATCAGCCCGGCTAGCTTGACTCCAGTGGTGTGGAGTGCCTGGGACCCACGTCTGAGCATCCCCAGCGCACTTATGGCGGTGTTGCAAACAAAACAGGTGATGGACCGAATGTGGATCAATGTCACACATTCAACCCAGTCCAAAGATCTGGGCCCAAATCCATCGTTTTTTTGCACTCCACACCACCCTGGGTTAGACAATGGCGATATGCAAATCAGCTCTGACCCTGTGCCCCATGGGAACATTCCAGGTGATGGACAGAATGTGGATCAATGTCACACATTCACCCCAGTCCAAAGATCTGGGCCCAAATCCATCGTTTTTTTGCACTCCACACCACCCTGGGTTAGACAATGGCGATATGCAAATCAGCTCTGACCCTGTGCCCCATGGGAACAGTCCAGTCCAAACTACAAAAGCCATGTCCTTCCCAGAACGGAATCAAGCATCAGAGGACCGGACCGGTTTCGAGGTAACACCTCTCATCAGCCCGGCTAGCTTGACTCCAGTGCGCTGGGGATGCTCAGACGTGGGTCCCAGGCACTCCACACCACTGGAGTCAAGCTAGCCGGGCTGATGAGAGGTGTTACCTCGAAACCGGTCCGGTCCTCGGATGCTTGATTCCGTTCTGGGAAGGACATGGCTTTTGTAGTTCGGACTGGACTGTTCCCATGGGGCACAGGGTCAGAGCTGATTTGCATATCGCCATTGTCTAACCCAGGGTGGTGTGGAGTGCAAAAAAACGATGGATTTGGGCCCAGATCTTTGGACTGGGGTGAATGTGTGACATTGATCCACATTCTGTCCATCACCTGTTTTGTTTGCAATACCGCCATAAGTGCGCTGGGGATGCTCAGACGTGGGTCCCAGGCACTCCACACCACTGGAGTCAAGCTAGCCGGGCTGATGAGAGGTGTTACCTCGAAACCGGTCCGGTCCTCGGATGCTTGATTCCGTTCTGGGAAGGACATGGCTTTTGTAGTTCGGACTTGACTGTTCCCATGGGGCACAGGGTCAGAGCTGATTTGCATATCGCCATTGTCTAACCCAGGGTGGTGTGGAGTGCAAAAAAACGATGGATTTGGGCCCAGATCTTTGGACTGGGGTGAATGTGTGACATTGATCCACATTCTGTCCATCACCTGTTTTGTTTGCAATACCGCCATAAGTGCGCTGGGGATGCTCGGACGTGGGTCCCAGGCACTCCACACCACTGGAGTCAAGCTAGCCGGGCTGATGAGAGGTGTTACCTCGAAACCGGTCCGGTCCTCGGATGTTTGATTCCGTTCTGGGAAGGACATGGCTTTTGTAGTTCGGACTGGACTGTTCCCATGGGGCACAGGGTCAGAGCTGATTTGCATATCGCCATTGTCTAACCCAGGGTGGTGTGGAGTGCAAAAAAACGATGGATTTGGGCCCATATCTTTGGACTGGGGTGAATGTGTGACATTGATCCACATTCTGTCCATCACCTGTTTTGTTTGCAATACCGCCATAAGTGCGCTGGGGATGCTCAGACGTGGGTCCCAGGCACTCCACACCACTGGAGTCAAGCTAGCCGGGCTGATGAGAGGTGTTACCTCGAAACCGGTCCGGTCCTCGGATGCTTGATTCCGTTCTGGGAAGGACATGGCTTTTGTAGTTCGGACTGGACTGTTCCCATGGGGCACAGGGTCAGAGCTGATTTGCATATCGCCATTGTCTAACCCAGGGTGGTGTGGAGTGCAAAAAAACAATGGATTTGGGCCCAGATCTTTGGACTGGGGTGAATGTGTGACATTGATCCACATTCTGTCCATCACCTGTTTTGTTTGCAATACCGCCATAAGTGCGCTGGGGATGCTCAGACGTGGGTCCCAGGCACTCCACACCACTGGAGTCAAGCTAGCCGGGCTGATGAGAGGTGTTACCTCGAAACCGGTCCGGTCCTCGGATGCTTGATTCCGTTCTGGGAAGGACATGGCTTTTGTAGTTCGGACTGGACTGTTCCCATGGGGCACAGGGTCAGAGCTGATTTGCATATCGCCATTGTCTAACCCAGGGTGGTGTGGAGTGCAAAAAAACGATGGATTTGGGCCCAGATCTTTGGACTGGGGTGAATGTGTGACATTGATCCACATTCTGTCCATCACCTGTTTTGTTTAATCTAATTGGCGGCCCACCTCAGGGGGTGCTGCGGCTTGCCCCTTCCCTCTTACAGGTCCTAAATTCTTGTCTTGAATTCGGCTGTGCTGGCTGGGGTGAGTTTGTTTTAAATTGGATCAGTTAGTTTAATTTTGTGCTAATGGGTTGGTTCAGGTTGTATTGCGTTGAAATATGTTGGGCTGCGCCTTTTCGGCTTTTTGGCTTGTTTTCGGTTGAGTTGGACTGTTTTGGGGTTGAGTTAAGTGATTTTCTTGACTTGGAGTGTTTTCTGGTCTCTGTGCTTTATTGCAGTACATTGCAAACTCAGATGCTTGTAGGAGTCTCCATAACTAACTCCAGGCAGGTGAAAATCATATTCTGAGATTAGCCATTGTAGTAGAAGCTTTATAAAATAAAATTTCAATTAAAGAAACAATGGGCTCTGTAAATATAGTAATCTGGTACAAAAGAAACTCAGTTTAAAATATCTGATTGTCTCTGCATATGCATGAGGAAGCCTCATCTGACTGACACACGGGTGATTGTTTACATGAACCAGAATCGCAGAGAGCTGCAGTAGTCGCATTTCATGCTGCATTCAAAAGATAATTGTTCATAAATGTCATGTTTTTAGGCGCTATTTGCTTCAGTGCCAGATTTATTTTTAAACGAAGGGCCAGTGGTGAGGGTGGGACATACAAGCATTCTTTCTTGTTTTCAAAGAAGAAATTTTCTCGCAATTTATATATAATAGCACTTAAAATTTTTAAACCAGCCGCTGGAACAGCTATTTTTCCCCCTTTTGTTCTGCCATAAAGACGCGTTTCACACATGCTATTAGCCTCATGCTGTTGCTATCACTATGTCGCCGCTTTCGTCCTAAAAACTATAACCTGCTACGACAAGCCAAGCAGCGCCTTCACAATAATATGTACTTGGCTTTTAAGTGTTTGTTCCCACAGAGTGAACCCCAAAGATATTGTGAAACCACCGTCATTCCCAAAATATCTTAACTACCGCTTTGTATTTCTTGAAGCAGGGAGACCGTTTCCTTGGTGAGTTCTGCCAAGAATGTTGGATATCTTTGTTGTTCACAGCGGCTGCTGCAAGTTATTTCCATTTTCTCAGAATTGCTAAGGGACAGGACTCCCATACAATCAAATATGGATCTGTTAATCCTGGTACGTTTTATGCAGATCTATCAAGCCAATGCCAAAAAAGGGGATCCCAAAAGTGACGTTCCCCATTTGAAATTCTCATAGAAGTCCTTGTTCCTTGAAATAGAAAAATTGGAACTGAACAGAACTACTCCAAACTTGGCATGAAAGTAGAACCTTATTGGAGGAAGTGTCTTTGCTTGATTTGGTGTAAATCAGGTCAATAGTTTTTGAGAGATTAGCTTTAAATAGTGTCTCTGTCTGCGCAGCAAGAGGTTATATTTTAGAGCTATTCGAACTGTTAATTTGTGGAGCTCTGCAAACTCCCAAAATAGGTTTTCTTATTCAAACTCGAAATTTAAAAAATCATTGTTCCTGGTCGCCTGTCTGCCTGACAAAAGACCAGTTTTGCACATTGTTTGTTCCCACGTCACACACACAACAGAGCTCAGTGTGCCTTGAATGAATGTGAGCCTAGTTAGGCAGTAGACCCTCTGTAGCTGTGTTGGGTACTAAGCGCTATCGAAAGGAGCTCATCGAGCCAGTACCCTACGTCGAGGTCTATTATCTTCCCCTCCGGGGAAGTTCTGAGTTTGGGCTCACCTTTGTTTTTCACTGCAGTGTTTGTTTTTCTTGCCCTTACCCCCAGTGTCTAGTTGACAAGACACAATGCACAGGGAGTAAGCTTTTAGAAGATCACCACCTGGTGAACTGGACACCCTTAAGGTCTGAGTGGTGCATTCAGGTCCAGTTTCTGGAGTGTGCTAATAATGAAATTGGCGCCACCACTGTTATTGAGGTGCCTCAAGCCTTCCATCTCGAGCCAGACTATGGCCTGTTCCTCTCTCTCCTGTAGGGGCTTGTTCCAGCAGAGCCCAGAGCGATGGTTCTGGAACCAGACTCAGTGAGGTTTACCGGAAGATTCTTCTGGGCCTCTCCGCACTCATCCTAGCGGATGCAAGACTCACGCAGGTCTCTCACCTCTTGTTATGCTGGACCTTTCTTACTCTGTGTATACATGTCATCTGCGAGTGGGCCGTGCCCATCTCCAAGGTCCCCAGTTTTATCGTGCTGAATATATTTTACGGATTTGGCTGGCCGCGGCCTTGCAGCACTCACTCCTGCATTTATGTTCTCAGGTGAAACGGGGTTACTTTGTCCACTTTGGGCAGAAATACGTTTTATTTTTGGAGGTCAGTGACTGGAGTACCACACTCGGGTGGCCCTCATGGATGGTGGTTGGCCACGCCCCACTATTATTGCTTCCATACATAGCTAACATCTACCAATACTGTGACTGAATTGTGACCTGACGATGTTTTTACAGCAACAAATCCCTCACAGTGTAAAATTGATTTTCAATAAGATCCCCAAAACTTCCTTTGCAGTTCCTTGAAAATGCAGTAATTGTGACCCGGAGGGACAGCAGACCACAAATGTCAACACTGCAGCCCGTGTCCCCTAGACTATTCGCTGCAACCACACCAATGCGTTCAAAATCTGCTATTATTAACCGTTTCTATCACTATTTCTTTGGCATTAATGGTAGGAATCGCAAAGTTCATTTTTCAGTGTGCTGAAAATGAGCAGCCTCAGGGAATGCAGTTTGTGCTGTGACTCATCTCCTTTACAGCTCTCTGAATATTTTTTGGGGTTATAAAAGGATGTTCTAGGTATCATGGAAAGAATCCTGCAAGAGGAGACATTTTCATTTTCTCTTGCACGTGTTCATTTCATTTTGTCTTAACGCATGTCCTATATTTTCATGTATTGAAAATTCAACTTTGTTCAGTAGCTTTTTGCTGCTTTGCCTTTCTAATATACAGGCATCACAGTTTTATATTATGCACGCATTAGCATTTGATAATCTTTTTCCCTAATCTTTTCTTGCCCGTGTCCTATAGTTTGACTTTAGGGTTTTGCGACAGATTTAACATTTGCCAATGTGATGGAGACACCACTTCCTCTACAATGCCAAAGGGAAAATCTGATGCATTGAAAGTTTTCCACTATTTCGGTGGTGATTTTCGCAACCTCTCAAGTGACTGGTTTTGCCATGTCAGAAACTTCTTTGCGATAGGAAACCCATGGACGTGGCAGATGGTGGATGCGTAGGTGCACAATTGAAACGTACCTGCGAATAGGGAGTATTCTTTCATTACTCGTATGCCATGTCTCTCTGACAGGCTGAGGACTCTGTTTCATCTTAGTATGGAGACATGATGTGTGATTGGATGGATGACCGCTACCCTTCTCTTGTATCCCGGTGCAACATGGTGCCGAGAAGTCAATCTACCACCATTACGAGTGGCATTTGAGGCCCCATTGGATAGCGGAGCTGGTATGGTTCAGCTAACCAGACAACCACCAATCTTTAGATGTTATTTTAGGGTATCAGGCAGAGCGGATAGAAATAACAATATTTTTTTTCCAGAGTTCCTGTTACTACCCATTTCTAGATCTGTCTTTCAGTATTGTCCTGCTGCAATCAAAACATTCTCATAAAAGCAGCCCGATTAGGTCTGGCTTTACAACACAGTTCTCAACGAAACATACATAGCGTGGACTTTGGTTCTGCTCCTTTGAAGTAGTACTCTCTCACCTCATGCTATTGGGGTTTGGTATATACATTATCTGAGGGACTATTTTACATGTCTAGATTACAATGAATCATCACACATAAAAACTAAGTACATCGTAGATGCAGTGAAAGAATATATATATATATTTTTTCATTGCAACATGCTTTAAAAAAATTATTTTAGTCTGGACTCGAAATTCAAGCCAGACCTATTAGCTTTGCCAATGCTTGTTTTTTGGGGGTTTACATTTGTTTTATTGGTTTCATCTCCCAATGCTTGTTTTAACGAGGAACATAAATGAAGAAAAATATTTTTCGAGATATAAAAGTATTTACCTCAGGCTTAAATATACCATTATATTAAAGCTCTATTTAAGGAAATACATGCTATTTGAAAAATTCCTTGGTTATGGTACCTCACCTACCATCTTACCTCCTTTATGGTGGACTGTGGCTGTGGTGCCACAGAGAGCTCGTCTCCCCAGACTTCACACAACTTCATGGCCACAGTATGTTATAAAGGAATTTTGATGGTCTGAACAACTCTCATACCAGAGGGTTCAAACTAAATTTGAAATCCTCCATTGAGTTACAGAAATGTAAAAAGTAGTCTCAGTGAATCAGAGAAGATGTTATATTTCTCTTCGAAGAGTGGATGTCAATGTTTTATTTGCATGTGAATATCTGCCTACTTAGAAATGATTTTGGGACCATTTGCACTGCTGATTTTAGTATTAAGTACTTTCGTAACCTCTTAGATTCTTTCTCACGATATTCATGAAATTTTCACTATAGCACCCGCAGCACAAATTTGTGCTTTATATCACAGCTCAGTTAAGAACAACATGGCAGACAGGTTTAATTCTACAGTGGACCAGACCCATTCTGCATCACAAGCATAGACTCCAGGGAGGAGGGCGAGATCTTGCGAAATAATGCAGATATATGTTACGGATGTGTGGAGTAGTTTATATATCGAAAAAACACTTGTTGCCCCTTTTAATAGGAGGCCGCAAATAATTTAGCCCTCGACCTCTGCAAGATTCTGTGAGCTTGTAGACATTCCACATAGGCTTCAGAAAGCGACACAATGGGGCCCACAATAAATAGATGTCGAGTTGTTTTCCTACATGCGTTTGTGGTGCCTTCACAATCAGCCTCTGTCTTTCTCTTCCTCAATGTGCCCAAATGCTATTTCCCCATGCTCTCAACTACCATGTCGCGTCAGATTGATAATGTGGAACTAAATAGCTAAGAATCTTCATGGAAACTGAATCTGTATATAAAAATTACTGCTAAGGTCCAAGCCATGAAATAATGTTTCAGGAAAGTAAGAAGGAGCAAAACAAGCCACAGCGATAGTTGCTACTGTTTGCAGCCTATGACCAAAAGTTTCGGATCCATGCAATATTTAAAGGCTAACCATTGTGGGAATTGGTTGTATTTAAAGTGATTTATGCAAATGTATCTTAAGTCGCTATCCTGAAAACCTGGTAGAGATCCAGTCCTATGTTGGACATCTTTGATTCAAGGAAACTGTAGCTAAAGAGGGCAGAGCGATCGAAGACGCATCTTCTTTGGCCATTGTCAAGAAAGTAACATCCTAGTGAAATATTTTTTGACCACCATAATTATCTTAGGTGCACGGGCATTGGAACTTTGTATTTTAGAAAAGACCAGACTCAATGCATGGCGTGTTGCTCATCTTTCATGTATTTTAGGGCCATGCTGTTTTAATGCTCGGATATGATGCCATCAGAAGTCAACCGTGGTCCCCTTTATTGGTGTAATGTACTGTAGATACATGATGTAAAAATAAGCAGAAAGTATTGGTCTAAGTTACTGAACACAATCTCAATAATCCAATAACCCATATTTTACATGGTGGGATATATTTAAATGCTTCCAGAAAATATTTGCAATGTGTTTACAAAAAAAGAGAAAACCCTCAAACGTGATAGCTAAGTTGTTTTTATCGCCTACTCTGCCTTTTTGTGGTGAATTACGGTGATATTATTGTTATTATTGTTTGTCTGTAGAAAGCTTCTACAAACTTTGTGATTGGAATTGAAATAACACAATCTGTTTCATGCTTTTTCTCTTCTTTGCTTCTTTTGCTGTTTCTTTTTAATGCTGCTTCCACTGAAGTCTCCTTCCAAATGGTTTTGGAAACTGGTCCCTGTAAGTTTGCACAACTGCTTTTTTTTTAATCTATACATTTTGTTTGAGAATGGCTTTTTCCATGTCATGCTGGTTCAGTCCTATTGGGTGTTAGAAACAACATACATTCCTTCATTTCCATTTCAAGCTCGCAGTGTTAGGAAACATTGCTTTATATTTGAGACAGTTCTGAAACGATTGAGTTCAATGCAGATATGCATTGCATTTAAATTTGTTTTTTACCCTGAACACTGAAGTATGCATGTCGCTCCTCTACAATGACCTTTTGGCAGGCTTCTGAGATATTGGCCACAACTGATGATTGATTGTTTTGTTTCTTATTTCAGCCCAAACTAATAATTTCATAATCTTTTTTTATGTATCATTTTTTATTTTGGAATAGTTCATCATTTTCGTAATGCATAAATAGACTGTTACGTAACCACATAAAAACATCGCAAAAAAGGCAAGAGCAGATTCAAATATTACACAATACGCTTTTTCAAACATTGTATAAAACTTCGGACACATGATTGTTATGCATAATCCACCAAATACATTTCAAATACGATAAGAAAAAACCCATTTGATTTAATACATATTTATAGTTCCTTATAACAATAAGCTAGTTAGCCCAAAGTTTCCCATAATTTAGCAAATTTCCTATACGACCCAGATCTTAATACATATTTTTTTCTGACTACTTAATCCTATTAAAGTTTACATTGTAGATGCTCAAAGGTTGGCATTTCACCGAAACGCCACCTTTGGAGTTTTAAAGATCGAGCTAGTAAGACCACAATGTATATTCGTCTTTTTACACAGTAAGTCAGCGTTTAAATCGAGGGAGTATCCTAAAATGTGATCTGGACAACTCCAAATAACATGTGTCCAATTCCCTCCTTCTTCCATATTGCAACGAAAACAGTTCGCCTAAATCTGCAAATTTATTTTATGGAGAAAGTCGGGAGTTCTAAATACAAGCCATTTAGTATAAAATTGTATACGTCGTAAATTGTCCACTTTCAGTAAGGAAAAATTGAACTCATTGATCTGATCCCAGGCTAAAATGGATATCTGGAGGCCTTCTTTCGATCGCATTTTATGGGGCTTTCCCATAAAGTTTATCCACCCCCTGGCTGCATTGGAGAGAAACCCAACTGCTGATTGTTTTGTGGGTTATAGATTCTACCAACTGCTCCGCGAGCTCCCTTGTTTTAGTTATGTGTATGGGATTCAGTTCGCTTTAGAAATGCTTGATCCTAATATAAGACCAGTACATGTTTTTTTACAGTATTTAATATAAGGCTCTATTTCATTCCAGTTTTTCCAGTTCATCTCCAAAAAGTCCCCTATTTTTCCGTAACCATTACTCGTCCATTTAAACATTCCAATTTTATCTATCAATGGATCATCCCCTATGTATACATCTGATAGCAGTATTGCTCCATTAATACTGGGAATCGCATAGTGGCTCAACAGTTGTTGCTTACATTTAATGTTCGATTGTAGCGTCTTATATCCAACTTTTTTAGGGTGTTTCGTTAAATACATAAAATCAAATATAACATATTCTTGATGGATTCATTCTAAAAGGAAATTGTCATATCTCTTAATATTTAAAGACTTGGTTGATCTATATGTGGTGTGTGCAAAATTTGCGAAATAATATTCTGTCAAATCAGGGAGGTCTAGACGTCCTTCATTTACTGGTCTGTACAGGACATCTAAAGATGTAATGCTCTTAAAATAAAATTTGGAGGGCTGATTTAGGATCCACTCTTGCTTGATGCCTATTAATCACCAATCTTCATAAAATTATTTCAAGCTCCTTCAGTAGAAGCAGGTTTTCCTACTAAAACCTGACATTGAGAGATGCCATCCAGGCTGGTGAGCATGGGATCAGTTGAAACAGCTTCGCCATTACAGCCGCAGTCACAAAGCCCAACCTGCAGAAGTCAGCATGCAAAGTGGGAAGGTAAAGCGCCAGATTGAGTTGTAACAGACAGAAATGGAAGAGGACAGTAAAGTGGAAGCAAAAATAGTAACTACTTTTAAAAGGGCCTTTGAAGTAAAAATATACTTTTCTCTCTGAGTACATTCTCTGCTGTTATAAGTTCTGGCTCTACACCCCTCTTCATTTTTAATTCCACTATTGTCAGATCTCACAGATATACACATCAGACGAGGATTAAGAAACAGCACATGGAGAAGGCATTTTAGAAACATTCACAAAAGTACCTATTTCGAAACACTGTTAACAGTGGCTTGCCATTCAGATGGATGCTTCTTCATATGTCATTCGAGCCTTCCTCTCACAAAAGGATTCCAACGCAGGGGCAGTGCATCCTGTTGCAACCATCCCACAAACATCTTCAGAGATGGATAACACAATTTATTATCAGGAACTCCTTGCCATCAGAGAGGTGTTGAACCATCGAAGAGAATATTTGGAGGGGCTCAGCATCGCATTACTATTGGACGGGCCACAAAAATCTATGTTGCTTAAAGTCCATGAAAAGTATGAACCGTGAGCATGCAAGGTAGTCCCTTTTCTAATCTAAGTTCAAGTATGGAGCCACATAAAGTCCAGGCAACAGACACGGGAGGGCATATGTATGTCACAACAAGAAGCAGAATGGTAAACCTTCCATTTTGGTTATAGGAGGAAAAAGTGTAGAAGAGGGAGAGACATTCTTGCTAAGGTTAAGTAAACATGATCACTCAATCCCTCAGACTGGATTGCACAAGATCCAATTCAGAGGGAACTAGAAAAAGATTTCTTGTGGCATAAGAATTTAGGATCTAATTTAGATAATGGCAGAGAGGGAACTGCAGCAGTTCGGAGTTCCCTCCCCACTTACACAGGGGATCTCCCACCTGACTTTATTGCGGGCATTCCATAGATTTGGCTACAGCGGTGACTACTCTGTCACCGCCGTAGCTAAACTTCTTCATTGACCTGACAGAGTAAGGGGCCGTTGGCTAAATGTCTGTCGGCCCAATTAGAATGGGCAGACATATAGCCATTTATTTGCAGTCCGTCACCGCCAGGCAAGCCCTGGTGGAATGGGACAGTAAAAAAAAAAAGCCCCCCTCGCCATGAGAGGTGACTCCCATGGCAAGGGGACCATTATCTTTTTCATTTTCTAAAAGAAAATCATCACGCTTTGGGGTTTTCTTTTTGAAAATAAAAATAAACCAGTTTGGTGAAAGGCTCCCTGATGTTCACAGAGCCCTGCAACAAACTGCAAAAGGCATTGAGAAGAACTGCTGTGACAGCAGTTCTTGTCAATGCTTTTGAAATTACTGTCAGCTGGGTGGTAATTTCTAAATTTGGCGTGCGGTATCTCTGTCAGGGTGACGGAGTAATTTACTAAGTTGCCCTGGCAGGCAAATGGGGCTCCTGCCAATATCAAACTCCGTCCCTAAGTCTTTATTTCTAATCCAGGACACAATCTCATTATGAACTCAAGGCTTGAAACTCCAATTGCAGTACACCCAGTAATACAGAAGACCAGCGAACTAATAATTTGACATTGTGTCATCTATATTGAGGTCAAGGTACCCCAAAAGAAACCAGTTTGATTATTACAGCTCTTGTCTGCACCTCAATAGCCTTGGTCGCAGATTTCTATGGATTTTTTTTGTAACTGATCTACCACCATCAGAAGGGATGACTGCACTATTGGTTATCATAAACTATTTTACGAAAACAGCACCTTTTATTCCCTTAAAAAAGATCACAACAGCTCCTGCATTAGCTGCTGTATTCCTCAAGGAAGTTGGCAGATTACATGGGTTGCCCCATATCATTATCACAGACCCTCTGTTTACATCTTGATTTTGGAATGCTTTGCTCAAGCAGCTTGGGGTGTTACAGTTCGCAAGTTACCATCCCCAAATGGCTAGATAGACAAAGATTCTCAACCAGACACTCAGACAGTAATTAGGTAGTTTATTATGCACCACTCTGAGCATTATAATTTGACTCCTTTGCCCTAGGGCATTTCCCCTTCTATTGTTTATTTGCCTTCGGCTTCACATTTGGCCACCTGATTTTTCTTCTTCCCAGTCTCTGCTGTATGACCTTGCTAAAAGTCATTCGAAAGTTGCTGGAGTGAGCCCTTTTGTATTTGAAATCCGTCAAGGACAAATACAAGAGGTTGCAAAAAGGACAATTGGTGGACAGAGTACAGAACAATGTTATACATTCACCCCAGTACAGAGATCTGGACCTAAGTCCATCGTTTTTTTGCTCACCATGCCATTCTAGTTTGGACCCAGCCATATGCAAATCAGTCTTGACCCTGCGCCCAACGGGAACAGTCCAGCCCAAACTGCCAGGCCAGGTCCTCCCTGGACTGGAAACAAGAATCATAGAACCAGTTTCGGGCTTTCAGCCCTCATCAGCCAGGATAGCTTGACTCCAGTGGCATGGAGAGCACGGTCCCCACGTCTGGGCATACCCATCCCACTCGGGGTGACAAATGCAAAAAGAACAGTTGATGGACAGAATGCAGAACAATGTCATATATTCACCCCAGTACAGAGATCTGAGCCTAAGTCTATCGTTTTTTTGCTCACCATGCCATTCCAGTTTGGACCCAGCCATCAGTCTTGACCCTGTGCCCAATGGGAACAGTCCAGCCCGAACTGCCAGGCCAGGTCCTCCCTGGACTGGAAACAAGCATCCTAGGACCGGTTTCGGGCTTTCAGCCCTCATCAGCCAGGATAGCTTGACTCCAGTGGCATGGAGAGCACAGGACCCACGTCTGGGCATAACCGTCCCACTCGGGGTGACAAATGCAAAACGAACAATTAATGGGCAGAATACAGAACAATGTCATACATTCACCTCAGTACAGATATCTAGGACTAAGTCCAACGTTTTTTTGCTCACCATGCCATTCCAGTTTGGACCCAGCCATATGCAAATCAGTCTTGACCATGTGCCCAATGGGAACAGTCCAGCCCGAACTGCCAGGCCAGGTCCTCCCTGGACTTGAAACAAGCAGACTATGACTGGTTTCAGGCTTTAAGCCCTCATCAGCCAGGGTAGCTTGACTCCAGTGGCATGGAGAGCAAGGGACCCACATCTGGGCATACTCGTCCCACTCGTGGTGACAAATGCAAAAAGAACAATTGATGGACAGAATCAAGAACAATGTCATACATGCGGCCCAGTACAGAGATCTGGGCCTAAGTCCATAGTTTTTTTACTCATCATGACATTCCAGTTTGGACCCAACAATATGCAAATCAGTCTTGACCCTACGCCAAATGGGAATAGACCAGCCCAAACTGCCAGGCCCGGGCCTCCTTGGACTGGATACAAGCATCCTAGGACCGTTTTCGGGCTTTCAGCCCTCATCACCCAGGATAGCTTGACTCCAGTGGCATGGAGAGCACAGGACCCATGTCTAGGCATACCCGACAGGACTATATGCACTAAAGTTGAAACTACAATCATAAGGGAATTCACCATGTATCTTGTGTCTCTGGAGTCAAAAAGGCTGTTTCGTCTACTTCATTTGCTCCTTCTCCTACTCTAGTTGATGAAGCACCTGCGTACAAATTATAGGAAATCTGAAAACTTCTGAGAGCCAGCAGCTTTTGTCCATGCCTCAACATAGATAAGAGCATTTCACTGGGATTTTCCTATTAAACCTAAGTCCGAAAGGAAGACAAGTCTTTGGGAGGGAGGCTAGTGTCAAATCTCTGAGATTAACACAGAAAGGAAAGGGAAAAGAAACACCACATGAGGAGGGGGTGGAGGACAGAACAATGGAAACTACAATCATGCATGAAAGCACATTCAGGGTCACTTCAGCAACACGCTGCACCACTCAGTAAAGGGTGAGTATTTGATAAGGGGTCTTCTAGGTCAAATTAGCTGGAGCTTTAACAAGGACACTCTGACCTGAAAGCTGGTGTCTGGCAACAGTGGTTGTTACGTCTCTGTCACTTTCGTACTAGTTTGCATCCAACATCATTCCCACGTTACTACTATTCTTTCCATTACTGATTATCTTCTGTCTCTCGTTTGCTGCAAGCTTCCTGATTTGCTCATGTGGATGTCCTGATGCTCCGCCGTGTGTTCTTTTTTCAGTTCTCTGGCAAGTTTCTAGGTTTGTCTGGAGGCTAGTCACAGTGTGGGTCCTCAATGCACCAGTTAAGCTCCTTCATGCATTGTGATTCCCTATTTGTGCCAGTTTTCCTAGGACCTGATTTAGACCCTGGCAGACGTGTTACCCCGTCACAACAGTGATGGATATTCCATCATCCAAAATATAAATCCCATAGGATTTAACGGGATTTATTATTTTTGCGAACAGGATATCCGTCACCGTTGTGACGGAGTAACCCATGCGCCCAGATCTAAGTCAGGCCCTTACTATCTTATTTCACTATATCTTGACAGATACATTGTGCTTTGCCTTTGTAATCTGTGATACCGTGCCTTTCTGCCAACCAGAAAATCCAGTCCAGGTCTTCCACATCTAACTTGCTGGAGCAAGTGTTTCTCTCTATCTCTCTCTCCCTGTTACATCCTTACAACCCTGTGCCCTACAAACACTTTCCCTTTTCAAATCTCAGTCACTGTCCAGTGATAGGAACAATGACAGATTACGCCGTAGAACACACGGAAAACAATAATTATGGGATGAGTGAAATGCAATGCTTTAAGTGAAATGAAAATAGTGGACCTAACATATGTGTGGCCTGAGAAGCTCTTAAGTGAGACATGGCCTATGTAATTAATAAATGTGGAACGGTATACTATGTTTAGCAGATTCATACATGGGAACTCACTTGAAAAAGCATAATCAAAATCCGCGTGATATTTTGTTTAGCAGTTTGAATGACACCTAGGGCCAAAAGCAATATAGATCTTGACAAGGTACGTTTTATGTATGTACATTTATGTCCTCAATTGATTTTCATCTGAGCCAAATTCAGATCTTACCGGTAAAGCAACTAGGAATTCTGTTGGAGCAGTTAAGTTTGTCCTTGCACTAAAATCCCATTAGTATGTTATGAAGTGTTGGTCAAACTACTTCTAATGTGGTTCGAGACCTAGCCAAAATAACCAGGGTATAATATACTCATTATGAATAGATATTGTATTAGTATCCTTACAGCCATGGGCTTTGCAGGTAAGAGCGGCCGGGCCGGGTGGACTAGAGTCAGAGTGGATTTGACAGACGACCACAGGGGAAAATTAAATAAATAGTTAATTTTCCCTCGTTGTCGCCTGTCAACCACTCCCCCTCCCCCACCCGGCCTCACCATTCTTACATCAACGGGCCACGGCTGTAGCCTTAAGGTGAAGATCTTTAGATTGCTCCCCGATCAGCACAAGGAAAACCGTGACGCAGGCCCTCATCACCAGCTGGCTCGACTACCGAAACGCACTCTATGCCGGCACCTTCTCAGAGCTCTGGCAAAGAATCCAGACAATCCAGAACGGAGCAGTCAGACTGGTCATCAACCTGCCCAAGAGGACACACATCACCCAGCATCTGAAAGACCTACACTTGCTCCCGTCCAGAAGAGATGCCAGTTCAAGCTCCTCACCCACGCTTACAAAACCCTACACAACCAAGGACCAGACTACATGAACCACTGTCTGATCTTCCACCAACCCTCCAGAAACCTCTGCTCCTCACACTTCAACCTCACTCAGACACCACGTACATGCTGCACCCACTCTGGAGTACACTCCTTCTCCGACCTTGTTGCCAAAGCCTGGAACAACCTCCCACTCCACTTCTGCACTTCCAATCACTGAGCCACTTCAGGAAGAGACTCAAGACCTGGCTCTTTGACCGATACCTGCAGCACAGCACCTGGATACCCCTGGGGCGATTAGCCGCGCTATACAAATACTACTTGATTGATTGATTGACGATGGCAAACATTTCACATAAAAGACTTATATAGTTCCATATTATATTCTAATATTATTATTCGTATGAAGGTGTCAACCAAGTGTATTAAAGTTGTTTTATTGTAACTGAATGTTTGTGTGTATTTGCATATTGAAATCCAACCTACTGTTTGTCTTTATTTCTTTATTCCTTTGTTGTTGTAAGGTGAGCCAAAGTGTTATATGCTGTGAAGTATTTTGATAAACTAATATTCAATTAACAGAAATGGATATTCCATTAAAAATTATTTGAGAAGACTGGAACAGAGAATGTGCCATTTTAAAAGACTAACAAAACATACCAAGAGAAGTACGGGAACACATACTTCCACTGAAAAATGAGTCCAAACATAACAGGCATGAGTAAACATGCATTTTGTACAAATGTTTGGAATCTGTGTATTCCAATATATCCTTCAGAATCCTATCACAACTAGATGTACTTTGGATGTTTTTGGGATGGCTGTTAAACTAGAATTATCTTGAAAAACTATCAAATATTTTCTAATAATGCACTCATGTTTCTAAATCAGTGCTATAGAAAGGTATACTGGGCAACACATCCCCCGGGTGTTTATACCCAGTGACACCCTGGCAATACCTAGAAGAAAATATGTTTGCTTCACCTTAACTCTCATCTAGAGGTATAACAATTAGTGCTTAATTTGAGCTAATAGTTGCAGGTGGAACCCTGGCAGTCATTTTGGGGACCAGCACGTATTTTTCCTCATCAAACTTTAATCCCTCACAAGAGAGAGAGAAACATAAAAAGGGGAATAAATGAGAATGTGAAATATGCTAAAACAGTGACAAATATGAAATGGAATGTGCAAGAATTAGATAAGTGGTAGGGAGTGTCTGGTGGTGGATGGAAAAGACATTAGGTGGAATCAGGACTAAACCACCTTGATGTTCTACAACCCAAAATTTGATAGCGCCCAAGCTACAGGCTTCTATGCAAAACTTTGAGCCCCAGCACCTATTTGATTTTATAAATTAAGCTCTGATCACAACCATTTTATCCTCAATTGCTTCTGAGTTCATTCTCCTCAGTAATTAGGATCAAGTCTGCCAAATCACCAAAGCGATAACAGTTAGATTGTAGTAATAAAAAATGATTACGCTCTGTGAATTCATGTGGCCTTTCCACCAGATACGCAGATTGTATCAACATATAAGTTTATGCTATATTTACAGCTTTCCACACATGACTACATTTTAGTGCTTTAGATTCTATTCTGCAATTTATTGTGAACAGTTCAGAGGCAATCAAATATGTGGTAAAATCTTAACAGCAGACCCTGTGCTTGTCTATATCACAAATAGATCACTTGTAAAGTATAGTCTTAATTTAACATATTTGTGTAAACAATTGTTGTAAAAGTGTGCATCTTCTCTCAATGTTTAATGTAAAAATGGTCTTACAATGGAGCCATACATTCACCCATCGCTGTGCCGCTGCACTGACATTGATATTCCTCCTCAAATATCGCCAACATATTTTGAAGGTAAAAATGCAGAAACCCAATCAATCTACACATCTATCTTGCTGTGTATGTTTCATAAATTGAATAAACAGATCTTTGTGCTACTATGATTTATTCCAAATGAGTGCTGACAAAATATTTTTTTCTGTCTCACAGGCACGATATAGGAAGGATCAGACGCTTCTCAAACAGCTTCCTTGCATTCCACTGTTGGAGAATTTACTGAAGGATGGTACAGATGGATGTGCACTAGCTGCTCTCATCCACTTTTACTGCCCTGATGTCATCAAATTAGAAGGTGAAGAGACCTGTATTTGCTATACCAGAAGTGATTTTTAAGAACAGAAAATAATTATTTTATAGGCTTTTATACTCAAGTGATGCATGACTGAACTGTTATTGACCTTTACTGACAAGTTTTCTTGTTAATGTAAATATGTTTTAGGTGTCTTTTTACTGCCATTAGTCCCTTGGAGAACATGTATAGCTTCATATGACCTACTTCTGAAACAGCATTGTTGTATTTGTGCTATGTATGATTATATGACAGAAAAGCACAGTTTCAGTCAGTCTAATGCTAGATGTGATCTATAAAAGAAAGATTGTATTTGTAAGCTACATTTCGGGTTATTTCATAGTTAACTAAATTTTCAAAATATGTTTCCTAGCCATTTCATTGGCTCTGCAACAAAAGAATTATGTCTCCAAAAAAGATAAGGCTAATTCCTTTGTGAAAGGCTTACCTGGATGCATGACATTAGACAATGAAGATGCTGGCTAAAGGATGGTGCTCTTTTGACTGTCAGCTCATAAAAGCTTCCAAAATATACTACTCATCCTTCTTGTTGTAATATATGTTTGATCTATAATGTCTGTGAAGGTCGTCTTAAAAATTATTATCACCAACAAGTCTGGAGACTAGATATCAATTTTTTAAGCTTAAAGTAGCCCTGGTTGAGTCAGTAGGCACATATCTGATAAGGTTTGTGGTGTAGTGGGTTGCTTTTATTTTAGCTATGCTTCTGTGACATAGGTTAGTGAAATACTGTAAGTAATTCATCCTTACCTTTGCCGCATGACATGGGGCTAAAGTATTCAGAAAATCAAATTTGAGAGGAACCTATCACCTGATCTGGATCTGATCAGGGGGTGATTGGAAAACAGCACTCAGAAAACCCTTTGGGCACCTTGATTATCATGTGATACCGTTTGACCTCTGTAATGCCCCTGTTGTTTTCCAGAGTTTTATGAACAATGTCTTGTCAGACTTGATGTTTCCGACAATAGCCATCTACTTAGAGGAAATCCTTGTCAAGCAAGTCCTGCAGTGTTTGATAGACAACAATTGTTGGCTAAACCCAAAAAGTGTCTGTTTGGAAATGATTCTGTAGACTGTTTGGGCTTGGTTCTTTCCTCTGGAAAATAGCTATAGACACTCAGAAGATTCAATCCAGTCTAGATTTGCTTACTCCTACTTCAGTAAAGAAACTCAGAGCTTTTTAGGCCTAGCACATTACTACAGGAAATGCATCAAGAAATTCTCCAAGCAGTCGCTCCGATCATCGATCTGCTCAAGAAGAACAAATTAAGTTATAGTATCACCCTAGCCTTTGAAAGGCTAAAGAAATAGTTAATTCCAGCTCCCATATTACAACAGCCTAATGCCTCCATGCCCTTCATTCTTGAGACTGATTTCTCAGATCTATCTAAGGTAGTAGTCATGATTCAGCTCTGTCAAGATGGAGAAAAATATCTATTTCCCTTCTTCTCAAAAGCTTCTCTCCAGTAGAGATAAACTATTCTGTTTTGGAGAAAGAACTTCAGACTATACAGGCAGCATTATTGAATGGAGATGCTTTTACTGGGAGCCTAATTTCGAGTAACTCTTCACACCGATCACAGGATTCTTCAAGTTTTCTAATAGGCAGAGTGTCGTAATAATAGGCAAGTCTGCTGGGCATTCGTTATTCAACATTTTTTTTTCTTATCTACATTCACAGCTCTGAGAATGTTATCGCTGATTCACTGTCTGGTGATATCATGAATCTGACGAATCCCAAATTATTGAGAAAATCACAGCTCCAAAAACCATCATTTCTGTAACCTCTTCCACATTTCCTAGTCGATCTGTAAAGACCCACGCTATTTCATTTCTATAACTTTGAAAAACATTTTTGCCGTTTTCAGAGAAAGAATACAAATGGTTTGATTTTTGCTCAAAACAAACTCTTTATTCCATCTAAAATTCCCGAAGACTTTTACTTCATGTTTGTCATAATTCATTAATCTCGGGACAGAGAAGACGACAGACCACTGAAGATTTGACTAGAAGGAATTTCTGGTGGCCTTCTCTTTACTGGGATGTCACACGATTTATCAACTCCTGTGAAGTCTGTGCTCAAAATAAATCTGAAGGATGAAGAAAAGCAGAATTATTATTGACATCTGAAATTCCCTCCAACCCCTGGCAGTCATTTCTACTGCTACTAGCGTAAATTTGCCTCCATTTGAGAATTTCACCACAATAATGGTTACAGTAGATTCATATACCAAATAGCTAATTTTTCTGCACTTCTTAAGTTGCCAACTGTGTCTGAAATGGCTGAGTTTTTCTATTCTGAAATATTTTAACTCCACAGGCTACCTTTGAAAATAATTTATTTATAATTTCTTATTGTGGACCTCGCTACATCTCAAAATTTTGGAAATCCACATGTCTTAACCTTAGCTTCTAAAGGGCACCAACATCTGGCTTCCACTCTCAAGCTAATGGGCAAACTGATTAATCAAACTCTTTAAGAATATTTAAGGTGCTAACCCCCAGATTCATCAAACCCAAATTCTGCGAATTATAAATTGCGAGAAATACCGAATCGCAATTTAGAATTCGCAGAATGGGATTCATGAACAAATGCAACCAAAAAAAGCGAATCGCAAACGGCTGCAATTGCCGTTTGCGATTTTGCTCAAATCGCAAAAAAATCTCAGAATCTGCCTTTTTCCGTGTAGAAATTGCGATCTCGAAATTACCGAAATCGCAAATTGCGATCTTGCTAATTGCGAGATCGCAAAAACGGGAAGTCGCATTTCGAGCACAGTGATGACATCACAACCAGGAAGCAGGCAGTTCCCTCCCTCATTCTGCATACTGAGCCTGAAAGTGGAAGCAGCACTGGCCAGAGCTCCACTCCAGACCACCTCTAGCTGAAATTCAGGAGACACCCCACAGCAGAAAATGTCCCAGGAAGCAGCAGGGAGTAGTGCCTCAGGAAGGAAAATAAAAATAAAATGTTCTGAGCAAGAATTGGAATTCTTAATAGAGGGAGTGAGCAAAGACCATGACCGGCTTTTCAGGAAGGACTCAAGGAGGGTGCCTGAGGCGGACAAAAGGCGCATTTGGATGCGCATCCGCGCCAAAGTAAATGCAGTGGGAGTGACCCAGCGCTCCATAGACGACTTGAAGAAGAGGTGGTATGACCTCAGAGGGTGTGCCAAGGAAAGAATTGCAGAGAGGCTGGCGGAGCGAGTTGCAACTGGAGGAGGAGAACCCACTGTACCACCCAACACCTAACTGGAGGATCTTGTGGAGGACACACTGAATCCTGAGGCATGCGTGGGGGTAACCCGGCTGGACTCCTCCCGACCCACCCAAGAATCCCAAGGTAAGTGCCATGCGACTGCAACCCTGTCCCCTAACAATGGCCATGACCCCAGAGCTACCCATCAGAAACCCCAGTCATGCAGCCCATGCACACCAGAAAAGCCCTATTGCATTGTGGGACTTGCACTGACCACAATTTCCATTTAGCCCCATACAGCCAGACCTGTCCAGTGAGAGTCAGTCCTACAGCCAGTCAGGGAATGCTAGCCTGCATGCATGTAGCAACCTCCCATGTGCAAGAAACATGTCATTAATCAACGTCCACTTTACATCACAGGTGGCGCTGAAGAACCCAGCACCAATAATGAGGCCCTGCATATAGACGACAATCCCGAGGACACCGAGGGAGAGGTCCATCCTTCCCCTCAACCAGGACCATCAGGGCCTGCACCAGCAGTAGTACCGCCACCTGCCCCTGTGGACAGGTCCACCCCTGCAACAACAGGCGCGCCACAACCATCCCGTGTGACACCCATGCCAGTAGCACTGGCAACTACAGCTGCAGCACAGAAGCAGTCAAGGCGCACAGCCACTGTGAGATCACAGTCCAGCGGACTGGTGAGGGAGCCGCGCGACACAACACCACTCGCCGGCAGGGGGGTGAATGTCCGGGTACCTGGCCTGTCAATTGAGCGTTGTATGCTTTGCGTACACCAAAACCAGGCACGTCACTTGGCAGCCATCCACCTGCAGCTGCACAAGACTGCACAGAATGTGGGACAGCTCAGTGACAGAATGGAGAGGATGACCGCTGCTGTTGAGGAAAACACCCAGGTCATGTTGACCCAGTGGGACGTCAACCGCCGCCGCCACCGCCAGCTGCTGACCCGCCTGTCAGAGTACACACGCTCGAACTACATTATTGGGAATGCCACCTTCCAACTCTCACGTCGCTCGTTGGCGATGCAAATACAAATGGTGCAATGCTGCCAGGATGTCGCTAGGGCACTGGAGCAAGTCACCACTGCAGTGCAGAGTCTGCAGGCGACTGGCCATGGCCAGGCAGGTGGGGGGGATGACGCAAATGAGGGCAATTCCAGCCACAGCAGCCAGTCGTTGCCACTGGTGACTGTACCCCGCCGCAGCACCAGGCCCACTGCTGCCTCACAGGCAAATGCTGAGGAAGGGGTGGTAAGGCGACTGGGAGCCTCCGGCCGGAGGCGCCACTGACAATTTATTGTGTACCATGCAGGGCCATGCTGATGAAACAAGCATGCCCTCCTCACATACATGGGGATGTATGAGTCAATACAGCTCTCATGTGACTGTAAGAAAAAATGCCACATTATTGTGAAAAAAACAATAATATTTCTTCAGTACCAGTTAATCTGACTCATGTCATTATTTCAATTGTCATGCATGAGTGAAGTGTTGGGTGAGGGGAGTGGGTGCACTAGAAACAGTTAATTATGATTTGGTTGCGGCGCCTGTGTCCTTCAGCAGGATTCTCCCCGCGTGCATGACGCACATGTGCAAGTGGGCGGTTGTCCCCTTCTGACTCACTGCCAGAGATCATTACAGGTATCCTGCGCTTGGTAGCAATGTTGTGGAGTATTGCACACACGGCCACGATGCGGCAGCAGACCTCGGGCTGGTATTTGAGGGCCCCACCAGTCTTGTGAAGTATGCGGAATAGGCTCTTCAAAAGCCCAAAGGTACTCTCAATGCAATTTCTTGTGCGGATGTGTGTAGCATTGTAACGCCGTTGCTGCGGTGTGGCAGGGTTGAGGTATGGGGTGAGGAGGTACTCACGAAGACCGTAGGCGCTGTCACCTGAATGAAAGGAGCAGAGGGTGAGTGCCTGTAATGCTCAGCTACATGGTCAGAATGTACTATTTGTTGGCATGTGTACTTACCTAGAAGGTGTCTTTCGCCAAAGTCTCCCCTGGCCAGTCGTGTGTGCATGCCGCTGTGCCGGAATATGAAGGAGTCATGTGTGCTCCCCGGGTATTGTGCCACTATGTCTGTGATGATTGTCTTAGCGTTGCACACCATCTGGATATTCAGGGAGTGGTAGGACTTGCGGTTCCGGTACATGTATTCTGTTTGTGCAGGTGGGCAGATGTGGATGTGGGTACAGTCAATGCATCCTATTACATGTGGGAATTGCGCAATGTTGTAAAAATCAAGCTTGGTTTGATTCAAGTCCTGTTGGGTGGTCGGGAATGTGATGTAATGGTGTAGCCAGCTCAGCATTGCCTCCAGGAAACTACTTAGGCAGCGGGACATGGTGCTCTGGGAGATCCCCCCCTGCAACGGCAACTACCCCCTGGAAGCTTCCGGAGGTCAGGAGGTGCAGGCTGCACAAGACCTGGACATGGGTGGGCACGGCATTGGTCCTCCTTGTTGGGTGCTGCATCAGGGGGTCTAGGTCCCGGATCAGCTTAGGGATCATTGCCCCATTCAGGCGGTGCTTGGAGTAGATTTGCTCCTCAGTTTGGGCCAGAAGGGTGATCTGCTGGCGCAATATTCGCTCATGGATCCTGCGTCTGTTCCTTGCTGCAGCCTGGAGCCTTCGCCGCCTGACCACCTTGTAGAGTCCTGGCATTGTGAGGGTCCTCATGCTCCCACTGTGTCTCCTTAAGTGTGTTTGGTCAGGCCTGCACCTGTGGCTAGTTTATTTTTTTAAACTTTTTTTATTGACTTCATGGTTCCCACCTGGTTTGGGTTCTCCTTAAATTGCGCATTGCAAATGGCGATTTTCTGATTTTTCGCAATTTGCGAGTTTTCATGAATTGCGTTTGCGATTATTTAGCGAGTTCACAAAATATTTCGCAGAATCCTTGGATTCTCGCTAATTCCTAATCGCTAAAGGGGTTCCACCTAGATTCTGCAAAATTTTTTGCCATTTCGCAAACATTTTTTTGCGATTTCGCAATTTTAGACTTTTTCACATCATGAATTGCTTTTCTTTTAATTGCGATTGCAATAGCTAATTCGCAGCTATTGCGATCGCAGTTTTGGTTGATGAATTTGGCTGTAAATTTCTTCTACCCCTACCCAATACAATTGGAAATATCTCTTACTTGCAGCAGAGTTTGCCTACAATAACACAATTCATAAGTCCAGTGTTTACTCTCCCTTCTTTGCCTTAATAGGACTCCATACTTGAACATTTCCAGATTCATTAGAAACTGAAGATCCTTTACCTACAGTTCAAAATGTATTAGAACGGTTAAAGAAGGTCAGAGAGAATATATAAACATTGGAGGCTGCTAAATCTAAACAAAGTCTATAGGGCAATCGGCACTGGGAACCACCTCCTACTTATTAGATAGGGTATGAGTTTGATTGTCCTGTATTAATCTACCTTGCTCTATTTGTAGGTCTGAATTTGCTCCTAGGTGACCTTTTTGAAATTTTTAAGATTATTAATCTTGTAACAGTACGTCTCAAGCTTCCCCTTTTCTGTAGGGTTCATCCATCCTTTTATTCTTCTCTTAGAAACCATATCTCTGTCGTAAAGGTACTAAGATTGTAAAGAGACCAGCTCCCATACTTATTGATGGGCTACCTGAGTATGAAGTTCAGAAGATCCATGACTTTTGATACTTTACAGGGAAGCTTAGAAACATTATTGATTAGAAAGGTTATAATCCTTGTGGTCATTCCTGGGAACTGTATCAAATCAAAAATAGGGAGAAGGAAGTGGTCCCCGGTGGATCGAGAGGGAGAGACAGCACTAGTCGTGCAAATCCTGCACACGAGCCGGCACATACCCCTCTAGAACCGCCTGATGAAGTCATAATGCAATGACTAAGAGGTACTTTCAGAAGTCAGGTTAATATACCTAGACCCATATGGACCCTGAAGATAAAGGTTGCTTTCAACTTTTTTCACTAGTTTTAGGTCCTGAAGAAAGCCTACCCAACCCCTCATGGGCAACCCAAAGGCTGAAACATGTCGACCTTTTTCATGGACTGAGATCAGTGCAGAAGACTCCTAACTCCTCTTCCTATGCACGCCCAAGATTTTAAAAGAGCCTGAACCCAGACTTAATACATTTTCCGTTCTATCTGGCCACTCAAGCTTTTTACCAGAACACCCCCTTTTTTCCTCCACTTTGTAACTCACCATTATTGATCACTTATCACTACTGTTTTAACCAGTGGTTTACCTCCGGGTGGAGGAAGCATAACAACGAACCCGATGATGATGCTGAAACGTACCTATAAAGGCGGAGAACCAAGATATACCGCCATCCGAGCCTTGGCACGTGATTGAGGTTCTTTTTATTGGTACCGTGAAACGAAAAGCTAAGAAACCCTGGTTACCCAGGACAAGTGATCCGTTCCCCCTCTGATTTTTTGAATTCCTGGGAACTAGCAGATCAAGTTCATCCCCCCCCCTTTTGGGTAAGCAGTTCTATCAAAATTTCCCTGTAAACCAGGAGCTCCTAAGCGGGGGCAGAGCATAAGGAATTCATCATTACCTTTGCCGTATGGTACTCAGGCGCTGCTCCTGCAGTGTTCTCAGGCTTCCGTGAGCTCGTTCTTGTGTATCATCTTATTCGGGGCAATTTTGCACCCAAGACACAGCGTAGTCCTCGGCTGCCATTCTCCTTTCTCTCCATGTTATGGTTCATTCACGGATGCACAAAGTATTGTGGGGCGACTTCCTTCTGTATACTGAGGTATCGCCAACGCCAAAAGCAGGAGGATGTCTCCTTATCCTGGTATTTGTTCTGAAACACTATATACTAACTGTGTATATCCTACACTTCTCATTCTGTAGTTCTTGGGAATAGAAATATAGTTTTCATTATTTTGCATGTTTATATTATAATTATGTTTCCCAGTCTAAGATGGTTATGGAATTCATCACATCCATTTTGCTCTATAAAAAGGGAGTCCAGTTTGAGTCCAGTTGCGTTGCAATTTTATCTGTTTGATTGCTTGCTCACTGGACTCTGTGAATTCTCTGCCTTCTCCAGGTTTTTCTTGTATTATTTGCTGGAGCTATACTAGATTGCCAGTCACAATATGGCGTCTGCCGTTTTTTCCTGAAATAGTAGGTCTTTCCTACATACTAAGAAGGTATACTACCTGTCGCCAAGAAGACCTGCTCTTGACAGATACTTGCTGTGACCTTTGATGAGCTATGCACTGTTTTTGATTGGAGTTAATTGATTTTTTTGCTTCTCATCTTGAATTTGGCCTGTGTTTCTCACGTCAGCTCTAATATCAATACTTTGTAGACAATTGTTCCCAGTCTGGCTGATAGAGCGCGCGGGTCACCCGGCTCACCAAACTTTTCCACGCACTGGGCCCTTTGCGTGATTATTTCCAATGTTAACGTTTTATACTGGGGTGAACCAGGCGATTTCACGCACGCTCTTATGAGTAATCGGTTGGGTGACTCTTACACCACATACTATTCATGTACCTGACTTACCACAGGCACATTACTCCTGACAGATCAGGAGCTAGAAGTGGACAGGTGATAAGGGTTTTCCTAAAAGAGAGAAGATTCTACTTTACACATTTGATACCTTTAATATTACTTTTAATGTATAATGACCACAGACACCTTGTTGGTTTTAAGGGTTTTATATAGTATAAGTTTAAGACGAAAATGCCATTACAAGCAGGCAAATGCACAGTAATACATCAATGATAAGTATTAGAACCAGAATGTAGCTCTGGATCAAAGTGAGTATCATAGAATAAAAGGGAATACTATAGGGCATGAATCATAATGAATATTTATCTAATACAGTTTAATCTAGGGCAAGGACGTGAGGAAAACCTAACTGTGTGACCTAATAGATTTATACTACTTCCTAAACCTGATGCTATCTTTCTAACTTCACGGCAACCATACTAAGGGAAAGGGAATAAGTGGAACAAGCTAGATAAACAGTCGGGTTTAACAATGTCCTATAGGAAGGGTAAAAGTGGAACATTTGCTAATAATCAATTGCATGAATTATACATTCAAAGGAGATATGGAGAATATCACAGGCAAGATTGCTTTAATCAGAGGAGGAAAGTTGAGAGTAAGTACAGACAGACACCTTTGTCAATAGTTACCTAGGTGAGAATGAGGACTAACCCTGGCCACGGGTCAGTTGGGAAAGAACGGGACAAGGACCCTCAAGGATTCAGGAATACCAGAAGGTGAGCAGGTACAGCTCATGGACAGTCAGGACAGGATACCCCTCAGGTCTGGGTCAAGACTGGGTTCACCAAGGCACGACCAACCCCTTACAGCATCGGATGCAACGCCAGCGTTACCCCCTCTTCTGCACGGAATCCGCCAATAACCCCGATTGGGTTTTCGAATCTCCCAGCAAAGTGCTTCGCTTAGCACTTAGGACTAATTTCCACCCCTTGGAGTTTGTGGAAAGTTTCAGGCAGAATGCTCCGCAGCACTCTGTATCAGGCACCTATAGAGTTCGTAGGGTCAGTGACAGGTCTGCTAGTCGGACAAGTCGGACAATTTCTCTAAGCTAAGCTAGGCTATTTATACAAGTTTAGATCCCCAAGACCACCCATAAATGTTGCAAAATGACAAAGTCCCATCTTCTGATTGGTCAAGGGAGGTGGTTTGGTCATAGTTACCACCTATACTGCACGTGACATTATCCCTCCCCCTAACACCTGGTTCCCAGGCCTACGTGTGGGAAAGTACAATAGAGAAGAAAAGGTTTGCAACATTGTTGCACATTTCAGAATAAAAATAGAAAGTCTTCAAGGGCAAAGGTGCGCCTGGAAAGGACAGTCCCCTTTTCAATGGCCAATCTGGTCAGGTTCCATTGCTGCACGTCCCAGATTTTAGGTCATGTGATGTGTGATACGTCAGCATCAAGATGGATCCCATCCCTAGTTCAAGGCCCTCATTTACGCGGTACATGAAAAGTAAGCGAAAACAAATTAATAACACAGAATAAAATGAATACACTGTACACCATGACCAACTACTCTTAATCCCTTATTTTATAATACTTATAGCATTAAGAGTTAGTGCAGAAAAGATGCATAGACAAAAGCGGCTTAAGATAGCATGAAGCATGATTAGTGACAAGCGGCCATTTTAACACCACTGCGCATGTGCGAACTTTTCCCTCCAGATTGCGAGTGCGTCACGTCACATGGGTATGACCGACGCATGCGCAGACTGAATTTCTGCAAAGCGTTCATTTTATTAATGTGCAAGCTTGATTATGATGAAAAACACATAGGCAAGCCTCCTAGGGACACCCGTGTGTTGGGGAAATACAAATAAATGACAAACAATCAGAGTTAGTACAGTTATGATTTAAGGCGAGGTTCATGAAGAGAGCAAGTCGCGTTACGTGCGAATCCTTGCTCCATCATGGCTGCTCAAGCAAAGTATTCTTTGGATGCCAAGAAAGTTGTAGGAAAATATTTTAACAATACTTAGGCATCTATGCAAACAAGACTGCTCTTGCTGCTTTTCTGTATTCAACAGAAAGGAGCATTGTCGTTCAGAAAGATATCTGTAGAGGTTGTGGCTTGCATAGCAATTTTGCATCAATGATATTTTCTTATTTGTTCCATGAGGATCATAGGAGCCATTGCAGCTTTTTTTATCTCAAGCAGAAATCTGCAAAACTGTCAAATAGAACACTTCAAACCATCAGAAGATGTTACTGTTAAGACACCTAATTTAAATTGTTAATTCTAAAACAGATGCTCAAATTCAGTTTTAAAATTATATGAAGTGATTGATGTCTATAAGTCTTCACTAGTTTTGACAGGACTTTCAATCAGGCAACAAAAGATCCTTCATAAATTCCACACAAAAATATCCCTGCAATAAACATCACATAATTGTTACCCAATAACTATAAACGATCTAAACAAATTAACCCCTTAAGTGCTGCCTCGGTGCATTGGCCGACGGCAGCACTACCTCCCCAGTGCTGCGCACGACCATTGGACGTCCATTCAGCACTAGTTCCAATGGACAGCGCAGCACTGGGGAGGAATGTTTAATAGCATCTATGAGGTTAAAAACCCTGTTGCAATCCACAGGGGCGTCCGGTGCAACATTCACTTTTGGCGCCCCCCACGCCTCATGACCACTTCATCGGATTCTCTTACTACCACCTGCAAAAGTGCTCCTCATCTCTCCTATCATAAGATATTGCTAAACACAACACCCCCCTGAGGTCACAGCGCCCACTCCACAGGTCTAAGAAACAACAAAAGGGTTTGGCTAAAGCGCAGTAAGGCTGCGCCACTATGAGTATAAACAAAACAGAGTGCCAGTACTGCTCAATGAGTCCACCTGTTTTAGATTAGCAACGACTTTAAACTATTGCCAAATACAAAGGACAAACAAATGTCAGATTTAATCAATTTAATTTTTGTTTTTTTTATAGTAGAAAAGTGTTATTTTTTATTTTTAGACAGAATTGTCAATATTCATATCAACAAAGAGAGGGAACAGGAATTTAAAATTCTTTCTTTTGATAAAGTGAAAAGCATCAAAGAATTAAAGGCACAGCAAATGAATGGTACCTAAATGCAAGTGCTCAATCACACGAAATCATCAATGATTTCGTGTGATTGAGCACTTGCATTTCCAAAGCAGATTGTTTTTCCATAAGGGGAGCTGCATGTCAGCAGCTCCCCGTGTGGAAAAGCAATGCCGGCTCCCGCAGGAGGCGGGGAGCCGGAGGGACTGTGGCTTTGGGCTCCCCGCATGGTCCCCAACGGAGTGGCCAGGCCCTGGGGATGGAGTCCCCGGGGCTAGAAGTGGCCCTGGAGGGGGGCCACACGCCCCCCCCACAAAAAAAATAAAAAAGGAAAGGCAGACCCCGGGGGATGGGAACCCCGAGGCCATAAATGACCTGAGGAGGGGAGCCACACACCCCCCTCCAAAAATGCTAAATAACATTTTAAATACTGTTCATGCCACGGGGGATGGGGTCCCCAGGGCCGAAAATGGCCTCTGGAACGGGGCCACGCAGCCCTCTTCCCGTTTTTTTTTTTATTGCAAAATAGGGGTCCGGCTACGGGGGATGGGGTCCACAGGGCCCAAAAAATAGGAAAAGAAGGGGGTCCACACAGCCCCCGTTCTAAAAAATAAAATATAAACCAGCATCGCACGGGAGGCCCTACCCCCTCAGTGCATCACTCTGCAAACGTGTCCCGTGGCGCGTTGTAAGTTGGGGAATTAATTCCCCTTGAATACTGGGAGTCCCTGAGCATCAACTAGCCCACCAGGTACCTCCAGTAAGCACCACAGATCTGCGTTGCAGAAAGGTGGTCCGGGGCCACACCCCTTTTTACACCTCTCTGCAACGTAGTTCTGTGGCGCCTACTGGAGATACCTGGTGGGCTAGTTGGACCCCAGGGACCCTCAGGATTCAAGGGGACTTAATCCCCCAACTTAAAAAGCGCCATGGGAACGTTTGCACAGAGGTGAGGGCAGGGCCTGATGTGACAAGTGTGCAAACATATGTAGTTACTTGGACATGTACCACTGAGACATCCATTCACTCACCAACACACCCATACACACACTCACCCACCCATACAGCTGTTTCCACATGCACTCTTGAACCCATACACCCAGTGAATCAACCACTCACAGATCTATGCACAGAGTCACACACCTCCCACCCATCCTCATACACACTCAGTCTCCCATACAAATACTCAGGCAACCAATCAATAACCCATGTAGACACTCATGTAGCTACTGACCAACCCATGCAGCAGCTTGCTCAACAGACTGATACAGACATTCACACAGTTTAGTTACTAACCCATGTATTCAGTAAGACACATTTAATCACTCACTTATACAGTCAGCCACGCACCTACTAAATCCTCCATCCAGACACTTATACACCAACTCATTCTTCAATATACCTTGGTATATATATAAAACATATTTACACTTTAAAGAAACTCACTGTCACTGGATGATATCATCAGTGATGACATCAGTGATGTAACTTGAGATGTCATCAGTGATGTCACTGTCCATGTCATGAATGATTTTAATTTGATATAGTTTGTGCTAAAACTGCAGTTACGCACTTTTATTTTTTCTTGTCCTATTACAAAATGTAAAATTATCCCTACATGTCTTACGTCAGAGTATCCTAAACATATAAGACCTCAGCACAGTGCATGGGCATGCTGAGCAGTTGCCTGGGGCCCCACAAGCATACGGGCCCCATGCAGATCAGAATTTAACTCTAATTTTCCATTAAACATTTTTATTCCTGTGAGTGGTTGTGTAGGCAGGGCTTGGTGCACTGCTTCGCCCGGGGGCCTATAATGCTGTTAAGAGGGCTTTGCCTAAGCTGTCCTTTCAGTTGTGTTCTCTGTGTCTGTAATCGTGCACTAGACATGTGCATATGATCAGACACATTATCGTAGCACAGTTATGATAGGGCTGAAGGTTGTAGAACCATATGCTTCATTTAATCCTCTACATCACAGATTTATGCACATTTCAGAACCCCATTGCAGTTGTAATTTATGCTTTTTCATGTTGTTTTCTTAAATGTCTGCCATGCCCAAGCTAGGACTGGTGACTCAGAGGACCAATACATCCATCTACTTCAGGGATCTCTGTTTGACCTCAAAGTTGTAGGTTTGAATTCTGGCTGATCCTCTCATCCTTTCGATGTCGACAACATGAGTACCATTGAGTTGGGTAACAATACACCTGATATTTCAGTGCCAAGATACCTTTCAAGGTGAACTTGCTCTTTGCAAATGCATGTTGTTTGATGTTAGTAATATAAAATGCAGTTTGCGAGGTTGTGTACTTTGCTCTTAATTTAGGCATTACTTGCTTCTAAATTTGTAGGATAGAGGCATACCTCCAAACTCTTAACAGTAGCTTTTTGCCACCTCAGTAGTGTGGAGTGGTGTGAAAGGGGTGCACCACATATAACCAAAAACACCAAAGGAGCTTTTCCTAAACTGAATTTTGTATTATGTAATGTAGTACTATATTAGCGTCTTTGACCCTTGGTTTATTTTTCTGTCTGCTGGTAGATATCTGCTTGAAGGAGACAATGTCCTTGGCTGACAGCCTATACAACCTACAGCTCATCCAAGAGTTTTGCCAAGAGTATCTGAATCAGTGCTGCCACTTCACTCTGGAAGACATGCTCTACGCATCCTCTTCCATTAAGGTAGGTCAACTCTCTGTGCACAATTACTGGCAGCCATTTTGCCTCATTGGTTTGAAAGCTCTTGCTGCTACCAGTTTAATGTACCACCGTCGCAGATGCCACAATTTGCTCCTTAAGTGTGAAGACAAAATGAATAGCAAGTGCTGAATACAAATACATTTGCAATTTTTATCTGATTTTCCCTGGAGAATCATGTAGGTAGTATTGTATTTGTTTGGGGAAGCATTTCAAAAATGTCTTAGATTGATCCAGTTATTTATTTATTGAAGTAATCCAGTCAATTAATAATATAAGGTAAGACATCTCGGGTTGAATCATGAAAGTGTGCACAGATGCAGCGCATAGTTGTATGGCTGTAAGACATTACACTATCTAAAGCGCATACACTAAATTCAGAAATTGCTTGAGGTAGTGTATGAGTTGCAGATAGAACAGTTCGGAAACAGGGACAGGCAGTCATTGTTTCCTATTTCCAAGCTGTGTTGCCTGCAGCTCATGCATAAACTCATAGAATTTCGAATTTAAGTTTATTTTCTTTGAAAAAACAATGTTTTAAATATTGGTGAACCGATCTAGTCTTCACCACTTTGCATCACAATATGTCCCAGGGAGATGTCGTAAACAATGTCTCATTGGACACATTTTCATTCTGCCTCTTTGTTGCAAACTGGTCTATTTTGCTCCTTTACATCTGGAACTATCCTCCATCCCCTCTTGATAAGGTAAGTCATTGAAAGGCTGAAATCCTATTCTTGTCTTCCAGATTATGTCTATTGGCGATTTAAAATCTAGGGGAGCGGTTCTTATCCTATTGGCTTCTGTGGTCACCTACTGAATCACTTGTTGAAGTGTTGTGTGGCATTTTAGGTTCGAAGTGAATTTTCCCGATTCATGCCCTTATATAGGTACAAATCACATTGCCCTAATATAGGCATAGAAATCATTCCCTTATTTAGACATAGCCCATGCAGACCAAATACAGGCATGGCTACTTCCACCCGTACCAAACGTCACAATGATTTCTAGGAAAAACGGCTTAAGCAGTAAGGAACCTTCCCCGTGCTTGAATATTGATTTGTCCAAGAAATCATGCACTTTGCAAAGAACTACTATTCCTTAGGGGTTCTTTTCCTGACGTTATCATGCCCGACTTTACGTCAAACTAGACACCTACAAGGTATAAATATGCCTTCACTTGCTCTAGCAAACTACGGTGGTTTGGAGCAGTTCGACTACCTACTTGCCCGACGCAGCTTGCTACAGCAAATGCCGAAGGAAGCCGACCCTCCAGCTGACGCACTGATCAAGAGGCTGTCCTTTCTCTCCCTGAGAATCCATCTCCGGTGTTTCCAAACTCCCCTTGCGGGGTGTTGGGAAATCGAGTTCCGAGACAGAGATACCAGACCTCCTTCATTCTAAACTAAAGGTATGGAGCTGATTAGAACCTAAGAGAAATCTTGGATAGATTCTTGGCAAAGAAAACTAAACCTATGCTACACCACACTTACTTCTTCCCTCGTACTAGACTTAGGTTAGGTACATTGGGGTAGGCGTATTTTAGAAGCACCAGTTGAGTATTTTTAGTCATTGTTATTTATGTATGTATTTTTATATGGTTTAGAAACCATACAATGCTCTTACAGTATTATTTTATAATATTGTTCTCGCTGTACGCATTATACTTTGCAGTCTGCCTAACGATTGTAGCAGTTCACTTTACCTGCATGAGACCATAGCCGCTGCACCATAGCAGCGGCGAAATTGTGGAACTCTCTTCCTCTCAATATAAAGACCAGCCCATCTTTGATTGTCTTCAGAAAGCAGCTAAAGACATGGCTGTTTTCTCAATGACATCCTTGTGGATCACTTTATTCACTGTTTCACTGTTTATTATCTGGTTAGTTATCTTTAGCTGCTAGCGCCGAGACACCCACGGGTAATTGCAGCGCTTTAAAAATTGCCAAAAATAAATAAATAAATAAATAAGAAAGAAGGCTGTTCAATAAACCCTTTTTATTGAAAACGCCCATCTCTCTATTTCTCTGCAACTCTGTAGAAACGAAGCATGCACGATTGACTGAGTGAAATACTTATCTTTTGTTTCCGCGACTCTAGAGATACATATCTTATTCTTGGGAAACAAAGTTGTCATGTTTATGCGGTTGTCAAAACTAATCCCTTCTTGTGAATTCAAGAAAGTTTCTAGTGACCTCTGAGCTAGCTGGCTCTCACTATTAAGTTTGATATATTCGATAGAGACCTAGTCAACCTCAGTCCAACGTCTAAACTATAGGATATATTATTCCAATGCCCAGAGCCTATTGGGAATATAGGAACTACACTACAGAAGCCTGGGAGACTTGCCTAAACAATTTCTACAACTTGAACCTGAAAACAATACACAAAAATACAGAAGCAAATTCTCATCAAACGAGCACACATATTATGAAATATTGTATTGAAATAAAAAACACATTTTTGTTTTACCAAAAACAAAATTAAAATTTTAGTGAGAAGGTTAGATCTTTTCAAAATGTGATTTATTTCTCAAAGAAGTAACAGTACTAGAATTGAACATATTACTTTGTCTTTTTTGTACCTATTTCATGCTCTCTTTTTATCACTGCATATTAGGGCCTGAATTGAGGTCCCCGAACATTCATACTAGATTCTGTTTGGTTAATTTGTGCTTCCTGGCTCCTCAAACCCCTGGTAACCAGTGCCACTGCATCTGGTTCCTCTTTGATAGCTGTGCCACTGTTTGATAAAGGCTGTCTATAAACTGTTAATCAAATATCTCAATGCCTGTTAGTTTATCTTAAGTCCTCGGTAAAAGAAGGTTCAATTTAGGATTATATCACACACTACACGGGATTGTGGTCCATGTGTATTTGTCCTAGTTCCTAGTTATATAGTCCCCTAGTAACTTGACTTAGGCTTCATTTAAAAGATCCCACTTACATTATCACTGAAAATGTGCAAGTTGTAATGTACTCATGTACATATATGTTTTTCACATGTTCATAATGTAGGCAATACACATATTTCATAGGATTATAGTATTAAGCTTATGTATTCTTTTTCTTTTTACTAATTTCCCAGTAAATTATGCTTTTGCACAGATCGTACCCCCTCCTAAACCCATCTTGAAACAAATTAACTCATTGCTGTACTTTCTAACACTTCCTATACAGATTGCATCTGAAACTATTAGATATTCGTTAGTGTTTGGATAAGCGTAGCATGCGCATTTGTAAAATTTGTGAATGACCCAATGGCTTCTACGTAATGTGTAACAGCTAGATGGGAATTGAATGTCCCTAGTCACTCTGCAATTCCACTGCCTGCTCCCACATTAACAGTACAAATCAAAATATATGCATACCAATGTATTCTTGCTCTGCATACATTTTATGAATATACACAAACACACTTTTACAGAGTATTTATTATTGCGAGCCATGCATATTATTTCCCCGATATTAATCTACTTCACTCAGGAAAAATCTTTGCACATCACCCAACCAGTATATTTATATTACATTGCATTCTTAAAATCTGTAAAATTTGATTTTTTCAATGTTATTATGCCTAAAGTACAATCTCAGTTTTAGGGGATCAGGTGGCAATGACTTCATGTGCTTTCTCTGAGACACGGTACTCATAATAATCTTATTACTCATTTCTTTCTTGCCCACCTGAGCTAAAAACCTCAGTGTTGATTAGACTTAGATATGAGGTTCTCAGCCTTCATCACTCTGGCTACCACCTCTACTCACAACAAGCAACATTTGAATAACCTGCCTGCACACCACCTTCCAGTCTGACAGGACCCTGAATAACTCTCTGGTCTTCAGCAAGCCGAGCTGTTGCAACAGTGTCGTCCTGAGGCGCTACCAGAATTTCATCCATTTATATGAAAATATGTTTAATTAACAGTGTCACCAAGATAGGGATGAAACAATGTTTACTGAAGATACAGTTTGAGATGTTTGTGAAGTTTCAGTTCAACAATTACTGATTTTCTTTTTTTTTTAACGATTTTATTTTGCATTTTTAATCAAAGAAATACAGCACATTGTACAATTCGACTTTGAATAGTAAATCAAGCTAAAAAAGAAAACTGACCGGACAGGCGGAACACTCATCTTCGAACAATATAGAAATATGTGTGCGACACATCACCCCATAACAATCATGCACCTGAAAATTATATTTTGGCAGAACCTTCCTTAGCGTCAGAAGAGGACATAATGTAAATGTCGGAAGTGCATAGAACTTTAGACATTGTCATGTAAAGCCCCCCCTGCTCATTGTTGGCGCTTAATGTGGTCGGTAAAGGAGCACAATGTGGCATCGAATGTGGGCACCCAGTCCAGAATGATAGCGGTCAATTTTTCCATGGCGTGTATGGACCATACCCATATCCTGATCTTCTGATGACTCTAGTATTGCATTTGGCTTTCGGACATTAATCTAGAAGGGGTTGATTCACAAAGGTTTGTGAAACTTTAAATTGCTCAAGGTTTGTTACTCCTATATCTTACTTACTCATGTTTGCTAATTTATAGACATTTTGTTGTGTTACAGGAGTTGATTAAAACTCATCTGGTATAAAATGTTCATGCAAACAAACGTATGTAATTCTTAAAAACAATTCTTTCTGCAAACTGTCCCACGAATTCTGAGAAGGCAATCTACCAAGAGCTGAGGAAACGAGGACTATTTTATTAGTTTTTCTTTTGAGAGAAACACTTTTCAGAAGTCTTGTTTTGGAAGTATAGGAAAATATGACCATTTAAAGTGCACTTTATAAATGGGGTAAAGTTTCTTTTTAATGACATTAAATCATAAATTGTTTCTTAAGATTTGCTCAGGTTAAGTTCCTTAACAACCCTAGTTTTAAATAGGCTTAATTTAATTTGAGGAATGACCGGCACAAATGGTGTGCTTCTGTTCTATGGATCAGCAAATTTGCTTTGGATGCCATGGTCTGTGGGTGCTCCCTATTGTTTCACTTCTCTTACTCTGCAGATCCCATGCTATTTTCCATTTCTTTTATTATGCAAGAGGCAGGTTTCTACCTGTATGGTCTTTAATTGTGGCTATGCAACATTTGGAAAGAAAAGTGTAATACTGTTTCTGGTAAATGTAGGACCTGATTCACAAAACCGTTTGCGAGTTTGTGTACCTTGCTCATGATTCAGGCATGACTTGCTTCTAAATGTGTAGGATTAAGGCATTTATCCGATCTCTAACAGTAGCTTTTTGCCACCTCAGTAGTGTGCAGTGGCGTGGAAGGGATGCACCACATTTAACCAAAAAGAACCAAAGGAGCTTTACACAAACTGAATTTTGTATTATGTAATGCAGGGATCTATGACAGAATTTCGACAGACAGAATTTTGACCTACACATATATCGACGCAATTATATCGATTGCAAGAATATCGACGCCCTATCTACAACATGGTAAGTACCAAAATATCGAAAAAATAATATCGATGTTAAAAATATCGTTGTTAAATATATCGTTTTTTTCTGTTTAAAAAAACATGAAAAATAATGTAAATAATACTTATAAATTACTTAAACATATTTAAAAATATTTAATAATGTTAAAAAAATAATAATACATATTTAATAAAAAAATACTAATTAACAAAACATATATAATATATACTTAACAATATTTTTTAATAATTATGTCAATTATTTATAATTTATAAAAAAATAATATAAATTACTAATGCATTTACATACATAAATTAATATAATATATAAATAAATATATATTTAAAACATAATAATTAAATAATTCTATATTTTTAAAGTTAATTAAATACAACATTATCTAAATTACTACAAAATATATAAAATACATAAATAAATAAAACTACTATTTAAAGTATAAAAATAACTACAGTAATAAAAACATTGGATAGCGTAGATTGTAACATTTCTATTCCCAATTAAGAAAATTAAATAGTAATGAAAACGTTAAATAGTGTAAGGGTCAAAATTACTATTCCAACTCCAGAGAGTGCAACAGTAGGGAAAGCGTTGAATAGCGGGTGGGTAAAAATTACTATTCTCACTCCAGAGGGTGTAACAGTAGGGAAAGTGTTGGATAGCGTAGGGGTAAAAATTACTATTCCCACTCCAGAGGGTGCAACAGTAGGGAAAGTGTTGGATAGCGTAGGGGTAAAAATTACTATTCCCACTCCAGAGGGTGCAACAGTAGGGAAAGTGTTGGATAGCGTAAAGGTAGAAATTACTATTCCCACTCCAGAGGGTGCAACAGTAGGGAAAGCGTTGGATAGCGGGTGGGTAAAAATTACTATTCCCACTCCAGAGGGTGCAACAGTAGGGAAAGTGTTGGATAGCGTAGGAGTATAAATTACTATTCCCACTCCAGAGGGTGCAACAGTAGGGAAAGCGTAGGATAGCGGGTGGGTAAAAATGACTATTCTCACTCCAGAGGGTGCAACAGTAGGGAAAGTGTTGGATAGCGTAGGGGTAAAAATTACTATTCCCACTCCAGAGGGTGCAACAGTAGGGAAAGCGTTGGATAGCGGGTGGGAAAAATTACTATTCTCACTCCAGAGGGTGCAACAGTAGGGAAAGTGTTGGATAGCGTAGGGGTAAAAATTACTATTCCCACTCCAGAGGGTGCAACAGTAGGGAAAGCGTAGGATAGCGGGTGAGTAAAAATTACTATTCCCACTCCAGAGGGTGCAACAGTAGGGAAAGCGTTGGATAGCGGGTGGGTAAAAATTACTATTCTCACTCCAAAGGGTGCAACAGTAGGGAAAGTGTTGGATAGCGTAGGGGTAAAAATTACTATTCCCACTCTAGAGGGTGCAACAGTAGGGAAAGTGTTGGATAGCGTAAGGGTAAAAATTACTATTCCCACTCCAGAGGGTGCAACAGTAGGGAAAGCGTTGGATAACGATGGGTAAAAATTACAATTCTCACTCCAGAGGGTGCAACAGTAGGGAAAGTGTTGGATAGCGTAGGGGTATAAATTACTATTCCCACTCCAGAGGGTGCAACAGTAGGGAAAGCATAGGATAGCGGGTGGGTAAAAATTACTATTCTCACTCCAGAGGGTGCAACAGTAGGGAAAGTGTTGGATAGCGTAGGGGTAAAAATTTCTATTCCCACTCCAGAGGGTGCAACAGTAGGAAAAGCATTGGATAGCGGGTGGGTAAAAATTACTATTCTCACTCCAGAGGGTGCAACAGTAGGGAAAGTTTTGGATAGCGTAGGGGTAAAAATTACTATTCCCACTCCAGAGGGTGCAACAGTAGGGAAAGCGTTAAATAGCGGGTGGGTAAAAATGACTATTCTCACTCCAGAGGGTGCAACAGTAGGGAAAGTGTTGGATAGCATAGGGGTAAAAATTACTATTCCCACTCCAGAGGGTGCAACAGTAGGGAAAGCGCTGGATAGCGAGTGGTTAAAAATTACTATTCTCACTCCAAAGGGTGCAACAGTAGGGAAAGTGTTGGATAGCGTAGGGGTAAAAATTACTCCCCCCCCCACTCCAGAGGGTGCAACAGTAGGGAAAGTGTTGGATAGCGTAAGGGTAAATATTACTATTCCCACCCCACCCTATTCCCCTATAAACACACAACACGCTCCAGTACTATCACATAACATTTAATTGAAAATTAATTATCAATTAAATAATTACTTAATCAATTGAAATAATTAATTGCAAATAATTTTTTTATTAAAAATTTATATATACATAAAAATATAATACATTATTTGTAATTAAATCAGCTCCCACCCTATTCCCCTATAAACCCACAACCCGCTCCAGTAGTAACACATAACATTTAATTAAAAATTACATTAATTACCAATTAAAGAATCAATTTATCAATTAAAAAATTAATTACCAATTAAAGAATTAATTTATCAATTAAAAAATTAATTACCAATTAATAATTAATTACAAAATAAAATATGCATAAAATGTATTTAATTAATTACAATTAAATTACTTCCCACCCTATTCCCCTATAAACCCACAACCCGCTCCAGTAGTAAAACATATAATTTACTTATAAATATACATAAATTATCAATTAAATAATTAATTAATCAATTAAAATAATTCATTGCCAATTAATATTTAATTACAAAATAAAGTAATCATTAAAAATATTTAATTAATTACAAATAAATCACTTCCCACCCTATTCCCCTAAAAACCCACAACCCGCTCTGGTAGTAAAACATATAATTTACTTTTATATATATTTATTTATATAAAAAATATTAAACACATATTATAACAATTAATTTAAATACTTAACTAAAATTTATAACACATATTAGTAAATCGAAATTACTTACATCGATATATATGCTATCGATATAAGTAATGTTGATATTACTTACATCGATATATATGCTATCGATATAAGTAATTTCGAAATTACTTACCTTAGGGTCGATATTCTGTCCATCGATATTCTGGACATCGATATTCTGTCCCTTCCATATTAGCAACTCGATATAAGTGTAGGTCGAAATTAAAGATTCGATATTTTGACTGAGTACCGTAATGCAGTACTATATTAGTAGTACTCACAAGCTATAAAACACCATTCACGTACCTATGTGCATATGTGGAACTCTTCGCTAATCCTGTCTTTTCTGAGGAGAAATCTCTGCCACGGTGGCACAGAGATGTCTGCACATTTTTGTATGTGTTTCAGAAGTAAATGTGGGAGGTGCGGGTGGCTGGAGAATTGTTTTTTTTTTTTGTCCTAAATTGGAGGAGTTTAGGGAGGGGTCTGCTAATGTAAGCATACTCCCCTAAAATGTAAGACCATTATGATTCACAAATTAACTCTAAAGATGTCAAAACATGTGTAAACATTTTCCAGTCTGGTCTTAAAGGAGACCAAGCAACACACATGGGCTCCCCTAGGTATTGCAGCACAGACCTATAGAAACCAGCAGAGAGTGGGAAATAAAATAACACCCCATGGAAACCAATCGCAAATTAATTTATTATTTTGACATTTAAATTAAGCGTTTATTTTTTACACCTGGAAAGAGGAAAAAAACCGAGGAGAAATACGCATATTTCTCCTCGTTACGCCTAATGTCAGGAGGCGTACAGCTTTGATGCTTCCCCAGGTTTATATCACTTTGTAAATCCAGTGCAGCGTCAAATTTCGTGGATGTTGCGAGGGAAAAATGCACCGCAACGCCCACAGAATGCTTCCCGGGCGCAGAGATCTGCACTGCGTCGCCGTACTCATGATTTATGTGGCCACTCAAAACAACGCAGAGTGGCTTTGCATTACTACATACATCTTTATAAGAGCCCTGTGTCATGCATGCAACTCTTAAAGGGTGCAAAAGGAACGCCGGGCTCACATAAATAAGCTCTAAAAGTATCTTAACCCTCAACTACAATGCCAAACTGGGTGACACCGTTGGATTTGATACAAACTACACTAACGTTTTGAACTAACTGCTGCAGGGCAGATGCGCTGTAGTCTGATGGTCGAAAGATGGTGTCAGGACTTCCCATGGGCAGAAAAGCTTTTGAAAAGAAGGCGATTTGCAGTGCCTCGCTTTCAGAAGAGGCATGTGCAGGCAGGGGCGGATTGGCAAGGCGGGCATTCGGGCATGGGCCGAAGGGCCGGTGCCTCAGTGCCCTCTGTGGGCCGTTTTTTTTCTCCCCTGTCCCAGTCCACAGAGAGTGGACTAGGAAAGGGGAGGAAAAAAACCGGCCCACAGAGTGCACGGAGACAGAGACTGAGAAAATGAAAGCAGCCTCGCTGTGCGGACAGACAGCGATTGTCAGCTGTGGCCTCTCCTTCACCCCTGCCCTGCCAAGCAATCAAGCTGAGGCTGGGCTGGGGAGGGGTGATTGTTTGCAATAATCGGCCTCCCTGGGGGCCAGGTGTTTCTCAGGCCTTTGAGCCATTTGCACCTCGGCCCCCTGGCGCCCATGCAGCCCAGAAACGGTGTTAGTCTTAATACCTCGCCCACAGCCCTTCACATTCAGGGCATAGTGGGCGAGGAAGAATGGGCCTTGCTGTGGGGCCCTGGTGATGTTTGGAATGTTTTTGTTTTATTTATGTATGCAATTTTATTTATCGCGGACTTTACCCGAAGGTGTCAGAGCGCTTCACACTAGGAACAGCAATAATACATGAGGAGAAAATTATAAGTGGACAAATTACAAAAGCAAACGTTAAGTTACATGAATCAAAAGTGACAATAGTGAGCAACCAAAATACAAGAGGAGCAAACGATACATTACAGGAGGAAAAAGAGATATGTGTGCAGGTTACAAAAGCGTACAAAATACAAGTAGAGGTATAATACTGCAATTAATGGCAGACACTCCAGCACAAGAACAAACGTTACGTAGGCAATGGTGGCACTTGTGCAAGTATCTAAAGCAAACAAAAGTGAGAGGTAGCAAACAGTGTGTTACAAGAGAAAAGGGACTTGTGCAAGTTACAAAAGGGTACCATACACAGGTACAAGGGTAATACTACAGTATATGGTAAATACTCAAACTGCCAGAACACACTGGGAAGGCACTTCCCATGCACCTGCTTCACCTCAGCCTCCCCCTGGCTACCTGGCTACCTGGCTACCTTGGATGACCCAGAAAGCTGTGTTTTGTGCTCCCCTGCCAGGACATTTTCCCAAGGCCTGGAGGGTTGATTAATTTACTAATTGCAGGGGCCTTACCTCTGTTCATGTGCTCCTGAGCTGAAGGTCTGGGGAGGGCTGAGTAGGTTAGTAATAGCAGGGGCTTTGCTGCTTTTCAGGTGCTCCTGTGCTGGAGGGCTGGAATAATTTTGTGACAAAAAGGGGCCTTACTATTTTTTTTAGTTGCTCAGCATGTAGGCCATTGTCACCTTGGCCCTGTGTCCTGTGTAAGAATAGTATCCTCCCACTTTCATTCTTTGTCTGTGCAAATGGTATTTCATGAAAGGGCACGCCCCTTGAATGTGGGCCACGCCCCTTAAATATGGGCCACGCCTCTTGAATGTGGGCCACTTTTTTCGTCAGTGCCCGGGCCGAATTGTGATCCCAATCCGACCCTGCGTGCAGGCTAAGAGGAACTGTGCGTGCAAAGGGTTGTCATGGTGACAATTGTGAAAAAAGCTGGCTTGGACAGGCTCGAAATCAGCCAGTCACCCATTCGGTGACAAAAAAAGAATTCCTTCTTTGCAGAGTTAAGTTGACTTGTGGGAATCATCGGGGTTGTTGACTTCATTGAGGAACATAAATGTGTCACCTCCTTAGCAAATGTAATTTTTTAATTTTTTTTTATTTTTAACGCATTTTCCTGCTTATTTAGTGATGGTTCTGATTAGCATGCCTTATGCGTCGACACAGATGGATCTTCAGATATTTTCCGCTGTGTTTGGGCTTCTTACGCTTGCAGTGCCCATTTAAATGCAAATCCTGCTTTCGGACAGAATACCAGGCATTTATCCCCGGCCCTGGAATGAAACCGGTGACCGACGCACAGAGAACTGTTCTGTGTCTGTGAAAGGGTCTTTTTCGTTCCGAATAAATTGCCAGAAGTTATCCATGAGATTTCCAGACCGTTGCCCTGAAGCCTCTGAATAGCTCCCTATGATCGCGGTGTACATTCAGTGGAGCGCATCAACATTAGGCGGGATTATTTGACCTCAATCTGTAGTTCCAAGAATTCACGTTTTTACCTCAATATTGTATTTCAAACTAATAAATCAGTTGTCCAGAAAAACAAAAAATTATTAAGTCGTATTCAGTAAATGTATATTCTGGCTGGCAAAAAAAAAATCGTGGATCAGAATAAAAATGCATCAGGTACTATTTAAATGAGCGAACACGCGAGACGTTTAGTTTGTTTGCGGTATATTTAGCTTGGAATTCATGCCCCACCTGCATAAATTAGCTCGAGATAATTATGTTCCTTTTCACAGAGTTAACTGCCCGTTCTGCTTTCATCAATAACAAAACGATACCTTACACTTGCGTTGATGTAGTGATTCATATACCGCTTCTGCCTTTTCTAGGCGCTTTTAAACTAACAGCTGTTGCAATGGTCCATTTAATGGCATTCAGTTTATTGAGCTCACAATAATGGAAGGCTTAATGGGCCTCCCGGGATTCGAACCCTGCCTTGCAGATTACTAGATGTCAGTCACTTGACTGACAAGACAGTGCACGCATGCTTAGTCTGCTGAAAAGCATTGCAAATGTTTCCTATCTGAAATGTGAGATTCCATTTTTGCCACAAATTTGTGCTGAAGGCAGAGACAGGGAAAACAGTAAAGCAAATACACATGGCAAAATGTTTTATTCAAAGATCACTGTGCACCCACCATAATTAGACATGCTTGTGTACAAAAAATACATAATTGATGAGCAAATAACTAAAGAAAATTATTCAGAGGTGCATGACACAACTGTGCAAGTTACTAACAAACTGAGATTTTGTAGCAGCAGCTCCAAGCAGCAATCTGTTTGCAAAACAAAGAGCCACTCAGGTTTGTTTAGGTAATGCTTAGGAGGTGCCGGATTCGGTATTAAGAATCATCACTGAAAATGGCATGCTATTTTTCATAAAACTAGCTTTTTCTCATCAGTCTCGCCAGTGTGTGCCCTTTTTCAGGTGTTGCTACAGACAGCTCTACCTGTGTGTTGTTAGAGCTCCAGTCATCTATGCATAAACAAAGAAGTATGTAAATAGAGTGGGCTTTGGGCCAGCTCTCTTCAGGTATTGGCTTCCCTGTGTTTTTCATGGGTTGCCACTGCTTATATGGCCTGTCCATCAAACCCATGCATGGCAATTTGAAGATGGGTCGATCAAGTAGTCATTTTCCTAAATTGCAGATGCAACTCGGTGTGTAGCTTTGTCCTGTCTGTGGACTTTTATGTATTTACTTGGTTTGCACAAAGACATTCTAATTGCTGATTTATGGGTTGACTGCTTGCTGTTTGCTTGCCTCTGGCTGTCAATTCAATTCAATTTCATAAAATCCATAAAAGTACAGCATAAAAACAAATAGTACCATTTCATAAAATAGAGATCAATTTACAGTTATCATAATCAAGAACATTTTTGTTACAGCTCTCATAGATCAAATTTTCAGGGATTTTCCATCATTTTGTGTACGCGAGATATCAGTCTAAGGCTGTCATAAAATGTACTCACAGTTTGATTCACTATGCACACTACCGTCTCCTTGTTTAGTTTGCAGCCACGATTGCATCTTGAATTTACAACTTGTTTCATAAACTCGTGACGTTCAAGCACACAGGCTTTCATAAAGACCAACAAACACGAGGACCCTTTATCAAAAGTATCTACTAAGCAATATTAAACTGTGTATGTCTTTTAAGATCACCACATATAAATAACACAAAATTCAACTTATGTCTCGGTTTCTACTTCTTTTGTTTCAACCTATTGCACAACCCTACTAATTAAACCTGTTCAGCAAAGTGTCCCTTTTAAATCATCAGTGTTTACAATTGACATTAGTATGATTACATTAAGATAATGCACCTATTTGCGTGTAAAACACTCATCTATAAGCAATAGGTGTACTTTATTAAAGTGTGTGCTTGAGCTGAATTACAATTGGTAAGAAAGAAGTTGAGAAAATGATGTAATAGTGCAAACCTTTGAACATCAGACAACATGGTTATGTTCTATCATAAATAACTCGCCATACCTACCTAGCTATCATACCTTCCTACAACACCAACCTTACTGTACCCACGTGCTTTATTTATATACCATGCCTACACCTAAGCTCTCATACCAACCTACCATCAGAATATTACCATATGTTCTGTACCTGCCATACTTCACCTACCTTCCATACATATCTACCATACCTCACCTATCTACCATACCTTCCTGCCCAACCCACCTGCCATATCTATATACCACACCTAACCTCTCATACCAACCTATCATAACACGCTTACTATATGTCTGTACCTACCTCACCAACCTACCAGACCTAACATAGCATATGTACCATGCCTACTTATCTACTATTCCTGTCTACCACACTTGTCATTTAATGTAAACATATCTACCATACCTATTGTACCATGCCTTCATGTCAATCTTAACTAAATGATCTATCATGCTATCCTGCCTATCAAATCCACATATGCACCTACTTACATACCCTAAGTATCATAGCTCCCTACTATACAGTACCTTACTTACCATAATGTACCTACCTACCATATATAATCTACCATACACAGCATACCTTATATACTATACATACTAATCAGATCTAGCCTACCTACCATACCTAACCTACCGTTCCAAACTTACCACACATACCTAACTTCCATACATGCCACTCATAATTTACAATACCTATCATACTTAACCTGCCTTCACCTCTGCAGTAAATATAGCTCATTCCTTGTCCGGGGTTGAGCTTTTGTAAAACAAAAAGGGTTAAAGTTTTCTCTTTGGGATCTCTAGCAAGGAATAAGGACCAGCAGCCTTTGTCTGGATCAAGGGACCTCTAGTAACCACCTAAGACACTGAAGTCGGAATTGGTAAAGTGCTGACTGCAGCTGTTGCTTTTCTTTCTTCTCCTCTACTTGCCTGGCCTACAATGGTAAGAAGAGAGAACATGTTTATTTGTTGAACTACTTAGATAGTTCTAGAAAAACTAGAATCATTCTGGATGTTTCTACACATCCAGAGATAATGCAGCTTTTTTTTGTTATAAACGGACTCAAACTTTTCTAATATCTGTTTGCTATAAATATCTAACAGACTTTTGTTGTGTTTAATTTTGCACCAGAGGTTTTATTTTTCTTCCCCATGTTTGCAAGCATTTTCACTCCTTCTTATAAAAGGGCTACGCACCAAGGTTTTAAGTGGTTTGTGGGAAAGGTGATGGTGCGACCCTGTATTATATGGGATAAAGTAACCCCAGCGTACATGATAAGGATATTGCAAGTCACCTTGGAGTTCCATAATCTTTTAAATTAACTCGGGCTTTCGGCCTTGTTCCTCTATATGGTTATGGATCTCCTCTGTGACTTTCAATATCCCTATAATGTATGGCAGGGGGTACTTTATTCCTTATATTATTCAGGTCTACAGTATTATCCATCCTGAAACTTCATCCCTGTCAAAAGATATCGTAGATCTGATACTGGCAAGAAGAAACAGGATGAAGCCTGTATGTGATTGTTGCACATTTGCTGTTTGACAAAGTCCCGTTTAGAATGACAAACAAATCATTGTGTTTTCTTCTTTTGGCGGGCTTGATAGCTGTGTTTTTTGCTGCTGGCCTGCCCCTTTCAATTTGTTGCGCTTTCATGCATATTTTTTTTTTACACTGATTTGTTCTAAGATCAGCCACACCAAGATTTGCGTCCTCTATCTAGGAACGATAACAGAATTGTAAAAAACAAGCAAACGCTGTTGCATCATGCATACGTGCGCATGTGGGGTGACTCATGTGCCATTCAGCATCGGCAAACAATCATTTTCTTTACTTTTTTTTCTTTTTCCCGATGCAGAACAGCATGTTAAAAAGCATTGGCAAAGCTGAGATCTATGATCTGAGAAAGCTGAGATCTGTTGCCTTTGCCAGTACTGACTTTGTCCTTCATGAAACCAGTAGCAGGTAGTTTAGGCCATGACCGCTCTGGTCCAAGCTGCGAGGCGGGAGAGCTAGACACTGCAATCAGTTAAGAAAAATGGTAACAAATGTGGCCCCTAAGCCAAGATGATTGGATGGTTGGTGTACAGTTATGGTGGTCTAGCTAAGCATGAAAACAGTGGCGTCACTAGGGTTGGTGTCACCCAGTGCGGGTAACTCATGGTGTCACCCCCTCACGACTTACCCCATGAATCCATGATGGACCTCCTCGAGGAGATGTATTCATCTGTGCAGCACCCACGGAGGAGGTCCTTCTTCTTCTGGGGCCTTTCCAAGCCCACTCCTCTACACCGGAGTCTAAAGTACTGCAGAGGTGTTACCCTTACGCCTGCCCCATTCCAATGTGTGGCGCTTCGCATCATGCTCACCAGACCTGACTGGAGTTTACTTAAATAACAGTAGCTCTGCACCTGTCAACGGTTACAACGCCAATTGTCTTACCAGGCACTGTGTAATTGCTATTCATTCTGCTCAAGACATCACTCAACCACTTTCTTTAACAAGGAAGACGAGAGGGCAAAAATATTGCCAAATAAATAATACAGGGCACAAGTAAATTGTTCGAGAGCCTGTAAATCTATTAACTAATTGGTTTCCATCACCAAAGAAAGTTACAAGATAAAAATGTATGCTACTTTTTTATTTATATTCAGAAGTGCAGAGCCAGTGTTCACCTTTCCACTCTTCCTTTTCAGTGCATTATTTCTCACGCACTGAGCAGCAGTGCCACTCGTCTTGACACAGGGGTGCAGGTGTATGTGGTTTGCGTGAGTGAAAGTTCATTGCACTCTGTCACGATATGGTAAACTAGTGTAAGAAAGGGGACGCATTTGAGGAAAGGTCGGTAACTCTAGCGCCTTACACCCGGACTGTCCTGGCGCTTGTCATTTAGAAGACAACTCTGTGCAGTTCACATACATCAACGCGTCTGGCGGGTTTTCAGTTGAGTCTCTCCTAAATGTAGCAGCGCCTTCAAGCAACACTCTGAGCGCTATCCAAACCCCAGCAATACACATGCTACATTTGCACAAACCATCAAAGTGCAATAGAGCTCGAGCACCGAAGCGCTTTAATTAAGGTAGATTGCTGAAAGTTGCAGCAGTTTAATTGAGCCACACAGACCGCAGTGGCAGACAGGATACCGCTTTGAATCACAGTCACAGCGCTCAGCCCAGTCAGAGATACAATATAGAGAAGTAACTCATGCAATAATATATAGGATTGCCAATCAACAGGTCTGAGCGTGAACTGTTTTTAAACTTAAAGCGTGCTCACTACAGTGCACAGGTTATCCTAGGACTGTGTTCCTACATCTCACACCGAAGGAGCAGGACACACATAATATACTTTTTCAGAATGGGCAGCGCCCAGCCCCGGTACGTATGCATCACTTTGTTATGATATGTTATGTTAAAACTTTTTGATACCGCGAACATACACCAATTGGTTTCTTGGCGCTCAGGACCATGGAATAGGACACAGGGAGTGTAGGCGACTAGCCGTGAGCAAGACGGAACAAGTGGGTTTTCAGAGATTTACGGAAAGTGGGGTAATCAGGAGTGAGCCGAAATGGGAGGGGAAGGGAGTTCCAAGTGAATGGGGCAAGGAAAGAGAAGCCAGCACCACCGTGCTTCTTGGGTCTGAACCTGGGAATGACCAACAGGTTGGGGGCAGAGGATCTAAGGTGTCGGGGGGGAACATAAAGGTGTAGGCAACAAGAAATAAAAGCGGGAGCAGAGACAAAAAGAGATTTGAAAATAGTGCAACCAAGTTTGAAGATGCATCGTTGCGCAACCGGGAGCCAGTGCAGGGTTTTTAACAACGGGGTGACATGTTGATGTTTGGGTTGCTGGAAAATTAGTCTGGCTGCCTGGTTTTGCACCAGTTGAAGCCGTTGAAGATGGTATGCTGGAATCCCCACGTATAGACAGTTGGCATAGTCTAAACGTGAGGTAACCAGGGCCAAGATGACAAGAATAAGAGCCTCTGGAGATAGGTACCTTCGGATCTTCCTGATCCTGCGAAGATGGAAGAAGCAGGCCGAGGTAACAGCATTAATGTGCGGCTGCATCGAGAGGTCACTGGAGATGATAACACCTAGGCTCTTCACGGAGTCAACTGGGCGGGGGGGGGGCCGAGGGCAGGGGGCCAGAAGTTGGGAGTCCAAGGGTGTGAGGGCCCGCCGATCAAGACCAGCTCTGTCTTGCTAGGATTGAGCTTCAGCTGGCTGAAGTTCATCCACTCATAGATGGAGAGCATGGTGGTTTGGAAATTAGAGCAAGAGAGAGGAGAAGAGTCGATAGGAAAGATAAGTTGCAGATCATCTGCATAATTAAAAGTGGTAACAAAAGAGTGGCGGAGCGAGACCAGCAGAGGCTGCATATAAAGATTAAACAGAAGGGGAGATAGAGCAGAACCCTGGGGGACACCGCAGGAAAGTGAAGTGCAGGGGGCAGAAAAAGAAGATAAGTGTACAGATTGGGTCCGGAGTTGGAGGAAGGACACAATCCAAGACAGGGCCAGGCCCGAGATCCCAGCATTTCTGACACGGTCGACCAGGATGTCATGGTCGACCGTGTCGAAAGCGGCCGAGAGATCAAGTAGCACTAGGGCCTGGGCCATGTTCTTATCGGCGCCCTGTCTCAGCGTGTCCATAACCGCTATCACCACTGCCTCCGTGGAATGGGAGGGTCTGAATCCGGCCTGTTGATCATCGAGGAAATGAGTTTCCTCAATGAAGGTGCTCAGGCAACGGGTGACGTAGCTTTCCAAAACCTTCCCCAGGTATGGGAGAAGGGAGATAGGTCGGTAGTTGCCCAGTACCGCAGGGTTGGAACCGGGTTTTTTCAGAATAGGTACCACCACAGCGCTTTTGAAAGCGTTGGGGACAGAGCCTATGGAGAGTGAACCGCTGTAGTGCAAATAAAATAATGTATTCGAATTCCACAATTACTCAGAAACAAATCTTCAATACCACTTTATTCCCACATGTACCTACCTCTAAACTCATTTGCAATATCAAAGTATCTGTGCGGCGTTGCATTTGCTGCAGTGACCTCAATTTAAACTCAGGTTTTTCTTTCTACAGTGAAATGCGAGATACTCTATAGCCCTCTATTACATATGGTGCTTAAACACAAGCTGGACGCCACATGTATGCCAGGCGGACATGCATTCAGCACTTGGGGGCAGCAGTATCGAACTGGCAGCCACGGTTGGTGGATCTAAAGAACTCAAAAGTACAACCAAAAACAAAGAGAGAACGTAAACAAAAACAGAGCCAGAATTCCCAGTGGGAAAATGGGGAACATATTTAACATACAGCTGCCCCTGACAGGGCAGAGTGGTTAGGACGGAGTCACTCTAAAAACAGGGTGAAATGAGTTGCATGAGGAGGGAAGGCTGGGGCAGAGTCAGTTAATCCCTTCCCCTTTACCATTAAGAAGCATATAAAGCGCAGCGACTGTGCTCTAGGCGCTTTCTGGCGCTAATGGCATCAGCAGCCACATGCGAGACCACTGTCTCTGCCCCAGCTGGACAGGCCTTTACAATGCATGGCCTTAGCAAAAGTGCCCTCCCCCTCCCATGAACCAATCTGCATCTTTCGGGCAGCACAAAGAGTAGCGAGGCCTGCTAACCTGCCAGGCTGTTTTAATAGTCCACCTCGATGCACTCCACAATCTGCCTCTGCTCGGCGGTCAGGGCCCCAGAGGGGGGCCCTCCGGGCTGGGGCAGCAGCAGCCTGTGAAATTTGGGGAAGGCAGAGGCACATGCTGTAACTTTAGGAAAGCTGTGTGTTAAAAGATGCTGTTTGCGGTACGTTGTACCCGTTTTTCCGGCTCCCAGTTCAAAGGGCATACTTCTAACACACACAGCGAAGGGAAGAATGGGGGTGCCACTTACCAGCTGAAGACAAGCGTGCACCTGGCGCTGCAACTGCAAAACCCCACGGGCATTGATGAACACGGCGGGACAGGAGCTACTTCACACGAGAGTGACGTTTACGAACGTCGTTGACGTCCTTACGTCTACGCCTTAGCCTAATTGGACAATAATCTTGGCCGGCGGCCGGGTAACGTTCGGCAGACAGTAATATTATTTTGCATTTTGATGTGCAAAATAATATTACTGTCTGTCGAACCTTACCTGACCGCCGGCCAAGATTATTGTCGACACGGACCACGGTGTCACCCCAGGGGAAGGTGTCACCCGGTGCGGTCCGCACCCCCCGCACTCCCCTAGTGACGCCACTGCATGAAAATCCTTAACGCTGCAGTATAGTGATAATTGATTAAAACAGTTTTATAAAAGAAGGTGCCAATATCCGTTGCTGCAGGAAGCAGACTCATGATGGGGTGTATTCTTTCTATGGCTCGTTGATCAAACACGTTCTTCAGTAGGGGCAACCCAGAGGAGAGTGGGCTTTTTGATGCATGGAAGTGCGGAAGTCTACCAAAACCAAGAATGACGTCAGAGTGATCTTTCTTAAACATAATGACAGGCAAAGCTGTGAATATTCCAGGTGTGCCATAGAGTTCCAATCAAGGGCAACTTGCATTTGTGAAGAAGGTGGCAAGGGAACTAATTGCATACAAAAACGGTTCATGTGCTCACAGGTCAGTGGGATTAGCCAGGCACTATACTATGTGGTCACTGGGGACGTAGTGAACAAGTGTAAGTTCTAAACCCAGCTCCAGAAAAGCATTTTGGAAGTTCAGGGAAAGTAAGGTCTGGGGCAGTTTCAGAAGACAGAGGCCCCTCGCTCATAGACTGTTGGGCATAATCAAATCCATTCTCAGTGTGCGAATGGGCTGAGCTTCTAGGTGAAGGGCATGGAGAGTAGGACTCAAAGCATGGTTGCTGCTTGCGGAGGTTACGCTGCAGTGCTTCCAGTTTCACTGAGCTCGGGGAGGAGCAGCGGCATCGTGTATCGAACACTGCCCGAGCAGAGCCCGGCAGCGCTTTTGGCCGGGACAAGACGAAGGCAAGGGGACCAGTCTCTTGCTACCCCCTCACCCCTCAGCAAAAGTACATCGTTAGGGGGGAGGGGGCTACACAGAATGCTAGGAGCTGGATGCCGCCCCGCTTGGCAACCTGCTGCATTTGTCTGCAAGCCTCCTGCACAGTGAGGAGTGAGCCTGGAGATTGTAGCCAGTCAACACAAAGAGTGAGCTCGGCGGCCCATCGGCAGCGGCACAGCTAGGACTGGTTGCAGCTTGCAGGACAGGCCAGTGTGCTCCTGCTTGCCTCTCTCACTCTCCCCTGGCTTTTTTTTTTCCTGAAAACCTATATGGCTGAGGAGACCGCAGCCCATCAGGCACTGTGGATCGAAAGCAAAGGCGACATCACACACAGGGACATCCAGCATTGAGTGCAAGGCTTTCTGCAGCTTCCAGCGGAGCCTGTACCGTAGGGCATTGGGCCCCAGTTCAGGGCTGGTCCCCTCAGTACCCTCCTCCACGGTCCTGGTCAGCGCAGTGTGGTTAATTGTAATTATATTTATATATGTGAAATTTAAAGTTTGTATTAAAAATATTTTATTGTACACCCTTTGTTTTTAGGAAATACGTGGCTATTCCTGAAGAAAGCGCTGGTTCGCCGAAACGCGTGTCGAATGTATTATTGTGCCACTTATATTGTTTTCTTTATAAATTTGTGATATTGTTTTTATATAGTGATGTGATTTGGTCTAAACTGTCTTCAGATACAAATCTTTTAAGCAAAATTTATTTTTAATTGAGTCAATAAAAAGCAGAACCTTAGTTGTTTATGTGTTACCTCTCCTTTACGTCATTGTACAGACAAGTTGATCTAATTGTTTGAATTGCCTAGGTTGTTACTTCTCATATATCTTTGTCCCTGACCTAGGAATTGTAAGAATTTGTACCTCAGGGGGTCCTTGTTACATACCCCAATTTGCTCTAAGAGTGTCCAGGACTGCGAGAATCACAGCCTCAGTTGAGTGCGCCGGGCGAAGCCAGCTAGATTTGGCTCCAAGTACTCAGATTGTTCCATAAAGCTGGAGAGGCACCTGGCCACATGGGCCTCCAGGATCTTGGCCAGGAATTGAAGGAGAGATATAGGAGGGTAGTTTGAGGGATTCCAGGGGTTGGCCCCTTGGTTTTTTAATAAGAGGAACTACCGTAGCATTCTTGAAAGCGCTGGGAACCCTACCCTGCGCGAGTGACTCGTTGAGGAAGGGGAGTACACTGTGATGCATGACAGAGAAAATGTTCCTTAAGACATAAGGTGGGCAGCTGTCATTAGGCGACCCGGAATTAACACGAGTCATTAGCTCTGACAAAGTTTTAGGACAGATAGGAGGAAGGAGTTCAAGTGTGAGTTGATTGCTGAATATATCTTCTATCTTTAATGGCGGAGATTTTGTCCAGGAAGAAATTGTTCAGAGAGTTACAGAGCTCTTGAGTGGGTGCCTGAATGGGCAGTGTTCTCTTGTCGCTGCACAGGTCGTTCACAATCTTGAAGATTTCTTTAGATTTCTTATGGGTATTAAGTATTCTAGTAGAGAAGCAAGCCGCTTTAGTATCCATGATGGCTTTTTTATACTCTCTTCGGGCAAGCATGAATTGCTCCTTATCTTCTGTGGCATATCTTAGTCTCCATTTTCTCTCTTTTTGACGCAATTCCAGTTTTTGTTTTTTGAGATCAGTAGTAAACCATTTGTGGGCGTCTGAGTGGCGGGCGCAAGAGAATTTAGTGAGCGGGACATGTACGTTACCTGCCGAAAGTAGCCACTCAGAGATATTCTCTTCCATGGAGTTAACATCCGGGTTGAAGGCGGGTAGTGAGCTAGACAAGGTGTTGAGGAATTCTGATTTATCAAGTGATTTCCACTTTCTTGTCACACCTCCCGCCAATGTAGTGGGCTTGGTTTGGCAGCTAATCTTACCAGTAAATTGTATCAAGTGGTGATCTGACCATATACATGGGGAGATTATAGGCACCGATAGTGAGATATTATGGGACCATATTTGATCCAAGGTGTGTCCCTTAGTATGAGTGGGGGAGAATAGATGCTGGGCCAGGTTCAGATTAGAGAGCAGCTCAGAGAGTTCAGCTGCGTGCGCCCTCCCAAGGCGTCATTGAACCAATAGTTCAAATCTCCAACAAGTAGGACCTTAGCGTGATTTACCACAAGGGAGGCCATTTGTTCACTCAAGAAGAGAGGGAAAGTAGGCATGGCCTGGGGTGGTCGGCAGAGCTATACTAGAGCCAGTGAACCTGTGTCAGTGTCGAGTTTGATAACAATATTCTCAACCTCTGGTAGATCAAGGGAGGTCATGGTAATACATTTGTGATCTTTGTGTATTATGAAAGCGACCCCGCCACTCATCTTCCCTGGAGGCCGATTAGCCGACGGGATATAACAATCTGAGGGGAGTGCTGCTAAGAGGTCTGGCAAGGAATCCTGGGTTAACCAGGTTTCAGTGATCAGGAGGACATCAGGTTTATCAGGGGTGAGCAGCAAAAAGATATCGAGTTGGTGCTTTACTAGGGAGCGTGTGTTGAGGTAGCGGAAGCGAGGGTGGATTGGCTTGCTGTTTTGGGAGTGAAAATGGAAGAAGAGTAGGGGCTGGGAGCAGGTGGGGGGGGAGGGGGGGGCGTGCCACGGCTGAGTTTGGAGGATGCCATTAGCCAAGATGTGCCTATATGCAACGGGATCTAAGGGTGTGCAGTGATGCGCTAGTGATCTTAGCTTTCGGGAGGAGTAGCTGGTGAATTGCCCATAGTCCGTGGCCCTTGGGCCCAGCCGGGCACGGGCGGGCGCAGACGGGCTTGCCTTTGGCGCGTCGCGTCTGCTGCGCTCCCGCGTGATGGTGAGCATTTATACCTGGCCCCGCCTCTGGCTCTTCCTCTTTAGTGCTGATTGGCTAGGCCTAGGGGTAGGAGAACGGGCAAGAGACGTCAGGGATTAGCGGTGATTAATTTTTAAAGACTCGCCTCGGATTCTAAGTGCAAGTAAGATTTTTAAAACAATAGCGATTTGCGTTCAGAGGATTCAATAACATCAGCGATGTCAAGCATAGAAACGCGCGGCAACATTCAAACACAATTGCCCGCTTCCTGCGCTGCAGCAGCTTTAGTACCTGGCCCCGCCTCTGGCTCCTCCTCCTTACGGCCGATTGGCTAGGCCTACGGGTAGGAGAAAGGGCAAGGACCGTCAGGGGTTAGCGGTGAGTAATTTTTAAAGATTCGCCTCAGTGCAAGTAAGATTTTTAAAACAATAGAGATTTGCATGCAGAGGATTTAATAACATCAGCGCTGTCAAGCATAGAAACGCGCGGCAACATTCAAACACAATATGCCTCATGTAATGCCTCTGTTCAGAGAATTTGCACTGGCATTGTAAAGATTTTTATTAATCATACAATAAAATTTATTGACTGACTGACCCAAAGTATATCATAGTAAATATGGCAAGTAACTGATGAGCATGTTACTATTACCATAGATGGTTGCATCAGAATAGAGGAATCTTCTTTGTGAATCCTTCTCACATGTACCTGTTTTTCTGTCTTCCAGGGTAACTACTTGGTGTTCATGGCAGAACTTTTCTGGTGGTTTGAAGTTGTGAAACCTGCATTTGTGCAGCCTTGCGCCATTGACCAACATGGTAACTACAACTGTTTCCTTTGATCCCATGTGAATAAACCCTGTGAGATATTTCAGTTAACAATGTTGGCCTAACCTTATGAAAGAATTTTACTCCTCAATGGCATGATTCACAATTAAAGAAGTCACTTGGGTTTTTGAGCCAGAGGAAATGGTTATTTATATTGTAGCATATATAAATCAGTGTTTTGCCCAATGAGACGCATCTTTGTAAAAGTATATATATCTTCTTTGTGTTCCTCTGTTATCAAGCTTGGCCAGGCAAGGTTTCCACCCAACCTCTATGATGATAGCAGAATACTGGCTGCAAAGATTGCTTCTGCCCCCCACCTACTCATCCCTGCCATGATATGGATTCTTGTTAAGTTGTTTAATCGATTTTAAACAATATATATGAGGGGAGTCATTAATTACATTTGCACACTGCAAATGTTTCACAGTTAAATAATTTTAAGCTCTTCAAAAGGGCTGTACTAAACAAAACCCTCCTCACACTCTACATGTATGGGACAACTTGCAATTCCCCGCCTAGCTGAAGTATTTCATCCTCATTCAGTGCCCTGACCAGCTGGATAGACTAATGGCCTGATTGAGAGCAGTAGCATGAAATCCCAGAAAATACTGCTGATTTACCATCCGTTCATCTGGACCCTATTTTCCCTACATAGACTGAGACTGAGGGCAGACGTTCCACTAGTGGAAACGCCACCAGCTCTTCTGAAGTTAAGAATCAGATCCTGACATGGAAGCAGATCAGCCGCCCTATCCAGAGTAAGCAGACCACCAAGTTGCCTGGGGACTTAAAGGATTCAAAGACACCCTGAACATAGTGGATGATTGTCAGTGAAAGATAAGTCTGGCATTCTCAAAATGTTGTTAAATACCCCCAGCAAGATTGGGACTAGATATGTGAACACTGACAGTGTCCACATGTTCTGTCAGCATACCCACCTACACTAATGCCAATGGCAGACTTTCCACTGCAGTGTTTCTAATACCCTACTTTTTTTTCAGATTTTACCCTGCCATCTTGGCAAATGAGGGAATCCCCAGCAACAACTGGTGGAAAATTATCTGTCAAAACGTTAAATCAGGACATAGAACGTAATAGACAATCAACTGGCAGTACACCAGTGAGAAAATGTTTTCAGGTTAGCATAAATTCAGTGTTTTAACCCTTGACGTGGATAAGTATACCTATATAAGGGATGTCAGTGATCTATCCAGTTCCTGGAATATTTTCTGTGTTGTCAGGCAAGACATTACCTGGAATACATATACATATTTTAGGAATATAAGCACGCTTCTAAGTATCTTCATAACGGGTAAGTGCCACCAGAAAGTAACCAATTTGTGTGCCCCTTGAACCACTCGTCTTACGGGCAACCAACTGTAGGGATCTTTATTATGTAATATACTTATACTCTGGTATTTTAATGCCATACTCTGCCATTGCTCCCCCAGTACAGGTAGAACAATCATTCAGTGTGCACCCAGATTAAAAAATCCTGGACTTGGACCAGTTGGTGAAGAGTCCTGATATTCTTCTATGTGCTTGTAAGAGATTCAAAGTTCAGCCACAAATTGGCCTGGTTCCCGTAGATATAGAAAAGTGTTTTCTACATACTGGGAAAAATATTATTAACTCCCACTATACTAATCCCCCAATCCCCAATCTGCCTTCTCAGAATATAAGCCAAGGGTTTCACTGCTCCAGCTGACATAATAGGTGACATTAAGCACCCCTAACTTGTACCCCTTTCTAGTATCAATCTATCAGAAAGTTTTCACTTCACTTGGGGCCTAAATACAACTGTCATGACTAGTGGATAATGTAATGGCCAACCTTATATTTCTCAAAGACTTAGAACATAACATGAATTAATTTGCCACTGTATCCAATGCTTTCTCTATGTCTAGTGAGGCCACTGCATACTTCTCCTTAGCTTTATCTAAACAGGATTTGTCATTTACTAATCATCTCAAATTATGTATGATATTGCAGTGTGGGATAAACGTTATTGGTCAGTGTGTATCAGATCAGTAACCATTGTCAGCAATCTTTTCTCAATGACTTCTTTACGTATATTTGTGTCTACCAATAACATTGAGAGTGGTCTTGAATATTAAACAATTTCAGGGTCCTTCCCAGTTTGGGGACCATCTTGATCAGTGCCTTCCTCATGACAATTGGGAGCCAAACATTTTCAGCTGCCTCATTACATACTGCTAAAAGGTTTTGTATCCATACTCTGGAGTGAGTCATGTAGAACTCCGCATGGAGTCCATCTAGACTCTCTTCATTGTTTTTAGTGTATCCATTAGTTCTTCCTTAGTCAATGGGTCACCTCTGTTCACCACTCTTTGTTCAGGGGTAAGTTGTAATAGGCTCGGTGTCCCTAAGTATGCCTCACTGCCCAAGGATCAAATATTTTATTGTTCTTTCACAGTGATTACAAATATTCCCTAATAAAATATTTATCTCCATGGGCATATATATTCAATTTCTTGACTGCTATCAAATCTTTACAGTATGGATAACGTTTGCATCTCACTCTCCAACAGCCAAGCCAATAGTCTACAAGATCTATTCCCCTCAATGTGTAACTTCTGTCTATTAGTTGTATCTAGGAAAGAATACAGTTCTTAGTGTTTTCTGTTGCTATCAGTTTCTCTCATAATTCCGGCTTTTGTGTGGCATTACACTCCACATTAACAGTTCCTTGCAGTTCCAGTCTGACGCACACTCTCATTTCTTCCCTTAACTGTAACGTCAAAACAGTACATAACATATACAAGGTGCAGAGAGGGGCGTGTGCAGCTGCCAGTGGCCCCCTCCTGAATGGGAGCTCTCAAATGTGCTCATAAACCCATCTACATCTCAATCTTCCAGACTCTGGCTATCCATTTCCAGTATATACATCCTGGACATTAACATCTCATGTTCCCGCTGTGTCACAGCCAATAACATTGTAGTATCCGGCTCATTGTTTCATTCTCAAAGTTTCATCTTCATTTATCGGCACCTTTCTTGTACTTCTGAGTCTCCTGGGTTTTTCTTCCTCTCCACTGTGTCCAGCTATATTCCGCCAGTAGACACACCTCCCATTGGGTATTAAGTGTTTTCTCAAGAGTGATGAGGCTTTTCTCAACCCTGTAGCCAATCCCTCGTTATCCCCAGGGATAGGAATAAGTGTGAACATACATCTATAAGCATTCAGACTTCAGCAGAATAAAGAAGCATGTATTTCATCCAATTCTGGTGCATGTTTCATTTAACAACTCAAATGGTTTATGCTGATGATAGACCAGCTGCGTGTAGTCTGGAAACATTTGTTTCTTTAGGCCCTTGTAATGCTCTTTATTACTATTCTGTTCTTCCTGTAATGTTGTGTATCTCAAATTTATAAATCCAATGGTCATGACCCACCGGTCACAAGGTCTAGAGGGAAGCGCCAGTGCTCTGTGTGCTTTATCAGTGGGAAACAGTTAGGCTATTCCTGTGGGTTTTAACAAACTGTGTATCCAATGTTCCAAAATTGATTCTTCAGATGGGCCTATTGCTCCCATTCAGAAAAACCTGTAGACTCAACATAAGGTTATTTCGACAAGACCTTCCCTCAGCGTCACCCACTTATGTTTCAAGAGCTTGCTTAACTTCCTTGAATTTAATCAGAGCTGTGTACATTTCATGTGTCCTCTGTGACAATCTCCATGTCCCCTCTTGCTTTTATAGTTTCCGCCACTTTTATCAAATTTCATATAATCAAAGTCACAGACCAGTGACATCGAATCTTATGTTCCAGAGCTGTTCTCGCATCTGCAATTGCTTTCCTTATATTAGCTGTTATAGTACTTCTGCATCTTCTTAAGTGTTCTTCAAGGCATGAGTTGTTCTGTGTTCGCCCCTGCCTTGTCCAAGGTGTATTTTATTATATGTTGGGTTGCAAAGGCCAGCTTACCTGTCCTTCATTATTATCACAGTAGGTCATAGCATTCATTGACATCAAGTAGACCTTGTACACTTTCTCCATGCAGGAAGTACCCTCCAGGTATCTTTTACCATGGCTGTAGTGTACATATATTTATCTCATTGTTCCTCAGAGGTAATAAGGAGTTTTTATTTTCCTGATTAACTGGGGTCACGGGTTTAACTCTAGCTATTCAGAACCGTGCTTCTTGAATAATGTCCGCAAGAGGGAAATACTCTTTCACTTTTTTCGTTCAAATGTTTTTCATGTGACTCTCTTCTTTGCTCATTGCCATGCACCTCAGTCCACCTTCTTTTCAGCACTTAGACCCTGACATGAGTCTCCTCAGCTCACTTAACATGTTAGTTTTAGATTGCTTGAATATTTTGTTCAGTCTTTTGCGCTGCCATGTATGATAATGAAAAATGTCCTATCTAACGTAACGGAAAGTTTCAATTCTATTAAGGACTCTGAGGCGAGGATTATGTCTTCTTTCTTCACTTAAATGAACAGCAGCGAATATACAAGAAGACTACCTTTCCCATGGAACAAAGGGAGTGTGTAGTCAAAACAAAAGAACATGGTAACAACCAATCACAACACATAGAACCAGTGTCCATCAACAGGGTCCTCTCTTCCTCTTTCTGAACGCGTAGACAGCCTTTCCTCACTTTTCAGGAATCCTGTTTGTTGGAGTCAGAGCCTGAGGACAAGGGAAACAAATTACCAGAGGAGCACTGAGCAAAAAATCACAAGCAAGTCACAGTGTAACATAAGTCAAATTGTTTAACAGTGAAGAGAACCATATTACTTACTGTCATACAGGGAGGGATCTCCTCCAGGAACCAAGGGCGGGATAATCCTCACCTCCGAGTCCTTAATAGAATTGAAACTTTCCGTTACGTTAGCTAGGAAATTTTTCATTCTATGTCAGGACTGGAAGCGAGGATTATGCTTGTTTAAAGCTTGCCCCAACCAAATGAGCCATGTTCAAAATTGGTTTAAAGTAAAACCTTCTGAACGTGTAGTCTGAGGACCAGTCAGCCACATTGAGGATATCCTCTAAAGGCGCTCCTAGACTGGAGGCCTTCGAAGCCATGGCTCCTCTCGCGGAGTGAGCCCCCAACTGGTTAATGCTAATACCTGCTTCCTGCATCACCTAACGGATCCATCTGGCAATGGTTGGTGAGGAAACCGCCTTAAAGGGCTTCCGAAGTGAAATGAGGAGTTGCCTCTCCCCAGGGGGACAAAACTCCTCAGTGATCTCTTCATAAGCCTTGAGGCAATGGACCACACAATGTTTCGGGATATCCGGAAACTCAGGATAGGAAATAGACCATTATATGGCATTTAGTGCTTCTGAGCAGAGTAAACGTAACCCCATCTGGAGTAAAAATTCTGTTAGAAATGTCAAGGGCCCGCACGTCCGACACTCTTTTACAAGAGACAAGGCACAGAAGCATGGCCAACTTTGCCGACAACTCCTTTCTGGAGAGGTAACTATTCTGCTGCCAGGACTGGAAGAGATTAAGAACTTGATTAACATCCCATAGGGTGGAGTAGCGCGGCTACAGAGGAAGGGAGAGGCGTATGCCCCGCAACAGACTACAGACCAAAAGGTGTTCGCCCACCGGGGAGCCATCCACGGGGACGTGACCAGAAGATACCTCCGACCTGAAGGTATTAACTGAACGATAAGCCTGCGTGTCAGAGGCTAACTGTGCCAAAAAATTCACTATGTGGATCACCACCGCGACCAAGGGATCAAGACCGCGTCGCACACACCAACGGGTCCATTTGTTCCATGCGGATCTGTACCTTTTGACCGTACTGTCCGCCCATGCATTTGAGATAAAGGACGACTCAGCCTCTCGCGAAAGCAAGAGGCTTCCCATCTGCCCCTGGAATCCACCATGCCATGAGTCTCAGTGACTTCTTGACCACTAGAGGGTGAGGAGACCCATCCGGACCCACAAGGAGAGTCAGAAACTGGGGGAGTAGGATTGGAAAATCCCAGGAAAGTTCCAGTAGAACCGGAAACCACACTTGAGACCTCCACAACGGCGTGAACACCACCAGGACTTCCTTTTGCCTGTGAACCTGCGCCGTCACCCTCGTGATCATTGCAAAGGGCAGGAACGTGTATCCCTGTTCCACGCTCCAATTCTGGAGGAACGCATCCGAAGCTGCTGCCTGAGGATCCGGCCGCCAGCTGAAAAAATGCGGGATCTGGTGATCCAGCCTGGACGCAAACAGGTCCGCCGAAAACGGGCCCCAAAGGTCTCTCAATCTCACGAAGACTGACTAGTCCAAACGCCAGAGACTGGAATCTCTAAAGTGGCGAGACTGGAAATCAGCTTCCAGGTTGTCCCTGCCCGGGAGGTACTCCGCCCTGACAGAGATCTGATTCTCGAGGCAATATTGCCAGAAACTTGCCACCAGATCTGCCAGGGCTTTTGATTTCGTGCCTCCCAAATGATTCACATAGTGAACTGCCAAGATGTTGTCCATCTTCAGGACCACCCATGACTGCACGAAATCCTTCGTCCAACAACGTACCGCAAAGGACCCTGTCAGAAGCTCCAAACAGTTTATGTGTAATCTTTGTTCGTCTGGTGACAACAAAGGAGCGAGACCGCCATTTGCAGATGTTGCAACAGGCGCCTGGGACAAGACGCCATCAGGAGTAGGTCGTCGAGGTATACAATCATCCGAACCCCTCTGGCTCATAAGAATTCCACCACTGGCTTGAGAACCTTGGTAAAACACCAAGGGGCTGAAGAGAGGCCGAACAGGATAGACGTGAACTCGTAAGTGTGATGACCTCAGTGGAATTGGAGAAAACGCCGATGCGGCGAAAAAATTGGAACCACCAGATAAGCATCTTTTAGGTCCAACCGAACCATCTAGTCGAGCGGCCGGAGGACGTCCCTGAGAAGATCGATTCCCCCCATCTTGAAGTGGCGGTAAACCAGCCACTGATTGAAATCGCTCAAGTTGATCACCGGCCTCTTGCCACCATCGGTCTTGTCGACCAGGAAGCTCGCATTTGACAATGTTGACAGAGGTAAACTCTGGGTCAAATTGCTGGACCTGGGTGTGGAGGCAAGGTTGGTGCACATCCTAAGTAAACTACACAAGGATGTTGAGGGCTGCATTAGGTACGGCATTATTGGGGAGTGTACCCCTTTTTTAAAAAACAGTAAGGAAGTACGTCAAGGGTGTGTCTTTGCCCCATTTCTCAGTGTGTATATATTTACGATCTACAGAAAAATCAAGGAGAAATTGTGGCGAACCTCCAAGAGCAGAGACCAGAGCCATCCCCATTTTAATATACACGGATGACTCTGTCCTTATGTCGAGAAAAGCTATGGGCCTCCAGAGGCTGCTGGAGGGTATTGTTGCATATATGGTATCCCTAGGGCTGCAAACTAACAAAACAAAGTCCTTTACTATGATCTGCGGCCCCTTTAACAGGAAGACAAGACCATTTTATATCCAGGGCACTAGATTACAGTGAGTACATTTACGTATTTAGGGTTCCCTTTCGACAAGGCATGCAATTGGAAACATCTGGCCTGAGTAAGATGCTCTCATTTCTAACAAAATGTGGGGGCGACTCATAAGTTCACTAAGAAACTAGAAACCTCTCCAATGGGTGTGCTGCTTAATATATACAAGGCCAGATGTGTTTCAGCAGCCACCTATGTAGCAGTAACATGGGGAACACATGAGCCCTCTCCACTACTGGTTGCAGAAAATACATTTGTACACAAACTTTTACACTTATCCATGTCTGCACCGGCCTCCATTTGTCATGAAGAACTAGGCCTTGACCACGTAAGTGATCTTGTTTCATTGGCTCCACTAATGCTATTGATCTCAGTTTGGAATCGCCCTAAAGGAAGCTGCATTAACCAAGGCCGTAATCAATGATTATCTCAAGCTAGATAAGGCATTTTGTATTGACTGGTTGAAATATGTTAAAATACAACTGACAATGATAGGAGGCAAGATCTTTTTAACCACACCACGAATATTATTACTAGTGCCATGAAAATCCTGGTCAAGAAAGAATTTATGGGTTATACAGGAGAGGAGGAAGCTCTTAGTAACGTTCAGTCAAAATATATGGCATGTTAGTAACAACCAGATTCATAGAGCCATATCTGCTCACTAACCCTAGCTCCCATCGCTGTTTCTTAGTCAGAATCTGCCTTGGTCTGTCACAGCTTCTGGTTGCCTACCCCTCAACAGCCAGATGCGATCAGGACCTTACAGTGCCCCTGTAACTTAGTCTCTGCTCAATCGCAGCTGCACTTTTTCTTTTTCTGTGATCTATATAAAAGGAATAGGAAAACACTGCTAGTTCCTTTAATCCCAAAGCAACAACTCTGGGCCTTTTATGCCGCACTTCAAAGCCAGTTCCTATATGTACAGTCGCTGTGCAGACTACCCCTACGCTAGCCGTTGAGTGACGTCACTGTGCTCCAGATCAGAGAATCATACAACAAATGGGGGTGTGCAGCTCAAGAAGTCCAGTAGGCCAGTTTAGATAGAAAAATAACTTCTTTATTCAAAAGAGTTTAGACAATCCAGCCAACACGTTTCATTCCCATATAGGGAACTTCCTCAGGGCAAACCAATGTCACATGTTAGAGTACACTTTGAAAGAGATGTCAGCAAATAGTTGTTAGAAGTAGTTGTTTTAAAATCGGTCCATGACCCAAGGAGACCTTATCATATTTTGTAAGCACTCATAGCTGGAGCTCAGTAACATGTCAGTTATGGATAGATTCTGTTAGCCTACTTCTACAGACTTTCAGCCTAAATTGTGGAAACACTATGCTCAGTGAGAGTGGCAGAGCATTTTGCTAAGTTGATTAGTTTGACCTGCCTTGACCCAAAAACTCACCCATGAAGACTGGTAAAACCTGAGGTACTGCCACCTGTTGGGGATCACTGCAGTATTTATGCAGTGCTGCATTGCCAGTGTGTGGTACAAGTGTAATTCAGTTAGACTGGAGAAGTGGGTGATGGTTTTAATGCTGGATCATTGAGATGTCATCAGCCCATCCATCTGTGAAAGCAGCTTTTCGGAGCGAAACCTGCTTTCTTAAAGGAAAATAGATTATTTGCAGCTGTGTATTAATAATACTGTTTGGAATTATTCTATACCCTGAAGAATTTGAATCTTTTATGAGTTTCATGTCATAGCAGCCATAAACCCTATTGTAAGATAATATATTTGAATCATTGTGCTGCAAAATTAAATAAATCATTTGTTCTCATTTCAAAACATAATTATTCCAGGAGGAACTCCCAAGCCCTTCTGGAACGGGTGGGCGCCATGACTGCTGCAATATTGGGGTAATATTAAAGCATTCTATAGGATTGTTTCTGGTACTCACTTTTGCTGGAGAGACAAAACAATTCTTCCACCAATCACAAAAATTGCTTTCTAAAGGACATTTAAAAAATTGCTTCCTCTATTAAGATTATACAAGTGATGTCACTGTCTTCATTTGTAAATTACATTTTAACCCTTTGCTGCCTTTTAACAGTGTGGATCTGGTGTTTTAACACCTGTCTCTTTGCCTTCTATCAGCGGACCCTGTAACTTTAAGAAACAAATCTTCACTTCCTGTTTTGAATGCTGCCAGAAGAAGCTATATTGATGGTTCTCCCAGTTCCACCCTTGGGGCCAGGTAATTTAATGTTAGCTTTTCGAATATTAAATTGTTTATTGCTAAACTTTTTTTCTATAACTTGTTCATGCTGTGCACCTAAAAGATAGTCATTTTTTCTGCATGGTAAGATGGGGGTGTCTAGAGGCAGATTTCTGATCTAAACTTTTATGATAATCCTTTGTTATCTTATTAGATATATCAAATAGCAACATATGTTGATAGTAGTGTGTGTTGACTTCATTTATAAGCTTGATTTAAGAAGATTTACACAAAAGAAAGTGTGAGCACTAGATTTATCATGTAACTTGATCCTAATCTAATAAAGGATTCCTTCATGTAAACATTGGAAATGTAGTCTTTTTAAAGCGCAAGATCACAAGTAGTCTAGCAGTTTGAATAGCCAGACGTTTTTTTGTTACAAAATAGTAATGATTTCATAGAGACCATTGTAATTGTCATACTTGGGACCTAATTTATCAATTTAATTTTTGAATGAAACTGTTTTGAAAAAAAAATCCATCAAAATAAAACTACTACAAATCCAATTAACATATCAAAGCTGACCTTTCATCAAGAGTGACATTGCTCCACACAGACTTTTTAAACAAATGACATGTGATTGAGATTTTGAGACTTCTGGTGGCCTTATGCCTGTAAAGTGCACGTTACACTGTATTTGCAAAAATTCATTAAACTGATATAGGTAAATTAATAAATATTCGCTAACCTGATCACTTGTGCATAACTTAGGCATAACTTAGACACCCATCTATGTTTCTGTTTAAGTTTTATTTATGGGTTTCTGAAGGGATGTGTCAGAGGAGTGGCCAGGAAAATCATGTGCCAATGATTTAATCCCCTCTGAGGTGTAGCAGTGTGAGTATTTACAAACATTTGTAATTACATTTGAAACATTTAAATGCACACTTATGTTACAACTTGAAGTTCATTGGAAATTGATGGCGCCATTATGGAAAGAATAAGCATCAATCAAGCAAGTTTGAATAGAGAAGTTGGAGGAAGAATGATCACAGTAAGGAAAAAACTTTTAAGAGGGATATGACTGAGCCCGGGGCGAGCCGAAGCAATATGGAAGAGGGTGGACCTCAAGGAAGGTGGTTGGTGGTGCTGACAGAGCCTTACAGCGAGGAGAGGATACTTGGCGCGGCCTGACCTAGAGCCGAAGGTACGTGACTCTGCCACTGTGGGTGGAGATTGAATCTGTCTCCTCGCACCCTCAAACTCTGTCGACCACTGCGACACATGGAAAAAAAGGGGGGGTCAGTGAGAACAGTGAACTACGTGAACAGCACCAAGGCGTGGCGTAGCGCCCACCTTAAATGTGAGACATTAAAGAAAGGGCCGCCTCTGCAGCTAGAAGGTTGGGCCTTCTGATCGTGGCTTCAGTGAGTTGGGAACGGCCGCTGAGATGCATGCACTGCTGATTGAACGCAGGGAGAGGTGCATATCCTTTGGCCAGGTGGGGTAGCAAGTCATCCCTGGGGAGGAGAAACAATCACATAGCCCTGGCGGAGAGGCACTCTGAGTGGGGGGGATCTCAATATCAGGGATCAACATGGGCAAGGAAATGCCCAGAAACCAATCGGCCCCAAAACCATCACTCAATACACCATCCTTAGGCACCCCTCCCCCCATCGGTTGACCAGGCAAACTGGGGGAGCAGAGCGGGAGTTGTGGGTAGGGAGCCCGGAACCCACAAGAGCAGAGCTAATGGCAGTCATCCAGGGCTCCAGGAAGGCACTGAGGACCACATAGACACTGTCTCAATTGACGTTAACCTACTACGAGCGAACCTCTTGAAAGTGGCTGAAGAAATCTCAAACGCTGAAGCGGACATAGTGGAGTTGAAAGTGGATGTGGTAACGCTCAAACAACAAGTGGCGCAGATGACCATGGCCACGAGGGCCCTAGAGAGCCATGCCAAATATGCAGAGGGTACGGCATGGCGCAGTAACATATGTGTGCTTGGCATACCTCGAAAAGCAGAGCCGGGAACCGCTGAGCAATTCCTAGAACATTGGATCCGCACTCAACTACGACTCAAGGGATTATCGGTCATGTTTGTGGTAGAGAGAACCCATAGGGCTCTGGTCCCGCCTCTGCCTCCGGGGGCGCAGCCCCGAGCAATCAAGCCAAAATCCTCAACTACCGGGACAGAGATTGCATCCTGCGGCAGCCTGGGAGTACCAGAATCCCCCGTTCGAAAGCAATAAGGTTGCTGTGTACCCAGACTATACAAAGCAAGTCCAGGACCTTCAAAATCCTACCTAGGTGTTAAGCGCAATTTCCCGGAACTGAATATGCAATATATGCTTCTGTTCCCTGTCAAACCGAAGGTGATACAGGGGGCAAGGCACACTTCTTTGACTCCCCAGAGGGTGTTTGGGAGTGGCTGGAGATCCAGGAAGATGGGCTGCCTCCCGGAGAGCCGCCGGGCGGAGAAGAAGATGGGGAACAAGGCCAGTCAAGGGCCCTAGGCAGCAAAAGGGTCGAGTAGAAACACAGAAGATGACTCAGCCAACGTAGCAGAGGATCACAGTGGGTGAGGATTGATCACTACAGCTGGAATCCCCTGAAGACGAAGACGTGGCGAATAATTCCCTGGGAGCCTCTCCTACTGGGTTGGAAGTGAAGGCTCAGAATCTGGGACCGACAATAGACACTGTGCCCGAGACGCTGATGGAAGCGACTCACAAGAGAGAGAGGGACCAGGATACGAGTAAAAGTCCTGGCAATGAGATTTTGGCCCAAACACTGCATAGATGTACGGTATAACTATCTTATTGATGTACTGAGAATACAGCTGGATGCTCGCTCAGAGAGATGAGGTGGATGTTGGGGTGCTTTCAGGAGTGACTAGAAGGAGCTAGGAATGGTGTGAAACTGATATTAGATGTATGGGAGGGGTTTGAACCCCAGAATGGCAATTCGACTGCCAACAATTAAAGGTGGAGGGACCAGGGACAAAAAGTTACTTGTTGCCCCATTTGGACTGATTGGGATGGTATGCACATCCTGGCATGAGCGGATGGTGGGCAGTATCGTCTGTGATGTTAGCCGAGTATTGTGGGTGAGGGGAGGGGTAGTTTAAGTCCTTGTTTATGGATCAATGTAAGTTCTGTTATGAGAATGGACTGGCTGACTCACGAGAACAGTAATTCCTTGGACACAGGCAGAAAACGCAAACAATTGAATATGGCATGGGAGGTAAAGGGTTGGGTACTTGCACCAAACGACAGAGTTCTTTCGTTTCTTAAAAGACACAATGTAACGTTTGATTGCTTGCAGGAGACACATTTGGATGACATGGGGCAACAAGGTTAGAGAAAAAGTGGAGGGTTCAGGTGTTCCTTTCCTCGTACTCCACGTACGCTAGGGGCACCCTGATCTGGCTGGCTCCTGTACCCCATTTATGCTTCAGTATACGAAAGCCGATGTTAGGGCCACTATGTGCTCTTAAAGGGGAAGCTTGACGGAAAAGATATAACTATATTGAATACTTACGCCCCAAATACTGATGAGCCTGCCTTTATCATGACACTGCTGGATTAGATCACTGCCGACCCAGACACTCGACTCATATGGTTGGGGGACATCAATTGTGTCCTGGACCCTAACCTGGATCGACATCCCCCCAGAAGGGGTACCTTACCGCGAATGACTATACAGCTGCGGTAATGCATGATCTGGGTTTACGGGATGTCTGGCGAAAGGTAATGCATGATCTGGGTTTACGGGATGTCTGGAGAATCCACCACCCTACACAGAAGTTGTACAAGTGTTTCACGCCCACACATAACACACACAGTAGTTAGAAAGCATCTTAGCAACAGAATCTCCAGCCCTCCTAGAAGCAGAAATAACCCATTTAGCACTATTTTTGTTGGCTCATGCACCAGTGTGCTGCACAGTACAAGGGCTGTCATGGAGTAGGGTCCTCGCTATTAGTGGCTACTATCGGATCTCTTTGAAGATCAGGTTGGTAGAGAGTCGAAAACATTGACAGACTATTTGTCCCTCAATTGGAACACCACAGATAATAGAGCTAATGAGCGGGAGGCAATGAAGGCGGTGATCCGGCAGGCAGGAATGGGACTAATGTATGGTGTACAGAGGCAATTGCAATGCGAGCTGCTATGGGACAGGAAGGACTCATTAGCAGAAATCCAGTTGGGTATGCAGGGTCAGGGAGACACTCAGGAGCGGGAGCGTACATTGCGAGAGCCGGTTGCAGACACATGGGATAGGCTGGACAAATACACACTTACCAGGTATCGACAAAGACTGCATGCAGAGGGAGACAAGCCTGGCCGGCTGTTAGCATGGATACTGCGTAGGGAGCAGGCACCCCATTGATCACATATATACGTAATCAGTCGGGAGAACTGGTATACTCCAGAGTAGGTATATCGGAACAATTTCAGCAGCACCTTCAGAAGGTGTATACGACTGACCCGTCATTCAGCGCTAAATCCTATATTCCATTTTTGGAGGGCCTCCAATTGTGGAGGCATCCTGAGGAAGCCCAGTTAGAGCTGGAAGCGCAGATAACTGAACAAGAGATAGTGGAGGCAATAACAGACATACCTAAAGCCAAGGCTCGAGATGCAGGCAACCACAGAGGAGATGGCACTGGGTTCCATTCGATACCGTGGACTGGGAATACCTGCTAGAGGTACTGAGAATACCGGGGTTCGGACCACACTACTGTAAGTGGGTTAGAATACTGTATACAGAACTAAGTATCAGGGTCCGACTAAGTCAGACTAGATCTGGTCGGTGGTTACTGGGGCGAGGCACGCGGCAGGGATGCCACCTGTCCCCATTGCTTTTTGCTGAGGCCATAGACCCCATGGCGGTGTGGGTCAGACGAGATCTTGACCGCTGTGGAATAGGAATAGGGAATGGTACTCATCTCGTCTCACTATATGCGGATGATGCACTGTTTTACTTCGAATCTCCTGCAGCTGTTGAATCACTTTGCAACATATTCCGGCTTGCGTCTTAACAGGCAAAGTCTTTGGTGTTCCCACTACTAGGGCTGAAGGTACAAAGCACAGAGGTGTTGCCCAGATTAAGGTGGACATGGGAGATGGACTACTTCTGGTATCTTTGAATACAGGTTACACACAGGGATACACAAGTGCTCCATTTGACCATGACTAAGGTACTTGTGTCCCTGAAGCATTCAGTAGTATTCTGGAACATGCTGCCTCTGTCCTTAATGGGCAGAATAGCCATGGCACAAATGGGGGTGCTGCCTCGATGTCTGTACGCCCTGCAAACTCGCAGTCAATATCCCCATTACAGTATTTAGACAATTGAAATCAATCTTGATTTCCCTTTTCTGGGTGGGGAAACGTAGCAGAGTAGCACTACAGGTCCTCTTCAAGTGCTACGAAGAGGGGTGCTAGAGGCACCTAGGTTGGACCTCTATTACTATGCAGCACACCTTCAACACGCGGCGCAGTGGTTAGATGAGGGAGAAAACTGGGAGAAGTGGCTACTCAGTGGTCAAGTGCAGCCGGAGAACCTGCCCATTATATTGAAGGAGGGGGCAGGTGCACGTGCAAATTTACCGTACGTCATCAAACAAACAGCATTTATATGACAAAAGTTCATGGAAAGGGTACTCAGCTTTCACCATGAGTTGAACATTTGACAATTGGCCCCAGCGCGAACAATGGTAGAGAATATGTTCTTCCAGGCTTGGAGGGAGGGCGCATGTATGGTCCTGGCAGATTTATACTCAAACAACACCTTATTCACATTTGAACAGGCGCGTGAAGGGTTTAATCTGGGATAGAGGCAGTACCTCCAACACGCGGGGCTGGTGAAACTGGTCAGGGTTACATGGCACACGTATCCAAACATGCCTCAGACGGCTGAGACCCTGGGCTCATTGCTTACATGCAGTAGCGGGAGTAGGCTGGTATCACTGCTATATAAAGCTATGAGGGCAGATTCAGGATCCCTAGCCGTTAAGGCATGGGACACTTGGAACGAAGATCTACAGTCTCCGTTGACAGAAAAAAGCTGGGTCAGGGCATGTACATTAACATGTAAAGTATCCTGCAATGCGCGCCTTAAACTGTTGCATTATAACTTTTTGCAGCAGGCGTACATAACCCCTGTGAGGCTCCATCGCATAGATCCGGCTCGTCTCCATGATTGCCCAAGATGTAACTGGACACAGGCAGGGTTTGTGCACCTGGTGTGGTAGTGTCCAGAGGACCAGCAGTATTGGGAAAGTGTGGTAGCGAGGGTGCACGAGGGGATGGGTATACCAGAGGAGGCTAAACCAGAGCTCTGCATCTTGGGGCTGATCCCGAAACCCAAGAAACGTAAAATGGCTTATAAATTATATTGTAAATATGTATGGTGGTACTCTCACAGTGTTTTGTTGATAAACGTGCACTATTTATGTGATATTGGATTCTGCCACTAAATGGAAACAACTGGATGGAGATATGTTGAAGACTCTGTGCCACCGCCTTGTTACTGTTTGAAAAATTGAATAAATAACGTTGTTTTTTTAAAAGAGAGATATGAAACGTTTTCTGAAGTTAATAAAAATGTGTCGAACTATGTGACTCAACTGCACCAAAAAAAGCATTATGCATGGCTATACATCTTTCTTGGTAAACCGTGTAAATCATGAATATAGATATTACTAAAAAAGAAATTGTCCAATTTCTTAAATCACGACTGGCCTGTTTTACTAATGTCATGAAATGTGCCAACTTTGTGCAAGGAAATGTGGTGCAAGCGTGTCTTTCTAGTGCATCGAATCAGTCATAAGTTACACCAGGTTTGAAGGTACATTTAATTAATACTCCCACCACGTGTAACTTACGAATGGATTTAGATATAACTTAATTTTATTTTTTGCCATAATAGTCTATACACTCACTGAATTTCAAAATTGAGAACAGTAGGGGCTCAATTCAGGTGCAAAACCCAGTTACATTTTATTTTGATGTAAACTTTTACACCAAATAGTGTTTAAGCTTTATAGCTAAGGTCATCAAAAGTGATTAATGATCCTTGACAAAGATATCAATAACAGTTAACATACTTTGTTGATCACATTAATCACTGTTAATGTTCTGCTGTGAAATTACGGACTTGCACAGAAGGTGTGGTCACCTAACAAGAAGTACAATAAAAATGTTAACACCTGCCTTATGGTATTATCCTCCATGTTCCTAACCTCATTAAACAAAAGGCAAACAAACATACATAATGTGTATACCCTTGTTCTTGAACCTGTAAATTAACCGAGAATGCAAGCAAAGAAAACTAGTGTGTACCAGCATTTTAAGCAGGGCGAATGACTGAGCCAATCTCAGCATTCCATACAGGCGTTTACATAGCATTACTATTAGCTGTAGAATTAGTAGTCTTCATAGTAGTAGTAGTATTTTTTGTATTAATTAGTTTTATTGTTAATAATGTTAATGTCATTAGTAGAGGTTGTAGCGTGAGCAAATATACTTTGTCGATGGATAAGGATTCCTCTTCTGAGCTTCTAACATCTAAGCCAAAGTATCTATAGTATTTTCTCAATTGACAATAGTTGGGCACTATTGTTTTTTTTTACTATATCAAATAATTGAATATTATATTACTACCTACTCTTCATGTCCTACTGACATCAAAATAGCCGAGGAGAACAGGAGTTCCCATTATCTTAAACTATGTTTTCAATTGGGCTGTATTCAGTCTGCAAAATAAACCGCACATAGTATAAGTTTAAAAAAAAAAAGAATTCCAGTCAGTGTCAAAGAAAATATATCTTTATATGACTAAAATAGTCATGAAACTTGCTGTATGTCTTGTAGGCTGGTTAGATGCTGTAATGAGGAAGAAAATGTAACCTTCAGTTAAATGTCTACACCAGAAAACCAATGCAAGGAAATGATGGATCTGGGAAGACAGCAGAAGCATAGAATGAGAAGATTTCTAAAACCAATAGCCCCACCCTTCTGAATAAGTTTTGGATTATTTAGTAGAAGTTAGATAATAATGATTTTCAATTGGTTTCTTAATAATAGATGTTCATTACTGTTGATATTTGTTGCTAGAAGTATATTATTGATACGCTTTACTAGTCAGGGTTGATCACGGTTTATACCATGGTTACAAAATCCGAAGTGCGACATACAGGGTCCCCAAAACCTTCTCTTTTTTTTAACCTGGTTTTTGGATTTGACCTAGAATTTAGGCTTATACACGTCTCATCTAGCACACTCTTCTCTTTGAATGATAAACCTCTCTCTCCTGTTCACTGTACACTTAGGGGCCGATTACGATATCAGTCGTGAAGCCTTCGACATAGAGGCTTTACGACCGACATCTTCGGTTTCAATTCTGACCGGCTGATTACGATATAGTCGGTCAGAATTGAAACCGGACGGTTATTCCAGTAGGAACCGGCCCATAATCCATATGGATGGCGGTTTACGCAGTGCGGGTTATAATATACGGTTTCCTTCAGGGTTTCCATGCCGGCCTTTCTGACATGGAAACCCTGTTCGTATTCTTTGACAGGGATTCATTATTATTTGTAAGCCCAAAACAGACCAGTCGTTCGCTTACCTGGAGTGCTTCGCCCAATATAGAGAAGATTGTGCTACTTACATGCAGCCAAAAACATTGGATCGCCGGACAAGGCATAAACATGTGAGTGTCATCACCTTTCTCCTTGTTGCATTTAGGACATTTAGGTGCTGCTCCACTCCTCAGTTTGGATAATTTATAAGGAGTCCAATAGACCCTATGAAGATAAAAGAGGTGGTTCCGCCTTAAATTTGCGGGTCGGACTGTGGAATAAAGTATGTCACAAGATATTTGCCATAAATCTTGAATCTGCTCTCCCGGCAAGCTCTTCTCCCACAGCTCCATCGGCAAGTTGAAATCACCATCCGCCATCTCCATTAGCAGCCAATAGAAATTCGCCACCTCTTTTTTTTCATTGTTCCAGCTACCAAACTTTCTTCCAGCTTATTGGACAATCCTGCTCCCAGACCATCTCCAGCTTAGCATTTGCAGATATTTAAACCTTGAAAGCTGGCCGTTGAGCAACATTTGAGACTCTTCCCACGATATTAGGGCACCATTCATTATCAATTACCCCCAGGTGGTGATTCCTGCATCTTTTAATGGATGCGCCAAACGATCTTTTGACCATTCTGGAGATCCAGGCGAATCGAAAATAGGCACCATCCCACTGTGATAGTTCATTTTTAACTCTCGTCTAACTTTATACTACGTCGTCGCTAAGCTCTGTAGGGTTTTTAATCATATTATTTTTTAAATCGCGGTAATCCATATTTGTGGATAAAGCCATATTCTCCCCCTTTTATATCCTTAAACATTGCTGTATGCATTTTTCCTATTTCTGAGTCATCTGATGTTTTAAACAATTTTCAGCCTTTTTGCAAAAAAACCCAAGCATAATAGGATAGATCTGGCAGCCTTAGGCGCCTTTCTGATATTGTCTTCTCAGTTTCAGCCATGAAATACGTACCCCTCTATCGGCCCAAATAAAGCTAGTTATTTTAGACTGTATTTTTTTGAGCCACTCATCCTTAAAGGCCAATGGAATATTCTGGATAAAAAACGTGATTTTCGGGAGGATTGTCATTTTAATGATGTTCACTCTCCCATAAATAGATACGGGCAAATGTGGCCACCCCAGCAATAATTTCTATATTTCCTTCTCTGTCTTTTGAAAATTGGTTTTCCTCAGTGATTTTAATTCCCAGATACCCCATTTCCTTTTTAACACAGCTCTCTAGTGTAATCATATTCCAAGCCATTATAACTGTTTTTCCTTGGTTGATTTCCCAAAACCTGCCGCCAACTCAAAAACTTTAGGTAGTGCTAAACTAAGATTTGTGGTGTATACCACCAAATCATCTGCATATAACCCCACTTTCATCTGCCAACCCCTGGCCTGAAAAGGATGTATCTCCTCATGTTTTCTAATTTTCTCAGCCAGGGGTTTGATATAGAGATTAAAAAGCAGTGGGGACAACTGGCACACCTGTCTCGTCCCTCTGCGGATGACAAATTTTTCAGATAGCCTCCTGTTTATTAGTATTTTAGCTGTCGGGGTTTTGTATATCTGATTTACTGCCCTGCAGAAGTTCCCTCCAAGGTTTGACAATCTCAATACTTCATATTTACATAGGACCAATTTACTCGGTCAAACGCTTTAGTTGCGTCAACTGTAATAATCGCTAGTGGCACCTTATCTACAGATGCTAGATCAATAGCACCTATGAGACTATATGTTAAATCCTTGATATTCCGTCCTCTCACAAACCCTTTCTGATCTTCATGAAGGAGTGCTCCCACCACCCCATTCAACCTCTCTGCTAATATCTTCTCATAGATCTTGTAATCTGTGTTTAGCAGAGATATAGGTCTATATGAATCACAGCAGTCAGGTGTTTTTTTGGACTTAAGAATCAGAGTCACTATAACCTCGTTCCATGAGGGGGGGCTCTCTTCTCCCTTATCAAAAATAGCTGTAAATAGCTCACTAAGTACTGGCATCAAATAGTTGTTTAGCTTCTTGAAGACTTCCATGGGCAGAGCATCAGGTCCTGCTGCCTTGCTGGATTTCCCTTATTGTATGGCCTTTTCTATTTCTTGATCAGTTTTTGTGTTATTGATGGCAGCCTTTTGGGTTTCGGAAGCTTTCTGAGGTAATTCGTGTTCTAGCCAGTCTAAGACGCCCCTCCTTGTCGTGCATAGGTTTTCTTTATATACATCCTCCTAATATTTTAACATTGTATCCTCTATGCTGACCCCCGCTGTAACTGGACATCCAGCACTACCAAAATTGAGCTCTTTTATAAAACTCCTTGCCTGGTCATTTTTTGTCTTCCAGGCAAGTAACTTGCCACACCATTCCCCATAATTAAAATGGGCCAGCTTGCTGGCTTGCCATCTTTCTTGCAACTGCCTCTCAACTACCGCCAGCAGTTCTGTCTTAAGAGTCTGGATCAATGCTTGTCCCCCCTCATCCTCCACTTCATTGCACTGTAACTGTTGCTCTAAACTTTGAATTTTATTTTTTATACTTAGAATTTCTGCCCTACGTTGTTTATTTTTGGACAGCTGAATCGATGTAATCCTACCTCTCCGAAAAGCCTTGTACGCATCCCAGATGATCCCTATCGAAGCACTTCCCCGATTATTACAAAACAATTCCTGAGATTGTAAACCAAGTTTGTTTATCACCTCATCGTCGGCTAATATGGAGCAGCCCATAGTCCATCTCCGTTGTGCCGCTGAAGTAGAGGAGGCCAGCGTCAATGTTATCGCAGAGTGGTCAGACAAGTGTGCTCCTACGTGAGTAGTATCACGAACCTGATCTTTTATATTTTCATCCACTAGAAATAAATCTATTCTGGACTGATGCCCATATTTTTTATTATTAAAAGTAAAGCTTTTTAGGGCTCCCTTTTTTTCCCTCCATATATCGCACCATCCAAGATTCTTTATTGTGTTTTTATCAATGCTCTTAACTTGTTGTGTATTATACCTCTGCTTTTGGTGGAGCGGTCAAGGTTACCATCAAGAACCACATTAAAATCACCTGCCAATATGACCGGGTCAGGGAAATCCAGCAATTCCAAAACCCAAGTGCTAAATGGCGTGGGGTCATCAATATTAGGCCCATAATAGCCCACTACTGTATATAATTGATCGTAGTATTTGACTTTTTGCAATTGCTCACCATCCATTCTTTTCCACCCTACTATCTATTATAACCAATTGAGGATTGACTTTTATCAAAATTGCCACCCCCCTTATAGAGAGTTGCTGCTCTGTACAGACCATATTCTGTACCCATCTTCTACTTTTGAATAACTCTTGCATTTCATCATCGGTTAAATGTGTCTCCTGAAGTAAAATAACTTAGGCAGAAGAATATTTAAGATATTGTAAAATCCTCTCATGCCTGTGACATCCCCTTAATCCATTAACATATCATGATAGAAATGTTATTAAAGATTTCTGATTAGCTGCCATTCCTTTCTTCCTTTGTTTTCCATGACTGTACTGCTTCCTGGGTTCCGATGTATAAAGAGGACATCATTTTTTTGAATTTGTTCCCCATGCTCCCACACAGGTGCACAAAAAACTACTGTGATCCCCTCCCATTCCCACCCCTTTGGGAAACCCTCCTCTTTCTTCCTAATGGCCTAGGCCTAGGCCTGAGGAGGACCTGATTTGGAGAAATCAAATAAGCCACGTAACCCACCTAATATGTGTGATAATAAACAAATACTGCAAAGGACCCTTCACTCGCCACTGACAATACTATATGCCCTGCCAAAATTAAAAAAAAGACGCGTCTATCCAACTCCAGCTCCTGATATAGATCTCAAAAACTCTTCTGCCTCCTCAACCCTACGGAAGGTCTGCATCTTGTTATTGTGCATTACCCGTAAGATAGCCGGGAATTTTAACTGTGAGGTGGCACCCAAACTCTAGGAACCGGCCCATAATCCATATGGATGGCGGTTTACGCAGTGCGGGTTACAATATACGGTTTCCGTCATGGTTTCCATGCCGGCCTTTCTGACATGGAAATCCTGTCAAAAAGCATGTTTGGGGACCCCTAGCAAGGCCCCCTTTCCCTTGAGGTGCCAACCACAGGGTGCAGGGATTAACACAACCTCACATTTCTCTATGGGAGCATATACTATGGCCGGTATACAGCCGAAACACATGCTCCCATAGGGAAATGCGGGAATGCAACTGTACAATGCACCCACCAAACAAATAGTGGAAAAAGGTGATATTAGCATTCAAGCACTGAGTTGGTCAAAAATCAGTTGAAGGGCTTGTTTAAGCTCTTGATAATTTCAGGGCAAAGGCTCTGCACCACTGTGCTTTCCCTAAAATAATTATTTGTTGTACTTTGGTCTAAATGCAACTTTAGTTGTTGCTATTTACTCTTTAGTAAAATGCTTTTCTTGTGCTGAAAGTTTTCTTGTTGTATACCATCCCTTTACTTAGTTGTAAGAAAACTGAGCCATATTGTCCTGCAAAAATTTCAGAATACATCATGGACTATCTTATTAGTTACATACATTTTTAAAATTACCTTTTATACTTCTTTCTTCACCAAATGCTGTGAGCTACATGTTAGCCAGCTTAATGAAATAACATGCTTGTTTGTTTTACAGTTTGGATAATGCTGCATTTTCACCCTCTCACCCTGTGCTTCCAGTGAGATGCATACCACACCCAAATGAGTCCCCTTCTCTAGGTAAGACTTGTATATTGTTTTTTTTACAGTTGAGAAATGTATATAATGTGTTATTTGCAACCCATAAGTTACTGCAGCCTCTGTTTTAAAAAGAATAAGTGAAGGTCTCCCGCCTTAAAATCACTTGAATTCAAGATTGATCTGTTCCTCACACTCATCCCTCACGTAAACAGGGTAGCTTAAGTTGCAAGCTTCCACTTACACATTCTGAAAAATCTGTCACCTTATTAACATGCAGTCCTCAAAAAAGATGTCAATGTCTTCGTTATAGACAGATTAGACTATGGAAGTGCCATCTTGACATATGTTCACTAAGCCTCCATCACCCCACCACTAAAAGCTGTACTCCATTCAGCAGTAAAGTTTGTTATATCTGCCAGCAAATTTCCACACTTCCCTCCATACTGTACGATTTTTAATGGCTCCGCGTATTGCCAAGAATCAAATTCAAACTCTGCTGACTAGCCATAATGCTATACATGACAACATGACAACAGGCCTCAATATTGGGAAGATCTGCTCTCCATCACAGTTGGTTCTGGATTTATCAGAAGCCAAGACACTGTGCTCCTAGTTCTCAAATTTAGAACCACCTCCACTCTCAATCTCATTCGCCACTACAGCACGGAATGCCTTGACCCCTGGAGTTAATGACACAGACCTTGCTCACCTCCTTCAGGAAGCACCTCAAAAAGCGAATTTTTATTAGTTTATAAGATGACCTTCAGCAAAATCCCTGGCGATAACTCATCTCCCATAACATTTCTGCTTACCCTTGAATTGTTGATCCTTATGCTAGAATTCTTAACTCCTAGCTCCAGCGGATGCATTTCATTTCTTGTTTTCAGGTGAAATGCAGTAATACCGCTTGGCCAAGGTGTGGTACATAAACATATTAAATACATATAATAATATTAATAAGATAACTGTTCATTGATTGTTTTCACATGACGTTCACAGAGTAATAGATTACCACATTGTTTATGCACATCACTTTTCAAGTTCTAAACAGTAAATTATATTTCCACACAGCTAGACAATCAAAAGAAGGTGCTAAGTATCAAAGATAAAGTATTCACTTCCTGATTCCCAGCTCTTGGCATGCCTCTTTGGACATCCTCTTGCCAAGTACAGCGTTTTCACTAGTACAGCACATCTGTCCATGCTTCTTTGCCATTCAATAACTGTTGCTGCTATCGGCGACATACATTGTTTAATACTATTGCTTTTGGCAATAAGCCATCTCATTTTCCTGAACCTGGGGAAACCATCCTATTCCGTTATCCCAGATTACGTTTGTTTAGGTGATAAAGTACTGGTGCCTGTGTATTTCTGTCAGGATTCTTGCAATATTGGACCAATATCTCTGTATTATTGTACACGGCCAAGTTACTTGGAAGAAATCACATCTGTCTGTTTGACACTTTTGACATGGTAGGGTGGTGTGCCTGCTGTTTTTAAAAGCTGCTCAGACATGCAGTAGATTTTGTGAATTAATTTAAATTGGCTAAGTCTAAGTTTGGAAGATATCGTAGTGGACAAGCTGTCATTTTGGTTTTTCACCAGTCCCTCCCTTGCTGACCAGAAGGCCACCATCATGTCCAGTGCATTATTAGGGCTCAGTGTATCGGTGGAACTTATTTTACTCCTTTAATAAGAATCATAATGATCTTGCCCTCCAGTGGGTTATATTAAGAGACCCTATCAGTCCCAGTTACATTACATGATAAAAACATGTCTTAGCTGCAGATATTTTTACATTTGTGTTCTATGTAGCTAGATTTCTTCAGCTTAAATGTTAATCATCATTGTAAAGATGTTTTGTGAGAAATTTGGGTTTTGATTGACGGGTGGTGAAGAACTGTCTGAAGCAACAACCACAGTTCCTGTCATGGTAAACCACAAAAGTCACTAAAATAAACTATGCTTAACACTCTGTTAGATTGGCACAAAAGCAGTCACACTTAACTTAGAGGCAATGTGTAAAATATTTATGCAGCCCGCAAACAGTAATAAAGGTAAAACACAACACAAGAAAAATCCCACACCAACTTAGAAAAATAGAGTAAAATGTAATGACATCAAAACAACATAAATCTAATCGGTAGAACAGAAATTATGATTTTTTTAAAGGTGTCAGTGCAGTCTAGCACCTAAAAGCTCAAACCCCAAAATGGAAACATCCAGTCATGCGAGACCGCAGAAAGTTTAAAGGTATGGCCGACTGCGATAGAGCGCGGTTCGAATACAAGAAGTGGATTGGACCTAGTCTTGCCGGACCTTCGGACTTTGTAGAATTTTTTAGCAAAAAATGTCTCACAATGTAAAGTTCAGTGGTATAAGGCGGCTGGCTGGGTCCGAAGATGAGGGTTATTGGGGGGCGGGCTAGTTATGGAAGTTGAAAGTCTCAAGCGAGATCAAGCTGTAGGTTGTAGCTGTCGACAGCTCGACAGGGCCTGATAACTCTTCTACGAGGAGTCGCTGGACACGATTTGCTGCTGCTACGTAGCAGGAGCTGCTGTGAAGTTAGGTGGACCGGCGATGCACCTTGGGCGGATTGGTGAGCAGGTTGGTCCCAATCTCCTCTTCGTTTTCAGAGCACTTTTTGGCAGAAAATATTTTTTAAGTCCGAAGTTTTGGATTTGAGCTATCTGGACATATTCAGCCCCATTTCCAAGGGTCCAGAAATGAAGGCGCACCACTTGGAGGGTCAGAATTCACTCAGGCTGGGTCCAGGATCGGGTTCAAGATGGTTGGAGCTTTTTCTGTCCCGTAGGCTTAGTTCAGGAGGCCAGTCAACTAGTCTTTGAACTGACTCTGAAAGTCCTGGGTTCAAGCATAAAAGCAACTCTGAAGCAGCAGGGCAGTCCTCTGAGGGCACAAGGCAGGCTTCAGGCAGCAGGACTCTCCTTTTAGTGCAGCAAGGCAGTAGTCTGAAGTACACAGCAGAACGCAGGCAGGAGGGCAGTCCTCTGTGAGTTCTCCAGGGATCCATAAGTGAACTGAAGAGTGGGTCTGAGGGTACACATTTGTATAACTGGTGCCAGCTTTGAAGGGGAAGAAGCTTCTGGAGTTTCTACCCCCCAGCAAACCCCACCTGAGCACCCCCCACCCTCCCCCACATGAAGTGTCTGGAACCTCCTGCCTCCCTTCCCTAGTCCGAGTATGTCTTGGGGCACAAAAGGCTAATGTGAAGTTCTTGTGTGTGGGCTGAGGCAGCTATTCCCCCTGTAGTGTGACTGTCCAGGAGGAATACATAAAGGCCAACTGCAAACTACACTTAGTATTGTGAAACGGAAAACAGGCTTCAGGCACCAAATGATTAGGGCAGAAAAATGCCAACTTTCTAAAACTGTGCAGTATAATAGCTGCGGTGCACTCAAAACTTGCATTTTCAGAATTGTGACTTGGAATCTGACTTTACCATAAAAGAGGGGTTTAAATTATGATTCCGTAGACTCCAAACATGGCACTTGCACCTGCTTCCAAACAAAAGTTATCACTCATTAAATGTAATAAGATAACACAATGTTATACTAAGGGAGAGCTAGACCTCAAAGCAATAAAAAACAAATGTGTACATTTTTCACTCCCAGGACAGGTAAGCTTAAAAGTCCATCTCCAACTTTTTAAATACAATGCAACCCTGCCCTCAAGGCTATTTAGAGTCTACCTTAGGGGTGATTTATAAGTATTAAAAAAGGAGTTTTAGGCCCGGCAAGAGGTTTTTTTTTGCCAGGTCGAATTGGCAGTTTAAAGCTGTTCACAGGCTGCAGTGGCAAGCCTGAGACATGTTTTAAGGGGATACTTAAGTGGATATCACTACAAGTGCTGCAGGCCCACTAGTTGTATTAAAATTACCAGCCCAGGGTGTGTGGTTTATCACTTTATTAGGGACCTATTAGTGAATTAAATATGCCAATTTTACCATGCTTTAGGAAGTGAGCACAAGAAATTTAGCGCTGGTAAACAGTTGTAAAGTGCACAAAGTCCTACAACCTATAAAAACAAATTCAGCAAAACATTAAGGGAGAAGGCAAAACGTTTGGGGGAAGATTACCCTAAGGCTGACAGGTCTGACATGTTTGGTTTAAAAATTAAGCTGTTGTGCAAATATTAAAGATAACTTTAGTTACCCAAAATTGACAAATTGCAAAGATCATCAGGATTTGAATCATACATCCAAAAGCTTGCAAGTATTAAAACCCAAGAGTTAGTATACTAAATTTCTATTTAGTGTTCATGAGGTAAAACCTTTCAACTTAACAGGATTTCCATTACGGTTGGACTTTACCTTCTACAGCATTACCACATATTTTTGCTTATTTTCCCAGGTAGAGCACCCCTTGACTTTTGCTATTTTGTTTCTATGCTGTGATGTGGTTTTATGAAATTACAGATACAATAAATCCACATCACCAAGAGTTGTTTTCTTATGACATTAAAAATAAGCATAAACTTTAATAGGTACAGATATCTAGTGTGCGCGTATCAAGAGAGAGAGAGGACTAGAAAGCTAGTCCGTGTCCCCGCGGGATTATATGTATTATCAAAGAAGACTAGCCTAGTATGACCATTAGTGTCAAGACTTATTAGTTTTGTCATGGGCACCTTGTTGGTGAGTTCATGAAGCCCTCACCCACCAAACTAGTTGGTGGCATGCTTCATCATCGGGCCCACCCAGTAACACCTAATGTGTGCCAGGTGTGCTACGACGCCTGATTACAGCGGAGCTGGTATGTTACTAATCAGAGTCTTGACACTAATGGTCATACTGAGCTAGTCTTCTTTGATAATACACAGATATCTAGTGTACACATTTATCATTTCAAATGAGCACTTGTGTGTCCTACCCGAACATCATTCCTTGAACTCATGTATTGTGCCAACTTGAACTCTTATTTCCCAAAGCTGAACCCTTTCATCAGCCCACCATGAAGGCAAGTGTGCACCGTGGAGATACCAGAATGTGGAATTAAACTTTTGTGATTGACACACTGCATGCACAATGCTCTAGACATACTGCATCACAGTTACACTTGTTGTGGCAAATATGCAAAGTGTTTCATTCAAATGAAATATAGTGTTGCTATTCAGAACGTAGACATAAGCTCCCATGCTTGATCATGTCAGAGTCAGAGACTTATTTCATTTTCAGAATCGGATGAAAAACAAATAGGGCAGGCTTGAAGCATTCGAAATAGAAGAACAAATATATTATCTGGCAGGATCGAATTCTATAGATGCCAAAATCATTCTCTATATTACAGCATAGCAACTCTCAACAACATTATAAATGGAGGCGGCAAAGGCAAATGTTGGGGGTGCTGATACCGCTCTTATTCTGGCAGAGATAGTGAGACTGAGGAAGTAAGTCAAGGGAGTGCTTCAATGTTAGAATGTTTTGTTTTCTTAGGTCCTTTTCAGGTGCTCTTGAAGATATAGACAGGCCTTGGTTCTGACAAGGTACTTTATCTTTGGGTTCAATTTAAAATGATTTAAAGATTGCAGAATATTGACAAAAAGGTTGTATAGATGGCACAGTTCATATAAATTCTATCATACCGTTATGAATCTGTTAAGATTTCATCAATTGTCGTGTCAACAGGGGTAGTATTTAGGATGCAGCAGCAGTACACAGTGTTTTTTAAGTAAGTATATGAAATTTAAAAGAATGGATTGCTCATCTGGATACTCTCAACTGCTGTAGACCAAACCAAATCACTGGTAATCAATCTTGAAAAACAGCTGAGCATGAGAACACACATAAATACCACAACAAAACGTGCCCTGTACAATATCAAAGTCATCACAAAATCAAACCCTTCATACCACAAAAATGTCATCCGAGCCAAAAAAGCACATAGCCTCTAAGATAGCAACGCACAATATAGCAGCCATGCTTTTCGGAGAAAAATGCAATGGCCGCATCACCCCTACTCTCTCACAACTTAAATGACTCCCTTTAAAAGCAAAATGCATCCTCAAAATAGTCTGCATAGCACACAAGACTCTTCAGCTAGATATCCCAAAATATGAATCAGGAAGAAACCACACATTCAGGAGCACAGATCCACTGCTTCTAGACACAACTAACTTTAAAAAAGAAAGATCTTGTGCACACTCAGTCACAGAGAATGCTCCAATAATATGGTACTCCATCCCACTGGAAATGTATGCAAACCCAGCAACAGCCGAATTCGGGAAGACTGTAAAGTCATTATAGCTAGAAAGACACTTTGGACACATAAGAAAATAAAAATATAGCCAACACCGGGCAGAGAACCCGCAAGGATCTCAACACATAATATCTCAGACCAGATACTGATGACAAGGAGCAACAAAAACATCAACTACGTTCCTTGATGCCCCACAGCCCATCAACAACTGGTAACTACTAGGAACCTCCAGGCATCTTGTTACCCAATGACAGCATAGAGGTTACACACAGATGGATCCATTTTCACGTATAACAAACCACATACTGCTCAAAACCATACCATAAAACCATATCATCATTAAAGTATGACATAGGAAAAGGTGACACAAGCCAGTGAACTTGACACACATTTATAAAAATGTTTGAGAAATACCCAAAACAGGATATTTGCAAAACGTTTTTAGAAATGATCACTTTCATAATGGACAGCACTCTCATACTCTAGGGTCATGTACGCGCTGTATAAAACGTTTTATAAAATATGGGGCTTTTGTGGAAAGAGGCTTACACGCTACACTCTGGTACACGTAGTTTGCCCATCCAATAGCTCTACTACTGCTGTTTCTAGTTTTGTAGTTGAGAAATTTTTTAAGCCCATTGACTGACATCATGAAGTTTACTATGGTTCAAATCCTTTTTGCAAAGTAAAAAAAAAAGGTAAAGTCTCTTTTCCCCAAGGTAAGAATAGGAAAGCCACTCTATCGGATGGGCACATCCCCAACAAGAATTCCAACATGCTTATTTTTACAGACTTTACACGGTTGAAAATAAATCTAAGAGACCTGGATTTGAAGTACACAGTGTTTGCGGCCAGACACTGAGCCTCTGCTCACAAGAAGACTTCGTACCTCGCCCTCTCCTGTTTACACACAGCAGGGCAAAATACCTGGCATAGAGTATATTGGTCCATTCCCTCCTCGTGACGGTGATGGGGTAAAGATCTGATGATACCAAGGCGGATGAAGGTTGAATGCATGGGAAAGCAAAGCTCAGAGATGGCGGACTTCCTAACAGAGATATTCAAGCATTACTTTGCTGTGCAAGTGGGTTCAATTAAGTCTAGAGTGAACCTTAGGGTAGCAATTAAGTCTGTTCTCAGGGGCCAGGCTATTTGCATGGATGTGGCTCATTGACAAGCTAGAACCCCGGCTGCTATGGCTGTGAATGAAGAATTAAGAAGTCTTAAAGATGAATTCATGAAGATAGCTGATGATGTGATTTGAAGACTGAGGAATGCGCCAGTAGAAGAGTACTACCATTCACGTTCGCAAAAGAGGAAAAGATTTATTTCACTGGGGTATAGAGATTATAAGAAGTAGCTAACAAGGCAGGCAAATCAATAGTGTGGCTAAATAGAACGGAAGAAGAATGTGCCTGGAGGGTGATGATTGGGCTGCATCAGTAAGGAGGTACTGGTTAATTGATGCAGTTGTATTAATTCTATTTTGAATGACTTCATGAAAGAGACAAGCCCAGGAGGAAGTGATGCTTTCCAGTGTTTGCAATCGGGCAAAATGCCCGGTCAACCGGGTTTCACACTGGGTTTTTAAGATGTTGGCAAGTGCGCCTGGGACCCACAGTAGAAGAGTAATTTCTCAGTGATTTAAAAATGGCCACCTTAGCTTTAATTAATAAAATGGGAAATATATAGTAGAATGTGCATCATACCAGCCTATCTTTCTGATAAATAGTCAGATCAAAGCACTGGCTAAGTAATTGATTGGAGTAGTTTGGCACATACCCATCTGTGCATGTTCATGCAAAATAGATCTACAAAGATGACTCTCGGGAAGCAAAACAATAGCCTGAATAGGGAGAACTCTGCAGCAGAACTTCTGATGATTTTGGCAATGGGTGACATCATTTATGCCGCTTCAGATTCATTATGAGTTGCATGAACTGTGGTATATCAAATATTTGTAGGTGCGCCATGCATGACATGAATACAAAAAAGTGGATGTGGGACTGAACAGCGTTCTCTCCCCTGCAGATGATGGGATTGATGATTCATCTGATGATAGAAGCATGATCTCTGTCGTTAGGCAAAACATTTACAAATACCCCATTAGGAAGTCTGCCCCCATGATGAACACATAAAAACAATGCAAGCGAGTTAGAGACGTTGATTTGTCACAGATAAATATAAATAGAAGCCACGGCCAGGCTGAAGCAGTTTAAAATACTTTACCTGGTGTTCTTCACACATAATAGTAAGATGGTATTTTTCTGCATGCTCTTCGGAACTGTTCCATGCGGTTAATTTTCTTGGATGACGCTGGCAAGACAGTGCAATGAGCACTGGGTACTAATATTAAAATACAGGCCAATTGGAAACGGAAAAGTTATGTATCTTAAGGGCCTACAGGAAGCCAATGGTCCCAGATGGGGTAGCCTGGTTGTCGCAGATGGCCAAAATAGCAGAGCGTGAGAGAATCATTTACAGGATGAATGACCTGATAGAGTTTTACAATTGGTTCGCAGAACCGCTTGCTTCACCCATGGTTTAGTCAAAACTATGGAGCTCAGGTTGGGCTTGGGGGACCTCCCCGTGGTTGGAAGATGTCTCTTCGAAAGCCTTGATGATATGACCATAGGAAAGCCTGAAAAGACAATGGGTGAAGGGGTCTTGACTGCTCATACGAGTATATTGAAACTTGTTTAGAGTGGTTAAAAGTGCTACCCAGACTAAGCTATGGAAATGTAACTGAAGGGGGGAAGGACTGGTTTAGGGTTTGTTATTCGACCATTGTTTACTGTTTGTTATTGCTCATTGTTTCATGTATTCGGGGTCGACGCTTGGCCAGACGTACTATCTGAGAGACTCCTCTGCTGTATGTAAATGTCTTTAGATTATATGAAGTATTAACTTCTCATTCAGTATATGCCGGCTGTATATGATTGAAAACATTTACGGGTTTGGCTTGTGTACTTTTCTGTTCCCAAAAAGGTCAAATACATTTTGCACAAAGAGATACAGATAAAAGGGTGTGCCGGGAACCTGTGATAACAGTGGATGTTCCAAAATATTGGGCAAAATGTGGGGGCTTAGACTTTGACGTTTTGTTTTCGTGTGACAACATGTTACGCAATTAAGACCCTGATTGTTGGCTATAGCTGGATGATGTACTTGGGCATCTTGATTCCATTACTGCTTTCTACAATGTGTACTGCTTGTATGCTCCTGATAATTCTGATTTCAACTGTGAAAATTGTTTTGTTTTATTGCCTGATTTATCCATTCGCACATTTGAAAACATATATTTTAAGAGAATGCTTTAAGAGACGGCCTTCCAACAGAGATAAATAAGGAGGGCTGTATCCATGTTAGTGGGGCAGTCTAGCTATGAACTATGTTAAACTTCCACTCACAATTATTGTATGTAACATTATGTCGATGACCTGAAATTTGGGATGGGTTCTGTTCTCCTAAAACAACCCTGGGCCACCTTGTCCTTCTCTTCAGTAAATTGTAATCTGATGACATCTTATAAATGTTAAACAGGTGAATACTTTCTAGCAAATAGCGCTACCCAAAGTAGCTTAACATAACAATGGGACTGCCACTCCAAGAATATATTTGCATACAATGAGATACTAATTCTTGTTTGTGTGATTTTGAAAATCCCCTCAAACGTAAGCACTTGTGCTTGACATATAAGTAACCCCTATACGTTTTTAGGATGTCCTCAAATTTCTGGATCACCCTGTGATGTTGCTCTTTCTGCTTTCTTGTAGGAGCAATTAAAAGGTCTACATCTATGTCTTACGTGGACGGATACGTAGGAACATGGCCCAAAGAAAAAAGGTAAGTGAACCTGACACCAGCTCCACTCCTGCACTCATAAAGTAGAACTGCAGTGGTATAGGTTTTCCTTTACTCCTGTCCACCTAATCCCTCCAGGGAGTTGTCCCAGCAATGCCCACCTTTGACAACCATAACATGTCCTTTAGTGTGTCTTTATCTGCTATTTCTGTAACTGTCTGCCACCAGCATACTAGGGGGAGTCAGGTTGAAAATATCTCTGACCTACCAGACACTGCTTTCCTTCTGCCCCTTTGTACCCTTGCAACAAATGTTTATGACCCAAACAAGGGGGTCCTTTACTTTTATCCCTTTGACTGGTTTATCAGTCTCCCTTTAAGCGGGGGCCTCAAAACGTGCTCTTTTTGGTGATATGGTAACATGGGAGGTATTTTACATTTCTTTTCCTCTGCCCCTCAAAAGCCCAGCAGGAGGAAAATGGTAAGCTTACCATTGATGTCTAGTCTACCCTGAAAGCCCACCAACTTTGTGGACTCGCATACAGTTTCACAAAACTGATATCTTGTTTGGTTAATTCGGGCCTTGGGTGGGATTGGGTCCTTTATATCTGTTGATTTCTTTGGTGCTATTGAGAACTCATAGGCTTTGTTAAAGTACACAAGCACCATCTAGTAAGTTGGATCTCCACACCATCCTGTGACGTAGCCTGAGCCAAGTAGAGTTAAACAGAGTACTCAACCTCTTTGGACATGTTTGGTGTAAAACATATTCACAGGAAAACAAAAGCTCTTATACACCACACATGACCGGCGGTGCACAGACATAATATCGACTCCAAAATATCGTTTGGACAGAATATCGAGTTTTAAATATCGTTTGGACAAAATATCGACTAGACAGAATATCGACAGCCAAAATATCGTTTTTAAGGTAAGTGAAGTAATATCGACTGTAAATAATATAGACAGTGAAAATATCCAAGTATATAATCTAGATAGTAAAAAATATAGTTTTTAAAATAATATTTAATTATTTATAGTGTTTTTATGTTATAATATGTGTGAAAAGTGTCATTTTATTTTATAATTATTTTTAATTAATGATTTTTTTAATTATTGTGTAATTTATTCTGTAGCGGGTTGTGGGTTTATAGGGGAATAGGGTGGGAAGTAATTTAATTATAATTAATTAAATATGTAAATTCATTAATTGGTAGTAATAATTAATTAATTGGTAATTAAATAATATATGTTAATTATTTAAAATTTAATTGGTAATTAATTTAATTGATTAATTGCTAATTATGTTAAATTAAAGGGGTATTTTTAGGGTTCAGGGTCAGTTTTTAGTTTTTGGGTAAAGGGGTATTTTTAGGGTTCAGGGTCAGTTTTCAGTTTTTGGGTAAAGGAGTATTTTTAGGGTTCAGCGTCAGTTTTTAGTTTTTGGGTAAAGGGGTATTTTTAGGGTTCAGGGTCAGTTTTTAGTTTTTGGGTAAAGGGGTATTTTTAGGGTTCAGGGTCAGTTTTTAGTTTTTGGGTAAAGGGGTATTTTTAGGGTTCAGGGTCAGTTTTTAGTTTTTGGGTAAAGGGGTATTTTTAGGGTTCAGGGTCAGTTTTTAGTTTTTGGGTAAAGGGGTATTTTTAGGGTTCAGGGTCAGTTTTTAGTTTTTGGGTAAAGGGGTATTTTTAGGGTTTAGGGTCAGTTTTCAGTTTTTGGGTAAAGGGGTATTTTTAGGGTTCAGGGTCAGTTTTTAGTTTTTGGGTAAAGGGGTATTTTTAGGGTTCAGGGTAATTTTGGGGTTTTTGGGGTACATATACAATATTGCCTATTATTTAATTAAATTTTGTTACTATATATATATATGTTTTAAGAAATATGATTAAAAAAAATTATTTTTTTACTTTCATTAATTATTTAATTATTAAAAGTTATATTAAGTATTGTTAATTATATTTTAGTAATTAATTTTTTATATTAATGTAATTAAACATTGTTTTTAGTAAAGTCGATATTTTTTACAACAATATTTTTGTAAACGATATTTTGTACTCGATATTTTTGTACTTACCTGTTTGTACATACAAACTCGATATTTTGGTTGTAGATATTTTTTCCTCGATATTTTGGGTAGTCGATATTTTGGTAGTCGATATTATTTCAGTGATCCATGACCGGCATGTTACTGCATGTTACCTGGGCAAGTTTGGTAAACACTCCTACAATTCATTCTCACAAAATCAAACACACCACCACTTTACATTCAAATCATAAAATATTCACTCTACAACACCAATGTGCAACAAAATTTACCAGAGGTTACTCAAGAACTGCTACACAACCAAACCCACATGACACAGCGCAAATCCAATGTGTCACAATGTCGGAATCACTATAGGACTATAGACACATTCTCAGGCAACCAACACAGCTAGAAAGGCTATACTCCTGATACAATGTTGCTTTCCTGTGGTACTGAACACTGGCAAAATACTGCAACCTCTAAACCACAGCGAAGACATGCAATGAGGCATCTAATAAACAAGTTGTATTCTGTAGCAGCCAACTCAGCCCATTAGATGCATACACACCACCTTCCTCAACTTGTGCAGCACCAAATGCCATACAAATGACAATTAATTCCTCTTCCAAGTGTTAAATAAACAGAAATAGAATGCCTTTCTGAGACAGAACACCCCACTCTGAAGTCACACAACACCATAGCACCAACGCTACCCAGATAGCATTAGGTCTGTCCCCATTTTAGCCAACACATTTAAATAAAATGGTAAACTACGGTACTAAGACTACTACAAAATACCCCACAGTACATAAGTTTAAATAATTTGTATTTGTTTCATTAAATAAACCTTAGTGCAACAGTGACAGGCATATAATACAGAGTATAAATGAAATATATACAGTAATTTGCTTTAAAAAGATACACAGATGATTATAATAATTTAAAATATATATTAAAAGGAAAAATACCCAGATAACTATAATTTACAGATTAAAAGCGTTAATATATCTCATATGACGTGCATTCACAAGCATTCAAGGATTTTTCAACTACTGTAAATTTCATAAATATCTTAGATCTACTAAAAGTATTACAATAAAACTATAACATAAATCCCTCCGACTCACAGTTACCCTATATCAAGTAAAGCAGTCATAAATAAAGTGTCAAAATATTCCACATGGACAAGTATATCAAAGTAGTACCCATTATCACCCAATATATCAGTAATAATCTAGATTTCCCTTCTTTCACCCGCACAGACTCGGGGAGCTATTCGACAAATCTGTGTCTGCTTCCATGGCCAACAAACTATGCACCAGGTGTCCCGATGCTGTACATTTTTCCTTGTCCTCTTTTTGTCTCGTGAAACAACACAGCACTCTCCAAATTTGCCCCTTTAATCATTTATTTACGCCATCTAGCAATTGGTAGACCATGCAACTATTTCCAGTGCATAGTCAATTCTTGTTTTGCCAAAATCAAACATAAGTCCGTAATTCTAGTAGTAATGTCCTTATTTTTAGGGCAAGGGATACCCCCTAGGAGGCAGACGTAGGGTGTACAAGGGATATGCCGCAAGGTTATTCCATTAATATATTCTTTCTTCCTTCCAAAACCCTGCTAATGAAGGGCAGGACCATACCATGTGGAACATTTCTGGCCCCAAATCAATATCCCACAGTACATTACTATTTTGCCAGACAGTGCACACACCTAATCCGACATACTGAGCAACAAGCAACTTCCATCATCCAAGGATGCAAATTTAAACAAAGGCAACCCGCAGCTCTTTCTCACTAAATTGGAAGACAAATATAATAAGCACACAGGCACACATGCCAAGCAGGGAAGAAATTAATCAGGCGAGCAAAAACATATATTGGCTGCCCAATGGACTTCTTGCACACCCATGCATATCTCAACCTGCCAAGCACAACACACACTGGGTCGCTCCTAGTCATAACACTTAGGACATTTCAAACAGACTGTGGTATGCATGAATGCCCAGAACAAGGTAGTAATGTTATTTCTAGACAGCCCATAGATTAGGCAAGAACAAAGAGATATGTGCACTGTATAAGTACGTATGACATATGACATAACATATTCAAGCCTATCTCGTACAATCAAAAAGAAGCCAGTGATTTCTACTCCGTCCCCAGAGTGTAGAATTTATTTCATTCTATGGCTTGATGTAATCTAAAACTCTGCAGCAATGTATACTATTCTTCAGAGGAGGTTGTTGTATTTTCATTATTTACAATAGCTTGAGAAAGTATTTGTATTTTGGTGTCAAAAACATGATTTGTTTATTCTCTTTCCATTTAATTTAGATCTTCTGTTCACGGTGTTTCGTTTGACATTTCTTTCGATAAAGACAATAGTGCAAATATATCTACAACACACAGACCGATTTCGAGGTCAGTTAGCAACGAGGGTCTGAGCTTGAACAGCAATCGCAATGCAAGACCCATTCGAAAACATCTTTCATTCCAGCCGGTGAATGGGCAAAGTGATTCCGAAAGCATTGATGAGGAAAAGAGCCAAGCAAACCTTGACGAAGTAGTGCACAGCGCTTGCCTTAACACAAACTTGAAAAATGCCAATGAAAGTGGTCTGTGCAATCTTCCAAATGGACCTCTCCAAAACATGACAGAGATTGACACATTTGATGACAATCAGAATGAAGCACCAAGTCTTGAAGAAGCCTTGCAGATAATTCATGAGCCCCAAAAGCATTCACAGCTTCCCCAATCTGAGGAGATATCGAATGGTTTTTTCCTTCATGATCAGGAAGTTAACCTCCTTGATTCCAACATGAAAAGCCTCCATGACCTTAGATCCGGCAGCCCAGATATTATCGGAGATACAAAAGGCCTGCCCAGTCCGGTAACTGATGATACTGGAATCCATATTGCCTCGGATGACATTCCAGAGACCATGGATGAGGACTATTCATTAAAAGACTACACTGTTAGCATGGACTCTGACATGGATGAACCATCCAGATTTCATTCAGAGAATGAGAGTCGGTCTAATTATAATAGAGAGCCATTAAGTCCATGTCCCAGCTCGGTAAGTGCCAAGTCTCAGGCCGGTAGCAGTGCGTCATCAAGCTCTGGGGTCAAAATGACAAGCTTTGCTGAGCAGAAATTGAGGAAACTGAACCATGGTGATGGAAGAAGTAGTGGAAGCAGTTCTCAGAAGACAACACCTGAGGGGTCAGAGCTCAATATTCCCCATGTTGTCGCTTGGGGGCAGATACCCGAGGAGACTACTCCCTCACAGGACAGAGACACAACACAGCTGCTGGCATCGGAAATGGTGCATCTCAGGATGAAACTGGAGGAAAAGAGGCGAGCAATTGAAGCTCAGAAGAAAAAGGTAGAAGCTGCATTTACAAGGCAGAGACAGAAAATGGGCAGAACCGCATTTCTGAGTGTCGTCAAAAAGAAAAGCGACAGCATATCCCCTCTTCGAGAAGAAGCAGCTGGGGCTCAAAGTAAAAATGATGCCTCAGACCTAAGTAGGTTACAATTGTTGAATGAAAAGGCCTCTCCAAACAAAGCTGAGCAGAGAGATAATAAATATGCATTAGAAAGTGGAGAGTTCGCACAGCCCAAGTGGGCAAAGTCCCCTACCACGCCCGTAGAACCTGAAAAACAATGGAGCCTGGCAAGTCCGACTGAAGAAACTATGAGTGAAGGAGAAATTGGAGAATATACAAAATCAATTGAAAAGCTGAATTCTTCTCTAAATTTATTGCAGCAAGAAATGCAGCGCTTAGCCTTGCAGCAAGATGTGTTAATGCAAATGAGGGAAGAACAGCAGGCCTGGGTGATTTCACCTCCACAACCCTCTCCTCAGAAACAGGTTAGAGAGCTCAAGTCGACCATGAAGCCTACAGGATCAGTGTCTCCAGTACAGTCTTTTACATTAGAATCCCCCAGGCCTGTTCACCGATCTCCACAGATTACGAACAGGAAGTCTGTATCTTTCCCACCAAAGTTACAAAGGACTCCAAGGCCAAATGAACTAAAACTGGCCCCCCTGAATCGTACTTTGACCCCGCCTCAATCTGTAGACAGCCTCCCGCGACTCCGAAGGTTTTCTCCAAGCCAGGCCCAGACAAGATCATTTGTTTGTTTTGGGGATGATAGTTCTGTGCCTGAGCCACAAGCAAAGGAAAGTCCTTTGGACGAAAGCAGGTCTATGGATGAGGTAGCAGTTGATGAACCAGGAATAGAAACATCTTTAGAACAGGAGTTACAAGAATCAGAAGCAGAGGAGATTAGGCCTTACGTATCCAGCGTATCAGAAGTATTAGCTGAACCTATCACAGAAACTGTATGCGTCACGCGGAAAGATGATCAGCAGCCTTTCATGAGTTTTTCAAGTCCTAAAAATGCAAATCTAATTGAAGTTTCACTTTCGGATTTGAAACCACCAGATGCAAATCCCCTTGGTGAGAACGACAGGGAAAGTGAACAAGAGCGTCTTGAGGAGGACCAAAAAGTATGCTGCGGCTTCTTCTTTAAGGTAGGACTTTAAATACATGGATTTAGACAGAGATGGGGCAGAATTGCACTCTTGTTTCACCAGCCAGGCTACTAAGCATTACGGGCCAGATGTACAACCGTTTTTTGCGGTCACAAAGGGGTTTTGGGCCCATTTGCTACCTCAAAAAAACATGTGGACCATGTTCAAACTCTATTTTGAGAGTCGCAGATAATTTTCGACTCGCAAAATAGGGGTAGCGACTCGCTATTAGGAAGGCAGTCCAAGGACGTCCCTTCCTAATAGAGACTCTAAAACAATGTATGAATGTTTTGTGACAGCAAGTGCGGTCGCAATTGCAGTCGCAAAACACTCGCAGTTTACCACCCTTCTCAGAATGGTGGTGAAGCACTCGTAAACAGGAAGGGGTCCCTAGGAGACCCCTACCCCTTTGTAAATGCATGCGCAAACATTTTTTAAGGGCAGGCAGTGGTCCCAGGGACCTTTGCTTGACTTTAAAAAATAAACGGAACAGCTTCATTTTTATTTTTTAAATGCATCCCGTTTTCCTTTAAGTAAGATGGGCTGCAGCTGAAAAAAAATGCTTTAATTAAAAGCAGTCCTAGACATGGTGGTCTGCTGACCCCAGTAGAGCACCTTCCCTGGGAGTGCCAGCCATTCTCAATGGGGTCGCAAATTGCGACAGCCTCATTAGTATTCATGAGGCATGTAGTTTGCAACCCCATTCGGAATCGCAAACAGTGTCTCAGACACTGTATTACATTTAATTTTTCGACTCGCAAATTGCGAGTCGCAATTTGTGAGTCGCAAATTTCAATGGTCGTACATCTGGCCCTACATATTGTGTTTACTGGTTGTTCTCTCAACAGATTATGAGATTTCTGTGGTCTTAGGTGCTTATGAAGAATGTATTGCTAAAACAAATAGTCGAAATATAGAGGAACCAATATAAATATATACTGAAGCAATAGCCCCAAAATACTTCTATAACATTGTGAATATTATCAAACTATAAGGTAATCTGTACTTTCTAAATTATTACATTTAATTGATATATATTAATCAAAATATGTTTATAATAAAAATACAAAAACAGTTGCCAGAATAATTTTAAAGGGCAGGTAATGCAGCTTGTGGAGGAGAAGGGTGATGTGGAATTTTTCACTATTTAAAGTTAGTCTTAAAATAAGGGGATTAAAATGTATAGGGGCAAATTTCTGACTTTTTAAAGGAGGCCTTCGGAATCGGAGTTTAAATGCATTTAAATTTCTGGAGTAATGTAATAATATATCCATTTCTGATCAACCCTTACTGATTAGGATGATAAATATGCCTGATCTAACCATGGGCAAGGATCTGCTGCACCCTTACCTTCCTCACATCCTATTGTATATAATATTGGTTATCAACAACAGGGGCAGCCCTGTACACCTGAACCAGGGGCAATCAATATTTAGTCCTAACAGCGGTTCAAGGTATTATGAAAATATCAATTTCACAAACAATCAGTAACAATAAATTGAACTTTTTAGAAAAAGAGAAAACTATGCAATATACTTAAGTAGAAGAAATAGAAAAGAAGAACTATTATTTCATGATGACAGCAATTAGGTTCATTGTTTTCCCTGTTTGCACCCCATACGTTTAGTCTAGTAATTTATTTAATAGGGTTTAAAGAAAACAACATAAATTATACCGTCATGCTAGACTATTTATAAGCATTAGACATAAACAAAACTACAGTACTACTTATGTTATTGTTTTGGAATTCATGAAAATATATCAAGATTTTTTTCGTCATTTTTATTGGGAGCTGGCAAGAATAAAAATACAAAATGTAAACATCACATTACATTTGTTACGTCCAAACAACTATATTACAATGTCCTTGTAACCGTGCAGCAATTAGTTTATAAATCAGAAAATGTAGACTTGAGTATTTCTTGGTAAAGATATATTCAAACTAAAACAAATTTTTACTTCTTGAAAAACAAGTACGACCAATAGAGGTCCTCTATCTACCCAGCAATTTGCAAGCATAAGGTCGGTGATTGCCATTCTATTAAAAACAAAAGATTTGTATGTCTATGCATAGTGATATCTGAGCCCGGCTTGAACATAATACCTTTATTTCTTCTAGGAATACAAGTAGTTTCTTTTTTTTTTAAATGCTAATTCACAAAATTATTAATAGAGGCCCAAATTATTTAATTCTGTTTTGGGATTTATAGAGCGCATCGTGCACCCAAACTGGGTTTCTTGGCTTTGAGAAAATCCTACACTACACAATGCATGCGCACAATAACAATATTTAAGTGTCTGCTGTACCAAATTGGTTGGAAATACCCATGTTTTTTAAAGTTTTTGAAGCTACAGAAGGTTAGATTCTATTTGAAGTTGGGAAGTCAAAGCATTCCAATGGGCCACAGCAGTCATTGTGAAGGGTCTGCCCCTGACTGTTTACGACGTATCTAAGGGACCGTTAGCTGTTTCTGATTCTCAAATCTAAGCTGGTGATTGTGATAATGCCATTAATACCAGCTAAATCTGGTACTATAACTGCGAGCTGTGTGGTATGTAGTCAGCTTTATGCACCGGCTTTATGCACCAGACTCAACAATTTAAAAAGAATAAGTTGCTTCATCTGAAGTCAGCGTAAGGAGGAAAGAGCAGTGGAAATATGGTGTCTTGCTCAGAGGCCTAGGGCAATTCTAGCTGCATAGTTTTGGATTCATTGCAGTCTACAAACCTAGTAGAAAAGAGGTTTGAGGTAGATGGAATTACAGTTATCCAATCTATATGATTTGATTGTATTCAGTATCTGAAGTTTCTGAAATAGATTGAATAGATGGAGAACGCGCTTAAAAGAATTAAACTGAAACAAACTGTATTTTCCCACTGTGGGTATTTATCTGAATGAGATGAATTATGATTCCCAGACTTTTTAGAGAACATTGACTGGTAAAAACAATCTGAAAACATATCTACAAAATCAGCATCAACATTACCACAATGTCAACACTAATGGCAGTAGTGATCCTTTAGACTGCACAGGTCAATATCTCAAAATCATTTGTTCCTATATACTCTTAGAGTTTTGACCACCCACAAAACTCAATTTAGATCAGAAATACTTTTTAGTAGGAGGGCAACATTTTATCTGTTTATTTTTCTCAAATATCCAAGATTCTGTTGCATATAGCTGTAATCACTGTAGATCCAACTATTCATATGCAAGTCTTTCCTTTTGTTGTAAATCAATCTTCAGGCGTTGGTATTTTTTTCATACCATGTTCTTTATTGTTAACCAGTTTTTAATCATTTTTTGGCAGACCCAGCCGTGTTTCATTCCTTATAGGAACTTTATCAGGGCAAACAATTTTATTTTATTTCCGTGGTGTCATTCTTTTAGATTTCATCATTTTGAGTTTGGTAAAACTACATCAATCAAATCTCATGTCATCTAACAGCGAGTTGCCGCTTCTCCTTCAAATTGATTTACAACAAATGAAAAGATGTTACATATGAATATATGGATCTAGAGTGAACATGCAACAGAATATTGGATAGATGAGAAAAACAAACAGCAAAAAGGTTGCCTTCCTACTAAAATGTATTTCTGAGTAATATTACCACAGCTTGGAAGCAGTGATGATGGGCTTATATCCCTGCAGGATAACCATTTATGGGTATAGCTATTCTTATTATATTGCAAAGTCAGGACACAAGGGAAATGCTTCCCTTGCGTCCCTAGTTGGATTATTTTTGTTTTGCTGTTACGTGCAGTACTCTGTGCACACTGATGTCACAGCAGGACAAATGTGAAAGCAGACCCCACTAACCGCACTGTCTACTTTAACTTTTGACCGGTACTGGGGCAAACAACTACCCATGAGCATCAGTCAACACATGAGAGGCAACACTGGAAGGGAAACAATGTCATCTTTCTAGTGCTTTCTCTGTGTAGTGGCTCCTTGCCCCGGGATCACTTGCAGGCACTGAACTCCAAGCAGGGATCCACCACACCACTGGACACCAAAGACATGCCTGTGGGGGAGCCGCCCCATTAGCATGGCCCAATTGTTCCCTCTTGGCACAAAAATCTTTCTGACCACCCGACCCTCTGGTGGGGTAGAAAGCCAGGAAAAAGGGCAATACAAGAAGGGGTAGGGGTGGTGTGGGTCTCCTAGGTATTGGGCATGCCCCCACCCTAGACCAGTTTTTCTGCCTGCCCTGGGGAGAGATAGGAGGTGTTTTACACCAATCTGCCCGAAAGCCATCTAAACATCGAGGAAAAAAGTGCAAATAAAAAAGGAGGTGGGGCTGACTACCCAGGCATTAAGTCATGCCCCACCCCAGAATGGGCTTAACAGTCTTTGCCAAGACAGTGGTGGAGGGGCGGGTTACGCCTAGTGTGGCACCCGGGGGATGGCAGAAAGCCCTTTAGACACCAGTGGCAAAAAAAAAAAGAAGGGGTGGCGTCAGGCAGTTCAGGCCCTGGGTCGTACCTCCACCCCCGAATGCCCCCCCGAGGAGTGGACAGTAAGCACACTAGACACCAGGAAGAATGATCCACCAAGGCACAGGGCTGCCCCCCACACCAGAATTGACCAAACAGTCTTGCTAGCCTCCTTTGGCTGATTGTAGGGTTTGCCACAAATCCACCCAGAGGACAGAAATTCCACTAGACACCAGGGTAGTGTGGTGGCAGGCAGCCCAGGCATTGGGTCTGTCTCCCACGCTCGAGCTACAACTGTCTTTTTGCCCTCTTAAAGCCTAAAGCATCTACTTTTGGATTCTATTAGGCATAGTTTTGACATATGGCTCAGCAGAGTGTGTGTAAATCACAATTTTCTTTCACTTGCCATGTAGATGCGCTACACTATTCAGGATTTAGGTCAGTAGACAACCAAGGAACTCTACTAAACCCAGACATTTTTGAAGACTAGACAACCAGGGTGAGTCCAGGGTGGTGTGACTTGCATTGCTCCCACTAAGTGTTCTTACCTGGAATGCCCTGCAAGCCTCAGACCTTAGCTACAATTACGCATTTTCCTCACATTTCTGCCGGAATCCGCTGGGGTCCACAGCAATGGATCAAACAAGAGACCATACAAAGACTTTACTGACTTCCAAACGGGTAGCTTTCTGTCAGAAATGATCTCGCCATGTCGCATTTTGGGGTCTTTCCTGTCTTTCCTGTTGCAAGCGCTAGGCCCAGTTACACAATTGGGGTAATGTTTTTATTGGGAGAAATGTGGAAACACTTGGTGGTACGAATGTTGTGCATCCCCACAGATCCCTGAACTTTCCCTCACAGAAATGAGAGGAAAGTGTGTATTTGTAACCATAGTTTGGAGCTTGCAGGGCATTGTGGTCAAGAAATGTAGTGGGATCCATGCAAGTCACACCTCCCTGGACTCCCCTGAGTGACTAGTTTTCAGAAATGTCTGTGTTTGAAAGGTTTCCACGAGTGGTGGCAGAGCCCAGCCCTCATTCTGCATCTACTCACAATGCCAAGAATGGCCATTTTTCATACCAGAATTTTGAAGTCTCCATATTACAATGTGGGACCTTTTCTCTTTTGGGCCATAGGCCCACCCACACAAGTGGATGCTTCTTGTATGAGGAGAAATGTGGAAACACTGAATAGTAGTACCTTTGGGATTACCTACTGAATTTCCCTGCTTTTTTGAATTCCAAATGTAAGCCAGTGTACAATAAAGAACACATTTTGCAAAATGCACTCAGAATGTTATGATAGTATGGGTAACCGTAAATTCAGATGTGTACAAATACCCACCAAACAGAAGCTTATTATCTTGTGCACCTTTCAAAAATACTTATGTTTCCTACATACCCATTTTTCATTCATTAGATTTTACCACATGAATTTCTGCATGGTCATTCAGTAATGAAAAATCATTACAAGCAGCAGCGCAGGAGTTTTCTCTGTGTATCACATGTTTTTGATCAACCACCAAACACTATAAAACTCTTACAACCAGAAGGGTCTGATACTCATAATGTTGTATTACTTTTGCAAATCTGAAATCGGTGCAAAAAATTACAAATGAAAATGTTTTCATCAATTTCAGTTATACTCATTACTGGTTGATTTCAACAACTAGTTTCTCCTGGAAAACCATGAGCAATCTACACAAATACCTTTTTTAAACTCGGGCTTTCTCCTCGTTTTCAAATATGTATAGTTTTCAAGGTTAACCCATTGGTTTCACAGCTGTTTTCACCACAATTTTCATTACCATAAAACTTATAAAAATATGAAAAACAGACTACCAGTTTGAAAAATGCCAAACTGTGGTAAAATATATGTGTTTGCTTTTCCAACTCAACTTGCTCCTGGAAGCTGGGAAGATGATACTCTTTGCACATCAACCGTTTGTTGATGCTGTTTTTTTTATTTTAAAAATGGGCTTTCTTGCCCTGCAGTTTTTCAGACAAAAGCTGTATTTGGATAATTTCTCAGTTCAATTCAGGTGAATACAACACAACCTTGCGTACCTTAAGAATCTCAAAGATGTGGAAAACAATTACACAAATTTGGCAACCTAGATGCCTTTTGGTTAATATATAACACAATATATAGAAAAATCTCCCAAAAAATCTATACAATGATGTTACTTTTTAAATCTTAAGTCTGTAATTTCACTAAGATTTGCTTGTATGTGGTCCAACAGAATTATGTAATAATCAGAAATTGGATGACAATGTAAATGGTCTGTTACAAAGAGGGAAATTAGGGAACATTTTGAGAAACATTTCCAGAAACTCAATACATTTAAACTCTTGATCAGGCCCATACAATTCTTGACCTTCCTCAAAACTAAAAAGTGACTCAAATCTAATAAGCTTCCACTAAATATACTCCTTGGTGTTGGCAGGTCAGAGAAAGTATATCATTAATATCAGAAAAAGACCATTATCTCAGGTTGGGGAGGGTCTCTTAGCCAATTGATGTATTCCCTAAAATTTACTGATGACTCTCGTACCTGTATCAGTGTTAGAAATGTCTTTTAGTATAACCGTTTTGAAAACTGCAGGTGATGAAACTTAAATAATGTATCTCCTGGCTGGAAAAAGAATCCAAAAAAGGAAAGAGAGTGCACATAAACTGTGATTCATTGCTGCCAAGCACTGTGAAAATGTTTAATTGAAAGTCTAGAAGAGTAAAATCAGCCACTACAATATTCAAGCACAGCTGTTAACACTCTTGCTAAAGTTAGATCCCAGGATGTGATAAAGGAAGATTTTGTAATTGTCCTGCAGCCTGCAAGACTTTTTCCAATAAAGGTACTGGGTTAATATGCCATAATTGATCACAATTAGGATGTAATTTAAATCCATAATATTCAATACAAGACACAGACTCAGTTAAAGCTATTTTAAAGATAATAGTTTCATCAAGCCCATATTCTAAAATCATCAGTCCTCTTGTCAACTGTCTGAATAATATTTTTAATTCCAAGTTCATATAATGATATCATCACCATAAGTCAACACTTTGATTGGAAACTGTAAATGGAAATAGAGGAATATTTTGCGACTGACATCAGTAAAGACTCAATATATAGAGCAAAGATTACTGGAGGGAAGGGACATTCTTGCTGCATCCCTCCTTCAGTATCAAAAGTGGGTGAAGGATTCGGATTTATAAAAGTTGTTTGCAACCAGTTTTGATTACAGTATCTGAAGAGCTACAATCTGAGGAAGTTGAAATATTGCATTGTTTTCCTTAACAAGTGCCAGTTTACTCAATCAAAAGCTATTTGGCATCAATTAAAATGGCAGATAATGGTACTTTATAGCGCTAGGAGTACAAGTATTAAATGTGTGTGTTTGTTTTGTACTGTGGTCTGAAGCAAATCCATGCTGTTCCAGTGATAACAGTAAGGGTAATACATGATTTATCCTGTAGAGAAAAGACAGTGGGTAGTAGTTAACATGATAGGACGGTTATTTGTTTATGCAAATTCTCAGATATTAGCTATTCACCAACTGTCGGGGATGTATTATGTGGTCATAACTACAAGAATTACTATGCAAGAGTAGGTTGAAGGATTTCAACAAACATTTTAGGAAATTCTGATGGAAAACCTTTGTCACCTATAGATTTCTTTCCTGGACATTTGCTCAATCCTTCTGTGTAATTCCCTTTCCTCAGCCTTCTGACATAAGCGTCTACCTCTCTGGTAATTAAGTTTGTATCTCTTAGTGTTGAAATCCGGATTTCAGAATTTAACTCTAGTTGTCATGACCAACTCTTGTAATAAATAAGGACTTCCAGCTAAAATCCCTAGCTTCCCTAAACCCAAAACCTCAGGAACACTAGTTATGTTATGTTATGTTATATGATTTTTGTATAGCGCACGGATGCCGCAGCAAAGTGGCGTCCCGGCGCTTTGGAGAGTAATAACACAACACGACAGAAAAGGGGTAAGGAAGAACAGTGGAGAAGAAATGGGTCTAAATTGTGGCAAAAAGGGAGGTTTTAAGTGCCTTCCTAAACGGAAACAACTCAGGAATGGAGCGCAATGAAGCAGGCAGAGAATTCCAAAGGGATGCTGCCATCACTGAAAAGGAGCGACCGCCCATCCTAGATTTTTTAAAACGCGGCACCATAGCCAAATTAGCTCCGGCAGAGCGAAGAGCTCTGGCAGGGACATAATGCTGGATAGTATGTGCAAGAATAGGAGGGGAGGCTGCTTTAAGAATTTTAAAAGTCAGGCACAAGGCTTTAAATTTAATTCTCTGCCCCACTGGCAGCCAATGGAGATCCTGAATGGTCCGACGAGCCGAGACAAACTTTGGAAGGCCAACAAGCATCCTGGCCGCCGCATTCTGAACCCTCTGAAGGCGAGATAGCTCAGCCTGGTTTAGGCCCAGAAACAGGGAGCTAGCATAGTCCAGTCTGGTAAGAACCAGGGCTTGAACAATAATCTGTCTGGTCTCCGCATCGAAGAACTTAAAGATTGGTCGTAAACATTGCAGAGTGCCGAAACAAGTGCCGGCCACACGTTTTGTGTGGGAGGTGAAAGAAAGCTTATTGTCAAACCACACCCCGAGGTTTCTGACCTCCGTCACAGGGGAGGGGACAGGGCCAAGATCAGAAGGCCACCACTGATCTCCCCATAATTCACTTTCCCTACCAAAAATAATGACCTCGGTCTTAGAGGCATTAAGTTGGAGCCGATTGTTCGCCATCCAGCCTGCCACAGCTTTTAGAGCTGACTGAAAAGTGGGGGCATCCATATTGGAGTCGCCATTAAGTGCCACCGCCAACTGCGTGTCATCGGCGTATGACACTAAGGGGAGACCAAAACTATGGGCTACCTCCGCTAATGGCAATCTGCGGGCGCGAGTCGACAGTGGTCGGGCAGCATTCTTGGTGCTGCTCGACATGTCGGCCGCGTTCGACACGGTCAGCCATCCCACCCTGATTTCTAGGCTGGAGGAATGCGGGGTCAGGGACAAGGCCAGGGATTGGTTAATCTCCTACTTGGACTGCCGTCAGCAACGGGTTTCGTTACCCCCCTTCAGTTCAGAGGAGCGGAGGGTGGGACAAGGAGTACCTCAGGGCTCGGCCATCAGCCCCATACTCTTTAATGTCTACCTCCGCCCCCTAGTCCAGCTCATTAAAACCTTTGGTATCTCTGCATTTAATTATGCAGATGATACCCAGCTGGTCTTCTCTCTGGAGGGACAGGACGCAGTCACACTGGAGACCTTTCATCGGTGCATGCAGGCGACAGCGGATTGGCTCCGGTTGAACTCGTTACAGTTCAACGGAACTAAGACGGAGGTTTTACACTGTTCCACTGATCGAGTTCCTCGTGACCTCCCAGTAGACTTCTGGCCTCCGTCCTTCTCAGAGACGGTGTCTGCGGCACAATCAGCGCGCAATTTAGGCGTCATTTTTGGGCCTAACCTGCAGTTGGATCTACATGTGAATAAGATCTCTTCAACATGTATGATGCTGATTCGTATGCTGCGCAAGGTCCTTCCTCTCCTCCCTGTGCAAGCCAGACCAGAAGTAGTGCGTTGTACCATCCTAAGTCGACTTGACTATTGTAACGCACTACTTCTGGAGGCCCCAGTAACACTCTTGGGCAAGTTGCAAAGGGTGCAAAATATCGCTGCTAAACTCGCCCTTTCTCGCCCCTACCACAGCTCTTCTACGGCAGCACTGCGAGAACTTCATTGGCTGCCAGTTCATCTACGGGTGCGCTACAAAGCAGCGTGTATTGTGTTTAGGGCTATTCATGACCTGGGCCCCATTCCTTTGCGGCGAATGTTTGCCTGGTATTGTCCATCTAGAGCGTTACGCTCCTCGTCATCCAGACTACTGGTAGTCCCAAGATTCCAGAGAGTGAGGATGGGGGGCCGCTCTTTTAGAGTAGCGGCAGCCAAACTCTGGAACTCTCTGCCTATATCCTTGAGAAGCCTTGGAGATCTCTTATCTTTTAGAAAGGCTCTAAAAACTCATCTTTTTCCCAGGATAGGCTGAGCTACTGTTTTCATTGAGTACGGGTCAAAGCGCCAGGATGCCCTTGGTGGTGACAGGTTGCGCTATATAAATATGCCACAATACAATACAATGGCTGAACATATAAATTAAACAAGGTAGGGCTTAGGGCTGACCCTTGGGGGACACCCTGGAGTATGGGGCGAGAAGCAGAAACAAAAGGGGGCGTAGAAACCTTAAAGGCACGATCCTTTAGAAAGGAGCGAAACCACTCGAGTGCCACCTCTCCGACTCCCGCTTCCATCAGGCGGTGTAACAGAATCTGGTGAGACACAGTGTCGAATGCGGCACTAAGATCCAGAAGGATCAGTGCCGCCGTCTGGCCCAGATCTAACAGATGCCTGATGTGTTCCACCACAGCCAGAAGGGCAGTTTCTGTGCTGTGGCCTGCACGAAACCCGTTTTGGGAGATATCCAAAATATTTGCTTCCTGCAAATGAGAAGATAAAATAGCATTGGCATGAGCTTCTGCCAGTTTAGCTGGCCAAGGAAGAAGAGATATAGGTCGGTAGTGTTCAGGTTTGGTAGGGTCGAGGGCGGGTTTTTTGAGAATGGGAATGACCGTCGCCTGTTTCCAAGCTTTAGGAACACTACCCGAGCTGAAGGACAAATTAATAAGGCCATGCAGAGCAGGATAGCAGCCTTCAGCAAATTCCCGAAATTGGTTAGGTCTCATGGGGTCGTCTGGGGAGCCGGATTTAACTTTAGTCGTCAGGGCAGTGAATTCATCCAATGTCGGACTAGGAATAGTCAATAATGGTTTGAGAACCAGAGACGTAGGGCTAGTCTCCACAATAGGAAGCTGAGCGAATGACTTGTAGATAGCCTCCACCTTTTCGACAAAAAATGAGGCTAAGTCCTCACAGTGTGTCCTGGAAGGTTGAAGAGCAGCAGTATCAGTCCTTTTACTAGTAAGGTCCTTACACACCCTGAAGATGACCTTGGTAGGGTTGGTGCTGTTCTTTATCTCCTGAGAGTAAAACGCAGCCCTGGCCGTGCATATAGCCCGATGATACACTCTAGTGCAGGCCCTATAGGCTGCCTTGAGGTCAGTATCATAAGTTCTGCGTAAGAATACAGTGATGTGAAAGAATGCTCTTGGGTACACAGGGGAAGAGCACAAGGATAAGCAGCGAAAATGGAAATCCCCAGACAGCTGAACACCCCAATCCTGTAACATGGGTGAAATGGTTATAATCAATGTGTTATACAATAAATAGTACAAATATTTAATTAAAGAAATATTGATGACACACTTGCCTCTTACCAGACTATTCGGGCTACAGGTATTAGAGGAGGCATAGAGATTGGACCAGTGAGAGTGTCAAAAGACTCCGATGAGGGACTAAAGCAAGATATTAGGCACAACACATGTACAATGTAGAGGAACCAAAATGTGACTCAAGAAAACAACATAGGCGCAGTGAGGAAGATAGCCAGGTGCGAACTAAGGCAGGGATTGGTGAACCCAACAAGATGTCAGGCAATAATGGTTTGCATTTTGCTGCTTTTTATAATGTCTATGCTTAGAGTGACCCTAAAAGAAAGTAAAGACATGACCTGTAGTGACTGGTGCCATGTTGTATTGAGTACTCTTCTGGTAACAGTCAGTGACTCTATAAGTAGCAATATCTTGACATAGGAACTAAACAGAACATGAGTCCCCAGTCTCCAAATCGATCTTGGTTGCCACAGCCTCTCATTCTCCTGGTGTCTTACTCTTATTGGAACTCGCCGACTTCTATCTACAGGCTGCTGTGATGTGTGCAGATCCCTCTCCTGTCTGTAAGTCCTGACATAGGTGACTTTATCAGCCAACATTTGTTCTTCCTGATGAAGCTCAATGGAAAACTGAAGATATATCACTTTGATATCTGAGTGGTCTATCTGCTCTAATCCCATTACATTGTTTTTATTAAAAATGTTATTAGACTTCTGCATAAATGAAAAAAGTACAAAAAGGTAAAAGCGAGGACACTGCAGATCAGATCCTTCACCCCAGGAGATCCATCCACCTCATCACAGCAAGGAATTGTGTTTGATTATAAGTCAACCCCTGCATAATTTTGATCAAGGTCAGCGATAACCAAAGTCCCACCACCACTTCACCTCTCCGAAATGCTCAATGAACCCATGAGATATACACTTCAAACGTCCGTCCTGCAGCTTCATACTTTTTTCGTGGCATCCATCCCCCTCCTGCATGCAATGCCATCTTAAGCAATTTTGGGGGTCACGGCAGAACATATTTTGGGCCCTATGTTAGAAACACCCTTAGTACCCATTTTCAGCTAATTGAATCCCCCATGATGCCAATAATATTGAATTACAAGTTACATTCTTAGAAACAAGAGAAAGCAAAAACAGCCAAAAGCTCGGCCTGCCTAGTGGCCGGAAGCCAAACAGTATTAAAGGATAGCTTAAACAAGCATCTGTAAAGTAGTTTGTTTTGCACTGGGATCTAGCTTTTATTTGTCTTGCAACAATATTTTACATGCAATTCAGTGTCTTACTAGCCTGCTTCTCTCATTGTATGAAAGAGACGGTAAGAGTTTATGTTTGGTGGACTAGTAGCAAAATAAGACACATACACACATCGGTTTAAAGTATAGCTGCAGTCACTGGGTGTTTGTACTCACCAGTACATCCTCCTTTTAGAACTTGTATTATAGTGGCCACAGGTAAAAGGAAAACACTGTTCTTAAGTTTTACACAATTACACTGGGTGACATCTGATACTTTTTTCTTCATTTCTGTTTCCCTGCCTTCTCTCTCCTTTCCTCTTTCTATCTGTACACCTCTCTGGCTAGACAGTGACCAGTTGATGGACAGAATGCAGAACAATGTCTTACATTCACCCCAGTACAAAGATCTGGGCCTAAATCCATCTTTTTTTTGCACTCCACACCACCCTAGGTCAGACAATGGCAATATGCAAATCAGCCTTGACCCTGTGCCTCATGGGAACAGTCCAGCCCGAACTACCAAGTCATGTCTTTCCTAGACCAGAATCAAACATCCAAGGACCGGTTTCTGGCTATCAGCCTTCTTCAGCCTGGATAGCTTGACTCCAGTGATGTGGAACACTCATAACTTCCCGGTCACCCAGGGACTCTCCCCACCATCACAAGAACCCTTTCAGAGGTTTCCTTCACGGTTTCACCTTGACAGCATTTCCCACTTCATAATCACACTTACCTAGAAACTCTTCTTCATATTTCCTTACAGTGGTTCCCTCGTTTGCCACCCAAAACATTTTCAGAGCCGTTCCTACTTTTCTACTCCTTATTTTGTCATACAGGGACGTTTCTTCATTCCTCTGAGGTGTGTTTAACCTAGCCCACACCATGTCTTCCGCGCTGTCGCTCCACCTTTGTCTGTCAAACAATGTCAGTTGTAAATCCTCTTTTACCTCTCCACAATGCTTGTTTCTGGACCAGGGAGGTCCTGGTCTGGCAGTTCAGGCTAGACTGTTCCCATGGGGACCAGGGTCAAGACTGATTTGCATATGGCTGGGTCCTGACTGAAATGACATGGGGAGCAAAAAAACTATGGATTAAACCCAAATCTTTGTAACTGGGGGTGAATGTTTGCATTGTTCAGCATTCCATCCATCATTTCTTCTTTTTGCTTTTGTCGCCTTAAGTGGGAAGGATATGCCCAGACATGCGTCACTTGCTCACTGCACCTCTGGATTCAAGCAAGTCTGGCTGATGAGGGGAGATACCCTGAAACAGGTCACAGGATGCTTGTTTACCGGTCCAGGGAGGACCTGTTTGATATTTTAGTTTGGACTAGTTTGAAATAGTGAGCAAAAGAACAATGAATTTAACTCCGATCTCTTGACTGAGGGTGAGTATTAGTAAAGTTTCAGCACTCTGTCCGTCATCTTGTTGTGCTTGCTATATTTGCCCTAAGTGGCCATGGGTATGCCCAGATGTGGGACCCTTGCTCATTGTGCCACTGGATTCAAGCTAGCCTGGCTGATGAAGTGTGATACCCCGAAACCGGCCCCAGGATTCTTGTTTCCGGTCCAGGGAGGACCTTGCCTGGCAGTTCAGGCCAGGTCCCATGGGGAGCAGGGTCAAGACTGATTTGTGTATGGCAGGGTCCAAACCGGGGTGGCATCGTGAGTAAAAGAACATTGATCTCTTGACGGGTGTGAGTATTTGAAAAGTTGCATATGGAGTACAGTCCATCAGGGTGGCGGACGACATTGTCTCCACTACCCTGACAGACTATTTTAGAGATGACTCAGATTGCCATACTGTAAAATTGCAATGCATTGACAGGAACCGCCATGACGACGGTTTCTGCCAATGCTAGAAATATCTGATGGGCCCGCGAATTTCAAATCTGGCCCTCACCACCTCCGTCAGGATAGTATAGTAATATACTTTGTTGCCCTGACGGAAGACAGAGGACTGTCAATAAATAAATCAGGCCCTAAATCTAATTTGGTCCAAAAGTAAGGTACTTGCTTACCCAGACAGTTAATTGCACTTCTTTTTGGAAGGCTATGCACATTATCAGGCAAAATGTTGCCACTCACAGTGCAAGAGAGCAATGGCTGAAGTAGGCTGACCCACTCCCTCATCCTCTAGTCTGGCGTCGTTGGAAGAAAAATCTGATTGACACTTGAACATACCAATGGCAGAAGAGTGCTGACCCAATCGTAATTTGAATATAAACTGCTGAACCACTTCTCCCAAATGATGTAACACTCTGTTTGATTTATATCAGTGAGCAACCCAAAATACCCTTGAGGGCTTGGGTAAATATATGGAAAGGTAAGGAGTGCCTTCAAGGGAATTTATTTTCACAAATAACTTTTGGAAGTAATATATATAAAAGCCGGCCTACAGGTACATTGATCATAGACAAATATACAGATTTATATATTTGTCTATGATCAATGTAACTGTAGGCCGGCTTTTTTTTAAATATATATTTGTATTTCAAATTGATTACCTTTTAACTGAACGATAAACTCAATATTTTCGTATGCACTCGTTTAGTGTTTGTTCTATGTTTGTTTTATGTTGTATAACAGTGTGTACCTTTCATATAATCAGTATAAAGTTCTATTTAGGATTTAATCCACTAGAGGACCATTGAATTGTCCTTACAAGTTTCTTTGAATTGCTTCCAAAAGTTATTTGTGAAAATAAATTCCCTTGAAGGCACTCCTTACCTTTCCACACTCTGTTTGAGGCATGTGAGCTGTAGATCACATGCTTTGCATAAGTCTGCCATCTAGTGTTGGGTCTGAATGTTTGCCTTTGTTTTTCTTAGAAGAAGTATATTCCAGTCACGAGGTAGGTGACTCGTCCTTTCAGTGATAGTGCACATGGGCATCGACTCCATTGTTAGATTGTTTTTTTCCGCTATCGGATTCGGACGTGAATTGCTGCGCTCCGGGTCAACACTGTTTCTCGGGTTCCCCTCAGTGCGCAATCCACTACCCTCAAGAGTATTGTTTCTTGATCGCGTTCCCCATTTTCCACATATCGTAATGTTGAAAAAATATTCAATCGGAAAATTCGTTGTTGGCCGTTGGGCCTACCTGCGTCGGGTCCGCTCGCAGTCGATGGAACGGACTCCATTTAAATTCTGTCCCAGGCGTCGCGCTAAATATCCACGCACCGACTTTCATGAAGTGTGCAACTTGTGTCTCTCCCCGGAACACAACGAACAGGACTGTGACACATGCCAATCTTTTCGATCAAAGAAGACGCTCCGTGATCGTCGGGCTCGAAGTCACGAAATGTGGCAACGAAGCGGCTCCATTCCGGATCTTTTTGGGGAAGATTCGGAAGAAATCTTCGACGCGCAAGGTGCCGAAGAAGAAGAGGAACACATTTCCCTGTCCGACGCAGAATCAGACATGGAAGAAGACGTTCCGCAGGGTCAACGTCCCGTGAGTACTAATACTCCCCTGCCCTAAAATATGCCCAAGAAGATGGCTCTGGGCCCCTCTGTGCTTTCGGGCCAAGGTCGGCACCGGGAGCATGTTTACATCTCCACGCCTTCGGGCTCGACACCGAACACCAGCCAAAACCTTCGGGCTCGGGACAGAGTCGGCCCCATTCGGGCACCGAACCAAAATCTTCGGCACCAAAATCCAAACACGTCATAGTGACCATTCCTTCGATGCTGAAACATAATTCTTTGGATCCGAACACTTCGGCACCGAAACATTTCACACTGAAAACATCGGCGCCGAAAGACAAAACAGCTCTGCTCCCATCCAAGGAGCCTCGTTTTGACATTCCGCCTTCCAACACGGACCCGAAACAGAAAGAACACGTAATTAATCCTAACACTGGTCATATTCATGTAAAATTGCCAGCTAAACGGAAACCAGAGATGGAGGAACCTTGCGACATTCCCCTTAAAAAGAAAGATGTGGCTACTAATCCTTCTCCACCTCCTCCTCTTTCCCCACCTTCCCCACTTGACCTTAACTTACTCATTACTCCTACACATTCACCACAACCACAGTCACCTGACAACCAGGGTGACGGGAACGATGTACTGGATGACAATGATCCTGATGCATGGGATGATTATAACACAGATCCTAACACTGACAACAACCCGGATCTATACCCTACAAAACCATCTCCACCTGACAACAGTAGGGTTTATAGAATTAATTAATAGGGCTGCTCAATATCACGGGGTTCAGCTTCTCAAAGAAACTATGTAGGAGGATTTTCTCTTTTAGACCTTAAGTTCCTCTCAAAGATCAACTCACACACTACCCATACTTAAAGGCATGCTTAAGCATTCAGACGATATATTTATAGACCCGGTGCATGCAAAAGTACTAACACCACGGTTAGACAAAAAATACAAACATGCACCTACAGACCCTGTCTACATTAAAGGCCAACTTCCCTTAGACTCCCTAGTGGTTTCTAACGCACCCAAAAGAGCAAACTCTCAAACATCAGGAGATGCCCCTCCTCTTGATAAGGAGTCCAAACTCATAGATGTCTCAGGCAAAAGAGTAGCTGCACAGGCAGCCAATCAGTGGCGTATTACCAATACACAGGCTCTCTTACTGAGATATGTCAGGGCTCACTACGAAGAATTGGAACAATTGCTCCAATTCTTGCCAGATGAACACAAATTAAAGGCGCATGATTTAATTCAAGAAGGAAAACTAATTTCCAACACTTCTATTAGATGTGCTTTAGCCGCAGCTGGCACGGCAGCTCGCGCTGTCAACACCAGTGTTCTTTTAAGACGACACGCCTGGCTAAGAATTTCAGGGTTTAAACCTGAAGTCCAGACTTCCATTTTAAACCTACCCTTTGATAAACAGCACCTATTTGGTCCTGTGGTGGATACTTCTTTAGAAAAGATGAAAAAAGGACACGGAGGTCGCAAAATCCATGGGGGCTTTGCACTGCCCAGCTGGTCGGGGTTTCTTTAGCTTCTCCTTTCACAGGGGAGGCTCAAAAAATATCTCCACAGACACCTCCTCTTCTTACAAAGGCAACAATTAGTCACCCTCTTCCGGAGGTTACTTTAGAGGACGATTTTGAGGCAATAATGGCAAGGGAAGGGGCAACAGTAACACACCCCTGCAGCAAACAAACAGTGACTTGCCTCCTCTTCCCCCGATCATTCCACATCCGTCGGGGGATGTCTCTCTCAATGTCTTCCCATCTGGAATACAATCACTTCAGACAGATGGGTTCTACAAATTATCCAATTTGGTTATTGCCTGGAGCTTACCGACAACCCCCAAACATTCCTCCACGAACACAGAAAATGTCACTAGAGCATTTGGAGCTTCTCAAACAAGATGTTCACGCTCTACTGCAAAAGGGAGCTATAGAGCCTGTCCCATTACAATATCAAGGGCTCGGGTATACTCCCTATACTTTCTCATCCCCAAAAAGGACGGAACTCTCAGGCTTATATTAGACCTCAGAAACCTAAATCTCTACTTTCAATCAGACCACTTTCACATGATAGCACTCCAGAAAGTGCTTCCACTCCTTCAAAAAGGCAACTTTCTGTCTTCTCTACACTTAAAGGACCCTTATTTCCATATTCCAATACATCCCACTTACCGCAAATTCCTCAAGTTCGTGGTAGCGGGAAAGCATTACCAGTTCAAAGTGCTCCCATTCAGAGTGACCACTGCTCCCAGAGTATTCGTCGCTGCAAATCTGCGAAGACAACATATTCACGTCTTCCCATACTTAGACGACTGGCTCATCAAAGCCAGCACTCTCACAAAGTGTCTACAGCACACACTTACTGCACAACCTCGGATTCACAGTAAATCTGTCAAAGTCCCATCTCCAACCCTCCAATACACAAACGTACTTGGGAGCCACTCTAGATATACAAAAAGCTCTAGCCTGTCCCAGTCCAGCCAGGATTCACAATATCCAGGCTCTAATTTCCAAGTCTCAAACCAACCATTCATTACCACCATGGGTATTCATGCCGCTACTGGGAATTATGGCATCTTGAATCATGATAGTTCCCTATGCAAAACTTCAAATGCGTCCCCTTCAGGAGTGTTTAGCATGTCAGTGGAATCAGTCTCAGGGTCAATTGGCCGATCTAGTGTTGGTGGACGGCTGCACTCATCGTTCTCTGCAGTGGTGGAATCCACAGAACCTTTCCAAAGGGAGGCCTTTCATTGACCCAGTTCCACAGACAGTGCTAACAGCAGACGCATCCCTCAATGGTTGGGGAGCTCAGCTCCAAACTCACACAATTCAGGGATTGTGGAGTCAAAAGCAAAAGCTACTCCACATAAATCATCTAGAGCTGCAAGCGGTCTTTCTAGTGCTCAAAGCCTTTCAGACTCACCTTGTAGGAAAAGTTGTCCTGATACGTACAGACAACATGACAGCCATGTATTACATACAAAAGGAAGAGGGGACACACTCTCGCCAACTGTCACACCTTGCACAAGCCATTTGGAAGTGGGCCATTCCTCACAAGATTTATCTCCTAGAGGAACACCTCACAGGAGTGAACAATCAGATCGCAGATCTGCTCAGCAGACAGAGACAACAAATCCACGAGTGGGAACTTCACCCTCAACTTCTCCTCCCGTTCTTCCAGATGTGGGGCTTCCCAGACACAGATCTGTTCGCCACACACCAAAATGCAAAATGCCCAAGCTTCGCCTCCAGGTATCCACACCCATTATCCAAAGGCAATGCTCTATGGATGAACTGGTAAGGGATATTTGCCAACGCTTTTCCGCCTCTCCCACTCATTCCACTAGTGGTTCGGAAACTCAGGCAAACATCCCTCACACTAATGGTAGCTCCCACATGGGCCAGTCAGCCATGGTTCACTGCCTTATTGGAACTCTCAGTAGTTCCTCATCAAAAACTCCATCTCACATCCAGTCTCCTCACGCAGAGCCATGGAGAGATAAGACCTCCAGATCCCAAGCCTCTCAACCTTGAGATCTGGCACCTGAAATTATAGAGTTTGGTTATCTCAATCTTCCACCAGATTGTATTAATATCATTAAAGAGGCCAGAGGACCTACTACAAGAGCTTGCTATGCAGCAAAATGGAAGCATTTTTTTTATTTATAGTAATAACAACCATATTTACCTACTTGATGCTTCAGTTCAAAATATCATCTATTATTTACTGCATTTGCAGTGCTCAAATCTAGCATATACATCTATACACTTATATCTCGCTGCAATAGCTGCATACCTTCAGAATAGACAACATCTGTCTCTTTTCAGAGTACCTGTTATCAAAGCTTTTATGGAAGGACTTAAAAGAGTTATTTCACCTAGACTTCCACCTGCCCCAGCGTGGAATCTTAATATTGTCTTTACCAGACTAATGGGTCCACTCTTTGAATCAATAAATAAATGTGAATTGCAATTTCTCATTTGTAAAGTTGCTTTTGTCATTGCTATCACATCACTGAGGAGAGTGGGTGAGCTTCAGGCACTAACCATTGAAGAACCATTTTTACAAGTACATCAGAACAAAGTGTTTCTTGGCACTAATCCTAAATTTCAACCCATTGTGGTATCAGCTTTTTACATCAACCAATCTGTTGAGTTGCCTGTGTTCATTCCTCGATCTGATTCGTTGCAGAACGAGCTCTACATGCCTTAGATGTTAAACGAGCATTACTCTATTACATGGAAAGGACCAAACCTTTTCGTAAAACTAAACAAATCTCTGTTGCTTTTGTTCCACCACACAAAGGCAATCCCATTTCGAAATCGGGTATTTCCAGGTGGATAGTGAAATGTATTCAAACATGCTATGCAAAAGCAAAGAAAACTTTACCAATTCCCCCTAGAGGGCATCCACTCTCAAAATAGGGGCTTCTATGGCTTTCTTAGGAAACATTCCCATAACTGACATCTGTAAAGCTGCAACATGGTCTACACCACACACATTTACAAAACACTATTGTGTAGCTGTGTGAGCCAGACAACAAGCTAATGTAGGCCAGGCAGTTCTACGTACACTCTTTCAAACAACTGCAACAGCTACAGGTTAGCCACCGCTTTGGGAGATTACTGCTGTATAGTCTATGCAAAGCATGTGATCTACGGCTCATATGCCTCAAACGGAAAATGCTACTTACCCAGTATGCATCTGTTCTTGGCATGTAGGGCTGTAGGGTCACATGCATCCACCCACCTCCCCGGGCACCCGTACCTGTTACAATACTATTTTACTTAGATACATATGCATGGACATCTTTATTCTATTCTTACTAACTCCATTCTCACCCTCTGTGGGAAAACAATCTAACAATGGAGTCGATGCCCATGCGCACTATAACTGAAAGGAGGAGTCACCTACCTCGTGACTGTAAAAGACTTCTTCGAAGAAAAACAAAGTGGAAACATCCGGACCCAACACTAGATGGCAGATTTATGCAACGCATGTGAATCTACAGCTCTACATGGCAAGAACAGATGCATACTGAGTGAGTAGCATTTTCCTTTTCTTAATAACATTCTGGGGTTGTGAAGAATGTATATAACTAACTTATGGTAATTTTGAATTCTCACAGGATGATCAGAAGGAAGAAAATGATATGGCCCTTAAACGAGCAGCTCTATTGGAGAAACGGTTAAGGCGAGAGCAAGAAAATAATATTCGAAAACAAGAGCTGGAAGCTGAGTTAGAACAGAAGAAGGAAGAAGCAAGGTACAACTACGTGCCAGGGTTCAGTGTATTAGCTTGCTAGAACGATGGTTTGAAACAGATAATTCATTTGCTCCAGATGTAGTGTATCTGAGTCTGTTGCCTCATTGATCTGATCAATTGTTTCTGTTACACGCTGAACGTCTGACCAGGAAAGGTAGCAGTCAGTGTAAGCATGGCCACTACGTACTGTGTTAGCGAGTGAAGAATAACTATCCAAGGTCCCCTCCACTGGCACACCTCTATACAAACAATTGAAAAGCAATCTCGATAGTACAGAACTTTATGCTCCACTTATTTGTCCTTTTCATTAAAATGGATTTGCTTTTGAATCACTACAATCTATGCATGTTTCGGTGAGTTACCACTGCCTTCTCCAGGATTGTCACTTCTCAACCCAAATGAGGGGGTCTGCCAAATTTTAGAACTCAAGCTATGGAATGACTAACAGCTCCAAATGGGTTAAACTGGGATAACAACCAAATTCCTGATGAAGATCTGCCAAGGTAATTAATGAAACAAGGAATCCACATAAAGGTCTCCTTCTTTATTCCAGCCCAGATGGAATCCTAAATACATTTTCTTCCCCTTTTTAGTATCTCATGGGGGTACCCCAGTCTGAGTGAGTGCTGCCTCCAGCCATGTATCATCCCACACTCACGGCACCATTATAGTAGGACAATACGTGGTTGGAGGCAGCACTCTCTAAGACTGAGTACCCCCATGGGATACTGAAAGGGGTAAGAAAATGTATTTAGAATATAATCTGTGCTGATATCATCGGGGATATATACAAATACACGTTACAAAAATAATACCATAAATGATCTCTTTTGATCTAGTGAAAAAATCTGTTGGCTAGCAGGCCTGAATTGAGGAGACATTTGTGAATCCAGATATTCTGATTTATGTGGAAAGATGAAATGACTTTTTCTGAAGAATATATTATTAATGCAACTCCTAAATGGAACAAAGCAAAAGATTCCAACAAGCATAAAGTTAGGATTGCACTCACTTATCTGCCTGATGTAATGTTATGTAATGCTGATTTGTAGAGCCCACCATCACCCGGATGGTATCCTGGCGCTGAGCAGGTGTGAGGCTAGCCACACCTAGAGCTGAGTGGGACTATGTGAGGAGGAAGCTCTTATGTGTAGCGGAAGGTCATTCCATGCTTTACGAGCAATGTGGGAGAAGGCTCGACCACCGGATCTGGTTATCCGTATGTGTGGGATATATGTAAGTCGGAGTCTGGACGAGCAGATGTGGCTGTAAAGGTTGTGAAATCAGATGTGATTGTTGAGGTATGCTGGGTCAGTGTTGTGCCTTGAAAGTGTGGGTAAGGAGTTTGAATAGTGCTAGTTTCTAAATGGGAGCCAGTGGAACTCCTTCGGGTGTGGAGTGCAGCGAGGGAGGTTGAGAGTGATTACGGCTGCCTGTTCTGAATGGACTGCAGCCTTCTGGTGAGATTTTTGTTGATTCTGACATAGAGGGTGTTCCCATAGTCCAGCTTGTTTGTGACCAGTGTATGTGTGACTGGTTTCTGGATGCTGATTGGGAGCCATTTAAAAAATCTTCTTCAGCATGTTCAGGGTATGGTGCATTAGGCTGTGACGGCACTGACTTTGGCGTTCCTGTCGAGTTTGCTGTAGTGATGATCCCGAGGTTCTTGGAATGGGTGGTGGGAGTACGTGTCAGTCCCAGGTCTGCTAGCCACCAGGTGGACTCCCACAGTGATGTGCTTTTCCCAAAGAGTATGATTTTGGTCTTGTCAGTGTTTAGCTTAAGACAGTTGACCAGGGAGAAGAGCACCTTCCATGAGAGATGTTGAAGTTTGAGCTTATGCATTGGTTCAAAAGGTGGTCCCACTAGGTATGAAAGTACTGCAAACAATTTCCAGCACTGGTATAGTCTTCACACCGTTAGGAGTACATTATTTTTTTAACTTCGAGCACCACTAGTTCTAGGCACTCATTGCCTAAGTTGTGACCTTATATGTCAAATGGCGTGATTATAGGATGACAAACAAAGGTCCATTGGGGCTAGATCCAAGCCATTTTTCTGTTTAACCACTATGTGTATGATTTCAGTGTAGGTGCACTGTATGCATATGTATCTTCTGTCGATAGCCTTAAAATGTAGCATGTGACATGGGTCTGGCAATCCTTGATCTACATTGAGCACCACTAATGTAATTACATGATGACATCAAGCCCAAAAAGGGGGATATTTTCCCAGATAGAATTTCATTCATAAAGCACAGTCGGAAGGCTACACTTTTGCAACCCTGGGGCTGTCATGTGCTTATCTAGGTTCCTGATCGATACTGTGACCTTATGCCCCTATTCGGCTATAAATCCATTTATTCCCTATATTGGCATAACCGTTCAAGTGCGATTTTCTGTAAAGTCATCTCTGGCCTCACACGAGCAGAGCCACAGAGCCACATTCCAGCATGACTCTCTGCTACTTCCTTTGCGACCAATTAGTGCAATGACAGAGCAGCAGTCACTATCTGATATTCCTAGATAACACTCCGAGTTCTTCAACAAGATAAAAACTTAGCAAACCTGGAAATCCCCGCTTGCTATGTTTTGATTAGTAATGGAACTCTAATGAGCAACTGATAACTATCACTTCCTAGTGACATCTTTAATTGACGTCTTATGTCCAGCAAACTTGCGTCAAACCCGGCACCTGTCAGGTATAAATATTACCAACGTTGCCTTAAGCAATGAGCGAACATGTTGCTGATGCCAGCTGCCTGCATGACCCCGTGTTGGTAAAAACTAGCACTCTGTCGCTGCAGCCTGCTATCCTGTGGTGGTGAAGCTACTGATTACCATTATCGCCGCTACAGCGCGACCTATGGTGCAGTACGCTTGAGGAGCCGTGCAGCCGTCCTCTGCGAAGACATCCAGCCCAGCTGCCCGCGGACGCTGTCACCCCTCCTTCCTCGACGCGCTGAGAGAAGCCGCTGCCTTTCTCGTGCAGAGAAATCCAGTCCCGGCGCTTCCAGTTTACCCTCGCAGGTGACTGGGATATCGAGAGAGACCCCTGAAGGAGATACCAATCCTCCATCATTCTATTCAGAGGTATGGTGTTGACTAAACCCTTAGACGAGAATTCTTGAAACAAACCTTGGCAAAACCAACTTAACTTAAGCTACTTACTTACTCCCCCTTCTCACGTGTTAGGCTTAGGTCAGGCACACTGGGGTAGGCTTAGTTAGAAGCACCAGTTGAGTATGTTAGCCTAATGTATATATGACTGTATATATGTTTTATTACTTTTAAACCATTGTATGGCTAAGAAACCATATCAATGCTTTTACAGTTCTATTTCGCAATACTTATCTTACTGTACGTACTTTTTATAATAACAGTTATTGCAATTGTGGCAATACATTTCTCTTGTACGAGAAGAAAGACTGTTCAATAAATGTTAACCCTTTATTGATAAACGCCCGTCTCTCTATTCTCTACATACTGTGAAAGTAAACTGCACTAGACTGACTGAGTGAAATCTGTGTCTATTGTTTCACACGACCCTAGAGATCGACTCTTGATCTGAGGAGCAAAGTTGTCATGTTGCACGGTTGTTGGAAAGCTGAATCCCTTCTTGTCTGTGCCAAGGAAGCTGATCACTTCCTATGCAGAGAAGAAAGTTTCCAGTGACCTCTGAGCTAGTTGGTAACACAACCCAATTAAGTTTAGCATAGTCAGTGGAGGCCTGGAATATAAGCAGTTCCACGTCGATACTACTGTTTATGTTATTCCAATGCGCAGGGCCTAGTGGGAAACTAGGAACTACACTACATGGCGCCCAACGTTTGGTAAGGCGATAAACTAACGTAAGACTTGTAGAGTAACTCAGTCGTGCATATTTCACACCCCTTTCTCCCGTAAATACTCCAATAGACGTCTGGAGTGGGTGAAAGGTTAAAATCCGCCCGACCTTAGTAGGAAGAGATTCCTATGTAAAGCTCTGGTTTATTCAACGTTGAAGGATACAGTGTTCCAAAATATTGTGCATCTAATCTTTGTCTCCTTGGAGACCCACTCTGCAAAAACTGCATTTATACAATGTCAGTAGAAAACAACGGCACCACTGGGGCCGCAGTAGATGCGACTCAGCAAGGTCCCGAATACACAGACCCGGGTGCTATTATCATCCCGGTCCAGTTAAGAAGATCTATAACTTTAAAACTTATAGAAAACGGACTGCCACCTCAAGGTGGTACAGTAATTTTCGTGATAGAGGCTCACGAGTATCGGCAGACAGAGGTATTCTATTCATGGATAAACTTTCCAGCGGTAAACGCGATAACACAAGAGTTTCACTATTACAAAATAGAGGAACCTCCGGAAGAGTACGCTCCTTTCGAGGAGGTTGAAATTCCACTTAAATTTCAAGAGCACCTGCTCTGGTTTAATGGCGCCCTAAAACACAATGATCACATAACTAGGCTCGGTCCACTAGGTAGACCAGGAGCCACGTGGCCGGTTCTAGCCAGCTACACACCACATCCTGACATTGCAAAAATGTCTAAAGAAGAGCTGTTAGCACAGCTAAACACATTAATAAAAATACATAGGCAATTAGTCCAATATGTAATACGGACTGCAACAGTCCAGCCAGCTGTTAATTCACACCAGCTGACCCCTCATCAGGGGAACACAAATAAAATTACACCACAGAACATACAGTCATGTCTTGGTAAAACACCCGTAAAACGGGAACAAATTCCTTTCTGGTTAGCCCAGAAAATCACTCAAATAGAGGCAGTATTTCCTGATACTACCCCTATTGAGAAACACAGAATCTTGACCATCTGCCTTCCTATGGGAATCGCACCACACGTGGAGGACTGCGACACTTGGGGTACAGTCTTTGCTTCCATTTACACAAAAACACACGGTGTTCCGTCTATGGCGGTAATACCAGACGTGCTAAAACAGATTCAAAATGAATTCGGTCCAGAACCAGCTTTAAATCTAGGTATGAAATTACTGAAAGACTTCAAGCAGGTCACGGCTATATTATTAGCCAATGTAAAGGGAGAAGCAGCATCTGTGGCGATTCGCCAGAAGTTGAGGGAAACAGATATAAAAGATCCTGTTGAGCTTGCAAAAATCATAGAAAAATGCTATGAAGAATTAGGTAGAGACAGCTTGGGTGGGAAAAAAGTTAAGCCCCTACTGCTCGAAAATCCTGAAAAATTATTTATTAAAAATAATTCAAACACTCCTAAAAAGAGCTGGGATGGAAATAAACAATCCACTCCCAAGGAAAAAGTTTTCCAGTCCAGAGGAAGGTCTCCTCGACGGAGGGAAAGAACTCCGACTCGAGAACGCCAGTCTCCCCAACGGGAGCCCTCTGAGAAAAGATATAACCTTAGAAATAGGGATAATATAAAAAAACCTGATAGATATCAAAGTATTGATACACGTCCCTCTCGATCTCTTCCACAGAATTCGGAAAGAAGAGGACGGTCAGACCCAGGAGAGCACACCAAGTCCAAAGACAAGGAACCTGCTCAAAATAAGAAATCTCAATTTCAGAAAAAGAAGGTAGCCAGTATTAGAGTAATCAACCATGCCGAGAATACTGAGGACACAGTTGAAAAACGGGGAGTGGGCATTGACAATGTTGGACAGTGCAGCAGAGATCAGTATAGCGCGCAAGATCTTGATGAGTCATCTGGAGACAGTGGACACGAATGAATACATTCAGGTTGAAACTGCCGACACCAGACTTAGCGAGCCCCATAAAATATACGAAATAACATTGCGTATAGAGGGTGATAAGACTAGGAAAATTAAGGGTCTATTTTGGGATAAGCTCTCAAAAGGCTATGATATTCTGTTAGCTGAAAAAGATTGGCCCCCGGAGTTTGTCAGGGAGTGCCCTCGTGGCGAAGAAGTGATTATGCCTGCCTTCTCGAATCACATACCGATTCACAAAAAATACACATATGCAAGGAAATGGGCTGTAGCCCAGGCACCTGCATTGTATAAAAATCATGTAGGATGGGATGAGGATTCTACGCCTCACAAAATCCAACTAAAAAGTGAACCAACTGCCCAACGGCAGTATCCCATAAAGCAAGAAGCTAAAAAACAAGTCAGGAAGATCTTGGATCAACTTGAGTACCAGGGGGTGATTGAAACATGCACCTCTCAAATGAACAATCCTTTGTTTCCTGTCTCCAAGCCAGACAATTCATATCGTCTAGTTTTGGACTACAGACACCTTAATACATGTTGCAAAACTTTTGCAGTACAAAACTCGCATAGTGCAGCCCTAATGAATAACATAGTTAGGAAAAAATACAAAACGACATTAGACATTTCTAATGGTTTCTTTTGTCAAAACATTGCACCAGAAAGCAGATATCTGACCGCTTTCTCCGCATTTGGGTCACAGAAAAAATTCTGTCGTCTCCCACAGGGGTTCAAGAACAGCCCAGGACTATTCTCAGCTAGGGTAACAGAGTTACTACAAATCTATGATGATGAAGCATTATCTTACGTAGATGATATTTATCTCACAGACGACGACTTGGATACTCACTTGAAAAGAGTGAACACCATTATACTTGGGTTCGCAGCAGAGGGTTACAAATTCAACTTTAAAAAGTCTCGAATTGCCCATCTGACAGTACTGTTTTTAGGGTACGAATTATCAAGTGAAGGGAAAAGCCTAGCGGACAACTTCTTAGAGAAGTGCGCTGTACTCCAAGCTCCAAAAACGCTGAAGAATTTACAATCAATACTAGGTTTTCTGAATTTCGGAAGAACTTACATCCTAAATTACGCAGAGAGGGTTAAACCTCTCTACGAACTAATAAAACCTGATTTAAAACAAATCAATTGGACTCAAAAACACACAGAAATTTTGAGATCACTGCAAACAGACATGTTAGCAAAAACAAAATTAGATACACGTGACAACACGATCGATCTTGTAATCCGAGTCATCCCAGGAAGATGCGGATTCACGTACCTGACCTCTAATGAGGGAGAAAAGGTACCAATTTCAATTAAATCTCACTTGTACACACAAGCAGAAAAAACATTCAGTCGCACAGAAAGAACTGTGAACGCAGTGCAAATCGCATTAGCAAATGAACGAGAACTAGCACACGGCAAACGGATTAATATCCTTACAGCGGAATCCGCCTTCGAGGCGCTATTCAGCCCAGTAAACCTGCCTACAGTGTCACTGGATCCGAAATGGATACAGTGCATAGATTCTCTAGGAGCGGAAGACGTGAAATACTATTTCGCCCCGCAATTCGAAGAACTGAATGATTTAGAATATGAAGAAGAATATCCTCTGCCAATCGAAATTTTGCCTCTCCCACAATACGCCTGTATAATCTATACAGATAGCTTTGTACAGCATTTTAATGTAGAGAGTAAATCCTACAATGCAGCATGTGCGATCATTAAAGGTCGTTGGCTATGCGGTAAATTCAGACCGAAAGTAACAAAAACTGAATCTGTAAGAAACTGTTCGGTTCAGAGAACTGAAATCAGATCTTTAAAGATGGCGCTAGAAAATGCAGAACGCGAATTCCCCACACTTATAGTGTGCGATTCTCATTTTTGCGTCAATTCTTACAACAACAAACTGCAGAGTTGGATCGAAAACGACTACAAAGATGACACAGGTGCCACAATAAAGCATAAATTGCTCTGGAACGAGGTAGCTCTTTTAAGTAAAGAACTACAAAAGACTCACGTGATTCACGCACAGAGTCTTCAACGTGATGGCGTTCACGTTGCAGGGAATTCATTGGCTAATACAGCCACCGCGGAAGCAACTAACCCGGCTTCCGTAGCCACAAAAAAGCGTACAGATAAGTATATAGACGGGGAAACCTTGCTAGCAGTAAAAACGACCGTAAAAGGCGACTGTGCAGCACTACCCGTAAACTATCCACTCAATTATGCATACATAATCGATGCAAACTCCGTTCCTTTTGCTCGAATCCCTGGAGTGGGGGACAGAGTAATTCCAAACAGGAGCGGGAGGGGCTTCCTCTTACTGGAAGCACACATGGGGTTGGGACTGAGACACCAAACAATCAAAGCCTCTCTGAAAGAATTGCAATCAGAGTACTGGTGGCCAGGAATGAGTATAGATATTCAATGTTTTGCTCAAAAATGTGAAAACTGCAACCGAGATCGCAGTAATGAACAGGCAAGTGTAGTTTCAGGATCCCTTCTAGACAGCATAAGGCGGTCTATCTGCGCAATCAAAGAAGAGAAGCGCGTCCCAGTGTACACCATTAAGACAAAAAGCACTTAAAAAAATGAGGCCTCCAGCGCTCGGCTGACGCTAGAACGGTTATAAAAGATTAGCGAGTCCATATCGGCACATACGCAATTACCGAGTTCCATTCTGACCAGGGTCCTGCTTTCAGCTCTCGAGCCTATAAGGAGGCCATGGCCGGCATGGGAATTGGGTTGCGGTATTCTTGTCCGTCGCACAAGTGTGATAGAAAGAAAAAACCGGGACATAAAGCAATCTATAACAGCGAAGGTATTAGGTTCAGGCGCTGGGTGGGTCAAACATTTAATAAGTGTCCAGACTAGTCTTAACAACATGCCAAGAAATTCTCTAAAAGGTTTCAGCCCATACGAACTATTGTTCGGAATAAGAATGAACGTTCAGGACCTCGATAGTCAGATGTCAGTGGTACAAGCAGAAACAAAGCAGTTTGAAGTAAAAGACCGTTTGGCTGTTTTACAGGAACTGAATGAAACAAGAAAATCATTAAGCAACATAAAGTTAAAGCAACAGCCAAATACCACTGACGAGGCACCACCCGCAACAGCCCCAGCAAGGACTGTCTGGATTCCAAAGATTGGGGATCTAGTCAGAGAAAAGATCGCGGTTAAGAAGGAATTTGGGCCTTCTTACAGAAAAGCAGTACCTGTCTTAGCAGTCACCGGAACAAGATCAGTTGTGCTACCGCCCCTTGCTGGTAAAAAGGAGAACAGAGTCGTGTCTATCGATCTGGTAAAACCACAAGCATGTGGCCTATAATCAACAGTAGGCCCAGTGGACTCCCAAGAAACAACAGAATACCCAAACTTGCAACAATCCAAGAGGTTCAAACTGAAAGACTCATCACATTCGATCAGCCTGCAGTGCACAATGAAGGACTATGCAATAATGCCATGGAACTCGTGCCTCTTGAAACACAGATTGAAACAGTTCGTCATGAAACAACACCAGTCTACAATGATGTGGCATCAGAAAGTGCTACCGAGAGACAGATTGAAAAAACAATCCCATCAATTGACAGAACTGCCTCTGGTTATTTCATCAACTTCGACAACTTCTCTGAAGATTTAAACGACCCCGAAGTGATGCCAGAAACAAAAAAGTATTCTAAAGAAAATACAACAGGACTCCTTCAACAAATCAAAGAACTATATCTGGATTCACCGTTGATTGAGCATTGGATCATCTCAGGGGTATTCATACTCCTACTATGCCTAATTTTAGTTTTAATTTTAGGAAAGTTCATTACAATTGAATGGACACAGCAAGTCAGAACATCAACCTAGTCCTGAAACCACACAGATCATCCCACGTGAAGAAAAGAGAACTGTCAACAGTAAATGTCACAGCAATTCCAATACCTGGTGGGGTAGTATGGGAGAAAACAGACTATGAGATCTATGGTCCGGTTGAAATCCTGAAGTATCCTCATCAACTAAAGGTTTCCTTAAGTGACTTTGTTACACCTAGTACATTCTCTGATGATTGGGACTTTAACAGTATTAATGACATGATGTCTGATTTAGTAATGTCAGCTAGATTCACAGATCATGATTATTTACAAGGTTCATCTAGTTATGAGCAGTTATTCTGTTATACCCACTATGGGGATCATTACTTGCATAAATCTGCACAGCCTAGAAATGTTTTTATGTATAACCAATGGGAACATTGTTCTACACCACCTAAAAGCAGTTCTAAAGCATTTTTTGAGAAATTCAAATATTTTTCAGGGTTTAACACCAGTGATGCAGAAACGTTTTATTATAAACTGTTAGATAAAACAGGCATGAAAACAATGCTGACAAATTCTAAATTGATATATTCAGAAGCATTTTATGACAAAATGATGACATTTGGTTTTGATTATTGGAAAAATAATATTGAAACAAAATCAATTTGGGGTACAAAAGATTGGCAGGTGCAAGGCATAGAAGCACTGTTTAGAACCTGCATGATACCAGAACAAATGTTATTTTTAAATGACACTGTACACCAAACATCTTGTCTTGGCCTAGCTAAGAACAAAGACCTTAAAACACCGTCTATACCAAAGCCAATAGCTGAGAATACAACTGCAGATAAAGAGTTAGACGTGTTACACATTTTACATTTCAACAGAACACATCCTGATTGGAAAAAGTGGTTAATCTGGCCTACAGACACAAATAGCTGTCAAGATAGATTCCTGAACAAAACACAGGGTTTAAAAATGACCAGATTAGACCCTAGATATTCCCAGAGACAACATCCAGGAATTATAACCACATACAGTGTAGGTAAACTCTGCCTAGAATGGCTAACTACATCCACACTGGCTGAAATTAAGCAACACTTGTCTTTATTAAAAGATGGTGCTGATTTGCGCGATTTCATTCTTGGACCACGCAAACAGCGTCAAAAGCGTTTCATAGCGACCAGCATCTATGCTGCTTACAACGAGGCTTGGAAAGTAAAGCAAATTGAAACTGCTGAAAAGATACGAGAAATTGATCGTATTAATTTGGAAAAATCACTTTCTGTGGTAGACAATGGGTTAATGACTCTGTCTTCCAGAATATATTCTTTGGACAATATTGTATCCTCTGCCTTTGATGTGATAGACAGAGATTTGCTAATGTTACAACATGGCCAGTCTCAATTACGCTCTATTATAGAACTAGGCTGGACGCTGCAAAATCTTCGTTCAGGCTATGTGCCTTGGCGTCTGATAAACACAACGTCATTATTTTCCATTTTTAACCTTACTGATAAACAGATCAGTTTGGCACAGAAAGGAGCAGACTATACAATCTTGAGCATCGAGAAACTCGAGAGATTATCATTGACAATGTCAGAGAGTCCTGTCATTGAATGGATAATACACGGAATTATCACTATTCCGATAACAACTTTCCGCTTTAAAAAGTGCCTTGAATACATACCTGCTGGCCAGTATGAACAATTGGGTAAGGGATATGTTAAATCCGAATGGAAATTACCATACACTCATTCTTGCTATAGTGACAGCGACAAAAATGTATTTCTTAGTGGTGACAACTGTAAACACTCACTAAGCGGTATACTTTTGTGTCAGGGTATTAATTTACACGGAGCATGTGATGGCAATTCAAACAACCTTTCATGCCACCAGCTAGTCACACCTGCAACTCAGATAGAGCCCTTCTTTATGCAACTCGCAAACGGGAGTTACATTCTAAGAACGGATCACAGGTGCTGTGGCCTCGCGCCCGGACTAAGTTATCTAGTAGAAGTAACGTCCATGGTCAAATGTTGTATGCAAGCATTGTTCCCGAGCGGGCCTCCAGACACAGTGACTCCCCTCTGGCCTCGTCTGAATCTCTATTCTATACGAATTGATACATTAAGCAAAATGAAATCTGTGCTTTTACAGACAACAGTGCCTATAACGTCATCTAAAGAGACGTATGATCTTCTAGTCGCAAGGACGGCTACCGAGGTCCATGACCTTTTATCAACAAATTGCCCCGTGCATTTCGTACAAATGCTCGACCAACTCCTTAACATGTCTAGTGCTACAAGCATCCCAGGCATTTTTAAGACAGTCTTTACGGGACTGCTAACACCCTTCCAGGCAATTTTGGGAATCTTTCCTAATTTTGTGCACTCCATCTTTGGTGGTATTCCACTATTTTTTGGACTCATCGCAGGGATTCTATTTTTGACCCTTCTGCTACGTTATGGCAAGCCTCGGCTCAGACATAGCTCCCATGGGAATGGAAGAAACAATCCTAGCAATGCGCTACAGGGACAGGATAACTAACGTCCTCGGATTGGCCAGGCTGAGAGATCTAAACATGACCTGGTTCCTTTCATTCAGACCGATATGGCAAAATTGCATTTTACCTGTGCTACGGTGTATGCTTTGCGGCGAGGAATGCGTGTTGGACATCTGTCTTTCACTTCCATCAGCAGTACCAATGGACGTCGATACTTTGCTAAGTCCAATAACGGCTCACGCATTGTGTTGTCCCCAGCGGCTACCAATCCTGATGACGGCATTCGTGGAGACTCCTGTACTACAGCCAAGTGGTAACAGTGGAGCGAGTGACAAAAGCAACATCATCCAGGTACAACGTTCTGTGAGCATTGCTGATCCTGCATTCGATGACAGCAATCATTCTCACACCTGCCAAGTTTCAGCGCTATCTAATTTGGTTGAACTATCACCTGATTTTGTAGACCAATTCTTTGCGAGCCTGTCTGATACGATGTTCTCACCCACAGAGAAACAATAACTTTTGAGAAGCTTTCCGACACACGGCGTTCCCATGAACTCTGAATTCGGCCTTCAGTTTTGATCAACATAAAACTGCCAGGAGCTTTGGTAAACTGATTTTTTCTTTGAATTGGACAATTTTTTAAAAAAATATTGACCCTCTCTTTTTGGCACGAACAATTCTTTGCTTAACGTAAAAACTATTCTTAGAGAACAGAAGCTTCACACTTCTATTTCTAAAAACACATCTAGAGACATAACAACATAACACCAGCCTCTAGCACACATATTATTACAATGCATTTTTATGTGATGATTTATCTCGCATTTCTTCTGTCAGAGATACTTCATGTGTAATTCTTTATGCATAATCGTTCATTGATTCCATATGCAATACCTTTTGAATGATTACTATGCTTTAAAAAACGTACAGTACCTAAATTCCATGTATTACAAGTACGCCTATTTCGAATGCATTTATGTATTTTGGGGTGGGCTATGTTACACCATGTTACACATGCATCTAATTGCTTAGTTTTAGTAATTTTGATGGACATGAATTCGTGGAGTGGGTGTCATGTGCTTATCTAGGTTCCTGATCGATACTGTGACCTTATGCCCCTATTCGGCTATAAATCCATTTATTCCCTATATTGGCATAACCGTTCAAGTGCGATTTTCTGTAAAGTCATCTCTGGCCTCACACGAGCAGAGCCACAGAGCCACATTCCAGCATGACTCTCTGCTACTTCCTTTGCGACCAATTAGTGCAATGACAGAGCAGCAGTCACTATCTGATATTCCTAGATAACACTCCGAGTTCTTCAACAAGATAAAAACTTAGCAAACCTGGAAATCCCCGCTTGCTATGTTTTGATTAGTAATGGAACTCTAATGAGCAACTGATAACTATCACTTCCTAGTGACATCTTTAATTGACGTCTTATGTCCAGCAAACTTGCGTCAAACCCGGCACCTGTCAGGTATAAATATTACCAACGTTGCCTTAAGCAATGAGCGAACATGTTGCTGATGCCAGCTGCCTGCATGACCCCGTGTTGGTAAAAACTAGCACTCTGTCGCTGCAGCCTGCTATCCTGTGGTGGTGAAGCTACTGATTACCATTATCGCCGCTACAGCGCGACCTATGGTGCAGTACGCTTGAGGAGCCGTGCAGCCGTCCTCTGCGAAGACATCCAGCCCAGCTGCCCGCGGACGCTGTCACCCCTCCTTCCTCGACGCGCTGAGAGAAGCCGCTGCCTTTCTCGTGCAGAGAAATCCAGTCCCGGCGCTTCCAGTTTACCCTCGCAGGTGACTGGGATATCGAGAGAGACCCCTGAAGGAGATACCAATCCTCCATCATTCTATTCAGAGGTATGGTGTTGACTAAACCCTTAGACGAGAATTCTTGAAACAAACCTTGGCAAAACCAACTTAACTTAAGCTACTTACTTACTCCCCCTTCTCACGTGTTAGGCTTAGGTTAGGCACACTGGGGTAGGCTTAGTTAGAAGCACCAGTTGAGTATGTTAGCCTAATGTATATATGACTGTATATATGTTTTATTACTTTTAAACCATTGTATGGCTAAGAAACCATATCAATGCTTTTACAGTTCTATTTCGCAATACTTATCTTACTGTACGTACTTTTTATAATAACAGTTATTGCAATTGTGGCAATACATTTCTCTTGTACGAGAAGAAAGACTGTTCAATAAATGTTAACCCTTTATTGATAAACGCCCGTCTCTCTATTCTCTACATACTGTGAAAGTAAACTGCACTAGACTGACTGAGTGAAATCTGTGTCTATTGTTTCACACGACCCTAGAGATCGACTCTTGATCTGAGGAGCAAAGTTGTCATGTTGCACGGTTGTTGGAAAGCTGAATCCCTTCTTGTCTGTGCCAAGGAAGCTGATCACTTCCTATGCAGAGAAGAAAGTTTCCAGTGACCTCTGAGCTAGTTGGTAACACAACCCAATTAAGTTTAGCATAGTCAGTGGAGGCCTGGAATATAAGCAGTTCCACGTCGATACTACTGTTTATGTTATTCCAATGCGCAGGGCCTAGTGGGAAACTAGGAACTACACTACAGGGCCAACAGTGCCGCCAGGTACTGTATTGTCTAGAGTGCTATGAATGTGTTTTTGGAGTCATGTATCTGGTTACATGTTTTTGAGAATTTGTAATGTTTTTATGAGCCATTTTTCTTGGTACAGGTACACAAATAGTTTCTGTCTTCTTAGAAACTGTGCTCCCATTGCCATTCCTGTAGAACAGCAGCGATTTCCTTCAATGGGCGGGAACTGCTGCGCCCAACCTATATTCACACTGCCTGGCATTCGCATACCACATTTGTTTTAAAAAGCTAAGTAACACCGGTAGCAACGTTCCGAACCATTTTAAAACAAGTACGGAAGCCTGCCCCAGTTCTGCGGCATGCTGCCTGCCTGTGATGCTCCGAGTCAGACACGGGCATCAGGCAGGACAGGCAGGCAGGTTTCATGTGAAGTTGTGACACATGCCCTTTGCACATGCATCAGATTAAAGTTTAGTAAACCGCTCTGACATAGTGCCAGCCTGATAATCACTGTTTAGCCCTTTTGAAGGCCTGCCTACAAATTACGACAGACAGCTTCATATTTCCAGGCAGCCTTGGGTGGGTACAGTTTAAGCCCTCCTGGACACTCATCTAGAACTTTTATGCTCCGCCACTTTCAAATGTCACCTGCCACCACTGCTGTAGAGACTGCTTTTGAAGGAGATTCCAGTCTAGATGCCAGGATTTTGTAAATGATTATTATTATTTTTTTAAATGTGTGAAAATTAATTTTTTTGGTGCGATCAATATTTGGAAGTACGCATTTTGCAAGTCTCTCTCTCAGATGCAGTGTCCCCTTGTTCACATTTTGTTCATCATCTTAAGGCCTAAAATGTACCATAGCTCATGCTTGTATTCTTTGACAATGTATAAAACTAGCGGAAGCATGAACAGAATCATGATTCGACCATATGTAAGGGGAAGTCTAACTCAAAAGCATGATGACAAAGACCTCAATCTTCTGAACAAATTTGTTTTTACTATGTCCTTTTCGAGGAATAGGATGTTATGATGAGATTAGGGGGCATATGTATGAAACGATTTTTTATTTGCAAACCCTGCGATTCGCAAAAAAAACAGCGTTTGCGAATAAAAAATCGCAAAACGCGATGTATGAGACATTTTCTCATTGCATTTTTAAGGAATCGCTAATTTTGCGATTCTTAATTTAGCGTAAGCATTTAAGGAATCGCAAATTGCGATTCCTTAAATGCTATGTAACAAGCACCCAAGTTGTGCGATTTCTCCTTAAGAAATCGTAAATTACCACCAACTTCTAGTTGGTGGTAATTTACGATTTCTTTCACAAATGCACATTTTGGCATTTTTCAAGGTGCCATGTGGCGCACATACATGCCCTTAGGGCATGTATGTGCGCCATATGCGCACACATGCTCATTTCAGGGGTGCACCAGGGTGTCCTTATGACACCCTTGCACCCTTGAAATTATTCTCAATTTGTAATTCTCAAATTGCAAATCGCTAATTGAGAATTACTTCCCATTCCTTCCTATCAATCAGTCAATCATAGTACTTGTAGAGCGCGCTACTTACCCGTGAGGGTCTCAAGGCGCTGAGGGAAGGGGGTTGCTGCTACTGCTCGAAGAGCCAGGTCTTGAGGAGTCTTCTGAAGGCGAGTAGGTCTTGGGTCTGTCGTATGTGGGTAGGGAGGGTGTTCCAGGTATTGGCGGCAAGGTAGGAGAAGGATCTGCCACCGTAGGTCGTCCGTTGGATGCGTGGGACAGCGGCGAGGGCGAGGCTAGCGGTGCTGGCGGGTGGGGGTGTAGAAGCTGAGTCTGCTGTTCAGGTAGGCTGGTCCGGCGTTGTGGAGTGCTTTGTGTGCGTGGGTGAGGAGCTTGAAAGTTATCCTCTTGTCAACGGGGAGCCAGTGTAGGTCTCTCAGGTGGGGGGTGATGTGGCTGCGGCGGGGAAGGTTGACGATCAGTCGGGCGGAGGCGTTTTGGATGCATTGTAGTCGTCGTAGGTGTTTGGCTGGGATTCCTACGTAGAGTATGTTGCCGTAGTCCAGTCTGCTGCTGACGAGGGCCTGTGTCACCGTTCTTCTTGTTTCGGTCGGGATCCACTTGTAGATCCTGCGGAGCATGCAGAGGGTGTTGTAGCAGGAGGAGGAGACGGTGTTGACCTGTTTAGACATGGAGAGGGAGGAGTCGAAGATGAATCCTAGGTTGCGTGCATGGTTGTTGGGTGTTGATGCTGTTCCCAGTGTGGTCGGCCACTAGGAGTCTTCCCAGGCTGAGGGGGTGGGTCCGAGGATGAGTACCTCCGTCTTGTCCGAGTTCAGCTTCAGACGGTTGCTCCTCATCCAGACGGCGATGGTCTTCATTCCCTCATGGAGGTTGGTTTTGGCGGTGTGTGGGTTCTTGGTGAGGAAGAGGATGAGCTGGGTGTCGTTGGCGTAGGAGATGATGTTGAGGTCGTGATGGCGGGCCACTTGTGCAAGGGGGGCCATGTAGATGTTGAACATCGTCGGGCTGAGGGATGAGCCCTGGGGGATACTGCAGATGATTTTGGTGGCTTCAGATCGGAAGGGTGGGAGGCAGACGCTCTGGGTTCTGCTGGAGAGGAAGGACGTGGTCCAGTCAAGGGCCTTCTCTTGGATTCCGGCTTCTAGGAGGTGTGTCTTTAGAGTGCGATGGCAGACCGTGTTGAAGGCGGCCAACAGGTCCAGGAGGATGAGGGCTGATGTTTTGCTGTTGTCTAGTTGGTGCCTGATGTCGTCTGTGGCGGCGATAAGTGCTGTCTCGGTGCTGTGGTTTCGTCTGAATCCGGACTGGGACGGGTCCAAGATGTTGTTGTCTTCCAGGTGGCTGGCCAACTGTCTGTTGACGATTTTCTCGATGACCTTTGCCGGGAATGGGAGCAGGGAGATGGGCCGGAAGTTCTTGAGGTCCTTGGGGTCCGCCTTGGCCTTCTTGAGGAGGGCGTTGATTGCGGTGTGTTTCCAGCTTTCAAGGAATGTCGCTGTTTCGAAGGAGATGTTGATGACCTTCCGTAGTTGGGGTGCGATGGCTGCGTCTGCTTTGTTGAATACGTGGTGTGGGCAGGGGTCTGACGGAGATGAATGAATGAATGAAATGAAATTTATAAACGCGCAACTAAGCCCGAAGGCATCAAGGCGCCTAACCAAAAGAAATCAGAAAAAAGGCAAATCCAGAGCTAAGGGTAGGCTTTGGCAAATAGCCACATTTTAAGCGCCTTCCTAAAGGCTTGCTTTTAGGGAAGGGCATTAATCTCAATTGGCAGAGCATTCCACAGCCTTGGAGCCAGAGTTGAGAAGGCTCTTCCACCCCACTTGGCTCTACGGACGCGGGGGATTGCTAGCAAGGATTTGTTGGCTGAGAGCAGAGTTCTGGAAGGGGAATAGGGAACCAACAGGTCCCTCAGGCCTCTAGATCTATTTATAGCCAAAGCCCCATAGATCAGGCATAGGGACTTAAAAGAGATCCTGGCCTCTATCGGGAGACAGTGCAACTTTTTTCTGGCAGCCGTAGCGGAGGCCCGCTTAGGTAGATCTATTACAAACTTCGCAGCGGCATTCTGTACCATTTGAAGTCGCATTATAAGGCCCTTGTTAATGCCTAAATATAAGGCATTACAATAATCAAGTCTTGAGCCTATTAATGCTACTGCAATTTGCTTTCTGGCTTGAGGGGACAGATAGTGTTTTATCTTCCTCAAGATGTTTATTATGCCCCAGCATGTAGAGATGGTCCTGTTTACTTGATGACCCATCCCCAGAGTAGGGTCAATCATGACTCCTAAATTCCTGGCCAGGGCAGTGGGTGTAGGGCACAGGCCCAGGGATGAGGGCCACCATTCCGCCGACCAGATGTCCTCCTTACCTCCGAACACAAGAATCTCTGTCTTCTCGCCATTGAGCTTCAATGAATTGCAAATCATCCATTGAGCCACTGCCTCCATACAGTGTCTAAAATTGGAGGCAGCCGAGATGAAAGGTTGGGCGAGAGACATCAAAATCTGCGTGTCGTCGGCATAAGAGACTACCTCCATCCCATAAGATCTAATAAGCCTGGCAAGTGGGGTCACATAGATGTTGAAAAGGGTCGGACTTAGTGCCGACCCCTGGGGGACCCCACAATGCACCGGGAGGGATGGAGATAGAAACTCCCCCAGCTTGAATCTCTGTTCCCTCTGGCCGAGAAAAGAGGCCAGCAAACTAAGTGCTGGCCCCTCAACCCCTATCTCCCTCACTCGAGATGTTAACACTGAGGGAGACAGGGTATCAAACGCAGCCTTGAGATCTAGCAGGATGAGGAGGGTAGTGTGGCCCTTGTCCACTCTAGTGCGGATGTTATCAAGCACAATGGTAAGGGCCGACTCAGTACTATGCTCTCTCCGAAATCCATGCTGCGAATGATCTAAGAGGCCAGAGGTTTCCAGAAAGGCTGCGAGATGCTGGTTGAGATGGGTTTCCAGCATCTTTGCGGGGGCTGGGAGCAGCGAAATGGGGCGGAAATTTTTGAGAACCCCCGGGTCTAACGTGGGCTTTTTTAACAGTGGTTTAACCACCGCTCTTTTCCATTGTGAGGGAAAAGTACCATCCCTCATTGCCCTGTTCATGATCTCTAGATACATAGGCAGGAGAGACTCCTTGCATTGTTTAAGGAGCTTCAAGGGGCAAGGGTCTAAGGGAGACCCCGATCTGGTCTTTAGCAGAAGGACTTCAAGTTCCTGGAGGGAGAGGGGTGGAAAGCTGGAAAAACACCCTGGCAGCAACTCCTTGGAGGGTATTAGCGAAGGGACAGATGGGCACAATGAGGTAGATAGGGCCGACCTCTAAAGCTCTAAGGCCGAATATATATCCACAATTTTAGATTGAAAAAATTGTGCAACATCATTGCAGAGCTGCTGTGAGCTAACAACAGGGTCTGGCACCTTCAATGAAGTGAGCGTGTCTACTATCTTGAACAGCTCTTTCGGCGAAGAGAGTGAGGTGGTAAGAGAGGTAAAATACTCCTGTTTGATCCTAATCACCTACATCTTGTAATTCTTTAGGAGGGTTTTGTGACTATCCCTATCTCGCAAGTCCCAACTGGTCCTCCAAAGACGTTCCTGTCTTCGTACTCCCTGCCTGAGAAGTCTTAATGATTCACAAAACCACGGTGAGTGGATGGAGTTCATGGCCTTGCGTGTCTCGTCATCGTTGACGTTGGACCAGTAGGTGAGGCGGATGGCGCTGGTGGTGTTCACAGGGGAGGTGGAGTCTGGCGTAGACGGGCGGTTGTGGTGTTGAAGCTGTTGTGGATGTCAGCGATCTTGCGGTGGAAGAAGATGGATAGTGAGTCGCACAGTTCTTGTGAGGGCGGGATGTCGTTGGCATTGGCGCTGGGGTTGGAGAGTTCCTTTACGATGCTGAAGAGCTCTTTGCTGTTGTGTGCGTTGTTATCCAAGCGGTCTTTAAAGGAGGATCTCTTGGCTAATCTGATGAGGTGGTGATGTCTTCGGGTGGCGTCCTTGTGGGCTGCGTGGTTGTTCGGTGTGCGTTCGTGGAGCCATATTTTCTCCAGTTTCCGGCATGCGCGTTTGGAGGTCTGGAGTTCGTCGGTGAACCAGGTGGCTCTCTTGCTGGCGTGGTTGTTGGAGGGTTTCTTGAGCGGGGCGAGTGTTTTAGCGCAGTCGTCGATCCACTGTCTGAGGTTGTGGGCTGCGGTGTCAGGGTTGGTGGGGTCAGTGGGTGGGTTCTGGGCGAGTGTGGTGATCAGCTGGTCTTCGTGACTTTGCTCCGGCAGCGGCGAGGCAACTGTTGGGTGCGGTGGTGCGTGGTTGGTTTCTTGAAGGTGAAATGGATGCAGTGGTGGTCGGTCCAGTGGAGTTCGGTGGTGTAGGTGACGAGTTGTCTGAGGTCGAGGTTGGTGAGGTTGTCGATCAGGGTGGCGGAGTTGGTCTCGTTGTTGTTCTCGAGGTGGAAGTTCATGTCCCAGAGGAGGATGTAGTCCATGGAGGCGAGTACGTGGGTGCTGGCGAGGTCGGCGATGGAGTCGCTGAACTGAGCCCAGGGTCCGGGGGGTCTGTAGATGAGTGTTCCTCTGAGGGTGGTGTTGGGGTCGGTGTGGATCCGGAAGTGCAGGTGTTCGGCGGCGTTGAGGATGTCGTCTGCGTGGGTTGCGACCTTGAGGGTGGACTTGTGGACGATGGCTATTCCTCCTCCAGTTCCGTTGGCGCGATCCCTGCGGGTGATCTTGTATCCGTCCGGGATGGCTATGGTGATGTCGATCGCCGAAGAGTCGGTCCACCAGGTCTCGGTCAGGAAGGCAACGTCTGGGGCAGAGGTGTCGAGCAGATCCCAGAGCTCAACTGCGTGTTTGCGTGCGGATTGGGTGTTGAGGAGTATGCAGCAGAGGTGGTTGGGTCCAGTCCTTGGAGGTTTGGTAGTTCTGTCGCAAGTGAAGCTGCAGGTGTGGCAGGAGAAGGGTCCGTGGGTCCGTTTCAGGGTGGCCTGGAAGCAGGTGTGGTTTAGGCTGGTGTTGAGTGCTTGGAGGCTGCTGGCGTCGTAGTGGAGTCTGGTGTCGTGGCGTTCGCAGGGTCCAGGGGTTCTGGCGCTGGCCGCGGTCCAGGCGCAGACGGGCGCAGACGGGCTTGCGCGGTGCGTCCGCTGAGCTGCCGCGCAGCTGCTGCCATTATAAGGGGAGCTGGGAGGAAGGAGCAGCTGGGAGGCGGGAGGCAGGGGTTAGTGAATGGGCACAGGGGAGCCGCTGGGGCAGCAGCGGCGGGAAAGCGGGCAGTGGGCACGGGGGGGGGAGGGAAAAAACGGCGCCCAGGAATCGGCAGCAGGAGCAAGGGTGCGAGGCACAAGGGCTGGTGCAGCAGGAAACAATGGTGGGAGGCACAAGGGCTGGTGCAGCTGCAGTGGGGGGAGAGACCTACCTGGCAAGGTCAAGGGTGGCTCTCCACACCGCGTGCTGTCGCCAGTTTTAAGGGGAGCTGGGAGGGAGGAGCAGCTGGAAGGCTGGAGGCAGGGGTTAGCGAATGGCCGCGAGGGGCGGGCCCCAGGGGCAGCTGCAGCGGGAAAGCGGGCAGTGGGCACGGGGGCGAGGAAAAAAACAGCGCCCAGGAATGGGCAGCAGGAGCAAGAGTGTGAGGCACAAGGGCTGGTGCAGCAGGAAACAATGGTGCGAGGCACAAGGGCTGGTGCAGCTGCAGCGGGGGGGAGCGACCTACCTGGCAAGGTCAAGGGTCGCTCTCCTCACAGCGCACTGGCCCATAGAAATGAATGCGAAGGTATTCATTATTTGCGATTTCGCAATTTGCTAATCGCAATTAAGGAATACCAAGAAATCGCTAATTATTTGCGATTTTTTTAATGCATCCCGTTTTGCGATTCTCAAATAGCGATTCTCAAAAAATCGCTATTTGAGAATTGTAAAAACATTTGGCTGTGCAGAAAAGAACAGGGCAGAACCCACTTGAGATGCAAACCTCATCTCTGTGTAAACTGGTTTAATCTATTTTACTCTGCCAGGCAGAACAGAGAGAATACATGGCCAAACTGCTTGAAACAGTAACATATATAGACTTACCTAGAAAAGTAAAACTGTTATTGATGACCTCCTGAGGGCATTATTCTATCTGTTATTACTAGAATGCGGAAGGAAAAAGAAATGGTGCGGGTTTCTCCAAGTTAGCAGATCTAATTTAGCTGAACTCAAACGTGGCCATACCACCAGAGCCTCTTTCTAACATTTCGAAATCTAACTCCTTTTGGAGTAACAAAGTGGTTTGACTATATGTACCCTCTTACCAAAATATTGAAGATGAAAGAACAAAAAGGGAAAAATATTTAATCTCACGTGTGTTTGGCATCAGCAATAACTCACTCATTAGCTCAGGAAAGACGTAAGACAACCTCGGATCTAGAGGATGTCTTGAAGATGCGATCTGGAAATGATGACCATTCGGCTGAATTTTGAACGTTGGACATTGGTGATCTCTTTATTGAGCACCCATTCTGACATGAACATTGACGTCTCTGAACTAGATCTGGGTATGCGAACTGGTGGGTAGCATTCTGATGTGAAGTGTTTAGATTTTAGAAGCATGTTGGGGTCGGATTTCCAGTAGGGGGGAAACACTGTCGCTCTTGAATGACCTTGAGGAAGCAGACAAACCTGCTCTCGGAGTTTTGTCAAACGAAAGAAAAAAAACAGATGAAGACACACTGTCCATACCGAGTCATCTTCAACATTGAGGTACCTTCAACTTTGCTGGATCCCTAGTGGAGAGGAAATATCATTTTTAAGGAGCATTCAATGGACTAAGTACTCTTGGAATTCTTTGTCAATGTGTTAATACCAACCATATTCACAGGGAATAAACCACAACTCCATAGGGAGCTAGCAAGACCTGACGATGAGTCGGGTCTAGTCTACCCGTTTGCTACATTAGCCGCAGTTGGCCTCCTGTAAGGAAATAACACTCAGGTAAAACCTCCCACATATCTCTTCAGAACCTCTTGAAGACCAGGGCACATTCTCATTACAGAGGCAATTGCCCACAAAGTGGAGATGTCAGGAAAAAAATGTTGTCGGGCAATCTTTAGGCACCGGACGAAACACATGTATTGTGATGATCGGACCAAAAAAGTAAACAATAGGTTCAAAAACTATCTTCTGTAGCACAGCAGGGATTAAAATATCTAATGAAGCTAAACATGATTTAGTACATTAAGTAAAACATTTCACAACACTTGCAGGTGACCAAAGTGCAGTATAAAACACAATATACATTATTTATTAGTAGTAGTAATAGTAATTGTACTAAGGAACATAGATATGTCTTGCCTGATATGCATTTTTCGATATAGGCACACCATAGAGAAGATTTAGCTTCCTTACCCGACAATGTATTCCAGGACATTAGGGCATCCTTAGTACCGCATACAATACTGTGATTATCTGCTTTATTTACCCCTATAGAGGAGAATTAAAGGGTTTTGTTCCAGCAAAGAACCTGAATAGTATCAAATTGTAATGCTAATTCGATCTGAATAAGACAAAAACATAAAATACTGCACTTTAATAGGCATTTTTTTTTAATTAAACACATACTGAGAATATTCTCTCCATAAATGTTTTCCACCATATAGGTGAGAGAATCTAATGTTTATAAAGCTTGAATAATTGTGAATTTTGCCTGCAATATTAAATGGTGACACGTGGTCCTGATCAGCTAAATATACTTTGCAAATTCAACATGCTTTCATGTGAGTTTACAGCAAGTGTGTGCATCTCTTTTTTATACTTGGCAGATTAAAGTCAGAAGAAGAACGGCAAAAAAAAGAAGATGATAAAGCACGTCGGGAATTCATAAGGCAGGAGTTTTTGAGGCGGAAGCAGTTGAAGCTCTTTGAAGAAATGGACAGTGCTATCAAACCCCGCACCAACTCGACCAAGCAGAAGAAGCCACGCCCCAAATCAATTCACAGGGATCACATTGAGTCTCCCAAAACTCCCACTAAAGGTCCACCAGGTAACACCCACGTCATGTGCACCAATAGAGTCTGTTCATGCAAGGGCACCAGCGTGGTTTGGCGGCTCACTCCTCTGCACTGATTGGCATGCGCAGCTACAACAATGTACACTTTTTAAAGCTGCATGCGTCTCCACTGGAAACATTCTCACTGTGCAAATGTCAGTTCCCAGTTTTTGCTTGTTCTGTTATGCGTGCATGCATGTATATGCTCACTTACTGCACACAAGAGCATGTCACGAAACTCAGTTGTTTATTACACAGTTAAGCGGCATCACTCTTTCTTTAGCTCGCGCCTAGAGAGCCCTTGCACTGTCTCTGCGAGACATGCTGTATTCAGGATATGGGCTTTAAAAGGTCCGTCCATTTTCAAAGACTGCCCCTGTTACATGTGTTGTTACTCAGAGCTTGTAAGCACTATTTCTTTCTTTAAGCTGGAGCCCTGTAGACCAGTGCTCGTGGTTTACAGAGCTCTGTTGTAAACAGGGCTGTAAATCTTGCTCTTATCACGCCCCTTCTGCTGTGCATTCAAAGACTGAGGTCTGGGTTTTTTCCCCCTTTCGCTCGATGCCATTGATGCTTCCCCCGTCCTTATGTTAAACTGATTTTATAGGTCTGTGGTGCCTTGGTGCATGTTGTGGCCAATGTTTAAAATATATGGCTGTGCCCTCAATCTCCTGTAGCCTCTTTCCCACCTGCCCCATCCCAATCCAGCTAGATGTCCCTCACATCTGAACGCTCCATTTCTGTAAACAGGGAACCAATTACACAGCTTTTTAGGTCTCGCCTGAGCCAATGCACTTGCGCATTCCTCCGGCGAGACTTATGTAGGGGCTCCAGGAAATGCTCCCAGAGGGCTTTGGAATGCGGATTATGGCCAGTGCATGTGCGCCGGGCGCCCGCTCACCATTTGGCAGCCTGCGACCACACTGAGAACAGCAAAGCGCTTTCATGGCTATCACTCCCTTGTCCCTCCCACTTCCTCCTGCGCGCGCACCATTTAGATGCCGCGCACCACACCTCCTGCTTCCCCTCTCACAACAACGCTCTCAGCTCTTCGCTTGTTTTTTCACTTTCAGCACGGTGCACTGCCAATGCTTGTTGCTGTGTTGTAAAGCGCTCACATTTGCGCTACATAAGACCATCGTAACATTAATTTATTTTTATTCAAGCACAGGGACCTTACATACATTTTTTTTCATTTGTTGGTTTAGGCACGGGCGATTAAGCAATTTGCTCAGAATCACAGTTTCAGTGCCCCCGGGACTCGAACCTGGCTCCCCAATCAGCTGTCTCTCGATTGTATACTCCGTGTCGCTGCTTCGATGTTTTGGCTTTTTTTTGTAGTGTTGTAAAGCGCTCACATTTGCGCTATATAAGACCATCTTAACATTAATTTATTTTTTTTCAAGCACGGGGACCTTACATACAATCCCACTCAGTGCCACATAATTACACGCCACATATTTACACAGCACTCAATGCAACAAACACTCCAAAGCCCACTCCGTGCCACATAATTACACGCCATATAATTATAAAGCACTCAATGCAACATACACTCCAAAGCCCACTCAGTGCCCAAATAATAATATGCCACATAATTACACTTCACCTCAATGCAACATACACTCCAAATACCACTCTGTGCCACATAATTACACGCCACATAATTACACGCCACATAATTACACTGCACTCAATGCAACATACACTCCAAATACCACTCAGTGCCACATAATTACACCCCACATAATTACACTGCACTCAAAGCAAGGACCCACACACCGTCAAAACTAACCTCCACGAGGGAATGAAGGGCGTCGCCGACTGGATGAGGAGCAGCCGTCTGTAACTAAACTCGGAAAAGACGGAGGTCCTCATCCTAGGACCCACCCCCTCAGCCTGGAATGACTCCTAGTGGCCGACCACAATGGAAACAGCACCGACACCCACCGACCATGCACGCAACCTAGGATTCATCCTCGACTCTTCCCTCTTCATGTATAAGCAGGTCAACACCGTCTCCTCCTCCTGCTACAACACCCTCCGCACGCTCCGCAGGATCTACAAGTGGATCCCGACCGAAACAAGAAGAACGGTGACACAGGCCCTCGTCAGCAGCAGACTGGACTATGGCAATGCACTCTATGCAGGAATCCCAGCCAAACACCTACAACGACTACACCGCATCCAAAACGCCTCCGCCCAACTGATCGTCAACGTCCATCGCCGCAGCCACATCACCCCCCACCTGAGAGACCTACACTGGCTCCCCGTCGACAAGAGGATCACCTTCAAGCTCCTCCCCCACGCACACAAAGCACTCCACATCCCCAGACCAGCCTACCTGAACAGCAGACTCAGCTTCTACACCCCCACCCGCCAGCTCTGCTCCGCCAGCCTCGCCCTTGCCGCCGTCCCCCGCATCCAATGAACGACCTCCGGTGGCAGATCCTTCTCCTACCTCGCCGCCAAGACCTGGAACACCCTCCCTACCCACCTACAGCAGACCCAAGACCTACTCGCCTTCAGAAGACTCCTCAAGACCTGGCTATTCGAGTAGTAGCGGCACCCACCTCCCCTCAGCGCCTTGAAACCCTCAAGGGTAAGTAGCGCGCTTTACAAGTAGTCTGATTGACTGATTGAACATACACTCCAAAGCCCACTCAGTGCCACATAATTACACGCCACATAATTACAAAGCACTCAATGCAATATACACTCCAAAGTCCACTCAGTGCCACATAATTACACGCCACATAATTACACGGCACTCAATGCAACATACACTCCAAATACCATTCAGTGCCACATAATTACACGCCACATAATTACACTGCACTCAATGCAACATACACTCCAAATACCACTCAGTGCCACATAATTACACGCCACATAATTACACTGCACTCAATGCAACATACACTCCAAATACCACTCAGTGCCACATCATTACCTGCCACATAATTACACTGCACTCAAATTTTTTAATTTAGTTCTGAATCTCATATTTCCTTTCAAGCTTATTGTTTCAATAATGACACTCCATGCAATGCAAATTAATGCTACCCAATTGTACTCCATAAAACTGCACTTCACTCTATACAACACGCTCCACTTTATGCAACACCACTCCAAGCAGTGAAGCAGTGACACTCAAGGCAACGCCACTCTCTGCAGTGCCACTCGGCTCCACGCAACACCACTCCGCACAACTGCACGCCACACGCCATTCCATGCAATGCCACTCCACCATGCAAACCCACTCTGCCACGCCACTCCACTCAACTGCACTTCACCGTATGCAACCCCACTCTACTTTACACAACTGCACTCCACCCACCTGCACTCTATGCTGCACCACTCTAATCCGCGCAATGACATTCCACGCAACACCACTCAATACAATGTCACTTCATGCAATGCCACCCAGCTCTACTCAACGTCACTCCATTTTACGCAACGCCTCTCTGCTTTACTCCACTCCACGCAATACCCTCTACTTCACTCCACTCCACACCACTCTGCTCTACTCCACTCCACTCCAGTCTGCTTTACTCCACTCCAGTCCACTGTGCTTTACTCAACTCCAGTCCACTCTGCTTTTACCACTCCACTTCGCTCAACGGCATTCTGCTTTACTCCACTAACTCTGCTTTACTCCTCTTTATTCCACTCAACTCTACTCTGCTTTACTCCACTCTGCTTTATTCCACTCCATTCTGCTTTACACAATGGCACTCTGCTTTACGCCACTGTACTCCACGCCACTGCACGGCACACCACCGCATGCCACTCTACACAACTGCACTCCACTCTACACAACCGCAATCCACTCTAGGCCACGCCACTGAGCTCTATGCAATAAAACTACATATAACACCACTCAATGCAATGCCAATCCATGCAGCACAACTCTACGCCACTCAACGCACCGCTACTCTATGCCACTCCACGCAACTTCACTCCACTCTACGCAATGCCACCCCAATCTACACAAATGCACTCCAGGCAACTGAACTCTACTCTGCGCCACACCATTGTCCCTAAAATCAATCAATGCAGCACCACCTACTCAATACCACTTCTTGCTGTTCCACTCCAGGCTATTCAACACCACTGCACGCAACCCCACTTCTCTCTAAACAATGCCACTCTGCTCTATGCAACACCATTCCAACCAACTGCACTCCACTTTACGCCACTCCACTCAACACCACTCTACTCTACGCAACACCACTCCACGCAACACCACTCAATACAGAGCCAATCCTTACAAGTACACCACACAATATAATTACAACCACATAATACCACTCAATACCACATAATTTAACTCCACCTAATTATACACTACTCAATCCCACATAAATCCACTGTATACCACATAAGAATCCACATAAAAACACACACCAAACCATGCCACATAATGTGACTCAACATAATTTCACTCTATACCACCCTGTTCCATGCCACACTATTCAACTCCACACAAATCCATTTCACATCACATAATCAAAAAAACAAAACATTATTCCACAACACAATTCCATTACACACCACATGCATCCAACACATAATTCAACATTATACCATACAATTCAACAGCACACCATGTAATTAAACTTCACTACATAACACTCCGCAACACAAAATACTGTTCATCATAATTACACTTCATTACTCACAATCCCACTTTACATATTTCCAATACACTAACAAACACATAATTACTATCCTCATAATACAACTGCACACCATGCCACATGATTCAACTACACAAATCCACTGTATACCACACAATTCCATTCCACACAATGCCACAACTAACAACTCCAGAGCAACCCACATAATTCCGCTACACACCACATACATCCACTCCATCCATAACATATATGTAAGAGACATTTATAACGCCAGTAGCTCTAACTCTTTCTTTTTTTACACCCAAACACACAAATCTGAAGCTTAGCTCCAACATTTTTCTTCTTTTTCGTCACCAAACAGGTAAACCTATCCACACAGTTCTACACCACAGTTCAACTCCACACATTTGCAATCCACACCATATAATTCAGCACCAAAAGACATACTATACCTAAACAACACAATTAAAAAACACACCACATACATCTAATTCACACCACGCAATTCCACATCAAGCCACAAAATTCAACAGCACACCATAGAATTAAACTCTACTACATACCACTCCACAACACAAAAATACCATTCTAAATAATTACACTCCATAACACACAATTCCACTCCACATCATCCCAGTAATAAATACCTCATATTTACTATCTTCGCATTATCTATTCGAGTGATTTATTTCGGGATTTTTTTCTGTTTCACTATAATATTTAGTGGTGGAGCATTTCAGTTGTGAAGCATGCATTGGTTATAGAGTCACATGTAGTGCTGCCCTCTCGTGGGCTTTCGTAAAAATGCAGTTACGTTTTCTGGACCATTTTTATTGTGAACATCGACAATTGGTGTATCAGTAAAGAAGGTCGGTCCTCCGTGTATCATGGGCGTAGGAACCTTCAAAGGTGCGGTAGGTTGGGGCGATGGGAAACGGAAGATGAATCTTTGAAGTTATGCTGACATCCATCGCCAGAGTCTCTTTGAAGCATTGTAACCTAAGGGGCTGTGGTGGCTGTACTACCTCTTTCTTTTGTAGTTTGTTAAGCTGCAGTCACTGAGGTGTTGAGCCTGTATTAAAATCTCTCTGGGGCATATTTACAAGCCCTTATCGCCACCATAACATCACTTTTTTTTTACGTTGTGGCGATGTGGCCTCGCCTTATTTACAAGGCAGCGTTAAGCCACTTAACGTGGCTTAACGCTGCCTTGTAAAGAAGGCCCCCTTTTACGACATACGTAGCGTGAAAGAGGTTGGCAATGGGTGTTGTAGTGGGCGTTCCGATGTAATACTCATTGATTTTGACCGAGGCAGGGCCAAAATTAAGACCTCTGAAAACCTGGACTTAATATGGCGAAACGAGGAAAAATTATTTATTTCTCCTCGTTTTTGCTGTTTCTATGCATGCTGCATTGTGCAGCACACATAGAAATAGCAAAACGCAATTGATTGTTTATGTGCAGGAAGGGGCACCTTCCTGCACATAAAAAATCATTAAAAAAAAATGACGAGTTGCAACTTCTATGTGTGCTACATTTTGCAGCACACATAGAAGGTACAAAACGCCATTACTGATTGTTCATGTGCAGGAAGGTGTCCTTTCCTACACATAATCTTACCCTGCAATGCAGGCACCTTTGCACAATTGTTCAAGAGTGCCTGCGTTGGAGCTAGGCAGCTACATTTAGCGCCAGTGCAGGGTGAAACACAGTGCTGCTCTGTATTGTTGTAATTTGGTGCAGCCTTGCATTTCAGAAGTGGCGGTGCGCATGTTAAGCCAAGAAGGTTGACACCACGCTCTGTCACTTCCTTGTACATATGCCCCTCTGTTTGTCAATCCAGGACTGCCAGCAGAGTAAGAGAAGGGAGTAGATGCTATTTAATGTTACTGCCGGATCACCTTTCTTGCCAATGCAAACTGATTTAGGAGAAGAGGAACGCCAGTGACCGCAATTAAATAATATTCTAATGGTCCAAGAGGTTTTGGAGTCACCACAGAGTTTGTTTCTTAAGTTACAGCTCTTCAGGCTTGTCGAGTGCAGCATGATTTCCGACAGGTATGTTCTGTCACTGTATTTAATCTTCAGAATCTGTGCAAACATCTCAAACAGAAAAGCACACATTTTCTTATGATTATGCACATATATATATATATATATATATATATATATATATATATATATATATATATATATATATATATATATACATATATATATATATATATATATATACGTGTGTGTATAGTGTCAGTTTGATTTAAGGTGTGATAAGTGTGTTTAATGAACTCCATGTATTAAAACATTGTGATGAACAGTCGTGGCTGGTGCAGGTAAGAGTGGTGGGGCGGGGCCGGGCAGGGGGGAGTCGACATACGGCGACGAGGGAGAATAAAATGAAAAACTCTTATCTTTGCGCTCGCTTCATCGCCGAGTCGGCGATGCAGCTAGCACAAAGAAAGTGTTTTTCATTTTTTAAATGTGATTTTACCTCGTCGTTTTCTGTCGACGCGACACCCCACACCCCCCAACCCCCCTGCCCCACTGTTCTTACCTGCACCAGCTGCGGCTGTTCATGAAATAACTAAACAGAAAGCATTTAACTTTGGTGTTGAATGCAAATGAGAAAGATGTAACTCTAAGGTGTCTGAATTACACAGTGTGCAACCAGGAACCCTGGGTGAAATTTCCAGCTTTCCCACTTGACCAAACTGTGTGATCCTCAGCACGTGCTTTACTTCACTATCAATTTCTTTAACCAACCAGATTGAAAGCCAATTGAAGTAATTCAATTTAAAATCTGCACTCTACAAAACCGAACTTGAATGGTTGAATGAATACGTTTATTATACGATTCATTAAAAACATTACAAACAAAAGGTTAAACCCAATAATAATAGTAACCTCATTTGTATATGGTTAACATAAATTATTGTTGCCTCACAATTAATAACAATATAGGCTATACAGAAAAAATGACAAACTGATGCGTTTCGGTAATTTGTGGCAACATTGTCAGGGCTTGGAAGTATTCTTGAATGTTTTTATTTTTAAATACTACTTTTAATAAATGTTACTCATTTCAGTGATATCATTGTATTAACTTAATTGAGACACTGAGAAATCTAGAAATATATTACTTCATTTTAAGGATCCTATTAGAGTTTCTGGGCAAATGTTTTGTTTTACATAAATATAAAGCCATTTGAACGCTTATTTAATGCTAAGGCCTAGCCCCTATCTCTGCGCTTATAGAGGACACCAGGGCTGTGTTCAGCTCAGCACACAAAGGAACATTTAACATCACTATATACATTCACTTTTACACATCATCTATTTATTCTCCAGTGTCTTGAGAATTAATTGTTATATAAAACCTTTATTAATTAAAAACATCTGCGAATCATCAAAAATATGAAGGTAGCCAGAAGTCTCAAAATTCTAAATGTGATTCAGAATATCACATCAATTGGTCGGGCCGTAATTTCAGTAATCCAGATTAAATAAATCACTAGGTGTAGATGCTTCAATACGTCTGACAAAGGCACTATGCTGGTTTGATTGAATGTGCAAGGTTCCATCAATAGAATGCTTCATTATTCCCAGTGAAGATCTGTGAGCAAAAGCAAGGGCGATCTGTTAGAGAAAATAACTTAATTATTCTGGTTGTGATTACTTCCTTTGTATTGCAGACCTGCTCTAGTCCTGTGGCCAATGTCTTGTCTGGTTTCCCTTATATGTCTTTCACTTTGGCTCAACCCCACAGCAACTCTCAGACCCTTTCTGTGCTTGGTTGTGCAATGACAGAAGGATTCTGGAAAGATTATTGTCTTCTTTCCATTCACTTTCTCCCTGAGTTCATCCCTCTCCACTCATTGTTCCATCCTTACCCTCAGTGCCACATTGTCAGGAGTGTCTTTTTTCAGCACGAGAAAAAGAGCAGACACCACTATCCCCCCTAATCCTCCATGAGCTGAAATCACTGAAACAGAACCTAGGGGCATATTATCAAGGGGGTTTATCTCCGCTTTTTTGGCTTTAAAAGCCAAGAAAGCGGAGATAAAATTATCTCCCTATTACCTAGCTGTCGCTAACACCAGTTAGCGACAGCTAGTAGGAGATAAAGACCATCTTGGGCCCCACTTTGCATGTCAGTGATATTTATCACTAATGACATGCAAAGTGGGCCTGCCAAGATGTTAGCGACTGAAAACAGTCGCTAACATCGCTATCTCCTATTACCAACTTTTGGAGATATTCGCGCTAAGCGTGAATATCTCCAAAAGCTAACACCTGCCCTGAGCAGTTCTTAACCATGTTATCCGATGGGAGGTGGATAACATGGCTAAGAGCATTAGCTCGGTGATGCATGAATATCGCTGACTTTTCAGCGATATTCATGCATTGCGGCGATTTTTATCGCATTTGCGATAAACCTTGGTAATACCAAGGTTTATTTGCGGTAAAAATCGCCGCAGCTCAGCGGTAAATTTTTGTCTCTAACCAAGCAATAGCGATAATTATTGCAATTGCTTGGTAATATGCCCCCTAGACCCCTGCAAGCTCACTACAAATCTAAACTGAACTACATATCCCTCGATGATGGCAGGTCTTTACTTGGATCTATAACACAAAGGGCCTGATTACAACTTTAGCAGATGAGTTACTTAATTACAAATATGACGAATATCCCATCTGCTGTATTACGAGTTGCATTACATCCAATGGAATATAATAGAACTCGTGATACTGAGGACGGGATATCCGTCTCATTTCTGATGGAGTAACCCTCCACCAAACTCGTAATCAGCCCCTAAATGTCTCTCATCAGCCATACAACTTAAAGGAAATCTTAGGTGGCTTGTTTTGGGGCGTGCGTTGTCTCTGGAAGTTGAATAGGACTTGTTTTTTGCATCAAACATTGATGTGTACATGTTTAGCCATCTCCATATTTAGATACCATCCCGTTTTTTTCAAAGATTGTTTTTTTTTAGCTTTCGTTTCTTATGCTTAGTCATAATTCCAGCAGACCATGTGGGTTTCAGGTTCTAAGCATTGATTCTCAATTACTACGTTTTAAAAAGGAGTGGTTCAGGAGAGGGTGTATCTCATCATCCTGGACAGAAAGATTCATCTCAGCAAAACAGACATTCAACATTAACCTACAGAGCTTACCCAGTGCAAAAATATTTAGCCTGCTTGGAAAGCAGGGACCAGCAGTATAGTTCTAAAAGAGAAGTGCACGCGGGCAGTCCAAGATTGATTCATTGAATGCTTGGAGATTGGTACAAGGCATGGTTACCAGAGGCCTGGTGCAGGATTCTAAATGTCTCAGAAAAGAGTAGAAGACATCTTTTCAACTTTCTTCAGAAGGCGCGATGGGCCTTGGTAGAGCAGACACCAAGAGGGCCAGAGAGATGAAACACAGTAGGAAAAAAAGCGGTTTTCATGCCAGAAGCGGTATCTTCTGCTAGCTGTATGGAGAGTCAAATTGGCAGAGCTCATGGAGCGAGTTGGATCTTGATGTGTGAGTTTATCGTGGTGCCAATGATGCCCATTGGAGTTGAAAGCATGGCTGGCCATGCAGAGGGCATTAAAGTAGAAAAGGTACTCAGCATGGAGCCACTGAAGGTTAGAGAGATAAGAGGAAATCCAGAGAAAGAAATAAAAACAATAAACAATATTGTGCAGCTATCTACGTTTTGCATACTGGAGAAACAAAGCCATGCCCTCTCTCATCTCAAGACTACAGCAAAGAGTGAATAGTTCTTGCATCTTGCACTATTAGAGATGCTTTAATTGAATGTATTCACAAATTAGGGAATTGTTTGAATCTCAGTCTGGTTGATTAATTGAAAGTTTATTCTTGTTACCCATTAAGATAACGATGAAGTGTGTGTATTATTCTGCTATCTTATTTTAATATTGATATTGTAAGTATTTTAATGGATGGTTCTTATGATTGTTTTACATAAAAGTTGGATGGAAATTTGTGTATATTTCAGAATGAACTATGATGATGATTATGATGAGAGAATATCAAGTCTTACTTCTTAAGTCCAAGAAGAAGCAGAGTTCCAGTGTCCTGAATAATTTCCAGTCAGTTAATTAGGAACTTGGCATTACTACTTAGTAAGCATTTCAGGAGTCCAAGTAAGGAGATTTTAACGCCTGGTCCTTGAAATGTCCCCATTACAGATAAAGACAACATAGAGGCTTACACAGCATTCTTAAAAGAAGAAAATAGGTTGATGCTACCCTGTTCACCAATGAACAAAGGATAGAGCCATGTCAGAAAAGAGCCCAATGTTCTAAACTTTGCTGACCGAAGATGGAAGATGGTCTACGACTGTATGCCATCAGCCGGGGTTTTCGAAATGAAAGGGGGCACCAAGAATAGTGACCTCAGTATTCTTTGCATTCGTCTAAGCGAGTCCAGAGATATCCCCTAAAAGATATTAGAAAAACACAAGTTAATTTAGCAGATTCTTTTCAGTTCTAGACCATCAAGAGAAACAAGCATCTGGGTATTATCTGAATAGGCATAAAAAACAAAAAGCTGGAGGAATGAATACGTTCATCAAGACATGCTGCATAGATGTTAAAAAGCTTATGGGTCAGGAATGAGCCCTTTGGAATGCCACACTGGAGAGTTTTTTATTCTGAGATGAAAGCCAACACAGAGAGACAACCTGAGCTCTATCATCCAGGGTAGGACTCAATTCAGCACAGTGCATTGGAGATGATCTTCAACCTTTTAAGTCTCTGGAGCAGCCTGAGATGGTTGACAATGTCAAAAGCTGCAGAGAGAGAGGTAGACATGTACTGCAGCAAAGGCTTGTTGTCTGTACTAGGGATCAGCTGAAAGGCATTGTCTGTTGTAATGATCACGCAGACATATAAGCGCTGTTGCTACCAGATTCCTCTGGCCCTAAAGATAATTGTCTTCTTTTGGAAGTTGGGCATATATATGAAAGAGAAAAAGAACAATCATTTTCAAAATCATCCCTATTGAGAGGGATTTTGGAGCATGGGTATTACCTTGGCTTGTTTGAGACATCCAGAAACACAGGTTGTCGCAAAAGATCAGTTGAGACTATGTCAGGAATAGATGACACGATAGTGAAAATAGATGTTAAGCTCAAGAACTAGAATCTTCAAGGATGCTGATTTAATGTATACGAGTACATTGAAGATGTCCTCAGAACATCGAGGGGAGTCAAATTTGATCATATGCAAAAAGACAGCAAAGACCAACCAAATATATTCCTCAGTTTGTCAGGGTCAACCATATTTGAGAGATCTTGGAAGCTGTCTTGAACAAGGGCAGATGACTGTGGAATAAAGCAGGCTTGGTTAAAAAAGCAGAATACTAGGTAGAAACTAGTCATCTTCTCAAGCAATATCATTTGTATTGCTTTTCTCTGGACCGCATTTTCCTAACAGTTATGATCTATTATGAAGACTGCAAAATCTGCCCAAAATCAGGGACATGGTCTGTGATAAATTTAACAAAGTGCATAATTTTCTCAACATTAGTCTACCAGCGCCTGAGCCATGTCAGATGTTCAGGATATGAATGACATACATTTACATAGAGTGAGTTTAAATGGAAATCATTTACACAGTCAGTGTTTCTCCAAAAATATATTGCATGTTTCTGGCCCTTGTGAATCACTGTTGATTATCCCTGAAATAGTGGAAATGTTTGCTGCAAGTCACAGCCATGTCGGCTAATTTGCTAAAATTGCATTTGAAATTGTTTAAAAAAAAATCTGTGGCATTTTGAAAAAGTGCACCACGGATACATAGTGAAATATGGGACGCATTGGGAATAGAATGTACTCAGTGCTTACTTTGTAAAGAAAAGTGCAGGTGCTGAAAATTTTGCCAAGGAGGCCACAGCTCACTTCTTTCTCCGGTGAGCGCCACTTTCAACACTCCCACTGCCTCAGTCTCTATCTTCTAACCTTGATCTGTTATCTGTCCCCTACGTCTTTGTTCTAAGAGTCTATCTTCTCACCTCTCTAATTGTTTTCTATCATCTTTGTCACACATGGTGTGTCACCTTATTCCCTGCATTTCAGATTTGCCCTCTATTCATTCTACCCCTGCCATTTTTCCTCTTCACTTTTATCCATGCTCTGCTCTCCCTCCTCCTCGATCTTGGCTCTTTACAATCACTCTTCTGTCCTGTCCTCTACATCCTTTCATTCTATCTTCTCTCTTATTAATGCTTTCTTCTTCACATCATGGCGACTTTCTCTTTGTATCTTATTTGCTCTCCTTTCCTTCTACTTAGCTCCGTCTTAACTCTCCCCTCTCCTGTTGTTACTGTCTCCTCTTTACTCCTGCTCTCTCTCTCATCTATACCACTGCTGCTGCCTGTGACCCCTGTCGTCAGCCTGTACATGTTCCTGCTATTTTGAACTCTGCGTTTTTCTGTTGTGTTTTGTAAAGAAGAGGAAGATGACATGTATTTTACTTTCTTACCTACACCGAGTGCAAAAACAAAATGTACACCAAATGAAAATTCTTTCTGTGCATATATTAATCAGTGCAGTATAACTGGGTTATTTGCAGAACAGGTAGCTGCTCGAGCACAGTAGGTGATGTCACTACTAGTGCTGCCTGTAACTAGTAGGTCCAGGAAAGGCGACGGGACTGGCATCCACTGCTCAGCTTGCTGTGACTCTGCCTGCTACAGCATAGGCATTGTCCCCAGCCGTAATGCTGCCAATGCTGGTAAAAATGGCTGTGGTGCCTACTAGACTCACGCATGCCCAGCAATTACCATGCTGGGGTGCAGCGCACAGATTCTACAGGTGACGCCATGGCACACTAAAAACTATAGCAACGCCCAACTTTCTTCTCCTAGGGGATTTGAACCTACACTTCCTAGATCCGGCAGACCACACCGCCGCAAATCTTCTAGCAGACCTCGCGTCAGCTGACCTCCAGCTCCTGAACTCGAAACCTACTCACGAGAAAGGGCATCTCCTAGACCCAGTCTTCACCAACATCAGGAACCTCCAAACCCAATCCCCCACCCCCCTCCCATGGACCGACCACTTCCTGGTCCCAATGCACTGGGCCTATCAACCCGCCTCGGTCCCCAAACAGAAAACTAAGATTTTAACCCGACGTTGGCACAAGTTAAATACAGAAAAATGGGAAGGGAAGCTCAGGGATTCTGATGGCCCCCTCTCAGCTGACCCTAACACCGCTGACAGGGAATTCAACAGCTGGCTCACCAACCCCCTAGACAACCTCATTCCATTAACATGCTCTCTTAAACACGTTAAGAGGATTAATCACGCTCCCTGGTACACCCCGGCCTTGAACATTCTTAGGAAAGAGTGCAAAAAGACGGAACGAACATGGAGAAAAAATAAAACAGCGACGGATAAAAACGCCTATCAATCTGCCATGAAGGCGTATAAACAAGCCCTCCATAGCGCTAAAAGCTCGTTCTTTGAGGTGAGAATACAGAATTCCTCGTGCTCTGCTAAAGAGACTTTTTCCATACTTAAAGAGCTCCTCCATGTCCCAGCCCCCCCGCAGACACCCTTAGACCCCAAAGCAGCCGAGGAGAAATGTGTGAACCTGGCCAATTTCTTCGATAGCAAAATCAAGAAAATCCTATCCTCCCTACCTGCTACTAACCAGGCCACCCCTGGAATCGCTAAGAAGTGTATCCTCACGTCTGGCAATCTTATGGACAAACCTGAATCGCCTTGTTTAACCGCTTTCGGGCCAGTCTCAGAAGAAGAAGTGGCAACCACTCTAGCAGCCACGAAAAGCGGAGCCCCCAGTGACTCAGTCCCCGTACGGTTCACGAAAAACATAGCACGAACCATCACAGCTAGACTCACGGCCCTCATTAACACCTCCTTTTCCCAAGGAACAGTCCCACAAAGCTGGAAGGAGGCCGTGGTTAAAGGTCTGCTGAAGAAACCGTCACTAGACCCAACGGACCTATCCAACTATCGACCCATCTCGCTCCTCCCCTGGATAGGTAAGGTCGCAGAGAAGCTCGCAAACAAAAAATTGTCCCACTTCCTGGAAACAAACCACTGCCTAAAGAACTCCCAAACAGGTTTCAGACCAGGTCAGGGCACAGACACCGCCCTCCTGGCAGCAGTAGAAAAGGCGAGGGAAATCATGGATACAGGAGGATCAGTGGCAGTGGTCCTCCTAGACCTCAGCGCAGCATTCGACACCGTCAGCCATCAGGTCCTAGTCCAGCGCCTGAAGAGCACTGGCGTACAAGACAGTGCGCTGAGATGGCTCACATCCTTTCTCTCCCGACGCTCCTTCCAAGTCTGGGAAGGAGAAAGCCGGTCTCCCGCAATCCCCCTCCAGTGCGGAGTACCTCAGGGCTCCTCACTGAGCCCCACACTTTTTAACGTATATATGGCCCCACTGGAGGAGCTGGTCGCCCCTTTCGGAGTCACGATCGTCAGCTACGCTGACGACACTCAGCTGGTGGTGACCCTCTCCCACCCTAAGCTACAGCCCTCCAACCTGCAAGACTGCCTGTCCACCGTCCATCAATGGATGGGCGATTCTGACCTAAAGCTGAACGGGTCAAAGACAGAGATCCTGCTGCTCGGACACAAAACCCCGAGTCTTCCTCCCAACATCTGGCCCGCATGTATGGGTGACCCCCCCTCCCCTAAGACAGAGGTTAAGAGTCTGGGAGTGTGGCTAGAAACAGACCTCACTTTCCGGACACAGGCCAGGAAAACAGCAGGCATCTGCTATGGGCTCCTGAGATCTTGTAGAAAAGTGCTCCCCCTACTGCCATTCCAGTCCCGTCTCCTGCTAATTCAAGGTTTAGTGCTAGCAAGGTTGGATTACAGTAATGCCATTTATCTCGGGGCGCCAGAAGCCACCTTGCAAACACTACAAAAAACCCAAAATGCCGCAGCCCGCTTGCTCACAAACACCCCAGCAAGAACCTCGGCCAAGCCTGCCCTGAAAAAACTTCACTGGCTCCCCGTGAGGGAAAGAGTCGTTTTCAAGGCCCTCTGCCTGGCACACAAGGTCCTGAACAACGTGGGTCCCCCCATTCTGAGCTCCTGGATCATTCCATACAGACCGTCGAGAGCACTCCGGTCCGAACAGGAAATCCTCATTGTTGTCCCCAGGGTGAAGAAAACCCGCATAGGCGGCCGCAGATTCTCAGTGAACACGGCCAGAAAATGGAACGCTCTACCCTCAAACATCAGAGCCGAACCAAACCTCCTTCGATTTAGAAAGTCCCTCAAAACCCTCCTTTTCCCCTGATCCTTCTTCCTTCTTCCGTTGCCCCCCCGTTAGGAGTTCGAGGTTTAGCGCTGGGATACTCACGGGTGACTACGCGCTCTACAAAAACCAAAAAAAAAAAAAAAAAAAAAAAAACACAAAAGTTGTGTTGGGCTACAGCCACATCGAGCACATTGAGGATAGCAGCAATGCAGGGCTGCAGGATATGCTCCTCTTGCTACACAGCAAGTGGAAAGTCCACACTTACTTTTGTTTATTCTTCCTGAAGAGCCCTCACTCCCAAGTTCCAAATGCGCTCTTGCAGCTTCCTTGCCTCAACTCCGTCTTGAGCCAGCCCCCAGCTATAATTATCCAATGGGAGGCTTAGGCTTAGGCATTGGCATGGTGCAGCAGACTTTGGGAATAGAATACAAGACATAGTTTGTCGATGACTTCTTGGATTTGTGATCGGCGAGATGACATCATCACTAACTTGGTGATACACAATCATGCCTGCCTGGACAGGCGTATGCTGGCCTGTCTATGAACATTTACCAGCCAGAAACCATGCAATGTATGTTATTCTTTTTATTTTGAATTTAAACAATTAATATTGAGACCACCACCTGCAGGGTCAGAAATTGTAGCCCTGGCCCTGTGAAAGAAGTGCAGGTGCTGAGCACCTGAAAGCACCTGCTCAAATTAAGCACTGAATTTACTGGAAAGTATATATAGTGGAAAATATGTCTGATGCACAGTTTGCAGATGCTTACTCATGAGCACAAAAACAGTCAAATGTAGTAATATTGCAGTGAAAGAATATATAAATATCTATCAATATTCTTGTCTAACCCTGACATTTCAGATCCTCGTGCCCAGGGGTGTACTAAGTAGCAAAAGGGGGCCAAGCTCCTTCATGCACCACATTATTTCCATTTGAATTAGCTCTATGAAATCGATCTAATGTCCCGAAACCTGACATGACTCCGACCCTCTTGGGTATACACATGCTACAAAAGGTGAAAACATTTAATTTCTAGACATTTCTCAATTTCAAGAAGGCAGATGAAACTGCAAATCAACAAGTTTGCATATCTAACAACCAAAACACCAGTGATTGCCTAAAACACTGAAAATTAAGATTAAACCATTAGTTCCTTAAGAGTTTATCTTAAACTAGCAGAGGATACTGCGGTGGCCCTGGAAAGCTGTTAAAAGCCAGTGTGTGCTTTTTACATTAAATAAAATTGACACAAAATGCACACTTTTCAACTCTAACTTTACTGTTATCATCTGCATATGTGTTTAAATTGAATGCGACCACGTCCTGGGGGTAAGGCTTTTATTCCATAAGCTGATGTACTGGTATTGACGTTTGTTCCAGTTCGTGGGAACACCGTATTGGATCAGGTTAAACTGCTGTCTTTATACTTTGATACAATGCATGCAGGCATATCAGATCCAGGTCAAGAACTGATTTAAATAAAAAAATATATATACCCCACATACGAACGCAGAGTAGTGCAACAGCCGTCCACTGGTGCACAATGTGATGAACAGACTCTTGGAAATTTAACCTACATTTCTGAAACTTTAACTTTGTTTTTATTCAGGTTTCCGAATTAATCGTGTTTTTTCAGTGTCTAGTCTTTCGCTGGCCTCACTGACCACTGGCGACAATGACAGCATACATTCGGACAAGAGAGCTCTTGGGTAAATATGAACTTGCAAACACTTTCATGGTCTCTAGTTTAATCTGTGTTCACCAAAAGAATGTCACGAAATGTAATGGTACAAATAAGTTAATATCATGTTCATCAATAGAAGGACATGTAATGTAATAGAGTTCTTTTTTGTTTTGTTTTCTAAATACATTATATATATATATATATATATATATATATATATATATATATATATATATATATATATATATATATATACACATATATATATATATATATATATATATATATATATATATATATATGTATATATTATTGCAGTAAAAATATTGTGTTTTTTCCCAGTTAATGTTTTGGTGCAATTAAAGCACTTCTCCTGTGCGGTACAATGAGACTTAGGGCCCCATTAGGATGGCGGGCGGATCGCCCCAGCCAGCCCACCGGTGATCACCGCCGGCCCGGGGGGGCAATCCGCCCACCATCCTTGGAGAAATGACCCCGCCATATCACAATGGCTGGGGGGTCCACGGCGGACCGAATGACCGTCCGCAGCTTTTCCACCCAGTCACCATGTCGACCGGGCGGAAAAGGGTTCAATACGGTGGCGTTGTTTGAAAGACACCGCCAGCCATATTAGAATGTGCCTTTGGAAATGCCTTTCCGTGGCGGCATTGCCACCACGAAAGGCATGTGGAGACTACTTGGGGGGCCCGTTGCGGGCCCCCAGGGACTCCGGGGAGGGGGTGGGGGGTACACATGGAGGGTACCTATGGTACCCCCCTGCATTTCAATGTACAACGTGGCAGGCACCGCGCAGTGCCTGTCACATTGTGCATTGAAAAGCACAACATGCATTTTTGGCATTGCGGCGGGTGGTGCTTTCAGCACTGCCCCGCAATGTTAAAAATGCAGGATGCGCTCGCCAGTGTGGTGGGCGCATCCTAATGAGATGTGCGGGACCACTGCACCCTTAGTGGGCGGTCCCATGTCCCACATGTATGGCGGGCGGACAAAGTCCGCCCGCCATACTAATGTGCCCCTTAGTACTTGAAACAGCTTGTCAGCCTTTTCGTACTAAGGCTTCATAAACACCGTTAATTAAATTCTTATTTAATTCTGTTGTTTGGTGTCAAGTATTTGTAAAATGTAGCAAGAAAGTATCCCTAAATACTTTCCAGAACCTCTGCCAAGCAGTTGTGTATAATCAAAGGAGAGAGAACAAAAAACCCAAACAGGTGGATGATGTCCTTTTTCCATAATGCCCACTAAATCCCTCATTATAATTCTTGTCCTGGCATTCCCTCCTCATTAACCCCTTCGACGCTGATGACGAGCTCAGCTCGTCATCAGCCACGGGTGGCGTGTGCTGATGACGAGCTGAGCTCGTCATGTAACGCGGAAAAGGGAAAACAGCCGCACAGCGCAAAAATCATCGCAGCAGCAATGCGGTTAACTACACTGACAGCTATGTATGTCTCCACTCACAAGTCTCTCACCTTTACATTTCTTTGTTCTATCTTCTTATAAAAGTTACTGTTTATATCCTTCTTTACTATGTATAAAGCCCAGTTGGGAATTACATTGAAAGGGTTAGTGCTTAGTTCAAATGGCAAAAGACCTACCACATACTTATCCAAAGGTCTGTCGAATATATCTACTGTCCCATTGTTTTTAATTGCAGAGTGCTGGGGTCCACATATAATATAATTTTAAAACCATTAGATAATGCAATCTGTTTAACAAAACAAATCTTGTTTAAACCAGACTACGGATTTCCCTAGCCACACCCTCCATCCTTCCCATCAGCATTACGACTAAAACAAATGGAACTGTCTGTCTTTGCAATGATGTAAATATAACAACCATGGGCTGGGATTCCCTGGGCAGTTTTTAAACAGATGTTTGGAAACTCGTTGTAAATGGTTTAACCTCAATAAGTTTTAAGTGCCACTCTTACTCAATTCTGTATTTCGAGCATTCTGCCCGTGAGTACCGAATCCAGACGGTTGTATTTGAATGCCTTGCCTTTACCTAGAAACACATATCTGGATAAGAGCAGTTTCTGAACATTGGGTAGCCTTGAATTTATTTAAAGAAAGAATGAGGGCAAGAATGTGTCTATCCTTAGTGTAAAATGACACATTATTAGGCTGATATCCACAAAGGCAGCTATATAGGTTTTACAGCAATGGTGTTCAACATAAGACCTTGTGGACAGGATCCGTACTAGATTTTTAGGATTCCTACATATATTTTTTGGCCACAACACTGTAAATGGAATCGATTTACAGAGTGACTATCCTGAAAGCCTGGTATTGATCCGGCCAACCTGGATTACCATTGAACATCCCTGATTAACATGAGAACATTTTCAACATGAAAGTATTTTTCTGTGATTTCTTTTCCAAACAATCAAATCTGATATCTCTGCACTGTGCAGGTCTGAGTCGGTAGAAGGGTTCATATCCCCGAGTCGCTGTGGCAGTCGAAACGGAGAAAAAGATTGGGAAAATGCCTCCACCACCTCATCAGTAGCTTCTGCTACTGAGTACACAGGTCAGTTGGAGTTGAGATTGCTTTTTTGAATCCGGAGAAGAAAAAACAATCTGTTCGACTTTGATGTCATAGTGTTGTAGAACGGCAGATGGGTAGCTGTTGGTAGCATATTACATCATGTTGTAAATGTTTCATTGTAGGCTTAATTTTACAGATTGTTTGACTGAACATTTTTGAAAAGCCTGGGTCATATCACCTTTGCGTTCTCTTTTAAACACGAAGGACCTGATTATGACTTTGGCGGTGCGGGCGGCACTCCACCGCCCTGCTCCTACACAGCCAAAGTTGACTGCCCACCGCCTTACAAGTTGTAATCCAGAAGAGCGGTCCTGCGATGGCAGGCCTTTCCAAAGGTTCATAGGGGAGCCTTAGAAAGGCAGCGCAATGGCTCAGCCACAGCATGTTCCAGCACGGCGTGGACTGTAAAGTGCAGGCTGTGATGGAAAAGGGGGTGCATGCAGACAGGCGGGCACATCATGTGCCCCCCCTCAATGTATCCCAGGCAACAGTGGGCCCTGTAGGGTCCCCTTTATTGACTCTCTGCCACCCTTTTTATGGCGGCCTCACCACCATGAATAGGGTGGCTGACAGTCAACTCATTATATGCTTGACGGTGCTGCAGAGGCACCACCAAGCATATTGCGATCTCAGATTGCCATGTCAGGGATTGCGGATCCTTGGCAATTACAGCGGTCCTAATGCTGTCTGACCGCCATAGTTGTAATACAGCGGTCGGGCCACTGGTGCAATGTTCCCTCGACCACCACCACTAGTTTGGCGGTCCTATGGTGGTGCAAAACTCAAACTAGGAAATGCCATATCATCCAAACACTACTCCACAAAAGCTGGGGGTCCCTCAAGGCTCTATCATCTCGCCCATGCGTTTCAACATCTACATGAAGTCATTACTGGTACTGATCAATTAATTTTAACTCATGTGCTATAACTATGCAGATGACATGCAAATACTCCTTCAACTGGAATGCCCCAAAGACATTGGAAAATCACAATTTTTCAGTTGTCTCAGAGCTGTGGATCAATGGATGACTTGGAGCCATCTCAAATTGATTGCTTCCAAAACGTAAATTCTTACGTGTGGCGATTGGAAACATTATGACCCGCTTGCCGTCTGGCCTGATGAACTGGGATCACCTCCTAAAGTATTGAAGGAAGTGAGAAACCTCAGAATGACCATGGACTCCAAGCTATCGATGAATGCCCAAGTGGACAAACTAGCAAGATCAATCTTTTTTACTATAAAAACTCTACGGAAAATCTTCCCCCATTTGGGATTCCCACACAAGGTCCAAGCTACCATCTCCCTTGTTCTGTCCAAACTCAATTACGCCAATAGCCTCTACCACGGATCACCTTTAACGACTAGAACGGATTCAGAACACAGCTGTCAGACTACTCTTGCATATCTCCCCTGCCTTGAAAAGCCCTGCGTTGGTTACCATTTCCCAGAAGATCCACGTTCAAGCTGCTTTGTATCACCCACAAAGCCATACATGGAATCGAACCGCTCTTCATCAGGAATTAAATCCCCAAACACATTCATCATAGGAACCTCTGCTCTAGAGTGGCACCTCACATCAAAATCCCAAGATACAAGAAAAAAAAACATGGGTGGCACATCCTTCTCTGTTCAAGCAGCCAAAATATGGAACTCTTTACCCCCAACATAAGATCCACGACAACCACTTTATTTTCAGAAAACTAATCAAGAATTGGCTCTTCCCCCACATAAGCACCATATGCAAACAGAAATATACAGCTTATCCCTCTGTATAAAAGCATTTATTTGTACTATAGATATGTTCCTATATATGTGTATTGCTGTTTATTAACATGTAGAATAATTATGTTTAAAAAAAGGGAAAATAAATAAATACACTTTTAAGTACAACACTTCAAAACCAGAGTTTATCGAATGTATCTTTAATCTACGTATACTTACTTCCTTTATGCATCTATATACCTTCCATGCACTTGGATCTATATATTTATTACTTTCCTCCAAAAAAATAATATATATATATATATATATATATATATATATATATATATATATATATATATATATATATATATATATATATATATATATATATTATATGCACTACCCTATACCTCTATCAATATCTTTAATCTACATATACTTCCTTCCTTTATGCATCTATAAACTTTCCATGTACCTATGGATCTATATATTTATTACTTTATTCTAATTTAGCATATCCAATGCACTACCCTATTTTCACTCGATACCTCTCTCAAAATAGCTTCTACCTCAACTCTCTGACTCATCTCAAACCTCTTTCTACTGTTTTTTCAAATGCACTAGCCTATTTCCACTCTCTCATTCATCCCAAACCCCATACCACTACTATGATCCCCCCAAAAGCCCTTTCTAGACTTTCCTCTACTCTACCCCTCCTTACAACCCCTGACACCTCTTTTACTATACTGATCCCCCAAAACAAGCCTTTCTAAACTTTTCCCTCTGACTCTTCCCCTCCACATCCTTTTTCACTCATCCCAACCCTCCCACTACTGCTATGACTTCTAAAAAAAAGCCTAAAGCCTTCACTCTTCTATCCCTCCACTATCATTTTCAATCGAAATAACAGACTAAAATGTCCACTTCTCAAATTTCATATTTCACTATACTAATTCACCACTAATCCTTTATGGGTTCCAGAGTCGAGTGCTACTCGCCGAAAAAGCGAATCAACACCCCATTAGGGGTAACAAGCGCTCTATATATTATATATATATATATGTGTATATATATATATATATATATATATATATATATATATATATATATATATTACCTACTGGCTATCGCCAGTAGGTATATATAGTTAGAATTTTTTCCCTATGGGACTTTTGAAAATTCTATGTCTAATAACTTTGGCGTTTGTGGACGGAATCGGCTGAAATTTTCAGGAAAATGGCACATTTTGTTTCTGAGCAGCCCCTGAAAATTTGGTGGGGTTTCGTCAAGGGGGGGCTGAGAAAAAAGGGGGGTCCCAAAACGCGTTTTTTGCATTGAGTTTTCCATAGGGCGGTTGGACTCACTTTTAGCTCGAACGGCTGAATGGATTTGCACGAAACTTGGCAAAATTGTAGGGACTGTTAGCCCGATGTGCCTTTGCTAGGTCTCAATATATGTGCTCCAGTAGTTTTTGAGAAATTAACGTTCAAACCAAGATATATATCTGTAACAGCGCTCTGGGCAGCGATCCGGTCCGCTTACTTTTCGCTTATCGGAACTTTGCGCGCAGAAAGCTGATTGGCTCTCCGGTGTCTGTCAACATTCTAAACAGTCCGGAGCGGACGCCATCTTGTCTCTCGGTAGGATCGAGAGAGAAGAAGAGGTGGAAAACGAAGGGGGAATTTAATGAAAGGGGGCAAGGTATCCCCCTCTTGACCCCCTAGGAATGTTGTTGGGGTTATTAAAGGGTCCCGTGGGGAAAATAAAAAAAAAATGATTTTTCACGGTAGAAGCGCGGCCGCGAACTGGTAGCGAAACGGGAATTCGCCATTTTGTGCTTCGTAAATTAAATTACTAGTTATAAGTGGGTGCGGGAGACGTATCCTAATCCCCTATGTTTCCTGAGGGTGGGTGAGGAGGCTGATATATGTTGATACATCTCTTCCAGTGGCTGTGCGTGAGCTTTTTTTTTTTTTTTGCTGCGTGACAGTCCGGAGCGGCCGCCGTCTTGTCTCTCGGTAGGATCGAGAGAGAAGAAAAGGTGAAAAACTAAGGGGGAATTTAATGAAAGGGGGCAAGGTATCCCCCTCTTGACCCCCTAGGAATGTTGTTGGGGTTATTAAAGGGTTCCGTGGGGAAAATAAAAAAAAAATGATTTTTCACGGTAGAAGCGCTTCACGGGCCGCGAACTGGGCCGCAAACTGGTAGCGAAACGGGAATTCGCCATTTTGTGCTTCGTTAATTAAAGTACTAGGTATAAGGGGGTGCGGGAGACATATCCTAATCCCCTATGTTTCCTGAGGGTGGCTGAGGAGGCTGATATATGTTGATATATCTCTTCCAGCGGCTGCGCCATCTTGCCTTTTTTCGAATGCCACAATTTTGTCGTGCACGGCAGCCATTTTAGATGCCAGGCTGGTTCCAGGCTATCACCTAACCCTGCGGATGTAGTTTATGGCCCCAGCTGTAGAGAATTCAGACATGCCAATCCTCCTGATTCAGGCGTGTGAGTACTGATTTCAGTGCTAGTCTCCCGCCTCCCGATTTCTGCAAGCAAAAACCCGGGGGCATATTACGAACAACTAGCGATAATTTTTGTCTCTAACTTGTTTAGAGACAAAAATTATCGCCGCACATCGGCGATTTTTATCGCAGATAAACCTTGCTATTATCGCAGAAAAGTCAGCGATATTCATGTATTATCGACCTAATGCTCTTAGCCATGTTATCCACCTCCCATTGAAAACATGGCTAAGAACTGCTCAGGGCAGGTGTTAGATTTTGGAGATATTCGCGCTTAGCGCGAATATCTCCAAAAGTTGGTAATAGAAGGTAGCGATGTTAGGGACTGTTTCCAGTCGCTAACATCTTGGCACGCCACTTTGCATGTCATTAGTGATAAGTATCACTGACATGCAAAGCGGGGCCCAAGATGGTCGCTATCTCCTTTTAGCTGTCACTAACTGGTGTTAGCGACAGCTTGATAATAGGGAAATAATTTTATCTCCGCTTTCATGGTTTTTAAAGCCAAAAAAGCGGAGATAAACCCCCTTGATAATATGCCCCACGATTCCTTGGGGGTTTCAGCTGACAGGGCTTGGTATTGTGTTACATGGTAATTTTTCCATGAAACGTAAGAGGGTCGATGCAGGGGTTCTAGAAGAGGTGATAAACCATTTAAGCCTCATGAACAAGCGCATGGTCTTTTAAAGATTTGTGAAGTACTCGGGGCGGCGGTGTGTGTGTGCCCTCTTTCAGGAGCGGGCGGGGGGGCACTGCCAGCAACTTGCCAGGTCAGGTAGTGTTCAACACGTGCATCACCCTTTCTCTGCCTGCTATTGCGCTCCATGCTTCGGAAAGGTAAGAAAAAGAACGTGCATTTGAGTTTGAAATGTCCGATCCTGCAGCAGCACACTTCCAAAGCCCACACATGACAATAACCCGATTCAAGGCCCCATTCACCCGTTTTTAAAAAAATAGATAACACTCCAACAAAGTAAGGTTATAAAACTTTATTAACTACTAACTTTAACAAACGGAACAAAAACTAAAAACATTTAAACATTTCTCAACACAAAAAGCAACAATGGTTAGAAGCTGTCTTTTGTGCGAATAGTCCCAAGGCAGCACAACGTGCAGAGTTCTGGACGGCACCCAGGTGATGTCGCCTGGGTGCCGCACTGGTTTAGGGATCCTACAATGCTGCTCCGAAAATTGGCGTGGGGCGTCCCGGGTGGGGCGGGGGGAGGCCTCGTCAGTAGCGGTCTGTTGTGCGAATAGTCCCAAGGCAGCACAACGTGCAGAGTTCTGGACGGCACCCAGGTGATGTCGCCTGGGTGCCGCACTGGTTTAGGGATCCTACATTGCAGCACAGAAAAACAGCGTGGGGCGTCCCGGGTGGTGCGGGGGGAGGCCTCGTCAGTAGCGGTCTGTGTCCAGTGTCACATGGCTGACACAACATGTACGACAGGCACCCAGGTGATGTCCAGTAAACTGCCGCACTGGTTTTGGTATCCTACAATGCTGCTCCGAAAATTGGCGTGCGGCGGCCCGGGGGGGGGCGTGGGGGAGCCGGCGTGAACGGGCCTCCCCAGGTGGCGGCCATCTAGCTGAGTTGCGCTCGCTCTTGCGGCCACAGCGTCTCGCTCACCATGTTGTTGAGTTGCTCCCACTCTTGCAGTGCAGCGATAGGCGGCTGCCACATGGCTCTTAAAATGGCGGACGGCTCCTCGGTTTTGGGCCTGGTCCACTGAAATGGCCCTGGGACACTTTGGAACTCGGACGCTTGCCTGCTAGGGCTTGGGCTCCATTCTCGAAAAGCGTCCCCTCAGCCGTGAAGATTGTATAAAAGTCTTGGGGGCCCCCGACTCCCGCAGGCTTCCGGTGGGGAGCGGCTGCCATGATTGCTCGCGGAATGACCACGACGGAGCCACGAGATGGTGGTGCTCTCATGCTGACGCCAGCTTCAGTCTGAATGATCCAGAAACAAGGTGGGGCTTTCATCGTTTGGGAAAAAAAAATGTTCTAAACCAATGAAAAGTGTTATTTTTAGGTCATATGACCAAGCCTTCCATCTTTAGGAAACCAAAAGTAAAATGAACCAATGAAAAGTTTTATAAACAAGTCACATGACCTGTTATGCGACATAGGGCTACAAAAAGCGTAGAAAATCCGTTGGCACGTGAGGCGGCGTCAGTAGCGGACCGATGTGCGAATAGGCCGAAGGCAGCACAACGCGCCGAGATCCGGATGGCACCGAGGTGGTGTCCAGCAAATTGCCGCACTGGTGTGGCCATCCTACAATGCTGCGCCGAAAGACGGCGTGTCCAGCTGAATTGCGGTCACTGTTGCGGTACAGTGACTCGAACGCGCCGAGATCCGGATGGCGCCGAGGTGGTGTCCAGCAAATTGCCGTACTGGTGTGGCCATCCTACAATGCTGCGCCGAAAGACGGCGTGTTCAGCTGAGTTCCGGTCACTCTTCCGGCACAGTGACTCGAACGCGCTGAGATCCGGATGGCACCGAGGTGGTGTCCAGCAAGTGTGGCTGCACTGGTGTGGCCATCCTACAATGCTGCGCCGAAAGTCGGCGTGGGGTGCCCCGTTGGCTTATGAGGTGATGTCAGTAGTGGACTGATGTGTGAATAGGTCGGAAGCAGCACAAGGCGCCAAGATCCGAATGGCAAGTCCTGGATGTTGAGTGCCTCAGTTGAGATTTCTGAGCAGTGCTTGTAGGACTGTCTGAAGCTTATTTGCACCTGCTGCAGCTTCACTAGGTCCGGCGGAACTTTTTGCCTTTTCCTTTCTGCTTCTTTTCCTACAATGCGTTTCATCTGAAGACACGACCAGGTCCCTGAATGTGTGCAGGGGGACGCTATTGATTGAATGAACGCGCCGAGATCTGGATGGCACCGAGGTGGTGTCCAGCAAATTGCCGCACTGGTGTGGCCATCCTACAATGCTGCGCCGAAAGTCGGCGTGGGGTGCCCCGTTGGTTTATGAGGTGATGTCAGTAGCGGACCGATGTGTGAATAGGTCGGAACCAGCACAAGGCGCCCTGCACTGTTGAGCCTTTTTCAATGTCTGTTTTTTGTTGTTTCCCCTCCATCAAAAACAAAACAAAAATACAAGGCGCCAAGATCCGAATGGCAAGTCCTGGATGTTGAGTGCCTCAGTTGAGAGTTCTGAGCAGTGCTTGTAAGACTGTCTGAAGCTTATTTGCACCTGCTGCAGCTTCACTAGGTCCGGCGGAACTTTTTCCTTTTCCTTTCTGCTTCTTTTCCTACAATGCGTTTCATCTGAAGACACGACCAGGTCCCTGAATGTGTGCAGGGGGACGCTATTGATTGAATGAAAATGGCGGCTTGACACAAAGCTGACTCAAGCGTTACTGTTGGTGCTATACAGACAAAAATTGGTTTTCAGTTTGTACATTCTTCAGGTTTTTTTTTTCCAACCAAGTCTGATTGAGAGTTTGTAGAAAAATGGCTTCAGATTTTCCACATACTACTCTTCAACATTCTTCCTAAATGTAACAATGTGAAACTCACTAGGAGAACGGCTGTTTCTGTTTCCTTTCAAAATGCTGCCACCAATATTTTCTGAATGGAAGACACCATCTTGTAGCATAAAGGGCCGAAAGGGGTTCTGGTCTGGCCGATGGTTGGTGGAGACATTTTGACTATATCTTGGACCTGCCCGGCCTCGCCCAAAATGGCGCCGGTATAAATGGGACTCGTAACTCTTTGCCCGCAAATGTATATCTAGAAAATGTTATTGTAAGTGGCCCTGTCGTATTTTAATTACAAAATGTACGTCCACCGATTCCGCAACTGTTAGACACCTTTGTTCTTGTCACCTAATGGCCCGCTCGTTACGTTCTTCTACAGTGTAAATGTCTCCTCATCATATACGATTTCAATTTGCTCCGTGGCCGGCCCACGTGGTTATAGGCCCGTATTTGTATACTGACATTTTCACAATAAAGGTTTTTAAAACAAAACACGGTAGTAGTATTTTCATTTGTAAAGTTTTTACTTTTAGTGACTGTTTTCGAATCAGTAAAAGGCAAGTGAAATAAAGCAGTCCAATTACATGACGGATAAAAGGTATAATATGTAGGAACGCAGTAAAGATAAATGGTCAAGGGCAGTTGTGTTTTTCATGTCTGCAACATAAAGTGATCGATAAGAATCTGATAATCAGGCGTATCGGCGACTAAGACAGCAGGCCGAATCTCTTTTACTAAACGGCTCCGTCATGGAAGGAAGAAACGCCCTTTTTCTCGAAAAAGGAATATATTTTACTTGCAAGACAGTTGTAAATTTTCCGGGAAAGTACATTAGCCTGGAATATTATAACATATGTTTGAAAAAAAAATATTGTTCGAAAATAATAAAAAGCGTAATTTTTAGGTCATATGACCAAGCTTTTCATCATTAAATTAACAAAAGTAAAATGAACCAATGAAAAGTTTTATTAACAAGTCACATGACCTGTTATGCTTACGTTACGCGCTGCGCGCCGCGCCTCGGATCACTTCCGGGTGCGCTAACGCGGCGTGTCATAAAACGCATTACGCGACAACGTAGGTCAAGAATATAGTCAAAATGTCTCCACCAACCAGCGTTCGGAACACAACCCCTTTCAGCAGTCCAAAAAGTTCTGTTAAATGACAACAGAGGGGACAGGCAACAAGAACCATCAGTCAAAGAGGGGAGGGCAAGTTCTTCTCTTCCGGGTCATGTTGGGGCGCTACCGGAACTGATCGAATTGGTAGTCTACAGTGTTATTGGATGTTTCAGACTAAAGCTGGCGTCAGCATGAGAGCACTACCATCTCGTAGCTCCGTCGTGGCCATTCCACGAGCAATCATGGCAGCCGCTCCCCACCAGAAGCCTGCGGGAGTCGGAGGCCCCCAAGACTTTTGTAGAATCTTCACGGCTGAGGGGACGCTTTTCGAGAATGGGACCCAAGCCCTAGCAGACAAGCGTCCGAGTTCCAAGGTGTCCCAGGGCCATTTTAGTGGACCAGGCCCAAAACCGAAGAGCCGGCCGCCATTTTGAGAGTCCTGTGGCAGCCGCCTATCGCTGCAACGCAAGAGCGGGCGCATCTCAACTACATGGTGAGCGAGACGCTGTAGTCGCAAGAGCGGGCGGAAAACAGCTGAATGGCGGAAGAGGCACAGTGTAGCAAAAGCGGGCGGAATGGCAACTAAAACGATAAAGGGGCGCCCCACTACAGCTTGTCTTCAGGTCAAACGGATTGTGGGACAAGGTCCAGAATTGAAGAGTCATCAAAAGGCAAAAAGTTCCGCCGGACCCCGGGAGCCGGCCGCCTATGTCGGGGGCGATCTCAGGCTACACCAGTGCTATAAGACTTGGGGAGGGTGTCGGAGCCAAGCGTCTTCTCCGAGTCCATGGCCATCACACCGCCCCTCAGGGGCCTCCGTCAAGCTGTTTAGGAAGGTAACATATCACATTGTTTTCTAATGCAGTCAGGTCCACAAACGACACTCACTTACTTTGAGAATAGTGAAGCTGCAGTAGGTGGAAATAAGCTTCAGACAGTGTTACAAGCGCTGCTCAGAACTCTTAACTATGGCACCCAACATCCAGAACTTATGCTATTTGAGAATGGTAGTGACATCGAAGCATCTCAGGGACCAAAACCATTAACGTACTTTCACGTATGAAAATCTTACTTGGGGAGGGGGCAGGAACGAAGCGTCCCCTCCCAGTCAGCGCCACCACACCGTATGTTGAAAATCTGAAGCCATCGTTCTACAAAGTCAACCAAACTTGGATTGAAAAATCTAGAAAAATGTACAAACTGAAAACCAGTTTTGGTCTGCATAGCATCAGTAACAACGCTTGAGTCAGCTTTGTGTCAAGCCGCCATTTTGATTCAACAAAGCACAGGCATTGAAAAAGGCTGAAATTCAGAACTCTAAACTATGGCACCCAACATCCAGGAGCTTGCTATCCGGATCTTGGAGCCTTGTGCTGTTTTCGATCTATTCACACATCGGTCCACTACTGACATCATCTTATAAACCAACGTTATGTAAATAGTTTTTTAATAAAATGTTTTACCCTGTTTCTTTGCTGGTGTGTTGTCTATATTTTTAATATTTGCATAGGGTTTGTCGTTATTTTGTGCGGGATGGGTGATGGAGCCGAGCTGTCTTGCAGCCCTCATGGTGTGGAGCTCAGTTCATCTCACTATTTTCGTATTTCTCAAGAAGGGTTGTTCCTAATATTTCTATTTTAGCGAGGTCAAAAAGAGATCCAATTAGTGGCCTACTGATTTTGCTCGATTACTTTTATTTTTTTACACGATTTTTCACTATCTGCAAAGACTAAACAGAGTATTGCGACTTTGTGCTTGTTTGTAAATAGAGAATGATCCAAAGAGAACCAATTCTAAAACAGTAAATGCTTGGACAACAATCAATCAAATGGAGAGACAAGGAGGCACGACGGATTACAACGGGGGTAAAGGCCTGCGTTAACTACCCTTCAGTATCTGCAAAGAGAGAGTACTACTAAGGCAAAAGAGGGGAGGGGGGGGGGGGCAGCGTTCAAAGCACATCAGCGTGCATAAATACAAAAATGTTTTTATCTATCACGTACTTGACATTTTAAAGCTTTTCATATTTGCTATTAAAAAACCAATGAAATTCACAGAAAAAACCATAGGTTATAGTGGATATATAGTTAGGAATTTGCATTTACAAAACCTTGAAAATTCAATGAAAAAACCATAGGTTATAGGCCATATATAGTTAGGAATTAGCATTTACAAAACCTTATTTTACTCGCATAAAACCATTGAAATTCCATATATAGTTAGCTAACTATAAGCGCTAACTATATATCGCGCACCCGCAATCCACTGCTGATGATGTCACATATTACATCATTCATGACATGGTCAGTGACATCACTGATGACATCACTGATGACATCTCAAATGACATCACTGATGACAACTCAAATGATATCAATGATGACATCTCAAATGACATCACTGATGACATCACTGATGACAACTCAAATGACATCACTGATGACATCTCATTTGTCATCACTGATCACATCACTCATGTGATAATACAATGAACCTCTTCAGACTCTAATATAACCTTACATACACTCAGTATAAACAGACACTCACAGACTGTCACTCATCCATGGAGTTACTCACACACCTAGTCAGTCATGCAAAGAATCAATCACACCTCCATTTCCACAACTATACAGTTATACACATCTTACTTATTCAAACATATAATAACACATATTTACTCTCTTATATAATCCCTGATACAAGCTCACAGTGATCGATACAGCCACTCACACATTCACTGGCTCTTATGTTCAGTTATTTATATATCTCAACTCTCACATGTATTGTGTTTTACATACGTACTTACTTGCACATGTAGCAATGAGAAATCCATTCACTCACCAACACACCCATGCACAGTCAACCGCCCATATAGCTGTTTCCACATGCACTCTTGAACTCATACTCCTAGTGAATCAACTGCTTACACATCTATGCACAGAGTCACGCACCTCCCAGCCACCCACACACACACTCAGCCTCCCATTCAAATATTTGGGCAACCAATCAATAACCCATATGGACACTCTTATAGCTACTGATCAACACATGCAGCAGCTTACACAACAACAAACATACTGATGCACGAATTAAGACAGTTTAGTCACTAACCCATGTACTCAGTGAGACACATTTAATCACTCACTCATACAGTCAGTCATGCACCTACTAAATTCTTCATCCAGACACTTATACATCCACTCATTCTTCAATATGTGAAACATATTTAAACTTTACAGACACATACAATCACTGGATGTTGTGATCAGTGATGTCATCAGTGATGTCACTGACCATGTCATGAATGATGTAATATGTGACATCATCAGCAGTGGATTGCGGGTGCGCGATATATAGTTAGCGCTTATAGTTAGCTAACTATATATGGAATTTCAATGGTTTTATGCGAGTAAAATAAGGTTTTGTAAATGCTAATTCCTAACTATATATGGCCTATAACCTATGGTTTTTTCATTGAATATATATATATATACAAACCTTTGTCCGTCTTCTATCCCTCTGCTACCCTTCTCAATCCAAATACCTGACTAACATCCACCACTCAAATTACTTTCATATTTCACTAGACTAATTCAAGACTAATCCTTTAATGGGTTCGGGAGTAACATGCTACTCGCCAATAAAAGAAGCGATTCAACACCCCATCAGGGGTAACACGCTCTATATAAATGCAAACCTTTTCCTTCTTCTATCCCTCCGCCTTCCTTCTCAATCAAAATAACTGATTAATATCCACCACTGAAATTACTTTCATATTTCACTATACTAATTCAACACTAATCCTTTAATGGGTTCTGGAGTAGCGTGCTACTCACCGAAAAAAGAAGCACTTCAACACCCCATCAGGGGTAACAAGCGCTATATAAATGCTAACCTTTTTTCCCCTCTTCTATTCCTCCGCTATCCTTCTCAATCCAAATAACTGACTAATATCCACCACTCAAACTACTTTCATATTTCATTATACTAATTCACCACTAATCCTTTATGGGTTCCGAAATAGCGTGCTACTCGCTGAAAAAAGCGCTTTAACACCCCATCAGGGGTAACAAGCGCTATATAAATGCAAACCTTTTCGCTCTTCTATCCTTCTGCTATCCGTCTGAATCCAAATAACTGACTAACCTATCCACCACTCAAATTACGTTCATAATTCACAATACTCAGCACTAATTCTTTATGGGTTCCGGAGTAACGTGCTACTCGCTGAAAAAGCGCTTTGACTCCTCGTCAGGGGTAGTAAGCGTTATATAAATGCAATTACAATACAATACAATACAATGCAGACTGCTCACATTAAGTGGTAATGTAAAATCTGCCACAAAAATGCGCCTGTACCTGTTTTTCCTCTTTGAGATAATCTGTGAGTGAGCCCCAAAGTTTGCCAAACTATCTTTGTTCTCATATTAATACCTTTTTTGTATGAGCAGTCGTTCAAATGTGGTCAGACTTAGGTTTAACTGGAAATACTGAACGTTTATAAACCAAATAAGATCTTACAAATGCATAAGCATTGAATGCCTTTAGCCCTGATATACATCATTTAATATCTGAGTCGAATTGTAAAGTGTTTACTATCACTGAGACATGGTTGAATAAAGGATCTGGCCTGACATTAGCTGTGGCTGTTCTGCATAGATATTATATCATGAGAAATGACAGGCCTGCAGGGTACGGGGGTAGGGGTGGTGGTAAAATAGAGGCGCAGCCTGAACAGTCATCCATGTAGTACTCGTTTTTAGAAACCTTTTGAGCAGTTAGTAACCAGTCAGCTAGCTCAATAAGTGAAAATTGCCAGAATATGCAGCAGCAGCAAGTATTCTGATCCGAACATCTTGCATATACTTTTAATTACCTCTCCTAAAGATTAATACTATATACAAAATAACCCTAATTATGAACCGGACACATAGATATGTACTTACGAGACAAAAAATTGCCTCTTTCATACAGTCTAGCTTGCTAGTCACGTCTAGATTAAAAAACCCTAAAGAGATTGCGCATAAGATTAGTAATGGTCTTCAATTCATAGTAGGCAATATTGACCTGCTTAAATTGCAGGTGGCTAAACCTTCTTATTAAAAACTAGTAAAATCAAGTTGAAGTAACGCCAAAGCACATGGCAGAAATATTATTCGCAAGCTACCAAGAAAGAAGTTGAGTATATACCGTAAGGTATACAATACAGCAACTCACCTTGCTTAAGAGCTATTCTCCACTCAGAAGATGCAAGAGTAGTGTAATTAATTCAAGGGATTATTTAGAACTCTGAAAAAGTTTGTTGACCCTGTCCCTCAGTCAGATAACAATGCATAAATGGTCCTTAGACCTTCAGAACTATTTCTCCACAATCCACATTCAGAACTATTTCTCCACCATCCACATCATATGAGGGAGCATTGGATGAAGCTTTCCAATTAAAAGACTTCTAGAAGAAAAAGAGGGTCTGTAGAATATAGACTAATCAGTTTGTTGCCCAGAGTACTTTCTCCACTTCCATTAAAGAAGGATGTACATGGCTTTAACTGAACCAGCAACCCCAGTACCAACTGGCATTGGAGCCACAGGAGTGGGCTTATTATGACAACGTTGACACGCTATTGTCTAAATGTATGTGAGAGCGAACTATTTGGCGCTCTGAATAAGTGTTTGCCTACCGATCTGTAAATCTGAAACTGGAGCAATAATATCCATGTGTACACACCTTGTTTTTACTTGCCTGCTACCTAATGAGAAATGTCATTTGTGGCCCTGCTCAAAACCCACAACCACATCCTCCATGGACCAGCTTATTCATACTTAGACAAAGGCTAACAATTTTTACAGGAACCCGCCTGGGACATTTGTTAAGCAGGCCACAACTGTTTGGAGAATTAAATAACTTTAGAAGATTCATAAGGGATATATACATACAAAAACAAAATTAAACATTGAATATCTGAAAACACTGTAAATGTGAATGAAATTGAAATTTGAGTCTAAAAATTAAATTGTTATCCTTATCTTCGTGGCAGCAGCTAAGTACACAAAGGTAATCTAGAATGGTTTAAGGATGGCCTCAATTGAAGCAGTGGTATATGCAGACAAAATATAATCATGCATTTAAAGCAAAAAAGTCAAAACTATATGCAAGTGTCCAGCGTAATGATTCTTCTTATAGAAATCAAACTACATTTTGAAAAGTTTCAACGTTCCCTCTAAAATTAAAATTTCGATTTTTGCAAGTTTTTGTTAGTGAACTAAATAAAATATTTCATAATTTGTGTAGTTCTTTGATGTACACCTGTTTTTGTATTTTCGTGCTTTATTTAGAGATTTGAATCATAGAAATTGCTTAGGTGGGTGTCCTCGTTCTCCTATACTGATTCACCGGCGGTCCAATGAAAGGATTTAGGACCCTTGCCAACTCCCAAAAAAGGGTAATGGAACTGAAGCTGAAACTAAATATGTGCTGCTCACTCATCAAGATTAATACCCAAAATTATTTACCTTTTCAGCTTAATCAAATATTACATTTCCCGTTGTTCCCAAATCTGGCTGCAGAAAAAGCTTTTCATACTTTGCGTGCCAGATTAGCACTTGGGTATTACATTGAGAAGACGAAACCAAAGAGGCAAACAAGTTGAATATTGGTTTATGTTTTGCATGCTCCACAGATGTTGGGATGGCAGTTACAAAGAAAACAATTTCTAAGTTGATTGTTAACACTGTTCTTTACTGTCAGTCATTAGCTAACAAGATATTACCTGTCAAGGCAAGAGCACACTCCGCTAGGAAAAAAATAGCTTCCCATTCTTTTATTGTAAATGTATCCCAGTTGGACTTATGAAACACAGTACTTGTTTTTAGGACATACCTTCCAAATACAGATTTGAAGTAGTATGTATTAATGTTTTGTGACTGAATTACTGTCACAAAATATAACATTTTGAATGACTACTGAAAGGCAGTGGTAAAAATTCCCTTGTTAAACTGTTAAAAAATATATTTTCTTAAGAGCAGTCATTTATCCCATGTGCCACTGCCACTCTTGCAAAATGAATTTTAATTTGTTTCATTTTTTTTTGCTTCATATAAAAGCCATCATAGACATTGGGGGCTGCTTACCCAGCACACCACCATCCCTGCGATGACTATCATTCTTAATGAGCCATAAGCTGCGCCCTACCTCATTATTATTCATGAGGTAAATCGATGTGTTACCTACTAGGAATCGCTATTTTAAAAAAGTTCAATACATTAGAAATAGCGATTTTCTTATTGCGATTTGCAGAAATTTGGAAACCGATATCCCCAGTGTTAGTACATCTACTACAAAATACATTTTAAATGCCTTCCCGATCCCATCCAGTGGATTGTAAAGTAATATGCAGCTTGTTATTCTAGAATAGCCTCAAATGGTAAAACAATTGGTACAGATATGTAACTTTTTCCTTATAACCGGGCCTGTCCATAGGAAGAAGACATGGAAACAGGCTAACCTCCGAAAGTGACCAGGTCCTAGGTGGAATACAAGAAGCCTTCTAGACAGCATGCGAATACATATTGAGGCTTATGGCTTAGGTAATATGCTATTGGGATTCCAAAAACAGCAGCACCATGAATTATCAATGCTTTGTTGCCCACCATTGTACAGATTGTCTACACCCGAGCAGCACTTAGGAAACAGGGCATGGGATCCATCTCTCAAGTTAAAGACCAAGGGCCATATGTAGGTGGACAAATACCGGTCGGTAACGGCCGATTTCGGCCGTTACCGACCGGTATTTGTATTTTCAGATGTAGGGGGCCTGAAAATGACCGATTCTGTATATTTACCGAATCGGTAAATTACCGAATCGGTAAATGTGCAGAATCAGTAATATGGGATGTAGGTGGCCAGGGACGCTGCCGCTCCCATAATTTACACCGCTGCGGCACTCAAAGCACTGCAGTCCCCCCCCTGTCCCCTTCACCCTACCATCTGGGCCCGCATTTCCACTCTGGGAATCGCGGGAAGCTCCCCCCCTCTACTGGGGTAGACATACCTGAGTCACGCATCCGCATATCCTACCTTAATACCCGTTCCCTCATTAGGCATCAGACTGATATTTTCCTTCTACTGACTGCCGAGAGCCCCGACATACTCTTACTCTCGGAGACATGGTTATCGGAAGACTCGCTCCCAGACATCCTGGCGGGGCTGCCTTCTGATTATTACATGCTGAATGCCAATCGACCAGGCGGTCGTCATGGAGGGGGCGTGGCAGCAGTAATTCGGAAAAATTTACAAATCATTTCCACCTCTTCGCTTACTCTCCCAGCAGTCAATAATCTCGTGATTAACTTGGGCATGAAAGAGGGCGCTGTCTCGCTCGTGGTGCTATACCGTCCCCCCCACCCTATGCCCCTTTTTCCCTCTTCCTTTGTTGAACAGCTGGCCAACCTCACCACTTCTTCCACCCGTGTGGCCATCTTCGGGGACTTTAACTATTGGTTCCAACATAAGGATGCTGGCCCTCAGGCCACTGAGCTCTTCGAGGGCTTATCGTTCCTCAAAACAACACATAGACGTCCCCACACACACTGGAGGCCACATTCTTGATCACATTTGGACCCATGGGGTCAAGCTCTCTCACCCGGTGATCACTCCCTGCATCTGGTCCGACCATTTTTTGGTCGAGGCCACCCTCACCATCACTGGCCATATCAGGGTTCCTCCCTTAGAGGGTGGCATGGCGCGAAAATGGAGGGCTGTAGACACTCAGGGCTTCCTTGACCTCCTTTCGAAATCGCGTCCTCCCCTCACGCATGATCTCAGCACTGGCGAGCTAGCCAATGACATTTCCCACTGGCTTGTATCGGCCAGTGATACCCTGGCCCCTCTAACTAAATTCCCTCGGTTCCGGCACAGTCATTCCCACAAGTGGTACAATCCTGATCTAAAACAGCAACACCTTGAACTTCGCCAATTGGAGCGCAGGTGGAGAAGAGACTATTGCACCACGAGTAGGGACACCTACCTGGCCGCGCGTAATAAATACAAGAAAGCCATCATCGCGGCCAAATCTGCACACATCACCGAAAGAATCCTCTCCGCACCCATTAAATCAAAGGAGATCTTTAAAGTCATTGGGGAACTCACCACTGACACCAGGACTCTTCCCACCCAGGCCCCCATCCAGGAATCTTGTAACGCCCTCAGTTCCTTCTTTGTGGACAAAATTGTTATGATCAAGGACTCCATCACTGCCTCCCTTCCTGACGCTGATACCACTCCTGTCCCCCACAATACTTCCTCACTCTCACACTTCCCTACCCTTGACTCAGCCACCCTAGCGAAACTAGTCACCCGGGTTAAGTCTGGTTCCCCGGATGATTGTTGTCCCCCTTCCATATTATGAGATATCTGCTTGACCCTCCCCGAATGCATCCTCCCTCTGCTGAATTCTTCTCTTTCCTCGGGTACGGTGCCTGGCTCTTTCAAGGAGGCCGTTCTTGTGCCTCTTCTGAAGAAGCCTGGGGCTGATCCTTCGGTCCCAGCTAATTACCGACCCATTTCCCTCCTCCCCTACCTCTCCAAAATTCTGGAAGCCCACGTCACTGCCAGCCTCTCACAGTTCGTCGAAAGCTCGAACTTCCTGGAGGCCAATCAGGCCGGCTTCAGACCCGGCCACTCCACGGAGGCAGTCATCCTGGCCGTGCTCGACGCTCTGAGAGGCAATGCTGACAAGGGCATCCCCCAGGCCCTGGTATTGTTAGATCTGTCGGCCGCGTTCGACACGGTGGACCACGACATCCTTATCCGCCGTGTCGAACAAGCCGGCCTCCAGGGTCCGGCGCTGGCCTGGGTCCACTCCTTCCTGTCCGGCAGGTCTCAGTCGGTCAGTCTGGGCACCTTCCGTGGACCCAAAGTACCTTCCCCCTGTGGTGTTCCCCAGGGTTCCTCTTTGTCCCCCCTCCTTTTCAACCTCTATCTTCGCCCCCTTCTTCTCTCTCTGAGGCAGTGGGACGTCACCGTCTTCAACTACGCTGACGACCTACAACTCATTTTCCCTCTCTCCACCCCCTCCGCTGTCTCCAACTTTCACGCTGTCATGTCTCACATTCTCCTCTGGATGAGCCAAAACCAGCTCAAATTGAACCCTGGAAAGACGGAGCTCCTTCTTCCAGGCAAGAGCTCCATCCACTGGGGTCCACACTTCTGGCCCACAGGGCTTGGCCCTCCCCCCGCCCCTGTGGCATCCGTAAAGAGTCTGGGAGTCATCATCGACTCCGAACTCTCCCTCAAGGCCCAGGTGGGGGCGGTGGTCTCCTCCTGTATGCACCAGCTCCGCAGGATCAGGAAGGTCGCTTATCTCCTGTCCCCCGAAGTTTTGCTCCAAGTCATCCTGGCCTTGGTCCTCTCCTGCTTGGACTTCTCGAATTCCTTATATTATGGTCTGCCCAAAACCTTGCTCTATAGGCTGCAGATCGCTCAGAACCAAGCGGCGCGACTGGTCTTCAGGATTCCAAAATGGCAGTCGGCCAAGCCTCTTCTTGCCAAACTGCACTGGCTCCCAGTCAATCTTAGGGCAGCCTTTAAGATCGGCTGCTTAGTATTCAAGTCCCTGACTGGTCCCTCCCCTAGGTTTCTGAAATCCCTTATCACTCCGTACTGCCCCCAGCGTAATCTCAGATCCTCCCATCTTCATCTCCTGGCCACCCCCTCCTTCAAACTCGCGAGGGTTGGAGGTCTGAGCTTCTCACATCTTGCCCCTACACTTTGGAACTCTTTTCCCCTTTCTCTCAAATCTGTCAACTCACTCATCCTTTTCCGCAAGTCTCTCAAAACTTGGCTTTTCCCCCAATCTGGTTAATCTTTTTTTCCAGTGCCACCTACATCCCATATTACTGATTCTGAATCTTTAATCTGCTATCTCACTGAATCCCAATTAGCGCCAGGAAACTCACGGTGACAGTGCGCTTTAAAAGAACCTCCTAACATAACATAACATAACATGTGTGCCACATGGCACAGGTGTACATGCACAGAGGTGCATGTACACAAAAATTCGTTATTTACCATGCCATTGTATTTTATGGTAAATAACGAATTTCTAAGGGCCTGTGGTAAATACCGATTCGGTAAATTTACCGATTTGTCAAGGGGGGCAGGGTGTCACTTTGACACCCTGTTGCACCCCTGATTCTGGCTTGTGTGCCATGTGACACACCTAATGGCCCTGTAAGGATGGACTAAGGACTTCGACCCCAGCTGACTAGGATGGGTATCGCCAGGCACAGTTGTTCTGTCCTTCTTATGCCTCCTGAGTTCCAGTTAGGAGAAAGGACCACCTGGGAGACTTTGGCTGGTTTCCTTGAGACCTCTGTTGACTGGCCCTTGACTGTGCTGTTGAAGTTCAGGTGCCCTGCAAAACGGCCCGAAGGCCATGAGGCCTGAGCAGTGTGTCAGGGAGGGTGTTCGGCATGTTGGCTAATTGGCTCTAGAAGGGCTGTGAGACACACCCAAAGCAGAAGGGAGCTTCAGGGGCAGATGCAGAGAACAGGTCTGGCACAGGGAGCAGGTATGTGAGCTGCTCTATAGCATTTTATATGGGCTATCTTGTGGAAATGGCATCATTCAACTGTACTCAGTGCTACAAGGTTCAGGTCAATAGAACACATGCACTCCACACCCTGATAGAGAGGTCTAGGGTTCCTTAGGACATGTGGGTTACTGATGTATTATTACACCTCAGTTTTCCCCCTGGCTGCTGTGAAGCTCAATTTCCAGTGGCTCTTGACTATTAAAAATACACCATGATACAGAATAACGCATCCAAGCAAGGACCTGGAATGGTTCGATTGAAATTACATACAGGCAAAAGGTCAACTAGTTCTGCACCTCATCGACAAGCATCCACTTAATGAGCAGGCAAAGTTGATCAATAGGAGTGGTCAGATCAAATGTAGGCACTAAACGACTGTGATATTATCTACTAGGGCATTACTTTGAACTGCTAACCAATCATGCTCCTTTGGTCTGGATGTCTCCGCAATAATAGCATCCATCGAGTACCCAGATCATTATGGTATGATGTGCAGGTGAGCTTCAAATATTTGATCTCTTTCAGTACAGCTGTTGCTGCACTGGCCTTGGTACACTGCAGCTGCTTTTTGGACAGGTTTATTACAGACATGCCTCCTATGGCGGGCCCGGGCGGTAAAAATATACAAGAAGCTAGCTCTAATTTGGCGGAGCTTCTGACATGCAAAAACCAGTGGCTCTGTGGCAGATGTGCCTCCAGGTCAAGGCATTCAGTGGCAAAGCTAGTGGATGTTCCGCCATTGAAAACCTGGGGCCTCATTTTGACGCATCGCTGCGTGAAAGCAGCGATGCATTACTGGTGTTTTTCCGACCTCTAAGTGCGGAGTGGAAACTGTTGGTTTGGTTGAAGAACCACTGATTTAAAGCATGTTTCCCACTCTGCCAAACTCTAATGACGCTATGAGTACAAGACTTACTAGAAGTAGGTAACCTTTACTAAGCTTATTGGCATATCTACCTAACAAATTGGTCATGTGTGCTACAAATATATCATTGCTTTGTTTTTTGTACACCATTGTGAGGCGTCCATAGTGACGCTATTCAGACAAATGTATACATATATCTGTTTAAGGCACATCTTTTAAACTACATAACAGAATATGTTTCTTTATTTGACCCACAGACATATTCTGTTATGTATTTGTAGTATTAGGGCACATGTCTGTGTCGGGTCGTTAATTTAGCCCTTGGACCCCCCCAAGCTATCTTTTTTTGTACATCTTTTAAACTAACATTTTTTATTGATAATGTAGCTTCTTATGATCTCGCTTTTCTTCTTGGGTTAGCTCTCTGTGCTGCTTTTTTTTCTAATATCTTTTACAAAGAGTTACTATTTTGCCCTTTGCTTTTGATGCAGGCTTATTTCATTTTTATTTTAAACATTTTTAATTGTCATTTAAAGTTGCAAAAAGAAAAACAGCCATAAACAGTGCTATTTTTGACATTTTATTGACATACTGTGAAGCAATACACAGGTAACTTGCCCATGCTTCAACCCCCCCCTCATATTGCAGGTTCAATTCCCATCTCACATGACAACATTCAGGGGCCGATTACGATGTCGGACAGACTAGAGTCCATCCAACATCGATCTGAAAATGGGACCGACCGATAGGAGCATGCGTTCCATTGATTGTAAAGAGCAGAGGTGCAGTTCAAACCTGCACCCCTTGGCAGGCACCCCAAGGTGCCTTCCACCGGGTGCAGTGATCAACAGGATTCCCACAGCCTTTCTGTGTCAGGGACACTGTGGGAATCTGCCATCGTAATCCCTCGGAAAAGGGGGTGGTGATAAACAGAGTGTCTGAATTAAGCAGACCACTCTTACCCAGTCCAAAGATCAGGGCTTGATCCATCACCGTTTTTTAGCTCACTGCACCATCCCAGCTCAGAACTTGGCTATATGCAAATTAGTCTGGCCCTGGCCCAGTGCATCATGGGAACAGGGCAGACCAAACTACCAAGCCAATTCATATACTGGGAAGGAAACAAGCTACCGGGGACCGGTTTCTGGCATTTCAGCCGTCTTCGGCCCGGCTTGCTTGAATCCTGATGGTGCAATGAGCTAGGGACTCACATCTGAGTATACCCTTCCACGCTTATGGTGGACAAAAATGATTCAGAAAAGGGGGTGGTGATGAACAGAGTGTCTGAATTAAGCAGACCACTCTTACCCAGTCCAAAGATCAGGGCTTGATCCATCACCGTTTTTTAGCTCACTGCACCATCCCAGCTCAGAACTTGGCTATATGCAAATTAGTCTGGCCCTGGCCCAGTGCATCATGGGAACAGGGCAGACCAAACTACCAAGCCAATTCATATACTGGGAAGGAAACAAGCTACCGGGGACCGGTTTCTGGCATTTCAGCCGTCTTCGGCCCGGCTTGCTTGAATCCTGATGGTGCAATGAGCTAGGGACTCACATCTGAGTATACCCTTCCACGCTTATGGTGGACAAAAATTATTCAGAAAAGGGGGTGGTGATGAACAGAGTGTCTGAATTAAGCAGACCACTCTTACCCAGTCCAAAGATCAGGGCTTGATCCATCACCGTTTTTTAGCTCACTGCACCATCCCAGCTCAGAACTTGGCTATATGCAAATTAGTCTGGCCCTGGCCCAGTGCATCATGGGAACAGGGCAGACTACAGCAGGCAATCCTTCAGTGTCCTAGCAAATGTATTATATAATTCTGCCGGGTACCCATCTCGCCCTGGCGAATTTGCAGTTTTCAGCGCACCTTTGGGCGTCAACAATTCTTGCCGTGACAGCGGGCCCCACTCGCCTCCCGGTCCTCACCGAGAGAGACATCGCGGCTGCAGTTTTTCCAAGTACCCCTGAAGCGGTGTAAAACCATTCTCGCAGGGTGTTGCGGTACAAACTGCAGTAAAATGTGTCTTAAAGACATCATTTATCAACTTCTGGGTAAATACTGTATTTCCCCTTCTATCTCTAAGCGCCCTACCTGGGTGAATTGGCATCTCCCACCGAATCAAATGTGCCAGTAGGCGACCTGATTTATCCAGTGTCTCCGTCCAGTAAGATGGATATTCTTCTCTAGCAGATCCCATAATTCACACACCTTATGACGCTGTCTTTCCCAAAAGCTTTGTATAGGCAGGTCATCAGAAAGAAGGGGTATATCATCAAGGGGCGCGATAAAATTATCGCCGCTTTAGCGTCCGTTTTCGGGCGAAAAGCGGTGACAATTTTATCGCTTTATTAGCAAGGACATGCCAGCGCGTGTTTCCTTGCCTTAGCGCTCAGCTTCTTTCCGCCTAGCCTTGCATCGCTAATGAGATACAAGGTAGGTCGGCCACGTAAAAGTGCATTGTAAAATATCACTAACGGGCCTTCGTGATATGTACAAGGCTGTCCCAGACACGCGTAGCGATTTAAAAAGGCACGCTAAGCGCGGTTATCACCGGTGTCTAACGTCTGCAAAATTTCAGACTTGCCTATCTGTATAATGGGAGGTGGATTATAAGGCTAAGTCCACATTTCCCTATCAACAAGGATTTCCCTATTGTTGCAATTTTATCGCTGGATTTCCAGCGACATTACTGCATTTCAATGCTTTTGTCGTATTTGTTATCGCTTCGGTGATACACGTTGTTAATAACGCGTTAATTGGGCGATAAATTCCAGCGATAAGACGGCGATAAATGAATAAGCGCTAAGCGCGCTTTGCGATATTTATTGCCGTCTATTGATAATATGTACCAAAGTCTTTCCAGTCTTTCCAATTCAGTCTCCTGGCGCGTTAAGTCCCCCCTCTAATGTATGGCGTATTACAACTATGGTTGCCATGCATAATCCACTCAGTACCACCTTCATGGCGTCCAGCTCAGTCGCCCAATGCCCTGCACTATTCCAGTTAAGCTCAAAATATTGCGTCAAGACCTCCGACACTGCCTCCCGGAAAACCTCATCTGATAGGGCCTTCGCATTAAGCCTCCAGAGTGGCACCTGCGGCCAATGTCGCTCCAAAGCATAAGTGATCAGGAGCTGGGAATGATCAGAGATATTGGTGCAGGTTTAGTTGTGTTTTTTTTTCGTCGTGGCAGCTTTCATGTGATGTAGAAAGTACTTTTTGATTACTATTTCAATAATGTATTTGTTTACTATACTGAACGTGTAGCACAAGCAGTGGTTGTTGTGTCGCAAATTTGTCTACAATTTACTAATTCGCTTATTTACGTGCTTTGCCCCGCACAGGACCAAAGCTCTACAAGGAACCCAGCGCGAAGTCCAACAAGCATATCATTCAGAATGCTCTGGCTCACTGCTGCTTGGCGGGAAAAGTAAACGAAGGTCCAAAGAAAAAAATACTAGAGGTAATATCTCTTTAGCTACAAATGAGAAACATTACATTACAATACAGCAGAACGGGTGAACAGTGGAGCTCCTTTTGCTTGCGCATTTGTCTTACGTTTTACTAGTCTTTACTTATTAACTGTTATTCTTGTAATTCATCATAAAAAATATGAATAAATTAAGAGAGCTTGGGGGTAAGAGTAATGCTCTGCGCAGATATTTTCACAAAGTTGTAATTGCACCTCAGACACACATTTTAGCGCCTCTGTATCATCTTGGAAGTTCTTAAAAGGTGTTTTGTGCCTGAAGGTAGACTGTTTCAATTTGTAATTCATAAAATAATTGCACCTGTGCATCAAGATTCTTATTTTAATTATTTACTTTCAGCATTCCATACAGGATGCTAATTAAGTATGATTTCGAGGACATATCAGAGATGACACTATTAAATACCTGCTGTGCAATTATGGGCCCGGGTTGCATGTGGGTGCCCGTAATGAAGGAAGTGAAAATAACCACTGTTATTGCCACCCTGCTGTGGGCAATAATGCTACTAGCATCTCTCCTGGAGGCCACAAAAATGGTGTAGATCAAGAACAGCGCGTTGAAGAGAATTTGTTTTACTTTTCTGCACAGGCCCTCAAGTGCTGCCATGGAAAGACACGTTTATCGCCTTTCTCTGCTTTGAGATGCCATCTCCACCCCTTCCTTCGCTGAAAAGAAGGCCGATCAACCACAGAAGCAGAGAAAAATGTTTGATTACTTTTCTCCATGGTTGAGGGGGCTTGCTTTAAGCCATGCAAGGGTTGCAGCTCTGCAGAAAAGCCTAGGACCACCCATGAGGGGCTAAACAGAACACCAGAGGGACCGTAGGAGCTCTTAACCACAAATGCTCCCTTTGCCGGTCAGTAAGAATAACTGTAATCAGGCCTGGGTGTAGTTCACAGAGTTTTGCTACGCGGAACTCTGCAAAGTGACAAAAAAACTCAGAGTTCACAAGTGGCAGAATAGAGTGCAAACTGCAGTTCCCGCTGGTCTTCTTGCCGTTCGGGTAGAAATTCTACCTGAGCGGCAGCTCGCGCTCTTACCGTTCGCGAGCAGGGAAAATACTCTGCTGCACTACAGGAACGGAGCGGAGTTCACCACCCAGGCCTAGCTGTAACCCACAAGCGGAGCATTCGGATTCACTGGGCAGCTCTGCACATTCTACTCCGGATGCTAATTGGAATGAATGCTGTTACACTACGATGCCCCCATAAATCACTGCAGCACAAAGTACCTCTAGATCTTTTGGCTTCTATCTGCCACGACAATGGATGCTAAACGTTTTTAGTGCTGCAGTAGAATCAACCCCACAATTGAGATTTAAGCATTCCACCTACTTGTGAATATGAAACACAATTGTGTTGAAACTGCAGTACTCTGTCAAGATGCAGTTGGCTGAGACACAATGTAACCCTAAAGGCCTCTGTGTCGTGAAGCGGAAGATGTGCACTTAGAAAAATTAATGATTGGCTCCCTGTTGGACAATAGGCATCTGTCTCCTGGAATAGATTGCAAAAAACTGTCTGCCAGAGTAGGGATAGCATCGTTTGCAAATAGGAACAGTAGATAGAAAGAAACCTAGTGTAGAACATGTACCTCATTCATTTCTGTACTGCTACACCCATATCATTGATAATAACAAACATGGTTGGAATGAGGTGCAGCATGTCTTCCTCCTATGTTAAGTTACATCTTGTCGCTAGTTCCAGCTCTTTGACCAAACACTGTGGCAAAATTGCTGGTTTTAGGGCATGTATAGCCTTTAAAGTTTCAAATAACATTGGGTAATTTAGTTCATGAAAGGATGAATTAAAATCCAAGAAACCAAAACAAATAACATTTCCAATGAGTGTTTTTCATAGGCCACAAATGTAGTCTAATATGCTGGTCGAATAAGGGAACTAATTTGAAGAAGCTGGCCTGAGTTGTTGACTAAATACTATCAGTGTCTAACCACTCGCTTGGATGGAATCAACAATCAATTGCCAAAAAAAATCTGGCAATAGTATCCCAGAGTTAATTGTGTCTATGATTAACCTGTGAACCAACTTGTATAATGAGCACTACTTCAGTCACTTAGCATTGAGAGTGATCCGTGACTCAAGATATGCGGTTTACCTTTTGTTTTGTCATTAATTTTAATCAAAATATCATTATACTTTTCCCTTGAATGCCATAGACTGAATTGTAATTCTCTTTGTCTATTACAGTTCTGATATAAGCATTAAGCACCTTTCAAATATTTTTTTTTTATTTCTCCCTGGGCCGAATACACTGTTCTAGAGCAAGATTGTTGACTTGCCTAAGCATCCACTCTGGATTGACCACACATCTTTTTTCTCTATATTCTGATTATCTAGTTCAGCAAATAATGTTTTAATGTACAAAAAGTTAACATTCAGTCAGCTGAGTCCAATTTTACAGCCAAACAGAACAGTAGAATACTTGCGGCACCTGGAGAGGAGAGCCTGGCTAGTGACACAAACAACGTTTGCCTTTTTAAAATCTGGATTAAGCAGAAGAAACCATGACCCACCTCATCCTGCTATTTGGACACTCGCTCCTGGTCACTATTTGCTGCCTGTCTGTTGAGCTCAGTTCTCTATTCATCTCTGGGGCTGACCAGGTAGCTATCCCCTACCCTTAAAAAATAGAACTGCATACATTCCACTTTCCTTGTGGGGCCTCTTTCCTCTCTGAAGGTTTTATGTGCATACTGGTATATGGTGCACAGAATGTTTGTGCATTTGTAGAGCAAATGTTTATCCTAAGGGGTATGTTTGTGCTTAGAACAGTACCCAAATCAGTGATGCTCATAATTTCAGGGCCACTGGAATTAAGCAATTTTGTGGTGGCGTTTTCCACATAATTATGGATTTGCCTCATAATCCATCGTCTGCCAAGTATAATGAAGATTTTAACAAAAGGAAATCTAGTATCTACCTCAAACAGATCAAACATTATTAAAAATGCAGCCAAATGTGTTGCTACAAAGTGGAAGACCTTTACTAGTCACCTTTCCAGTGCTTGTTGCTATATTTGGGTGTTAAACTGCTATTAATGAGGTGAAACCTTTGCCATGAAGTGCTAATATTTGTAAAAATGACGAAATAGTCAATAAAGAGAACTATCACAAAATGTGTCAACTCTGCCACCAAATTCCAGTGGCCCAGCATATTATTCACCTCTGAAGAGTGAAAATCTGAGTGGATCCCCCAAGGACTGGAACCTGTGATCATGGGACTAAAGAGAGACTGCTCCTGTGGGTGTTAATATAATGGTCCACCTGACCCGCCAGAGCACAGCTTTTTATAATTCACTTTCACCTTAATCTCTCGGGAATGAAAACTTTTTTAAGCGTTCCAGCAAGGCTCAGATATTTAATACGGAATCAGCACTATTAAAACATTAGAATGTTGGTAGCTCCATTGAAAACAATGGAGTAGCTCCGGGCTTATAATGGCTGGTATAAGCCTGGAGCTCCAACATTCCAATGCTTCTATGTTCACAGCTGTGAACAAAGGCTTAAGGGAGCCTGAAGGGATTTCAATCCCCTTGCGCTCCCTAAAGCCTTTGTTTAATTTGTTAAAACATTCTGCCCTCTATTGGCAGAATGTTCTAATATCCTTTTAGCCCTTCGTAACTGGGTGATACTGACTATTAAAGTCCTGCTCCCTTGTTAAAGTCCCTCGCCTTCGGCTTGGGCCTTTATTAGCTGGAGCGGGCCTTTAATAGCTGGTATAGCAGCTACAGCGGGCTATACGGCTATATTATCCTCCTTTTTACGTTAATGTGTCTCCTTTCGTTCGTTCCAGGGCTCGGATGACGATCATCATTTCAATTGTGTATGCATATAGAATGTTCTTTGCTCTGTTTTACACCTTGTTTCTTCCTAACATTGTCCTTTTTCCGAATGTTACTTAACAGTCACAATAGTGGAATTAGAAAACCCTGATGTGATATAGACTACTTTCTATTAAACAAATTCAGGTTACTTGCATTGAAGCTTGAAAAGTCCTACCACTGTTTGGTTAGAAAATGTTAGTGAGTGTTGTGTTGCCATTGGGTCACTGGTATAAGTCTGAGGCTCTCAAATTTGCGGCTACTGGTGGCACTGCTAATCTACCACAAGTCACGAAGCACTTGTGTGGCACTAGCTTTGATGGTACACGCTCATCGACTCTTGCTGGGGCTCTGGCTGCTTTGCAAGCTCATTTCCAGCGTAGAGCTGTGATGCTGCGGTGTACACAGCACCTAAGGCCCTGTTTCAAAAGAGGCAGTTTGTGGTCAGCAGGTGTCTAGCAAACTCAGCCTGAGCATAGGCAACTACGAGACACTGGGCAATGGAGGCAACTAAATGGGGTACGGGCCTGCAATCAGAGATGGAACTGCACACCGGTGCCTGGCCTACCCAGCTGAGCCTGCCCATCAGACAATGGGAGGTGGTTATAGTAGTACCAGTGCTGTGCAGCTTGTGGCTGAAAGGGCCAGCCTTCTCTACTACCACGTCATACATGGCCAGTAGTGGCTGGTGTTTGGGGTGAGTGGCGGGGCGCGGGGGCGAGGAGAGGCATAGAGGTCACGAAGGGAGGGGGACAAAATGAAAAATAATAATAATTGTAAAAAGACGTACCTTCAGCTACCTGTGTCACGCATCCTGCGTCACTCTCCTCTTCTTCAGGCACAGGCTCTCAGAATGCCCTTCGGCCAAACCTGAAGCTGCTCTCACATGACAGAAGCTTCAGGATTGGCCAGAGCGCCCTCGATTAGCGCTCCAGGACAGACTGGGAGTCTGTGCCTGCTTTCTCCAACCCCAGCAATGCAGCTGGAGTTGGAGAGAGCTGCACTAACCATGATGGTTGGCTGGCCTGAGACGGCCGGCCAAACCGTCATGACAGTAAAGGGAGTGCACTACCACTCCCCTCAGAGCTGTCACCCCCAAGCCCCGCTCCTAAGACTCATCAGGTAAGGAGAAATAAAACGAGCCTTGTTTTATTTTTCCTTTCCAGCCATTTGGGGGGGGACGCTCCTCTGCCGTAGTGGAGGAGCCGTCGTTGTACGCGACTCTTGGAAGCCAGCTCTCCCTGTCTCACTGCATGTGCAAAGTACTTGTTAAATGATTAATGCTTGAGCATATAATAGAACAAAGTTTTTACTTGTGATTTGAGCAAAATTGTACTTCCAAATAACGAGGCAAGAGCATTTTGAAGAAGTTGACAGTAATCTCCCCCTTACATTTTTATTATAGGATACCCCAAGTCATGAAAAACTATTCTCTGTTTATCATATAGAAATTGATACCCACATTTCAGCTCACAAGTTAATTGTTACTTTTGACAAATTGTGCATGCTTAGAGCCCCCAGGGGCAAGGTAGATGGCAGTGTCAAAGGCCCACAAAGTATTTCCATGATAAAAAACAGACCAACCTCGGATTTAACTCAGGTCAATGTTCGGTCCAAATATCAATGCTTAGAGCAAAAGACAGTATGAGACAAACAGAGAAATTTAGAGAGGCAGGGTGAGAGGCGACGAGAGAGGGACTACCTCAGCTTAAATGCTTGGAAAACATGAGAGGCCATAAATATATATATTTTAGAAATAAATATATTTTCCGTTTTCTTTATCTTGCTTGTAGAAAGCTCTGGTTTCCCCTGCCCTCACACTAGTCAAAGATTTACAGTTTTACATAACATTTTCAAGTGCATCATGTCAATGCATATTTTGCAAGGCATGCTGGCAAGCCTGACCCTGGCCAGAGCCAATGGGGCAGACATTTTTAAATGTCCTGTCTCGTCTTCAGGCATCTCTACGCTGGGTGGAAGAACACAGGTCTGAGTGTGGAAGCAACTGTAACAAATGAGCAGAGCTGAGTACCAACCTATGTGGTTGTAATACTGGACTGCAGCTACTGGGTCAGACTCCTTGGACAGTAAAAAAGGAGCGAAGATGAGGACTAGCTTCCAGTCAGTGTAATGAAGGGGCAGATCCAGCAGTTGTAGTAGAAGAGTGGAGGTGATGGTCAGACTCTGTCTGCATGTAATAAAGGGATAACACTGCACAGTCAATCCATAATCAGTGTAATAAAGAAGCCAAGCTGTTGGGTTGGACTCTGTAGTCAGTGTAATGAAAAAGTAAAGCTGCGGGCAATCTATACAGTAATGTAGCAAATGTGCAGACCTGAGGGATCATTCTGTGGTCAATGCAGTTAAGGAACAGAGCTGAGGGGCTAGTCTCTGTGGTTGGTGTAATTAAGGAACGGGCGAGGGTCTCTGGTCAGTGTAGTTAAGGAACAGAGCTGAGTGGCCAGGCTCTGCAGTCAATGTAGAAAAAGAGTGAAGCTAAAGGGCCAGTATGACAGTAGACCTGATGGGTCAGATTCCATGGAGCATGGTGTTTAAACATTGGGGCTGGGGTCTACAACATGGGTGCCACAGGACAGAGAGGAAGGGTTTGCAGACCCCTCCAAAGCAGAAGAAGCATTGACATCCAAGTGTCACACCGTTATATGGATCAATTTTCTATATTGCCATTTTTAAGTGAAAAACAACGGCAGTGCCTACAGCCTGAAGTTTGGCTGCCGCCACCATACAATAGAAGAGTTCTTTCCTCACCACCCACTATCTTCCTCAAACCACTACATTATAAATTAATAAAAGGAAAGAAAGAACAAGAACTGTCATCTCATTTATAATTCACTCTCAGTAAAACACTAAAAGCTTCATACTCCAGTGCTCCCACAGGTGTATGAGCCACCTCGTTCGCCAAGCCTTGGGTGGCTAGACCTCCATCGATTTTATGTCTCGCCTTTATAATGCGAGTGATGCCTATGAAGTATCGTTTAAAAAAAGCAAGAGAAAAAAACATCAAAATACTATTGGAAAAGTAAACACATATGGTATGGTATGTCAAAACTGTACATTGAATTCAATATTTACATTTATTATAAATGGCATAGTTTACATTTAAAAAGAACTTTCACTCAGGAAGCTCTAAATAGAATTTTAAAAGAATAAGGAAGGATCGGGATGTGCGGAGAAACTCCTGCTAAGGCATAATTTACTTTTACGGGGTTCAACCATTTGGGCCTACATAGGAGAAATAGGAGCAGATGTATGGGTCTCCAGGAGAAGTGTTATGGTAAATACACCTTCGGCCTCAGACATCATCTGAGCGAATACTGTAGATTGTCCCTCCCCCAGCTCCATCCATGAAAATCCTTTGTGTGCCAAAGCTTGTGCTTTCTTACAATATGTGGAAAGCAGGAGCTAAAACAAATCAACCTTTAAAGTCTACTGTGCGGCCACATCCCAGAAAACATATTCCTGTTGCTGTGCTTTTACAGTCAAGCTGCGAAGATTGGGGGGCAACTAGAAAATGCATGCACTCTAATGGAGTGCTGAAGGAAAAAGTAACAAGTAGTTCCTTAAATGAGAGCAGTGGACGGATACAAGTCAACCAGTGAAAAGACGCCATGCTCCAGGGAAAGGACATACACAAGAAGTGGAAGGCAATCCATTCAGTAAGAAGCAAACACATGATATTTACAATAAAGTCAACCAATGGTAAGCAATGGGTGCTGTAAGCCCACTATAAGTTCACCATAACTCTTTAGCAAAAATACGTTTGCTGCCTGATAGGTAAGACCTAAAAATGACAGTCTACAGCTAGTGAACAGTGGGTGTACAGAAGCTAGTTCCTACAGCTACATATGGCCATTGTTAATGGGGGAATAGGAAAGAAATATCAAAATCTAAATTAGAGCCTAACAAACTATTTTTTTTAAACACATTTTTATTATTATTTTCTTGTATCATAATATCAATGATGTATTACATGAAAAATGTGATATGATATACATTATAACGAAGCTACGACGGGAATTACTGTTTATGACCTCGTCTGGTAGGTGAGTACATTGCAAACATTGTATGCTGGCTATAAGTGATATACGCACCTAATAACAACTATCTTTTCTCGATTATATATCTCCCAACGTTTGTTTCGCATTCGAGTCTACCAACCCTCATGCTTCTATTTGTAATAAACAAGTAAAAAAAACCCTAACAAAACCCTCCACCCCCCTCCCTGTAGTCCTACAGTTCATAATTACAGCTTTCAAATATATATGTCTAACATAATGTAGCATACACCAGCTCTTTTGAACAATCCTTTCGCTGGTATTTTACACATATAACTCGACCTTGTCTATAATACATAATCACACATTTGTAATCACTGCGTTCGGGGTGTTACAGTAATTTACTCAGCCTGCTTTACTGTGAACCAGAAGGGGTGGTAGTAGAGTCTAAGTCTTGCACTTTCAGGGCCTCTAACATGACATCCCAGTCCAATGCTATCGGGTTTTTACATTGCCCCCTGGCCTCCTCTCTCCGTATCTCCACACTTTCTGCACTTCCCCATCGGATCAGGTCTCTGTGCCACACATATGCTGCGGGGGTTCTTGGATTTCCAACTAATGGTAATTGCCCATGTTGCCAGGAGCAATGACAGATTCACAAATTTGTATTGTATTTTGTCCTTGTTGTATGATTTATGTAGGCCCAGTAAACACTCCTCGTTAGTATCAGAAATGTTCCTATGTGTGGCTGCCTGCGTGTAGCACCTAACCGCATCCCAAAACCCACGCAGGCGCGGGCAAGACCACACCATATGGATTAGGTCATCTCCCGCACATTGGCATCTGGGGCAGTGGTGTTGGGTCTGTGGGAACATTTTGTCTAGTCTGTGTGAATGAACTTGAGTTTGGTATTTCTAGAGGTTTTCCTAGGGTGTTCTATGATTGTCTCCCATTCCTTGTCCTCTAATGTTCGCCCTATGTAATCGGACCATGAAGTGTACAATGGAAGAAGGGCGATATCCACATGAGCTCGTATCCCCACATAAAGCCATCTTATCAAGTGTCTCCCTCTGCCCATGTAATAGAGTGTTTTAATCAATTTGTGGGTGTTGGGTTCTTGCCGATGCAGAGCCCAGTGCGTCTTGGCATAGTGGATTAGTGCCGCGTGCACCATATACAAATGCCCTGGTGCCCCCATTTCTCTAACGAAGTTATCGTGATCCAGTAGCTACCCATCATTAAACAGATCAGACACCATGCTAATCCCTACTTCCAGCCAGGTAGCGATTGTGCGTTCTGTGATTCTCCCAGCCGCCAGTGGTATCCCCAGTAGAGGGATGTTGCCTGCATAGGCAGGGTGCAAGCTTGTGTAGTGTAACGCTGCTCTCCAATAAGGGTGGAAGGTGATGAGGGGGCCTGCTACTCGGTAATAACAGTGTGTGCAATTCTCCCCTACTTATATCTCGCTCTGTAAACCCTATGTCCTACAGATTACGCCCTGCGTTCCAATAAGATAGCCATTGCAATTTACAGACGAGATCCTAACAAACGGTATGTGTGTAAGTTACTTATTTTCTTTTTTTTCAGCAAATGGAAAAATCGGGAGCCAATAACTTCTTGATCCTGTTTCGGGATTCAGGCTGCCAATTCCGATCGCTCTATACATACTGCCCAGAAATGGAGGAGATCAACAAGCTGACGGGGATTGGCCCCAGATCTATCTCCAGGAAAATGATCGAGGGACTCTATAAGTACAATTCTGACAGAAAGCAATTCAGCCACATACCGGCAAAAACCATGTCTGCCAGTGTTGACGCCATTACCATTCACTGCCACCTCTGGCAGACAAAGAGGCCAGTGACGCCTAAGAAACTTTCGCCCACCATGCCGTAGAACTTTTTGCAAACAAACCTGCTTCAAAACACAAGTGTTGCATTTGCACTCAATACTGATTGTAGGGAATAGGTTTCTAGTTGCCAATAAGACTTTGTAAGTTAAGACTGGACACCAAATGCTGTTGTATGCACAACTGGAATGTAAACACTATTTATCCGCCCTGACGTGAGGGCACTGTACACTAGGTCACAGTGATGTTGTGATTCACATGAGGACCAGTAAGTGCTGATCAGGCACCGAGGATCATGATTTTGATTTTATAAACAGAAGCACTGAATGTTTAATAGTGGTTGACATGACATGTTTGTTGCATCTGTTGCCTTACACCTTTATGTGCGTGTGTATGTGGTCGTCTTGGGATTTGGTGTCTCTTTGTGTTTTGGTTGGAGCAACATTATACTCATTGTTATTTTCAACATTTTGGAGCTGTCCTCAAAGGGCACCACAAAAAGTGCCTCCTTTGCCAGGTGAGGTACTGTGGACCTGCAGAGTGTGGCATCTGTGGAGGAGAAGTAGTAGTCTTTACCAAGATGCTGCAAAAATATCCTACTAACTGGTACTGGCATTGCTGCACAAGTTATTCTGCCAGATATTACATTTCAATGTTGAGTGACGAAACACATTATTCTTTGTTAAAAAATAAATAAATCCTCCATAAGGAACTATTAGCAAGCACGGGGATCTTTGTTCACAATGAAAATGTGTTATGTTAAAGTCCCCATTTTCATGGCCTTCAAACTTGCATGTGTGTTTCATGTTCAAGGAACATAACCCTATATTTCCCTTAGCTTCCTTCAGCCTTATTTCTTAATATCTGTGATTTATTCTATCATCAACCATTGTAACTTTACGGACCTGTGCTCCTGCCTACGCAATAGTGAATTTATTCAAAATATATTACGTTCACTTGATTTTACGCATGGTTTACAAATGGCTGTGTTTAGAATTGAAAACGCATTTGTGATGTCACTAAAATAATCACTCTAACTTGCAAACTTCTTTCCGTTCAGTTTCTGTTGCTGCATATACCAAATTTATTTAGGAGTCCCCCTTATTTTGAAATCTCCTCTACACCCATCTGCAGGTTTTTGGTGATGTTATACACTAGACGATTTGTTGAAAATAACCTCATTCTCAGGAAAAAACTTGAATGATTAGTGATCCTGTTTTGTTTCAGTGTTGTGACAATTGTGTAGACATAAAATACAGTATTGTATTAGGACTGATGTATGCAGTTCAGCACGCACACACACATTATGTGGGATTTAAAATATTTAAGAGGATGCTGTAGTTCTCTGTTGGGATGCACATACAGTGAATATGCTCTTTATCATGATGTGCGTATTTACTATGAATGAAAAGATTCACATGAATAAGATGCGTAAGATGGTTTGGGACAGTGCTTTTTGTATTATTATTATTATTATAACGCGCCCTCAGGCGAAACTCCGTTTTTGAGTTGTTCATATCAAAATGTTTTTAGAGAAGCTGTCAATATTTTATGATAATTTATGTTCTTATATTTATGTATATTTGTTACGATTGTAAAAAAAGATATCCACAAAGCTCTAAAAATACATGTGCAAGTTGTTTGCTGCTCTGTACTAACTGTGGGTATATGAAACATACTGCTTGCATGTGTATGATTGATTGATGCTGTAACTTAGATTTCAAGTATGTGTTTGTGTGTGTATATACGTATTAGAGGATCCACATATACACACATGCTTTTAAGGAGGATTATTTGCTTACAGCCTGGTTTATCAAACAGCTCCTGCAGATTTTAACAAGCAAGCGTCACTGAGCAGCTAGGCTGGTGTAGCAAATCTAAGACTTCGTGTCAACACATCTCAGCAAGACAACTGAAAGCGTGGAAAAAAACAGAGTTGTAGCACATAGCTACAAATGTAAACATTTTTGTTTTCTATTTTTTAAGAACAACTTCGGTGCAGGTCCTCTGAGTTTTAATGAGGGTTTATGGTTTAATTTGTCCCATAGTGGTCACAGTGATCCTTATCCCACTAGAAAAGACAACATTTTGTATCACCACCAGTATTCTTTCTTTTGAAGATGAATGTGTTCATTTTTAAAAGACATATTATGGAGTTTATTTTACACAAAAAATATTGAAAACCCAATATGCGATGAAAGATGAAATGCTAATGTTAAGCCCTGCAGTGAGAACATTGCAGCAAGATTTTTAGCCTACTTGTTTCGTAAAAGTTTAATGTGGACAGGAACCAACAAGTGTTGTTTTTTTTATGCCAGAACTTGTTTTCTGAGCTTGTTAGAAAAAAAACAGCTGTGCTTTCATCCAGAGGTGTTCCCATGATTAACAAGTAAGTATGCCAAACAGTCTTATTAGTCAACCAAACAAACTTACAACCTTTGAACAGTCCTTATAGTTCTTGAAACCTGTTGGTTTCTCTGCTGTATGTGTCTTTAATTTTGATATGATTGTTACAGTTGTAATATAATGGCTGTTCAAAGCCATATCAAGGTATTTAACAATGGTTCAATTGGCACTTTTAAAAAAAATGTACAGTGTATTGTGTGCTAATTTGTCCACTAATTGCTTCCATATTTTATTTCAAACGCTATTCTGTAAAATATTGTCACATTGCTAATTTTCTGGTACAGTGTAGTTTTTTCCATTGAAATAAAAGCATGGCACAAAAGCAATCTTGTTCTCTCTTTCGTACATAAATGTGATACTTCTTTAGTCCAAATAATAAAGTTACCTAGAAATCCACCGGAAAATGCTTCTCAAAGATTATCACTTATGGAACAAATGTGTTGGTCTGTACTGAGCAAGTGTCACTCTCCACATGGCTAATCCCTATCCTGGTGCTTCTTGTGTGACCGGCAAATTCTTTGACATATTTTTGGATAGATTGCAACTAACCCTGCAAACAAAAGTAAGCCAATCATGTTTGCAGTACTGGTAAAAGAAGAGAAATGCAAGCATTCGTAAGTATTTTCGATTAATTCTCTCTCCTATTGCCATTGGCTGGAAGTTGATAGTAAAGCATAAAGCACTCCCAGATGTTAGGATCATAGGCTAAAAGAAACCTTCAAAGTAAAGCTTTGTGAATCCTGACCAAACAATGGGAAACATTCAAAGAAATATTTGGAGTCTCCAGGTGAAGAAGCCCATATGGATGATTTGTATACTTTTTTATTATGGTATGTTTCAAGACACAGAGGGCCTTATTAAGAGTTTTGTGGTGCGGGAGCGGGACTTCCCCGCTCCTGCACCGCCAAACCCATGCAGGAACCGCCCACCAGATCGAGAGTATTCTCCTGTCTGGCGGACGGTTCTTTGTCGTTCCCAGGGCAGTACCTTTGAAATAGGCACTGCAATAGGAACGTCAAAGGCAGTACCTGCATTGCATGGATTGCTGCCGTCCATTCCATGCAGGTACTGGTGGGCATGCACATAGGGGGGGCACAGATTGTGCCCCCTTGTGTACATTCACATGCCATGAGCCACAACAGGGCCCCCTTTGTTTCCTCACCGCCACACTTTTCATTGCGGTCACACCGCCATGAAAAGTGTGGCAGTGAGGAAACTCGTAATATGCTTGGCGGGGTCACAGCAGCCCGCAAAGCATACTGCTGCCTCAGTGTCACTGCGCCACCACCAGGGATCTCTCATTCCTGGCAGTTGCGGTGGACCCAGGACCGCCCGACCGCCCTGGTCGTAATGGGGAAGAAGGAAGTTTGCCACCACTGTGCCCCCATGAGTCTGGTGATCCGTGGACCGCCAGACTCATAATAAAACCCAGAGTTTCTTTATTGTTATGAAACGAGCACAGACTTTATCAGGGATGCATATCCTGTGGCTATCATGTTGTAGGACATTACGTGGTAAATGTTGGACGCAATGGTGGCTTGTTTACCTCGAGGCTTATCATCAAACTTGACAATGAGTTGGAGTCAAATCTAATTTCACTCTGCACATGAAGGGCTCTTCACATATCCGTATTGGGCTAGTTCTCTGTCTTGGACAGAAATATCCAATTCATAAACAATGAATGCTCCAGATCTCAAAAGAAAAGACAAAGTATTTAGTAGAATCAATTATTTGCAATCTTTTTGATGTTTAACAATGGTATTCAACACAATCTTCCTTTATAAATGCATAAATCTTAAACCTCAGCATAGGCCAAAACTCAAAGATACTTGATACAAAAATGACATATTCCGAAAACATGAATTGTAATAAAAGGTGCGCCAAAGGTAAGCCCGTCTACGCCCGTCCGCGCCTGGACCGCGCCCAGCGCCAGACCCCCTGGTCCTCGCAAAACCTACTCCACCCGCATTTCGTATGACGCCGCTACCCTCCTTGCCCTTAACCCTGGACGCACACCACAATGCTGCGAAGCCGCCCCAGGACACACCCATGGACCCTTCGCCTGCCAATCTTGTAAATTCGCCTGCATCAGGACCCACACCAAATCCACAACCTCCAAACACAGCTCCGACTCTAACCACCTGAAGTGCATCCTGCTGAATACCCGCTCGGTCCACAGACACGCCACTGAACTCTGGGACCTACTCGACACTGCATCGCCGGACGTCGCATTCCTCACAGAAACCTGGATGAACGCTTCATCAGCCCCCGACATCGCCATAGCCATCCCGGACGCTTACAAGATCATCCGAAAAGACCGCACCAACCAAACAGGAGGAGGAATCGCCATCGTCCATAAGAACACCATCCGAATCACGACCAGCTCCGACGACAACCTCGCGACCGCCGAACACCTTCACTTCAAGATTCACACCGACCCCAGGACAACACTTAGAGGCACCCTCATCTACAGACCACCAGGAACCCGCACACAATTCAACGAAGACATCACTGACTTCATCAGCCCACATGCCCTCACCTCCGAGAACTACATTCTTCTGGGAGACCTCAACTTCCACCTGGAAAAGAAAAACGACAGCAACACCACCACCCTTCTGGACAACCTGGCCAATCTCGGACTCAAACAACTTGTTGACACCCCCACCCACCTTGCCGGACACACGCTCGACCCTATCTTCTCCTCCAGCAAACACATCTCCTTAGATCACACCACAGCTCTCCATTGGACAGACCACAGCTGCGTTCACTTCAGCTACAAAAAGACCACGACCCAAAACCTCCCACAACCTATTCCACGAAGAAACTGGAACAAAGTCACCACCGACCAACTCTTCACATCGCTTAACCATAACCCTCCTGCCATATCATCGGACCCAAACCATGCTGCCACCAAACTCACACAATGGATCACTCACAGCGCTGACGAATCAGCACCCTTGAAAAACCACCAGATCAAATTAGGTAACAAAAAGGCCCCCTGGTTCAACGATGACCTTAAGAAATCCAAGAAGTTATGTCGTACTCTCAAGAAAACCTGGAGAAAAACCCAACCTCCGACAACCTGACCACCTTCAAGGACGCCTCCCGCAAACACCACCAATTAATCCGATCCACCAAGAAATCAGCATTCAAGGATCGACTCGACAACAACGCCCACAACAGCAAGGAGCTATTCAACATCGTCAAAGAATTTACCAGCCCCACCGCCGGCACCAACGACATCACTCACTCTCAAGACCTCTGCGACTCCTTATCCTCTTTCTTCCACAACAAAATCGCCGACAAACATAACAGCTTTGAAAACCAATCCGAAGATCAGTCCACTCCACTCACCTCCGAACCAAAACAGCTCTCTCACAACCTTTGCGCCTGGAACCTAATCACCACTGAAGACACCATCCGCCTGATGAACTCCATCCACTCAGGTTCACCAACCGACCCTTGTCCCCACCACATTTTCAACAAAGCAGACTCCATCATCGCACCCCAACTCCGCGATGTCATCAACTGTTCCTTCAACTCCGCTACCTTCCCGGAAAGCTGGAAACATGCCGAACTCAGCGCCCTTCTGAAGAAACCCACAGCAGACCCCTCTGAACTTAAAAACTACCGCCCCATCTCACTCCTCCCATTCCCTGCCAAAGTCATTGAGAAAGCCGTCAATAGTCAGCTCGCCGCTTCCTTGAATCCAACAATTCCCTCGACCCATCACAGTCCGGCTTTCGAGCCAAACACAGCACCGAAACCGCCCTCATCGCAGCTACAGACGACATCCGAACGCTTCTAGACAACGGAGAAACAGTCGCTCTCATCCTACTCGACCTCTACGCCGCCTTCGACACAGTCTGTCATAGCACCCTCATAGAACGCCTCAGCAATGTCGGAATACAAGGAAAAGCTTTGGACTGGATCATCTCGTACCTCGCCGGAAGAACCCAGAGAGTCCGCCTCCCCCCATTCAAATCAGAGGCCACCGAAGTCATCTGCGGGGTACCACAAGGATCATCACTCAGTCCCACCCTCTTCAACGTTTACATGAGTCCCCTCGCATCCATCGCGCGGCAACACAACCTCAACATCATCTCCTACGCAGACGACACCCAGCTGATTCTCTCCCTCACCAAAGACCCAAACACCGCCAAAACCAATCTACACGAAGGAATGAAAGAAGTAGCCGAATGGATGAAGAACGGCCGTCTAAAACTAAACTCGGACAAAACAGAAGTCCTCATCTTAGGACTATCCCCCTCTGCCTGGGACGACTCATGGTGGCCACCGGCCCCAGGCACTCCACACCACTTGGAGTCAAGCTAGCCGGGCTGATGAGAGGTGTTACCTCGAAACCGGTCCGGTCCTCGGATGCTTGATTCCGTTCTGGGAAGGACATGGCTTTTGTAGTTCGGACTGGACTGTTCCCATGGGGCAACAGGGTCAGAGCTGATTTGCATATCGCCATTGTCTAACCCAGGGTGGTGTGGAGTGCAAAAAAACGATGGATTTGGGCCCAGATCTTTTGACTGGGGGAATGTGTGACATTGATCCACATTCGGTCCATCACTTGTTGTTTTTGCAATTGCCGCCCTAAGTGCGCTGGGGATGCCCAGACGTGGGTCCCAGGCACTCCACACCACTTGGAGTCAAGCTAGCCGGGCTGATGAGGTGTTACCTCGAAACCGGTCCGGTCCTCGGATGCTTGATTCCGTTCTGGGAAGGACATGGCTTTTGTAGTTCGGACTGGACTGTTCCCATGGGGCAACAGGGTCAGAGCTGATTTGCATATCGCCATTGTCTAACCCAGGGTGGTGTGGAGTGCAAAAAAACGATGGATTTGGGCCCAGATCTTTTGACTGGGGGAATGTGTGACATTGATCCACATTCGGTCCATCACTTGTTGTTTTTGCAATTGCCGCCCTAAGTGCGCTGGGGATGCCCAGACGTGGGTCCCAGGCACTCCACACCACTTGGAGTCAAGCTAGCCGGGCTGATGAGAGGTGTTACCTCGAAACCGGTCCGGTCCTCGGATGCTTGATTCCGTTCTGGGAAGGACATGGCTTTTGTAGTTCGGACTGGACTGTTCCCATGGGGCAACAGGGTCAGAGCTGATTTGCATATCGCCATTGTCTAACCCAGGGTGGTGTGGAGTGCAAAAAAACGATGGATTTGGGCCCAGATCTTTTGACTGGGGGAATGTGTAACATTGATCCACATTCGGTCCATCACTTGTTGTTTTTGCAATTGCCGCCCTAAGTGCGCTGGGGATGCCCAGACGTGGGTCCCAGGCACTCCACACCACTTGGAGTCAAGCTAGCCGGGCTGATGAGAGGTGTTACCTCGAAACCGGTCCGGTCCTCGGATGCTTGATTCCGTTCTGGGAAGGACATGGCTTTTGTAGTTCGGACTGGACTGTTCCCATGGGGCAACAGGGTCAGAGCTGATTTGCATATCGCCATTGTCTAACCCAGGGTGGTGTGGAGTGCAAAAAAACGATGGATTTGGGCCCAGATCTTTTGACTGGGGGAATGTGTGACATTGATCCACATTCGGTCCATCACTTGTTGTTTTTGCAATTGCCGCCCTAAGTGCGCTGGGGATGCCCAGACGTGGGTCCCAGGCACTCCACACCACTTGGAGTCAAGCTAGCCGGGCTGATGAGAGGTGTTACCTCGAAACCGGTCCGGTCCTCGGATGCTTGATTCCGTTCTGGGAAGGACATGGCTTTTGTAGTTCGGACTGGACTGTTCCCATGGGGCAACAGGGTCAGAGCTGATTTGCATATCGCCATTGTCTAACCCAGGGTGGTGTGGAGTGCAAAAAAACGATGGATTTGGGCCCAGATCTTTTGACTGGGGGAATGTGTGACATTGATCCACATTCGGTCCATCACTTGTTGTTTTTGCAATTGCCGCCCTAAGTGCGCTGGGGATGCCCAGACGTGGGTCCCAGGCACTCCACACCACTTGGAGTCAAGCTAGCCGGGCTGATGAGAGGTGTTACCTCGAAACCGGTCCGGTCCTCGGATGCTTGATTCCGTTCTGGGAAGGACATGGCTTTTGTAGTTCGGACTGGACTGTTCCCATGGGGCAACAGGGTCAGAGCTGATTTGCATATCGCCATTGTCTAACCCAGGGTGGTGTGGAGTGCAAAAAAACGATGGATTTGGGCCCAGATCTTTTGACTGGGGGAATGTGTGACATTGATCCACATTCGGTCCATCACTTGTTGTTTTTGCAATTGCCGCCCTAAGTGCGCTGGGGATGCCCAGACGTGGGTCCCAGGCACTCCACACCACTTGGAGTCAAGCTAGCCGGGCTGATGAGAGGTGTTACCTCGAAACCGGTCCGGTCCTCGGATGCTTGATTCCGTTCTGGGAAGGACATGGCTTTTGTAGTTCGGACTGGACTGTTCCCATGGGGCAACAGGGTCAGAGCTGATTTGCATATCACCATTGTCTAACCCAGGGTGGTGTGGAGTGCAAAAAAACGATGGATTTGGGCCCAGATCTTTTGACTGGGGGAATGTGTGACATTGATCCACATTCGGTCCATCACTTGTTGTTTTTGCAATTGCCGCCCTAAGTGCGCTGGGGATGCCCAGACGTGGGTCCCAGGCACTCCACACCACTTGGAGTCAAGCTAGCCGGGCTGATGAGAGGTGTTACCTCGAAACCGGTCCGGTCCTCGGATGCTTGATTCCGTTCTGGGAAGGACATGGCTTTTGTAGTTCGGACTGGACTGTTCCCATGGGGCAACAGGGTCAGAGCTGATTTGCATATCGCCATTGTCTAACCCAGGGTGGTGTGGAGTGCAAAAAAACGATGGATTTGGGCCCAGATCTTTTGACTGGGGGAATGTGTAACATTGATCCACATTCGGTCCATCACTTGTTGTTTTTGCAATTGCCGCCCTAAGTGCGCTGGGGATGCCCAGACGTGGGTCCCAGGCACTCCACACCACTTGGAGTCAAGCTAGCCGGGCTGATGAGAGGTGTTACCTCGAAACCGGTCCGGTCCTCGGATGCTTGATTCCGTTCTGGGAAGGACATGGCTTTTGTAGTTCGGACTGGACTGTTCCCATGGGGCAACAGGGTCAGAGCTGATTTGCATATCGCCATTGTCTAACCCAGGGTGGTGTGGAGTGCAAAAAAACGATGGATTTGGGCCCAGATCTTTTGACTGGGGGAATGTGTGACATTGATCCACATTCGGTCCATCACTTGTTGTTTTTGCAATTGCCGCCCTAAGTGCGCTGGGGATGCCCAGACGTGGGTCCCAGGCACTCCACACCACTTGGAGTCAAGCTAGCCGGGCTGATGAGAGGTGTTACCTCGAAACCGGTCCGGTCCTCGGATGCTTGATTCCGTTCTGGGAAGGACATGGCTTTTGTAGTTCGGACTGGACTGTTCCCATGGGGCAACAGGGTCAGAGCTGATTTGCATATCGCCATTGTCTAACCCAGGGTGGTGTGGAGTGCAAAAAAACGATGGATTTGGGCCCAGATCTTTTGACTGGGGGAATGTGTGACATTGATCCACATTCGGTCCATCACTTGTTGTTTTTGCAATTGCCGCCCTAAGTGCGCTGGGGATGCCCAGACGTGGGTCCCAGGCACTCCACACCACTTGGAGTCAAGCTAGCCGGGCTGATGAGAGGTGTTACCTCGAAACCGGTCCGGTCCTCGGATGCTTGATTCCGTTCTGGGAAGGACATGGCTTTTGTAGTTCGGACTGGACTGTTCCCATGGGGCAACAGGGTCAGAGCTGATTTGCATATCGCCATTGTCTAACCCAGGGTGGTGTGGAGTGCAAAAAAACGATGGATTTGGGCCCAGATCTTTTGACTGGGGGAATGTGTGACATTGATCCACATTCGGTCCATCACTTGTTGTTTTTGCAATTGCCGCCCTAAGTGCGCTGGGGATGCCCAGACGTGGGTCCCAGGCACTCCACACCACTTGGAGTCAAGCTAGCCGGGCTGATGAGAGGTGTTACCTCGAAACCGGTCCGGTCCTCGGATGCTTGATTCCGTTCTGGGAAGGACATGGCTTTTGTAGTTCGGACTGGACTGTTCCCATGGGGCAACAGGGTCAGAGCTGATTTGCATATCACCATTGTCTAACCCAGGGTGGTGTGGAGTGCAAAAAAACGATGGATTTGGGCCCAGATCTTTTGACTGGGGGAATGTGTGACATTGATCCACATTCGGTCCATCACTTGTTGTTTTTGCACCGGCCCTGGGTACAGCACCCATACCTACAGATCACGCACGTAACCTGGGCTTCATCCTGGACTCCTCCCTCTCGATGACCGGACAAGTCAACGCCGTCTCATCTTCATGCTTCAACATCCTACGCATGCTCAAAAAAATCTTCCGTTGGATCCCCGCCGAAACAAGAAAGACAGTCACCCACGCACTGGTCACCAGCCGACTGGATTATGGAAATACCCTTTACGCCGGAACCACTGCCAAACTACAGAAAAAACTCTCAATCTCGTCAAGCTCACATTTCCGGTCACCTGAAATACCTCCACTGGCTCCCCGTCAACAAGAGAATAACGTTCTGTCTCCTCGCCCACACGGCCCTCTACGACCTAGGACCTGAATGCCTCAACACAAGACTGTCCTTCTACACACCCACCCGCCAACTACGATCATCCAATCAAGCCCTCGCCGCAATTCCATGCATCCACAGATCCACCATGGGAGGAAGATCCTTCTCCTACCTAGCGGCCAAAACCTGGAACTCTCTCCCCACTCACCTCCGCCTTACACAGAACCACCTCTCCTTCAGAAAGCAGCTAAAAACCTGGCTTTTCGATAAGTAATGCACCCTCCCTCCCTCAAGCGCCTTGAGACCCTCTGGGTGAGTAGTAGTGTGCTATATAAATTCTTGAACTTGTACTTTGAGGAGTACACATTAGCACATCCAAACCCAGACTCAAACATAACATTTATTTTATACTATAGTTCAGATCCCATATGTGTTGACATTTCAATACAATTCCATAATAAGTGTTGAGGTTTTTATTAGGAAAAATTGTTTGTGAAAGTGAAACAAATTCAATATTTCCACTTGAGCAACAGTTACTCTTCTACTGAGGTTTAGTAGAATCCTTTATGGCTTGACGCATGACACTAAGGTAAGTGGATAGAAGAGTATATGGCTAAAGTTAGTACATCTAAAACCACACCTTTATCTTCAGTAGTTTAAAGCAAGGCTGATGATTCTGCCCTTGTACATGGGCCCAGAGATGTAATTCGTGCTTAAAATCAAGAATGGCTCACCTTCACAGGCTCGGAAACTCGTGTTGGAAGCATTTCACCCTAACACCTGTTAATTCAATGTACATACTTCTGGTACCTGAAACTGTTTATGATTAGGTCAGTTTTTGAAGGCAAGTGCTAAATATCATCTATGAGTTTTTGGGATCTCACTTCTAAATCAAGTGAAAAATAAACAAATTTGCTGAATATATCAAGCTCTGTGGTTTTCATTCTAGCCAGATGTAACTGCTAAGGATTTGGCAAGGAAGACAAAGGAAAGAAAATATTGATAACAAAGCTGTTCAAGATAAAACAGGTAGTCAGAAGATAATAGGAATGTGATCGTGAAGCTCTGCAAAGGTAAAAACAAAAGACTTAGAACCTGAGTTAGATCTGGACAGATGGGTTACTCCATGACAACAATAAAGGATATCTCGTAGGCCGAAATATAAATCCCATTATATTCTGTGGTATTTATATTTTGGCGGACAGAATATCTAGCACTCTGATGACGTTGTAACTGCCCAGATCTAAATCAGGCGCTAAGCGACCAGACACACCTTCTTCTAAATAAACTGATTTTTTGTCAGTAACAAAAACTAAAACCATGAACAAAAATCCTAGGAAAATTACAATTGAATTATCTATGATAAAAAATATTCAGATACCCAAATTCAAATATGTTTTTTTATTTTTTTCAGACATATTGGAAACAAATTAAAAACCATTCTTAGCAGAGGAATATATGTCTAATAGCAACTGCAATGTGAATTATGAAAACAATCTGTGTTATTCTGTGTACCTCGAGAACAAGTAGATGACTTCTACACTTCAAATAAACAGTCTGTGGTAATTTATTTTGAAGATACCTGTATTGGTCACACAAATAGGTTGGGTCACAGAAGAAAATCATGGTTTTTGAGTGGCATAACAACTACTTGACTTGCTTAGAGGAAGGGTCGATGACTAACTGTCATCGAGAGCTGGCATAACTCGTACAGTAGTGCAATTGGTAAAAGCCTTCCTACCCTTTATCAATTATCAGAAATGTTGGGGGGGGGGAAGCAAAGTTTCCAGGAAATGAGCAATGCACCATCTTTAACAGGTAGCATGGAACATAGACTGAGTAAATAAAATACAGTTATGAGTGAAACACTAGTCCCCAAAATTCAATAATTTTCAATGTTAGGAGGTGGAGACTTCCTAGAAAACATTCTAACAATACTAATATCAAATACTAAACACAGCCTAAAAACATTATTACTCTCCTGTTTAAAAAAAGTATACATTGATATTTGGCAACATCAATTTAAAATGTGTCTAAGTTAAAAAATGTTATACCTTTAGAAGTTTTATTTTATCCAAATCTTGGTGATACCTTATGTATCCTCTTGCCAAGATCTTTCAGAAATCCAGTGCTCCTTTATGTGCTTACCAAGAAAAGGAAAAGCTGAAAAAGATGTGAATTTAGTTAAATAAATATAACCCAATGTCTAATGAGTAAAGAATAAGTAGGGAGGAATTGTTGTTAAGGTTGTTAAGTGACCTAAAACTTAGGTAAATCACTTGAAACTCCTTCCAAAACGTTTGTTTATTTGATAAAAAAGCTTTTTATAAACAAACAAATTCCCTGACCAAAATCTGGACCAAGTTTAAAAATAGATTCCTAATCAAAAAAGGGAATCTTATTTGTATGAAAGACTTACATATTAACAAAAAATCAAAGTGAAAAAACATAGTAATATCCTACACTAACTAACACACTACTAGCTCCTAAAGTCTCCACTTGCAGCAATTTTGTCATGTCCAATGCGCCCTGAACATTGAATGCTGCCATGGGCCTTTAAGAATGAACACCGGTAAGCATGGGCAGTCTCACTTTGATAAAACAAAAGCTCCCCCTATCATCACAGATAATATGAAACAGGAGTCAGGAGTATTGATTATACAAATGGCAAATAATCCTGGAAGACTACAAGTCCCATGATGCTGTGCAGACATTTCCTCTGTGCTTCCATAGCCTTAGGAGGAAGTGGGAGAGGCAGGACTATAAATCATGCTTCCGGCCCGCAACGTGTTGCAGTTAATTAGTTTCTTCAGCATGGATCTCGGCAACTACTCATAAATCATCTGTGGTGGGGTAAGGGTACCGTTGCACCTTATTTAGTTCTATTTTTGCCTTATTTACTTCTATTTTTGCCTTGGTGGTAGGTGAAGGGAATCCTTGGTGGGAGAGTTCCGTGGCTCTCCTTCAATTTCTTTCTATTTTGTATTTCTCGGAGAGCCTAAGAGACACAGCAGTGTTTCTGCTGAAATGAATTCATATTAAGGATTGATTAATGGGTAGTCTGCCCTTTCAGGTGACGTTTGGATTTATTGGGGTTAAATTGAAAGAAACTCAAGTTGTATTTCATTTCTTTAGTTTATGGAAACAATTCTTAAAGAAACTCAAGATGTATTTCATTTCGTTCATTTATGGAAACAATTATTTGGGGCTCACACTGTGTGAATAAACAGAGAGTTCAGGATGGTAATGAATTTGAAATCAAGTGCCATTTCTGAGGCTGTGATTTGTTTGGAGCAGTAAGAACAAGTTTTGAGAAAGAAAGATACTTTTCCTGGGTTTACAGATAAAGCTATGAGGAATAAAGTAGCTTTTTACAACTGTGGAAATACGATCACTATGAAGCATGGTTGTGAGCTCTTGTAAGAGGGATATCAAGAGCCTGCAGCTACAAGAGAATTCATTTGCTTAGTTGTTTTTGTTATTGCCAATTAACAGGGGGTGCCAATAGAGTGAGGTTGTGTTCTCCCCTGTGAAGCCTGCCAAGAGCTTTCTTATGGTGGGTAACACTCAATGTGAATTGTTCACAGAATATTTTACTAATGAATAAAAAGAGGAAGACATTTATATTGTTCTAAATGTTGATCATGTGTTGCTTTTTTTCGTTTTCACAGTAGAATCATAATTCATATACCTTATTTGAAACAGACTTCCTTGTTCCAGATATATCTATCTTCATACATATATGTTCTATAGACGTCACCGATTAAAGTTATATTATTTTACAGGTATTTGTATAGGGAGAAATTATGAATATATGTAACTCTGAGATAAACTAACATTAATGGTGTTATTTGCTTCCAGGTCTCCTTCCCTGCTGTACCCATCCTTTCCGTCCCCTGCTTAATAATCTCAAGATTCTGTGCATTAACAGCAAGCAGAATTGAGGCGATTGGGAGGTGGACCCTTTTTGTGCAGCACATCGATCCTGAGATATCTGCAGGCTGACAAATTTAATTACTCGAAATTTTAAATTAAGTAGAAACGTATGTTTTTACCTGGCTTCAGTGACAATCTGATCTTGACTGCAACTCTCTACCGACCAGTGAAACAGAAACAAAACAGTGAAAGTAAAAAGAAATGGCAGACATAAAATTAAAAAAGGGCAATGTTTTCAAAAAAAGTCTATGGGAAAGCATGGGAACATAGTTAGATCAAATAAAAGATTACAATTAAAATATCAAAAAAGTTTTAAAAAATGTTTACTAATATATCATATACCATTATTGTGTGAGATAATTTATATATTTGTACATAGAGTTTTAATAAAATATATTTTAAATGATAAGTCATTTTTTAGTATGTTTTATTAAAAGTAATAACATGTTTAATTATTTATTTAAATAAGATTTAATAAAGTTATTGTGTGAGATATTTAATATTGGGTGAACGAAGAATAATAATGAAACATTTAAAATTATATGTATAACGTTTAATTAATTCTTTTAAATTAATAAAATGTTTAAGTGATTTGATCAATAACTTGATTTTTTATTATATTATATTACTATTATTCTACTATGCAAAAGCAACAGTTAATGGACAGATTGCAGAACAATGTCATACATTCACCACAGTACAGAGATCTGGGCCTAAATCCATTGTTTTCTTGCTCAACATGACATTCCAGTTTGAACCCAGCCATATGCAAATCAGTCTTGACCCTGTGCCCCATGGGAACAGTCCAGCCCGAACTGCCAAGCCAGGTCCTCCCTGGACTGGAAACAAGCATCCTAGGACCAGTTTCAGGCTTTCAGCCCTCATCAGCCAGGATAGCTTGATTCCAGTGGCATGGAGAGCATGGGACTCACGTCTGAGCATACCGTCTCACTCAGGGTGACAAATGCAAAAACAACTGTTAATAGACAGAATGCAGAACAATGTCATACATTCGCCCCAGTACAGAGATCTGGGCATAAATCCATTGTGTTTTGCTCATCATGCCATTATTCTACTATATCAAAATTTATTTTAGAGAAGTAAATTACTAGACTAATTTTTTTCAATGTATCTTTTCTAATATTTAAAATAAAAAAGTAATTATTTTCAAATTAACACAAAATGATTAATAAATGTTGTATTAAAATTATAACCTGGGTAATCATACCCTCCCAACCCCACTCCCCTATAACTCTAGCTTCACTCTCCTAAAATATAAATTACATGGATTTTTTTAATTTTTACTGAAATAATTTAGCATTAAATTGAAAAAAAAACTATTAGAAACAAAATAAATACTTGAGAAATAAATAAACTCTAGAACCATACACATAATGCTACTTAGCTTTAAAATTAATAATAGATTTGTAATATATATTTTGATTTAATTATCTACTTCTAAAATGAAATCCTGAGCATTAAAATACTCTCCAGCTTAATGCTTTTAACGCCAACATCCCACTCCTAAAATGTATATTTCATAGAAGTATTATTTTTATTTAAATAGTTTAGTATTATTTTTTTAAACACCATTAAGTAGAAATATAATTAATACATTTGTATGAAAAATAGTACTAAAAGTAAATTTTTAACTATACATTTTAAAAAACCTGAGTATTAAAACACAGCCTACCCTGTTGCCCTGCAACCCTGATATCCCACTCCTAAAATATGTAATACATTGTTTAACAATTGGAAATCACTTTAATGTAATTAAAAAAAGAAGCAGTTTAACAATATATATATTTAAAATATTTATTATTACTTTAAGTGTTAAGGGGTAACCCCTACAGTCATCCTTTTAATCACTCCCTTTCATACCACGTTTCTTCTTTTAGCGGGGTAGTCCCTCTAACCTTCACATACTTACCCAATATTTACCATTAATTATCATGCGTGGTAAAGGCATGCATGGTAAAGACTTGCGTGGTAAAGTCACCTGTTTTGTAAAGGTAGCGTGGTCAAGACAATTTGTGGATAAAGACAGTAAAGACTGCAAAGTAAAAGCTGTTTCCCCCTGCACCACCTTAGGAATTAAACACCATTTGTGATGTGCCAGAAGCATCCTGTGTAACTTGTCCTCTCTGGCTTTCAAGGATCCCACAAAGAGGTTCGGCAATCAGAGTAAAGCCCTGGAGCTGCAATCAGTTCCAGAGAGGTGCAGGGCCTCCCAGCACAAAGCACAGGTCCCCATTCCACAATGCTTGTTGCAATACCACATGCTGTAGTGTTGTCCAGTGTTAATGGAGAGCAGGACGGCTTTCAAAGAACGGCTCACAACTCCTACAGATTAAGCTAGGTTTTCGCTGAAGAGCTGTCTTCTGGTTGTTACCGCCCTTGGATAGGCTCCCCAGCCCAGTAATGATGCATTTCTCACCACTGTCAACTTAGGGTGGGGAATGGAGAATGGCCTGCAGCTGGACCAACTGCATTTGAACAGCCATCGTGGCAGGTGGAGAGCTGTCTTTCCCGAAATATGGATGGCACCTGACAGATTTCCTTTATGCTGGGACCACTGGGCCACCTGGCATTGTTGGCCAGGAAGAAGCAAGAGGCTAAAAGACCAGGAAAGCTCCAGGGCTGCTCTCACCTTCATCATCAAGGACCGAGGCTGAAACATCTGGATCACAGTCTGGATGTCCCAGACTCACTGAGGTGGAATTAAGGTCTTGAATTGCACTGTGTACAGGATAGCCCCAATGAATGGCAACCTCTGAAAGAGAGTCAGATGCGACTTCAGCTACTTGATTGTGAACCTCAATGATGTTAAGAGGTTCACCATTGCCCGGGAGTGGTGTATGAGCCTGCCTTTAACAGCCAATTATCAAGGTAGGAGCTGACTGATATTCCCAATCTCCAACGGTGTGCCGTGACCACTGCCATCACTTTCATGAACACTTGACGGGCACCAGTACGGCCAGCGCAGAGTACTACAAACTGAAAATGGTCATGGCTGATCATAAACCACAGGAAATGCCTGTGGGACTGCAGGACAGGTTTATGCAAATATGCATCTTGCAGGTCCAAGGACACCTTCCAGTCTTCTACGGCCAGAATGGCCAAGATCTAGGCTAATGTGAGCTTTTTTAACTTGTTTTTCTGCAGGAAGGCATTTAGAGGTCAAAGGTCCAATACATACCAGAGGCCTCTGTCCTTTTTCGGCTCAAGGAAATAGCAAGATTAAACAAGCCTCTCCTCTTACAAACTTCAAAACCCTCTTGATAGCAGTTTGAAGAGCAACATGGCAGAATCAACTTTTTTGCCAAAAAGGTGAGAGTCAACAACGAGCATATCCATGCAAGAGTCTTGCGCATCTCCAGAAATCCCAAGGAACGCATCCATACATAGAGGTGGACCATAATGCGGGTGCCAACCGCCCTCACCAGGAAGTCAATAGTATCTAGGCCAGCAGGAATCACGAACATGGCTACATCCTGACCATCAGTACTGGCTTGAGCCAAAGAGGCCCTATGGTAGTGGTCTCCAACATGTAGCTCATCAGCAACAAGTGGTAGTTTGAATCTTAGCACATCAACAAACAAAGCTGAGGTAGATCGGAGGTTTTGCACAATCCTGTTGATATGATTTTGAGAACTGACCCTACAGAAGGCCCTATGAATTTGTGTAAGTGCTTTGAACAGAAACCTGTTCTTAATAGGGAGCCAATAAAAAGCAAGAATATGATTAGAAACTGTCTCCTTCTAGAGGATACCAGTTGTCTTGTTTTTCCCCATTTTACAGTTCTTGGTCTTCAGTCTAATGATGTCCTTGCTGTGGGGTTGCCAAGAACCATAAAAGATCCTGTTGAGCTTGTCTGCAAGATAAGCTGGGGTGCTGGTTGGGTTGGCTTTGTAAATAATGCAGCTAGTTTTGAAGATGGGCAGGCTGGCTAGGAGACCTAATTGAGAATGGTGGAGGAGATGTCATCATATTTCTTTAGGCCCTGGAAGTGATGTGCTGCAACATGTAGGATACCCTGAGGGGTGCCAGTTTAGGGTCTGGGAGTTCACAGAGTAGTGCATTACCACAATCCAGATAGAAGAGTACAAGGGTGTTAGAACTGGCTATTTCTGGTAGGCTAAGGCTGACGCCAAAGCCAGGCAGAAACCACCATTCTAGTCAGGGCAAGGAAGTCACACGCCAAGATAACCCCTGCTCACCCCCTTGGTAGCTTGGCACAAGCAGTAAGGCTAAACTCGGAGGCAATGTGTAAAGCATTTGCGCCAGCACACAACAACAACAACATACTAGGCACATCACAAAAGGAACTCCACACAAGGTTATTATAAAATAACTTTTGTATTGTCAAAACACATATCAGATAAAAATCACACATGTACATTGTGCCAACTGGCACGGGCAACATTCATAAGGGATTATTTACAAGACAGGGCCACATGGGCCACTGTCAGAATCAGATATAGTACTTTTAGAATAAGAAATAATAAACATAAAATGGTAATCAAAAAGATCACAACCAGTATCCACTGGAAACAGGAACCAGGACCTTACTAGGACCACCTGTACTAAAAAGAACAACCACCTAAGAATAAAATACATTTAGGGGTATACACAAGAACACATTACCCATGATGCATGAAACACATTCAGAGGAGTAATAAAGAGAAACACATGATGCCTAAAACATTCAGAGGTGTTAAGAATAAAGCACATGATGCAATAAAATACATTCAGGGGTGCAGCGCAAGAAGACACATGATGCCTAAAACATTCAGAGGTGCAGCGCATGAAGACACATGATGCCTAAAACATTCAGAGGTGCAGAGCATGGAAAGAAAGACACATGATGCCTAAAAACATTCAGAGGTGCCAGAACAACACAATAGCGCAAAAACACACAGTATGCAATTACTATTAAAAACATAGAAATCACATTGCGCATAACTTACATAAGCCACCACCTGTGGCAGTCCCTAGGCCAACGGGCCTTGTTGGGGCTCAGACGCCCTGTGTCCAAATGTCAGGGCGCGCTGCCATGCAGCGCCAGTCCAGGGGTGCGCCAATGGCGCAAAACCTAAACGTAGCAGGTGCCCACTACTTGCTGGGCACCTGAGAACACTCACAAGGGCCTAAACGCTGCAGCTGGCACTAAGTGCTGCGCAGCTGTGACTGGCTGGGCACCTCTGTGCCATCGCTGTCCCACACGGACTCTCTCTCTCTCCAATTGCGCCTAAACGGTGCAGCTGCCCACTAATTGCTGGGCAGCTGGAGACAAAACTGCGACAGGGCCCTCACTGGCCACATCTGCGCCATCTGTTGGAGCCACGCAGGCTCTGGAACAAAACATGCCCATCGTTGGAGCCACACAGGCTCTGGGACAACATATGCCCCCAACCGTTGGAGTCCCCCCTCTGGGGACTCAAAATCATTAACTGTCCAGGAGCCTCTCTGGGCCCTAAAACGAAGAACTGGCCCCTCGAGTCTCTCGGGACTCGTGCACAAAATGCGGCCGACGTTGGAGTCCCTCCTGGACTCATAAACACAGAAATGCCCCCGGAGCTCCTCACTGGAGACTCAACAACTAATGGCCATCGTGGGAGCCACGGGGCTCTGTAAATAACCATGCCCCCAGCTCTGAAGCCCTCTGGCCCCTTTTATCGATGCTGGCCCGTTGGAGCGGCCCACTGCAGGACGGGGCCGCTCAGGAGCACACGTCGCCCTGGGCCCTGATCAGGAGCCAACTACATCCCCCACGGAGCCCCCCCAGCCCTTCCTCACTCACCGGGCTGATCGCTGGAGGCTCCTCTTCACGGGATTGCGGCACCTCTCGTGACGGTCCCCTCTTCACCCGGGCCCCCTCCTGGGACCCGGGGCTTTACGGCAATCGCAGGCGGGGCTCCCTCCAGCACACGGGAGTCCTGCCCTGGCAAACGCGTCGCCCTTCACTCCACTTCCGGGGCTCCCTCCATCGCCTGGGAGCCCCGCACCACTCGCGCTGCGTCCTCTCCCCTTGGTGGCGGCCCCGGGCCGCGAGAGACTCGTTGCTTCTTCCTCCGGTTGGCGGGCCTTCCGGTCAGCTTCTCCTCTTCCTGCTGCAGGGCTCCCTCAGCTCGCGGGAGCCCTGTGAACCTGCCGCCATGCTTCGTCTCCTTTCTTCCCCCCGGGCGGGCACTTTCGGCCGGCCGCGCTGGGATTGGCCGGCCGGCCAACCACTTCCGGGTCGCTGCGGGCAGCGCAGCGGCCCTTCTCCTTAGGCAGGCAGGCGGGGCTGAGTTAACCGAGGAGTGGGCTCCCTTGAGTTAAAATATAAAATATAAAAATAGCGAAGAAGCGAGGTGGGCACTCGCTAGCACGAATGAAGCGCTCCTAAGCGCCAAAGGCAGATGAAGCGCTCCCATAAAGCAAAAAGCGCTCCCAAGCGCTAAGAAGGACAAATCAAGCGCTCCCAAGCGCTATAGCAAAGAAAAAGCACTTCCAGGTGCTTAGGGGAGCAGAAAGTCCAGCAAAGTCCCCCCCTCAGCCCAGGCAAGGCAGAGGGGTCCCCCAGAAGTCCTCCAGGCATCCAGGGGCTGGGCAGCGCCCGCCCCTGGTAGATTCAAGTCAGAAAAAAGAACAAATTGGAAGGGGACACAGCCCCTTCTTATACAGTGAAAAGTCTTTGAAGTCTTTGAAGTCTCAGTGTGAGAACCAGCTAGACTGGTTTAGAGGGAAGTCCCTTCAGTATCAGGGACAGAGGTGACAGTCGCCCAGCGGGGGGGTGGAGCCAGCATTGTGGCAGGCAGGCACAGCCCTTCACTATCAGGTGCTAATCTCCTCCCACTTCCCTGGCAGCAGATGCTGCCTTTCATCCACGGGCTGACTCAGACAACCTCCTGGGCTCTCTAGCCCCTGTCACCCTCAAACCAGACAGTCAATCCACAAGCAGGCCCAGGCACTCCTGACCCAGGCTCACCAGCCAATCACACGCCAGTCACAAATTACACAAATATGCCAACTTCTAAAAGTGGCATTTCTCGACTAGACACACTAATGCCGCATATACCATTTCGCAGCATTCAGTCTCACGAGTTCTCTCATACCAAACTCGCCCCTGCACTCCCCACACATCAGGAACTACCATGGGCATACATATTCCCCATTCATTCCTATGTGAGGGCAGGTCACTCACCACACATACACAGAGAGCTCAAGCACTTTACACTGTACCACAGTGAAAAAGTGCGCAGAGGCCTAAAATCACCACCACCAGGTTCCAGAAACAGGCTAGGAAAAAGCAAAAAGTCTCGGGGTGAACCTGCCCAAAGGGCCGGGTCCAACAAAGGGCTTGAACAGCAGTTCTGAAGTTGCTTTGTGGAACACACAGTTTGTCTTTCTTTAAAAGAGAAAGTTGGTAGCAAGCTGTTTTTGTTTGGTTTTTGGCAATGTATTCCTTGAGGGAGAGGTTGGTGTCCAGGGTCGGTTCACATGATTTGGCATTCAGTCAAAATTACGGTTCGAAACCATCAAGGTGAGCCGACGTCTGGTAAACAGAACTCCGTCACATGTGCGTGCTCATCTATAAAGGTGTGCCTTGGTTCTTCCAATGCAGCTCGTGCTAGTGTGGGACTGCCCCAATTGGTTTGTGGGGTCGCCGATGGTTATTAGGGAATCATTTCATATGAATATCTAGCCCATTTCAAGGCAATAGAGCAGTTCAGAGAAGGAGTTGGAAAAGCACAGAAAATCTACAGCATGGTCTCTTTGAAGGCCTTGATATATTGTAGCATCGCCGATGGCCTAGGAAACTCGGGCACATTGGGATTAGCTGGGAACTCACTCCACGCTCAGGACTCCTGAGGGGACTGACTGACGTGATGCCATTGCCCTCTCTCCTGGGACAATGAATGGAGGTATGGGGTTGAGTCGCGCTTCGCAATTTTATAATAGTGCTTAGACTTCGGTTTGGACTGACTGGAGGATTAGGCTGCGAAATAGACCTCTCTGCAGAACAACCCTGGGAGCAGCTAGATCCATGACCTGCAGAAGGATCAGGACTTACATGAGAGTCTCGACTTCTTCCTATGTTCAGCGATGTACAGGTTCATATTTTAGACATGGATCACTTTCGGTTACATGAGAGTGCACTTGTCACACGACTTCGAGTCATACTCCGAGCCCAAACACCAGAGGCACAGCTCATCTGGAACCGTGGCAGACGTCCGATATTTGCAATCATGACATGGCTTGAAGCCTATTATTTTACGAGGGGACATTGTTCCATAGCACACTGGCTTTAAGATTTTGTAGAAGTTGTCATAAGACTGACAAATGTGGAAGCAGAGCTCCAAGTCCTCGCAGAAGGCGCGAAAAGGAAGGAACTGAAATCAGTGTGCAGATTGGCCCTTATGTGCGGCTCCAGTCCGTCACTTCTGGGCAGTTTGGCAGCAGTTAGGAGCCTCGCAGTGCCACCTAGCGGTGCGCAGTAACATTGCTGGAAAAAGCTTCTGGATCTTGTCTGGCATCTGGGGAATATTCTGAGGTGAGAAATCTGTGGTTAGAAGTGTCCATCAAAAACGAATATTGCACAATGATGAACACTGAACCGAAGCAAGCAGAGGATATAAAATACCTCACTGATAATCACATGCTTGCATCAAGCCAGCACCTGCTAGCCAGAGGTGTTCTGATTCCTCCACCCAACCTTGGCCGGCAATGAAGGTGAAGCAGTGGATGTGAATTCTAGGAATTGGAGGGTTTGACAGTAAAAGCATACATACTGCCACAAAACCTGGCTTGGCTTGGGCTGCCAAGTGTGTGGACGCCATGTACAACCTCTCCAGCCCAAAATACATACGATTTTGGCTCAGGAAGCTCCGAAGAGACAGACCCAGGTCAGAACCTTTCTGGGCCTGACTGGCTACTGTAGAAGATTTGTGAAGGGGTATGATAAGTAACACTGAGGCCCCATTGACAGAACTCATTTCAAAGAAAAGCCCAATGGTATCTGGACTGAGTAGTGTCAAAAGGCCTTTGACACCCTAAAGAAGCTCTGTGCTCAGCAGCTGTCCTAAAGGAACCGGATTTCAGTAAAGTCATTATTGTCTAGACAGATGCTTCTGAACACGGGATTGTGGCAGTGATGTCACAGGTAAATGAGGGCCAGGATCAACCAATTGCTTTTATTAGTAGACAATCCCTTCTCATAGAGCAGTGTTGAAGTGCCATTGAGAGGGAAGCCTTTGCTGTGGTGTGGTCCCTGAAGAAGCTCAGACCCTACTTGATTGGGGCTCACTTGAGAGATCAAGCTAACCACGGACCTCTCAGGTGGTTGATGCAGATGAGAGGAGAGAACCACAATTTTTTTAGGAGCTCAATTTCCCTACAGGGCATGTACTTTGCAGTGGAACACCAACCTGGGACTGATCATGCCAATGCAGATGGCTTTTCGAGTTTCTTCCAATCAGATAATGAGAACTACCAGGGTGTAGGTTCGTTTCTCATCACATTTTGTCTGGACGGGGGCCATGTAAGGAAATGCCCCTTTTTGCATGATCGCCCCAAGGTTTTGGACTGATGATGGTTTTTCAACTCTTGAGTGCACTGAGGCCTGCTAACCAGACCTCAGTGCCAGTGCTCTGACCCTTAAAACATATAAGTCTGATTGGCTCACCCACAATTAACTTACTTATAAGTCCCTAGTATATGGTATCAGGGGTTCCCAGAGCCTGTAAATTAAAGTGTTAATCAAGGACTGCAGCAGTTATTGTGCCACTACACGTGTGACAAAGGAACGCAAGACTCCCAGCCTGCCATTGCTGGCTGGCAGAACAATTTTCGAACTGCTAACTCAAGTTTGTCATTCAAACTAATGACTTTTTATTATGTAAAAGTACATCTTAAGGTAAGCCTTTGGAGACCTAAGGCAGGGTGCTGTTTATTTAAAAGTAGGATGGTTTTTATATGTCCTACCAGTAAAAAAAACAAATTGTCGTTTTTGTTGTAGAAAGCCTAGTAGCCCCGTTGACGAGTACAGGATTACACATTGATAACTTACCTGTGCTAACTTCTGAATGGGGCTACTAAAGTCAAATTTAATGTAGCTTTTAAGTAAATGGCAACTTTAGAAAGTTACAGTTGCTGGCCACAAGGAAACCTGCTACCCTGGGAGATGTGTGAACGACTCCCAGGAAGGAACACAAAGGGCTGCCACTGAACTCACAAGAAAGGCTTCTTTTTGCGCTGGTAGATGGTTGGAATTGGGGACTGAGAGGGCTAAACAGTTGCCAAACTAGTTTTTCCATGGGCGTCTCTAGGTTGGGCTACCAAGCTCCACCCACCAAGAGAACGGTTCTACCATCTTGCGAGTGGGCAGAATACTGCACTCTGGGGCAGCTAGATGCCACACTTTGCAAGAAGTCATCATCAGACGGGAGGGAACCTGGTGGCATCCCCTAAGGGCATGTTGTGGGCATGAAAATGGCACTCAGACCTCAGATCACATCTTGAACTGGAAAGAGGGCCAAATAAGAACTACCCTGCTGAACCATGGAAAGAGAGGCTGCACCAAAGACTGGACTGCACCTGGTGGTTCTTGGGCTACCAAAGAGAGGATTGGGCCTGTGGTGGCTTGCTCGAGAAAAAGTTGTCCCCATGCCCCAGAAAGGAAGGTGACTCCAAGAGTCAGTTTGCTGACTTCCTGTTACAGCTCCAGGGCCACAGAAGCTAAAGATGTTTGCCTTTGCAAGTTGGTAGCCACAATCGCTTGATTGCCACTGACTGGTAAATCGCAGGCTGGGAGACAGAGTCTTGATGCTTAAAGTTGCACCCATGTCTCCTGGACCCAGGCAGAGTGCAGTCTGGATACCCAATATGGACAAGAACCTCAGTTATATAGAACCACTGGTTTTGGTGTAATCAGAGACCAGTATACAAGCGGCATCGACCCCTTTGGCCAAAGCAGCCCACTGTGTTCGTGGTCCCAGGGGCAGCCCTAGTAAGACCCCTGTTACTGGATCAGCATCCACAGCATATTTCAGCATCCTGCATCCCTTGCATAAGGACCACTGCATTCATGTCTATGGCGAATCACTCATAGAGCCTGGAACTGGACTGGAAACTGCTTTGATGGTAAGGTAACTATCATGCCAAACCTTATTGGCCTCTGTGACTTGCTCCCTGCCAGAGTTGGTCACTCAAAGCGGGCCAGAGTAACAAAACACAACTTTAGAACACTTTTCAAAGTAAACGCTAACCACTGTAGTTGCCCATGCTTGTTTGTGATTTGAATTAAAAACAGTGATTTATTATTTAGTTAATTTACATCTTGTGAACATTCTGATGGATTTTGGTCCTTTTGGTGAGTAAAAATGAATAGAAATAGGAGTATTTTTATAAATTGGTGTTGGATTTCCTTTGTGTTGTGTTTGGTTCGTATTCAACTTCTAAATGTTTTGCACTTGTTTCTTTGACAAAGCCTGCCTGCTCCAAGCCACAGCTAATCAGGGTGAGCTAAGATCTTGCAAAAGAACCTGAATGGACCCAAGATGGGTTTGTGCATTTATTGCACAGTGTGGTTGCACAACCCACCATATAATAAACCACATTCCTCACAAGTAGATCCTCTACCTGTGGGCACAAGTGCACAGGTATAGAATTGTGACAATAACTCGAAAAGAGATGTGGTCCAGATCTCACTCCAAAATATGGGAGCACTAAACTCAACAGTCAAGTGACCACAAAGCTCTAGCTATAGTATGTGACACCCAAAACCTTAACACAGACTTGTGCTACAAAAAGAACAGATAAACAGAATTGTCTAAAATTACATTGAAATCTGCAGGATTCGGGTGGAGTTCCATTTCTGGGGACTGCACCAAGTGAGCCCACCAGTGTGTTTAAGCGTATCCATCACCCAGTGGTTCTGCCCATGTTTGCCTTGTCTACTCCTAGTGCATGTCCTTCCTGTGCAGCCCAAGCACTGCTGACTTAGGAAGAGGGAGATAACGAATGGTCGTGTATGCTCTGTGACGACAGTGAACTCTCAGGCCACAGATTATCGCTCAATTGTGGCATCAAGGAAACTGTGCTTTCTTGTGCGTCTCATGAATCCACTAGCAGAACAGGAGAACATGACACACACACCTGTATCACCAAGCCAACCCCAGCTCCCAGCATCATGCTGGTTTAGTGGTACCTCGATATTGCTGCAGAAGGGCAAAGTAAATCCACAGCAGTAGTCTTGCAGTGCTTGTGGGACTAGCGTATGAGGCAGCGGAACTGGAGTCTGACAACTGTGACTGCTAGGATTTCAGAAAAGAAACCTAAGTAGCAGTGAGGCTGACAGAAATGAACTTCTGCGGGTATTTTTGGTCCCTAAGATCACTGAACAGGTTTTGGGCCCCCACATAAACATGGAAATGGTTGTGCTGAGCGGAACCATTTTTAGTCTCCAACTTAAAACTTTCCAAACCTGTGCTGTTCAACTAATGCTACAGAATTATGAATGCAACTGTACACATGCATCCTCTAAACAACGTGTATCGTGCCCCCCCACGCCCCGTGCTCCTCATTAATATTTGGAGTATTTCACCAAGAGCAGTCACTCTAGGTGAAATACCCCAAATCGCAATTCCGACTGTGTGCAGGACCGAAAACTCCAGACCTGATCATTTCAGTCACAAAGGCACTGGGCCTGAAAAAAGTTCCTGCATGATAAGGGTGACGGACAGCAGCCTTCCACTGCAACTTCTAGACCCTGCAACAGCCCAGAAGGATCAGAGAATGCTCCCCCTGGACAGGCACTAGCGTGTCCTGCACCTCGCCCCGTCGTCCCACCCCTTGACTCCCACTCTGCTGACACTTCCCACCTCCTCAAAACAATTCCGATTTTTTTATTGAAATTGGAAAACCGTTCCAGATAGTAAAGTACCTGTTAACTTTGGGTCAGAGCATTTATTCCCCATTTAAAGAACAAAACTTGCAATGGCTGAACTTTGGTGCAGAGATACAGACCAGTAACGCAGATACCATCCCCATCCCCTTCCCTGGACTGTTCCCATGTGAAGCTAGTTGGCAAAAATGGAATCTCTGTCTAGAGTGGCAATGTGGGTGAAAACCTATGGATTGAAATGCCACCCAGAGCCACCGGGAGTGATTTACATTATTTGCCAGCACTCCTTTTATAATCTTTTTGTGCAGCTTATTTGATTCGCTTACTGGCCATGGGTAAGCCCACATGTGGGTTACTTGCTCACTGTACCGCAAGATTCAAGCTATACTTCACTGATGAGACGTAACTAGGCCAAAATCAGCCTGGGGTTGCTTGTCGTCCTTTCTAGAGTGGACCTCGTCTGGCAGTTTACGATGGACTGTTCCCATGAAGAGAAGGGTCAGTACTAGGTTGCGCAATCTGGGCCTCTGTATACAGTGGCACAGTGGGCAAAAGGCGATGGTTGGGATGCTACCTGGAGTGATTGCCAGTGGTCTAGACTATGTGCAATCATCCGTCCCATAGCCTTAGGTGTGGTTGACCTAAAAACCACAGCTTGGAGCAGGTTCAACCCATTCCCTTAGTCAACCTTAAGAACAGAGACAAGTCCTCAATCACATCGAACACCAAAGAAGATGCAGGGGTGAGGTAGCAGGAAAGGGTGCAATAAACAAAGCAAACCCAAATCCCTGCAAGTAGCATAGGAGGAGCCCAAACTGGAACATCCTCAAAAATGGGTGGAAGGGCAAAAAGAGGCTCAACAAAAAAGATGTGCACTTTCCAAAGACAGTGCAGCCAGGGCACTGCACCATAAATCTGAGGCTCCCATGTGAGTGAAACAAGAGAGTCCTAGAGAAACCACAGCAGCCTCCAAATGGAGGATCCAACAGAAGGCCATCTCTGGCCATCTACAGGAAATACACTATTAGACAACCAGAGGAAGCCAACTCCCACAGCAAAAAAAGACAAGCAAGGACATTACAATTGGAAAAGAAAGGAACACCACGGAAGGCACTACACCAAAAGCCCTAGTACACTGCAGGGCACCACATATTGCACAATGTGGTATAACTCTAACAGCCACCGTCTTGTCCAGTTCCTCTGCAGGACCTCCTGCACACCACCAGAGGTACACCTCACGTGCAAGCTCCTTAAAAGAAAAACTCACACCAACTCCTCCAGTTCAACACACCACTCATTCACACCCAACCCCCCCCCCCTCGGACTGGTAAGGCAGTTTCTACCACCCCTGATTCCTCAACCTGACCACACGTGACACAGGTACCAAACTCTGGTAGCGGGGCGGGGAACAAATGTACTGGACACTATTAAGCTGCCACCACTGGATCCTACCACACTGGGGAATCCAGACACACACACTACACTCAGGGAACAACCACCCTCCTGAGCTAGCCATTTCTCCTCTACACCCCTTCTCTCTCCTATTTACCCACACACACACATGGGGACAGGAACAGGGACTGGGTACTGGACCCAGCAAGGGATTCCTAAGCTATGGGAACCTCCCCCTCTACTGGCGTCCCGCCCTGTCACTTTCTCTCATCTGCCACTAAACATAAAGCGCAGAAACACATTTGAAAATGACACTATGAGGAAAAACAAGAATCCAAAACAATAATCCCAAACATGTGACTATCTGAAAAAAATTGCAGAGTTTTAGCCAGTTGTCGCTGTGGCACTGCGCAAACACAAGCCCAAATCCGCACCGCTGACCAACAATGTTAGAACTGGCTATTTCTGGTAGGCTAAGGCTGACGCCAAAGCCAGGCAGAAACCACCATTCTAGTCAGGGCAAAGAAGTCACCCTGCTCACCCCCTTGGTAGCTTGGCACAAGCAGTAAGGCTAAACTTGGAGGCAATGTGTAAAGCATTTGCGCCAGCACACAACAGAAACAACATACTAGGCACACCACAAAAGGAACTCCACACAAGGTTATTATAAAATAACTTTTGTATTGTCAAAACACATATCAGATAAAAATAACACATGTACATTGTGCCAACTGCCACGGGCAACATTCATAAGGGATTATTTACAAGACAGGGCCACATGGGCCACTGTCAGAATCAGATATAGTACTTTTAGAATAAGAAATAATAAACATAAAATGGTAATCAAAAAGATCACAACCAGTATCCACTGGTAACAGGAACACCTTACTAGGACCACATGTACTAAAAAGAACAACCACCTAAGAATAAAATACATTTAGGGGTATACACAAGAACACATTACCCATGATGCATGAAACACATTCAGAGGATAAAGAAAAACACATGATGCCTAAAACATTCAGAGGTGTTAAGAATAAAGCACATGATGCAATAAAATACATTCAGGGGTGCAGCGCAAGAAGACACATGATGCCTAAAACATTCAGAGGTGCAGCGCATGAAGACACATGATGCCTAAAACATTCAGAGGTGCAGCGCATGGAAAGAAAGACACATGATGCCTAAAAACATTCAGAGGTGCCAGAACAACACAATAGAGCAAAAACACACAGTAGGCAATTACTATTAAAAACATAGAAATCACATTGCGCATAACTTACATAAGCCACCACCTGTGGCAGTCCCTATGCCAACTGGCCTTGTTGGGGCTCAGACGCCCTGTGTCCAAATGTCAGGACGCGCTGACATGCAGCGCCAGTCCAGGGGTGCGCCAATGGTGCAAACCTAAACGTAGCAGGTGCCCACTACTTGCTGGGCACCTGAGAACACTCACAAGGGCCTAAACGCTGCAGCTGGCACTAAGTGCTGCGCAGCTGTGACTGGCCGGGCACCTCTGTGCCATCGCTATCCCACACAGGGACTCTCTCTCCAATTGCGCCTAAACGGTGCAGCTGCCCACTAATTGCTGGGCAGCTGGAGACAAAACTGCGACAGGGCCCTCACTGGCCCTTGGACACATCTGCGCCATCTGTTGGAGCCACACAGGCTCTGGAACAAAACATGCCCATCGTTGGAGCCACACAGGCTCTGGGACAACATATGCCCCCAACCGTTGGAGTCCCCCCTCTGGGGACTCAAAATCATTAACTGTCCAGGAGCCTCTCTGGGCCCTAAAACGAAGAACTGGCCCCTCGAGTCTCTCGGGACTCGTGCACAAAATGCGGCCGACGTTGCAGTCCCTCCTGGACTCATAACCACAGAAATGCCCCCGGAGCCCCTCACTGGGGACTCAACAACTAATGGCCATGGTGGGAGCCACGGGGCTCTGTAAATAACCATGCCCCCAGCTCTGGAGCCCTCTGGCCCCTTTTATCGATGCTGGCACGTTGGAGCGGCCCACTGCAGGGCGGGCCGCTCAGGAGCACACGTCGCACTGGGCCCTGATCAGGCACCAACTACATCCCCCACAGAGCCCCCCCCCAGTCCTTCCTCACTCACCGGGCTGATCTCTGGGGGCTCCTCTTCACGGGATGGCGGCACCTCTCGCGACGGTCCCCTCTTCACCCGGGCCCCCTCCTGGGACACGGGGCTTTACGGCAATCGCAGGCGGGGCTCCCTCCAGCACACGGGAGTCCTGCCCTGGCAAACGCGTCGCCCTTCACTCCACTTCCGGGGCTCCCTCCATCGCTTGGGAGCCCTGCACCACTCGCGCTGCGTCCTCTCCCCTTGGTGGCGGCCCCGGGGCTCTCCATGACTCGCCGGAGCCCCGGGCCGCGAGAGACTCGTTGCTTCTTCCTCCGGTTGGCGGGCCTTCCGGTCAGCTTCTCCTCTTCCTGCTGCAGGGCTCCCTCAGCTCACGGGAGCCCTGTGAACCTGCCGCCATGCTTCGTCTCCTTTCTTCCCCCCGGGCGGGCACTTTCGGCCGGCCACGCTGGGATTGGCCGGCCGGCCAACCACTTCCGGGTCGCTGCGGGCAGCGCAGCGGCCCTTCTCCTTAGGCAGGCAGGCAGGCGGGGCTGAGTTAACCGAGGAGTGGGCTCCCTTGAGTTAAAATATAAAATATAAAAATAGCGAAGAAGCGAGGTGGGCACTCGCTAGCACGAATGAAGCGCTCCTAAGCGCCAAAGGCAGATGAAGCGCTCCCATAAAGCAAAAAGCGCTCCCAAGCGCTAAGAAGGACAAATCAAGCGCTCCCAAGCACTATAGCAAAGAAAAAGCACTTCCAGGTGCTTAGGGGAGCAGAAAGTCCAGCAAAGTCCCCCCCTCAGCCCAGGCAAGGCAGAGGGGTCCCCCAGAAGTCCTCCAGGCATCCAGGGGCTGGGCAGCGCCCGCCCCTGGTAGATTCAAGTCAGAAAAAAGAACAAATTGGAAGGGGACACAGCCCCTTCTTATACAGTGAAAAGTCTTTGAAGTCTTTGAAGTCTCAGTGTGAGAACCAGCTAGACTGGTTTAGAGGGAAGTCCCTTCAGTATCAGGGACAGAGGTGACAGTCGCCCAGCGGGGGGGGTGGAGCCAGCATTGTGGCAGGCAGGCACAGCCCTTCACTATCAGGTGCTAATCTCCTCCCACTTCCCTGGCAGCAGATGCTGCCTTTCATCCACGGGCTGACTCAGACAACCTCCTGGGCTCTCTAGCCCCTGTCACCCTCAAACCAGACAGTCAATCCACAAGCAGGCCCAGGCACTCCTGACCCAGGCTCACCAGCCAATCACACGCCAGTCACAAATTACACAAATATGCCAACTTCTAAAAGTGGCATTTCTCGACTAGACACACTAATGCCGCATATACCATTTCGCAGCATTCAGTCTCACGAGTTCTCTCATACCAAACTCGCCCCTGCACTCCCCACACATCAGGAACTACCATGGGCATACATATTCCCCATTCATTCCTATGTGGGGGCAGGTCACTCACCACACATACACAGAGAGCTCAAGCACTTTACACTGTACCACAGTGAAAAAGTGCGCAGAGGCCTAAAATCACCACCACCAGGTTCCAGAAACAGGCTAGGAAAAAGCAAAAAGTCTCGGGTGAACCTGCCCAAAGGGCCGGGTCCAACAAAGGGCTTGAACAGCAGTTCTGAAGTTGCTTTGTGGAACACACAGTTTGTCTTTCTTTAAAAGAGAAAGTTGGTAGCAAGCTGTTTTTGTTTGGTTTTTGGCAATGTATTCCTTGAGGGAGAGGTTGGTGTCCAGGGTCAGTTCACATGATTTGGCATTCAGTCAAAATTACGGTTCGAAACCATCAAGGTGAGCCGACGTCTGGTAAACAGAACTCCGTCACATGTGCGTGCTCATCTATAAAGGTGTGCCTTGGTTCTTCCAATGCAGCTCGTGCTAGTGTGGGACTGCCCCAATTGGTTTGTGGGGTCGCCGATGGTTATTCGGGAATAATTTCATATGAATATATAGCCCATTTCAAGGCAATAGAGCAGTTCAGAGAAGGAGTTGGAAAAGCACAGAAAATCTACAGCATGGTCTCTTTGAAGGCCTTGATATATTGTAGCATCGCCGATGGCCTAGGAAACATGGGCACATTGGGATTAGCTGGGAACTCACTCCACGCTCAGGACTCCTGAGGGGACTGACTGACGTGATGCCATTGCCCTCTCTCCTGGGACAATGAATGGAGGTATGGGGTTGAGTCGCGCTTCGCAATTTTATAATAGTGCTTAGACTTCGGTTTGGACTGACTGGAGGATTAGGCTGCGAAATAGACCTCTCTGCAGAACAACCCTGGGAGCAGCTAGATCCATGACCTGCAGAAGGATCAGGACTTACATGAGAGTCTCGACTTCTTCCTATGTTCAGCGATGTACAGGTTCATATTTTAGACATGGATCACTTTCGGTTACATGAGAGTGCACTTGTCACACGACTTCGAGTCATACTCCGAGCCCAAACACAGGAGGCACAGCTCATCTGGAACCGTGACAGACGTCCGATATTTGCAATCATGACATGGCTTGAAGCCTATTATTTTACGAGGGGACATTGTTCCATAGCACACTGGCTTTAAGATTTTGTAGAAGTTGTCATAAGACTGACAAATGTGGAAGCAGAGCTCCAAGTCCTCGCAGAAGGCGCGAAAAGGAAGGAACTGAAATCAGTGTGCAGGTTGGCCCTTATGTGCGGCTCCAGTCCGTCACTTCTGGGCAGTTTGGCAGCAGTTAGGAGCCTCGCAGTGCCACCTAGCGGTGCGCAGTAACATTGCTGGAAAAAGCTTCTGGATCTTGTCTGGCATCTGGGGAATATTCTGAGGTGAGAAATCTGTGGTTAGAAGTGTCCATCAAAAACGAATATTGCACAATGATGAACACTGAACCGAAGCAAGCAGAGGATATAAAATACCTCACTGATAATCACATGCTTGCATCAAGCCAGCACCTGCTAGCCAGAGGTGTTCTGATTCCTCCACCCAACCTTGGCCGGCAATGAAGGTGAAGCAGTGGATGTGAATTCTAGGAATTGGAGGGTTTGACAGTAAAAGCATACATACTGCCACAAAACCTGGCTTGGCTTGGGCTGCCAAGTGTGTGGACGCCATGTACAACCTCTCCAGCCCAAAATACATACGATTTTGGCTCAGGAAGCTCCGAAGAGACAGACCCAGGTCAGAACCTTTCTGGGCCTGACTGGCTACTGTAGAAGATTTGTGAAGGGGTATGATAAGTAACACTGAGGCCCCATTGACAGAACTCATTTCAAAGAAAAGCCCAATGGTATCTGGACTGAGTAGTGTCAAAAGGCCTTTGACACCCTAAAGAAGCTCTGTGCTCAGCAGCTGTCCTGAAGGAACCTGATTTCAGTAAAGTCATTATTGTCTAGACAGATGCTTCTGAACACGGGATTGTGGCAGTGATGTCACAGGTAAATGAGGGCCAGGATCAACCAATTGCTTTTATTAGTAGACAACCCCTTCTCATAGAGCAGGGTTGAAGTGCCATTGAGAGGGAAGCCTTTGCTGTGGTGTGGTCCCTGAAGAAGCTCAGACCCTACTTGATTGGGGCTCACTTGAGAGATCAAGCTAACCACGGACCTCTCAGGTGGTTGATGCAGATGAGACGAGAGAACCACAATTTTTTTAGGAGCTCAATTTCCCTGCAGGGCATTTACTTTGCAGTGGAACACCAACCTGGGACTGATCACGCCAATGCAGATGGCTTTTCGAGTTTCTTCCGATCAGATAATGAGAACTACCAGGGTGTAGGTTAGTTTCTTATCACATTTTGTCTGGACGGAGGCCATGTAAGGAAATGCCCCTTTTTGCATGATCGCCCCAAGGTTTTGGACTGATGATGGTTTTTCAACTCTTGAGTGCACTGAGGCCTGCTAACCAGACCTCAGTGCCAGTGCTCTGACCCTTAAAACATACAAGTCTGATTGGCTCACCCATAATTAACTTACTTATAAGTCCCTAGTATATGGTATCAGGGGTTCCCAGAGCCTGTAAAATAAAGTGTTCACCAAGGACTGCAGCAGGTATTGTGCCACTACACGTGTGACAAAGCAACACAAGACTCCCAACCTGCCATTGCTGGCTGGCAGAGCAATTTTCGAACTGCTAACTCAAGTTTGTCATTCAAACTAATGACTTTTTAGTATGTAAAAGTACATCTTAAGGTAAGCCTGTGGAGACCTAAGGCAGGGTGCTGTTTATTTAAAAGTAGGATGTGTTTTTATATGTCCTAACAGTAAAAAAACAAATTGTCGTTTTTGTTGTAGATAGCCTAGTAGCCCTGTTGACGAGTACAGGATTACACATTGATAACTTACCTGTGCTAACTTCTGAATGGGGCTACTAAAGTCGAATTTAATGTAGCTTTTAAGTAAATGGCAACTTTAGAAATGTGCTGCTCTGATGACCAAGTTTTCCGGTTACCTTTTACAGTTGCTGGCCACAAGGAAACCTTCTGCTACCCTGGGAGATGTGTGAACGACTCCCAGGAAGGAACACAAAGGGCTGCCACTGAACTCACAAGAAAGGCTTCTTTTTGCGCTGGTAGATGGTTGGAATTGGGGACTGAGAGGGGTAAACAGTTGCCAAACTAGTTTTTCCATGGGCGTCAAAAAGTTGTCCCCATGCCCCAGAAAGGAGAGGTGACTCCAAGAGTCAGTTGGCTGACTTCCTGTTACAGCTCCAGGGCCACAGAAGCTGAAGATGTCTGCCTTTGCAAGTTGGTAGCCACAATCGCTTGATCGTCACTGACTGGTAAAGCGCAGGCTGGGAGACAGAGTCTTGATGCTTAAAGGTGCACAAATGTCTCCTGGACCCAGGCAGAGTGCAGTCTGGATAGTAAATATGGACAAGAACCTCAGCTATATAGAACCACTGGTTTTGCTGTAATCAGAGACCAGTAGACAAGTGGCATCGACCCCTTTGGCCAAAGCGGCCCACTCTGTTCGTGGTCTGAGGGGCAGCCCTAGTAAGACCCCTGTCACTGGATCAGCATCCACAACATTCTTCAGCATCCTGCATCCCTTGCATAAGGACCACTGCATTGATGTCTATGGCGGATCACTCATAGAGCCTGGAACTGGACTGGAAACTGCTTTGATGGTAAGGTAACTATCATGCCAAACCTTATTGACCTCTGTGACTTGCTCCCTGCCAGAGTTTGTCACTCAACGAGGGCCAGAGTAACCAAACACAACTTTAGAAAAGTTTTCAAAGTAAACGCTAACCACTGTAGTTGCCCATGCTTGTTTGTGATTTGAATTAAAAGCAGTGATTTATTATTTAGTTAATTTACATCTTGTGAACATTCTGATGGATTTTGGTCCTTTTGGTGAGTAAAAATGAATAAAAATAGGAGTATTTTTATAAATTGGTGTTGTATTTCCTTTGTGTTGTGTTTGGTTCGTATTCAACTTCTAAATGTGTTGCACTTGTTTCTTTGACAAAGCCTGCCTGCTCAAAGCCACAGCTAATCAGGGTGAGCTAAGATCTTGCAAAAGAACCTGAATGGACCCAAGATGGGTTTGTGCATTTATTGCAGTGTGGTTGCACAACCCACCATATAATAAACCACATTCCTCACGAGTAGATCCTCTACCTGTGGGCACAAGTGCACAGGTATAGCATTGTGACAATAACTCGAAAAGAGATGTGGTCCAGATCTCACTCCCAAATATTGGAGCACTAAACTAAACAGTCAAGTGAACACAAAGCTCTAGCTATAGTATGTGACACCCAAAACCTTAACACAGACTTGTGCTACAAAAAGAACAGATAAACAGAATTGTCTAAAATTACATTGAAATCTGCAGGATTCAGGTGGAGTTCCATTTCTGGGGACTGCACCAAGTGAACCCACCAGTGTGTTTAAGCTTATCCATCACCCAATGGTTCTGCCCATGTTTGCCTTGTCTACTCCTAGTGCATGTCCTTCCTGTGTAGCCCAAGCACTGCTGACTTAGGAAGAAGGAGATAAGGAATGGTTGTGTATGCTCTGTGAAGACAGGGAACTCCCAGGCCACAGATCATCGCTTAATTGTGGCATCAAGGAAACTGTGCTACCTTGTGCGTCTTATGAATCCACTAGCAGAACAGGAGAACATGACACACACACCTGTATCACCAAGCCAACCCCAGCTCCCAGCATCATGCTGGTTTAGTGTTACCTCGATAGTGTTGCAGAAGGGCAAAGTAAATCCATAGAGGTACTCTTGCAGTGCTTGTGGGACTAGCGAATGGGGCAGCGGAACTGGAGTCTGACAACTATGACTGCTAGGATTTCGGAAAAGACACCTAAGTAGCAGTGAGGCTGACAGAAATTAACTTCTGCGGGTATTTTTGGTCCCTAAGATCACTGAACAGATTTTGGGCCCCCACATAAACATGGAAATTGTTGTGCTGAGCGGAACCATTTTTAGTCACCAACTTAAAACTTTCCAAAGCTGTGCTGTTCAACTATTGCTACAGAATTATGAATGCAACGGTACACATGCAGCCTCTAAACAACGTTTTTCTTGCCCCCACCCCCGTGCTCCTCATTAATATTTGGAGTATTTCACCAAGAGCAGTCACTCTAGGTGAAATACCCAAAATCGCAATTCCAACTGTGTGCAGGACCAAAAACTCCAGACCTGATCATTTCAGTCACAAAGGCACTGGGCCTGACAAAAGTTCCTGCATGATAAGGGTGACAGACAGCAGCATTCCACAGCTCCTTCTAGCTCCTGCAACAGCCCACAAGGAGCAGAGAATGCCCCCCCTTGGACAGGCGCTAGCGTGTCCTGCACCTCGCTCCGTCGTCCCACGCCTTTACTCCCAATACTGCTGACGCTTCCCACCTCCTCAAAGGAGGCAGAACAATTCCGATTTTTTAATTGAAATTGGGAAACCGCTCCAGATAGTAAAGTACCTGTTAACTTTGGGTCAGAGCATTTATTCCCCATTTAAAGAACAAAACTTGCAATGGCTGGACTTTGGTGCAGAGATACAGACCAGTAACGCAGATACCATCCCCTTCCCTGGACCGTTCCCATGTGAAGCAGGGTCAGTACTAGTTGGCAAAAAATGGGTCTCTGTCTGGAGTGGCAATGTGGGTGAAAACCTATGGATTGAAATGCCACCCAGAGCCATCGGGAGTGATTTACATTATTTGCCAGCACTCCTTTCATAATCTTTTTTGTGCAGCTGATTTAATTCGCTTACTGGCCATGGGTAAGCCCACATCTGGGTTAGTTGCTCACTGTGCCACAAGATTCAAGCTATACTTCACTGATGAGACGTAACTAGGCCAAAATCAACCTGGGGTTGCTTGTCGTCCTTTCTAGAGTGGACATCGTCTTGCAGTTTACGATGGACTGTTCCCATGAAGAGAAGTGTCAGTACTAGGTTGCGCAATCTGGGCCTCTGAATACAGTGGCACAGTGGGCAAAAGGCGATGGTTGGGATGCTACTTGGAGTAATTGCCAATGGTCTAGACCATTGTTTCCCAAACTTTTGACTCCTGAGGACCCCCATTGAGTCACCACTGGAAGCCGGGGACCCCCAAGCAATTTGTATGAGTTAAATTTCGAATATTAAAACAGTAATTCGAAAACAATACACACATGTGCGTACAAAACAAATACTCAAAGTACTAAGGATTTAGGGGCCAGATGTACGGCCATTTCATTTAGCGCCTCGCAATTGGCGACACATGGCAAGTGGCAAATTGTGAATCGCTAAATGAAATGTACAGCAGTGTGTTTAACACTGTTTGGGATTCCCAATGGGGTCGCAAATTGCGAGGTTCATTAATATTAATTAGCCTCTCGCAATTTGCGAGCCCATTGGGAATGCCAGCCCTCCCAGGTATGGTGGCCTGCTGGGCTCTGCAGGCCACCATGTCTGGGGCTGCTTTTAAATAAAGCAGTTTTAAAAAGAAAATGCAGCCCATTTACCATGCATTTAAAGAAAAAGGAAATGAAACATTTTTGTTTAATTTTCTAAGGGCAGGCAGAGGTCCCTGGGACCACTGCCTGCCCTTAAAAAATAATTTTGCATGCATTTGCAAAGGGGAAGGGGTCCCCTGAGGACCCCTTCCCATTTGCAAATGCATTACCATCTACTTGAAGTAGGTGGTAATTGCGAATGTTTTGCGACCGCAAAACATTTGTACATGGTTTTGAGACTCGCTATTTGGAAGGAAATGCCCATTCCAAATAGCAAGTTGCAAAACGTATTTAGCGAGTCGCAAACAAATTGCGACTCGCGAAATAGGCAATGTACATGGCCCAGTAGGTTTTTGCATGCGCAAACAGGTTCGCGAACCCGTTCGCACATATAAAAACGGATCATACATCTGGCCCTTAGTATTTTATATTGAAGTAATAGCCCCTCTGTCACATGCATTTCATTTGTTTTATAGCATCTCTCATACCATTGTAGGATGTCAGAGCACTTTACATCACACACATAGAGACATTGAATCATACATGTAAATCAGTGTGTATATAAAATGCTTAAAGAGTGCTTGGTCTGGAAAAGCACAAACTAAGGATTCAGAACATAACACACTGGCTAGCACTGACTTTAACATTAAAAATGTATTTCCACCCAAATAAACCTTTTTAGCAGCATCAGGATAATGAATAACTAGGAAAAACATGTTACTAACTGGTATCATGCAGTTTGCAAGCAGCTCTTTGATGACAGTTTATAGGTCCCTCTGCTACATTACAATTGTCACTTGTGAAGTGCACAGTAACATAAGAATCTGTGTCAAAAGCAGTAACCACGAACCTAGGCACATAAAATACTGCTTTTTAAGATGCATGGTACACGTTCTTTGCAGTAGGCACATTAACCCTCTGTGCTACATTAGTTAAGTCAAAGCTGCCACTAAACAAAACTCTCCTCACGCTCCAGCAGGTACATTAATCACTGGCATTCTCTTGACACTTTTATTGTTGCTGGAAAGCTTCTAATTATACAAGAAACTTTTCTGTGCTTTAAAAACTGTTGCCTACGGACCCCCTAGGAAAGTGTCACGGACCCCTGGGGGTCCTCGGACCCCAGTTTGGGAAACACTGGTCTAGACTATGTGCAATCATCCGTCATATAGCCTTATGTGTGGTTGACCTAAAATCCAAAGCTTGGAGCAGGTTCAACCCATTCCCTTAGCCAACCTGAAGAACAGAGACAAGTCCTCATTCACATCGAACACCAAAGAAGAGGCGGAGGTGAGGTAGCAGGAAAGGGTGCAATAAGCAAAGCAAACCCAAATCCCTGCAAGTAGCATAGGAGGAGCCCAAACTGGAACGTCCTCTAAAATGGGTGGAAGGGCAAAAAGAGGCTCAACAAAAAAGATGTGCACTTTCCAAAGACAGTGCAGCCAGGAAACTCTGCACCATAAATCTGAGGCTCCCATGTGAGTGGAACAAGAAAGTCCTAGAGAAACCACAAGCAGCCTCCAAATGGAGGATCCAACAGAAGGCCATCTCTGGCCATCCACAGGAAATACACTATTAGACAACCAGAGGAAGCCAACTCCCACAGCAAAAAAAGACAAGCAAGGACATTACACTTGGAAAAGAAAGGAACACCACGGAAGGCACTAGACCAAAAGCCCTAGTACGCTGCAGGGCACCACATTTTGCACAATGTGGTATAACTCTAACAGCAGATCACAACCAGGCCCACACAACTCCCCCAGACAGACGCACACATATAGGAGATGTCAAGATTTCACAGGAAAAGAAGACACCATGATGAAGGCCACTTCAAGACAGACATAGCATACCCAGACTCCCACAAGCAATCTCAGTAACTGGAGTAGGATGATAATAAGCGAACCCCAACCTTGGTTAATTGAACACAAGAGGCCCATGCAACCTACGCCCTGCAATGATCAAGGGCACAAAAGGAAAGAGGTCCGAGTCATCTAGCACACAGTTAGCAGAGTCACCCCTAACAAGCACAGACAGAAAGCAGGGAGACAATCGAACTTCCCAGAGCACTACACATTGGAATGCTGGGGACCTGGCCTCTGATTGCCGCACACTTCTTAGCGTGCATGTCCTTGCAAGTGTGTAAAGCAGCCTTAAAAGGACATAAGCACCACACCCACAGAAAAGCCCAAGTCCAAAATAAAGCACATGATGCAGCTCACCCAGATGTCAAAATACCCCCATAGCACCTGGAAGCTAACACAAACTTGGAATGGAAGAGAAAGACGAGGCTCCAAGAACCACAGTGCCAGCAATTTCCGAGAATAACAGGAACGCACAAGAGACAAAGAAGATACAAGGAATCCAAACCAAAACACAACACGGGTGACAGACTGTAGCAAACTCAACCCCAGTCCCTGCATGCACAAACAAAATAGGGAGGGGGGGGGGGGGTGTAGAGGCACACACTGTGCTCAAATCCTCAATTACAAAATCGGAGGATTTAAAAACCTGCAAGAAGGTCACAATTGTCACCTGCAGTGTAGCAGAGTAGCTATTACCAAGTGAAAATCAGATGAGGAAAATCAGCAACACAAGCTATTCGTCCAGATGGAAACAAACACCTCAAAAGAAGGTAGCTAGAAGACAGTATTCCACACCGGGACACATGCACCTTGCACATGGTGAGGTATAGCCTCAGTCACAGCCCGAGCACAGCTAACAGTCAAATACCAAACTCACAGCCCCCCAAAATAGGAGGGGGGGGGTAATGCCTATAATGTGGCCCAGAACGATTGTCAGTGACTGAGATCAATTAAAGCATTGCATCCATCACCATGCTGTTGTTGTACCCGAAAAAAGGAGGGGTCTGAAGTCAGGCAGGAAGACAGCATGGAAACTGCAATCTTCTGAAAGAGATGTAGGGACCCACTAGTCAACGGGACTCGGGAGGCCCAAGACAAGCAACTTCATGCACCAATCAAATACCCACAGAGCTCATGTGCTAGCCCTCCAAAACCTCATAGATCATACAAAGAAAAGAGAAGGCAGGATGGGCTGTAAGGTGAATGTGAGAAGCAAAACGTCTATGCAGCAACAACCAAGAGACAGTAGGGTGCTCAGGTGAAAGAACGGCAATGAAGAGGTGCATTTAAAGCTAGTGTTGCAAACAGAGAGAAAGCATAACCTAATCTAAGGCTGAACAACTTGTATAGAGAACTACAAATGACTGAACGAATGAAAGATATGTGTATAGGGCGCGAATACTCCTTGGAGTGTCTCTGCGCTGACCGTGTGAAGGAAGCCTGCTCTCTGCGAAAAGTAATCGTATTTAGCTGAAACCGCCATGTTTTCATTTTTTTTCCTAAAAAAAGGAAAACTCTGAAATGGAGCGGAGTTCTTTAAGGAGTTTATTTCAGGTCTTTAGACAAAGGAAAGAGAACGGTCTTCAGCCTGTCCTTACCCAGCAGATTTTTGGAATCCTGGCTACACCGCTATGTGGGGACGCAGTTCGCTGAGGGGGGCATACGCACATATCCTTCGCCTCAAATAAACCGCCCCGTTCCCATTGAGAGGTTTGTGTGCCAGGACCAGAGTCTTGAACAGAATCCTCTTGACGGGCAACCGGTTAACTTCCTTCAACTGAGAGGTCATGCTCGTTCTAGGAGCCAAATCAAGGATGAATCTAGCTGCCGCATTTTGTACCATTTGTCAACGACTAAGCTTCTAGTTTGGAAGGCCCAAGTAGGGAGCATTTCCATAATCAAGCATCAAGGTGATCAGAGCTTGAGCCATTGTTGTCCTCACCTCTAATGACTGAAAAGGGAAACATTTATTTAGTGAGCGCAGGATCCTGAAACAGGAATCCACCAGTGACTGGATGTGTGTTTAGAAGGAAAGGGTGCTATCCATTTTGATTCCCATATTTTTGACTACCTTTTGTTGAGTTCCCGGGGGTGGGGTATCATGTGGCCACCACGTTCTCCATATTTCGTCAGAGATGTCCCCGAAGAACATGATCTCAGTTTTATTGGGGTTACATTTAAGTTGGTGGACTGATAACCAACTGAACACATTGGAAAGACAGTATTTGGTTGCCTTTTCATCAAATTCCTTTCCCTTTTGACAGGTAATAAGCAACTGTGTGTCGTTTGAGTATGATATTACTTTTGCCCCAAGAGCTTCTGCCAGACCAGCTAAGGGAGTATGGTATGCATTAAATAGTGTGGGACTCAGTGCTGATTCCTGAGGCACTCCTACAGATAGTTCTCGAATATGAACAGCAAATGGAGGGATCCATACTTCTTGACTCCTGCTGTTTAGGAATGAGGTACGCCACTTTAAAACTAGGCCATCAATTCCTATATCCTGAAGGCGGCCAGTAGTCTTCCATGAGGTACGATATCGAAGGCAGCCGATAAACCCAGCAGTATCAGCGCAGCCTTTCCCCCCTTGTCTAGAGTGCCTAAATCCCCACACCAAATAAAACAAGAAGAGATGTGTACCCTCGCAGGAAGACTATGCTCCCAACTTAGAAGCACAGAGCCTTTGGTGGAAGCCCAAAGAACTAGGAATGGAGCAGCACCATTCAGCAGTGCTCACAAAGCAGGTAATGCCAAGTACCGTAGGCCACAAGGGTCTGCCACCCACTAAACCTCCAACCCCATGGGCAAAGTGGATAGACATATTGGCCTGTCATAGAAGAAATAGGGACTCCTCTCACAAGTTCCAAACAGAGAGCAAGTGTTCCGACACAAATATTGTGGAAAGGATATCATGAGACACAAATATTGTGTCCTAAATATTGTGAAGTCAAAAACATTGTGGGTCAGAATATCACAGGTAAAAGAATCGTTTTTTAAACATTATTTTTCAAAATATCAATGTGTCAAGAGGGCCCTGAAGATAGAATTTCCCTCTACATTTAACACCCTGAAACTGCCATCCCAAAAGATTTCCAAATGCTGCAGGTTTTTGGTGATGCCTATGGACTCTAGGTGAACTGGGAGAAATCAAAATACTTACCGGTGGTTGGCACCCCTTACTGCAACAAGTCCTTACATCACAGCTAAAGGTGGCTTTCACCCACTTTAAATATCTAGACATGATGGTCACATCCGACTGTCGCTGGAGCTGGGACCTCATTAGCAGGCCATTGCACTACCGGGCTCCACTGGGACCAAACTGCCACTCACCGTCATGGGCCTGTGCATGCTCCTCAAATTGTTGACTCTACCACAGATCCGCTACATGATATAAAGCTACTCATACATTCCACCCTCAACTTTTATTCAAACATTGCATCACACACTTCCTATGGGTGGGCGTCACCTCATGAGTTTCCTTTGCTAAGTTCACACAGTCTACATATGCCAGTGGATTGGGGATCCCCAACCTACTGTTTTACTACTGGGCATCCCAACTGGAAGGCAGTGATCAAACAGATAGGGTGGCAAAGCAGACCAACTGCGGAAACCCTGCTCTGGCCTTGTATATACCTTATACATGTTACCATACTCAAAGGATTAAGAGTTTGGGACCTCTTAGGCATATCCACTGTTGGTGATGGACAGGCCAATGATTGCATGGAATCCTTCAACCAATTGCTGGTCACATTCACCCTACACAGGAGCCAAATATGTAAGCCTTGCAGCTGTGGCATGCCCTTGACATTAATGCCAACGAGCTGTGGGCACTGCCGCAGTTCCACTCCCTAGAGGCCAAGGTCACCATGACACAACTCAGCCAGAAAGGGATATAACAAATCTATAGGTCTCTAGTGGTCGTCAATTCCTCTGACCCTTTCCCATACCTTCGAGATGCACGGGGTTTAGATGATGATGACTGGACTGAGGCCAGAATGGCCCCAGGCTTCTGCCCCTTTCAGTTAGATTCCATTTCATACAGGTCACATATCTAGATTGTGTGTATTACTATCCGGCTAGGCTGTGGCGAATGGGCAGAGCTCAATCAGTCGCATGCTGGTGCTGCACAGCAGCGGAGGGCACTTTCCTACACACCTTGTGGGGCTGCCGAACCATAGCCTCCTTTTGGTGCACAGTACACACACCTGTAAATGATATTGAGGTACAACTTCTCACTGGACAGCCTAATTGCACTGCCGGGAATTATGAGTGGTTGGGAGAGTGGTGGGAGTGCACGACTGCTGCTTGATTTGGATACCAAATCACCAAAAGGGACATAGCGAGGCACTGGTGAGGCATACCTCCCCCACCCTAGGCGAATGGAAGGGTGGCATGGACATATCTGCCACCAATTTACAAGGCCAGAGGATGCCAAATGAAATACCAGAGAATTTTGTCCCCATTGACACAGTATGGCACGTCCTGAGGCCCGGATTTGGGATGAGAGGGGCTTCAGGGAGTGGTTGAGGGGAGCGATGCTGAGGGATGGTGGGCCCCTATGACTGATGGAGGTTGGTGGGTGAGTTAGCGGAAATGGAAGTGGTGCGATTGTGGAGATACAAGTCGTTGGACAGCGGACCAGTGCACCTATTGTTTGTATGATGTGGCAATACACTGTTTTATGTGGTTTGAAATGCTTTATTGCTATACATTTTTTAAGTGTATGTTGTGTATTTTTTGTTTTACTATATTGTATTTGTTTTTAGACTGTTAGATTTTTTGTATAAATGTACATTTGTGCATGAATACTCTTTATTATTGTCATATTTTTTTACATTTCTAATGAGTATGTTTGCTAACGTATACTTTTGTTACTATTTTTTGTTACTTGATAATTAAAGTTATGTCTGTAAATTTTTTAAATCATAATATCATACGTGGGTTTCATAAATATGTGTATATTTATTGGTTTAGGTTAAAATCTGCCTTGAGCACTTACTAGAAGCTTTAACTAATCATACCCAGAAGTGGTTACAACAACATTCTGGACTCACTATGGACCAAGCTATGGAAATGGCCTCCACTTTCTCAAGGGTTCCAACTTGTTTTCACTCGATGGAAGGCGAGAGGGGAATAAAATGCTCAATAAAACCAGGAGTTTCACAAGGCGAAAATAAATCTTGTAAAAATATGAAAGACATAAAAAAGATCCCTACGGATAAATCTGAATCTCTGGTATCATTAAGACCCCAATCTTTTGATTGTGGGGAAACATATCCTGATTCTGTAAAAACAAGAAAACCTCAGAACAACCATTGGAAATAAACTATGCCCCAAGTTCTATTTACTACAGGAAATGGGTCCATGCTTTTATGTAAAAACTAACCATCACTACACCATGGATTTTTTTTCCCAGAGCCTGAGAGGTCATTCCTTTTTTTTTACCTATTACCGCCAGATTGTACCTGGCAGTGATGGACAGAAAAAAAGACATTACACCGTCCACCCTAAATAGGGCGCGAGGTGTAATGCCCTTCCTCCAAAGGCCCCTACTAGGCCGGGCCGAGGGAGGAAGCTTTCTGTGGATGGGGCCAGGGGGGCATGTCGTTGGGATGCTTACAGTCTACCCATCTCTAAATGGGGCTGGTGACCAAGAGTCTGGGGGACTGGGTACTCCGTCACATTAGTGACAGAGGACACTGTCAACAAAATTCTAAATCAGGGGCCTTATTTATGAAGGCCTTGCGCCACCGGTGCGTCACTTTTAAAATGGGAAAAAGTGACGCACCGGCGGCGCAAGGCCTTCATAAATAAGGCAACATAGCGCCAATGCAGGCACCCTTGTGTCTGCGTGCAGGGGAGGACTGCTTATGTGTGGGAAGGTCCCCCTTCCTGCATATAAACAATCCTAGAAATACCATTCTGTCACTTTCATGCGTGCTGCTTCATGCAGCACACATGAAAGTGACAAAATGGCTTTTTTCTTTTAAGTTTGCTTATGTTCAGGCAGGGATACCTTCCTGTACATAAAAAAGCAACTGCATTTTGCTCTTTCCATGTGTGCTGCACAAGGCAGCACACATGGAAAATGCAAAAACGAGGAGAAATAATGCATTTCTCCTCGTTTTGCCATTTAAGACCAGTTTTTATCTCGTCTTAATTTTGGCGCTGCCTCCTATGTATGCCTCACTTGTACATAGGGAGCAGCATCAAAATGAATGGGTGTTATGGTGGAACGCCCTCCGCAACACTCATTGCCCACCCCTTTCACATGAACCATAGTGTGAAAGGGGGCCTTATTTACAAGGCAGCGTTAAGCCGCGTTAAGTGGGTTAAATCTACCTTGTACATAAGGCACAGCCCCTGGTGCCACCACAATGTCGCTATTGGTGACGTTCTGGTGGCAAAAGGGGCTTGTACATATGCCCCTCTGTTTCCTGTCTGTATTTATTTTTAATAGCGGAAAAATACAGATATTTTGGCTTCTTTTGAGTGACTCACCGTGCTGAGATTAGTGACTATCGGGTCAATAGCTGTACATATTGGCAGCACGGGCGTTCCAAAGCTCGATGAGATTTGCTTAAAATACTGCATATCTCAATATGTATTAGTGCTGCTATGCCAATGTATTAATGAAGGTTTATTCTTTTATAATTTTTGGCTGTGTAATATGCTAAAACCCGAAAGGCATCAATATGAGTGCACTTATATCTGTAAAAAAAATGTGGAAATATACGGGTTATCACATCATCTGATTGCCAAAAATAGATATGGATAAATAAAGACGGACATGTTCAAAAAATAAATACCATAAAACCAGGAGCCCTAATTATAAGCCATTCATGATTCCTTCTGTGTGGTCCTTTGTGCCTGAAACCCAAGTAGCAAGGCAGCGGTGTAGTTCACAGAGCTCCCAGGCTCAGATCCCGGAAGAAAGTTGCCAGCAAACGCGCCAACTCAAATAACAAAACATCTGTTTCTTCACACATTCTCATGAAATAAACAAAATGGTTCCCCTTTCATTTGGAGCATGGAATGTCTCTGGAAGGTGGGAGAAGATGCTTCTTGCACAGTGACTTGTTTTGGTTCTGAATTTTCTTCAAGATCGTTGTCAGTGTAACCCAACAGTCTTATAAATAGATGATCTGGAACCCACAGAGGTTTTCTGGGCACTTAGCAATACACAAGTAGGCGCGGTTACGCACCATTTTCCTGAACATTCTTAGCACATCTCTCTGTTTTGGCTTTCATAATGCTATGCACCTGCTCAAGGGGTTCACGAGTTCAAAAGTAGGGGGTGTAAGGCCTCTGCATTAAGACCACCATGCTATCTTCAAGGATCAGGTCATGTCTCTTTCTGCACAACTACATAGACATCATATGGGACTGCACAATGGAGCATCTGCAGGCTTGACTTGCCTTAGGTACATCTGTCACTAATCCTCATGCCGCTTTCCTTAAGTCCCATGAGGGCAGTGGTAGGAACAGAAAGTTTAGCAGGGCTCAAGATGCCCTATTTGTTTTGGTTATTTCCTCTAGTGTCTAAGCAACAAATTGGAGGTTGTTGAGGCGCTACAGATAAGACAAAGGATCCTCCCCGTGATGCCATTGTGTGAAAGTGTGTGTGATGTCACTTCTGCTAATCCAGGGGCCTCATTTATGAGAAATGACGCATCGCTGCGTGAAAGCAGCAATGCGTCACTTCTCAGTGCGCACTCCTTGTGACATTCCTGATGCGTCATATTTAATGTATGACGCATCATGTCGCAAGGAGTTACAGATACGTCAGTATTTCTGACGTACCTGTAAGCGCAAAAGTGACGCATTGCTGGAGTGTGTCACAAAAGTGACGCAACTCCAGCAATGCATCCTTTCACATGGGGCAAGCCCCATGTGAAAGGGCCTGCGTCAGTCTAACGCCTGCTGTGAGGCAGGCGCAAGATTTTGACGCAACGGCGTCCTAAAAGTGGCGCAGTGAAATCTCATAGATTTCACTGCGTCACTTCTACGACCCTTCCTTGCGTCAATACGCCCCCCTTGCATACATTATACCTGGCGCAGGTATAATGTGGCGCAGGGGTTTACAAAGTGACGCATCTACCTAGATGCGTCACTTTGTAAATATGGCGCAACAAGGCGCATTTGTTACGCCACCGATGCGTCACAAAAAGTGACGCACCGGTGGCGTAAAAGTGACGCACAGCCTCATAAATGAGGCCCCTGGCTTTTTGGTGAATCAAGATGCAGGCACAACAGTTTGTCATCTGTGCTGTAGACCGTGGCTTATATTTGACTTGACTTTATGTTTTTTTAATCGAGCCAAATGCTCCTCAGCGAGCACCTTCAAGCATCAGATATTACAACCATCACACAGCAGAAAGTGGGAATTGCTCCATTTATTTTGTGTAATTCATACATTGCACAACAGCAGCAGCACAGTTTCATAGCAAGCATTTTGGAAAGTGACACTGGCAAGATGCAGGGTCAAACGTCGGGTTAGATGGCCTCATGTTCCAGAAAAACTAGGAGAGTGGATGGCTGTGAATCATGTGATTCAAGGGTGAGTCCATGGAGAAGTGGGTGTGATCCAGAGAGCATCAGAGCTACATGAATTCCCAACTGAAGGTAAAGAGTTTCCTATGATTGCTCATTACTGATGTGGGTAGTGGTTCAGTACCACGTTTGAAAGGACCGTGGCATGATCTCTGAGAACCATCACTATTACTTCATTCAGGCATCCCAAATGCCTGATCACCAGTTCTACACCATCCAAAGCGAAGCCCCGGCTAGGTATTTGGACAAATGTAGGCCAGGACTAGAACCGCTATCAGCTCCATCATAAACACCACAGAGGCAAACTTCTTACATTAAAACATCCTTAACTCTGACCCTATCACCTCCACAATAACCCTAACCCTAAAATGGGCCCTAACCCTTCTCTGACACCTAAATGTAAGCCTACGCTTAATCCTAACAATTATTAAATAATTAATTGTGCAAATATATTACATTAAATGTTAAACATGTAATTACATTGATACTAATCACATTACATTAAATGTTACACATGTAATTACATTGATATTAATCACATTATATTAAATGAAATACAAAAAACTGTCCCACTCTAAATTGTTGTAAATAGTATGCACACTTTCTGGAATAAATGTTAAAGATTATGCTGCACCCATTAGGCACAATGTCAGAAGGATACTCATTAGTGTAAAGGGTGAGGTAGCTAATGTCCTAAAGAAATTATGTAGGAAAAATCCTGCCACTGCTACTAAGAAATAAATGGTGACAACAACCTGCGCCCTGACCTTCAGATCTTAAATTACAATATGGGTGGGTTGTTGCCCCTTGCCAAACAGACAGTCTCTTCGCGTGGTGCTGCTCACCATTTTTTTCCTCTTGGGCACGAGTAAGGACACAACCATATAATGTCACAAAAGAACTCTTGTGCCCTGGTGGCTTTTATTCCAATGTTTGCTCATGCTTTTCTGCCTTGTGAGTGTCTAATATGGGAAACATCCATTACAGCGCAATTTTTACAACGCACTACCATTACAACAAAACTTTTACAACGCAACATCCATTACAACGCATGCCATTACAACACAACCATTACAACGCATGACACTACAACGCATACCACTACAACGCATGTCATTACAACGCAGTCATTACAACGCATACCATTACAACGCATACCATCACAACGCATAGTACCCTTACACTATCCAATACTTACCCTACTGTTGCACCCCCTGGAGTTAGAATAGTAATTTTTACCCCTACACTATCCAACACTTACCCTACTGTTGCACCCCCTGGAGTTAGAATAGTAATTTTTACCCCTACGCTATCCAATACTTACAATACATGCAATGTAAGGGCATGCGTTGTAATGGTATGCGTTGTAAAAGTAGTATGCGTTGTATTGGAATGCGTTGTAATGTATGTTGCGTTGTAAAAAATGTGTTGTAAAGGTATGCGTTGTAACGTCATACATTCGTCTAATACATGCATGAGTCGGGTGGAACATGAAACAGATATCCTTGCAATCCAAAGAATACCTACGTATTTCTAGGAATATATTGGCGACTAAAAGAATTCTAACAAGGCATAGGAAATGAGCTTACAAAAACTTACGTATGTCATTTCACGTAATGAAGAGCACCTACGTCATACTGTTTGAAAAGATGGCACTGAACCAAAGACAAGATTGGTTAAAGGTATAAAATAATGCCCCAAGTTCAATTTACCCATACTAGTTGGTATCGTTTTCTGTAACTGAACCACTCAAAGAAATTGTAAAAAGGTGGTGGCATGTATAATGGGTGCAAGGAGTGTGTTGACTAGCTTGAGAGTGTTTGAGAATGCCTGCAGGCTTTTGAGACAGCTTTTCTTTTCCCACAGACACCAGTGATGATGGGATGGGCGCGATTGTCAATCAACTGGATGAAAATGAAGAGTATGTTATACTGTTTGTTATAAGGCCTCTGATCCACGCTGAACCCCATTCTGTGACTCTTATTATAGAGCCATAAAGCTGGCTGTTTGTTGCCTCTGTCCGTTCTGTGCTTTGCAAATAGAACAATTCTCTCAAGTGTATGTGAGTGGTGGTTCAAGCTACAAATTTTAGTCTTTCTTGCGAGTGTGACAAGTTGTAGAAGGAAATAACTTAACAGGCTGGCGTTTGGAAATAAGCGTCTAAGGGTTTGGTGGGCACAACACGTCGCGTTTCCACAGGCAGAGTCTCCGCTGGCTCCACCGATTTAAACTTTTGAGTATTGGCCCCATAGACATATATCTATCGATATCTTTAGGGCAGATGTTCCGGTGTACTTTTTTCCTTTTCAGGACCTCCAGGAAAAACCTGACATTCCAAAACTGAAGAAAATAAAAATGACCCAAACGCCCTGGGAGAAAACTCCCACAGTGTAGGAGCCATTAGATTTTGGTTTATTAAAAAAAAAAGGAAACTACCATATGGGGGGATTGATTTTGAAAAACGAATACGTTTGATGAATGGCTGCATGAAACAAGGTGACCATTCAGCAAAAGTACAGTGCCTTCCAAGGAGCTGCAGTGGCAGTGCCTTTTTTAAAGGCAAACAAAACTCTGCCAGTCATGTGAAGATTCCTAAATATGGCAAGCAGTCACCCACCAGGTTGGTGGAGTTTAAAATCTCCGCCACCCCGGCGGAGTGAAGAGACCCCCCACCCACCTTTAAATAACCCTGTATATTCATTGTTGAAGGTTAGCCAAGGTGTAACTATTTGTGAAGGTGGTGCACAAATCTGAGAGATCTGAGAGCTTATACTTTTTCAGTAAAAATTGAGGGCCTTATTTATGAGACCTGCGGACACTTTCACACCGCCGTTGTGTCACTTTTTGTGATGCACCAGCAGCGTAAAAAATGTGCCATGTTGCGCCCTATTTACAAAGTGACGCATCAAGGCAGATATGTCACTTTGTAAACTCCTGCGCCACATTATACCTGCGCGAAATATAAAGTATGCAGGGGGGGTGTTATCCTGCAAAAATCCTTATTGAAATCTATCAGATTTCAGTGCGCCACTTCTAGGACACTACTGCATAAATATTTCACGCCTGCCTCACAGCAGGCATAAGACTGGCTCAGGCCCTTTCACATGAGGCTTGCCCCATGTGAACGGACAAATTGCAGGAGTTGCGTCTGTTTTCAGACACACCCCAGCAATGCACCACTTTTGCGCCTATAGATATGTCCGAAATACTGACGTATCTGTAATACCTTGCGACACAGAGTGCCGGGCATTAAATACAGCGCCTTCATCCTGCCGCAGGGTGGGCGCAGTGAAAACTGTTGCATCGCTATTTTCACGCAGTGATGTGACAGTTTTCATAAATGGGGTCCTGTGCATTTGTTTGAGAAACATAAACGTGTGCATAGACTGATTCTATGCACACCATCAAGATATGTTGGCCTAAGTCATGCCAGCTCACAGTGCACCAACTGTATCCCTAACCAGCAAAGGTAACAGGTGTAATATGCAACTTCAGAACATGACAACCCTGACTCCCCAAGAAAATCATGGTAACAGATCCAGAACCTTTTTGTTAGGTAATTCATGCAATCCCAAAGACATACACAAGAAAAACACAAAATTATGTTTCAATATTTATTGAAGCATTGTGATTCTTGCATAAAATAGGTGTTCTACAATAATCAAGAGAATGAAACAGAATAATGTAATCAGCATTACGAGAATGGTGAAAAAAGATGTATAAATCAACTATTGTGCTGTTTACAGAGAATATATGCAAGCATATAGATACTGTTATATTTTGCTCCAAACTAGCGGTACCTATCCTAGTGTCTCTAGGGTGATTGAATCTGCCAGAATCCCTGTAGGGTGACCTAATTCCTCAGTTACCTGTGGTTAAGTGTCATCAGGAAGCCCATCTTGGTGGAGAGCCGGGCTTCATCCCTTGAATGAGGTAAACAGAAGTCAGCTGGGCTGGAATTTTGGCATGGGCTGACCTCCCAGTGCCAGCAAAACGCTCCTCTAACTAAACAATGAAGTGATGTTGTTTATATAATAAACATGACCCTGTTGCATTGCAGAAGCCCCGGTCAGGCTGCCGTTATTGATTGTACCATGACAAAGCTGTAGCTGAGTGAACAATAATAAGAGACAACATTTTGAGCAGTGATCTTTTGCTATTGAACAGAATGCTCAAGGCTTCTGAATATGTGCCTATGAAAATGTGCAAATGTAAGCAAAGTTGTTTCTTGGAACAGCATCTTTCAAGCATGCAAGCAAAAGTGTGTCAAATATCAACATTCAAGAAAAGATGTCAAGTTTAAACATGAGCATGTAAAATGGTGGTGTTCATGCCCAGGCCTAAGTGTGAATTTTTTCATGTGGGCGAGTTCCATTTTGTAAACTGACAATCCAAGTGATACCTCTTGGCCACTACGCACTATTGCCTATACCATTTGGTTATAATCATGGATTCAAACTATAAACAATAATCACAATTAACAAAATTAGAATTTCTGCAATATTCCTTGATTGTTGTCAAAGCAAGCATTCATTTTTAATTAATCGTACTTTGAAAATAATAATTAGTAATTTCAATGATTCAATGATGGTAAATTATAATCATTCTTGATGAAGCTGCCCAATGCATTTCGGCCCGTCGGCCCTTCTACAGGGGCTTGATCTGTAGTACAATAAATAAAGAACATCCTCTCATTTACTTAGAACATATGCTCAAATGAAGCAATCATTATTTACGGTTTCTGTGTTGATGCTCATTGCATTAAAGTTAATGCTCAATTTACTACTAGTGGGTTAGTAAAAAGCAACCACTGCTTGTGGACTTAAACTTTCAGATCAGTACCATCACATCTAAATACCAAAGTGGTTCAACAAACTCAAAGTGAACTATGATCAAGCAAATTCAAACAGAAATGGTTCATCAACGCCATGATGCATGCCTATGAATAGATACTGAAGTGGTTATTCGGGCAAAATCCCGTAAATCAATCACACGTTCGAACCAAGAGGGGTGTCTTAAAAACAGCTTCTGTTTCCAAGTGGTTAGTATGTGACTTTTGAATAAACATGTATCGATTAACTATTAAAAAATGTATAAGTTACATTTTGTGCCACATTACATTCATGCAGTTGTTAGTAAACCTTTTACTAACCTGTTTGCCACTAAGGAGTTTTCTACGTCATTGGTCAATGAAAACGGCATATAATTCCCGTCTGCCGAAATACAGAGGGGCAGATTTATGATGCCCTTGCGCCGCAATTGCGTCACTTTATTTGACGCAACTGCGGCGCAAACAATGCGCCCTATTTACAATGTGACGCATCTAGGAGATGCGTCACGTTGTAAAACCCTGCGCCATAAGGAGGCGTTCCTGCGCAGGGGGGGCCTACCTGCGCAGGAATGCCTCCTGAAAGTGGCTGAGTGAAATCTATGAGATTTCACTCAGTCACTTTCAGGCCAATGCTGCGTCAAAACCCTGCACCTGCTTGAAACAAGCGTAGGTCTTGATGCAGCATTGTGTACATGGGGCACCCGCGAGCCTTGCTGGAGCTGCGTCGCGCTTGCTACGCAACTCCAGCAATGCGCCACATTTCCGGCACAGATGCGTCACGCATCTGTGCCGTTTTTGCACCATGGTGCGCCGCATTATAAATGTGGCGCACCATGGGTGGCGGAGCTGTGGCGCACTGTGGCGCACGTTAACTGGCGCATCCCTGGGGATGCGCCAGTTAACATAAATCTGCCCCAGAATGTCTTAAATTGTTGCTGTATAAAGTGAAGTCATTAAATGTAAGAAGGAAGCAAGGTAAGTATTGCATACAGAGAATAACAGAGTGTAAACAGTGTAGTTTTAAGAACAACAGTATCTGGATAAAACAGAGAGGATGTGGCCTAATGACCAGAGCAGTTAACCTCGAAGCTGGGGAACCGGGTTCGAATTTTGGCAGGAACGTTCAACCCTGTGATTATGGGCAAATCACTTAATCTCCCCATGCCTTACAAAATGAATATGTCCACCTGTAACACAACTGGTGCTCGTGTAAAGCACTCTGATACCTTCAGGTCAAGTTTGCGATATATTAAACAACAAAAAAAACAATTACATCATTTAACATGGAGTAAATGGCAAAGGTGGTCGCACTTTTGATTCAACAAGTGCTAATGTGGTCCTTGCAGTTGGTGGTCCGATGCTAAGGAAACTGGCCGTAGGTTATAGGTTAAGCAGGAAGGTTGAGGTGGACAGAATAAAGGGGCTAAGATAGTGTGAAGTCTAGCCTCATCCTTCCAGACATATTGTAATCTTGTTGAAAATGGCCCTTTCTGCATGGTCATGCCCAAACTTTTTTTCTGTTCTCCTACCCTTTTTGCTGAATTAGTTTATGTTGGCTTTAGGATTCTAGGCACTTTACCACTGCTACCCAGTGCTAAAGTGCATGTGTTCTCTACTTAAAACATGGTAACTTTGTCTTATCCACAATCGGCATATTTAGTTTTCGAGTAAAGTGCACTACATGTGCCCAGGGTCTGTAAATCAAATGCTACTAGTGGGCCTACATCACTGATTGTGCCACCCGCTCCAGTAGCCATTTAAATATGTCTCAGGCCTGCCATTACAGAGCCTGTTTGTGCAGTTTTAAACTGCCATATGGACCTGGCAAGTTAACCTTCTTGCCCGGCCCAATCCTTCCTTTTAAATAAATATAAATCACCCCTAAGGTAGGCCCTAGACAGCCCTAAGGGAAAGGTGCAATGTATTTAAAAAATAGGACACCCTGCGTTCCCTGAGTGGCTTCATAAATCCCAAGTAACTTAATGCAGCACAAATTACGGCGCTGCGTTACTCCACCCTGGGAAGGCGTACCATGGGTCCTGCATGTGTGTTCCCACCTAACTTCGATGGTTTTTGACGCATTCCCAGATTTACCATAAGTGGTAGACCTGGGAATGCGCCAAAAAGATACTCCTTCTCAAGGCCACGTAACAAGGAGAAATATCTTTATTTCTCCTCATTACTTCCTATTTGTATGTGTGTTGCACTGTGCACACTTCCTGCACAAAAACAATCCTGCATGCAACACAGGCACCCGTGTGCCATGGTACTAGGGTGCCTGCGTTGGTGCTAGGCAGCCAAAGTTGTGCCAGTGCAGGGACACAGGCAGAAATGTGGCCTGTTCTTTTGACGCCTTAACCGAGGCGGTTTTTCCGCAGCGGTGCGGGTGTTCTATTAGGTGGGCGAGGCTGCGTCGGCTGGCAGCCAACCAGCACTAGCGAGGTAGTGCTCCAGTCGACCATCAGCTGACGGCAGCACACAAGGTGTTAAACACGGGCATTCCTGCCCTTTCCCTGTCACGCAGCCTGACTTTTGAATGAATATACCCTGTAATGTGTCCGATTTGTCTAATACAAGCTAAAATGGTGAATTCCTATTAAAAGGATTTGTAGAAAGTCCACTAGATGGCACTAGACCACTATCTATGTTTTTTTTTTATTTTAATCGGTGCAATTCCCTTACAAAAAGCTTTGTGCAATACTTAGCGGATTTGTATGAATGCTGTTCTCTTTTTAAAAGTTAAAAGCTGAGCAATATTAGGTTAATTGCTGTTGGTACCTGTGAAAGGATAGCCTATTTGGTTCAAAAGTTTTGAAAGAGTTGAAGTAATAAATGAAATGAACTGACCAACGATTTCTCAATTGAAATGTACATAGACTTGCTTGCCCACTGTTTTCGTACACATTTTGCTCAAGTGAATCTCGAAGCAAGGGAGATGAATACCTTTTCCTGAAATACACCGTGTTTGTGCCGAGCTTAAATGACAGCATGGCGCACTTTATTGAATTTGAAAGCTGCTGTTTTTTTTTTTTTTTTTAAGCTTTGGATTAATAAATAATTCGTTTGTGACTTTCGGATAATTTTACAGATTCCAGTTTTCATGCGTGGAAGCTTTATCCACCCAAATGGCAGGTGTATGAGAGGTAATTGACATACTATGCGGTTTTCCATAACCGTATCTTTTACCCTGCACAGTAGTTTGGACGGTTTGATGGACATATACTGCAGCACCATTTTGTGAAGGTCAATTGGACAGATGAGAAAACTTTTAGATTTAAAATTAATATACTAAAAATGCATATCATAAACTGTCTCCCTCATAATTACCTTAATCATACGCAAATGATCTCGGATTGTGTTTATATATGCATCAATGCTATGCGAACACAATTGGGACTATTAATGTATGATTAAGCTAGTGATGAGGGGTATATTTTATCAAATGTGTGTTTGTATATTCATTTTAAATTTGGAAAGTTGTTTATTCAATATTAACTATATAATGTTCTAATATATATATTATTTTTGTAGATATTAATTTGTATATGAACTTTTGATTTATTACCACAACCAAGTTTTATGCATTAGGGAATTGACCATTATCCTGCAAATATAGAAATACAGATGGGTAACAATGAATAATGGGTATATATATATGCTTCATCAAGTTGGTCTGAGTGCCATCAAATAGACAATGAGTGGGAGGTTCGAGTTATCTATATTGTTACTCAGAGCCTAGGAGGGAAAAGCATCCCTAGTATTCACTTTTTAACCATCTATGATTTTAAGTTGTGTATGGCTTCGAAATCTGCCTCTGCTTTCAACTGCTTTGGAGGCGGAGAGGGGCAGAGGAGTAATTTGGAGCCATGCGTAGCATGCCTTCTCCTCCCTGTCTCAAATACAAACAAGCATTTACAATGCAATAGGTCTCGCATTTGTGAGAGTGTAAGCCATTAGTATTGTAATTGACAATGCGTTTTATTTATGTTTCAAAACCCAAAACATAAATAAAAGGCATTGTCATTTACAATGCTAATACCTTAAACTCGCGTGAATGCGAGACCTATTGCATTGCAAATGCTTGTTTTTCTGTGCCACCTCCAGGAGCATTCACCAGCTGTGGCAGGGGCGCCCACAGAGATGCCTAGACAAATCAGGCTGGGGTAATGACCCAATCTAGCCCCACTCTAGAGATGCAAGGGTATTGATGCTTTTGGGTGCTCGTTGAATTGAATTATTGAAATGTGAAACTCAGCTCCCAAGAGTGGGCAGCTAATTAACAAGAAGCCTCTTAATTAATGTTTGAAGTGCATGCTCGAAGCTGCCACCATGGGTACTCCCTGATCTGGCATTTTTGCGGATCAGGAGATATGCTTGTGAGGTTTAAACTAACCAAATACACAAAGGCCTCTCATTTATGCAATGCTATTGAGTTGTCATGAGGCCCTCTGAGGCTCTCTCTCTGATTTGCCAGCCATGGCATGCAATGTCATTTCCTGTGATAAATTCATTGGTCTAAACAAAGGGTATGTGATGTACTTTCTATTGATGACAAACGTATGCTCCATTAGCGGTTTTAAAATTTAAATAATCCGGCCTCTTTTTGGTCACAGAAACTTGGGGTATATTATCAAGGGCTGGTGATAACATTATCACTGCTTTAGCGTCCGTTTCCAAGCGAAAAGCGGCGATCATTTTATTGCTTTATTAACAAGTACACGCTACCACGTGTTTCCTTGCCTTAGCGCCTCACATTGCTACTGAGATGCAAGGTGGGCGTGCCTCGTAAAACCTCAGTGTAAAACATCGCTAACGGGGCTTCCCGAAATTTACAACGAGGCCCCTTCAGGTGTAGCGTTGATCTTTTTTGCGCTAACTCGGCTTTAATGTAGGAATTTAACGTCTGTTAAATTCCTTACTAAGGCATACCGAACACGGGAGGTGGATTGTGGGGCTAAGACCACAGGGCCCTATCATCAACCATATTACTGTTTTCCACTGAACATCGCTGAAAAACCAGCGTTGTTCTATGGAAAATGCGATATCCCCACTATCGCTGGAATTTTTTTCGCCTCGGTGGTACGCATTGTTAATAACGCCCTAACCGGGCGATAAATTCCAGCAATAGATGGCGTTAAATAAAAAGGCGCTAAGTGCGCTTTGAGATATTTATCTCCGTCTATTGATAATGCCCCCTTGTCTTCTCCCAACGACCTCTTTTTTTCTTCTTTCGTTTTTTAAGCATACACAACTGGGGCTGTAGTTCAGTCAGTCCTCAATTGGGAGACTTGTGTTTTCAATCTGTTGGTTGAACTAGGACCCTGAGGGCAGAAGGTCAGCCATTCCCCTCCCTACATTAGCTACTCCCGACGGGAGCTTACTAGGGACAGGAAATGACAGTGGCAGAGAGGAAATGATATGGGTGGTATAGGGACACACATGCCCATGCGCATGCATTCAAGGAGGGTGAGGGGACGTGCTGTAACTTTAAAGTGCTGAGAGGAATAAAAAACAATTCAGCACTTACCCTGCATGGCGTCCAGGCTGTCCAGCATGGCCAGTCTAAGGCACCCAACACGGCACAAATGGTATTTGTTGTATAGAGGAGCAGATGCAGTCAGTTTTCACCATACAAGTGTGCAATAAGGAAAACAAAGTTGTGATGCAAATGGGAACTCAAGCAGGTATTCATATTTGTCAGTGACTTGGCATGTAATTGCTCAGTTGAATTCAAATACATGTTTTGTTTTGTAAACGTGTTGACATGCATGTTTGCTGAGTGCATTCAAATATCTTTAATAACTCATGTGTGTTGGGAATCATCTAATTGCCATTTTTCTAAAATGCACATAGCTGTATATTTATGATTTTGTGTACATTGAGCGTGAGTGAGTACGAGAGAGCTGGTATGACTTAGCATTGTACACAATGTGCATTGTGAGTATTCGCTGTGCACAGGCTTGTTTGCTGTGATTTGAAAGGTGACTGTCCGAGGCGTCTTTAGGTTCATATGTGCAGATCCGCAATATCACTCATTCAGTGGCGTAACACAAAATGATGGGGCCTGACTGCGGTATGTGACGAGGGCCCCCCAGATTCCAAGATCTCACAGATATGCAATGGCGTAGCTTGAATGGGGGCCATGTGGAAGCCCCCTCTCTCTACCCATCCCCCCACTTCACTCCCGCACGCTGTAGGGCTGCAGAGACTGGCACTACTCACCCGTGTCCATGTGTCTTAAGGGACAATTATGTACGTATGGGCCTAAGTGCACAAATGTGCATGTGGTATTTGATGAACTAAAGTGCAGGTGTTTTTTCACTTACCTACTTTTGACCCTAGGCACACTGAATAGTCTGAAGTGAGCACCACTAAACTGCATGTACACTGAGGTGCACTAATGTGAAACAAGTTCTAAAGTATGCTCAACCTTTCACCATCCTGCCCGTTGCTGAATACACTTAACTGTTTGTGTACAAAAGCACAGAGTAGCCTGTTTCTGTGTATGCTGAATGTTACTAAACCTCATGTGTACTAATCACTGCACTGAGCTTCATGTGTGATGCCGAACGCCAGGTGGCATGTTCGTGTTTTAACCTCCATGGCACGTGTGCCGACTGCGAAGCACAATGAGAAGTGTATGTGACAGGACGGTATTCGCATCACTCACATTTAGGCAGAGAGAGAGTAAAGAGTTTTGCCTAGAATCACACACTGTCTCTGGTCAAGAGCTGTGCCTTCAGTCAGAGAACCTCCAGAAAGAAAATATTGGTCGAAGTCTAAATAACACGTGCCGTGCAACAACCAAAGTAAAGTTGCCAGTAGCCATGGGAGGTTACAAATGAAGAAAAGGCGGGACTAACAAGACTACTAAGGAATCAGAAGCCATCATTTATGAAGGACAAAGACACAAGCCAATGACAAACATGGGCAGGCTTCACCTCCATACTCTACCTACAACAGATCGCCAGAGCAGCGCTTGCGCGCTGGCACAGGCTCGACCTAAAAAGATAACTGGCCTTAAGCCACTTATCTTGTATGCCAGCCCACAAGCACCTGTCCCGAAGGTGCGCCTTTTGCCCTCCATCGCTGCACTCACAGCATCTCCCAGAGATCTGAATAGAAGGGGGACCCCCACAAGATAATGGGCAGGTAAGCAGGGAAAATACAAAGAACACAATCAGAAAAAAGACCTGCCCGTCAAATTCAATCAAAGCCTCAAGAAGAGGTCATTAGATAATTATAAAAAGTGCTCCTCAAGACAGAGAAAAGGCAAATGTACAAAATTATAAAGATTTTATTACATGATACAGTTCTTCAGTAAATATAAATATCAAACAGTATAAGAGCTTTTACTAAAATTCAAAGCATAATTCATCATAATAGTCCCACATATCAGCCTCAAACATACCTTCCATTCCAACATACATTCCAGAATAGCATACATTCCATACCGTATACACACAACATATCAGGGTACATGACAGCAGCTGGCTGGTCTATATATCACAGAATGGACATAAATTCTCGGGGAGATGGAGCAGAGATCAGTCAAAATATCCCCAAGAAAAAAACGCCAGGCGTTTTTTTCTTGGGGATCTTTATAATTTGGGGATCTTTATAATTTTGTAAATTAGCCTTTTCTCTGTCTTGAGGAGCACTTTTTGTAATTATCTAATGACCTCTTCTTGAGGCTTTGATTTAATTTGACGAGCAGGTCTTTTTACTGATTGTGTTCTCCCAGAGACCTGTCTGAGCAGCCGGGTAGTCCTTTATGACATAGCAACAGTGGGAACACCAAAGGCTTTCCAGCATCTCGCCAATGGGCAAGAGCCGTGAGGGGAACGGCGGCAGCAGCAAGACGCCGGGAGGCAGCCCGGTCGAGCCGGACCACACTCCCCAGCAGCCTCTGGGGCGGCAGCGCGCCTGTGACGCGCCAAGAGCGCCCGGAGGCGCCAGTAAAAGGCTGACCCTCCGGGAGCCCAGGGGGGAACACCAAAGGCTTTCCAGCATCTCGCCAACGGGCAAGAGCCGTGAGGGGAACGGCGGCAGCAGCAAGACGCCGGGAGGCAGCCCGGTCGAGCCGGACCACACTCCCCAGCAGCCTCTGGGGCGGCAGCGTGCCCGTGACGCGCCAAGAGCGCCCGGAGGCACCAGTAAAAGGCTGACCCCCCGGGAGCCCAGGGGGGAACACCAAAGGCTTTCCAGCATCTCGCCAACGGGCAAGAGCCGTGAGGGGAACGGCGGCAGCAGCAAGACGCCGGGAGGCAGCCGGGTCGAGCCGGACCACACTCCCCAGCAGCCTCTGGGGCGGCAGCGCGCCCGTGACGCGCCAAGAGCGCCCGGAGGCGCCAGTAAAAGGCTGACACCCCCTCTCGCCCCGCGAGTCACGCGCGGGAGCGCCCGGGAGAAGCCCGGGACAAGGGCGGGCCGTCTGTGGCCGTCAGGGGCCAGAAGAGGCCGGGCAGGGCCACCCCCTTTGGTTCGAACTGTGAGTACCCGTAGGTGTATATCTACGGAAACAACTTTGTTTCTGAAGTTTTAAAACTACTGTATTTGAAACCTTTGGTCAATCCCCCAAAATGTCAGTCCAAACTACTCTACCGGATAACTATTTGCTGAAAGTAGTATCCAGAATCAATAGTGACAGAAGGAAATCTCTGGGGAAAAGTACTGTTCCAGACCTCCCACTGACTCCATCTGCGGATCTAAATAATGTGGATATCACCGTAAATGAGACAGACACAGCAGTGGAGTATGATAATACCAGTGACAATGTTGATCTAATTACGGTTTCAGACAATTTGATAAGGGTGGAAGATGACCCTTGTGATAACTCCGGGGGTACACCTCTGCAGTCCGTTAGGGCTACTAAGTTTATGCGAGCCTGTAGGAAAACGGCACCTAAGCGGGGTAATCACTCTACTAGAAAGAACAAAAAAGACGCCATACACAAGGAGAGCGCCGAGGAAACAGGGTCTTTAGCAACTGATAATTTTGTCTCTATTAAGCCCGATCAAGTTGACCTATTACTGTACCATCTACAGGAAATTTAATATGGTGGTAGAGCCCTTGTTAACTAAAATTGAAGATCTGCGGGCAGAAGTAGTTAGACTAAGGGCTGTGGTGGATCAGCATGCCGATAAATTGGAAAAATCTATATTAGATACTAGAATACCAGTGTGCTCAACCTCTGTCTCTACAAAAGATAAGGTGCAGACACAGTCACGACCCATAAATAGTGCCCCTCCTACTAATACCAGGAAACAACCACCCAAAGAGCTACCTGTACCATTACTTACAACGGCCCAGGAGGCAGGTAGACCTTCAAAGCAATTAAATGCTGGGTCGACAAGCACAATGTCGGGTACTTTACAGAATGATGTTAGACCTACATCATCAGCTTCTAAGACAGCTCCGGTACCAGCGGTCTTAGCTCTACCTGCTGTCTCAGGGGGAACTAATGGGGTACCCATACGGATATGCAGACGTCCAGTAGATCTCCCACCTGAATGTGTACCCTATGTTGTGGTCTTAACTAATGTCCCGATCTTAACCCAGTTCCCCAATAATCAGGAGTCAGAGGAATCTTTGAAGAATAAAACAATTTCCGGGTTAAACCGCCATTGTGGTTACCCAGTTGGCTACTCTGATCAAATCATCTCTATCAGAAGAGTCAATTGGATTGGTAATACTAAAAAGTCATCTGGGGGCGATTGTGTGATCATTAATTTTAAGCATCCGCAACATGTTGCGACTGTTTTGCTTAGAGCAGCCTCAATCATGCAGTCAGAAACAGAAGTAGTTGCTAGACCACTGGGGTATTTTTACAACCATCTTAGCAGGCTGCCTTCTGTTAATTGTAGGGAGGGGGCAACGAGCAACTTTACTTACCCATCTTTTGTAAATAGACCTGTGTTGCCTAACTTCTGTCCTGGTTTACAAGATGGTACATTTACCCCGCCGATGCATATGGTGAATCCTATATCAGGCGGGAATAATTTTATAACACATACCCCCAACCCATTTGTAACCCATGGTAGTACTTCTTTGCCTGTTAGTGGGATGGTCTATCAAGTTCCAACCCAGAACAGGTATCAGTCACGGAGTTTTTTAGATCAAAATGATTGACATGAGATTGACCATCCCCGGGATGATGCAAATAGTAATAATTATGGAGAAGTAATTACCTCTGTAGATGAATTGGACGATGATGCGGTTATAGATTGTATGCCGATAGGGGGAGAAGTCCCAAATCCAATGTATAACATAGAGCCTTTTAACATAGAGAATAACATGTCCATATTTAGTGATGAACCGCCTATTGTCAGCCACGAGAGAGATAGTGTAACTTGTTATATTACCAGCTGGAATATTGCAGGTCTAGTGGCCAAGGAGGATATGCTAGGATGGAAAGATTTTGTGAACTTATTTGATATTCTTTGCCTTCAGGAAACCTGGTGTAAAAACTTTAAAGGCATTGATGGTTTTGTATCCTATGAACTTCGATGCCCTGGCCTCAACCCATGGTAGAGCTAAAGGAGGGTTGTTGGTGTTGATTTCAGTCAAATTACCTATCTCGGTGAAAAAGTATGTAAAAGTGGGGGCTCATTCACAAATTTTATGGCTAACACAAGAAGCGGGTAGAAATATACTTTTGATTAATTTCTACAATAATACATTTGATGGCACTAGACATGTTGCAATTAATAAATTAGATAGGGCATTGAACAATTTTGCCAAACATTTTAATGGTGTTTTTGAATTTATTTTTGTGGGGGATTTTAATGTCTCTGTATGCCCATTATCTTCTCAGAAGTTATGTGGTGTGTATAATCGTTTGGGGGATGCTGATGTTCATTTTCCCCATCACACCTACGGGGAGACCCTGAATAACTTTTTGATACAGTACGATATGGAAATTATGGAAAATGCCAAAAATGATGTGGGTGAAAATATTCCGACTTTTAAAGGAAGGGGCGCTAACACCATTATTGGTTTTATTTGCATGTCTTCAACCCTTATCCCGTTATGCCCAGTGCCCAAGGTGATTGACGTTATGTTAAGTGATCATAACTGTTTAACTACTGAATTAATAATATGGAACAATGTCTATATACGTGAACAGGGTAGTATCGTTAATATTGAACCCCATAGACAGAATGGGTATAGGTTGAGGTGGAAGGGAGAAAAGGCGGACATAACATCTGAGTCCATCATTTCTAGTTGTCTGATGGAAATCACGGCAATATTAGAACAGGATGATACCTCGGCCGCCAGTATTGATCACTTTGATAGAATTAATTCAACCATCAATAATAAGTTTACCAAAGAGGTTGGGCACAAGAATAGATATAAAAGGGGATGGTTTGATCATGCCTGCTCTACTGCCCGGACGGAGCTTAAAGAGGCTTTAGCAGTTAAACCAAGACATAAGAGTCTGGTGATTCAACTCAGGCAGGATTATAATTTGATCCTTAAACGGAGAAAAGCTGAATTACAGCAGGAAGCGTGGGACAACCTCAGTCAAGCAGCAGAAGTGAAGAACTGTACTTTGTTTTGGTCTACGGTGAATAGTCCATTCCTAAAAGATGAAAAGGTACCAGAACTCACATCAAATGTGAGTATGGAATCTTGGATCCAACATTTCTCCATTATCTTTGATTCAAGTAATAGAACTGTATCCAATGGAGAAGACTGGCCCATCATAGCCTTAGATATCACCATAGATGAGGTTATGGCTAGCATAAGAACCAGTAAGGGAGGGAAGGCCCAGGGACCGGATGGTGTCCCCATAGACGTGTATAAGACCGCACCAGAGATTTGGGGCCCATTGTTGGCCAAAATCTTCAATGCAGCTATTTGCTGCAAAATACCGTCTACTTGGGAGGAATCAATAATCGTCCCCATTTACAAGAAAGGTGACCGGGGCGATGCCAAAAATTATCGACCTATATCCTTACTGTCAAAATTATGAGCCGGGTCCTTTTAGTAAGATTAGAGGAATGGGCAGAATCCAATGAGATCCTAACTAACTGCCAGTTTGGATTCAGAAAAGGACGTGGCACCCTTGAGCAGTGTCTGAATCTAGAGCTCTTGGTAGGGAAATATACCCAGGCCAAAAAAGGGTCGCTTTATTTATGTTTTGCTGACTTAAGCAGCGCTTTTGATATGGTAGACCACGCTATATTATGGGTCAAATTAATAGAAATGGGGGCCCCTGAAGGTATAATATACTTCCTCGCCCGCCTGTATGAAAAGCTTAGCACCAGTGTTCGATGTGGACCTAATGGGGAGTGTACGACCAAGTTTAGGATCGGGAGGGGAATTAGACAGGGGTGTGTTTTAGCACCCCTGCTTTTCACCCTCTTCATAAATGAGGTAGATTCTGTCCTGCAGACAGTCACGGCGGATGCCCCTAGAATTAACAACCTTAACATACCCGTATTACTTTATGCGGATGACGCCGTGTTACTGTCCAGGACTCCCCTGGGTCTTCAACGCCTGATGGACCGCTTTGTGCGGTTCATCAAAAATAGGAAACTGGTGATCAATAAATCAAAAACATATGTGATGGAATGTGGGCCTGGAAGAGTTAAATTGAAAGGTAAATCCCATTATTTTATCGATGGTGAACTGGTTGAAAAAGTTGACAACTTTTGCTACTTGGGAATTACTTTTTCTAATAATGGTAGCTGGGTTACCGAACACAAAGTTGTTAAAACAAAGATGATTAGGAGTGCTAACGGGGTTTTTGCATTTGCCAAGAAGCTGGGGAGCAGATGTATTAAAGACATGTTAAAAATTTATCAAGCCAGATGTCTCTCTGCAGCCCTTTATGGGGCTGGTGTATGGGGTGTGTCACCAGCGGGGAGCCTTCAGGTAGAGGAGAACAACTTCCTGAAAAGGCTCCTGTGTTTACCCAAGTCTACCTCCAACTCCTTGGTCCATAAGGAAACAGGGATTCAAACCCTAAATGATATGATCATGTTAAGACCCCTATTATTGTGGCGCTCCATTTGGCTCAGCGATGGCACCTCATTGAATAGAGCTATTATTGAGGACTGCCTTTCTTTAGACCAGCATTTAAAGATCCCTTGGATTAAATACATTATTGAATGCTCCCAAAAGATTTTTGGGATTAATGTGATTAATGATCCATACAGTGCCTCGGATATCTCTAAATTAAGTATAAAAATAACTTTCTTGAACTATTGCAATGAAAGACATTTTTTGGAGGATTCTAAACTATCCACATGTGTACTGTACAATAGCATGAATGATTTTATTGGATTTCATCCGTATTTGTCACAGGTAACCAGAGTTTCGCATCAGTTTGTACTAAACAGAATGAGGATGGGAATAGTACATCATCTTGTTGCATGCCCTAATATTAAAATGCGCCCTAATGGACCCTGTGTATGTGATAACAAAACGGAACAGAGCACTAAGCACTTTCTATTATCATGCGAATTGTATAGTGAACTACGGAAATTCTACCTAAAACCAATGTTAAAAAGATTTGGAGTGAGAACAATCACGGACGCTATGAAACTGCTTTTTAACTTGCACCATCCGGACATTTGCTTTTTTACTGCTACATTTTTGCTTAAAGCTATTAGCGCCAGGAAAAGTATGTGCTTTTAATCATTTTAAATATTTATTCCATCCCCCTCTGGATAATATATGTATTATGTATTTTCTTTAAATGAAATGTTTAATGTTTAATGAAATGTTTAATGAAATGTTTGTATCTGTAACTGTACGTGCTTTTATGGACATGTTTTTTAATGTTCCGAATAAAGCTTTATGAATTGAATTGAATTGGGTAACAACTTTTGTTTACCTGCTGTTGATACGTCATAGCTGTGAGTAAGCTTTCTTAGAATCAGTTGTTCATACGTGGGTCTTTCAGTGAAAGCCATATGTTATGCCAGTATTAATAATAATCACTGACCACACTGGAATGGTCAGTGTAGTGTCATAATCTAATAGATTGTCCCAAAGGCACATTCATAAGATCATTGGTTTTATCACAAGACAGGAGTCCTTAATATGACATTTCTTTTTCTGCTGTTTATTCATGGCACCTTCAAAGAGCACTACAATTCCCACAATTATGCATCTTTAGGATAGAGGCAATAACACAAAGGAAAGACGCAGAATACTATAAATAGGTGTGACTATACACAAAATTGGTTTATTGTGCCTTGTGCAGTACTTAGTTTGAGCTTGAGGTTTCTGGTGCTCGGCACTGGCACTTAAACTTAATTGTCAGCACCGGTCCTTGTGATAATTTGCCACAAGGTGGCGGTGTCTGACTAATTTATAGGAGGGTACAACAAAAGTTAATTATTAGTAAGGCTTCCTGTTTTCCGTTTTTACAGATGTTTACAGATAAATGCAGGCAGAAAACATTCATTTTCTTGTCTGTATTTATTTTTAAATGCGGATAAAAATGGAAATTGGGTTGTGTTTTTAGTAATTCTAAATACTGTCTGCCATGACTACCAGGCCAATAGATGTGTGGATTGATAGATAAAGGGGTTAAAAAAGAAAGGAATTTTAGTAAAGAGGCTTTAACAGCAGTAGATTTGCACAAGGTTGATAGTTAAATTTGCATATTTTCATATAAGTACATTGATTTAGTTTCTGCTGGTGTTCACAGCACCGAAACCTGGCAGACATTTAAGCAGGAGTGCATCAATACAGATAAAATTGGCTAAAAATAAATATGGATAAATACAGAAGGAAATGGCAAAAAAACAAATACAATAAAACCGGGAGCCCTAATTATCAGTCACTATACATTAAAACTGGCTATTACCTGCTGCCTAGGCCATTCTTACAGCTTTGGGGGCCTGAAATAGTCTGAATTGTCTCATTTGTAAGAGTGTGATGGTTTGTAGTTTTGTTACTATCATTGGCAGCGCTGGGAGGGGCAATGTGTGGTGCAAGCTGCAGTGGCCTCCTGACGACAGCCCTGACTCTTATTTGTTTTGCAAATTAACCCCTTCCTTGCTGCCGTCGGCCATTGGCCGACGGCAGCACTACCTCCCCAGTGCTGCCGTCGGCCAATGGACGTCGCGGCCGCGCCCGTTTTGCGGAAGTGCCGCACTGCGGGGAAATCGCGGCCGCAAGAAAGGGGTTAAGTACTGGCCCTGTGTATTTAGTTTGAGCTGGGTTAGGCATTTGCTAGACTGTGGGAATCATGGATGTTTGGGGGTTTGAACCAAGGTTGAATCAACATCCAAATGTATCCTTTCTTCTTGGAAGAGTACCTTAAATCTAAGATCAAGAGCCCTGTCGATAGAGCGACAAGAGAAAAATGGGGCAGAATGTCCTAATCCTAATCCTATGAAAACAAATAAGGCAGCATTGCATCAATTTTGGACATGAAAATTGTAACCTCCCTAATTAGAGGGGGTGAGGACCCTAGAAGGATGGCTAGACAGGGCATGGACCTCATGCCAATACAAGATGCTGGTGCCTTAGGCTCACTGATTAAGATTCTAATCCTAGTTGAAAAGGCAAAGAGTTCTGGTGAAAGTTTGAACCCAGAAATAATATCTGATTGGGCCCAGCGGGCAATATAGTTTCTGGTTTAATGCAAATATAGGTTTGTCGTATCAGAGTTATAATAGTTTATTATTGTTTATAGATCCAAAGTTGGGGGATCTTGCAGGGTTTGAAGAGGGGAATAACAATCAGGGATTCCTGTTAGGATGTGAGTTAATCAATGACATGTTCAGACATTTTCACCCTTGAACAAGGCCCACTGTTCCCTGGCAAGAGATTTCAATTGGGTTTCTCCCAGTGCCACCAGATTTAGTGGTCATTTCACCAGCCATTCAGCTTCAGACCCTACCCCTACAGGCAGCAGCACAGATATTCCAGACCATGTTCTTCCCATAAAGAAGACAGGGAGGAAGTTTCTCCTTCAGCAAAGTTCGAGCAAGGGGATGGGGGGGTTCAAGGTAAACATGCTCTCTGTTGCCCTGGTACAGGTGAAAGGCAAATTGGCTCAGTTTGTTCCTTGCTGGTATACAATTTCAAATGACCCATCAATTTTTCAAACAGTTCAGGGGTTTCAGATAGGGTTTTATGCCACTCCAGTACTGTCAAGGCCACAGTGTCACTGCTTATTTTCCCAGGAGGACAGGACTTAGTTTCACAGAAGTTGCAGGAATTATTGTGGAAAAGAACAATAAAGCCTGTGTGCTGTACGCCAGGGGTTTTGTCAGCAACATTTACTTGGTGCCAAAAAATAACAGAACTTTTAGACCCATGATAAATCTGAAGGATCTGAATCGGGTTTTTCTTTACCGATTACTTAACGGTGCCAATACTCCATCAAAACGGGACATCAGTCAGTCATACACTTTATTCAGTCAGTATTGACCATAAAAGCACATAAAAACAACAGCGTGAAAATACATGAAAGAAATCAACATATAACAAAGATACATTCAATTACATATGTACACCCATTTCATAGTGTTTAGTATAACACAAATTGCGGGTTCAGAACACCGCAATGGTGGTAAGAACGCTATATACAAACCGGGGGACTCCCTTAGTATAAACCGGATAACAAAAACCTAAAGAAGGGTCCACTATGTTATAAGGGAAGAGCGGGCCTCTTCCTCGGTTATAAAATGTAATACATCAAATGCCTTAAAAGAAATATAAGACTCTTAAAACATACTAAAATCAGATCTCAGAAATTAGCAAAATGAAAATTCAAAATACATGTTAGAGTGTAAATCCCCCCCAAAAAACAATAAAATAAAAGAAGGTTGCAACCAATGAATCTAACATTCTGATCAGTGTTGGATCGATTTAAGTAATATTAAATATTAAATTCAAGTGTTTTAATTTAATAATTTTTAAAAAGTGTTTGAGTAGGCAGGTGGAGTCAGCTGACACAAGCCTTCTACGAGAGCATATTTCTTCCTGATCTTTAAAGCCCAGCGGCGAATGTAGCTTAGCACTGAATGGCAGATGGATTGTGTGCCTAAATACTGTAAAAATTTCAGATCTTCTTTATGGGATAAGATACAGTTGGATCGCAAAATAGGATGCAGGAACAATATTATCAGGATACTATATAATTTACAAAGAAATTATAAAATGAGTTGTTGATTGTTGTGAGAGGGAGTCACATGAACAACAAGGCAATGAAATAGGCTGGCCACCTATTAATGGAAAGGCAACTAGAAAGTGCGCAGTGCGTAATCTCAGGCATGTAAAATAGAATCTATATTCAAAGTGTATGATCTACGGTAAATATGGCTCCACCTGATCAGTAGTTGAGATCAGTGCGTAGCTGAGGACAGTGCCCATACCTAGAGATCTTGCTATTCTAAGGTCATTTCGAGACTTGTAAAATAAGGTCTTTGCTGTCCTCCTGGTGTTAGCGTGGATACTGTGGGGTGAATTTAAAAGGTTAGGCTTACCAAGTTATTAAAAGGCTTGCTTAACAAAGGTGATCCAGGAAATATCAAGTCTAATACAGTCCCCCAGGACCTGGTGGCAGAAACCGCTTTCAGTTGAGGACCATAATATTATACACAAGAGCAGGTGTGCAGTCCTCTCCTGATCCTCCAAATAGTGGACACTCAATTCTGTGTGTGTGATGTAACTTGCTGTAGTTTTTAGAATGGCTAAAAGCCTACACGGAATTTGTTTTTCTATTGGGATTGCAAATTTACCGGGTTAACATAGCTCCAGACTCCTGTCCTGTATGTGCCAACTGAGAGACATTTACTTTTATGCAGGGATATCAGTTCTTTAATTGGCTTATGGCCTAACTTCTTTGCAAATCCAAAAATTGGCTCACATGCCCCTGCAAACATCCATACCCTTTGAGTTAGTAGGTTGTCCCATTTTAGATTAGCGTCTGTTCTTAGCTACGCAGTGTTTCACCAAGTTGCTAAAGCTGACAACAGCTACACCAGGGAACAGGGGCTGAGGATGATCATAAATATGGAACAGGAGAAATCACTGTTGTTGAGACAGGTTCAGATAGCCAGAGAGTTCCTAATCTCGGATTTATTGATAATGTGCCCCATCGACGTTTACAGATAAAACATCTAAGAATAGGGATAGAATATTCAGATATGATTTCTTTAGATCAGGAGGCAAGGAAAAAAATAGGATGGTGGTCAAGTCAAACGGATGCATGGAAAGGAGAGCCATGTTTCCTTCATACCCAGATCTTGTGATAGAAGCAGATGCAAGTCTCTGTGGTTTGGGTGCATGTGCTTGCCGGAAAAAAGATGGTCCTAGAAGGAGTCAATGCACATAATTGTTTAGAGCTTCATGTAGACCCCATTGCACATTGCAATTCAAATCCTGAGGTTCCGTGACAATCGTAAGTGGTGTTTTCGACTCGCACGAATATAGTCGAGTCTGGTATCTATGAACCGCAAATGACGAGTTTAGTGGGTGTGTGCAGTTTCACTGTGCTAACCTGAACCGTTCGTTTGTTTCGTGGGTTTCTATCTGTACCCACGGGTTCCATCTTAGATATGGCATCCATTTTGTCTCTTGCCCTCAAGTAGCCAGCGAACGGACGCTGTCCGCTTCACGACCCTGGGATTCCCAAGACCTTTGCGGAAGACACGTTTCTTTTGAAAGTGTCTTTATGATGAGGGGGATGATACTGTAAGGCAGATGTACCCGCTCGAGGCTCATCTTGCCGTGCCGGTCTATTGTCTTAGTCGTGCATCTCATTAGGCACGTCCCTTTGATGCTTGCAGCTCGTGTTTCCCGATACCACCCCTTTTACACCCTTTCCGATCTCCCCACTGTTTCTGCCTTCCTCTGCACCTGTCCTTGTTCCTTCTTCGATCTGTTTACTGCCGATTGGAATGTACTAATGGTGGGAAGATGGGTTTTTACAGTTGGGAACCACCGAATGTTTCTGTACTTATGTTCCGGACCTTGAATACATCAAAGCGACCCCTCTCGGGGATAATTATGGGAACCAAGTTGTAAACCTTTGTGTACCATGTTAACCTATGAGAGAAAACTGTATAAAAAGGAGCGATCCACAGTAGCAAATTGAATCAGATCCCGCGAACATACCGGCTGTGTACTTCACGTGACTTCTGTGTTGCCTGCAGTAAATAAACCTTGAATCTTTGACGCCGAAGGAAGTGTCCCGTGTCTCTGTCATTTGTACGCCGGAACAGGTTACCCACGAAGGTTTCAGGTGTTGTCCCCTGGCACCGCTGGGTCTTAAATAACCCAGTCCTTCAGTTGGCGCCCAATGTGGGGCTGCATCAGTGGTACCGGTCCAAGCCCGACGATCGTGAGGAACTTCGTGTGAAATCTCTGAGGGAAGGTGCACCCCGCTTCATCGATCCTGTTGTCGAAATAAGTGGCCCGACGACTTTTCCCGCAAAGATTCCCGCCTCCTGACGGCTGCGACGGACTGCTGCCCTGACTGTAGACCTGTTTTGGCACCTGGCGTAGACCTTGGTACAGCGAGACGATTGACGGGCCTTCCTGGTGACGCCATCGATCTTTGAGTTAAGTATTTGTGGGTCGCTCCCAGAGTCCTTAGTTGTGGTTCTTAGTTGTTGCATGGTTCCATTGCATTTGTGGTTCTTTGTACTTGGTTCTTTGTTGTGATATTTGACGACTGCAGCCGCCAAAAACCGAGGGTTTTTGCTTTTGCAGGGACTTGGTAAATCCCGTAACCCTTGAAGTTTGTGAAACTCGGCTAGTGTGCAAGATGCCTGGTCGTAGTACTTTGTTCAGTTGTTTCAGACGTTGTGGTACGGATTCCCGACTGGAGGACTCGTGTCCGATACCTCTGGTTGGAACTCCCACTTATGAGCTTTACAGCAAGCATGGGTTAGGTCCGATTACCTTTAATGAATATTGGATTCGCTACACCAAAAAAGATGGTGTTCTTAGTTGGCCACCTCATGGTAGTTTTGAGACCCCGATTTTAGATAACCTTGAGGCTAAATTATTTAAGAAAAAGTCAAGGCCGGCCATGTTTGATGCCTTTCGGTTATGGCGCAAAGAAGCCAGACAGAAAGAGATCAGACGGACAAAACGTAATCAGAGAGATGGTGTTGCTACCATTGTAAAGAAAGCAGAACAGTTTCAGCGTGATAAGGAGGAAAAGGAAAAGGAAGTTTTTGACAGGCTTCAGCGTATGACTATAGATAAATGTTATCCCGCTTTGCCAACGGAGTCGGATAAGAAGGAGGAATTAGTTGAGGATCCTTTAATGTCCTATCTTATGAAGTCACCACCTCCGTACGCACAGGATACCGCAGCTCCTGCGATTCCTCCTGTACCTGTTCCTGTACCTGCTCCTGTACCTGCTCCTTAACCTGTTCTTCCGACTGTTCCTGCTCCCTTGCCTATTGCTGTCCCTACTGCTCCTCCGCTTGTACTTCCACATACTCCTGCTCCCGCTACTGCTCCTGTTCTACTTACTCCTACTGCTTCTTCTGTTCCTACTCCTTCTCTTGTTACTACTCTATCGTATACTTCTCCAACTACTCGACGTCGTACCCCTTCAATGGCTGCAAATTTTGCTAATTCTCTTGGACCTATTCTTGAGTCCGCTGATTCGGACGGTCCACAAAGACGTAGTCAGCTTCCTGGTAATAGGGAACGTGCCGCGTTGTACAATATGGCGATGTCATGGATGTTGCATTCCTATAGAAATCCTCCACGTTCGGTGTTGAATACGTTTAGTCAATTCAATATACCGACACAGAGGTATGTTTTTGAAGAAATGTGCAAGGTTTTGCGCGATCAAATATCGGCAGATGCATCGGAAGATGTATTAACTGCTTTGACCAACTTACAGCTTCAGTTTTCGAGTGGAATGGTAGTGGGTACCAATGTTCGACGTGCCATCGAGCAATTATTGGCCCTCCGTCCCTCTCCGATACCTCAAGCATTGTTCGTTGAGGATGTTGAGAGACAGTTAGATGCGTCTGGTCAGTATCCCATGCGCGAGGTTCCTCCAGTATGGATGCCAGCTAATCCTCAGGCTCAACCTCCGGTATTGGCACATTTCCAGAGAGTATGGATACATCTCCCATGGAAACGATCAGAAGTTTTACAGGTGAAGCAATCTTTGCCTGACCCTCGCAAAAATCCTGCAGGGTATTATAAGGAATTGTCACAGATTGTAGATGCTACAATAATGAATCTTGCCGATATCGATATGCTGTTTGGCAATGTCGTACCGCAACCGGTGTGGGCCAAGATTCGTCAGGAAGATCATGCAAACGAATTGGGTGGTGATTGGGCTGCTCTTACTGCGGCCGATACACGACAAATTGGCGGGGCTAAGCCTGAACAGCTTATTACTGTTCTCCCTCAGAGAATTATTACCCTCATGAAAACGCTTATGCCAGCTATGAGGGTGAACTGGGACAAGTTGTCAGCTTGCAGACAGAACAAGGACGAGAGTGTCTCCGACTTCTTTACGAGATTTGAGGAGGCATTTATCGATCACAGTGGTCAGGATATGAGTACAGAGGGTGGTCAGCGGTTGTTCGTGGATAAATTTGTTTCTAACTTATTGCCCGACTTGAGCAACAAATTAAAAAATTCTGAGAGTGCGTGGGCTGTCTCTGCATCTGCTCAAATATTGGCTACGGCACAATATTATGAGAATAGGGAGAAAGAAGAGAATGACCGCGCTGATAAAAAGACGAAAGACCTTAAGACTAAAGTGTTGTTGCAGCAGGCGTATCCTCCGCGTTCGAATCAGAATGATTCGCAGCAACGGAATCGAATGCAGTCGCAACCTAATAGGTCGCAATCGCGGAATGACTCCTCTTTGCAGAGATCTTCGTTAGGGTACAATCAGTGTGCCTATTGTAGACAGGAGGATCATTTAAAATTCAACTGTCCTGTTCTGAATGAGCGTAATAGTGGTCACACATCTAGAGGAGGTCGTGGTGGTTCTCAGCAGACATCACGTGTTAGGGGTCGTGGTGCTCCCAATGATCGTTCAGACAATTCGTCAAATTCCAATAATTGTTTTGATCAACGTGGATCATCGCAAGGACGATCTGCGCAGTACAATGTTGATGACTATTACGTCGATCAGGGAACTGACGACGGTAATTACTAGGACAGCCATAGACAAGGAGAGGGAGTAGTATCAGTTCCGGTTGATCAGAGAGGGCCTTACGTCGCAGTTGCCACATCGGGCGTCGTTGAGCCTTTTCTGTTGGACACTGGTGCAGCGAAAAGTTCCATCATGCATTCGAAACTCCCTGGCGCACCTTTGTCTGGCTTAACAAATGTTTCCGTTGGATTCTCTGGCGCCCCTGTTAGCAATCCGGTTTCGTGCCCTTTGCCACTTACGATTGGGCCTCGGTTGTGGTGAAAATCTTTTGGGCCTGGATTTGCTAAAACGTTTGTATGCGACTTTGTACTGTTCTCCTGCGGGAGTAAAGCTTACTTTGGGTGAGAGAGTTATCTCTCCAATGTATTTGTCTCTCGATAAGCTTCCACCGGAATTGAGTTCTCTTCCTGCATCTTTGTGGGCAACAGGTCCAAATGACGTGGGCCTGCTTGACATCTCCCCTTATGTTGTTCACGTGAAATCTAATGTGCGACTGCCACGTATTCCCCAGTATCGAATCTCTCTTGACGGTGAACGGGCGCTGTTGGCGATCATCTATGATTTGATCGAGAAAGATGTTATTGAGGAGACCCGGGGAAACGTGTGCAACAGCCCTGTACTGCCTATTTTGAAACGTACCGATCCTTCCAAACCACCTGTTTATCGTTTTGTTATTGATTTACGGGAAGTAAATAAAATTGTGATTCCTCAGTTCCCTGTTGTGCCTGACATCACGGCGTTACTGACTCTGATTCCAGCTTCGGCATCATGGTTTTCAGTGATCGATCTGAAGAATGCGTTCTTCAGTATTCCGATTGCTGAGGAAAGCAGAGACCTTTTCGGTTTCTCTTTTGGTGGTCGTAGCTTCCGGTTCAAACGTGCTACTCAGGGCTACTGTGAGAGTCCATCGATATACAGTCAAGCCTTGAAGGGCCAACTAGATGCGTTTGTGTTGCCGGCTAGTGCAGCCTTAATTCAATACGTTGACGACTTATTGGTGGCCGCAGATACTCAGGACATTTGTAAAATTGCTACGGTGTCGTTGTTGCAACATCTCTGTGACTTACATCACAAGGTGTCACCTTCTAAACTTCAATATTGTTGTCAAGAAGTAACCTACCTAAGTCACTTATTGTCAAAGGAGGGAAGAAGGTTGACCCCAGAGAGAATTGCAGCCATTGCGCGAATATCTGTGCCAGCAACCCAAAGAGATGTGCGTGCCTTTCTAGGTATCACGTCATACTGCAGACAGTGGATTCCAAATTTTTCATTGTTAGCGAAACCATTGGTGGCTCTTACGTGCAAGGATGTTTCGACTCCTTTACCATGGACGGAAGAATGTCAGAAAAGTTTTTCTGAACTGCGTGATGCGTTGTGTTCGGCTCCTGTGTTAGGTACCCCTGACTACAGTAAGCCTACAGTAAGCCGTTTACACTATACGTTCACGAGAGGGAAGGTTGTGCGTTGAGTGTCTTAACGCAACCCTTCGGTGACAAGCAACGTCCATGTGCATATTTTTCCTCGACCTTGGACCCGGTAGCTAGAGCATTACCGAGTTGTTTGAGAGCAACAGCGGCAGCTGCGGTGTCCATCCGACAATCAGCAGGATTGGTCATGGATAATATGCTTACGGTGATGGTGCCACATGCAGTTGACACTCTTTTAAATCGTACGAAAACTCAGCACTTGACGAGTGCGAGGTTGTCTGGGTACGAGTTGACGCTGTTGGCAAGTCATATTCAGATAAAACGTTGTAATGTTCTAAACCCGGCGACCTTATTGCCAATTAGTGCAGAGTCAGATGAAGTAGCAGCGCATGACTGTTACTTAAGGACTGAGGAGAAAACAAAAGGTCGAGTGGACCTTAAAAACACTCCTTTGGAAGATCCTGATGGAACTTTGTATGTGGATGGTTCATGTTTTAAATTGCCAAATGGTGATGTGACTACTGCGTATGCTGTGGTAACGTTGAATACTGTTGTGGAAGCTGCGAGATTGAATCAGAACTCTGCCCAAGCTGCAGAGCTGATCGCTTTAACTAGAGCGTGTGTGTTGGCGAAAGGGAAACGAGTGAATGTGTTTACCGACAGCCAATACGCTTTTGGCGTCGCTCATAGCTTTGGACGATTGTGGAGAGAGAGAGGTTTTATGACGTTGCATGGTACGAAGATTCAGCATGGACAGCTTGTGAATGATCTTTTGGATGCACTCACGTTGTCTAAGCAGGTAGCGATTGTTAAATGTAGTGCGCATCGTAAGGTGACGGATGATGTTGGCCGTGGTAATGCGTTTGCGGATGAGACTGCTAAGGAGACTGCCCGGAACCTTAGCACTAGAATGTATGTGACGAGTTCGGTTAGGTGGCCTACAGAGACAAGTATGTGTGAGGATACTATCCAAAGTGTGAAAGCGATACAGAATGAGGCCACTGATACTGAAAAGATGAAGTGGAAAGAGAGTACGGGAAAGTTGGATGCGAATGGTTGTTGGATTGATTTGTCGGAGCATAAGAGATGGATGTTGCCAGATGCGTATGTGCTGGCTGTTGTGACAATGGCACACGGGTTAGCACATATTAGTGCGAAAGGTATTTGTAAGTTGTTGTCTCCTGTGTGGAAGAATGATGGTATTACGAAATGTGCTGAGAGATTGGTGAAGAATTGCATGATATGTATGCTGTACAATCCTGGTAAGGGGACCCCCACACCTCCTGGCCATTTTGCTCCCCCTTCATATCCCTTTGAAGTAATCCAGCTAGACTTCATCCATATGGAGCGATGCAATAATCTTAAATACGTTTTAGTTGTGGTTTGCGCATTCTCCCGATGGATTGAAGCCTATCCTCTTAAAGACAATACAGCCCTGTCTACTGCAAAAATCCTGCTGAAGGAATACTTTCCTCGGTATGGAATGCCCCGAATTGTATGGTCTGATAACGGAAGTGAGTTTGTAGGGAGTGTGATGAAGAGTGTGTGTAAGGGCCTTGGAATTAATCAAAAATTCCACAGCGCCAATCATCCCCAGTCAGCAGGTTTGGTTGAAGGGTATAATGGCACCCTTAAACTCAAACTGGCCAAGATTCAGGCTACGACTGGTCTTTCGTGGCCTGACGCTTTGCCCCTTGCCTTGTTGTCAACAAGGGCGACAGTACACTCCCGAGTAGGGCTCAGTCCCTATGAAATAGTGTTCGGCCGTCCTGCGAATGTTTGGGGGGTCCCTAGACCAAGTGTGTTTTCTAATCTTGAGTACCCAATGTTGATTGATTATCTTCATGATCTGACTGCTAAACTGAGGTTAATTCACCAACAGGTTTACGAAGCACTGCCGACGCAGACGGAGGGTCCAGGCCACCAGCTCCAACTAGGAGATTGGGTGGTTACTCGCAATTTTGCTCGCAAGAAGAATTTGGAACCCCGCTTTACTGGCCCTTTTCAAGTCCTCCTCGCCACGAGAACCGCTGTCCGTTTGGAAGGGCGCAAAAATTGGGTGCACGCCACCCATACGAAAAAGGTACCAATACCTTTACCGGCGGACTCGTGGGTGAGGAAAGGCATTGCTTCGTCTGAAACAGAGAAATTCCAGACATTTGTACCCTTTAGCGACGCACAGCCTGTCGGAGAATCCTCAGTGCAGCAGAAAGACATTGTTGAACATTTGCCATCACAAGACTCAAGATCTGAACAATCGACTGATCAGCAGAACCCTGTCCCCTCGTTGGATCCATTGTTTGATGAACAGACACGTCCTGGGAAAACTCGATACTTTTTGCGATCCAGCACCAGAGACTAATAAAGATTTCGTTTTGTCCCTTGACATCTACATTATCCCATTTGCCACGATCAGTCTAAAACACCCGTATAACTGTGATTATTTTTGTAAACATTGAGTTTCGTTCCATCTATGTGTTTTTACTTCCACAGCTAAGAGACTTTGTACATATTTGTAAATAAGATACCTTGCATCCAGGTGTACCGTAGGGCCGCGCGTGTACTTCCTTCTGGTTAGTAGGTCTTGGCGCTAGGTCAAAGACCGTCGGTTCCTGGGAACTCCTAGGGATTGACTACTGCTACACAGAACGAAGTGCGTCAAGAAACGTTGCGGACGGTCTTAGGGGATGGCGTTTTCAAAGCTGATGGACTTGGAAGAAGCTCAGGCGCAAAGATTCAAACTACAGCAGATAACTCGTACCAAATGTTTTATGTTTCAAGTGTTCCTACTGTTTCTGACTGTTTCTTCGCTATTGGCGGGTGGGGTGTATTACATGATGTCGTACTTCTTACCTTCCGCCATACCTACTCCTACTTCTGAACCTAAATCTACCTCCACTGCATCCCCTCATTCTTTCCATATCTTACCCGAACACGAACAGGCTAGACGTGCGGAATTCAGAAATAATTCCTTTATTCAGCTCCTTCACAGCATCAGTTAGTGGTTAATACTACAAATTGTTGGGTGTATGGGTTAATGCCACATACCACGGATAAGGGAATTCCATATCTGGTTCTTCCTTATAGTTCCCAGGGTTCAGCTCGAGCATTTCAAACAATGTTTCGAAGCGCACTGGATTCCTACCCCAATCGAGAGCCACGTTCTCCCTACTCTGGTCCTGGCTCGTATCAGAAGCCTTTGTCTATAGCGATAGAGGACTTAGATAGAGATATCTATGAGCCGTCGCTCATTCCAGAAGAAGAGGTACAAGCCTATAGGGTCCTGAGTAAGGTCGAGTATAGTGCGCTTACTGGTGAAAAGCAGCTCAGGAGCTCGCCTCCGATATGGGTCGTACCCCACCTTGGTAATTTCTGTCTATTGGGTCGTGGCCGAAGATCAAAAGCTCGTCTTGGAGAGAGTGCTTGCTCCGAGACTTATATCTTGCCGATGGTCTCGTCCCCTGTGTTTCTGGCTGCCAAGGGTACATACTTTGTCTGCCATGATCGTGCATATACATGGTTGCCCTCCGACTTTGTGGGCTCATGTTTCATCGCAAATCTGTTGCCTCCGACGTTCACTGTAGATGCAGACTATCACAAGACTAGAGTTGTGAGAGGCGTGATTAGCGAAGAGGACACTGCCGGTCAAGAGGCAGGAGACTTTTTCAAGGGTTTCCTCCCGTTTTGGGGACCTATGGTCAATAGTAGGAACCTGAGACAATTGACTCGAGTGGTGGAATCGACAGCTAATATCACTGCCAGTGCCCTTGGTAATATTACCACAGAGCTTCAGGCGGATAGGCTTATGACGTTACAAAACCGTATGGTTTTAGACGTGGTCTTAACAGACCGAGGTGGAGTATGTAAGGTGATCCATTCGAGCTGCTGTATTTTCATTCCAGACAACGCTCCGACTGTCTATGAAGCCATCTCAAAGTTGCATAAGATCTCTGAGTCCATACACGTGGACGTAGGGGATTGGACGCTGCTTGGGTGGTTTTGGGGCCTGATGTCGACTTGGGGTTGGAAGATTCTGATGATCATCGGAGTTGTTGTAGCGTTTCTGTTCACGTGTTGCCTTTGTGTGCAGTGTGGTCCTGCCTTATGTGGCCTCTGTGCTACGACGTGTATAAGACAGCCGCCTGTTACCAAAGGAGCTCAGTTGGACAGAGTTATGTTGCAGCAACATCTAGACGGTCTGATGAATATCGAGTATGATTCTGACTAGTGCTTGCCTACATGAGGGCAAAAGGAGCGTCTGAGGTTCCGTGACAATCGTAAGTGGTGTTTTCGACTCGCACGAATATAGTCGAGTCTGGTATCTATGAACCGCAAATGACGAGTTTAGTGGGTGTGTGCAGTTTCGCTGTGCTAACCTGAACCGTTCGTTTGTTTCGTGGGTTTCTATCTGTACCCACGGGTTCCATCTTAGATATGGCATCCATTTTGTCTCTTGCCCTCAAGTAGCCAGCGAACGGACGCTGTCCGCTTCGCGACCCTGGGATTCCCAAGACCTTTGCGGAAGACACGTTTCTTTTGAAAGTGTCTTTATGATGAGGGGGATGATACTGTAAGGCAGATGTACCCGCTCGAGGCTCATCTTGCCGTGCCGGTCTATTGTCTTAGTCGTGCATCTCATTAGGCACATCCCTTTGATGCTTGCAGCTCGTGTTTCCCGATACCACCCCTTTTACACCCTTTCCGATCTCCCCACTGTTTCTGCCTTCCTCTGCACCTGTCCTTGTTCCTTCTTCGATCTGTTTACTGCCGATTGGAATGTACTAATGGTGGGAAGATGGGTTTTTACAGTTGGCAACCACCGAATGTTTCTGTACTTATGTTCCGGACCTTGAATACATCAAAGCGACCCCTCTCGGGGATAATTATGGGAACCAAGTTGTAAACCTTTGTGTACCATGTTAACCTATGAGAGAAAACTGTATAAAAAGGAGCGATCCACAGTAGCAAATTGAATCAGATCCCGCGAACATACCGGCTGTGTAATTCACGTGACTTCTGTGTTCCCTGCAGTAAATAAACCTTGAATCTTTGACGCCGAAGGAAGTGTCCCGTGTCTCTGTCATTTGTACGCCGGAACAGGTTACCCACGAAGGTTTCAGGTGTTGTCCCCTGGCACCGCTGGGTCTTAAATAACCCAGTCCTTCAATCCTAATAAAGAAAAAAGGGTAGATGTGTAGACATTCTGCGCATGTGCAAAAACCACAGTTGGACAGTCTCATAACTGTCAGACATAGAAGCAGACAATGGGGAACGAGGTTGGGCTTTTAGTGAATCTATGACAAAAATACCAGCGCACATCCCTTCTAGTTGCTATTATCCAAATGGCATTCAGCCACGGCAATCCAAAACAAGTTATTTCTCAATCTCCTTGTAATCCTCAAAAAGAACATGTACAATGTTCGTTATTATTCAAAGTCCATTTATTAATAATTTCTTTCTTTTGCCACACCTTCACAGCCGACGCGCGTTTCGCCCTCCGCGGGCTTTTTCAAGGCTGTAATTTACATACAAAAAAGGATGTCACAAAAGGATACAATATATAAAAAAGCCACCTTATACATAACCAGTTCAATATTTATCCACGGATTAAAACCCATCATCCTGGTGTGTTCTCATGTTCATATCAAATGGTATACTTTTGTTAAAATACACACATGAATATCATGGAATACATTTGATACTATAGACACCACAATAGCATTGTCTATTTCGTCATAGTCTAATATGCACACTCCCAAAGTGCCCTCATCAGGTCCATATTGGTTTTACTGGCAGTCCCATAATGCATTAATTTGCATGTGTTTAGAAACAAAAACATATAGCACCAATCTTATGTATTTCGCCATTACATTATGCATGATTATACAGGATAGTTTTTAAAATAGCCACTACATATAGATGGACATTTAGTTGGCGAGGATACTAAGACCGATGTGTCCGACCATACCCAGAATTCTAACTACCATAGTTTCAGCTAAAGCACTTTATGGTCTCACTTACCCAGGAAGTTGTATGGTGAGCAAAAATAGATTTGCAATATTCAGAGTATCATGTGGCCTGTTGGGCATTGATCCTGTAAATGTATAGGAACATCCAATTAACATTTACCCCCTGTGTGTAACTTAAGCATGATGTTATCAAACTGTTTCGCCAAAGCAAATGTAAATGCTGGGCTTACCTTTCGCACTTTTTTCTTATGCACCGAAAGTTAAGCGTGTAGAGTAAAAGATTATGTACTCCGTTCTTTGATTAATGCAACGGTTATTGCACACTACATGGAGCCATGATACGTTCCATCTGTAATAAAGTATTTGTCGTACGATTTGTTAATCTATCTGGTCAGATATAGACATCACTGTTTATTTAGAAATACATGATAAAAAACTATTAATTAGTAATTTAGGTCTCTATTTCAGAGTTCTATAACTGATCCTTATTTAGTGTCACTCGTTTTATTAGAAGCGCCAACCGCATTCATTAATATGGCTGCATATGAATATTATGGTGTGAAAGGCAGATATGCGCATTTAGTAAAAGTCCTTTTTAATAAGATAAGAGCTGCTCGGAATTTAAGCGTATTATTCAACATAGTGAGGCCTGAAAGGCAAACGATTCGACAAATTTAAAAAACCGTGACGTCTATTATTTACGTCTATCCCTCATTAGTGAGCCGCTTTATATTATACAAGAAACATGCACGCGGCGTCCCTCCGCTAAGCCGCATTCATTCCCAAATAATTACACTTTTTGTCCAAAGTCATTGTATGTAGGTACGTGTCTCTAATGTTAATAACACAGGGGGCGGCACGTTTTTCTCGATCCAACCCAGAACACCCAACAGACTCGGCAGTTCGACACAGAAAACACTGCGCCCTACTGCCTTTAGGACGACTATTCATCTGTTCTTATATTACGGCACGTACTGGTATTCTAACGCGCTGTCCAAGTAGCGGACACACGCATACTACCGTTTTTAAACTTACCGCCGTGGCGTGTTCTCGCGGCGTTCGTGTGTAGTCCTTTCTGCAGCGTTGACTTCGGCAGCAACCCTCACATCTCTCTTCCTGTCTATTTAAATCACTAGTGAAGACGGACTATCTGATAAGTAGTATCAACCACCTCCCATTAACAAAGTGGCCATTTTAGAGTGTCAAACCTCGCTCTTGTATCGCATCACGTATACATGAGCAGGTTCAAGAATATTCGTATTCACAATGGGGGACGGTGTATTTACCTAAAATCATCGCACTGTATTGTTTTCTTTCTCATATATTCAACTAAGTGAAAAAAACAATATATGTAATTAATGGCGAAATTATTTTAAGAAAACAATATTTGCATCAAGTTACCAAATTGCATAATAACCAAAATTAATATCACCAAACAATTACAGTTAATCAGGGTTATATCATTTAAACCTAACATGGGCTATACCATTTACCAATATTTCCTTTCAGATGGCACCTTTCAAAGGGAGTTGTTACATAAATTACACCATTGATTTCTATACCACATAATACTTGATCATCTCAGCATTCAAGTCAAGCATCTTATTAAAGTAATTCTTTTTCTACAGAAACTCACACATCTCTTTATCAATGTTGACCCCCTTCTCAACTGCTCTTAATGAGATTATCCATTTACCCTCCAATTGTCGCAGTTTCTGTTCACGGTTACCTCCCCTATTACCTGCCATTGCCACATCAATTCCATGGAATCTAATTTTATGTAACTCATTGTATTGATGTTTTGTATTGAAGTGTACTGCGAGAGGGTATTGCATCTTATTGTTACGTATCGCACGAATATGCTCCTGTATTCTTTCTTTCAGGGGCCTTATTGAGCTACCAATGTATATCCAATCACATATGCATTTTATGCAATACACTGTGTGGGTAGTGTTGCAGTTAATGAATTGATGTATCGTATACAGTTTTTGGCTGTTATATCTAAAGCTGGTTGTCCTGTTTAATGCAAAACAGCAGATGCAGCAGCCGCCACATCTATAAAACCCCTTAGGAGCCCTGGGTAACCAATTCTGTGCTTTTAGTGGGGGAATATAGCTTGGACACAGCTCCTGTCTTAGTGTTCTGCCTCTACTGAAAGTGATGGAGGGTTTTTGTCCTATTTTCTCATGTAGACTTTTATCCTCCATCAGCAGATGCCAATGCTTGTTTAGTATCTTGTAGAGATCTGTGCTCACTGTGCTATAAGGTGTTATGAATCTTATATTTCTTTTATGCTTAACTGATTTGTGTTGTTTATATTGAAGTAGTGAGCTTCTGTTTATTTTGTTAATTCTATCTCTTGCACTGGTTACTGTTTCTTTCTTATAACCTCTGGATAGGAATCTCATTTCCACGGCTCTTAGTTCTGTGTCTACTCTTTCCTCATCACTGCAGTTTCTTTTAATTCTAAGCATTTCCCCGTAGGGGATTGCTTTAATTTGTGAGATAGGGTGCGCACTTTGAGCATGCAATAAAGAATTGCAAGCGGTATCCTTTCTATAAGGCACAGTGTGTAATTTATTACCTTTTTGTGAATCTAGCCTGGTTCCTGGGAGTGTTTTGTCGCCATCAGAAGATATCTTTAATATCTGAATATCTTCCTAGCCCATTCAATTTGGTGGCAAATTGGTATTCATAGTCTTTAAGACAGCAGTGACCGGTGAATATACCCTCAGATCTTCAAGAACCTAGCAGGAACGTGGCGACTCTTCAAAACAGATCTGTTTGCCTCACAGCGGACAAATCATTTAGGGAATCTCTACAGTTGGAGACCAGATCTGGAATTTTTAGTCTATGGAAGCTTTTCTTCAGTACTGGTCTAGTGTAAATCTTTTCCATCTTTCTTCATGATCCCCAAATGCCTTTCTCAGAATTACAGGCAGTTGACGATGGTAACGATGTGACACCCCTTTTGGGAGCACAACCGTGGTATGCATCTCTCTTGGAATTGTTAGTGTACTGTCCGGTTCTGATAGTGGTATCTCTGGGGTAGTTGGGGCACCCTTGCAACAATATCATACTCTACTTTAAGGAGACAAGCACATGTTGATAGCTTCACCAATTTCAGGACATTTACATACTTGCCAGACCTTTCAGAGTCAGCTTCCAGCTTTATCACAGCATTCAGGGCGAAAGGTGCAACTAGAGCCTACAAGTCAGCATGGAATGTTTGAATAGCTGGCGTATGGCACGAAACATTGATCCATTTTATTCGGATGTCACAAGGATTTTGAATTTAATGGCATCACTGGTGGCTTGTAACAAGTTCCATAGGACTATTAACCCCTTCACTGCGGCGGCTATTCCGCCGCAGTGCTAAGAGGGCGGGGCGGGGCGGAAGAGCGGCGGGCGCATGCTGGTGACGGAACCGCTCCGTCACCAGCGTCGGTTGCGCTGTGCTTATGACGGAGCGGTTCCGTCATGGCCCCGCCCGCTCAATAGAACGCTCAGCGCAGGCGCGGAATTCGCGCCGTGCATTAGCGGCGGGCGGGCCATGACGGAACCGCTCCGTCATCAGCACAGCGCCACCGCAGCTGATGACGGAGCGGTTCCGTCATCAGCATACAAGGGGTTAATGGCTACAGGTCAGCAATATCGGCAGAACATCAGGGTAATCCTATGTGTGAACATCCTATGGTGTGTAGATTGTTGAAAGAAATTAGATATTATAATCCTTCTAACCTATAGATATATAATTGTGGGATACCAACTTTATATACAACTTTTCCAATCTAGGGGGGACCAGGACAATTTGTTAATTAAATGTTTTTCCACTGAGTTGGTAACACTATTATGCCTAGTTTCTTTCAGAAGGGTGTCAGATGTTAGGGCTTTGAATATTTCTCCCCATGCATTTTTTTTCAGTTCGGTTAGGATACATTTTACAATCACAAGATGTACCAAAAATCCATCTACTACTATAGAATTTGTCTTTTCCTTGGCATCTTATGTTGCATGTAGTAAGATGTCTCAAAAGATATATACAGATAACGAAGGCGTTGTAAACTTTGACCAGACAGTTATTGACAGCACTATGTAAGCCCCTTACCGCTGTAGCCTCAACCACACTTAGTAAATCGGCTAGAGGGGTAATGGCCATGGCAGGTGCAGAAGTGGGCTTTTATGAGCCCACTTAGCAAAAGGCCTATGGTGTCAAAAGCACTGTGGGCTAGGCCAGATTGGAGTACATTCTTAACTCAGCGGACAAGTCAAGGATCCCTACGTTTAAAACTTTTTTATTGCAAACCCATAAAGCATGCTGCAATTAATGTGTTAGGGACACTTTGAAAGTGCATTATTGAACCTCATGTCTTTTAATAAAACTGCAGGTTCTCCTAACTAGTAGCGAAGGAGAATCCTGTTTTTATTAAAGACACAGGAGGCTAGTATTATCCCACCACTACTATTTCCCAGTCTATGTGACATTATTTAAATATTTCTGATTATTTCTTGTGCTAATTTTAACTTCTCAGGTGTTATTGTAGACCTCCAAGTGTGACCAGGATGTAAAAAATGATACCACTTGGATGGAAGACTCTTGTTATGAGGACTATGGACCAAGGAAGGAAGAACTGTGATGGTTGTTGCTTGGATTTTGGTTGTTATTTGTATTCTTTCGATTTCTTCATAGATTATGGATCACTACATATGAAGAAAACAGGAAGTTTGTATGTAGCCACAACTATTTATAGTTGTTGGTGTATTTCTTTTGTGTTGTTACTTTCTGCTCAAAGGATTGTGGGGATAGTACTGTTCTTTGAATGTGCTGTGAATAAACAGCAGTGAAAGAGAATGAATAATATTTGCCTCCAATGTTTTTTATAAAATCTGGACCCTCATTCACTATAGGTGAATCTACAATTTAGCAACCGAGGGTTTAAGGGCAAAAATTCCCCTGTGGGTTAGAGGAAATAGCCACAGTGAGAAATGAAGTGGGTAGTGCTGAAATGAGTGCAAGTGTTTGTGTGTCAAGATTGCCTGTCTGGTTAAAGGATTATGTTTATCTGATTTTTAAATGTTGTTTTTTTGCGTTTATTTTTGTCTGTTGGTGATACTTTGGGATCTATTTACTAAGATTTTATGCCGTGTTTGTGTCCCATATGTGACGCAGATGGGAGCAAAATCTTTTTTACCTATTTACTTTCCAGCACTAAACTTGTTTAGCACTGGAAAATAACTTGAAAGTCATGCAAAGCAGTACATATCGCTGCTTACTTAACACCAAGGGGGCATTCTATGGGTGGTGCATCAGCGTTCCCATGCATTCACCCAAGCTTTCTAATGCTAAGCCCTACTCACTTAAAAAAGTAGACAGTTTAGTATCAGGAAATAGCGCCCACTTCAAGTAGGTGCTAAGATGGAGAAATGCTTTCATATCTCCTTACTTTTACCACTTTATATGTGTACAGCACACATACAAAGTGGGAAACGGTTTAAAGTTAGTCTGAGCATAGTATTTTGTACTAGAAGACTATCTTTCCAGTACAAATCCTATACTAGACTCAAACAGACACCCTTGCACTATGGTGCAAAGGTGTGTGTGTAGTGCACAGCAGCTAATTTCAGCACCGGCGCAAGGGAGAGGGGAGGAGAGTGCCATATTTTTGTAAATATGCTGCTCTCCTACTCTTTTTCTCATGCAACGCAGTGCAGCTTTTTTGTCTGCTGCGCTGCGTTGAGTGAGACTTTAGTAAATCTGCTCCTTTGTGTGTTGTGTTCTCTTTTTGTGTCAGTCTCAAGAATGAAGATGTGAATTATCGTGGTGTTCTGTCAGACGTATGACTGTATGAGCATATAGTAGACTGTGAGGAAAGGAATGTGTATGTTTCTGTGTGTGTGCACGCGCATGTTCTTTGTCAGGTCCATAACCATCAATTGGAGGTAGCTGGATTTTAGAAAGTACCTGACATGTGAGACGTGGCTACGCACTACTTGTCTGACTTACTGAGTCTGCATCTTCCTTGTGGGCGACTAGTTTCTCTCTTGTTCACATGTAGTAATGGAATTTAACTCAGTGGTTTTATGGGCCTTCTGCAAAAAGCCTGTTTTGCATGGTCTGAAGCTATGCATGTAATAAGCAGACCTGCAAACCTTAAACAAAATCTCACTGTGTGAGAGAAAGTAACCTGGTGAAAGTGGGGCCTGAAGAGGGTGCAGAGCCTTGAGCCCCTTACCTCCCTAGCCCTGAAAGTGCTTATGAGGGGCTGTGGCCATCAAGATAAGAATAAAACCTCGGGCAAGTCATTGTCCATAAGCCACTATAACCCTCTTAAAATAAACAAGCATTTACAATGCAATGGTCTCGGCAATATTATATGTAGAGCTTTTGGTATTGCTCTTTATTTTTTATTTTTTTTTGTATCCCTAAATAAATGGCATTGGCATTTCTATCGGCATTAGCTTTTTTTGCATATGTGATACCTATTGCATTAGCAGAGAGAGAGTGAGGTAGTGAAAGAGAGAGAGTGAGGTATTGAAATAGAGAGAGAGTGAGATAGTGTGAGAGAGTGAGGTAGATAGAGAGTGAGGTAGTGAAAGAGTGAGGGAGGGAGAGGGATGTTGTGAGGTAATGATCTAAGCATAGAGTGATGTAGTGAGAGAGAGAGGTAGTGAAAGAGAGTGAAAGTGAGTTATGTTATTCGAAACTTCTTAAGCGCATAGACACCCAGGCTTTTCATGGCGAGTTAGTGAGATAGAAAGAGTGAGGTAGTGAGATAGAGAGTGATTGAGGTAGTGAGTTAGAGAGAGAGAGTGAAGTTGTGAGCTAGAGGGTGAGGTAGTAAGAGAGTGAGGTAGTAAGAGAGTGAGGTAGTGATTTTTTGCGAGAGAGAAGTTGTGAGATAGAGTGGTGTGTATTAGTGTGATACAAATCGAGATATTGAGGTAGTGAGAGTGAAGTAGATAGAGTGAGGTAGAGAGTGAGGTAGTCAATAAGTGCGTTTGTGAGGTGTAGAGAGAGTGATGTAGTGAAAGAGGTAGCGAAAGTGAATTTGTGAGATATAGAGTGAGTGAAGTCGTGAGAGAGATAATTTGTGAGGTAGTGAGATAGAGAGAGTTAATTTGTGAGGTTGTGATATAGCTATTAGGTGTATTAAAGAGCAGGTTGAGTTACAGTTGTTTACCTCTGCTCACCTATATGTAATCTTTGTAGATTGTAGCATAAATCTGAATCTCACCGATTCTTAAATCCCAACTTCAAAACTTCCTTTTTTTTGTTTTAATATGAACCCACATTTTTTGTTAAAGTGTTCACATACTACAAGATGTCCCATGAACATGCTGCTGTATCCACCTTAATGGACCCGTGGTGTCAGATGTGCAGGAAGTAGGCGTGGTTAGTAATGTGTACCTTTATGAATCTTGTAAATTAAAGAGACACAGCTCACACTACAGACTTCATTTTCTATCCCCTCCTCCGATTGTTAGGCACCATTTATGTGAGAAGACATCAGAAAATGATGTAATTATAACAGACCCTGTTCAAATAGCGCACAGCTGAAAAGTTTCCAACATACTGATCCAATTGATGGTGGAAGGAGTACAGTAATTGTTGAATTTTTTACATCCCTGTTCACTTTTTATTAGCTGTTTACTGTACAGAATATAGTCACAGTGGGCTGTAGAGGCAGCCAAACTTATTTGACTGAAGCATCATGAGGCAGTGAGATTCACTAGCAACTTCTTCCTATTTGTTTTGCTGATCTTTCAATTTTTCTAGGTCCACATATTATCAGCACATAGATCCTAGTATTTTTGCTTTCCATTTTTTGTTATTATATCAATCTAGGACTACAAGCCCCAAAATGCAAAGTAAAAGTGTAGCCTAGGTGAGCTACTTGCATATTAGCCTAGAAACTTTGGAGGCATGAATTTTAGGTTGTTCATTTCAGGTTGTAGCAAACGTTTTGTAAGTGCAGTACGTTCTGCCCTGTGTTAATACTGTAATGTCATTAAAGCAATGAACACTTGTGTCGGCACTATGGCCATGAGCACATTAGATGCCTTACTCATAACACACATTTGTAGTTATATAACCCCTCCCTATGTGCACACATCAAACGTTCTGACAATCCGTGGGCGTCCATCACCCCCCCCCCAAAACCCCATATGGGATACTTATTGCATTAGTAGAGAGAGAGTGAGGTAGCAAGATAGAGTGAGATATTGAAATAGAGAGTGAGGTAGTGAGAGAGAGTGATGTAGTGAGATAGAGTGTGAGGTAGTAAAGAGTGATGTAGTTAGAGAGTGGGATGTTGTGATGTAGTGAGATAGGGAGGTAGTGATAGAGAGATTGAAAGTGAGTTACTGTGATAGAAAGAGTGAGGTTGTGAGATATTGATTGATGTAGTGAGTTATAGTGAGAGAGTGAAGTAGTGAGAGAGTGAAGTTGTTATATTTTTAGAGAGAGAAGTTGTGAGATCGTGAAGTACTGAGATAAGTATAGTGTAGTAGACAGAGTTATTTAGTGAGGTAGACAGAGAGTGAGGTAGTGAGATAATGAAAAAGTGAGTCCGTGAAAGAGTTCTGTATTGAGGTAGTGGAGTCTTTAACGGTAGTGAGATGTAAACAGAGAGTGACTTTGTGTGTTAGTGAGATATAGAGTGATGTAGTTAAACAGAGTGAAAGTGTTTTAGTGTGATACAAATAGAGGTAGTGAGGTAGTGAGAGTGAGGTAGATAGAGTGAGGTAGTGAGTGACTGAGAGAGTGAAGTAGTTAAAGAGTGAGTTTGTGAGGTGTAGTGTTGTTATATGTAGTGAGATTGAAACACACCACAGACTTTTTTTTCCCTCCCCTCCTCCGACTGTTAGGCACCATTAATGTGTGAAGACATCATAAAATGATGTCAGTCTAACAGACCTTGTCCAAATAGCGCACAGCTGAAAAGTTGGCAACATACTGATCCAATTGATGGTGGAAGGAGTACAGTAATAGTTGAATATTTTATATCACTGGTTATTTTTTTGTAGCTGTTTACTGTACAGAATATAGTCACAGTGGGCTGTAAAGGCAGCCAAACTTATTTGAAAGAAGCATCATGAGGCAGTGACATTCCCTAGCAACTTCTTTTTATTTTTTTTGCATAGTTTTCAATTTTTTCTGTCTACATATGTGCAGCACATAGATCGTATTTTTTTTGCTTTCCCCTGATTTTTATAATAGAAAACTAGGACTACAAGACCCAGAATGAAAATTAAAAGACTAGCCTAGGTGATCTACTTGCATATTAGCCTAGAAACTTTGGAGGCATGAATTTTATGATGTTCATTTCAGGTTGTAGCAAACGTTTTCTTAGTGCAGCACGTTCTGCCCTGTGTTAATACTGTACTGACATTAAAACAATGAACACTTGTGTTGGCACTATGGCCATCAGCACATTAGATGCTTTAGTTATAATACACATTTGCAGTTATATAATCCCTCCCCATGTGCACACATCAAAGTTTCTGACAATCCGTGGGCGTCCATTTCCCCCCCCCCCTCTCAATCAAAATATGGGATACTTATTGTATTAGCAGAGAGAGAGTGGGGTAGCAAGATAGAGTGAGATATTGAAATAGAGAGTGAGGTAGATAGAGTGTGATGTAGTGAGATAGAGTGTGAGTTAGTAAAGAGTGAGGTAGTTAGAGAGAGGGATGTTGTGATTTAGTGAGATAGGGAGGTAGTGATAGAGAGAGTAGAAGTGAGTTACTGTGATAGAAAGAGTGAGGTAGTGAGATAGAGTTATTGATGTAGTGAGTTATAGTGAGAGAGTGAAGTAGTGAGAGAGTGAATTTGTTATATTTTTTGAGAGAGAAGTTGTGAGATAGTGAAGTAGTGAGATAAATATAGTGTAGTAGACAGATTTATGTAGTGATAAAGATGTAGATGGAGAGTGAGGTAGTGAGAGAAGGAAAAAGTCAGTTTGTGAAAGATTTTGGTATTGAGGTAGTGGAATCTTTTATAGTAGTGAGATGTAAACAGTGAGTGAGTTTGTGTGGTAGTGAGCTATAGAGTAATGTATTGAAACAGAGTGAAAATGTCTTTGTGTGATACAAATGGAGATAGTGAGATAGTGAGAGTGAGGTAGATAGAGTGAGGTAGTGAGTGACAGAGAGTCAGGTAGTTAAAGAGTGAGTTTGTGAGGTGTAGTGTTGTTATATGTAGTGAGATTGAAACAGAGAGTGACGTTGTGAGGTAGTGAGCTTGAGAGAGAGTGATGTAGTGAAAGAGGTTTTGAAAGTGAATTAGTGAGATATAGAGTGAGTGAAGTAGTGAGTTAGAGAGAGAGAGTGTATTTGTGAGGTAGTGAGATAGATATTGTGTTAGTGAGTGAGGTATTGAGTGTTTCATTGTGTGAGTAGTGAGTTAGTGATATATATTTAGTGTATTAGTGATGTTGAAAGAGTGAGTTAGTGATATTGATAGAGTGAGTTAGAGAGAGTGAGTGACGTTGTGATGGGAAGAGAATGAGGTAGTGAAAGTGAGAGTTTGAGATAGAGTGAGGACATACATTGCTACTGACTTACACATACAGAGGTAATCCTAGACTATTTGTAAATATGCATTGATAGTTCAGAAGATCAAATACATTGTTGTTGTTTGTAAATAATTAGTACTGAAAAGTGTTTAAAAATGTTTATTAATTAGAATTTTATAGAGTTTTGTTTACATTTCTTAAAGTTTGCATTAGTGTTCACTTTAAATTACATTGTAGTAATTTTATTCGATTATTTCAATAATGGAGCCATTTTTAAATATAACATTGACATTTTTTGGTAATTTTAGCATGAGAGCTTCACTAAAGTCTTCTACGTCTGTAGGTATATCGAAGTAGTCCATTATAATAGTATTTTCGATGTCCATTGATTTTAAAAGTTCAGTGTCTTGAATGTGTACGGTTAGTGTACATTTTTCTTGCGTCGTATTTTCAATCCCATATATTGTAATATTTATTTTTTCCAAAGGTGGTTCTATTACCTGCAAAGTAAAAAAAAATTGTTAATAGAGGCATATAGTGTGCATTGTGATTATTCTGTTATTGTAGTAGTCCAGATGGTAAGTTAAATAGAAAGTGATAGTTTTAAAGATAGAGAGTGAGGTAGTGAGAGCGAGAGAGAGTGATGTACTTATTTAGTGGGAGATTGTGTAGTTGTGATGTTTTGCGAGATAGATGTTGTAGGATAGTGAGGTAGTGAGATAAATTGAGTGGAGTTTTGAGTTACATTTATTGATGTAGTGAGAGAGCGAGAGTGATTTCAAGAGACTGAGCGAGATGTATTTTGAGTGAGGTGTTGAAAGTGATGTAGTGAGATAGAAAGTAATATAAAGATGTAGTGATATAGAGAGAAAGTGATGTAGTGAGATAGAGAGTGATGTAGTGATATTGAGAGTGATGTAGTGAGAGAGTGATGTGATAGATAGTGCTGTAAGATACAGATCTACAGTTAGAGAGTGAGTGTGGTATATTGCGAGTTATGTAGTGAAAGTGAGGGAGTGAGATAGAGAGTAATAGAAAGTGATGTAGTGAGATAGATAGAGAGTGAATTTGTGATGTAGTAAGATAGAGAGTGATGTAGTGAGTTAGAGAGTGAGGTAGTGAGAGAGTTAGGTAGTGATAGATAGTGCTGTAAGATATAGATCTAGGTAAAATACATATTGAGGCATCTACATAGACATAGAGAGTTAATTATACTCATATAGAGCCACTTAAAGAAACACACATAGACACCTACCCACTTATTGAGCTTTGCATACATACAGGTAAACGCACTCAAATCTACATATACACAGAGTGTGGGGCAGAGAGCGCGTGGGGCAGAGAGCGCGGGGGCAGAGAGCGCGGGGGCAGAGAGCGCGTGGGGCAGAGAGCGCGAGGGGCAGAGAGCGCGGGGGCAGAGAGTGCGGGGGCAGAGAGCGCGGGGGCAGACAGCGTGGGGGGCAGACAGCGTGGGGGGCACAGAGTGCGGGGGGCAGAGAGCGCGGGGGGCAGAGAGCGTGTGGGCAGAGAGCGTGGGGGCAGAGAGTGTGGGGGCAGAGAGCGTTGAGGAGAGCTGTTGGGGCAGAGAGCGTGGTGCAGAGAGCGTGGGGGCAGAGAGTGCGGGGGCAGAGAGTGCGGGGTGTAGAGAGCGCGGGGGGCAGAGAGGGTGGTGTCAGAGAGCGTGGGGGCAGAGAGCTGTTGGGGCAGAGAGCGTGGGGGCAGAGAGCGTGGGGGCAGAGAGCGTGGGGGCAGAGAGCGTGAGGGCAGAGAGCGTGGGGGCAGAGAGCGTGGGGGCAGAGAGCGTGGGGGCAGAGTGCGTGGGGGCAGAGTGCGTGGGGGCAGAGTGCGTGGGGGCAGAGTGCGTGGGGGCAGAGAGCATGTGGGCAGAGAGTGTGGGGCAGAGCGTGTGGGTAGTACTTACCTCTATATGTGTATTCCGCGTAGTATTTAACATTTTCTCATTGTTAAACTCGTGGACGGTTAAGTGTGTCATTTTGACATACGTTCCAAGTGTTATTGGGAATTCTGTTGCATTTCTCCATAATGTTATTTTGACAGAGTCTGTTGTGTCTATAACTGTAATAGATTTTAATTTTGTTTCTTGTCCTGACACAAAAATGTTTTTAGTTTCTTCTTCCTGTAAAAGATAAAGTAAATATTAGTTTTTATTAGTGATGTAATGTGTCAGTATAGCAGACAGAGTGCAGTGCCGACAGAGTGCGGTGCAGACAGAGTGCGGTGCAGACAGAGTGCGGTGCAGACAGATTTTTGTGAAGAGAGTGTGTTGAAGAGAAAGCGTGGGGGCAGAGAGCGTGGGGTCAGAGAGCGTGGGGTTAGAGAGCGTGGGGTCAGAGAGCGCGGGGGCAGAGAGCGCGGGGGCAGAGAGCGCGGTGGCAGAGAGCGGGGGGGCAGAGAGCGTGGGGCAGAGAGCATGGGGGCAGAGAGCATGGGGGCAGAGAGCATGGGGGCAGAGAGCATGGGGGCAGAGAGCGTGGTGGCAGAGAGCGTGGGGGCAGAGAGCGTGGGGGCAGAGAGCGTGGGGGCAGAGAGCGTGGGGGCAGAGAGCGTGGGGGCAGAGCGCGTGGGGGCAGAGAGCGTGGCGGCAGAGAGCGCGGGGGCAGAGAGCGCGGGGGCAGAGAGCGCGGGGGCAGAGAGCGCGGGGGCAGAGAGCGCGGGGGCATAGAGCGCGGGGGCAGAGAGCGCGGGGGCAGAGAGCGTGGGGCAGAGAGCGTGAGCGTGGGGGCAAAGAGCGTGGGGCAGAGAGCGTGGGGCAGAGAGCGTGGGGGCAGATCGCGTGAAGCAGAGAGCATGTTTGAATAGAGTTTGTGTTGTAGTTTTTAACATACCTCGGATATTGTCCCTGTTATGCTCATCAATGTCCTTAATTTTGCTTGTCTTATTGTTTTAATCGTTGATACTGGTGGAGCTGGTGGTTCTAGTATATTTTTTGCTTCGTCCAGAATCTCACTAGTAAGCGTTAAAGGTATCATCCTTGATATTTTTGTATTTTTCGTTAAAAGTACAACATTGTTCTTTGCTAGGAAATTTCTTATAATAATTCCATGTCCTTGTTTTGTTTGATTGTAAAAATCGTCATTATAGCATGTTGCTTTTATTGTACCACTTTCATCTGCTAGGGCAAGGTGGTATAAGATTTTGTTTTCTTTCTTAGCATTTTGGTAGTTTGTTTTTTGAGAACATGTTACAATGTTTGCTTTTATAGCCTTTTGATAAGGTTTGCTCTCATCTTGTTTGCCCATCTTAATTTCTTGTATAGAAATCATCTGAAATGAGAATAAATTGTGAGTATACATTTTGAATATAACTGTTGAATACATTGTACTTTATCTTGAAGTAACATAAAGTAACCTAGGCTTATTAAATAGAGAGAGTTATGTAGTGAGAGAGAGTTAGGTAGATAGAGAGTGAGGTAGTGAGAGACAGAGTGAAGTATTGAAAGAGTTAGGTAGTGATGCTTAGGAATGTAGAGATATAAACAGAGAGTGATGTTGTGAGTTAGTGAGATAAGAGTGCGTTAGTGATAGAGAGTGGGAGTTATTTAGTGTGATAAAGAGATTGGGAATCTGATGAAGTGAGATTGAGAGAGAGTGATGTAGTGAGGTAAAGAGATAGAATTTGTGTGTTAGTGAGATAGTGATTATGTTAGTGAGTTATTGACTGACTGAACTTTAGAGAGAGCGAGGCGTGATATAGCGATGTAGTGAGAGTGAAATTGAGAGAGAGTGATGTAGTGAGAGACAGTGATGTAGTGAGGTAGAGAGTGAAGTTGTGAGATAGTGTGTTAGAGAGTGATGTAGCAAGAGAGTGATGTATGTAGCAACATTTATTTAATGAGCTATTGAGTGAGAGTTAGTGAAGTCGTGTTATTGTGTTGCTGTTATTTAGATAGAGTTGAGTAGTGAGATAGAGAGTGAGTTAGAGAGAGTGAATGAGTTAGTTAGAGAGTGAAGTAGTGTGTGAGATAGAGTGAGTGATGTAGTGAGAGAGAGTTAGTGAGAGAAAGTGATAGGGAGAGAGAGAGTGAGGTATATATAGAGAGAGAGTCTACCACACACAGATAAAGTGTATCACTCAGACATACATATAGAGCACTACATATTGATACATCCATAAACTTCCATATTCTGAGACAGCCATACACACAGAGAGCTATCAACACATATACAGAGCTACATATATAGCCATGGAGAGCCACTGAGTTACTACTTAACATAAATATTGCTTTAGCCACATAAAGATAGCGAACTATTTATACACACATATATATACAACATGCTTACTAAATTGCAACCCATAAAGCTTTGTGATCACTATAATATGACTCTAATATACCATAGTGACTTAAGTTTACATTACTATAGATATGATCTAAAGTTGATTTGTAGTCAGTTGTATATTCTGTTACTTTCTGTTCACATTTGAATTCGTTTACCATATATTGTCGCAGTATGTCAGCATTTTGTGATGTTTGTGTTAAATCTATGTTGAAGTCACCCATTATGCAGTAATTATAATTAGGGTAAAAGTTCAATATCGTACTTAAAACTTGTAATAGTATTTGTATGTGTACATGTGGTGGTTTGTATAGTATAACAAATAAGTAGTTGCAATTATTAAGCTGCAGAGTAAAATGTAGAATGTCAATTTCGTGTTGTGTTTCATATATAGGAATTAAAAAAATATTTTTCCTGTAGTAAATTGCTATGCCATGGTTTGTTACTTGATGGTGGAATTTGTCAAATATTAATAGATGGTACTGTTCTATTAAGAAAGTATTGCTATCAGCTAGTCTAGTAGTGTTTATTTCAGTGAAGCATAGAATATCTGCATTCATTAGATTTGTGTCTGCTTTTATAGCTGTGTAATTCTTTTGCAGTGAACGTATATTTTGCACTATCAAATTACACATTTGGCTGTAGTTACATAATTGTGGTACAGATATTTGCAATAGCATATCTGTTCTTAGTCTTGTCATTTCGTCATGTACTTTAGCATGGACAGCTATTTTGTCAGGGTTAAAGTTTTTAATATATATGTTAGCTAATGATTTCGCTCTGCTTAAAGCCACATAATGCATATGATGTACTTTGCTATTGTTAAAGTGTATGTAAAGTGGTTCAATAGTAGCTCCTTGTGTTCTATGTATAGTACGTGCAGATGATTGTCGTAGGGGAAATTGTTTGCGTATAATGGTTATAAATATTTTGGTAAATTGGAAATGGCGCGATATAGCATGTATTGGTGTCCAAGTAGGCAAAATGTTAGTGTTATATATGTGTTTATTTTCCTGCCTTGTATATTTACCAACATTTCCATCATCAAAATGAATCCATATAACATTAGGGGTGTTATTTATTGTTTCTACAAATTCAACTATGCCTGTAGCACCATTTGTTAAGCCATCATTAACATTAATATTGCTAGTTAGATCATATCTTAATTTCAAGGCAATATGGACAACGAATGGCAGGCCCATTGTTTTTGTTGAGTCTGTAGGCAATTGACTAAGAATTTTCTTTTTAACAATTTCAGTTAAGTCAGATGCAACTGTATCTACTGCTGTTGCTGTGTAAACTGGGTAATGTTGTATATGTTCCAATAAAACTGCACTATTAATGCTATTAACTTCATTGTTAGTTCCCATTATGTAAGGTATAGTTTTGATAATGTTTTCTGGTGGTTCTAATTCTCGTGTTTGTATCTGTATTATATCTTCAGTAGTTTGTTTTCCTTCTCGTAATCTGTTTAGTAGTTCAGCAAATGGTAAGTCATTGAGCTGTCTCATTATTTTAGTTAACTCAAATAACTTAAAATGTTCTTGCCATAGATTAGTACTTAATGGTCTGTATGAATATTTAGAAGTTTCAAAAATGTATGGGTCAAATACTGGCTTTAATTGATAAAAATCTCCAATTGCTAAAATTGATACACCACCAAAAGGGAGGTTAGACATTTTTATTTCTTGTAGTCTATTATGTATGAAATTGAATATATTTGCTCCTACCATTGAGATTTCATCAATTATTACTATTTTTAGATGCATTAATTGGTTTTGTAGTGTGCTCCTGTTCTCATGAGTTAGTGGTTTGTGATCTAGTGTTTGCGAAACAGGTATTTTAAAAGTACTATGTAGTGTTTTACCATGAATGTTATGTGCTGCTTTGCCCGTTGGAGCTGTAAGCAATGCATATATGTTGTCTGGATTTTCTCCTGCTTTAGTATTGTAGTATCGTAGTAATGTTTGGTAAAGCGCAGTAATAAGGAAGCTTTTACCAACTCCTGCACCACCTGTACAAAATGTGTAGCAGGGTGTATCTTTTGTCTTTATCCAATGTAAGTGATGGTATATAAAGTTAAGTTGTTCATTGGTAAGATTTTGCATTATACTGTTATATTGCTCATTTGGTATTAAATTATTTGTTAGTTCTTCTTCAATAGTTGTACTTCTAATTCCTAAATCGAATGATAAGTCATAGATTATTTGTTCATTAGCTTGTATTTCTGGACATATGTTGTCATCATTTTCTATTTCTGTGGGAGGTATAAGTAATGGATCTAATGTACTATTTTCATTGTCGTTTGTTGTTAATGTTTTATTATATTTATTATGATAATAGTCAATTGTGCTTTGAATTTCTAGATAGCGTTCATAATAGGTTTCTTTCTGACCAATTATTTGATGTTCAACTCTCCATGGGTAATAAAGCATTATCAATTCTCTATAATAATTTTCGGAGTCATTGTTTTTGTTAAATCTACAATATCGAATTATTTTTTGTTTTTTGCGTTTAGCGTAGTCTACTTCTATTTCTTCATTTTGCAGATTAATCTCAAGTTCTTCCTCATCTGAGCTATAAAAGTTATTTTCTGCCAGAAAATTTTCATGGTCGGTTTCTTTATTCTTTTTTTTTTTTTTTTTTTAACATCATACATAGATGCATAGTCAGCTAATGTACATGTTTCTAATATTTCAGGGCGTTTGCTGTACTTTACTATAATATTTTCATATTGAATGTTATTAGAAGTATCTGGCAATAAATTTATAGTCTCAATGTCTTTTAATAGGTATGTCCTCTTTTCTTGTGGGCTTGTATTAATGAATACAAAAGATCTAGAACTTTTTCGTAAAGGGATTTGAAGTATGAGATAGGCAGCTTCTTGTGCACTTATCTCGGTACAGTTTAAGAATTTGTTACCTATATGCTTGAGTTGTTCTTTTATACTTGGATTGTGATATACTTCTTTTGCAGCTTGTGCAATTATTTTGCTCATTCCACGTTGAGATTTACTAATATATGAAACAATATATACAGCACAGGCATATGCATCTAAGATGTATTGTATATCTATGTTTGCTTGCCATGCTTGTAAAATTGTAGGATTGTAGTTATTAATAAAGCATTCAGCAGGTGTTCTTTGTAGAAAAATAGTTTTCTTTTCAATAATTGATTGTATACATTTAAGATACTGTTTTATATCTAGTTGCATTGAATCTAAAAACTGACTAAAAGTGTAATTTTGAAATTCTTGTGAGTTCATCGTTAGATGTATTAGTTCAATTTGCTGAAGGAGTTCTTGATCTGTTTTGTCTAGCTCTAATTGTTCTAATATATACGTTTCTGGCATTGGATATTTTGGGTACTGATATTTGCATGTTCTTTTATGTTTAATACGACAATTCTTTGTATGCCCGTGCTTTTGGAGCGGTAATAAAGACTCTATATTTGGATCTTGACTTTTTGCACATGTTACATACTTATTGATAAAAGTAATAACTTTATTGAGTTCAGAAGTTTCATATTGTGGGGCATTCTCGATCCATATTATGGCATGTATATGTGGGGATCCTCGTTGTTGGAATTCTACTCTATAAAAGTAATCTATTATTTTGCCGATTGGATTACTTTCATGTAATAGTATACAATTAAATCGTTTTCTAACTTGGAAGTCAAAATGTCTTGCACAAGTTATAGGATTTTGTTGTATTAATGCACATTTTGTTTCCCATGACATATTTTGAAATTCTTCTTTTGTACATTCCTTTTGGTTTTCACTACGCAATAAGATGTTAATTAAATGATACCATTTTGTTTCAGCAGCTGATAAAGTCAGAAAGAAAGTTGGTATCCCTAATTGTCTGATCATAGCAAATAAATCTTTTTTGCATTGCTCCCAATATGGTGGTGAACTACGTACAGTTTTAAGTATTTTGTACCCCTCATTAAATTGTAGAATTTTGTCTAATTTTTGTTTGATGTCTTTTGCAGTTATAACATGGCCATTATTAAAGTATTTCCTAAGGGAGATGTATATTTTGCTATGTATTTGCTTTGTGCGCAACTTAGTCAATTTAAAGAAAACATTAGTTATAGACTTTGCTACTCTTTTATCATTACTCCTTAATTCCCATTGACAAATTGTGCTGTAATGTACTGGTACATGCCTTTCTTTATTTGTTAGCCTTCGCTTGCCACAAAATATTGTAGGGAAAGCTAAATATTCAGAATCTATGTCTTCATATAGACCTCTTGGTGTGTTATGTTGTGCAGGTGCTAAATTTAAAATATTAGTATTTTCTGTAGTTATAGTTTCATTCGTTAACATAGTATCTAAATTCCCTGCTGCTATGTTGTCTTCAGAATCTGATGTATCGTTAGTATCAGAAGTGTCATTACAAGGTGTTATATTTGCAGGTGTATATTGCCAATCTGGATTAATGGTGACTCCATATTCTTTGAACATATTGCTAGTACTTGCTAAATATATTGCAGCGTGTTTAACTTTATTAGGTCTCACATTCTCAAAATGTGTATAAGATTTGTAACTTAATTTTCTTTTTAATTTAATGGGAATCGTCATGTTATCATTAACTTGCCTAGGTAAAACAGTAACAGTTGTCATAACATCTGCAGGTACATTAACTACTGCACCTGATAGAGATTTTTGGGACCCACGTGGTAGTGCTCTAATTTGTAAAAAAGGTATTCTTGGTGATACTAATCTTTCTTCTAAATTATGCAACTGTAAAGCTGCTGGAATATTAGGAAAAGTCATACCATTATAAAACGAACAAGGGGGTATTTTGTTGTTATTGATATATGTGTAACATGTTTTACATATCTCATCAGTTTGGAATTTGCTAATGTTACACTCTAAGAATTTTGCTTTCTTTGTAATACTGTGTGTTTTGACTAAATTCTGTTTATGCCATAATTGATTGCAAATAGTGCAAGCATACTCCGGACCATATCTTATTTGGGCATGGAATCTACTTATTATTTCAGTTGTTGTTTCTAACCTTATATTAGTATCAGTGTAATCTGAATTTTCTGCTTCTTGTGTATGCTTTCTTTTCCTGTTAGTTTTTTGCGCCTGTACCCTACTAGTTTGTGTTTGTAATTGATCACTATGTGTAAATGATACAGTTATGACATTGTCATTGCTATTAGTTATGTCGGCAGTGACATTACTGTGTGTTGTTAAAAGCTCTTCATTTGCTTGACTATTGCTGTTTACTGTGTTTGTACTTGTATTTCTGACTTGTATGTTTGTAGTTGTAATATGTGTTAATGCATTAACCAATACTTGTGTAGTATGGACATATATGTTTTTTTTAGACTTCATTTTATTATCGCTATTGTTTTTTAGTGTTGCGTTAAGTGATTTTTGGCTAATTGTTATAATTTTTACAGGAGTTAATTGTAAACTAATACTTTGTGAATGTGTTAGTCTTCCTTTATTAGGTAACTTTATGATGTATTGGATAAGTTGATTAATAGATTCTATTTCTATAGCAATACATGTTCCATTAGGATGTGGTATTGCTTTTTCATCTTGGCTATGTGAATCAAATATAAAGTAAGAATGGTTATTTTTAAATACAGAAATTGCATTATTTTCTATACTGATTAAAACACCATTTTCTAAATTAATTGTTGAAGTTAATGCTGACATTAATTTAGCATTTTTACTTTTGTTTTCTTCATTTATCTCACCTTGAAAGCTTTTTTTCAGCTTAGTAGAATATATTATGTTATTGTGAACTATGTAATTAGGTAAATTATGTAGTAGTTCACAATTATCGTTATTAAGAGAGTGCATTTCAGTATATAAAGCATCTCCAAGATCCATTATACAATTAACATCTAAAGTGTCCCAAGTAGATGCTGGTTTACAGTAGTTGTGTAGTATAGCAAATAGACTCATTGTTAGAGATTGTGAATATTGTGATGTGTTTTCAATGGTGTTTTGTTTATGCTCCTGTGTTCTATTAACCGTATCTATATTTTGTGGAGTTTGTGCCAAATTATCATTATTTAGGTCTCTATTTGTGTCTGTTACACTTTTAGTCAATATGCTATTGGCCCTATTTTCAGGAATTATTATTGTATTACTTACAGGAATAGGTTTATAAACATGATCATTAATATCTGTATATGTGTTGGCATGTAAATTACCTTGTGATGTTTGTTTTTCTAAATGTTTGTTTATGCTATTTTGGTGAAGTGTTTTTCTAACTATACTAGCATATGTGTTAGTTGTAGTATTATTCTGTGGTGTAGTAGTATATTGTGGTGGATCTATGTGATGGCTGTTAGTCGTAGTTAGTTCTGTACGTGTTGTAGGAGTTAAAAATGCATTTGCATCTGATCTTGTACTAAGAGTATTAGCTAATGATGTTGATGGCTGTTCTACATTAGTAAAGGTTCTGAATTTTGCTTCACGTATGATACTTTTTGCTCTTTCTATACGTGTCTGAAAGGCGTGTGTAAAAAAATTAGAACATGCTTCAGTAGAATGCACATATATATATTTTCTTGGTATAGAATTTCTATTTTGTTCATTATTGACTATTGCTTTTTGAAGCATATCTTTTTTAATAGTAGTTATATTTATAGGAGTTAATTCATATGGCACGCAATTATCATTTGGACCTTTAATGCTATGTGCAAGCTTAGTGATGTAGTCTAGAAGATTTTCAAATGGTATTTGTATAGTAATACATGTTCCATTTGGGTGAGGCATTCCTGTGTTATCGCGGCTATGTGAATCAAATACAAAGTATGAATTGTTATTGTTTATAATAGAAATAACATACTTTTCCATGCAAAGTAAAACACCAGAGTTGCAATCTAGTGCAGCTTTTAATGTTGTTATTAATGTTGGTGTTGATGGGTCAAAATGTTTCAATATGTCTCCATATGATGGTTCTTTAAGCTTAAGTGCATAGATAGTGTTATTGTGTTGTATAAAATTTGGCAATTCGTCAGGATGCATAAGTATTTGACTATTAATTGAATGCATATCTGTGTATAAAGCTTCACCTAAGTCCATAATGTGATGTAAATCTTCTTTAGTCCATGTATTTGCAACTTTGCTATAGTTGTGTATAATCGCAAATGTGCTATTTGGTAAACATTGTCTCCCTCTTGAATTACTTGAAAATCTTAAATGCCCCTGATGATAATCTGCTTGCAGTATTTGGATCATATTTATTGCTACACTGATTTTTTTTTCTTAAACTCTTGTCTAAAGAGTATATTGACTATGTTCTATTTGTATATAGTTACAGTTTACTGGCAAATTGCTATATTTATATTATAGTTATTAATGAGATTTATTTTTATAGCTTTTAATTTCTAGCCTATTTTTTTCCTTGTAATCTTGTAAGTATTAGTTTTATAATATTTAGGTCTTTAGTTTATACTTGAGTATTTTTATTTTTAATTTAAGTAGGCTATTCTATAAACATATATATATATATATATATAAATATATCTATATACATGCACACACACCTATATATCTATATCTATATATATATATATATATATATATATATATATATGTATATATAGAGAGTAAATGAGTTATGTTATCTTGTTTATAGATCTATCCTATTTGATGTTGTTAAAAGTCTTTTTACTGTTACAAGTGGATAGAGAAACAAAAACAGTTATGTACTTTTACCTCGATGTTCTTTGGACACACAATTAGCAACTTGTGATCTTGTAAGGAATAATTGGCAACCTATGAAAAATGAGAAAAATGCATTAGTTAGTACTTTTAATAATAGTATTTATTAATGTATTGTATTACAAGAAAGAAGGTAAAGTAATGAAAGTGTTTAGTAAAGTGTATTTGTATTTTTGAGCAAGTCATAAATAATAGTGAGTTGCATTTGTACTATAGTGTTTTTAGATAAGCATGTACTTAATATTGTGTAGTTTATTGTAGTAAAGAGTGTTGTGTAGATTTTGTGCGTTTAAAGCGTGTTAGACTGTGTGTGTGTGTATAGAGAGTGTGAGAGCATAATACTGAGAGAGTAATATAGGAAGTGTGTACAGAGAGTATGTAAAGAGATTGTGTGTTACAGAGAGTGTGGTACAGAGAGTATGGTACAGAGAGTGTGGTTAAGAGTGTGGTTAAGAATGTATGTAGTACAGAGGGTGTATGTAGTACAGAGGGTGTATGTAGTACAGAGGGTGTATGTAGTACAGAGGGTGTATGTAGTACAGAGGGTGTATGTAGTACAGAGGGTGTATGTAGTGCAGAGGGTGTATGTAGTACAGAGGGTGTATGTAGTACAGAGGGTGTATGTAGAACAGAGGGTGTATGTAGAACAGAGGGTGTATGTAGTACAGAGGGTGTATGTAGTACAGAGGGTGAGCGTAAGAGACAGAGCGCCAGACAGAGAGCGCCAGACAGAGAGCGCCAAACAGAGAGCGCCAAACAGAGAGCGCCAGACAGAGAGTGCCAAACAGAGAGCGCCAGACAGAGAGCGCCAGACAGATAGCGCCAGACAGAGAGCGCCAGACAGAGAGCGCCAGACAGAGAGCGCCAGACAGAGAGCGCCAGACAGAGAATGTATAGAAAGTGAAAAGATGTGAAAAAGTTGGCAATGCCTCACGTAAGCAACCCAATTGGAGTTTGCAGATTCGTTCTCACCTGCACTCACTTTATCATCATCAGCGATTGCCAACTTATAGTGCACCATACTCTCTGCATTATACTTTTTGCATCATGCTCTCTGCACCAGACTCTCTGCACCACGCTTTCTGCACCACGCTTTCTGCACCACGCTTTCTGCACCACGCTTCCTGCACCACGCTTTCTGTACCATGTTCTTTGCAACACACTCTCTGAACTACTCTTACAATGTAGTACAGAGAATGTGGTACAGAGAGCGTAATACAGAGAGTGTAATACAGAGAGTGTAATGCAGAGAGCGTAATGCACAGAGCGTAATGCACAGAGCGTAATGCAGAGAGCGTAATACACAGAGCATAATACACAGAGCATAATACACAGAGCGTAATACACAGAGAGTAAGAAACAGAGAGTAAGAAACAGAGAGTAAGAAACAGAGAGTAAGAAACAGAGTAAGAAACAGAGCGTAAGAAACAGAGTAAGAAACAGAGTAAGAAACAGAGTAAGAAACAGAGTAAGAAACAGAGTAAGAAAAGGGCGTAAGAAAAGGGCGTAAGGAACAGAGTGTAAGAAACAAAGAGCGCAAGATAGAGACCATAACACAGAGAGCCTAACACAGAAAGCATAATACATAAAGCATAGATAACAGAGCGTGATATATATATGTAATGTGTAACAGAGTATATCTTAGAGAGCGTGTATAAACAGTGTGCTAAACAGAGTGTAAGAAACAGAGAGCGTAAAACAGAGAGCGTAAGACAGAGCATAACACATAGAGCATAACACAGAGAGTATAATACAGAGAGCATAGATAACAGAGCGTAATACATATCATGTGTATCAGAGTGTGTTTTAGAGATCGTGTATGAAGATTGTATGTACAGAGAGTGTATGTAGTATAGAGGGTGTATGTTGTATAGAGTGTGTATGTAGTATAGAGGGTGTATGTACTACAGCGGGTCTATGTACAGATAGCATTGTACAGATAGCATTGTACAGAGAGCGTAGTCCAGAGAGCATAGTCCAGAGAGCGTAGTCCAGAGAGCATTGTACAGAGAGTGTGGTACAGAGAGTTTAATACAGAGAGCATAATACATAGATCATAATAGAGAGTGTATTTGGGGGCCTTTAAGTTTTGCTGTTCTTAAGACAGTGAGTGTCGTTATGTGTTGCTCAGAACAATCAAAGCACAGACCCAGCACATACCGAACTCTGAAAATGGCTGTAGATATGTAAAGGCCATTTTGCTCTGACCCTCTCTGAAAGAAGTTGCTCAGTACTCCTTTGAACGGTATGTATGTTTTTTGTTTGTTTACTAATTTTTTGGAAAAGGTATATTTTCGTATTTCTAGGTCCAACATCGCCCGTGCATCTCCCTGCAGCGATGTGCACCACTATTCACTGAGTTGTTCTGATCCGCGGCTCTTTTGCAGTTTGAGGTAAGCTATCTTTTCTTTTGCAATAATCTTATTTTTTTTTTGTCTTTTTGTATATCCAACATGGCCCGTGGCGTCTCCCTGCAGCCGTGTGCACCACTGTGCACGAAGCTGTTGAGACGGGTATGTATGTTGTTGTTTTCGTTCAGAGGTAAGCCATGTTTGTTTTTTTAGGCTAATCTTATGTTTCTTATCTTTTTTGTAGGTCCAACATGGCCCGTGGTGTCTTCCTGCAGCGATATGCACTACTGTGCATGAAGTTGTTTCGATATGCTGTTTTTGTACAGTTTGTGAAAAGTTATCTTTTCAATTTGGCTAATGTTATGTTTATTCTCTCTAGATCTCTGTACAACGCTCTCTGCACTATGCTCTTTGCCTTATGCTCTGAGCACCACAGTGGAGGGATGATGCAGTGAGAAGTTGATGAGAGTGCAGCAGTGAAGGGACAATGCAATGGGTAGCTGAGCAGAGAGTGCATTAGTGAAGGTACGGTGCAGGGAGAAGGTGAGTAGAGAGTGCATTATTGAAAGGACGGTGCAAAGAGAAGCAGAGGAGCGATTGCAGCATTGAAGGGATGGTGGAAGGAGAGGTTGAGGATGTAAAAAGTACTCTACAACAAAGTATTGAAATGTGCTAGAAAGTGTGTAATAAATTAAAGGGAGCATAATGCTGAGCGAGTAATATAGGAAGTGTGTACAGAGAGTATGTAAACAGATTGTGTGTTACAGAGAGTGTGGTACAGAGAGTATGGTACAGAGAGTGTGTTAAAGAGTGTATGTACAGAGTGTATGTACAGAGTTTATGTACAGAGTGTATGTACAGAGTGTTATGTAGTACAGAGGGTGTATGTAGTACAGAGGGTGTATGTAGTACAGAGGGTGTATGTAGTACAGAGGGTGTATGTAGTACAGAGGGTGAGCGTAAGAGACAGAGCGCCAGACAGAGAGTGCCAAACAGAGAGCGCCAGACAGAGAGCGCCAGACAGAGAGCGCCAGACAGAGAGCGCCAGACAGAGAATGTATAGAAAGTGAAAAGATGTGAAAAAGTTGGCAATGCCTCACGTAAGCAACCCAATTGGAGTTTGCAGATTGGTTCTCACCTGCACTCACTTTATCATCATCAGCGATTGCCAACTTATAGTGCACCATACTCTCTGCATTATACTTTTTGCATCATGCTCTCTGCACCAGACTCTCTGCACCACGCTTTCTGCACCACGCTTTATGCACCACGCTTTCTGCACCACGCTTCCTGCACCACGCTTTCTGTACCATGTTCTTTGCAACACACTCTCTGAACTACTCTTACAATGTAGTACAGAGAATGTGGTACAGAGAGTGTAATACAGAGAGTGTCATGCAGAGAGCGTAATGCAGAGAGCGTAATGCACAGAGCGTAATGCACAGAGCGTAATGCAGAGAGCGTAATACACAGAGCATAATACACAGAGCATAATACACAGAGCATAATACACAGAGCATAATACACAGAGAGTAAGAAACAGAGAGTAAGAAACAGAGAGTAAGAAACAGAGTAAGAAACAGAGAGTAAGAAACAGAGTAAGAAACAGAGTAAGAAACAGAGTAAGAAACAGAGTAAGAAACAGAGTAAGAAACAGAGTAAGAAACAGAGCGTAAGAAAAGGGCGTAAGGAACAGAGTGTAAGAAACAAAGAGTGCAAGATAGAGAACATAACACAGAGAGCTTAACACAGAAAGCATAATACATAAAGCATAGATAACAGAGCGTGATATATATATAATGTGTAACAGAGTATATCTTAGAGAGCGTGTATAAACAGTGTGCTAAACAGAGTGTAAGAAACAGAGAGCGTAAAACAGAGAGCGTAAGACAGAGCATAACACATAGAGCATAACACAGAGAGTATAATACAGAGAGCATAGATAACAGAGCGTAATACATATTATGTGTATCAGAGTGTGTTTTAGAGATCGTGTATGAAGATTGTATGTACAGAGAGTGTATGTAGTGTAGAGGGTGTATGTAGTATAGAGTGTGTATGTAGTATAGAGGGTGTATGTACTACAGCGTGTCTATGTACAGATAGCATTGTACAGATAGCATTGTACAGAGAGCGTAGTCCAGAGAGCGTAGTCCAGAGAGCGTAGTCCAGAGAGCATTGTACAGAGAGTGTGGTACAGAGAGTTTAATACAGAGAGCATAATACAGAGATCATAATAGAGAGTGTATTTGGGGGCCTTTAAGTTTTGCTGTTCTTTAGACAGTGAGTGTCGTTATGTGTTGCTCAGAACAACCAAAGCACAGACCCAGCACATACCGAACTCTGAAAATGGCTGTAGATATGTAACGGCCATTTTGCTCTGACCCTCTCTGAAAGAAGTTGCTCAGTACTCCTTTGAACGGTATGTATGTTTTTTGTTTGTTTACAATTTTGTTTTGAAAAGGTATATTTTCGTTTTTCTAGGTCCAACATCGCCCGTGCATCTCCCTGCAGCGATGTGCACCACTAATCACTGAGTTGTTCTGATCCGCGGCTCTTTTGCAGTTTGAGGTAAGCTATCTTTTCTTTTGCAATAATCTTATTTTTTTTTTTGTCTTTTTGTAGATCCAACATGGCCCGTGGCGTCTCCCTGCAGCCGTGTGCACCACTGTGCACGAAGCTGTTCAGACGGGTATGTATGTTGTTGTTTTCGTTCAGAGGTAAGCCATGTTTGTTTTTTTAGGCTAATCTTATGTTTCTTATCTTTTTTGTAGGTCCAACATGGCCCGTGGTGTCTTCCTGCAGCGATATGCACTACTGTGCATGAAGTTGTTTCGATATGCTGTTTTTGTACAGTTTGTGAAAAGTTATCTTTTCAATTTGGCTAATGTTATGTTTATTCTCTCTAGATCTCTGTACAACGCTCTCTGCACTATGCTCTTTGCCTTATGCTCTGAGCACCACAGTGGAGGGATGATGCAGTGAGAAGTTGATGAGAGTGCAGCAGTGAAGGGACAATGCAATGGGTAGCTGAGCAGAGAGTGCATTAGTGAAGGGACGGTGCAGGGAGAAGGTGAGTAGAGAGTGCATTATTGAAAGGAGGGTGCAAAGAGAAGCAGAGGAGCGATTGTAGCATTGAAGGGACGGTGGAAGGAGAGGTTGAGGATGTCAAACGTACTCTACAACAAAGTATTGAAATGTGCTAGAAAGTGTGTAATAAATTAAAGAGAGCATAATGCTGAGCGAGTAATATAGGAAGTGTGTATAGAGAGTATGTAAAGAGATTGTGTGTTACAGAGAGTGTGGTACAGAGAGTATGGTACAGAGAGTGTGTTAAAGAGTGTATGTACAGAGTGTATGTACAGAGTGTATGTACAGAGTGTATGTACAGAGTGTATGTACAGAGTGTTATGTAGTACAGAGGGTGTATGTAGTAGAGGGTGTATGTAGTACAGAGGGTGTATGTAGTACAGAGGGTGTATGTAGTACAGAGGGTGTATGTAGTACAGAGGGTGTATGTAGTACAGAGGGTGAGCGTAAGAGACAGAGCGCCAGACAGAGAGCGCCAAACAGAGAGCGCCAGACAGAGAGCGCCAGACAGAGAGTGCCAGACAGAGAGCGCCAGACAGAGAGCGCCAGACAGAGAATGTATAGAAAGTGAAAAGATGTGAAAAAGTTGGCAATGCCTCACGTAAGCAACCCAATTGGAGTTTGCAGATTGGTTCTCACCTGCACTCACTTTATCATCATCAGCGATTGCCAACTTATAGTGCACCATACTCTCTGCATTATACTTTTTGCATCATGCTCTCTGCACCAGACTCTCTGCACCACGCTTTCTGCACCACGCTTTATGCACCACGCTTTCTGCACCACGCTTCCTGCACCACGCTTTCTGTACCATGTTCTTTGCAACACACTCTCTGAACTACTCTTACAATGTAGTACAGAGAATGTGGTACAGAGAGCGTAATACAGAGAGTGTAATACAGAGAGTGTCATGCAGAGAGCGTAATGCAGAGAGCGTAATGCAGAGAGCGTAATGCAGAGAGCGTAATGCACAGAGCGTAATACACAGAGCATAATACACAGAGCGTAATACACAGAGAGTAAGAAACAGAGAGTAAGAAACAGAGAGTAAGAAACACAGAGTAAGAAACAGAGTGTAAGAAACAGAGTGTAAGAAACAGAGAAAGAAACAGAGTAAGAAACAGAGTAAGAAACAGAGTAAGAAACAGAGTAAGAAACAGAGTAAGAAACAGAGCGTAAGAAAAGGGTGTAAGGAACAGAGTGTAAGAAACAAAGAGCGCAAGATAGAGACCATAACACAGAGAGCCTAACACAGAAAGCATAATACATAAAGCATAGATAACAGAGCGTGATATATATATATAATGTGTAACAGAGTATATCTTAGAGAGCGTGTATAAACAGTGTGCTAAACAGAGTGTAAGAAACAGAGAGCGTAAAACAGAGAGCGTAAGACAGAGCATAACACATAGAGCATAACACAGAGAGTATAATACAGAGAGCATAGATAACAGAGCGTAATACATATCATGTGTATCAGAGTGTGTTTTAGAGATCGTGTATGAAGATTGTATGTACAGAGAGTGTATGTAGTATAGAGGGTGTATGTAGTATAGAGTGTGTATGTAGTATAGAGGGTGTATATAGTATAGAGGGTGTATGTAGTACAGAGGGTGTATGTACAGATAGCATTCTACAGAGAGCGTAGTCCAGAGAGCGTAGTCCAGAGAGTGTGGTATAGAGAGCATTGTACAGAGAGTGTTGTACAGAGAGTTTAATACAGAGAGCATAATACAGAGATCATAATATAGAGAGTGTATTTGGGGGCCTTTAAGTTTTGCTGTTCTTTAGACAGTGAGTGTCGTTATGTGTTGCTCAGAACAACAAAAGCACAGACCCAGCAGAGACCCAACTATGAAAATGGCTGTAGATATGTAAAGGCCATTTTGCTCTGACCCTCTCTAAAAGAAGTTGCTCAGTACTCCTTTGAACGGTCTGTATGTTTTGTTTTGTTTAGTAATTTTTTGGAAAAGGTATATTTTCGTATTTCTAGGTCCAACATCGCCCGTGCATCTCCCTGCATCGATGTGCACCACTGTGCACTGAGTTGTTGTGATCCGCGGCTCTTTTGCCGTTTGAGGTAAGCTATCTTTTATTTTGCAATAATCTTATGTTTTTTTAGTCTTTTGTAGATCCAACATGGCCCGTGGCGTCTCCCTGCAGCCGTGTGCACCACTGTGCACGAAGCTGTTGAGACGGGTATGTATGTTGTTGTTGTTTTCGTTCAGAGGTAAGCCATGTTTGTTTTTTTAGGCTAATTTTATGTTTCTTTTCTTTTGTCTAGGTCCAACATGGCCCGTGGCGTCCCCCTGCAGTGATATGCACCACTGTGCATGAAGTTGTTTCGATATGCTGTTTTTGTACAGTTTGTGAAAAGTTATCTTTTCAAATTTGCTAAGGTTTTGTTTATTCTCTCTTTCTCTCTGTACAACGCTCTCTGCACTATGCTCTTTGCCTTATGCTCTCAGCACCACAGTGGAGGGATGGTGCAGTGAGAAGTTGATGAGAGTGCAGCAGTGAAGAGACAATGCAATGGGTAGCTGAGCAGAGAGTGCATTAGTGAAGGGACGGTGCAGGGAGAAGGTGAGTAGAGAGTGCATTATTGAAAGGACGGTGCAAAGAGAAGCAGAGGAGTGAGTGCGGCAGTGAAGGGATGATCCAGTGAGACGTTGAGGAGAGTATGCATGGAGAGGCTGAGGAGCGATTGCAGCAGTGAAGGGACGGTGGAGGGAGAGGATGAAGAGAGCGCAATATTGAAATGTTGGTTGAGGGAGAGACTAAAGAGAGAGTGCAGCAGTGAATAGACTGTGCAAAGAGAGGCTAATGAGAGAGTGCTGCAGTAAAGGTATGGTCCATTGAGATGTTGAGGAGAGAGTGCAGCAGTGAGTGATGGTGCAGTGGATGAGTCATGGGTGCAGCCTGGATGAGGGGGTCTGAGCAGAGAGGGCTTCAGTGAAGGGACCATGCAGGGAGAGGCTGAGGAGAGAGTGCAACAGTGAAGGGACCGTGCAGGAAGAGGCTGAGGAGAGAATGAAGAGATGTTGCAGTAAGAGGCAGAAGAGAGAGTGCAGCATTGAAGGGATGATCCAGTGAGACGTTGAGGAGAGTATGCATGGAGAGGCTGAGGAGCGATTGCAGCAGTGAAGGGACGGTGGAGGGAGAGGTTGAGGATGTCAAATGTAGTAAACAAAGTATTGAAATGTGCTCGAGCGTTCGTGGCCCATCACAAACGAGACACGAATTGGTGTGCAATCTGTTGACAAACGGATGGATTGTAATAATGCGCTATTACTTTACTAATATTATTACTTTCGGCTCATTTCCAAAAGTTTACCCAGCATGTCACAGAGTTAGACTACTGAATACAAATGGGCATTTTTACAGGAAGAGCAGTTGTTTCGCACAAGAGAATGTCATCTGTTTGTTAAAGTAAAAGTTACCCCATGACACTGATGATGACAGACGGCACACGAGGAGACGGGTGCTTTACGTAGAGTCCGGGGTTACAGCATCCACCCTCCCGCTCAACCACAGCAAAGCGACAGGGCTCTTTCCCGCATGGCTATTTACTGTTAATGCTTTTACAAACACTGGTAGTACTCTTTATGGAGTTACTACAAATAAGATCTTTTAAATACACTCATTTCTTACACTGCAGCTACTAAAGAACATGAGATATGGCAAAAGTTGCATCACTTTTCCGTTCATTTAGATTACATTTGTATACGTTGAGGAGAGTATGCATGGAGAGGCTGAGGAGCGATTGCAGCAGTGAAGGGACGGTGGAGGGAGAGGTTGAGGATGTCAAACGTAGTAAACAAAGTATTGAAATGTGCTCGAAAGTGTGTAATAAATTAAAAGGTGCACGTATATTTTGCAAATAAAATGTAAAGGTATAACATTGTTACATATATCATAAGTCAAAATATAAGTAAAGTTAAAAAAGGTAAACCCTTAAAAGTCAAGCATTGTCTTATTTTTAATGTATAAAATTACTTACAGTTCTGCAACAGAGATATATCAGCTCTCGAAATATACTGCCTGGCTACCACTCGAGAAAAGGTCGCTCGAATGCTTGAAATACAAGGAAATAAAAAATAATGTCAGTTACTTGAAGAAAATAATTCAAGAAGTGTGGCATTGGGCAGACAGCGCACGAGGAGACGGATGCTTTACGTAAGGAGTCTGTAGCTACCGCATCCTCCGCCCTTTCCCCCCCCCCACGCCCCCCCTCTACTGACAGCAAAGCTACAGGCTGTTTTTGCGAACACTAGTGCTGCTATTTAAAGAGTTTATACGAGGGATAAGGTCTTTGAAATACACTCCGTCTAAACACTGCAGCTACCAAAGAGCATTCGATACGGCAACAGTTTCATTATAATGAACGCTTTTTACAACAAATTATCGAAATGTGCTAGACAGAGTTTTAAAAATTACAGAGTGCATCAGTGAAGGGACGGGGCAGGGAGACTCTGAGGAGAGAGTGCAACAGTGAAGGGACCGTGCAGGGAGAGGCTGAGGAGAGAGTGCAACAGTGAGTGATGGTGCAGTGGATGAGTCATGGGTGCAGCCTGGATGAGGGGGGTCTGAGGAGAGAGTGCAACAGTGAAGGGACCGTGCAGGGAGAGGCTGAGGAGAGAGTGCAACAGTGAGTGAAGGTGCAGTGGATGAGTCATGGGTGCAGCCTGGATGAGGGGGGTCTGAGGAGAGAGTGCAACAGTGAAGGGACCGTGCAGGGAGAGGCTGAGGAGAGAGTGCAACAGTGAGTGAAGGTGCAGTGGATGAGTCATGGGTGCAGCCTGGATGAGGGGGTCTGAGTAGAGAGGGCAGCAGTGAAGGGACCGTGCAAGGAGAGGCCGAGGAGAGAGTGCAACAGTGAAGGGAGCGTGCAGGGAGAGGCTGAGGAGAGAGTGCAACAGTGAGTGATGGTGCAGTGGATGAGTCATGGGTGCAGCCTGGATGCGGGAGTCTGAGCAGAGAGGGCAACATTGAAGGGACCGTGCAGGGAGAGGCTGAGGAGAGAATGAAGGGATGTTACACCTAGACTGAGGAGAGAGTGCAGCAGTGAGTGATGGTGCAGAGAGGCTGAAGAGAGTGCAGCAGTGAGTGATGGTGCAATGGACAAATTATCTAAAAGTACAAGATAGTGTTTTAAAAATTACAGAGTGCGCGTAAATTTGACAAATAAAAGGTAAAGGTATGACAGCGTTACATTTCTCGTAAACAAATGTAAGTGAAGTTAAAAAGGCTAAAAATGCAAAACAAAGCATTACTGTCTTTCCATTGTATGAAGTTACTTACAGTTCTGTAAAATCGAGAGATGAGCTCTTGAAGTATACGGCCTAGCTTCTTTTTATGAAATATTCAGAATGTTCGCTTGTGTGCTTCAAATACTGCGAAAGGAAGAAATAATGTCAGTTACTTTAATTAATCCAAAAAAAGATGAGCACGTGTAATGTACAAAAACAGCATGTATGTGCCCTGTGCCTCTGAGACGCGCTGGAGAGGGGTGCTATGGAGGTGGTCAGCCCCGGAGACAGTCCCCAAGCAGATAGGGGATGCGCGAGCAAGGTAAGGTAGCATGAGCGTTCGTGGCCCCTCACAAACGAGACACGATTTGGTGTGCAATCTGTTAACAAACGGATGGATTGTAATAATGCGCTATTACTTTACCAATATTATTACTTTCGGCTCATTTCCAAAAGTTTACCCAGCATGTCACCGAGTTATACTACTGAATACAAATGGGCATTTTTACAGAAAGAACAGTTGTTTCGCACAAGAGAATGTCATCTGTTTGTTAAAGTAAAAGTTACCCCAGGACACTGATGATGACAGACGGCACACGAGGAGACGGGTGCTTTACGTAGAGTCCGGGGTTACAGCATGCCCCCTCCCGCTCTCCACAGCTACGCGACAGGGCTCTTTCCCGCATGGCTATTTACTGTTAATGCTTTTACAAACAAAGTAAAAGTTACCCCAGGACACTGATGATGACAGACGGCACACGAGGAGACGGGTGCTTTACGTAGAGTCCGGGGTTACAGCATGCCCCCTCCCGCTCTCCACAGCTACGCGACAGGGCTCTTTCCCGCATGGCTATTTACTGTTAATGCTTTTACAAACAAAGTAAAAGTTACCCCAGGACACTGATGATGACAGACGGCACACGAGGAGACGGGTGCTTTACGTAGAGTCCGGGGTTACAGCATGCCCCCTCCCGCTCTCCACAGCTACGCGTCAGGGCTCTTTCCCGCATGGCTATTTACTGTTAATGCTTTTACAAACAAAGTAAAAGTTACCCCAGGACACTGATGATGACAGACGGCACACGAGGAGACGGGTGCTTTACGTAGAGTCCGGGGTTACAGCATGCCCCCTCCCGCTCTCCACAGCTACGCGACAGGGCTCTTTCCCGCATGCTATTTACTGTTAATGCTTTTACAAACAAAGTAAAAGTTACCCCAGGACACTGATGATGACAGACGGCACACGAGGAGACGGGTGCTTTACGTAGAGTCCGGGGTTACAGCATGCCCCCTCCCGCTCTCCACAGCTACGCGACAGGGCTCTTTCCCGCATGGCTATTTACTGTTAATGCTTTTACAAACACTGGTAGTACTCTTTATGGAGTTACTACAAATGATAAGATCTTTTAAATACACTCATTTCTTACACTGCAGCTACTAAAGAACATGAGATATGGCAAAAGTTGCATGATGTTGAAAGTTTCCCGACAAAAAATATTCTAAAATGCTTTAAAGTGTTTAATAAAAAGCCATGTGCACGTAAATTTTAGAAGTAAAAGTTTTAAAATTGATACAAATATACTAAATGAATTATTTTTTGTTAATAAATTTAAAACGGAAAAAGTAAAGCATTCTCTTATTCTTAATGAAAGCAGTTACTTACAGTTTTTAGTTAGAGATCGATCAGCTCTCGAAGTATACCGTCGGGCTTTTTCCCAAGAACTGTCCCGAAAGTCCGCTCGTGTGTTTTAAATAGTGCGAAAGCTAAAAAAAAGTGTCGTTGCTTGAATTAAATAACAAAAGAAACCACATGTAGTGTTGAAAAACAGCAAATAGGTAAGATGTTGCCCTGTAGCCGTATGTTAATGTTTGGGTGCGGTGCTTCCTTCTAGCAAACAAAGGACTGTCTGGCAAGAAGTGTATTCCATTGTGAGTGAAGAGGTGCGAATTCTGTGTTAAGTATACGCGAAGGCCTGTCAGTTGCTTGAATTAAATACCAAAAGAAGACCACATGTAGTGTTGACGTTGCCCTGTAGCCGTATGTTAATGTTTGGGTGCGGTGGTTCCTTCTAGCAAACAAAGGACAGTCTGGAAAGAAGTGTATCTTATTGCGAGTCAAGATGTGGCAATTACATGTGAATTGAGTGTGAACGCGCGCGGATGCAAGAGACAGGTCCCACCCTCCCAAAAGAATTAAAGTGGCACCAAGTAGTCTGGGCAGTTACTACAAAGTCGTGCGTGCATTAAAACCAATACGCAAGTGCAGTGTAAAATTTAATAAAATAAAACGCAGTTGCATGCAAGCGTGTTAACAAAACGTTATCAAATTGAGCGTAAACTTGCAAGCATAACAGTAGGCATATAATTTGAAACAGTAGCTCACAAATTAATGATACTACAAATTGTGGCAAAATATTTTTCTTTTATATTACTAATATGGCGCTCTGCACCTAACCTGTCGATCGTAGCAGTAAATTCAGTGAACTGTAGAAATCAGACAATCGTTACACAAATAAAACATGAACAGTGCATAAATGTATTAAAATATATCACTTACCTGTCGATCGTAGCAGCACAGTCAGTGGGGTGTATAAATCAGACAAACACAAACAGAACATGGACAGTGCATACATATACATTTTTAAAAACAAGAGGTAAAGATCAGAAAACATCAGCTACTTAAGGCAAAACTAGAGTACAGGACCCGAATACCAGGACGACACCTGCGCAAACATCAGTGAAGATATCGGGAAATTACGTTAACGTGAAAAAGGGAGACGCCACGAGCCATGTTGGACCTAGAAAAAAAAAAGTTAAAAACAAGAGGCAAAGATCAGAAAACATCAGATACTTAAGGCAAAACTAGAGTACAGGACCCGAATACCAGGACGACACCTGCGCAAACTTCAGTGAAGATATCGGGAAAGTACGTTAACGTGAAAAATGGAGACGCCAAGGGCCATGTTGGACCTACAAAAAAGATAACAAACATAAGATTAGCCTAAATAAACAAAATGGCTTACATTTAGACGAAAACAACAGCAACATACATACCCGTCTGAACAGCTTCGTCCACAGTGGTGCAATCGGCTGCAGGGAAACGCCACGGGCCTTGTTGGACCTACAAAAAAGATAAGAAACATAAGATTATTAAAATTGAAAAGATAGCTCACCTCAATCTGCAAAACAGCCGCGGGTCGGAACCACTCCGTGCACAGCGGTGCACATCGCTGCAGGAAGACGCCAAGGGCCATGTTGGACCTACAAAAAAGATAACAAACATAAGATTACCCAAAATAAACAAAATGGCTTACATTTAGACGAAAACAACAGCAACATACATACCCGTATGAACAGCTTCGTCCACAGTGGTGCAATCGGCTGCAGGGAAACGCCACGGGCCTTGTTGGACCTACAAAAAAGATAAGAAACATAAGATTATAAAAATTGAAAAGATAGCTCACCTCAATCTGCAAAACAGCCGCGGGTCGGAACCGCTCCGTGCACAGCGGTGCACATCGCTGCAGGAAGACGCCAAGGGCCATGTTGGACCTACAAAAAAGATAACAAACATAAGATTAGCCTAAATAAACAAAATGGCTTACATTTAGACGAAAACAACAGCAACATACATACCCGTCTGAACAGCTTCGTCCACAGTGGTGCAATCGGCTGCAAGGAAACGCCACGGGCCTTGTTGGACCTACAAAAAAGATAAGAAACATAAGATTATTAAAATTGAAAAGATAGCTCACCTCAATCTGCAAAACAGCCGCGGGTCGGAACCGCTCCGTGCACAGCGGTGCACATCGCTGCAGGAAGACGCCAAGGGCCATGTTGGACCTACAAAAAAGATAACAAACATAAGATTAGCCTAAATAAACAAAATGGCTTACATTTAGACGAAAACAACAGCAACATACATACCCGTCTGAACAGCTTCGTCCACAGTGGTGCAATCGGCTGCAGGGAAACGCCACGGGCCTTGTTGGACCTACAAAAAAGATAAGAAACATAAGATTATTAAAATAGAAAAGATAGCTGACCTCAAACTGCAAATGAGCCTCGAATCAGAACTACTACGTGCACAGCGGTGCACATCGCTGCAGGGTGACGTCACGGGCCATGTTGGACCTAGAAAAAAGATAACATAATATTAGCCTACAAACAAAGTAAACCTTGTTTACCTGTAAAGGAAAACAGTACATCTAACAAAAACTATTTAAAACATTACATCAACAGACAAAAGTTGCTCTCTTAGTCTCGACGGAAACATAAGATGATCCTAAAAAACAAACAAACCTGGCTTACCTGTAAATGAAAACCGTAGATGTAACACAAAATAATTAATACATTACATCAACAGACTAAAGTTGCTCGCTTACCTGTAGAACTTTCCTGAAGATATTGGGAAATGACGTTAACGTGAATAAACGTGCCCCGCCCATGCTGTATTCAAATCAAGTACTCCCCCGTATTCAATTATTAATAGCACTTTCGTCAAACAAATAAAAATTTAAATATCGCCAAAAAAAATTTTACAAATGAAATGACAGCTATTAGGCAATACAATAAATAACACAATATCATAAAAAAAAGCAGATACTATTATTTTTTAAGAAATAACGTACTTTTATGTCGCAGGAGCCTCGGATCGAAACCGCTCCATGCACAGCGGTGCACATCGCTGCAGGGCGACGCCACCGGCCATGTTGGACCTAGAAAAAAGAAAATAAACATAACATTAGCCTAAAAAAACAAACCTGGCTTACTTGTAAAGGAAAACAACAACAACATACATTGACCATGTTAGACCTAAACATAAGAGAAAAAACATAACATTAGCTACAATACAAAGATGCCTTACTTGGATCCTAAAAAAAACAAAAACATACATACCTGTCTGCAGGGAAACGCCACGGACCATGTGGAACCTACAAAAGACAGAAACAAACATAAGATTATTGCAATAGAAACGATAGCTGACCTCAAACTCCAAAAGAGCCTCGGATCGGAACAACTCCGTGCACAGCGGTGCACATCCCTGCAGGGTGACGTCACGGGCCATGTAGGACCTAGAAAAAAGATAAGAAACATAAGATGAGCCTAAAATAAAAAAAAAACATGGCTTACCTGTAAATGAAAACGGTAGATGTAACAATAAATAATTAATACATTACATCACATTACATCAACAGACAAAAGTTGCTCGCTTACCTGTAGAACTTTCCAGACGAGATCGGGAAATTACGTTAACGTGAATAAACGTGCCCCGCCCATGCCGTATTAAAATCAAGTACTCCCCCTATTCAATTATTAATAGCACTTTCGTCAAACAAATAAAAAATGTAAATATCGCAAACATTGTTTTTACAAATTAAATGACAGCTATTAGGCAATACAATAAATAACACAATATCATAAAAAAAGGGAGATAAAAATATTTTTAAAGAAATAACGTACTTTTATGTCGCAGGAGCCTCGGATCGGAACCGCTCCATGCACAGCTGTGCACATCGCTGAAGGGAGACGCCACCGGCCATGTTGGACCTAGAAAAAAGAAAATAAACATAACATTAGCCTAAAAAAAACAAACCTGGCTTACCTGTAAAAGAAAACAACAACAACATACATTGACCATGTTAGACCTAAACATAAGAGAAAAAACATAACATTAGCTACAATACAAAGATGCCTTACTTGGATCCTAAAAAAAACAAAAACATACATACCTGTCTGCAGGGAGACGTCACGGACCATGTAGGACCTAGAAAAAAGAAAAAAAACATAAAAATAGCCTAAAAAAACTAAACCTGGGTTACCTGTAAAGGAAAACAGTACATCTAACTAAAAATATGTTAAACATGACATCAGACAAAAGTTGCTCTCTTACCTGTAGAACTTTCGAGAAGATATCAGGAAATGACGTTAACGCAACGTGCCCCGCCCATGCCGTATTAAAATAAAGTACTCCCCGTATTCATTTACTAATAGCACTTTCGTCAAACAAATAAAGTGGAAATATCGCAAAAACATTTTTACCCAATGAAATAACAGTTATCATTTAATACAATAAATAACACACAATATAATAAAAAGTTAGATACAAATATTTCTAAAGAAATAACGTACCTGTAATAACGTACCTGTATGTCGCAGGAGCCTCGGATCGGAACCACTCCGTGCTTACCGGTGCACATGGCTGCAGGAAGAATCCAGGGACCATGTTAAACATAGAAAAAAGAAAATAAACATAAGATGAGCCTAAAAAACAAAAACTGGTTTACCTGTAAATAAAAACAACAATAACATACATCGACCATGTTATACCTAAACATAAGAGAAAAAACATAACATTAGCTACTATAAAAAGATGCCTTACTTGGATCCTAAACAAAAAAAACATGCATACCTGTCTGAAAAACTGCGTGCGGCTGAAGGGAGTCTCGACGGACCATGTTGGACCTAGAAAAAAGATAAGAAACATAAGATGAGCCTAAACAAAAAAAAACATGGCTTACCTGTAAATGAAAACGGTAGATGTAACAATAAATAATTAATACATTACATCAACAGACAAAAGTTGCTCGCTTACCTGTAGAACTTTGCAGACGAGATCGGGAAATGACGTTAACGTGAATAAACGTGCCCCGCCCATGCCGTATTAAAATCAAGTACTCCCCCTATTCAATTATTAATAGCACTTTCGTCAAACAAATCAAAAATGTAAATATCGCAAACATTTTTTTTACAAATTAAACGACAGCTATTAGGCAATACAATAAATAACACAATATCATAAAAAAAAGGGAGATAAAAATATTTTTAAAGCAATAACGTACTTTTCTGTTGCAGGAGCCTCGGATCGGAACCGCTCCATGCACAGCTGTGCACATCGCTGCAGGAAGACGCCAAGGGCCATGTTGGACCTACAAAAAAGATAACAAACATAAAATTAGCCAAAATAAACAAAATGGCTTACATTTAGACGAAAACAACAGCAACATACATACCCGTCTGAACAGCTTCGTCCACAGTGGTGCAATCGGCTGCAGGGAAACGCCACGGGCCTTGTTGGACCTACAAAAAAGATAAGAAACATAAGATTATTAAAATTGAAAAGATAGCTCACCTCAATCTGCAAAAGAGCCGCGGGTCGGAACCGCTCCGTGCACAGCGGTGCACATCGCTGCAGGAAGACGCCAAGGGCCATGTTGGACCTACAAAAAAGATAACAAACATAAGATTAGCCTAAATAAACAAAATGGCTTACATTTAGACGAAAACAACAGCAACATACATACCAGTCTGAACAGCTTCGTCCACAGTGGTGCAATCGGCTGCAGGGAAACGCCACGGGCCTTGTTGGACCCACAAAAAAGATAAGAAACATAAGATTATTAAAATTGAAAAGATAGCTCACCTCAATCTGCAAAACAGCCGCGGGTCGGAACCACTCCGTGCACAGCGGTGCACATCGCTGCAGGAAGACGCCAAGGGCCATGTTGGACCTACAAAAAAGATAACAAACATAAGATTAGTCAAAATAAACAAAATGGCTTACATTTAGACGAAAACAACAGCAACATACATACCCGTCTGAACAGCTTCGTCCACAGTGGTGCAATCGGCTGCAGGGAAACGCCACGGGCCTTGTTGCACCTACAAAAAAGATAAGAAACATAAGATTATAAAAATTGAAAAGATAGCTCACCTCAATCTGCAAAACAGCCGCGGGTCGGAACGGCTCCGTGCACAGCGGTGCACATCGCTGCAGGAAGACGCCAAGGGCCATGTTGGACCTACAAAAAAGATAACAAACATAAGATTAGCCAAAATAAACAAAATGGCTTACATTTAGACGAAAACAACAGCAACATACATACCCGTCTGAACAGCTTCGTCCACAGTGGTGCAATCGGCTGCAGGGAAACGCCACGGGCCTTGTTGGACCTACAAAAAAGATAAGAAACATAAGATTATTAAAATTGAAAAGATAGCTCACCTCAATCTGCAAAACAGCCGCGGGTCGGAACCACTCCGTGCACAGCGGTGCACATCGCTGCAGGAAGACGCCAAGGGCCATGTTGGACCTACAAAAAAGATAACAAACATAAGATTAGCCAAAATAAACAAAATGGCTTACATTTAGACGAAAACAACAGCAACATACATACCCGTCTGAACAGCTTCGTCCACAGTGGTGCAATCGGCTGCAGGGAAACGCCACGGGCCTTGTTGGACCTACAAAAAAGATAAGAAACATAAGATTATAAAAATTGAAAAGATAGCTCACCTCAATCTGCAAAACAGCCGCGGGTCGGAACCGCTCCGTGCACAGCGGTGCACATCGCTGCAGGAAGACGCCAAGGGCCATGTTGGACCTACAAAAAAGATAACAAACATAAGATTAGCCTAAATAAACAAAATGGCTTACATTTAGACGAAAACAACAGCAACATACATACCCGTCTGAACAGCTTCGTCCACAGTGGTGCAATCGGCTGCAGGGAAACGCCACGGGCCTTGTTGGACCTACAAAAAAGATAAGAAACATAAGATTATTAAAATTGAAAAGATAGCTCACCTCAATCTGCAAAACAGCCGCGGGTCGGAACCACTCCGTGCACAGCGGTGCACATCGCTGCAGAAAGACGCCAAGGGCCATGTTGGACCTACAAAAAAGATAACAAACATAAGATTAGCCAAAATAAACAAAATGGCTTACATTTAGACGAAAACAACAGCAACATACATACCCGTCTGAACAGCTCGTCCACAGTGGTGCAATCGGCTGCAGGGAAACGCCACGGGCCTTGTTGGACCTACAAAAAAGATAAGAAACATAAGATTATTAAAATTGAAAAGATAGCTCACCTCAATCTGCAAAACAGCCGCGGGTCGGAACCACTCCGTGCACAGCGGTGCACATCGCTGCAGGAAGACGCCAAGGGCCATGTTGGACCTACAAAAAAGATAACAAACATAAGATTAGCCAAAATAAACAAAATGGCTTACATTTAGACGAAAACAACAGCAACATACATACCCGTCTGAACAGCTTCGTCCACAGTGGTGCAATCGGCTGCAGGGAAACGCCACGGGCCTTGTTGGACCTACAAAAAAGATAAGAAACATAAGATTATTAAAATTGAAAAGATAGCTCACCTCAATCTGCAAAACAGCCGCGGGTCGGAACCACTCCGTGCACAGCGGTGCACATCGCTGCAGGAAGACGCCAAGGGCCATGTTGGACCTACAAAAAAGATAACAAACATAAGATTAGCCAAAATAAACAAAATGGCTTACATTTAGACGAAAACAACAGCAACATACATAGTCGTCTGAACAGCTTCGTCCACAGTGGTGCAATCGGCTGCAGGGAAACGCCACGGGCCTTGTTGGACCTACAAAAAAGATAAGAAACATAAGATTATTAAAATTGAAAAGATAGCTCACCTCAATCTGCAAAACAGCCGCGGGTCGGAACCACTCCGTGCACAGCGGTGCACATCGCTGCAGGAAGACGCCAAGGGCCATGTTGGACCTACAAAAAAGATAACAAACATAAGATTAGCCAAAATAAACAAAATGGCTTACATTTAGACGAAAACAACAGCAACATACATACCCGTCTGAACAGCTTCGTCCACAGTGGTGCAATCGGCTGCAGGGAAACGCCACGGGCCTTGTTGGACCTACAAAAAAGATAAGAAACATAAGATTATAAAAATTGAAAAGATAGCTCACCTCAATCTGCAAAACAGCCGCGGGTCGGAACCGCTCCGTGCACAGCGGTGCACATCGCTGCAGGAAGACGCCAAGGGCCATGTTGGACCTACAAAAAAGATAACAAACATAAGATTAGCCTAAATAAACAAAATGGCTTACATTTAGACGAAAACAACAGCAACATACATACCCGTCTGAACAGCTTCGTCCACAGTGGTGCAATCGGCTGCAGGGAAACGCCACGGGCCTTGTTGGACCTACAAAAAAGATAAGAAACATAAGATTATTAAAATTGAAAAGATAGCTCACCTCAATCTGCAAAACAGCCGCGGGTCGGAACCACTCCGTGCACAGCGGTGCACATCGCTGCAGGAAGACGCCAAGGGCCATGTTGGACCTACAAAAAAGATAACAAACATAAGATTAGCCAAAATAAACAAAATGGCTTACATTTAGACGAAAACAACAGCAACATACATACCCGTCTGAACAGCTTCTTCCACAGTGGTGCAATCGGCTGCAGGGAAACGCCACGGGCCTTGTTGCACCTACAAAAAAGATAAGAAACATAAGATTATAAAAATTGAAAAGATAGCTCACCTCAATCTGCAAAACAGCCGCGGGTCGGAACAGCTCCGTGCACAGCGGTGCACATCGCTGCAGGAAGACGCCAAGGGCCATGTTGGACCTACAAAAAAGATAACAAACATAAGATTAGCCAAAATAAACAAAATGGCTTACATTTAGACGAAAACAACAGCAACATACATACCCGTCTGAACAGCTTCGTCCACAGTGGTGCAATCGGCTGCAGGGAAACGCCACGGGCCTTGTTGGACCTACAAAAAAGATAAGAAACATAAGATTATTAAAATTGAAAAGATAGCTCACCTCAATCTGCAAAACAGCCGCGGGTCGGAACCACTCCGTGCACAGCGGTGCACATCGCTGCAGGAAGACGCCAAGGGCCATGTTGGACCTACAAAAAAGATAACAAACATAAGATTAGCCAAAATAAACAAAATGGCTTACATTTAGACGAAAACAACAGCAACATACATACCCGTCTGAACAGCTTCGTCCACAGTGGTGCAATCGGCTGCAGGGAAACGCCACGGGCCTTGTTGGACCTACAAAAAAGATAAGAAACATAAGATTATAAAAATTGAAAAGATAGCTCACCTCAATCTGCAAAACAGCCGCGGGTCGGAACCGCTCCGTGCACAGCGGTGCACATCGCTGCAGGAAGACGCCAAGGGCCATGTTGGACCTACAAAAAAGATAACAAACATAAGATTAGCCTAAATAAACAAAATGGCTTACATTTAGACGAAAACAACAGCAACATACATACCCGTCTGAACAGCTTCGTCCACAGTGGTGCAATCGGCTGCAGGGAAACGCCACGGGCCTTGTTGGACCTACAAAAAAGATAAGAAACATAAGATTATTAAAATTGAAAAGATAGCTCACCTCAATCTGCAAAACAGCCGCGGGTCGGAACCACTCCGTGCACAGCGGTGCACATCGCTGCAGGAAGACGCCAAGGGCCATGTTGGACCTACAAAAAAGATAACAAACATAAGATTAGCCTAAATAAACAAAATGGCTTACATTTAGACGAAAACAACAGCAACATACATACCCGTCTGAACAGCTTCGTCCACAGTGGTGCAATCGGCTGCAGGGAAACGCCACGGGCCTTGTTGGACCTACAAAAAAGATAAGAAACATAAGATTATTAAAATTGAAAAGATAGCTCACCTCAATCTGCAAAACAGCCGCGGGTCGGAACCACTCCGTGCACAGCGGTGCACATCGCTGCAGGAAGACGCCAAGGGCCATGTTGGACCTACAAAAAAGATAACAAACATAAGATTAGCCAAAATAAACAAAATGGCTTACATTTAGACGAAAACAACAGCAACATACATACCCGTCTGAACAGCTTCGTCCACAGTGGTGCAATCGGCTGCAGGGAAACGCCACGGGCCTTGTTGGACCTACAAAAAAGATAAGAAACATAAGATTATTAAAATTGAAAAGATAGCTCACCTCAATCTGCAAAACAGCCGCGGGTCGGAACCACTCCGTGCACAGCGGTGCACATCGCTGCAGGAAGACGCCAAGGGCCATGTTGGACCTACAAAAAAGATAACAAACATAAGATTAGCCAAAATAAACAAAATGGCTTACATTTAGACGAAAACAACAGCAACATACATACCCGTCTGAACAGCTTCGTCCACAGTGGTGCAATCGGCTGCAGGGAAACGCCACGGGCCTTGTTGGACCTACAAAAAAGATAAGAAACATAAGATTATTAAAATTGAAAAGATAGCTCACCTCAATCTGCAAAACAGCCGCGGGTCGGAACCACTCCGTGCACAGCGGTGCACATCGCTGCAAGAAGACGCCAAGGGCCATGTTGGACCTACAAAAAAGATAACAAACATAAGATTAGCCAAAATAAACAAAATGGCTTACATTTAGACGAAAACAACAGCAACATACATACCCGTCTGAACAGCTTCGTCCACAGTGGTGCAATCGGCTGCAGGGAAACGCCACGGGCCTTGTTGGACCTACAAAAAAGATAAGAAACATAAGATTATTAAAATTGAAAAGATAGCTCACCTCAATCTGCAAAACAGCCGCGGGTCGGAACCACTCCGTGCACAGCGGTGCACATCGCTGCAGGAAGACGCCAAGGGCCATGTTGGACCTACAAAAAAGATAACAAACATAAGATTAGCCAAAATAAACAAAATGGGTTACATTTAGACGAAAACAACAGCAACATACATACCCGTCTGAACAGCTTCGTCCACAGTGGTGCAATTGGCTGCAGGGAAACGCCACGGGCCTTGTTGGACCTACAAAAAAGATAAGAAACATAAGATTATAAAAATTGAAAAGATAGCTCACCTCAATCTGCAAAACAGCCGCGGGTCGGAACCGCTCCGTGCACAGCGGTGCACATCGCTGCAGGAAGACGCCAAGGGCCATGTTGGACCTACAAAAAAGATAACAAACATAAGATTAGCCTAAATAAACAAAATGGCTTACTTTTACACGGAAACAACAGCAACATACATACCCGTCTGAAGCGCTCCGTGCACAGCGGTGCAATCGGCTGCAGGGAAACGCCACGGGCCATGTTGGACCTACAAATGGGATAAAAAACAAAAGACTCACCCGTTCAAAGAGCTTGGTAACAGCGACTTCTCGCAGAGACGATCAAGGGAAAATGGCATTTAGGATCCTTCGGCAAATTTCGGACTTGGGGGCGTGGTTTTGAAGTTCTGAGTGACAGGCAACGTCACTGTCTAAAGAACATCAAAAATTACGCCCCCAAATCCGAAAAGGACGGAGCTTGTTTGGTGTGACGCATCTCTCCTCCAATGGCTGGCCTCCGTTTAGGAAGCCAGCCAATGAAGGAGAGAGGGGGCACGGAGGCGGGACATTCGCCGCTACTCAGACTCATTAAATCTCCGGCCTAAGACTGCGCAAGCGCAGCCTTTTAGGCCTTCAACCTAAAAGAATTATGGGCCTAATTTTGAGTTTGGCGTTCTTGAGACTGCCGAACCTGCTTGCGGTCCGACCTCTGCAGTCCAACTGCCGTATTGTGAGTGCAGTGGTTGGACCGCAACCAGCCTGCTGCAACACCGCTGGCACAGCAAGGATCCTGGATCCCGCAGTGCGGATAGTGATTAGAGTGAGGAGGAATGGAGGCGGTGCCGAACCCGGCACCGGCATCCATATTAGGACTTTCCCTTCCGCAAGTCTTTTCATGGTTGTGAAACTGCCAATGAAAAGCTGGTGGTAGGGCAATGATGGGGCCTCAAGCAGGACAACCTGCTGTGATCCCCATTCAGTGATGTGACCAGGCGCGGTGCGTCCATAGGCATGTGGGGGCGTAGCCCCCCCGGCCGCAGCCACCCACAGCCGCCCGTAGGAGACACCGAGGGAGAACTGACGATGCATGCCAGTCAGCATGACGTCGGGAGGCGTCATGTTGATTGACATGATTGTCACCAGGCAGGCAGCAACACGAGTGCGCATGCGTGGGGACGGAGGGTGATTTTTTTACCCTTGCCCACGCATGCGCACTTGTGTTCGTGCTTTTTTGCGCATGCCCATTAGGAGCCCTTCGGTCTCCTAATGGGCGTGCTGTGGGCGTAGAGTAACCTGTGCCCCTGCAGCGCCAGGATTGGCTGCAAGGGGCTGCCAGTGCCATTTGACGATGTGAAGGTGCCAAGGGGTTGAGGAGAAGAGGAGGTGCGGACCCAGACCAGCGGTGATGTAAGTTTTATTATATATTTAATCCCCCCCCCCCCGCGCGACATCACATTACAGGCAAGGTGAGGGAAGTGCCCCAAATACTTGCAAAAGCCTTCGCCTGGTCACTCGCTCCATTACTGACCCATTCACAGGATGGTCCTCGAAGTATTTCGGATCACCATTCACCGTGTGAGTGAACAATAGTGGATCTTATTAAACCAGACATAGCAAGGTTTCTCTGGATCCCTGAAAGGGCTGTCTTCTGCTCTGTTTGCTATGTTATGCGCCTCTAAATGACTCATTCACTTAAGGTCCCTGGCAGTTCTAACCCAGATTCACGAGCAGCGGGCCTTAAAAACCACAGAGGTCATTGGGGTCATTCCTTAACTTTGCTGTCGGCCATTAATGCTGCCACTGTGTTTGATAAGCAGTGCCAACTGTCTCGCAGGTCTTAAATAATGTCAGCAACAATGAGCGTGTGATGCGCACCAGTTGCCGTCCCTCAATCCCCGCACTGAAGTGCCTATGGTCACATAAGTGTTTAAAGTGGGTGTGAGTCCTACGTCATACAGTTGAATTCATAGCTTTTCTGTGCCAGCAGTATGTTTTGCCATTGAATCGATATTGATAATGTAAACTGTGGCTTTTGTTCAGTAGGAAGGTTTTATTACTTGGCAGGGAGCAATTCCTACATTGAAAGCAAATCTTCAGCCACTTAATAGCATAATATCTTTGCTTTAAAATTCACCATTTGCCTATCTTTTTCCAATTTTCTCTTCGGAGGAGGATCCAACCTGTACCCACTTTTGTTAGCTTCTCTTGCTCGCTTTGCTTGCGACTTAAAAGTCATGCCCAACTTTTACGCCCCACTGCTTTCAAATGTCACCAGCCGCCCCTGGATGTGACTGGGGACACATGTTATGCCCAGTGCTTTAAATGGGCCGGTACTCACCGGTACGGAGTACCGGCACTTTTATATTTTCTCCCCATGAGTACCGGGACCTATTCCTTGGGAAAGGAGAGTACCGGTACTCATAACAGCCCCGGTTTTGATGCGGTTAGTGCTGCGCTCCATCCTTTGCAGGTTTTTCTGCACGGCCTACAATGGGTTAAAGCGCCTTTCAAAGCAAGCGGAAGCCTGGTCTGCGCTGGTTCAAAAGCGCCAGCAGAGCAGCTCGCCTTCAGTAGAACACAGAGCTACGTGTGTATCTCTGGAGTGAAAGGTCGAGTTTCGCTGCAGGGTCTATTCAGAGGGGGTCTGAAGGTGACAAAAAACCTGATTGGAGGGAGCTTGGGCCACAATGTTCAGGGACACAGCTTGTTAGTATGCCCATTGTTTTAATCGTGCGCAAATCTTCGCCCATCAACAATTTACATGAGAGGGATTTGCATGAAACAAAATCCCGGCCCTCTAGATTACATCAATGCATTCATGCTTTAAAAAAAACTGCAGCACTAGTACTGATTCGTCAGTGTGACATTTATTGGAAAACATAGCCCCGCCCCAAACTCCGCCCCCAATCCACAACTTTTTTTTTGTGAGTACCTGCCCTTATTTTTTTCCATTTAAAGCACTGGTTATTCCCTCCTACGCCTGCCTTGTTGTGCGTGAACTGTGTTTAATACATGACGTGGTGCTTGCCAGCAGTGCGCGCATGACACTGCAGGGGCTACTGGGCTGCTGCACTGGCTTCAGGCTCACTCAGTGATGTAGCATCGTGCTACAATAAATACAGACACTTGGTTTCATCTAAACTGGAGCTTTATTAAGTACATCTAGCTCGTGCCCTATCCCTACTCTAACTGCCCTTTCCTGTGTCCGCTCCTCCTCTTCCTCTGGCCCCCTAGCTCCGCCCTCTCCCAACTACTGGTGTGCTGACTTCGCAACATCTCCCCCCTTTGTAACAAAACAAACAAAACATACTGACTTCTCAGTCCATCTCCACGATCAGTCTCTTGGGTGGACGTATGTCGCGATGAGGTCGTGGCGACCTGACTCTCGGACTATTAGTACTCAGTGTCTCAATGATCGGAGCAGTGCTCTCACGATCATCTGAATGCAGTTCATCCAAACTAGGCGTGTCCATTTCACTCATCAGGATTCTGGAGGTATCCTGTGACAGTTTCTTAAAGTGCGAGATGTTTCTCGTGACTCGCCGCTGCTCAGACTCCGCCAACAACATAGTTCCTTTCCTCTTCGCGATCGCCAATGGTTCGTCTTTGAATAGACAAGCTCTGTTGCTAATGTCTGGAGAGATTGAGCCTTCAGTGTCTGAGGTGCCTATGGCGAGCTCAGTTTGATATCGGCAGTCTGTCCTCCTTTGTGACTCTTGCTCACGTGACGCTCGGCCTCCTTTCCAAGGGGATGTTATTCTAGTTCCCTTCCGAGTGTCTGCATGTATTTTTGCTTCATTTTGCCTTGTCCGGTCAAGAACAACACTGTCCTCCTGTTTCGAGTCTGGGATGCCAGCCGGTGGGGTATGAACTGGGGAGGTCATCTTGCTATGGCTTGGAGATTGATTGGCTGCCTCGGGTTGCCTCTCCCACTCCTGCTCGCGCCTAGAACATGCAAACCTTGGAACCGGCTGGGTATTTGTGTGTTTCGTTCTTATCCGATGATGACTTGGCTCTCCTGACGTGTCCGGCTTCCTTTGCAGATCGACTGGTTGGTCCGTCTTTATTTGGGTGCTAATGGCCACGATGTCTGTTTCCATTTTATAGGACCAGGACCGGGACCTTCGAGTCAACCTTGCTGCCCCTACCCGGGGTGACGGTGTAGTATTTGTGTCGCGAGGTACCTGTGATCGATGTGACAGGTTGTCTGGTGGAGTGATCGAGTGTGCATTGACATTGGTATGAGACATGTCGCTCTTGACGGGAAGAGTGTTCCTCGGTTCGCTGATGTGTTCAGGTGCTTGGCGCCATGGCCGTTGTCGGGACCACGACTCTGTCGACTCAAAGGAACAGACCGAAATACTATCTGAATCAGAGGGGTTCTCCGTCACTTCCCCCTGAGAATGTTCCTTTAAGAATGTTGCGCGTGATCGTTGTCGGGACCACGACTCTGCCGACTCAAAGGATCGGACTGACGTGCTTTCTGAATCAGAGGGGTGCTCTGTCAGTTCCCTCTGTGAGTGTTCCTTTGAGAATGTCTTACCAGGTGTTCTTCGGAACCGGGTAGTCCGTGACGAGCTGCTTTCCACCTCGGGATTGTCTTTGAAAAGCTTCTCCGTGTGTCTTTGTTGGAACATCTTCAATGTTGTCTCATTTGGGAGATTATTTGAAAATTCCATGTTTGTTCCTTGTGCTTGATCCCAAGCTTTTGCCTCTTCGTCCTTCTCGCTGGAGGTTACCCATCTCCGCTCTGTTGCTTCGTTGTCGCGGGGCCCATGGATGCATGGATTTTTTCTTGCTTGTTGTTGTGAGCGACCAGTTCGTCTTGCGCGATGTGGTTCTCGTTCCCGATTGTTTGGTGCTCTAGGATCTCTGATCTGCTGGTGATGTGTTCTCCTGCCAGCCGTTTCCTCGGACTCATCTTCACTCCTTGGCGATTGATGTTCCGGCGTCGATGTTCGTTGTTGACCATTGCGGCCCCTTCTTTTATGGTTTGTCTTTCTCCCCCACTTGTTATGCAGAATGCCATCTTGTCCAGGAATGCAATCTGTCCAACTGGACGCTCCCTCCTCGTCAGAGTAGCGTGTGTCATACTTTGAATGACGCCTGGGAGTTGTTATTTGGATGATCGACTCTGAGTAATCTTTGGTTGATTCTGAGTGGTCGGACGCTGAGTAATCTGACTCTGAGTACTCCTTGTCACTTTCCTTGTCACAGTGTCTCCCCCGTTGTCTTTTCGCTGGTCTGCCTTCTCTCTCTCTCCTTTTGTGTTTGTTGGATTTCTGGGTTCTCTCTTCCCAGGTATCTCGAAGTTTTGTACTCAGATGCACATCCCTCAATTTGTCTCTTGTTTGGACTTGCATTCCAATTTCGGCTTTCTTGATAATTTCCTTTAGCGACCAATGCCCTCTCAGTATTTTGTGCCTTGTTTCGGGGTTTTCACAGCCTTCAATTATTCAGAGCTGAACAGCATCCTCATTTGTAAACGTGTTAAAATGGCAGCCTTGTACCAGACTTTGCAACCGAGTGATGAAATGCGGCAATGGTTCGCCTGGTTCCTGCCGTGCTGTGTTGAAGACCATGCGATTATGATCCACCTCTGCCTGTGCATTTAGATGGGCACAGAGCTCCCCTTGGAGTCTATCATAGATGTCTGCTTCTTCTCTGGAAAATTTTCTAATTGGGCATCGGCCCCCGGGACCCACCAGATGGAGGAGTAACACCAGACATTTTCTTTCTCTTTGCTCACCGTTGGCTTTCAAGAAATTGTCCAAAGCTTCCAGCCACCAGGTCCGTTTGAGGCCCTGGATCCAATCGTCAATCCGCGCTGCTGGGGGCGATGCTTCAAGGTGTGGATTGAAACATTGAGCTACGTCTCCTCCCGCCATGAGAGAAGAAGGTTCTGAACGGTCGTAGACACGGGGCATTGTGCTGTCCACTTTTCTTCGGGTTTCAGTTGCTTCTGCTTGTGTTCTAGCTTGAGCTTGATTTTTAGTTCTTCCTTCAGTGCACTCGTGTTTGGTCAACATTGCACCCTTGAATTTATCCATGGTTAGTGACAATGTTGGGTTTCACTTGCTGGTTGTGTGTGTTCATCGGCTACTCCACGCTTGCATTGGCTTGTGCTTGTTCCGTTGTAATTATTTATGCGTTGCCTTTGTTTATGTTTGCTTGTCGCTTCTGTTGTTGTATGGACACGCGTTACTTCATTACATTCTCCACTGCGCATTCGCTCGCGTTTCTCACTGTTCGTATTTCTGCGTTTCTCACTGTTCGTATTTCCACCCGTGCTGACCTTTGTTTTGTCAATGCTTGTTGGTTAAGTCACTCCTGTGGTTGCTCTTGCTTGGTAGTTGATTCACTCTCGTGTTAGCATGTGCTTATTCTGTTTGGCCGCCAAGACTTGTTCATTGTTGTCCACGCGCCGTTATCCACGCTTATTTATTTGCCTTACCAATGCTTACTTCTTTGCATTTACCAGTGCTTGTTTATTTATCTTCATCAGTGTTTGTTTGGTCATTGCCAATGCTTGTTTATTTGCATATACCAATGTTTGTTTATTTGCTCCTATCAATACTCGTTGGTTCTTCGCCAGTGCTTGGTTGGCCTTCGCCAACACTTGTTCAGCCTTCGCCACTGCTTGTTTGGTCTTCGCCAGCGCCTGTTTGGTCTTTGCCAATGCTTGTTTGGTTTTCGCCAATGCTTGTTTGGCCTTCCGCAATGCCTGTTTTCTTCCTTTACCACGATTTGTCCAATGCTTGCTGATCTGCATGTGTCAGTGCTTGCGTCTCTTTGCATGGATCAATGCTTGTTTCTTTGCATGTACCAATGCTTGTTTACTCTTCGCCAATACTTGTCTTTGCATGTACCAATGCTTATTTACTCTTCGCCAATACTTATTTCCGTTTGTCCAATGCTTGTTGATTTGCATGTATCAATGTTTGTCTATTTGCATGTACCAATGCTCGTTTCTTTGCATGTACCAATGCTGGTATGCCCGTCGCCAGTGCTTGTTTAGTTGCTCTTGCCAGTGCTTGTTTATCTCCGTTTGCCAATGCTTGTTTATCTTTTCTCGTTCCTTTGCATGTACCAATGCTTGTATGCTCTTCGCCAGTGCTTGTTTATCTCCGTTTGCCAATGCTTGCTTATCTTTCCTTGCCTGACTTCAAAATGGCCGCTTGTTCAAAGCTAAGGGGTCTGTCCTGACGAGCGCCTGACTTAAAGATGGCCGCCGTCACTGCAGTCACACACAAGGCTTTCTCCTGATTCATGCACTGCTAGCTCACTCTGGACTCACCGGCCAGCGTCCTCGGGGGCAGCGCACATCAGGGCTCACTTTTCTTCGACCACCACAGCTACCAGGTGAGGTTGGGGTGGGCTCCCGCCTTACTTTCCACGTTCCCGCTCTTCTTCTCCGCTGGCATGCCAAACCTCACGCATCGGGCGTGAGGTTTTCCGACCTCCGGGGCTCCGTTTTCAGCGCACTCAACAGCGCTTGTCACCGGGCTCTCGGGGACAGCGTCCACGACGTCGGGGGATCCTGGGCTCGATCTGAGGTATTAGACAGGGTCGGAGTGGGCTCCCGACTCCTGTTCTTTTGGGGTGCCAAGTTGCACGCATCCAGCGTGACGCGCGCTTCCAGCGCGAACAGTTTTCTTTTCCTGAGCGTTTCAGCGCTCGATCCCGTGGCTCCCTCTGGGCTCCCACAGTCACTGGGGGGAGCAGGGTCACCGGCTGCTGACCTCTTTCCTCCGGTGGCAGCACTACCAGGCAGCAGATTCTTTGCTTGATGCTGCAGGGGACAGGGCACTCCGATTGGGTTCTGCAGGCTATGATCATGCCCATCCCACCCTCGTCGCCAGTTGTAGCATCGTGCTACAATAAATACAGACACTTGGTTTCATCTAAACTGGAGCTTTATTAAGTACATCTAGCTCGTGCCCTATCCCTACTCTAACTGCCCTTTCCTGTGTCCGCTCCTCCTCTTCCTCTGGCCCCCTAGCTCCGCCCACTCCCAACTACTGGTGTGCTGACTTCACAACAAGTGAGACAAAGCATGCAGACAGTGCATGACCGTAGCCGGCACACCACCTGCCCCACGTTCTAAATGGTCTTCAACTGTGTTCAGCCTTCAGCACAATGTGAAATGGAATCAGTCTCGGCATGTGTTTTCAAATCACATTGTCGGCCACCATGTGATATACGCTCCGCACTGGTGACCGTGTGAAAGAAGCCAATGTCATGTGACACCCAGAGGCGCTCTGCGTGTTGGCAGGTCTGAATTAGCCTTGTGAAAGTTTTTGTCGTCAGGTCTAGCCCAGCTTTTTATTCTTCCTAGGTCAATAGAATGAACTACCAATGTAAAGAAGTAGTAGTGACAAGTGAGAGTCAGAAATGTACCGTTTCATGGAAACCGTTAGGCGGGCGAGGGATAGAACCATTTAAATGGTACATCTTCTGAACTCCATAGTAAACATTTCCTTCAGGCATTTACTACCAAAAGTGGTTGAAAACCTGGATTTTACCTTAAGGTATTGTTGAATCGAAATTTTCATTTAATTTCTGTAGGGGTGCATCATTATCACGTGTAGAGTGCACCTGCACATAATTTTGTATTGTGTAGATGTGAGATGTATAGAATTGTGAAATGTATTAACATAACTATGTGGCATATTTAGGTTACTGAAAAGTAGTATGAAGAATTAACATAGGAAATGAATGTAACTAGCAGGAAGCATTAACACGAAGAACTCGTCTTATGAAGTCTGACATTACTCATGTACTAAATGTTTTTAACAATGATTTTTCTATAATTTGGTAAAGATGATAGTTGAAATGCAATAGAGCAGTGGTTCTCAATCTGTGCGTCGTGGCGCCCTGGTGTGCCCTCAAAACTAACCAGGGGCGCCGCGCTCCAAAGGTTTAAGATTTTCGAATTCAGCTCATAAATTGCGGGTAACATCATAGAAATGTGTTATTTAGTGTAAAAGTATAAAACCTCTTTGTCCACCAGATGGCAGCAGAGCATTCTTTATTGAGTGTGCAGTACTGAATGTTACTAATGAAGATGAGGATTAGATAGACACGTACTGAGAGCGGAGAGCCTAAGTGAGGACTGGGACACCTGGCATCCTTCCAGTCAGAGTTACATTGCTAGTAGCCTGCATCCGATTGTGTGCTGTACAATTGTCAGGCCCTTGCAGTTTTAGTCCGGAACTTTTGACAGGCATTATGTCCTTACACTAAAGTTTCCAGGGGCTTACAAACTCGAATGTTTTCATTGATAGCAGCAGGGCGAACTAACTTGTTCAGTGGCCCCTAACGAAGGAGGGGACGTTATTAATGAATCCTTTGGTGAATATTTTATCAACGTTGGAAAGGTGAAAAGTGCATGGGGGATTCAGACCCTAGCATGCTTGCAGACTGTTGGGGTGGCGTGTGGATGATTCATTTAAAACAAATGCTGTATTAGAAAACCGTCATTAACTCAAGCGCTGTGAAGCGCTCATTGATTGTTCATTCTGCTGTATAAAAACACCCAAACTGTAAGGGAGCCGCTACAATTCTCATGCGGTGGTGATCATTTTTGGCCCAGTTGTAACTGCAGGAGGATGTTTTCATCCGAAGGTGCGTGGACGCAGACGGATGCAGATCATGACTCGAGTAAGACAGAGGCTGCTACTTTGTGTTTCAGAAAGATTGGATGGGGGGGGGGGGTGGGGGGGGGGTTGGGGGCTGTGCCATTGCTAACTGTAAAATAAATACTTCCCATTAGTTTTAATTTTGGGATTTAGTGCACAAACTGCCACACGTTTTCTGCCTGCCATGCATAATTTGACTGCATGTACTATGCATAGTGCAGAGGTCTAAATATTTCAAGTCTCCCTTGAGACCCTTTTGTGTGATTTCAGATTGCAGAAATTTCCATAAACGCAAAACATGCAATAATTTGAACTGTGTTCATTGTTTCTATCAATGTTAAGTGTGGAAGGTAATGTATCCAGTGCTTCTACGAAGAGGCGTTACACTGATGTTTTTTACTGACCTAAAGCAGTCTATTGCATGTGAAAAGCGAGGGGTGCTATTGAATCTTTTCAAACCCTTCAAACAAATACCCTCTACTTTAAGTTGTACACACAAGTTGAAAGAAGCGCCTATTACACATGCATCACATTTTAAAGTATTCAGATTTACAACGGCTTATTAGAGTCACCCCTTGTACACCTGACACTGTCCTCGGACTAATCTACCACCTCTACATCACTGCACAACACATCTGCTCATCAGTAGCACACACCCTGAGCTAAAACGAAACTGAGATAGGAAGAAAGTACCACCGACCCCCAGCATGGATGGTGCTCGAGCAGCGCAGTTCCACCAATGATGCTCAACAAGAACAGTGTATTCCATCTACAGAACTAAGTTAGATATAGCCTTCCAAAACTGTGCCCTGACTTTGTGCCTTAGCTACAAAAATAAACTTACCATTAAAGCTGTATTTCTGTCATAGATGGTCAGACAGCCCACAGCATAGTTTTAGATACAAAGTAACCACAAACATTTACTCTCAGAACAGACTGCAATATTTGGCTTCCTGAAGTTATAAAGTACGTTATGCGACGTTTACGACGCAACCATTACAACGCCGTTCCATTACGACGCGGTCATAACAACGAAAGTTGTTACAACGAATTGCGCTGGGGGGCGCTCAAGGATAGTAAATCATTTAATTTACTATCCCAACACCTTCCCTACTATCCACGGGGACTGGTGTTGGAATAGTAAATAAAAAATATTTTATTTGCGCCCCCCCAAGGCAAGTCGAGGTAACGACTTGCGCTGTTACAACCGCGTTGTAATGGAACGCGTTGTAAAAGTGTGCGTCGTAATGACGTACATCCGTGAAAAATGTCCCAACTGAACTAGGCGATCCATTCCATTCTACACTACAGGAGTATCCCATGACTGTTCGGCATGTCATGGGGTACATGACCCAACTTTATACCAATTATTTTCAAGGAGAAAAGTGTAAGTACTCCCGCGACTGGACTTACATCCATCCACCCGCAAAAAATATTCACATAATAGGGAGCCGCGGCCAACGACCAATAAGTCAAGGGAGCCATGGGTTGAAAAAGTTTGGGAACCACTGCAATAGAGTTATGCAAATCCATAATGCTTAAAGTGATGGGTTCTTATGTTAGCTAAAGTCGTAGGCCTGAAATGCAAGCCCCTGACAAACTCTCGCTTTAGAATTAATGCACCTGAATTTCATGTGCACTATGGAAACTGGTCTTTCCCACGTTTGCATTGGAGGTGATGAAGCAATCGTGTAGACAGATAAATGTCTTTAATATAGCAGCTAGGCAAGAAGAGAGAAGACGTTACAGTTACATGGCTTGGAGGTGATAAAGAACGAAGGCGGTTTCACACGGGAAAAGGCCTGGGAATCAAGGATGAAATGTTGCAAAGGATGTACATGTTGAATACCGAGGAAAAGTATGCTCATGGCTGTACCTATTGTGGAATATGTGCACATCATGGGAAAGCTACCTGTGGATAACTGATTGTTGGAATTAGGGAAAGTGTCCACATCTTTCTTGCCTTCGGGGAGAAAGCGTTTCAGAACAAGCTCTGTCTCTTGCGATAGTAGCTTTATGCCGCTTGACCCATTTGATGGTGGTGAGACTTCTTTAGAAGACTCCACAAACTGACACCGTTCCTCCTTATACAGATTGCTTGCTCATTAACGCAGGGATGTCATTTTAACGATAGCGTAAGGATAGATTTAAATGCTCTTTGCCCACAAGCCCTTGATGCAGGGAAATTTGGACTTTCACTTTTTGATTGCCTGTATCTTACTTCTTGAACTAATAGTTTTTTAATGCTGCACCGTTGGACTTGGGTGCATAGATTTGGCCTTATGCCGTTTCCTTTGCATTTCTACACCCTCATGTTGAGGGGCATATATGTTGGCATTTTTGGCTTTATAATAAATCTAACCAACTTTCTTGGAGTGTCTATTTGTTATTATGTATCAAGGAGGATGATTGTCCAACTGAGTGCGCATTAATGATGTTCTTCCCTTTACACGTTCATGTTGCTAAAAAGAACCATCGGAGTGTGTCTCTAGGAAAGGTCTAGAACTAATGGGCCCAGCCCTTTCAGTACCAAATTTTATCGCATTACACCTGTCGCTCAAATCTGCAATGGAGCTGGAAGTCTGGCATCAAGCCCTATGTTTAAAAAAGTTATCACTAGGAAGATGTTTATATGTTCCCAGCAGTGCTTTAAATGGGCAGGCACACAGTACCTTTACTACTTTCATTTAAAAGGGAGAGTGTCTGCACTTTTTAGCACTACTGCAATACATGTCATGGGAGAGTACCAGCTTTACTCAGGAGCAAACAGTTACTTTAAAAAGTGAGTACCTGCACTTCTATATTTCCATGTAAAGCTCTAGTTCCAAATGATTCACTTTTGCTTTTTAGGAAGGTATTTACACACCAACTGCCCTCTACTCCCCCTGAGGAGGAATGCAACTTCTCTGCCATGACTCAGAGAGATAGCTCAGCTGTCACAGATGTCTAAGCTGAAGTTCACAAGTTCAAATCCCAGCCATGTCAGCTCCCCCTGCCTTTGATCTGTCTTAGGTAGATAAAATGAGGGCAGTGTTTGATTTCCAGCCCTGGCCACAGGCCTTGGAATGCGGACTTATCGCAAGACTTGAAGCTAAGAGCTTTTCTCCCCCTTCCTTCGGAACATGAAAAAGAGCAGCGGTAATGGAGCCCTAAATGAAAGGCCCTGTGGCCGGCACAGCCTGGAATGCCCGTGATTACAGGTAACAGAAGGAGAAGAACCATTAATAACAGCTCTGGTGAACGGAAACAAAGGGGAATTGTAAGGCGGCCATGACAGCCTCGGTGCCCGTGCGTTCTGCAAGTAGTCTGGCAGATTTCGAACTGTGCAGGGAGAAGTCCAATCGAATCGGTGTTTATACTACCACGTTTACGCCATTTCCCGCACAGCCGTGCATCGTGGCCCGGATTTGCTCAAATTAATGTAACGGAATGCTGCGACTAAAAATGCTCAGCATCGTAATTATAACGCTTTGTGCGCCACTGATGTCATCAGTCACGCTTGCGCAAAAACGCCTTGCGTAATGCACAGGGGCGTGCGTGCGCCCGTTGCTAGAGTTACGACCTGCCCGTTTTTTTTATCAATGTCCTCTCCGTTATAAAAAATGTAGGAAAATCACCCGAAGCTGGTATTTTTCCACTGATTAGTACATGCTCAAAATAGCAAATATAATCAGATAGCACTTTAAAATGTGTTTTGCAGCCAACATAATGATCCATTTACATGTAAAAGCCTGGAAATATCACGCGATCCAACGTTTGCCCATTGTTGGTGCCTGCATTCATTTAAAGATATGATCCCAATTTCCACATGAAGTTAGGTCACACTAGTTTGCATTACTTTAGTTGGTCTGACTGTCCAACGGATCCTATGGTTGTTTGCACTTGTCCTGTCCCATTACCCACACTTAGCATAGATTGCTAGGGGTTTCGTCCAATTGAAATTAATGTACACACGTATATCAATTGAATTCACACACAAGTACAGCTCAGCTTATGCTAATTTTCCCACTCCATTTTGTGTGCAATGTAAAGCATTGCTTTACTGTACATGTTTAGTTTTTCTTTGTGTACCAAACCATGGGGTGATGGGAAACTAAGACTGGATTCTTGGTTATAAGGGTCAATGGTTAAGCTAACAAGCTTTATAAGTTATGTTTTCCATTTTGTGTAGCGAAGTAAAGTTGTGTTTATACATTAACATTATGGGCATCTACACGCTGGGAAGAGGGATGTCATGGTCTTTCCTATGACGTATGTATTGTGTGATAAACCAATGACTGCCCTGTCCCAGGCAAGTGTGGCCCACACCCGACATTTGGAGTGGGTGCCCTGTGCCACAACCTCATGTGCCACCGTGCCAAGCCGAGAAACCTGCCACATCACAGCCCCCTGAGCTAGTTTTTTTTTTCTGTGTGTGCGTCGCCGCTGATTGGCTCACGGGCGTAGCAGTGGCACCTGTCACCACCTACGGAATTGCCTGCAGGGGCAGTAAGCTAATGCTCCCCGCATCCAGGCACAGACTCAGCCGCTAGTGGGGTGGGATACGTCACGGGGGCTCTGGTTGATCACTCCACTCTCCCTGACTCTATTAATGAGTCATGCAAGTCTGCCTGGAAATCCCACCGACACCAAATGATGATTTACCGTTATGATGCTGTAAACACTGAATCAGTAACCCCTCATGACTGGGAATCGTGTTTCAGAGCATCATAGCTTTGTGCGGGGGTGGGGGGTGGGTGGGGGGGGGGCGTCTTGCAGTTTGTTATCTCTCCTGAGCCCAACTATGAGGCCGGCTGTTTCTCGTCAGGTCTTGTAGCTCTGATGCTGAGGTTCATCAAGGGGGCGAGTGTGTGTGGTAAATGAATTTGAACTAGAAATATGGATAGGGTGACCAGAATTTTAAAGCAAAAAACCGGGACATTAAAAAAAATTGAAGAAGGACTACCATTTTACTTCAACCCAGTGCACAGAATGACAGTGCTCCTTAGCAGAACATTACAAAAAAGGCAGTAAAAAATACATAAAATGCCATTTTAAAGCTAGTTGCATGCCTGTTAATTACATTGCTTTCTCATAACAGCTGCTAACTATCCCTGCTTTGTAAAACATAAAAAAATACCTCCCACCCTTTTCAGCCGACCCTCTCAAAAAACCGGGACATGAGCTTAATTTCCTGAAATTTGCCGGGAGAGCTGGCGAAAAACCAGGACTGTCCGGGCAAATCCGATATGGTTGGTCACTCTAACTGTAGAGCATCTGAACTAAGTTGCAAAAAAGTGTTGTGCAGTGCTTAATTCATAAAAGAGTAAGTATCTGGGCACAAAGTTCTGCCGAATACCAAGACTACGTGAGCTTGATTCCAGCTCAGTCTTCTTGTTAGACCTGGTATCCTTAGGGTAGTCTTCCCCCTGACGTTTTGGCTTTTACCTCCTGTATTTGCTGATTCTTTTTGTTGGCCATAGGACTCTGAGCACTTTACCACTGCTAATCAGTGCTAAAGGGCAAGTGCTTCTTCCCTAAACATGTGCAATGGTGCACACCTGATTGTCATATTTAATTTACCTGTAAGCCCCTTGTAAAGTGGTATAACATCTACCCAGGGCCTGTGAGTTAAATGCTTCTAGTGGGCTGCAGCACTGATTGTTCCACCCACAGAAGTAGCCTTTCTAATCTTGTATCCGGCCTGAGTAGGAGAGTAGGGTCTGCTTCCTATGGTTACCCCCACTTTGTGCTGTGATTCACTGGTTTTTCGACTTTAGTCTGGATGTGGCCCTGCTAATCAGGACCACAGCCTAGCTCTTCTCTATCTAAATTGATACCATGTACTTTAGTTACATACCAGATTGGTTACTGGGTCACCCTTGTGAGCCCCTGTATTTGGTACCTTATGTACCCAGGGCATAGGTGCACCTGAGGCCTACCAGGGGCTGCAGCATGTATTGTACCACCCCTGGTTAGGCTTTCAAACTGACACCACAGGTCTGCAATTGCAGCCTGGGTAAGGTGGTGTAATCACCCCTCACTTAGATATAGTATACCTATATCTATACATATATATATATATATATATATATATATATATATATATAAAGACACATATTCACATATAAGTCACTCCTATGGCAGGCCTTAACAATCCTGGAGGCAGAGTGTTTGGGTTTGTGTGAGAGGGTGCCCTAGCGTGAGCTGAGCCCCCCTGCAGCTTTCGGAACCATCTCCTTATAGCTGTTCAATGATATAGCCATACCATATACTCTGCATTATAATCCTTGCGGTTAATGCTAACTTTGATTTGGCTTTATATCAAAACATGTTGTGTAAGGAGTCAAACACTTTGGAATACTACCCCCCCCCTCGCCAGTCCTGGCGGCAGGGGTAGCATTCCACCCTTCTAGAGGGAGAAGACATGTAGTTACTGGTAAACCCGGTTAAAGTTAAACAGAGCCTCAGCATCACAAAATGGATGTTGCTGCCACAGACACGAATCTGCCCTCCTGCTGCTGGATGAAACTCTGGCAGGGGAGGCCTGGGCAATAGGTTTCCTGTTCAGGGAGGTGCTAGCACCTCCCCTGAGAGGCTTTAGTGTATTGGGGAGGGGTGGGTTGCATTCAGTGAATGCTTTTCAGACACTGCCTGGGGCACACAAGGTGCTCCATGCATTTCCCAGTTCAAACCGGTTGCTGGGGCACTCTGCCCCACCTCTGGCATGAAACTGGACAAAGGGGAAGGGGTGTAACCACCCCCTCCGCAAGTCCTCCCATAGGTGGGACCCTCGAGTTAGTCAAACCTCTAAACTTACTATAAGAATAGGAGCCCAGTCCCTAGGACTTTAGATTACCCTGGACGAAACTCTGAAACATATATCTTGGACCTTTGACATTCCACATCGACTGGAAGACGGAAGAAATCTCCCTTGTGGTCAAGCCAATCTCGACATCTTGCATGGATTGCTGTTGCCAAGGCTTGTTAGGTCCAATCCGGATTCTGACACCGCAGCAAGCTAGATCCTTTGTGGGACAGCTCGAATCCAGCTTCTGGTCATCGTCAACACCTCCTGGTCCTCGTGGCTGAAGAGTCAAGCTTCACCTCTTTCACCTCTTTCACCTTAAAGCACCCAACATCGGCTGGCATCTTCTCCTCGCCATCCTGGTCACTGGCTAGTGACCCAGACTCTGTCCCCTCTGCTTTCTGGTTTTTCACATCTCCGATCCACCCTTGGATCCACCCGGACAGTTTTCCTCTGCTCTCCTGCAGCATTTCTTCGCAGCTTTCCATTGGAATCGACAACGAAACCCAACACCAAAAGACACCTATGCACCCAGCTTCCGTCGGTGAGGTAACTCGAGTACTCCGGTGCTCCCATGGGTATTGACTCTCAAAGTGTCTAAGTCTAAAAGGGTTCCATCGTAGTTCACCTCTAGGTGCCCTTAATCTTTAAAGCTGTAACTTGTTCGTTCTTCATTGATAGTCAATGGCGATCCGCGGCTGTGTTTAGACATTGCACGCGTCCCCCGTGGGCCTCTTGCATCCTAATCTTTGGTGGTTCCAGGTAGTCCCAGCGGTTCTACAGGCCATAGGCCTGCTTTCTAACTCTCACATGGTTCTTATACCACTATTTTAGTATGTGGTTTGTGAGGCCCCAGGGCATAACGTATACTGAGCAACTTATCATATGCTAATTAAGTTCCTTGTATTGCACTTTTACCTCTGACCTCATAAAGAGACCAGAGGGGTTGTGTTTAGATTAAATACATATATATTTGATATATACCTTGTGTGGTGTGCTTTCATTTGATCATTCAAGAGATTATAATTGGTAAAAAAACTTGCTTAACTCACCTCTAAGACTTAGCCTGAAGGCTGCTCTCCACAGCTACCACTAGGATAGTTTTCTATAAGGTTGACTTTACAACCTACCATCAATAAGGGTCGTTTTGACTGGTGCAAGGTGCCCACTAGAATAGTGGACATCGTATACCAGGCCAACTTCTCACAGCCTGCCACTGCAGTGCCTATGTGTGCAGTTTACTATCACTTCGACTTGGCTTTTTAAACTACTTGCCAAGCTGTAAACTCCACTTTCATTCCATATAAGTGACTCCGATGGTAGGTCCTAGTTAATCCTATGGGAAGCGTGCTATGTTAGTAAAAGGTAGGACATGTCCTGTGATACTTTACAAGTCCTGGTAGTGACAAACAGCTAAATTAGTTTGGCACTACTGTGGGGCCTTCTCATAGGTTAGCATTGGGAATTCGCGTATATCTTTTTAAGTGCTAATTTCTGAACAGAGAGAAGTAGCTTTTTCATGTTTTATATCTTTGGACTGGTAATGATAAATCCTCCTTACTGGTGAAGTTCAGATTTAACATTACTAGTTTAGAAATGCCACTTTTAGAAAGAGGACATTTCTCTGCACTTACTGCTCTGTGTGCTTGACAGCCTGTTTCCAATACATGTCTGGGCTGGCCTGGATGACAGATACATTTGTGCATTCCCTCTAGACAGCCACAAGACAGGACACTTAACTGCATCTGCATTCATCTGCATTCTAATTGGTCTTCCCGGGCAGGGAGGAATGGTAGGGACTGACACACTTCTGTAGGTAGTGTCCTGTCCACACACCAAGGGCTGCTTACCCGCCACAGATAGCCAGGCAAACAGGACTGGGTTGAGATGGATCCCTGTGCACTTCAGAGAGGTCCTTTGAAGTCACCCCTTACATCAATGGCATTTCTGGGTATACATGCTGGGTCCCCGAACCCCTAAAAACAGACACTCTTTGACCTGTAACCAAATACTGCTGGCTGGACATCTGCACATTGCCAAAAGGACTGCTGGGCTGCCAGGAGGGGCTTGCTACTGCTGTGTTGGCCTGCTGCTGTTGAGCTGCAGGAGGGACGGCCACTTTGCTACCTGCCTTGTTGTGATGGCCTGCTGCCTGCCACCTTTGGCTATGTTTAACTCTGAGCGTTCTCCAAGGGCATGATGGCTTGTCCCCTGTTCTCTGAGTCTCGGGGCATCAAAGACTTCATGTTCATTGTCACTACACTGCTGTGAGAGCCATTCTGCGAGAACCAGCGTGTCGCCCTGCACGAGATAAGGGTCCCATTCTGAGAACGTCAGTGCGCCGCTCTGCACCAGAAAAGACCTCCGTTTTGGGACAGTCAGAGCTTTGCTCCTGATCAGGTAATGCGCCCCATGCTTGTTTCAAAGAAGGACCCGTGTTTAACTGCCAAACTACAGCGGGGTCCTGATGAATGCCAGTGCGTCTTCTCTGATCACCGTCTTCACTGCCAAGCATTGCCAGGGCAACGACATGCCCCCCTAACTCTGAAGGAAAGAAGCCACTGCATCTGCTTGCTTCCATCAATGCCACAAGAAAAAAGGCTCAGGTCGACCCCCCCCCCCCCATGGCTCTGAACTCATGCTGTAGGATCTCACTGGAGCCTTGGGTGCATGTTGTCATTGTAACGCCAAGAACAGTCCAGTGTGGCTGTCATCGCTCAACCCTACACAAAGATACTGTGACTTTGGAGACCTGTGAAGTCTCTGCCGCCAAGCTATTCATTATCGCTGGTGGCTGAGTTTAACTATCTCATGGCACCAACCGGAGAGTTACTCTGAAAGGACTTTGAGAATCCTGCTTTGGCGAGCCAACATTTAGAACGTCCATTTGTTGTTCCCTGACTGAGATCTTTACAACTGCACTCAATTTACCGTAAAGAGCCTCATTGAAGTAAATGTATTGAGCTCTCCATTTACTTTTATACAACGTGCATAACCCCAGGGCTTTAAGTGGGCCGGGTCTCACTGGGTCTGAGCTCCGGCAGTTTTTTAAGGAGGCCTCGAAACGGGTCTCTATAGGGCTCAGTTTTGTGCTATGGCACAAGCAGTCCGTTTTTGTTCTGGACGGCAGTGACAGCAGGCACATCGATGTGCGCATGCTCACACTGCTCACTTCTCACTAGTGGAGAAGTTATGACCTGACGTCATGCCAGGTGAGCATTGTAGGGGAAGGGAAATCCTTCAAAGAGAGTCATTTTTCTCTGGATTTCCCTTCTCTTTTTGAAACTCAGGAGCAGCAACATTGTTGTGGTGTCAGGGCTTTAAGAGGAAGCTTTCCTAATATTCTATATAACAAGCCATAGTTGCTGCTTATTTATCTTATGCAACAAACAACAATTGACAAAGCCAATAGTCCTGACTTCTTGTAGGTATGATGTTACTTGTTGTATCATATATGTTGATGCAATGACAGAAACAGCAAAATACACATATGTTTTGCTTACCAGTTTTTAAGCCACGAATGGGAGTATGTGGTAATCCCTGCACCCCTAGCAGGCACTTCCAGGTGCCTGCCACAAGGTGCATGGATCAACAAGGTGCACCCTTGGCCCCCAACTGGAGGCTGAAAACAGAAGGGGGCCCCCATGCACGCTTTCCGACAGGGTTTCCATGTCAGAAAGGCCGGCATGAAAACCCTTCCGGAAACCGTGCATCATAATCCAGAAGGAAAAAATGCCTTCCATTTGGATTACGAGCCGGTTTCCAACTGGCAGAGGGGATCCTGGAGACCATCGTAAGCCAGTCGGAATGAGAGGCCTGTGTCAATTCCGACCGGCTGCAATATAATCAGCTGGTCAGAATTGAAACCGACGATGAATGTCGGAAAGCCTCTGAGCTAAGGTAGTAGGCTTGCTGATACTCATCGTAATCAGCCCCTAAATTATATTTATAAACCTGTGTGGAGTCCTTTTCCTGAGTTGTAGTATTCAGTGTGTTACTGTGTGTGTTGCACAAATACTTTACACATTGCCTCTTTTGACAAGCCAGCCTCGTCTGTCCCAAGCTATCAGAGGGTGAGCACACATTATCTCAGTTGTGTATCTAGCTTTCCCTTACTAAAGTGGTGGGTTCTGCCTGGCCTGGATATATACATTAGGCAACCAGAAAGCCCATTTCTAACACTTTTTTAATCCATCAGGCACTCCCTGACTCTTTATCTCACTCTTGTAAGTACATTTTCATCCCTGCTTTCCCCAGTGCCCCTATTCTTGAGACTTTCTCCTACTCATTCTTTCCCCCATTTTGTATTTTCCTCTCTTTTGCTATGGAACAAGGTCTGTTGAGAAATGCATGTGGGCCCCACCTGCATACACCAGCTCAAATGAAGCACAGGTCTTGTGTACTTCTCTTGCAATCAGGACCGGCCTTGGGCATTGGCAAGCTGGGCCCAGGGCTAGAGCGTCAATATTTCGAGAGGCGCAGCAGGGATTAATGTCATGCAAATAGCAGCTCCCTAGTACATGGTCAACATCTGTTATTATACCAATTTTTAAAAAAGGTTCAAGATCTGACCCTAGCTGCTATAGGCCCATCTCATTAATTGATAACACCCTTAAAATATTGGGCAGAGTTTTATTTAATAAAATCAGGGCATGGGCAGAGGAAGAACACATTTTAAATAAATGCCAGTTGGGATTCCGGAGTCACCTTGGTACAGTGGAACAGTGCCTGAATCTTAATTTAATAATAGGAAAATATACCATAGCCCGACACAGTCCACTGTACCTGGCCTTTATGGACCTCTCGTCCGCCTTTGATTTTGTTAATAGATCAAGGCTCTGGCAACGTCTCTTGGACTATGGCCTGGATAATAACCTGGTATAATTTCTGGCCTACCTCCATAGAGATTTAAAAGCAAGAGTAAGGATTAGTATGGATGGAGCGGTGTCAGGTGACATAACGGTTTGTAGAGGTGTTAGACAAGGGTGCATCCTTGCCCCTCTTTTATTCAATTTATACATTAACGAACTCCATAATGTTTTGTCTAACCTAACCCCGGATGTCCCTATAATAAATGGCACTAAACTCCCCGCCCTACTCTACGCAGACGATGCGGTTTTAATGGGTCGTACGCCGAATGCCCTGAGGATTTTAGTGAGGGGGTTTGTGGCTTTTATGTATAGTCTTGACCTTTGTACTAATTTTAAAAAATCGTTTTTAATGTGTTGTGGCCCTAAAAAACGTCATATTAATAGGATTACTCTGGACCAGGAATCGCTGCTATGCACTCGCACTTTCCCCTACCTGGGTTTACAATTCTCAGATAACGGCTCTTGGACCCCACACCTGGCCTACGGTCGGTCTAAGTTTACTAAAGCTATAAACTCAGTATTGACCCTCCCTAAGCCTAAAAGATTTGAGGTGGTACTGTCTTTATTAAAAATCTATAGAACACAATGTGTCCCAATCATGACATATGGGGCCGAAATCTGGGGATATACAAACTTAAAAAATGCACAGGGTGAGGAAAACAGATTTTGCAGAAGGCTATTGGGTTTACCAATTTCATCATCTACTTATATAAGCCACACTGAATTCAAATTGTCTTATTTGGAGGACTACATAAAGGCTCGCCCCGTGTTGTTCTGGATCAAGGTCTGGAAAAACCCCGAAGCTTCCTTGACAAGAGAAATCTTGGCTGACTGCCTAAAATGTGATCAGGGTATCAAAATCCCATGGCTGGCCCAAGTACGGGCGAGCCTGGCAGCAGTCAATCTTGAGCATATATTTGATAGTCCAAATGAATTAGATGGGACTAATGGGAAGACTATCCGTAACATTCTTTATAAACATTATGGGGAGACCAGACATAATGTAGAACTGGCCAAAACAACTGTGAAGCAGTATATTCAAATAGTAGGTGACATCAAATCTACTTCGCCTACACCAGCTGGTTACCTTCTTAAAGAGATCACTTATTGGGAGCGTAGTCTTCTGTCTCGTCTCAGAGCAGGATCCATATCGTTTTTATTGTGTTTCCCCATGGGCTACCATCCTCATATCGAGAATCTGGTTTGCCCTTGTCAGAACCCAGGTAAACAAACACTAATGCATTTTTTGTTCTTCTGCTCTTACTATCAAAGATATTGTAAGTTCCTCCTGATACCGTTTTTTAGAGCTAAAGGCATAAAGAATTTTAAAGTGGCATATAAGACTGTGCTTCACCTTAGAGATGATGAATTAATATACTGTGTGTGTACTTTTTAAAAAATGGCTACCCGATCCCGTTCCTCTATGAATTAATATTCATTCAACTAGACCAACGTGATTAATATGCACTTGGAAGACGCCTATTTGCACTTTGCACTTTGCACATCCACATTCTAATTTACGCTGCTATCTGTAAATATATGAATCAAAATAATTCGAGAACTAATGCCTATCTGGCCAAAATGTTTTATTGGTATCCAAAGATGTTATTTATTTTCTACTTGCATAAATTGAGTTGTAGAATTCTGTCTACTTTTAATGATCATCGGTTGACATTGTACTTTGCACTTTATCAAGATGGTCTACCAACCAGAATTTATGCTCTATGCACTTTATAAAACCTGCACCTTAAATAATGCTGCTAAATGACCTAGCAAGCTCTCGCTCTAATTGATGCACGAAACATGTGTTCTGTGTATATAGTGTGTCACTTTAAAGGGCTTCTTGCATATGCACTTTATTTTTTGATAATGCCAAAGAAAAAGACATGAATTGGAGGATCCGTATAATAATGACACCTTGCACTTTTTTGCGGTTATCGCTTTTAATAAGGAAATATTCAGCAATGCTACCCCATTTTAATGTGATTTTTTTTTTCTCTTGACCATGTATGTAATTATGTGTGTACATTTATGGATAATGTAATATCTGAATAAAGAATATTGACTGACTGACTGAAATACTTTACACATTGCCTCTTTTGACAAGCCAGCCTCTTCTGTGCCAAGCTATCAGAGGGTGAGCACACATTATCTCAGTTGTGTATCTAGCTTGCCCTTACTAAAGTGGTGGGTTCTGCCTGGTCTGGATATATACATTAGGCAACCAGAAAGCCCATTTATAACACTTTTTTAATCCATCAGGCACTCCCTGACTCTTTATCTCACTCTTGTAAGTACATTTTCATCCCTGCTTTCCCCTGTGTCCCTATTCTTGAGTCTTTCTCCTACTCCTTCTTTCCCCCATTTTGTATTTTCCTCTCTTTTGCTTTGGAACAAAGTCTGTTGAGAAATGCCTGTGGGTCCCACCTGCATACACCAGCTCAAATGAAGCACAGGTCTTGTGTACTTCTCTTGCAATCAGGACCGGCCTTGGGCATTGGCAAGGTGGGCCCAGGGCTAGAGCGTCAATATTTCGAGAGGCGCAGCAGGGATTAATGTCATGCAAATAGCAGCTCACCTTTCCCACTTGGTCTCAATCGGGTCCTGTTAAAGACATTGTAATCAACCCTTAATGTACTTCAGCATAATTGGTAGTACCCCCATCAACCCCCTGCCCATATCCTATCTTCCTCACACTTCCTGCTCTCACACCACAACGACCCTGTGCCCCCACAACAAGCACCACATTTTCTTTCCACCCAGAGCACTGACCCGGTCAATCCAATTTAGGGCCGGTCCTGCAGGTGTGCATAGTAGGGTGCATACAGGGAGTGGCCTTTGTGTGAGCGATCTCTGTTGCATAAGGGTGAGTAGAGTAGGGTTTGGGGAGGGACTGGCTCCTCCGCTGAGACCTCTCACTTGGGTGACGGGTGTGCGTAGTAAGGTGTGGGAAGAGAGTGGCCTCTCCCCAAAGTTACACAAGTGCATACTAGGGTGTACAGAGGGAGTGGCCTTTTATGAATTGCTCTCCCTGTTGGATAATGGATGTGTATAGTAGGGTGTGGGCAGGGACTCGCTTTGGGCTGACAGCTTTCCCCAGGGCATCATGTGTACGTAGTAGGGTATGGATAGGGACTAACCTCTCCACTATCACCCCTCCACTGGGTGATAAGCATGTGCAGTAGTATTTGGAGAGGGACTAGCCTCTCCGTTAAGACCCCCTCTTAGATGACAGGTGTGCATAGTAGGGCTTGGGGAGGGACTGGCCCCTCCGCTGGGACCTCTCTCTTGGATGACTGGCGTGCGTAGTAGGATGTGGAGAGAGACTGACCTCTCCACCAAGACCTCTCCCCAAGGTTACATGTGTGCATACTAGGTTGTAGAGAGGGAGTTTACTTTCATGTGTGCTTTCTCTTTTGGATGATGGCTGTGCATAGTAGGGTGTGGGGACGGACACCATTCTTTGCTGAGTCCCCCCTTTCCTGGATGATGGGTGTGCATAGTAGGGGGAGAGGAGGAACTGGCCTCTATCTATGCTAATACCTCTCTCTTAGATGACAGAAGTGTGTAGTAACATTTAGGGATGGACTGGCACTTACACCTTTATCTCGGATAATGGGTGTGCATAGTAGAATATGTGGAGGGACTGGCCTCTTCGCTGAGACCCCTCTCTTGGATGATAGCTGTATATAATAGGGTGTGGGGATAGATTCACCTCTCCAGTGAGCCTTTTCTTCACGGTAATGGGTGTCTGTATTAGAGTACGTCGAGACTCCTTTCTTGGATGATGGATGTGCATAACAGGGTGTGGGGAAGGACTGTCCTCTCCGCTGAGACCTCTCTCTCAGATAACAGGGGTGCAGAGTAGTATGTGTGGAGAGACTGGCTTCTCCGCTGTGACCTCTCCCAAGGTTACATGGGTGCATACAAGGGTGTAGAGCGGGAGTGGGCTTTCATGTGTGCTCTCTCTATTGGATGACAGGTATGCATAGTAGTGTTTGTGGAGGGACATGCCTCTCCGATGATACCCCTCTCCTTGATGACAGGTGTGCGTAGTAAGGCATGTGGAAGGAATTGGCTTCCCTGTGCTGAGACCCCTCTCTAGGATGATGGGTGTGCGTAGTAGGGTGTGTGAATGGACTGCCGTTTTTGCTGAGACCTCTCTCTTGGATGACAGCTATGCGTAGTAGTCTAAAGGGAGAGAATGGCATCTCCACGAACACCTTTTCCCAACGTTACAGGTCTGCATAGTAGGGTGTAGACAGGGAATGGCCTTTATGTGAGCTATCTCTTGCATGACAGGTGTATATAGTAGGGTGTGGAGCGGGACTGGCCTCTCTGGTGAGACCTCTATCTTGGATGATGACTGTGCGTAATAGGATGTGGGGAGAGACAACCTCTCCGCTGAGAACTCACGTTGGGCTGACAGGTGTGCGAAGTAGGGTGTGTGGACAGACTGGCCTCTATGCTGACAGTTTTTCCTGGTCGTCAGGTATACATAGTAGGGTATAAGAAGAGACTAGCCTCTCCACTAACACCCCCCCACAGGGTGCTAAGCATGCATAGTAGTATGAGGGGAAGGACTAGCCTCTCTGCTGCGACCTCTCTCTTGGATGACGGGTGTGCATAGTAGGTTATGGTGAGGGATATACTTCTCTGCTAAGACCCCTCTCTTGGATAACAGGTGTGCATAGCAGGGTGTAGGAAGGGACTAGCCTTCCTGCTGATACCTCTGTCTCAGATGATCGGTGTGCATAGTAGGATGTTTGGAGAGACTAGCTTCTCCGCTCAGAACTCTCTCTGGGCTGATGGTTGTGTATAGTAGGGTGTGTGTAGGGACTGGTCTCTCTCCTGACAATTCTTCCCAGGGTGTTGGGTGTACATAGTAGGGTATAGGAAAGGTATAACCTCTCCAGTAACACCCCTCCCCGGGTGATAAACATGCATAGTAATGTGTGGGGAGGGATTACCCTCTCCGCTGAGACCTTTCTCTCAGATGATGGGTGTGCATAGTAGGGTGTGTGGAGGGACTGGCCACTCTGCTGAGACCCCTTCTTGTATGATGGGAGTGCATAGTGGGAAGGGATTTGCCTCTGCTCAAATCTCTTCCCAAGTTCATGGTGTAAATAGTAGACTCTGATAAATACTATCTCCAGTAAGCCTGCTTGCTAAAGTGACAGGTGTGCATAGTAGAGGGAATTCAGAGATATCCTACTCCTTTCTACTTTTCACATTCCCACGAGACTCCCTCCAGATTACAGCTTTTAAAAAAATTAATTAATCACCATACTTATACCTTACAGACCTCCTCTGAATAACTAGGATGACAATATGCATTTCTCCTAGAATTTACATTTTTTTTAATCGCAGTAGTTATGCCATACAGACCGCCTGCTCAAATCTGAGGGGACAGTGTACATCTCTCATGCCCCCTTATATAGCTTTTTTAGTTAATTCTCAAAACATCTAATATTTTTCACAGTAATCAGTAATGGTGGCCATTTGATTTCTAAACCTTCAAAAGCTAGCCAATCGGGAGCCCCACAAAAGCAAGACGGCTGACAGGGAAAAATGAACTACCCCATCAATCACAGGGATTCATTTTTAATTTTCATTCTTGTAAAACGCTCACAAGACTTTCGCGGACCCAACCTTCCAGATATACACATACTTTTGAACCTTAGTTTTTGCTGTAGCCCTGACTCAAGAAGTCTATGGAAAATGCATGGGGATTTTGCATTTTGGGGCCCCCTCTTTTTTCTCGTGCCGAGCTTGGCAGATAACCCTGAAACTTTGCATGCACAAACAAGTAAAATAGCACTTTAAAAAAAGTCTTGGAAGACTCGTCACACAGTGTCAAAGTCATTAGCATTACAAAAAACACATTTCCTATTGAAACGCTGACCTAACTATAACTACCTAGTGGTGACTGCCACTAGGTAACACATGTGTATTTGAAAAAGTGTGACTCAGCACCCAATCATTATCATAGTTTCCAATAATATGCATCAATTATGACGTTGAATCACAATAAAGTTACATAATGCACAGACTCATGGGAACTGTTTCTTTAAATGGAAATTTCTTTTTTCATGATCTTCTCATTTTTTAAAAACTTCGAGGGATATGTACAAGAAAATGTCAGAGCGAGGTTCTCTTCCCCTCACATTCTCACTATCGCCTTGTTTACTATTGGATTTATTGGAGCTGGAGCAGTGCAACATGGCTGTACTGATTTGACTGTTGTGTCTTTTTGCACCACAGTGTTTCTATTTCGTGATCTGAAATGAGTATGTGGCAAACAGGGAGACAAACAGCGGCACTCTCCCTGTTCAACAAAAATGCAGATATCAATCTATTAATGACAGAAACTGGAATATCCAGTAGAATTTTTGAGCCAACATTAAAACAAAACCTTAATTTACTTGAAAAATTAGCAAAACGAGGACTCAATGAATGGTGGGAAGTGACTTCGTTAACCAACTATATTGAAGTTGGTTGTGTGCAGAGAGGATTCAGAATTTCAATAATTCCTACTGATGAAAACCCCAACCCAGAACTTTTGAAAGAATGGGCACTATACATGGCAAAAATCTGCAAAGGAATGCTGGAAACCTTAGTTAAATATGCCAAAATTGACCTGGAGAAAACTAGAGAGGATTTATCAACATTAAGATAAGAGATGGATAAACACAAGGAAGATAGGGTGGGTAATGAATTTCCTAAAGCTCTGTATGGTCATCTAAAAACCTATGAGGATGCAAAAAAATTAAGAAACAACAAACGTTTTTACGTGATAAGAGAGACTATGCAGAAGGTAGAATTTTAGCCTATGCCAAACGCTTTGATTAGGCCCAACGTGATTGTCAGTTCATCGAACAACAGAGACAACAGGATACAGTTTCCACTGATTCCAGCTCAGATTTAAGTATTGACTCAGAAAGACAGACTCAACAGTCCCTTTAGGATTGCGCCCCTTGACCTTCCTACACAAATTTCAACTTTTGAAACAGCAAAAGGAACAAATTGCACATGAGCGGACACCTATGAAGGAAAATGAAAAAGGAAGAGGTCCTGGAAAAGGAAGAGGCACAAAGAAAACAAAGAATAACGAGAAGGGGAGGTAGCACCAAATATTGGTATAGAAGCAGAATTGACAGTGATCAAATGGACAAACCCATCTTCAATCTATTTTCTCGTATCTTAATATCTGAGGAAGAATCATTGTTACATTTAGGGCTATCCTTCTGTCCAACTACTGATATGAATTATGTGGACATGCAAATTGATTTATTTTTGTTTGTGAGAAAGCTCAAATTGATGAAGCTACACAAAAACCCAAATACCAAGAACATTGGAATAGAAATATGTTACAGAAAGCTTTAAAGGCATCCACATACTTTACTCTAGGAGACATAGACTCGATTCTAGAAATTCATGAGCTGGAAACCAATCGTGTTACCACCGGAAATGATGGTGTGAGTACCACATTGAGAACCCTGGGTTTTCCATCTGACTCCACGTGTGACAGTGGTCTAAAAATTTAATTCTAGATACAATCCGAATCTTCCTTAAAATAACATTGAGGCTTTCCATTCAGTCATGACTCATGAATTGACTAAGCTACGAAACAATAACGACTACCGGATAAAGGATAATTTAACAAGGGGCCAAAGAGATGCACTGACCAACTTGTTACAAGACTCCACCACAGTGATAAAACCCTCCGAAAAGGGGGCTAACATTGTTTTAATGAATGCTGATGATTACAAAGCAGAAGCTGTTAGTCAATTAAGTGATTTGAGTTGCTATGAGGTTATTAACTGGGAGATATATGAGAATAAAACAAATAGATATCACATCATTTTAAATGATTGGTGCAAGGCAGGTCTTATAGATGATGACGAGTACCAGTTCTTAAAAAATGATAACCCATGGATACCAGGCCTATATCTCTTACCCACGGTACATAAACATCCAACCAAGCCACCAGGGAGACCGATTGTTTCCTCCAATAGGGAACTCTTGGAAAATACCTCTATTTTCTTAGAGCATTTTCTGGCATTGTATGTAACTGACCTGAGATCACACTGGAAGGATATCACTGACTTCCAAAAAAGAATTCACAATATCAAGTGGGAAAAAAGCTTCTGGATGATATCTCTAGATGTCTGTTCGCTATATACATGCATTGATCAAAAGAAAGGTGTTGAGGCCTGAATGTATTTTTTTCAAAGGCAACCAATGAATATGTTTGACCACACACAAATGCTTGAACAAATGATGTTGTATTGTTTGCAAGAGAAGATTTTCTTGTTTGATTAAACTCTATATCGACAACGATCAGGAACTGCCATGGGCACCTGTTTCGCCCCCCGCCTAGCGAACTTGTTCCTAGGCTGGTGGCGGGAACAGGTGGTGTGAGCAGATGCCAATGAAAAATATACAGACCATGTGCCCCTATGGTTAAGGTATATTGATGACCTTTTCATCATTTGGGATGGAGAAAAAGTTCTAGCTTTGGAATTTGTTGAATCCTTATCATGTAATAACTTAAATCTGAGCTTTACCCATAAAGTCAGTGAAACATCTTGTGAACTCCTTGATATTAGAATCACTGTTCTAAACAACAAATTGGTTACTAGCCTTTTTAGGAAGAAAACAGCTGGAAATAGTACACTCGGTGCACACAGTCATTACACTGCCTCACGTCAATCAATCAATCAGGATTTGTGAAATTTGTAACACTTATTAACAGCATTCCATATGTGGAATTGCTACGTGCTCACAGAAGTTGCAGTTCTGATGAGGGTTTCAGAAAGGAACAGAACACCATGATGCGAAGATTTAAACAGAGAGGGTACTCAGATATAATTCTCTTTCCAAGCTAATAACAAATTAAGGGATATAAAACAGGAAGATATCCACTATAGCAGTATTACTAGAATGATTACTTCTTCAATACATTATCCAATACATTCAAACTGAAAAAACACTGGGGCCTTATTCGAGCTGACCCTGTGATCGTTAAGAATGTAGGCATCTCCACTATGGTTACCTGCAGAAGAGCGAGATTGATCAAGGACAAATTGGTGCACAGTTTTCAAACTACTGAGCCACCAGCAAATTGGTTATGAGTTAGGGAGGGATTTTACAAATGTAACTCATGTAAAGCAGGCAAATATAGTTACAGTTGTAGAACCTTCAAAAGAAAACACAGGATGACAAAGACAGATGGATTTACAAATGTATTACTTGCACCACTGAATTTGTCATTTACATCTTAGAGTGCCCATGAGGCCTTAGATACATGGGCAGTAAAAAACGGCAATTAAAGAAATGTATCTTGGAGCACCAAAGGGCCATAACCAATTTGGATTTCAGTTATTCTGTGGCTAGACATTTCTACAAAACACACAAAAGTGACAACAAATTGCTCAAATTCTTTGGAATAGACCGAATAATGAAACAGATATGGGGAGGCGATAGAGAAATACAGTTACTCATCCTCAAATCACTTTATATAATTGATCTGCATACCAGGATGCCGGTTGGTTTGAACAGGGAGGAGGAATTGGCAACATACATAGGAATATAGTCATTTGAACTTTCTAAATGTATGGTATCCCTTGTACTCCTAACATTATCTCCTGGAGGAGATGTTTCAATAGCACATTTTGCCTTATGTATTTCTTTATAATTTATTATAATACTTCTTCTTTTATATCTTGGGGGCACTTAAAACACACTACATCCTATTACGATCGGACTCTGAGATTCAATAAGCACATGCTATATATTTGACCTATAAATGGGGCAATTGCCAGGTATCAAACAAACAGTAATGGTATAATGTCAAAATGATGAATTAGTATCTCAATCTTTGGATAAGACATGTGTTCAATCTTAGTAAATTATGATTGTATTGGCAATGAGTATATGAAGGTCAAAAAATGTATTACAAAATGAAATATATAGGCTGTATGATTCTGTAATACCGTTATAAGATCGTATGAAACAGTGATTTTAAATTGAGACACTTTATACACCCACATAGATGAAAGTTAGATGGCTACTCATCATGCCAGAAATTATCAACATAATAGACGTGTACTGATACAAACAATAGCGGATTAGGCTGAATGTTAAGTCTTTCCACTATATCTATTGTTGTCCGTAGTGATGGAATTGGATAAGAAAATGTTATAAACCTTCTGACTATTATAAATAGTTATTTATCAGAGAATTATGATATATAATAAGAATTGTAATGAACAAAAATACGGACTTACCCGAAAGTGATATGATATTCATGCAGAAATGTTCTCTATGTCATTGATGACGTCACATATATTTATCGGCTACATTGGATCTGGCATGTAAACTTGACAAAGGCTGTTCCGGCCAAAACACGTTGTTTTGCATGAATAAAAAACTGGTGGACAAAATTGGTGTGCCGCTTTCCTTCCGTCTACAAGAGGATTGGTTCTGATATATATGTATATATGTTTGTGATATTGACAGTGCAACAGATTTCATTGATAAACTAAATGATAACACTGTTAACCTGCAATTTACCGCAGAAATCAGCAGGAATATGGTTACATTTTTAGATGTTAGAGTCCAAGTATTGGATAATGAATTGACCACTACCCTATATCGGAAACCTTCAGTGGGTAACACATTGCTACACACCTCCAGCGAGCATCCGTCTCACTTAATTAAGAGCATTCCATACTGAGAAATGCTCCGTATCAGACGGATCTGCAGCAGGGAGGGTGATTGCAATGATAAGCAAAAGGAATGCAAAGATAGGTTTCTGAATAGAGGGTATAGCTCAGATGTGATTGAGACAGTGATTATTAAATCTAAATCATTGTGTAGACAGGATCTGTTGAAATATAAGGACAAACAGAGCAGTAAAGGAGGACAAGAAGAACCAGTAAGGCTCATCCTTAACTTTTCCCGGCAGGAAAAACAAATTAGGGGAATAGTCAGGAAAAATTGGCCTATCATCAGGAGTGATCCAGTGATAGGGGGGCTTTTACCCATCAACCCATCAGTCACCTTTAGGAAAACTAACAGCATGGGTGCATCACTAGTTAGGAGACGTATTGAAGCAAGACCAAAAAGCTCTTGGTTGATGGCGAGGAAAGGGTTCTTCAAGTGCTCTGTTTGTAAGGCATGTCAATATGGTACAAATATTAGTAGTTATATAACGGCATTTGATTCTGCAGTTAGCAAAATCAATCAACACCTTACGTGCGAATCTGATTTTGCGGTATATGTGCTTACCTGCAGTTGCAATCTGAAATACGTAGGAAGCACTAAATTGCAAGCACATAAGAGGATTTTGCAGCACATACGTGCCATCTGCAACAATGATGAAAACTATCCAGTTGCAAGGCACTTCAATCTCAGTCACAATAGCGATCCAAAACATCTGAAATAATATGTAATTGATGCCATATCACCGCAGAAAAGAGGTGGGGATAGGGAGTCTAGATTGAGGAGTCTAGAAACAACATATATTTTGCGATTCGACTCCAAATACCCGAATGGGTTGAATACTAGCGAAGACCTATACACCTTCCTATGAATTATGCAGGATGACTGAATAATTATGTACGTATATTGTATATATATATGTATATATATATATTTTATATACTCAGTGTAAAAATTAATCTATTGAATCCAAAATGACAAAGCCTGAAGGTATTATGGATAATGAAATTAGGAACGTTTACTGTGTCCACCTGACATGATATTTTAATGTGTAAAAAAGATTTTAGGACAATTATATTTATATATTTATTATATTAGGGATTGATTTTAGAAATCATTTTGTAGAATGTATATATTTTTATACTGCTAGTTATTAATAGTGATTTTCTGATGGGTCAACCTATGATAGTTAATGAGTATTTTATGTCCTGAAGCCAAAATTTGCACTTTAAAATACATAACAGCTAAGTACATATGTCACTTTACCAAGAACTGTTAAACTTGGATTTAGATGTTTAAGTTTATTTCACATTCACTTTGATATACATTGCACTATATTAGGCAACACTTGTATAAGTCTCACTAATAAACATTTTTTTAAACATAGTAGGAAATTCATGGTTGTTTTAAGCATTTATGCTGCTATTTTGTATGAAATTTTATTTCATGAAAATATTACCAAAGAAATGTATTATGCATTTATGCTGCTATTTTTTAATCGTATTTCATGAAAAGATTACCAATGAAATGTATTAGTTGGGAGTATTTCCTCTATGTTTATTGATGGTTGCACTGCACTTGCACTTTAAAAAGTGTAGCAAAAAGCCAAAGAGATGTCATGTGATCAAGAGAGGGATCTCCCGAAACGCGTTATGGCGAGTTGGAGCGATGTTTATAATATATATATATATATATATATATATATATATATATATATATATATATATATATATATATATCCGCCGATGCTGGGGCCTCCCGAAATAAAGCAGTTTCCTGTCCTGAACTCCCCTTGTGGCCTCTGTTCTTCTCTTCGGAAAAGATTCCCCTTTATATATATATATATATCTTCTTTCTTCGAGAGGAGACTTTTTCTCTCTCTATATATATATATATACATATATATATATTACCTACTGGCTGTCGCCAGTAGGTATATATAATTAGGATTTTTTCCCTATGGGATTTTTGAAAATTCTATGTCTAATAACTTTGGCGTTTGTGGACGGAATCGGCTGAAATTTTCAGGAAAATGGCACATTTTGTTTCTGAGCAGCCCTTGAAAATTTGGGGGGGTTTCGTCAAGGGGGGGCCGAGAAAAAAGGGGGGTCCCAAAACGCGTTTTTCCCATGTTAATTTCCATAGGGCGGTTGGCCTCACTTTTAGCTCGAATGGCTGAATGGATTTGCACGAAACTTGGCAAAATTGTAGGAACTGTTAGCCCGATGTGCCTTTGCTAGGTCTCAATATATGTGCTTCAGTGGATTTTGAGAAATTAACGTTCAAAAAAAGATATATATCTGTAACAGCGCTCCGGGCTGCGCTCCGGTTCGCGTACTTTTCGCGAAACGGAACTTTGCGATGCGAAGCTGATTGGCTTTCCGGTGTCTGTTAACATTCTAAACAGTCCGGAGCGGCCGCCATCTTATTTCTCGGTAGGATCGAGAGAGAAGAAGAGGTGAAAAACGAAGGGGGAATTTAATGAAAGGGGGCAAGGTAGACCCCTCTTGACCCCCTAGGAATGATGTTGGGGTTATTAAAGGGTCCCGTGGGGAAAATAAAAAAAAATTGATTTTTCACGGTAGAAGCGCTTCCCGGGCCGCGAACTGGGCCGCAAACTGGTAGCGAAACGGGAATTCGCCATTTTGTGTTTCGTTTTAATTAAATTACTAGGTATAAGGGGGTGCGGGAGACGTATCCTGATCCCTTATGTTTTCTGAGGGTGGCTGAGGAGGCTCATATATGTTGATACATGTCTTCCAGCGGCTGTGAGTGAGCGTTTTTTTTTTTTGCTGCGTGACGTCTGTTAACGTTCGATTCGATGGAAATCAGGAAGTGTTGACCGCCAATTTGTCACTGCGATAAAATATTTTGTTATAAATGAATCCTTATTGATAAACATTGTCTGCGCCATCTTGCCTTTTTTCCAATGCCACAATTTTGTCGTGCACGGCAGCCATTTTAGATGCCTTGACCAGACCCACTCTCTGCACGCCGTCGATTCTCAGCACGGCTCCCCACCCTTGCAAGCATCTCCCCCACGCACTGGTCACCCCCGCTCTCTCTCTCATGCATGGGCCATAAACTTCCCCCCATCTGCGCTGCTCTTCCCTGAGAATCACACCCTGTGCCCGCCCGACACCTCCCTTTCACCCTATTCACTACCGCACCCTCTGACACTCCTCTTCCTCTGTGTCCGATTGTCCAGGCCGGTCCCAGGCTATCACCTAGCCCTGCGGATGTAGTTTATGGCCCCAGCTGTAGAGAATCCAGACATGCCAACCCTCCCGATTCAGGCGTGAGACTACCGATTTCAGTGCTAGTCTCCCGCCTCCCGATTCCTGCAAGCAAAAACCCGATTCCTCGGGGGTTTCAGCTGACAGGGCTTGGTATTGTGTTACGTGCTAATTCTTCCAGGAAACGTCAGAGGGCCGATGCAGGGGCTCTAGAAGGGGTGATAAACCATTTAAGCCTCATTAACAAGCGCATGGTCTTTTAAAGATCTGTGAAGTACTCGGGGCGGCGGTGTGTGTGTGCCCTCTTTCAGGAGCGGGCGGGGGGGGGGCACTGCCAGCAACTTGCCAGGCCAGGCAGTGTTCAACACTTGCATCACCCTTTCTCTGCCTGCTATTGCGCTCCATGCTTCGGAAAGGTAAGAAAAAGAACGTGCATTTGAGTTTGAAATGTCCGATCCTGTAGCAGCACACTTCCAAAGCTCACACATGACAATAACCCGATTCAAGGCCCCATTCACCCGATTTTTTAAAAATATATAGCACTCCAACAAAGTAGTAGGATTATAAAACTTTATTAACTTATAAATATATAGAACGCAACAAAAACTGTAAATACATTTAAACATTTTTTGGAAAAAAGAAGCAACAATGGTCAGTAGCTGTCTTTTGTGCGAATAGTCCCAAGGCAGCACAACGTGCTGAGTTCTGGACGGCACCCAGGTGATGTTACCTGGGTGCCGCACTGGTTTTTGGTATCCTACAATGCAGCTCAGAAAAACAGCGTGGGGCGCCCCGGGGGGTGCGTGGGGAGGCCTCGTCAGTAGCGGTCTGTTGTGCGAATAGTCCCAAGGCAGCAGAACGCGTTGAGATGTGGATGGCACCCAGGTGATGTCCAGTAAGTTGCCGCACTGGTTTTGGTATCCTACAATGCTGCTCCGAAAAACGGCGTGGGGGAGGCGGCGTGAACGGGCCTCCCCAGGTGGAGGCTCGTCTGCTGTACTGGGGCGCCCCTTTACCGTTTCAGTTGCCATTCCGCCCGCTTTTGCTACACTGTGCCTCATCCTCCATTCAGCTGTTTATCGCCCGCTCTTGCGGCTACAGCGTCTCGCTCACCATGTAGTTGAGTTGCGCCCACTCTTGCGGTGCAGCGATAGGCGGCTGCCATAGGACTCTTAAAATGGTGGACGGCTCTTCGGATTTGGGCGTGGTCCACTAAAATGGCCCTGGGACACCTTGGAACTCGGACGCTTGCCTGCTAGGGCTTGGGCTCCATTCTCGAAAGCGTCCCCTCAGCCGTGAAGATTCTACAAAAGTCTTGGGGGCCCTCGACTCCTGCAGGCTTCCGGTGGGGAGCGGCTGCCATGATTGCTCGCGGAATGACCACGACGGAGCCACGAGATGGTGGTGCTTTCATGCTGACTCCAGCTTCAGTCTGAAACATCCAGAAACAAGGTGGGGCTTTCATCGTTTGGGAAACAAAAATGTTCTAAACCAATGAAAAGTGTTATTTTTAGGTCATATGACCAAGCCTTCCATCATAAGGAAACCAAAAGTAAAATGAACCAATGAAAAGTTTTATAAACAAGTCACATGACCTGTTATGCGGCATAGGGCTACAAAAAGCGTAGAAAATCCGTTGGCACGTGAGGCGGCGTCAGTAGCGGACCGATGTGCAAATAGGCCGAAGGCAGCACAACGCGCCGAGATCCGGATGGCACCGAGTTGGTGTCCAGCAAGTTGCTGCACTGGTGTGGCTATCCTACAATGCTGCGCCGAAAGTCGGCGTGGGGCGCCCCGTTGGCCTGTGAGGTCGCGTCAGTCAGTGGGGGCTGTGCGTCTCCCCCAAGATGGAGGCTCCTCGGCTGCAGTGGGGCGCCCCTTAGCGTTTCACTCGCCGTCCAACTGAGTTGCGTCCTCACTTGCGGCTACAGTAGGCCGAAGGCAGCACAGCGCGCCGAGATCTGGATGGCACCGAGGTGGTGTCCAGCAAGTTGCCGCACTGGTGTGGCCATCCTACAATGCTGCGCCGAAAGTCGGCGTGGGGTGCCCCGTTGGCTTATGAGGTGATGTCAGTAGGTGACCGATGTGTGAATAGGTCGGAACCAGCACATGGCGCCAAGATCCGGATGGCAAGTCCTGGATGTTGAGTGCCATAGTTGAGAGTTCTGAGCAGTGTTTGTAACACTGTCTGAAGCTTATTTGCACCTGCTGCAGCTTCACTATTGCCCTGGTGTGGCCAAAGATCGCCCATGACATAGGCGGCCGGCTCCCGAGGTCCGGCGGAAGTTTTTTCCTTTTCCTTTTTTGCATCTTGTCCCACAATCCGTTTGACCTGAAGACACGACCAGGTCCCTGAATGTGTGCAGGGGGACGTTATTGATTGAATCAAAATGGCGGCTTCACACAAAGCTGACTCAAGCGTTGCTGTTGATGCTATACAGACAAAAATTGGTTTTCAGTTTGTACATTCTTCAGGATTTTTTTTTCCATCCAAGGCTGATTGAGAATTTGTAGAACAATGGCTTCAGATTTTCAACATACTACTCTTCAACATTCTTCCTAAATGTAACAATGTGAGACTCACTAGGAGAACGGCTGTTTATCTTTCCTTTCAAAATGCTGCCAACACTATTTTCTGAATGGAAGACACCATCTTGTAGCATAAAGGGCCGAAAGGGGTTCTGGTCTGGCCGATGGTTGGTGGAGACATTTTGACTACATCTTGGACCTGCCCGGCCTCGCCCAAAATGGCGCCGGTATAAATGGGACTCGTAACTCCTTGTTGTGTACTGGTTGAACAACCTTGATATCACGAGATATGAATGCAGTTTTGATGCTCATGGCGGGCGGGGACGAGAATTGATTGAATATTTCGACATCCCTATTGATATTAAGTTCTGATGTGTTATTGATTACTGTACTATTGAAAGTTCGAATTAACGTCACCCATGGTACTTGCCCGCAAATGTATATCTAGATAATTTTTTTTAAGTGGCCCTGTCGTATTTTAATTACAAAATGTACGTCCACCGATTCCGCAACTGTTAGACACCTTAGTTCTTGCAACCTAATGGCCCGCTCGTTACGTTCCTCTACAATGTAAATGTCTCCTCATCATATACGATTTCAGTTTGCTCCGTGGCCGGCCCACGTGGTTATAGGCCCGTATTTGTATACTGACATTTTCACAATAAAGGTTTTTAAAACAAAACATGGTAGTAGTATTTACATTGGTAAAGTTTTTACTTTTAGTCACTGTTTTCGAATCAGTAAAAGGCAAGTGAAATAAAGCAGTACAATTACATGACGGATAAAAGGTATAATACGTAGGAACGCAGTAAAGATAAATGGTCAAGGGCAGTTGTGTTTTCCACTCCTGCAACATAAAGTGATCGATAAGAATCTGATAATCAGGCGTATCAGCGACTAAGACAGCAGGCCGAGCCTCTTTTACTCAACGGCTCCGTCATGGGACGAAGAAACGCCCTTTTTCTCGAAAAAGGAATATATTTTACTTGCAGGACAGTTGTAAATTTTCCGGGAAAGTACATTAGCCTGGAACATTATAACATATATGTTTAAAAAAAAATAATGTTCGAAACCAATAAAAAGCGTAATTTTTAGGTCATATGACCAAGCTTTTCATCATTAAAATAACAAAAGTAAAATGAACCAATGAAAAGTTTTATTAACAAGTCACATGACCTGTTATGCTTACGTTACGCGCTGCACGCCGCGCCCCGGATCGCTTCCGGGAAGCTGCGCTTCCCGCACCGGAGCACTTCCGGGTGCGCTAACGCGGCGTGTCATATAACGCATTACGCGACAACGTAGGTCAAGAATATAGTCAAAATGTCTCCACCAACCAGCGTTCGGAACACAACCCCTTTCAGCAGTCCAAAAAGTTCTGTTAAATGACAACAGAGGGGACAGGCAACAAGAACCATCAGTCAAAGAGGGGAGGGCAAGTTCTTCTCTACCGGGTCATGTTGGGGCGCTACCGGAACTGATCGAATTGGTAGTCTTCAGTGTTTCTGGATGTTTCAGACTGAAGCTGGCGTCAGCATGAGAGCACCACCATCTCGTAGCTCCGTCGTGGCCATTCCACGAGCAATCATGGCAGCCGCTCCCCACCAGAAGCCTGCGGGAGTCGGGGGCCCCCAAGACTTTTGTAGAATCTTCACGGCTGAGGGGACGCTTTCGAGAATGGGACCCAAGCCCTATCAGGCAAGCGTCCGAGTTCCAAGGTGTCCCAGGGCCATTTTCGTGGACCACGCCCAAATCTGAAGAGCCGGCCGCCATTTTGAGAGTCCTGTGGTAGTCGCCTATCGTTGCATCGCAAGAGCGGGAGCAACTCAACTACATGGTGAGCGAGACGCTGTAGTCGCAAGAGCGGGCGGTAAACAGCTGAATGGCGGAAGAGGCACAGTGTAGCAAAAGCGGGCGGAATGGCAACTAAAACGGTAAAGGGGCGCCCCACTACAGCGTGTCTTCAGGTCAAACGGATTGTGGGACAAGGTCCAGAATAGAAGAGTCATCAAAAGGCAAAAAGTTCCGCCGGACCCCGGGAGCCGGCCGCCTATGTCGGGGGCGATCTCAGGCTACACCAGTGCTATAAGACTTGGGGAGGGGGTCGGAGCCAAGCGTCTTCTCCGAGTCCGTGCCATCACACCGCCCCTCGGGGGCCTCCGTCAAGCGGTTTAGGGAGGTACCATATCACATTGTTTTCCAATGCAGTCAGGTCCACAAACGGCCCTCACTTACTTTGAGAATAGTGAAGCTGCAGTAGGTGCAAATAAGCTTCAGACAGTGTTACAAGCGCTGCTCAGAACTCTGAACTATGGCACCCAACATCCAGAACTTATGCCATTTGAGAATGGCAGTGACATCGAAGCAACTCAGGGACCGAAACCATTAACGTACTTTCACGTATGAAAATCTTACTTGGGGAGGGGGCAGGAGCCAAGCGCCCCCTCCCAGTCCGCGCCACCACACCGTATGTTGAAAATCTGAAGCCATCGTTCTACAAACTCAATCAACCTTGGATGGAAAAATCTAGAAGAATGTACAAACTGAAAACCAGTTTTGGTCTGCATAGCATCAGCAGCAACGCTTGCTATCAGAGTGCATGAGTTTCATGCTCGATCGATTGAGCTAGCCGGATCGGGCAACAAAAAGTATAAAATAGTTATGTAAATAGTTATTTAATAAAATGTTTTACCCTGTTACTTTGCTGGTGTGTTGTATATATTTTTAATATTTGCATAGGGTTTGTCGTTATTTTGGGCGGGGTGGGTGACGGAGCTGAGCTGTCTTGCAGCCCTCATGGTGTGGAGCTCAGTTCATCTCACTATTTTCGTATATCTCATGAAGGGTTGTTCCTAATGTTTCTATTTTAGCGAGGTCAAAAAGAGATCCAATTAGTGGCCTACTGATTTTGCTCGATTACTTTTATTTTTTTACACGATTTTTCACGATTTTTCACTATCTGCAAAGACTAAACAGAGTATTGCGACTTTGTGCTTGTTTGTAAATAGAGAATGAACCAAAGAGAATCAATTGTAAAACAGTAAATGCTTGGATAACAATCAATCAAATGGAGAGACAAGCAGGCACGACGGATTACAACGGGGGTAAAGGCCAGCGTTAACTACCCTTCACTATCTGCAAAGAGAGAGTACTACTAAGAGAAAAGAGGGGAGGGGGGGGGGGCAGCGTTCAAAGCACATCAGCGTGCATAAACACGAAAAAGTTTTTACCTATCACGTACTTGACATTTGACAGTTTTTGATATTTGCTATTAAAAAACCATTGAAATTCACAGAAAAAACCATAGGTTTTAGGCCATATATAGTTAGGAATTTGCATTTACAAAACCTTGAAAATTCACTGAAAAAACCATTGGTTATAGACCATATATAGTTAGGGATTAGCCTTTTCAAAACCTTATTTTACTCACACAAAACCATTGAAATTTCATATATAGTTAGTTGCACTAACTATATATCGCGCACCCGCAATCCACTGCTGATGATGTCACATATTACATCATTCATGACATGGTTAGTGACAGCACTGATGACATCACTGATGACATCTCAAATGACATCACTGATGACATCTCAAATGACATCACTGATGTCATCTCAAATGACATCACTGATAAAATCACTGATAACATCTCATTTGACATTACTGATTACATCACTGATGATATCATTCATGTGATAATACCATGAACCTCTTCAGACTCTAATATAACCTTAGATACAATCAGTGTAAACAGACAGTCACAGACTGTCACTCATCCATGGATTTACTCACACACCTAGTCAGTTATGCAAAAAATCAATCACACCTCCATTTTCTCAACTATACAGTTATACACACCTTACTTATTCAAACATATACTAACACATATTTACTCTCTTATACAATCCCTGATACATGTTCACAATGATCCATACAGCCACTCACACATTCACTGGCTCTTATGCATAGTTATTTATATATGTCAACTCTCACATGTACTGTGTTTTACATATGTACTTACTTTGACATGTAGCACTGAGATATCCATTCACTCACCAATACACTCATGCACAGTCAACCGCCCATACAGCTGTTTCCACATGCACTTTTGAACCCATACATATAGTGAATCAACTACTCACACATCTATGTACAGAGTCACACACCTCCCAGCCACCCATACACACACACTCAGTTTCCCATACAAATACTTGGACAACCAATGAATAACCCATACAGTTACTCATATAGCTACTGATTAACACATGCAGCAGTTTGTAGAACAACAGATATAATGATGCACAAATTAAGACAGTTTAGTCACTAACCCATGCACTCAGTAAGACACATGTAATCATTCTCTCATACAGTCAGTCATGCACCTACTAAATCCTTCTTCCAGACACTTATACATCCACTCATTCTTCAATATGTAAGACATATTTTAACTTTACAGAAACATACAGTCACTGGATGTTGTCATCAGTGATGTCATCAGTGATGTCATTTGAGATATCATCAGTGATGTCATCAGTGATGTCATTTGAGATGTCATCAGTGATGTCATTTGAGATGTCATCAGTGATGTCATCAGTGATGCCACTAACCATGTCATGAATGATGTAATATGTGACATCATCAGCAGTGGATTGCGGGTGCGCGATATATAGTTAGTGCAACTAACTATATATGAAATTTCAATGGTTTTGTGTGAGTAAAATAAGGTTTTGAAAAGGCTAATCCCTAACTATATATGGTCTATAACCAATGGTTTTCTCAGTGAATATATATATATATATATATATATATATATATATATATATATATATATATCTGTTATTGTGCTCAGTGCTTGGGGTGATCACACAAAAGTGGAAAAATGAAAAAACTTTATACACAGAAAAGTCACAGAAGATAACTAGAAGTACAAATGATAACAGCAGGCCAATATGGGTAGTCAGTGTAATAAAATGAAAAATTCTGTACATACACTCTTGGCATTTGTGGACAAAGTTTCAACTACTTCATAAGTTTCTGGTCATCAGCAGGCCTTTTATGAATTTGAGACAGTATGCTAAGTTTTTTAGATGAAGGCTAAAAAGTGATAGAAGATTAATTAATTATTTCATAAATCACATAGGGCCTAATTCAGATCTTGGTGGACCGGTTAATTCATCACAGCGGTGACGGATATTTTGTCTGCCTAAATATTAATTTCATTATATCCAATGGGATTTATGTTTCAGCGGACGGGATATCAATTACCGTTGTAACAGAGTAACCCGTCCATCAAGATCAAAATCAGGTCCTTAGTATGTACAGCTAGATAAAGATGATTCATGTTTGGATGAAAGCTCTGGGTGTGAAATTGGAACCCAAAGAAGAAACTTGATGGAAAAGGGGCTACCCTCACAATGCAAAAAACAAGTAGAGTAATCATGCACCCATTACTAAAGAGTGCCTTTCTTCAAGTCGTATCTTAAAATAGAGTGTTGCATGAATGGCTCTTTATGTCATCCATGAGGTCCGGCTCCCGTTTACTAATGATTGTGTGTGTTTTTTATTCACAGGAATCCTAAAGAGAACACTTATGGAACATTTCAAATCTAGGTTAGATGCTTATTCCCACAGAAAGTATCTTTCTAAATCTATCAATATTACACTTAGTTGTAGCCTTTTCCTTGGCACATTCTTTTATCATTCCTCAGCACCAATACATTGTAATTGTAAGGGTATTCCCATTTAGATGGGAGCTCATCTAGATTTAGAATAAGGGTGCCTTACCTGATGGGGGAGAAGCCAGTAGTCACCCCATATCATCTCCATCCATTTCAATCGTCCTCTGCAGCATTTCGGCTCCCATCAGGACTCACACATGTATCTGCAAAGATTCGAGCATTGTTAAAATTCTTCTAGTAACACCCTTCATCACCCCTATTCAGACCCCTAGCCACTTCAAAGATCATCTGCCCTCATAGGGCAAGTCACGCTCAGCAAGTAGGGTGAAGGTGAAAAGCCTGCTGCCTGTGTGCCTTCCTACTAAACGTCAAACCCCAGCTACACAATTAATTGGGTCTACTGTTTCTTAAATCCTTTAACCACGCGTGTTACTATAGAAACAAATGTAATGGACATACCTATCCTTTAAGGCTGCACGCTTAATAACATGCGCAGTGTAATGGCGAGTTTTGACTATCCTGGGGATGTAGCGGGCGGGAGGGACCTTGCTGTCGCACGTCTACTGTACGACATAGTTGCAGGGAGGGGGTGGGGTGGGAGGAGGAGGAAGAGGAGAGGGGAGAGGACGGGGGTTTCAGTGTCCATAATGTTCGTCCTGTCTGTACCATCAGTTTGTTTGTTTTGTCTCGTCCAATGCCCAGTTAGATCGTCCGAATCAAATCAACCACCACAACAGACATGTCCTATCTATAACACATGACACTAAGTAACAGCAATGCACTGCAGGCTGACCTAAAGATAGTCTGCCTCAACGTCAAGGGTCTAAATCACCCGATTAAGAGGAAAAAAATACTAGACTACCTGGCTAAGACCAAAGGGGACGTCATCCTATTATAAGAAACCAAACTATCCAAGGAAGACGCAGGCAAGCTCACGGCGAGATGGATAGGTCAGGTAGCCTGCTCCCCGGCAATAGGCAAAAAAAGGGGCGTCATCATCCTGATAAACAGCAAATCCAAGCTAACGATTGAGAAAGAACAGTACGATGACCAATGGAGACTAGTGATCACCCAACTGAAAAGAGGTGATGAAACCATACTGATAACCAACAACTATGCACCAAACACAGATGACACCAGTTACTGGGATGGGGTAATGAGACAAATAGAGGCTTACCAGCCGAGCGACATGAATGTGCTAGCAGGTGATTTCAACCTATCTCTGAACCACACCCTAGACAGACAATCAGGTTCACAAGCCCGACCCCCTGCTTCCCTCAATATTCTAAAAAACATATGCATTAGGTTTAACCTAGAAGATTCATGGCGCCTACAACATCCCGACACCAGAAATTACACCTTCTACTCTAACCCACACATCTCCTACAGTAGAATAGACTACATACTCATCTCAGGCTCACACACACACCTGATAGAACACACAGAAATTGTGGCAAGAACAATCTCGGACCACTCGTGCATCAGCCTACAGCTCGCGGGTAGGCACAGCGAGCACATCACGCGCAGATGGAGATTTAACAACATAACAATGGCAAAAAGGAAGATAAAAACAGAATAGAAAGGCCATTAAGGACTATATTGCAGAAAACGATATACCAGACACAGGCCCAAAATGCCTGTGGGACGCCCTTAAGGCAACCATCAGAGGCACGCTGATAGAAATCAAGGCCAGGAGAGACAGAGAAAAAAGAGCACAGCTAAACCAACTAGAACATGACATCAAACAACTGGAACGGAAACACATCGGGGACACCTCAAACACAGCAGCCCTGGTAGAACTCACAGGGAAAAAATACGAATTCAACAGGATTCTGAGCGAAAGGGTTGGCCTCTGGATAAGGAAATATAAACAAATCAACCTATGCGAGGCTAATAAAGCGGGGAAAACACTTGCGTCATACCTCAAATACAATAACACTGTATCTCTACAATCACAGATGCAAACAGCAAGTCACATACCAGAAACAAAGAAATCCTACACACATTCATGGAATTCTACAAAGAACTCTACAAAAAAGATGACAATCTAGACCAGGAGGGCTGCTCAGCTTACCTAGACAGCCTTAACCTACGCTAAAAGATAGCAAAGCCCCAGGACCAGACGGCTATACAGTGCCCTTTTACAAAACCTTCCAAGACCAGCTACTACCGGTCTTGAAAAACGTCTTCAACCACTGTGGAAAAGAGGGGGTAGTGACAGACTCCATGTCACAAGCCAACATAATTGTCATACCCAAAGAAGGCAAAGACCCACAATGGCCCAAAAACTACCGCCCCATATCACTAATAAACTTAGATTGCAAGCTGTATGCCAAAATCCTAGCCACAAGACTAAACAAAGTGCTCCCACAGCTAATCGGAAATACACAGGTAGGCCACCTGAAAACCCGCATGTCCCATGACAACACAAGACTCCTCTGCCAGGTCATAGAATACCCCTCTAAAACATTTAACCCAACAGTAGCTATCACGCTAGACGCGGAAAAGGCCTTTGACAGAGTATCCTGGCATTTCTTAGAGAAAAGCATGCATGCGTACAGCCTAGGTGATGGCTTCACGCAGAAAGTCATGGCACTATACAAAACTCCTAAAGCTCAGATAGCGATTAACGGGGCGACTTCGGCACAATTTAATCTCCAAAGGGGGACGAGACAAGGATGTCCGCTATCCCCGTTGCTGTTCCTTCTAGCTCTGGAACCCCTGATTAGAGATATCCTAGCTAACAGAAAATAGTGGGCATAACCATTAACAGCACCACAGCCAAACTCGCAGCCTACGCAGATGACTTACTCATAATAACGGAGGATCCCACTCACTCCATACCAGCACTCATGCACACCATTGAATTGTACGCTAAACACTTGGGCTACAAACTCAACAGAGACAAATCGGAATGTATGCCCCTCAACATACACACAACCAGAGAGGTAATGGGTTCCTCAGGGCTGGCCTGCTAACCTGGGTTTGTCAAATATCTAGGTATCTATTTTGGAAGTAACCTAAGAACGACTCTAGAACAGAATGAGAATACCACACTAGAAAAGATCAAAGGGCTGCTAGAAACCTGGTCGCCCAAGTTCATCATATGGTGGGGCAGAATAGATACTGTAAAGATGATGATCACTCCCATAGTAAACTACCTTGCCGGTATGCTCCCCTGGCTCTCACAGATGAATTCCACAAAAAGATAGACCAAATGTTAAACAAATTTATTTGGCGTGAAAAGAAACCTAGAATTAGCCTCCAAAAACTAAGACTAGGGAAAAAGCTAGGTGGTCTGAATGTGGTGGACCTGAGAACCTTCCAGACAGCCTTCATAGCCAGACCAGGAATGCACTGGGTACTGACAAAACAGCCTTACACACCAACCTGGCTCTCTATAGAGAAAGCCATCCTAAAGAATGCAGACCCTCTAACTCTCCTCACCACCAACAAGCAAGCACAAAGGAACAATCCGATCTTCAAGATCACAAGGCAAGCGCTGCTCAAAGTAGACCGAAAGCTTGAATTCAGCATCAAAAACTCGCACTGGGAAACACTTTGGGATAACCCCAAGATTAAATATAGAGGAAGACCCTCGACATGCATACATGGAGAAAACTAGGATTCTCATATCCAGCTCAGCTGGAAGAGAAAGGGTCGCCCCACAGTTTCAACAGCCTGAAAACTCGACACGACCTCCCCGACATGGAACTATACAACTTCTTAGCAATCAAAAGAGCCCTAACAAAATCGAAACTAACCAAACACAAACCCTCAATCTTTCAGTACATAGAAAACATTAACAGGGCAGGCCACCAGGTCTCACACTTGTACAAGCTCCTCCGCCCAGTATCCTCCAAACTTAACGCAAAGAACTCCAGCTACTGGGAAACACAGCTAGTCTCCAACCTCACAGAACAAGAACTTCAAACCTTCTGGGCGGCCCCATCAAAAAACATGATATCCCCAGTGTTAGCACAGACTAAATTCTGGCTTTTACACCAAGCATACTGGACACCAGCTCGCCTAGCATCGTTAGGCCTGAGTGACAACGACAGCTGCTGGAACTGCTGTGCAGTAAGGGGAGACCTTGCACACCTCATCTTCCACTGTAGTAAGGTCAGCAAATTATGGGGGAAGTTGCTCAGCTTCATCAACAAGGCCCTAGGCTGTACTCTGGTACAGACATTTGCCACAACCACCACCGCTCACATCACAACAGACTTAGCCACACAACAAGATAGAAACCTCCTGGACTTCCTCCTGACGACAATAGTCAAAACAGTGCTAGCCAATTGGAAGGACACCACCAAAGCCACATTCAAGGGGTGGCTAAACTGGGTCACATTTCTCAGAGGGGCAGACAAAACTGCACTAAGACAGACACCAGGGAGAAATCCCAACCGAGGAATGTGGTCAACACTAGACAACTTCCTCAGTTCATACAAACCTCCATAAACAACTGTAGACGCCCGATCAGCTATACGCAACTCAACGTAGATGAGGGGATCTAACACCAAACCACCGCCAAACACTTCTATGTGTTTTTTTACGTCGTATGCTCAACTGTGACACGCGCCCAGACGCAAAAACCTATATGTTCAATGTTAAATGTTATATGTTCCTTGCAAAAACTGTGGGGCAGACACCACTGCAAATCCTTCATCCCTACATGTATGCCTGTGAAACCTCTTATTCGTTATATGTCACAACGTATTTTGTAATGTGTAAATACCAATAAAAATATTATTTTAAAAAAAGCAATCAAATATGAACCTAACAGTGAAATATGGTTCTCTTATTTATATAAATTATGATCTTGCACATTCATGCAAAAATCCCCAGAGAAAGTCCTCCGATCCTTTAGCAGGATAAATGCAAACTGCTGCAGAGCTGGGAAACGATTGTCCTTGGTCCTCCAATGATTAACTCTGTTCTAGAGAGCTCCAAAGCAGAAAACACCTGCATCTGCTCCCAAAATAAACGACTACCTGTAAGCATCAGGTCTCTCGACTCAATCAAAAAATGATAATACGCAGGTTTCACTTTGTTCCCTTGTTCACTCCCAATCCAACTGATTGTGCTCCCACGATATTGGAATTTAAGTAACGTTGTGTTTCCTAGCAATTATAAAGCGTCATCGCTATATACATAGCTTTGCGCCACCGAAGGATGCCTGCTGTTTGTAGGTCCCCTAACAGAGGAGTTGGGTGCTTTGACCTTCGTTGACATCCATGCACACGTGTTCATGGGTCATGGCCATGCCCTCAGAAGTCATGGGCTTCCCTGTGACGGACTGCCGCCACAAGCGAGGTGCAGGATTGTGTTATTCCCCAACTTACATGTGTGGGCCATTGGGATCAAGGGGCCTTATTTATGAAGGCTTTGCGCCACCGGTGCGTCACTTTTAAAATGGGAAAAAGTGACGCACTGGTGGCGCAATACCTTCATAAATAAGGCCCAAGGTGTGTACAGGGATAGGAAAGAAGAGGCGTAACTTAACTTGAGGAGGCCCCCGCTGCAAAGTTCACGGAGCGCCCCCCCCAATGCTCCAGAACCAGTCATGAGCTTTAAGGCCAGAGGCCCCACCGCTCGTGCACAGTCCCGTAGGGGGCCCCTGGATCTCGTCCCCTCCCACCCCCCCCCCTTCCCCCCATCCAAGGAGCCTGCGGGGGCTATTGTTACGCTACGGTGCCCAGCTCCAGCAGTTCTAAAAAGCAGGTGCCAAGAAGGGTCCCTATCACTCCCCATTTTTGCCATCACCCTCAGGGTGGTGAAAAATGCTAACTCTGCAGCAGTGCCACCCTTCATTGCCTTTGAGGTAGCTTCAAAGAGACTAGTTATAGTGCTTTCACAGTCTCATCATTTCAGAACTGAAGCATTTTCAATACTATATACAATGAAGCCACAGTTGTTGCTAATTTTATCGTATGCAACTAACAACCACTGGCAAAGCCAATAGTCCTGGCTTGTTGTATGTGTAATGTTACTTGTTGTATCAAATATCTGGATGCAATGCTAGAAACAGCAAAATATTAGTCATGCGGCACACTATGCTAAGCACAGACTTTTAGCTTAGGTGCATTTTAAGCCACACCCTTAATACACTGGCCACGCCCCTTTGAGAGACCACTTCCAGTGTTTTCATCCCACTTGAAGCCTTGCCTTTGAGTGCTTCTTTTGGTTAAGCACTGAAGGCGGAGACTGTGACTTGCCATTGTGAGTTTTCATGGGTGGTATGTGCATAGGTTTGGGCTGTGTTCCCTGGCCCCAGAGTGTGCAGTGCCTCGCCGCCCCAAAATACGTCACACCCTGCCTAAAGTAAGCGCACCAATGTCTTTCGCCCTATCACAGTGTATGTGTGTCACCAAGCCCGAACGGCCATGGACCAGCCCTATTGTCCTAGGGCCTGATTCAGAAAGGTAAACTTAAAATTTTGTGTAACTTTGTGATTTTTTTTGCAATTCACAAACGCGTATGATTAGGAGGCGATACTCATTAAATCAAAAAAGATAGGCAATCAAAAATATCCTACTTGTAAAATTCCTTTGGGAATTGCAAAAAAACATACACTTACAAAAAAGTGTGGGCCTCATTTATGAGAAATGACGCACCGCTGCATAAAAGCAGCGATGCGTCACTTCTCAGTGCGCACTCCTTGCGACATTCCTGATGCGTCATATTTAATGTATGACGCATCATGTCGCTAGGAGTTACTGATACGTCAGTATTTCTGACGTATCTGTAAGCGCAAAAGTGACGCATTGCTGGAGTGTGTCACAAAAGTGACGCAACTCCAGCAATGTGTCCTTTCACATGGGGCAAGCCCCATGTGAAAGGGCCTGCATCAGTCTTACGCCTGCTGTGAGGCTGACGCAACGGCGTCCTAAAAGTGACACAGTGAAATCTCATAGATTTCACAGCGTCACTTCTACGACCCTTCCTTGCGTCAATACGCCCCCCTTGCATACATTATACCTGGCGCAGGTATAATGTGGCGCAGGGGTTTACAAAGGGACGCATCTACCTAGATGTGTCACTTTGTAAATATGGCGCAACAAGGCGCATTTTTTACGCCACTGGTGCGTCACAAAAAGTGACACACCGGCGGCGTAAAAGTGAAGCACAGCCTCATAAATTAGGCCCTGTAAGTTTACTTTTGTGAATCAGGCATGTAGTGTCTGTGTATGTGTCCCATGCACTGTCTCTGTGTATCAGTGTTTGGGTCAACTTGTCAGTGGGTTTGTGTCTCCTCAATACAGTTTTCTATTTTTTCGTTCCAGTGTCTTGTCCATGACTCCTGACTCCAGTGCCTTTATCGATGGTTTGGTATTAAGGCCCACTTGCCCACATATCTGTGACTACCTACCCAATGCCTGTACCTCTCTGCCACAGTCTCCCTGTTCCCAGGCCTGTGTCTCCTGCTTCTGTGTTTCTAAATTTGTATTCTGGAATCACAGTCTATGTCCCAGACCTATTTTACCTTCTTTCAGGGTCTTTGTTTACCAGTCACACTGTCTGCCACCCTGGCCTGCTGTCTGAATCTCCTGCTCACACTTTCCTTCCCCCCCCTGCCCCAGTGTCTGTGTTTCCTTGTCCTGCTTCCACTTCTCTGCTCCTGTGTTCATATCTTCTCTTTCCCCTCTCCTCTTTAATCTGTATATCTGTCCCCTTGTTTCTTTTCTTCTCAAGCTGGGGGTCTCTGTATATAATTACGCAGATGACCTCCAGCTTGTCTTTGATCTGTCTTCTTCTCCTGACTCTATTCCCAAGTTCAGTTCCACCCTTATCTTTATCTCGGAGTGGATGAGCGCCAACCATCTTAAGCTCAACCCCGATAAGACGGAACTCGTCCTCACGGGTGGCCCTTCTAACCCTTGGTCCCCTGCACATTGGCCCCCCTCTTTTGGCCCCCCCCCACGCCCTCTTCCTCTGTTCGCACCCTTGGCATTAAAGTCAGCTCTGACTTAACCATGCACAGCCAGATCAGCTCTGTTGTGTCTTCATGTTTCCTCTCCCTCCGTCTTATTCGGAAAATATCTCGCTTTTTCACCATCGACGCGCTTAAAACCATAGTCTTGGCTTTAGTCATCTCACGCCTCGACTATGGCAATGGCCTGTACGCGGGTATCCCCTCCCACGAATCCCGACGTTTACAGGCCATTCAAAACCAGGCTGCCCGTCTCATTCTCTCCCTCCCCAAATCCTCTCACATTACCCCAGCTTTGAAATCCCTTCACTGGCTCCCCATCCGCTTCAGATCCCTTTTCAAACTTGCTTGCTTTGTCTTTCGCGCCCACTCTCGCTCTGCCCCTGCCTACATCACTTCCCTCATTTCTTCCTATGTTTCCAGTCGCACTCTCCGCTCTTCCTCTCTCTCCCTTCTTCACACTCCCCTCTTCCGCAAATCCAGATCCGGGGGCACTCGTCTTTCCGTCTTGGCCCCCCAGTTCTGGAATAGTCTCCCACTTCATCTTCGGTCCATTCCTATTTTTAGCCACTTCCGTAAAGCCTTAAAAACTTTTCTTTTTTCTTTGGCTTTCCCTTCTTAGGTCCCCTGTGTCCCCCTCCGTGAGTTCTGACCCAGGTCCCCCAGCGCCAGGAAGCCGCTTGGCAGCAGCGCGCTTTATTAAATATTGTTTTCATTTCATTTCATCTGCTTGCCCCAGTGTCTGTGAGTGTGTCTTGCCAGTGTTTGAGTTACCTTCTTCCAAAGTTTTCATCTCTTTGCCCCAGTGTTTACCTTGCAGACGGATTGTCTGCGTCTCCCTGCCCCACTCTCCAGTATCCATCTGCGTCAGTGAAGGCAGGTATCAGGAGTTCAGAGCATTTAACGGTGCCAGGTTCTGCCCTGGCCCCACAAAAGTGGCTGGAGGACTGATTGAATCAACCGCACTCACTGGTAATTAGCCTGGTCCTCCATCCAGTCCATAGCTTTTTTTGCTCATTGTGCCGCTACCGACAATGTCTAACCATATGCACCTCAGCCTTTGTCCTGCTCCAAATCAGAACAGTCCACCTTGAACGGCGAGGCCATATCCCCCAAACAAGAACACAAGCAACCCCACATTGATGTTGGCCTTGTGTGGACACATCAAAGATGCACAGCTTGAGGCCTATGCCACAAAGAGCACAGCACCCACATATGGGCCTACCCATCTCATTAAAAGCATCTCATACCTATTCATGGGAGATCCTCTTGAATCAATCTCAGATACTAGTAATTACACTGGGCATCATTCCAGGCCATGGACTGCGCTGCCCCTCACTGTAGTGGCTGATCTTCCCGAATATGACCTACCATGGCAGTTTATGTGTCTCATTTTGTCCTGTCCTTTCTGAGGACTGTCTCTCCTTCTTCCATCTTGTTCTTACTGCTCACGCTGTTCCTCAGCACTTCGTTCATTTGCCTGACTTCTGCAGTTTGCATTCAGCTGCTCTGGCTGCTAGGCAGGTATGTCTTTTCTGCTTGTACTGCTGAGTTGCAACTCGTTGTAAATATTCTGTTCTAATTGCCCATTCTCTTTTGTCTCTGTGCAACTATATAAGCCTGTTATAAATGTGCTAATCTATTTTAATGTTGGAGCTGTAAGAATGAATAAACTACAAGAAACTTGTGAACTTCAGAAACATTCCATCTATGCAACCAGGATCTGGAACAACATCCCCATATTCATCAGGACTGCCCCAGCCCTGCTCCAATTTAGGAAAGAGTCAAGGACTCACCTCTTTAAAGAAAACCACATCACAATGCGTTAGTCCCCCTCTAGCCGCTATTAGGGAGGCATATCTTACTCCTAGATAATGTCACTGTACCATATCGGCACAAATATTTCAAGATACCATGTTGAGCCTACACAATCATGGTTTCCCATTTTAACACACCATAGTGATCCACTGTAAACAGAATTATGGCAGCGAACTTTCTTCCACTGACCATGTGTTGGTACTGTGACACTAATGAAGTGTGACCATCCTTAATACAAGGCATTTGGAGCAGACTACATTGCGTATTTATAAATTGTGGTATTTGGATGACATTTTGTTTTTAATATTGTCCTCCTGGACACTGAGGGGGGTTGGGCACTCAAACAATAACAATGTTATGAATAATGAACTGCATTCATGCCAGTATTACCTTAATCAAAGACAGATCCGTACACACTCAATGTATTATTAAACAGAGGTCCCACCCATGTGCCAAATATTTGCATATACTGGAGTCCATAAAAAGCTTATATTTTAGTTAACGCTATTTTAAAAAAAAATCTTTTTATTGAGAATAGGTACAAACGTTATCAGATTTGCAAACAGTGAGACCAATGAGCACTTTACATTACAATATGACATTCATACATCGCTACATGCTGCCTTATCAATGTGGCATGGGTTTCATGCAGTTGGAATCAACATACAGTTTTTGTTCAGTCACTATTATCCATTGAGAGGTCTTCGGACGGTAATGCACAGATATTACCTCTAAAAACATTCCACTTTCCCCACACCGTTCCCACTTCTTGGGGCATCCCCTGTGTAGGTACACTGCTCTCTCGGCCACCATCGCCATGTCCATATCTTTACTCCAATCTCCTACCGTGGGGGTAGCACGCGCTCCCCATTGTGTTGCAATATTTCTTTTAGCTATGGTTATACCTAGTGTCGCCCAGGTTTGCACTGCGTTATTAAGATCTGTGGCTTCCCAGATATTCAGTAAACACCTCCTGGGTTCCAGAGGAACTGAGGCGGCACTAACATTCCATATAGTGGACATCACTGCCCCCCAGTAGATTACAATTTCGAGACAGTCCCACAATGTATGGTAGAATGTACCCGTTGCCCCACACTGTTGTAAGCAGAGCAGATTACCTGACCTTCCGATTTTATAAAGCGTCACCCTGGTGTAATATATGCGGTGTAGCACTTTGAATTGAACTAAGCGTAATTTCAAAGAAATTGCCACCTCTCTCGGGGATGCTAGTGCCTCATGCCAGTCTGCCTCATCCATGCCGGCCACCTCTTCCTTCCATCTCTCCGGTAGGGATTATGTGGGATCAGGATGATTATTGACAAGCTATCAATATGTGAGGGATGTAGTTTTTTTTATGCATATGTTCAGTCAATAGTCTGTCCTCCAAGGGGGAAGCCTCCGGAAGGACCGTGGCAGGTGGAATAACCGCCTCTAGTGCATGTCGATCCTGGTAATATCGGAACAGTTCAGTAGGTGCCATTTCGAGTTGGTCTTGGAGTTGTGTAAATGGAATTACCTTCTCCTTGGCCCAGAGATCGCCCACACGTGATATTCCAATGTCATCCCATCGTGCGAATCCCTACCTATTTCGCAGTGTACCCAGCATGGCGGTATCCCAAAGGGGTGTGGCTTGTGTGATCTTTTTGTTCCAACCGAGCTTTCTATGTACGGTGTGCCAGAGATGTACTGTATGTTTAGTTGGCCCTCTCTCGATTGGTGTTATATAATGCTCGGTTGAGTCCCTCTACCCCTAGCGTGAGTTTGTCTAGATGGTAGGCCGGATCAGTGTGCAGTGCGTGTATCTACTGGTTTATTATGGTCAGCTGGGACGCCCAGTTGTACATTTGTATGTTGGGTAATTCTATGCCCCCGCCATACCACAAACAGAATAATTTGGTCATCGCTAATCGGGCAGGTATCCCATTCCACAAATGTTTAGACACCTCTGATTCAATGGCCTGGAAATAGGCTGCAGGGACTAAGAAGGGGGTGCTCTGTAGGGTGTATAAAAAAACGGGGGAGTGTCATAATTTTGAAGAATGCTGCCCCCCTAACAGTGTCAGCGGCAGGGCCTGCCAATGTTTGGTGTCTCTACACCAGAGGTCTTCAATCTGTGGGGCCCGACCCTCAGGGGGGTCGTGGAGTCCTGGGAAGGGGGTCGCAGAACAGATTCTGTCAGTTTGCCTTAGTGGCGCCAGGCTGATGGAGGCCTAATTCACACCGAGGGGGTGAAAAAAATCAAAGCCTCATTAACAAGTAAAAGGTCTTTTAAAGAACTGTGAAGTACTTTGGTGTGGCTTTGTGTGTGTCCAGTGAAGCTGTTTCAGCCGGGCTCACATACACGAGGGGTTGGGAGGGGTGGGGTGGGGTGGCTGGGGGAGGAGGCTGTAGCCCTTTGAGTTCAAAGGGCGTTGCGCGCCTGGAGCTGTGGGTCCCGCCAGTAAAGCACGATGAAGGATGGATGGACGAAAGGGTGGACGAATGAAGGATGTATGGATGGATTGATTGATGAAAAGGTAGATGGATGAAGGATGTATGGATGGATAAAAGGTTGCATGGATAAATAATGGATGGATGGATGTGTGAAAAGTTGGGTGGATGAATGATGGGTGAATGAATGGATAGATGAAAGGGTGGGTGGATGAAGGATGGCTGTATGGATGGAAGGATGAAAGGGTGGATGGATGAAGGATTAATGTATGGATGGAAGGATGAAAGGGTGAACGGGTGAAGGATAGATGGATGGAAGGATGAAAGGGTGGATGGATGAAGGATGGATGTATGGATGGATAAAAGGTTGCATGTATGAACGATGAATGGATGTGTGAAAAGGTGGGTGGATGAATGTTGAATGGATGGATGGATGAAAGGGTGGATGAAGGATGGATGAACAAAAGGGTGGAGTAATGAAGGATGTATGTATGGATGGATTGATGAAAAGGTAGATGGATGAAGGATGGATGTATGGATGGATAAAAGGTTGCATGGATGAATGATGGATGGATGGATGTGTGAAAAGGTGGGTGGATGAATGATGGGTGAATGGACGGATAGATGAAAGGGTGGGGGGATGAAGGATGGCTGTATGGATGGAAGGATCAAAGGGTGGATGGATGAAGGATTAATGTATGGATGGAAGGATGAAAGGGTGAACGGGTGAAGGATAGATGGATGGAAGGATGAAAGGGTGGATGGATGAAGGATGGATGTATGGATGGATAAAAGGTTGCATGTATGAAGGATGGATGGATGTGTGAAAAGGTGGGTGGATGAATGATGGGTGAATGGATGGATAGATGAAAGGGTGAATGGATGGATAGATGAAAGGGTGGGTGGATGAAGGATGGCTGTATGGATGGAAGGATGAAAGGGTGGATGGATGAAGGATTAATGTATGGATGGAAGGATGAAAGGGTGAACAGGTGAAGGATAGATGGTTGGATGGATGAAAGGGTGGATGGATGAAGGATGGATGGATGGATGTGTGAAAGTGTGGGTGGACGAATGATGGATGTATGTATGTGATGAGGTCTAACAGGCGCATTTATGGTTGTCGATAGTTGTTGATGATGAGGAGTACCAGTTTCTAGAAACTTTTATCGGAAGGGGGTCCTTACGCCTAAAAAGGTTTTACAAGGGGGTCTCGGCATCAAAAAGTTTGAAGACCTCTGCTCTACACAGTCTTTTTAGGGGTTGTAGGAGATTTAGTGTCATGAAATCCTCAGAGTCTGGCGTGATATGGATCCCTATGTATTTGAAGCTACTCTCTGCTATTTCCAACGCACAGCCTGTGGGCAATCGCAAATGCAGGCCGTGCAAGACGCACAGTATGGATTTACTCCAGTTAATGGTATAGCCTGATCGCTTTCCATAAGCCTCACAAATATTTAGGATACCATGTAGGGAACGGTAGGGGGAAGCCAGATATAGGAGGATATCATCAGCATATAGGAATATGAGATCCTCGGAACTCTCCGTCCAGCGGAGTATGTGAACAACCGGGTCTTGTCATATCCACGCCGCAAGCGGCTCTAAAACCAGTGCAAAGAGCAGCTGCGACAGCGGGCACCCCTGTCTCATACCCCACCCCAATGGAAATTCCTGAGAGATGTGCCCATTCACCACTACATGCGCAAGAGGGTTCATATAGAGGAGCCGTATCCTTGAGCAGAATACAGGCCCGAAACGAAACCGTGTGAGGACTGCAAATATGAATGGCCATTCTACCGTATCGAATGCCATACGGGCGTCGAGGGACAATATCATGGCTTCCTCCTGTATCGTGCGTTTACGGCCTAGTACACTCTGGAGTTGCCTTAAGTTCAGGGCTGTGTTCCTGCCAGGCATAAATCCTGACTGGTCAGGGTGGATTAGAGTCGGGAGGTGGGGTGTGAGTCTATTTGCTAAAACTTTGACCAAGATCATGGCTTCTGCGTTTATCAGGGGGATGGGTCTGTAGAAAGCAAAGTCCTGGGCTGGTTCCCGGGTTTGTGTATGGCCACAATCGTTGCTGTCCTCTGATCGTTAGGCAGGTCACCCCTGTCCAAGCTAGCATCGTACAGATCAAATAAGTAGTGTGTGAAGGTAGTGGCACCTTTCTTAAATAGTTCGATTGGAAAGCCAATTGGTCCCAGTGCCTTTCCTGACTGCACATTTCCTATTGCTAACGCTAATTCCTCTATAGTGAGCTCTTATTCTAGTATTTTGGAGTCGTTTTCTGTCAGCTTAGGGAGACGAATATCTTTAAGAAACAGATCTGCCTCTTCCCGGTACATCAAAACTACTGGGGAATAAACGTCCGAGTAGTGGCACGCTAGTGTATCCACTATAACCTGGGGGTCCGTTAACAGCACTCCCGGCGCGGTCCGGAGTTCCGCTATCCATCAGCTTGCGCGTTCCAGTCTGTCCCGCCACGCCAATAGCTGGCTGGCTTTATCTCCTACTTCATATATGGTATGACGCGTGGCCGACAGTCGGGTTTTAGTTTCTTCCCACAAATACTCCTTATATCAGTTAACACTATTAAGCATTATGTATGTCACATGCATACAAGTTTGACACGAGTATGGTTCGGGGGAGAGTCCTTGAAGAAGTGATCCATTCTCTAGCCAGACTTTTCTAATTTAAATGTATTAAGCAAAAATGTAAGACCCAACTTATTAGACATAGTTTTAATATTACTAGATTCAGCTATTGTCCAACCACCACGTTGAGAGGCAGTATCACCCATATTTAGGGTATGGTATCAAAATATAAAAAGTGTTTTGTCACTTACGAGGGGGCTGATTTTGGGTTAACCAGTGAGTGAGCTGTGACACAAAATGGATTGTTGCCTCCCAAAAGATTACCAGTGACTGTAATTCTTTGATAATAGAACAATGTTGCTGTTTTTATGTTCTCCTGGCAGGTTACTTGGGGATGGTGGGTGCCTTACCCAACACTTATTGTTTCTGGTCTTGTATATTTTGGATTACTTGAAATTTCATTACACAATATAATCACAAGATGCTGTATATTTTCTCACATAGAGAGCCATGGTCCTGACCAATGTCTTATGAGACTTTTGAGAGCAGTCTTATTGGGCAGAACATTTCAACCCCTTTTCACGGTTGAAGAAAGTCTGTCCATACTTTCCTTTATGCAGAGGAGACAGTGATACAGTTTTTAGTCCACCAACAAGTAGTTTTAGTCTTAGGCTTTTTTTCATTCATCTGTCTGCATTGTGTGCTTCCCATATCTGGCATGCCCAGTGCCGACAGAGACACTGCACCATTTTAAGTACAATATGCGCCATACCCAGTTTTAAACTGCACAGGCAAGAGCACTGCACTGAAAGGTGTTACAGAAGTTTTAAAACCTTTGTTCCATTTGTCATTGCAAAGGAACTGCCAAAACTTTGAGGATCAGGAGTCCACCTCTCGGGGTGCACTGTGTGGCTGTCCTCACTTGCGGCGGCAGGGGGTGCCCTGGGATACTTTGGACCCCCCTTGCCTCCCTCCTAAAGAGGGCCTTTTCATAGGAGGGGTCACCTATTATGTGGTCCACAATCTTTCTGCTACCTGACGTCCTTTTTGCCCCTGCATCTGTAATAAAGTGCAGGTACAAGGGCAAAGGTATTCCCTCGTTTGCATGGGACGATGCCCTGGTGCAAAAGAGGGACTGCTTCATTGGGCTTACATGGGTGCATAATGTGCACATTTTACAAGGGGCCACACGAGTGTCTGCGGCTCCTTCTGTAATTTCAGAGTATGCAAATTGACTTTTCTCCCCTGGGGCACTTTCTGTAGTATGGCCCTTGGTGTCCTGCTGCAGATATATATTTGCCGAAGGTTCCTCATCGCCACCAACTGCACAAGGCAGAACTCCTACTAGACTTGCCGCAGCTGTCAATTCAACATCCCCAGCCCCCGAAGAATGTATTATGGAATGACATCCAAAGACATGCACCACAAGCGGCTCATTCTAACAGCTTTGCTTCTCAAGTTTCAGAATTTGGGCATCTCATTCTTTGAGGATAATGGCCTGCACCCAAAAATTTTAAAGCATAATAAAAGCAAGAAATTATTTTTTATCCATTTGGATGAGAATGAATGAGTTTAACTGGGGCGGGAGGATACTTAAAAGATTTTGCCATCTTTTAAAGAAAAACGGAGGCGAATTCTGGTTTAATTAGTGTAAAAGTTATATAAATGAATTACAAATATTTCCAGAGGTTGAATGAAGTATGGGCCAGATTATGTAACTGTCAGGATGTGCTTTTATGGGTTTGCGCCAAGGTGATGTTTACCACCACATAACATATTTGAGGATCTTACCATTTCTGTGCTGTTTTGCAGCAGAAATATCTAGGTTCATATATTTTTGTTGCTAGAAAATTACCTCTAGTACTTCAAAACAGCACTGACTGATGCAAAAAGGGTTGGATCAAAATGACACAGCGCCTTAAAATACATCATTAACATGTTAAATAGCACCTAGGGTAAATTAGTACATAAGAATAAAATAGTAAAAATAATCCTCTCCCCAGCCCTCAGGACCCAATTTTTATAGTAATACAAGAGGGGCGTTTACCGGCTTGATGTTCGTGCATAGTTGTGACAAAAGTCATGTTCGGTCTCAGCTCCACCACTCATAGAATGAGGATACTGAATTAATTGATATATGCAGATTCTAAGTTTTAAAAATAGGTTATAGAAAATCCAGTACTGGTGTTTACATATGGTCAACCCAGAAGTGCTGTAGAAATGACCAATAGATCTGTAACATTAAAACCTTTTGACATTGGTAAATGCATTTCTCTTGCAAGACAAAAAGGGACCTCTTTGCAAAGGTAAATTTGACTGTAATTGTAAGTTTATGATCAAATTCGCTTCTGTTATATCTGCCAGGCATTCACAAAAGGATTCTTGGTAGCTGAAAGCCCTTTTATGGGTGTGGAGATAAGCCACCAAAAGTGTGGAAGTCTGTACATCAAGTTTCAAGTTTTATTTATTTATGATCTTGGAACTCCAAAGAGATCCACAGAAACTAAAAGGCCAACAACATATTAGTAAGAAATTTTATATAGCAAAGTTTCTACAATCATTAGAGAAAGCCAACATAAAAATCTCCGAATACAAAACAAACAAAACATATAACAAACATTACGCCGATACAATAATAGAGCGGGGCAAATAAATAGCACATGATTAACGTCCTGGATAGAATTATTCCACAGATTACAAATCGGAGAAGAACCATACCATTTAGATAGTACCTTGTTTGAAGGGAGCATACCCTGCCTTAATAATAATCAAAAGCGGTGCACTCCATGGGGCAGGTTCCAAGAGATATAAGCCTGTACATTATTTATCACACAGGAGTCTATGGCTGGGTGGGTACCTCTCTTTAAAATACGAGCTTCTCTATACCTGGTGAAACTTAATTTCCAAGTGGCCTGCTTCAAAGTGGCCCTTAATTGATGAGGGGATGAGGTGAAAAGTACGAATTCATCCAGTTGTAGCAAGTCAACCACAATTCTGAAATTTTTAACAATTAAAGACTGCTCCTTTAATCTTTCTAATATTTCTTTCTGGATTAAAAATCTTAGTGTGCCAGGATCACCTTTTACCAGGCTTGTAACCCATTGCATACTGTACAGCAGTAATTCCCACATATGGGACAGGAATGAGGGCATTCCTGGGTGTTCTAAGGCATGGTTAGACTTGAAGTTTGTGGAACTCTCACAAATAAGTATATTTCTAGGCATTTACAAACTACTGCCATTCCTCGTTTGAGTCTGGAAAGGGTGTACATTTAATGCAACCTAGTGTTGACATAAACTCCCTTTCCAGGGTGAGAAGAAAAATAAATCACCTCCAAATTTGGTGGGAATGTAGGAGGAACGTTTTCTCCTTGTCGAAACACGTTTTCCCTTTGGGGAAAAAAACCTGCATTGGCATAAGGAAATACATTTCCCTGTATGGAGTACTCTGTCTGGAAGAACTCCGTTCAGAAGAAAAGGATTCCCAAAAAACTGCCATGTGATTTCCAAAGGAATGCACATGGAAACATGTACCCTGCACAGCTTTTCAGGTGACTTCCTATAGGAATTTATGACTTACAAAACAGGAAAATTACACATGGATCTAAATGTAACTATCCAAGTGTGGGTTTCCTACTTTTTTGTCAATGGGTCCATGAGACCTTTATGACCTTCCAGACCCTTAAAATATTTTAGTTTTTACTTAAAGCTTTGCCTTCTAATGTTTTCACAGACTATGAACTGATATATAAACCAAGAAAATATGATGAAGAATTTGATCCTGAAGAAGTCTTATGTAATTCGGAAAATGACTGAAACTATTGACTTAATTAAAGACAGCTTGAGAAATTAGGTTGTAATGTTTACTTTGAGAAAATAGTAGATTTGCTATTAGGATAGGGTTTGTGCTGAACCGTCCCATGCTTTTCCAGGGTACAGCGCTTATGCTTCAACATTAATTTACTAATTTAAAAGCAAGCCGGTCCAATTTATGAATGACAAAGCAGAAAGTTCAGCTAACACCAGTAGATCACGGTGATATGCATTGATTTCTTTTTCCCTGCAGAACATTTCTTTAAACTTTGACTCAAGTCCTTGTCCTGTATTGGGCCATCTTGAGATTGAGGTCAAGCCCCGCAAAAATGTCTGACATGCCTAAAATTACATTATCTTGGACATATCAGCCTAATGTGGCAGAACACACTACTTCAGGGGGTGATAATTCTACTAAAATTCCATTTTCCATTTGGAGTGGTGTGGCTCACCAGTTAGAGGCGGCAGACCCAGGAGCAGAAGTACGCCGGGACCAGGGTTCAATTCCCGACCGCGTCGTGGACTTGGGTCAGCGGACTCGATAATTCTCGCTTCGGTGCCTACTCTAATCTGGGGTCTCACTCGGCAACTCTGGGCATTAGCTTGCCTAATCTCCACAACGGCCCCCCCCAACGCCGAGGATGCCTGGCTCCACCCTGGGGACTCCCAGCAGGGACCATCCCACAGGGAAAGCCAGGACGGGTTCCCCAGCGTTGCACAGCGCCAGGAAACCTCCGGGTAGCAGCGCGCTTTACAAGTGCAAGCATAATAATTTGTGCAGTTTTTTTACGATTGTTACTAACTGATTTGATCGTTTTTTACTTTTTATCAAGAATAGCACACTCAAAACAGTTTTGCCCCTTTCACTGCTCTCATTTTAAGAAATATTTTACCATCAGCCTGTAGAATTTCACTAATAGGGGGAGTGCTTGTCACTAGTGGGAGACTGAATTCTCTATTTTTTTTCAGGTACATGAAATTCATTCTCAATGGATGCCATTTTTATGAAAGAACACTCTATTGAGAATGTGCGAGCTATACATTTTGGAGGAACTGGAATGTTGGACCTTACTTATAAGTCTTTGAACTCAGACCTATGGGCCTTAATCAGGTTTGTCAGTGCAAGTGTTAAAGTTTCAAGGTTATTTTCATTTAAACTTTCCATATAACATTTTACAAAAGCACATGTCAAACGAAACTCGCATCGCGTTAATGGGCAACTCAGTAATAAAGATTGTATACACTCACAAAAGTTTGAATAAATCAAAAAAAACAAGGACAATATAGTGTCCTAACGTAACTATAATGTGCACTCTCGCCATGCACTGTGTTGCTATCACTGGTGTCATTTCAGATGTTGCAGAGATCTAATCAATGATCTCATAGAGTTATGGTTACTTTAGGGCACCAGTTACAGTTATTTGAGATAACCATAACTGGCGAATTTCTGTGTTTTGTAGTTTAAAATTTTATTTTTTAACTGGCTTTTACACCTAGCTACATCGTCACTTTAACCTTTGTTTTTTTGCAGTGAATTTATAAGTTTTTATTTTAAATATCTAACTATAACTGTTTCTTAAACTTTGCTTTATCATTGAATTTCTAGGGTGCTTGTAATGTAAGTAGCTGTCAATATATATAGAAGGCAAATCTATTAGTTTGTCAATAAACATTTAAATAAAGCATGTATAGTCAAAACAATAGTAAACATGTGTCAGTCTTTTTTTACACTCCTCAGGTCACATAGTGCAACTCTTAGCACAGCCACAACAGTGTTGTGTCTTGGTGTCACGATGCTGGGGAGAGAGACACCACCATATTTACATAAGGTACGAGCATGGGGCCTAGCGTCGCAGCATCAATTAAGCGGACACTCATGAATGGTATGCACTGCCCCGGCTCGGGTCTCTCGTGTGACTTCACACCCAGCTGGGTCAGATTTATTAACAATGCAGCACGTGGTGCGGAACAAACCATCAGCACAGAACCTCTCGGGGGAACCACAAATAATACCCCTATTGTCAGGGCTCAATCTACAAACCCTCGACGCCCCTGTCATGTCACAGCGTGACACTACTTTCCTCCCCAAAATACAAAAAAGAAAACGATTGCAAAATCCTGGCAGTATCATAATAGCATGTCACAAATGAATTACAAATTGGTAAGTCTCGGAATATACAACCACAGAAAAAACCATCCACAGGTGAATAAGTAACATACCTGAACAGTGAAGTATTACCTGATACCGGACACATTGTTTATACTTACACCAGATGAGCCCTCAGTCTTGTAGACGGCACTGGATTACTTCGTAACCCATATCGAGTACAGTTATTATGGCCAGTCTGCAAACTGGAGAACCGGGCAGGTGAGCCCACCACCCGGGATCTCAGTTCCACTAGGAACCTCTGGAACATCAACACTCGGCTCCGGCAATGCCCCTTCAGAATAGTCCACTTCACTATTGTCCTCGATTTCATCCGGGAGTTATATCCTCTTCAATTGTGGAATGTCCCAGGCGATTTCATCATCGCCTGGGACAGTCCACAAGTTGCAATGTTCCAAGTGGTTGTTTCTAGCCCCCGTCATGCAGTGATACGGGTGCTTTTCTGATAGATGATGGTCCAGGGATTTCACTCGAATGGTAAACTGAACTTGGTGCCAGGGCATCAATCTTGTACCAGCACCACATCGCCCACCTTTAAGTCAGACATCTTAGCTCGTCGACAACGACTTGCTTGATCATTGGACTTCTGACATCTACCATAGGCCCGGCAGTCGTCAACGGGATCCGGTAACCATCAGGGATGGTGCGGACTGGAATCTACAACGACCCGGCCCATGGAGAGGCGCCCAGCGGCCCCACTGGTGGTAGAATGAGGCATCTGGTGATATTCTCGTATGAAAGAGTAAATTGCAAGTTCGAGAGGTTGTTGGCTCACAGAGGCAAACCAAATGACTTTGTTCAAAGTTCACATAAATCTTTTGGCCACAGTGGGGTAATCATCTTGTGAGTGATACCCATGGAAGTAAGATAGGCCGCCATCTCCTGCCCATGGAAAGGAATGCCATTGCCAGTTCGTAGTTCTTTGATCAGGCCATGAGAGGCCATTAACTTCTCCAATTTGAGTACCACATCGCTGACACTCAAAGATGAAATAACCTCTACCTCCAGATATTTGAAGTAATCATCAATCATTACAAACATATGTCGCCCATCCTGAAAGCTCCCAAAGTCAAGACTGGCACATATACAGGGACGTTGGGGTCATTTCTCGGTTACTACTGGGAGGGAGAAGTTGCCTCGCCAGAGGCCTGGCACCAGGAACAGAATCTGACCACCCCCTCAACCTTTTCATCCATTAGGGGAACCACACTTTGGTTCGTAATCTATTTTTGGCCTTAACTGTGCCCTGATGTCCAACTTGGGCAAGTTTGATGACTCGATCTGTAAAGGCAGTGGGTATTACGAGGTGATATCCTCTCAAAAGGCACCCGTTAGCGTACCCACTCAGCTCTTGGCGAATATGACATAAAATCTCCAGGACTCGTCGCACTTCAGGGGTCAGCAAAACCCAGTTCTTCTTGAAATTATGCAGCTGGTCAGTCTTCACCATCTCCAATGCTTTCTGATGGCATTCATCTTGGCTGGTAGCTTGGCAAAGGGCTTCCATGGAAAGCAGAATAGGAAAAATCTGGGCCGTCACATACCAGTTATACTCTTCTGTCTCGTCAGTGTCATCTACCTCTGCAGGAGTGGCCGCCTGAAGATGTTGGGACAAATAGACTGTTGGGTTGTGATATCCAGGGCGGTTCTCCACCTGACAATGGTACTCCTGAAGTTGGAGCATCCACTTTTCAATTCACGGAGGTGGCTTAGCAGCGGTGCCCTTAAATAAACTAATGAGCTGTTTGTGATCGGTTGTTACAGTGAACGAGTTGCCATATACATACAGGTGAAACGGCGACATTCCCAGTGGATTTCTATCGCTTCCTTCTATATTTGAGAATATCTCTGTTCAGTGTTAGTAAAGGAGCGGCTTGCGAACGCCACCGGGACCCAATCATCATCTTCAGTGGAACACTGCATCAGTACGCCCCTAAAACTTTGTGGGATGTGTCCATTGCTATTGGTGTGTTCTTGTGGAGGTCAAATTAGGCCACTGTGGTCTTAAACGAGTGGGCGTCCTTAGTGGCCTTAAAGGCAGCTTCTTGTGCAGGAACCCAAGACCACGGAATGGACAGTTTGGTGAGCTCATGTAGGGGCTGTGTCAAGGTAGTGAGGTCTCGAATGAAACGGGTGCAGTAATTGACCATCCCTAAAAAACTGTGCACTTCCGTCACAGTGGCAGGAACAGTGGCCTCCTTAATACCTTAGACTTTGTCAGGATCTGGAGTCACTCCTGCAGACGAGAACACATATCCAAGGAAATGTAACTTCTGCTGTAAGAACTCGCACTTGTTGTGTGAAGCATCAGACCTGACTCCTGAATCCTCTGGAGCACCTTTTTCAATCTTGCATTGTATTCGGGAACCATCTTCGCGTAATTAAAATGTCATCACTGACATTAACGACACCAGGGAGGTCCACCAGAAGTTCCTGAATAGTTTTCTGAAACACCACAGCCACACTGGAGATGCTGAAACTTAAACGTTTGTAGTGCCTCAGGCCTTCATACGTTAAAAATGTTGTGATGTAGTAAGCCTCCTAATCCATAAATAGCTGGTGATATCCTGAACGCAGATCCAGTTTCGGAAACCAACTGGCTTCACTCAATTCACCAATCAAGTCGTCAATTGTTGGTGTGATATGTCATTGCCTTTTTATCGCCAAATTGGGCATGCGCAAGTTGACACATATTGGCACCTCACCAGGCTGTTTGGGTTTTTGGGTTACTACAGTTGGCGAGACCCATAGAATGGGTCCCATTACATTTTCAATAATTCCAGCAGCCTCCATATTGGCCAATTCTTTTTTCACCAGTGGCCTCAGATGGAACCCAATGCGCCGATGGCGTAGCCATAGGGGCTGCACAGACTGATCGATATGCAGTTGGATCTCTTTGCCTTTCAGGCACCTAATTACTTCAAAGACTGCAGGGAATTCTGCCTAAAAGGTGTGTGATAGATTCCTTATGGATCCCAAAAGCACAGGTTACAATGCCAAGATCTTCAGCCGCCCTACAGTCTAGGAGCATACCATGGCCTTCTTCAGCAACATATACCTGAGACTCCTCTGCCTCGCATCACAAGAGGTTTGTCTTGACCATATGCAAACACCTTAATTGTCGCAGGATACCATTTTGGAGCAGGTTTCAAAGTTCCATAGGCCTCAGCAGACATGATGTTAATTGTTGCTCCAGTGTCTACCACACTAGTGGTGACCTGATCTCTGACCTGTTTCTGGCATTGTGGCAGCCGACGTGAGGTTTGAGCAATGGTGCCAATGGTGAAAAGAGAGTGGACGGTATGTTCTTCAGTGTCATCGTCATCCATGTCGCTGCTGCTCTCTCTCACTTCTGGGAGAGTATAAACGATGGAACGCTGTCCCTGATCCTTTCCAGAGCGACAGACCTGCAAGAAATGATTGAGTTTGCCAAACCCAGCACACATCTTTCCTCTCGCTAGGCATTCATAAGGGTGATGGCTACCTTCACCGCAACACCCACAGGTTCGTTTTCTGGTGCTATCCCTCTTACCTTGTTTTGCCATAGGATTTGAGGTGATGGCATTGACTGGTTTAATCTTCACTGGGTCTGTAATGCCGTTTCGTAGCGCTGCTCGAGCTCCGGAAAGTTCCTTGGTCCTGCCCAGCCTTAGAATGTCCGCTAGGGTTTTTCCAGATTCTTCTAGTATCCGCTCACGAAATTTGGCGGAGGCACACCTTTGTATGATCTGTCCTCTTATTTCCTCATTTTCATTGTTAAACCCATATGTGCTGGCAAGTTCCTTGAGGTGCACGTGGAAAACATTAATGGACTCCTCAGCTTGCTGTCTCGCTTGACGTAATATGAACCTCTCATAGTTCTGCTTCGCAATTGGTTCAAAATGCTGGGTAGAGAGACACCACCATACTTATATCAGTTATAGGCATGAAAGTACAGCATAAAGTAAGTGAACACTCAGGAGTGGTATGCACTGCCCCAGCCTGGGTCTCTCGTGTGACTTCACACCCGGCCTGGGTCATATTTATTAACAACACCACCGGGAATAAACCATCAGCACAGTACCTCTCGGGGGCACTACACATAATACCCCTATTGTTGGGGCTCAATCAACAAACCCTTGATGCACCTGGTACGTCACAGGCACAACACTACAAAGGGATCTCTGTATTCCCGAAGGTGAATAGCAAAAGGTCCAGGTCTGAGAATGTTTAAAAACACCAATAGTTTTTCCTGGGAACGTATTGTGTAGACTCCAAGAAATATAGGATTATTTTTTTAAAGTTTTTGTAGGGAGCTGCTGCATTTCCTGCAGCCCTACACATTTCTTAAAAACATGCTGGTGGTGCACCTGCCCAGATTGCAGCTCTAGGTATGTAAATTAGCCCATGTAATGCTTTATGGGGCGCTCCTTTCCAGGAGCAGTGTATAATAAGGAGCTGCTCCAGCCGTTCATTTATTATTCCTCCCTTTTGTTTTTTTTACTTATTTATATTTTTTGTGGGCATCCCAGTTTCACTGGGACACCCACAGCTTTGTTTTCTGCTGGGGGCTGCGGTGGGAGCCCGAGGGCCACCACAACCTCACCCGCTCCTTCCAAGCAGCCCCCATTCAATGTGGCCACGCAGTAGTCAGCAGCAATATTTCTTTTTTATCACTGGGGTGCCCGGGTTCCCACCAAGGCACCCCACAGTATTTCTCATGTTTGGGGCTGTAAAGCTCCACTGGCTTCCCTATAAGCACCCATCTCGGATGCGGTGGGAGCCTGCATTGCTTGCACCCGATGGGAGCAATTCTATCTTTCTTTTAGTGAAAGTGCAGGCGTGAAAGAAGCATTTGTGCTCCTATGCTGGTACTCACACACCCACTCACAGACCCACACAGGCAATCACAGACCCACTCACAGACCCACACAGGCACTCAGACCCACTCACAGACCTATGCAGGTACTCACAGAACTATTCAGAGTCTCACAGAGGCACTTTCAGACCAACTCACATACCCACACATGCACTATAACACCCACTCACAGACTCACACAGCCACTCACAGACTCACACAGACACTCACAGACCCACTCACAGATGCATGCATCTACTCACGCACCTACTCACAGACTCACACAGGTACTCACACCCATTCAGAGAGATATGCAGGTAATCACAGGATGTCATGATTTGCCCACAATCAGTCTTAACCCTCAGACAGCCTGACTTCTTAATGACTAAAGGGTTCTTGGTGTTCAGGCTTATAGGCATGTGTTGGCATCCCAGGACAAGTGCTCACCTGCTGCCGCCCCCCTGCTCTATAAGTTCTCCACAAAAAACATTGTTTGTACATGTGTGTGTGGACGCTTGCAGAAACCTTACTTTTGCTTGTGCTATTTCTATAGGAATCTTGCTATTGACTGTGTTTGTTTGTATTGTCATCCTACAACAGAGCGCGCTTCATGCATATTAACTCTAGTGCACCAACTAACTTTAGGGTTTCCCTTCTAGTTGTTTTACAGTCCCCCTGTCAAGTCCTTAGCAACTTCGCGGCATTCATCTTGGAACCGGTGAGGCTATTTAAGCCGTTCCTGCATCCAGGTCCAGTGCTTATTATTGGCGCCCAACCTCGATCCTGGCAGCAGTCAGACAGCTGTCATCTACGGAAGCTTTCTGAATCATGGTAAGCCTTCTCCTAGACTCAGGCACTCATAACAGGATGATAGACTGCAGCACTCGTAGCAAGATTATAGACTGTAGCAAAGCCAAGTTTGTAATTCTTTGTCAGAACCGGAGGCTTCAGATTATGTTTTTCCTTCTTCGATGTTTATTATAACACAAAACTCACAGCAGCCCAGAAAAGCTCCACAAAAAGCTTACATATCCCAAAACAAAAGGGAAAAAGCATCAATCCAAGAAATGAACGTGATTTTTGATAGAGCAAAAACTACAAATCCCATAAGTCAATCATAATAAACTCAGCATCAGTCCTTACACAGTGTCCATAACATCTAGATAGGGCGTCCATCTTGTGCCATCTTCCTCATTCTTCGCTTCTTTGCAGCCAGTTAAGTAGTTTCCTTATGTTCTCTGTGTCTTTCACTGTTGATTTCATAATTACTATGGGTATTTGCATGCCTAGTTAATCATTTTTGGGAGGGGGCTCTGTGGCATTTAACTTCGTTGTGCCGTTTTTAGGTTTTGCCTGGCGAAAGCTGCGCTCTGCGCAGCTTTTTCGCGCAGGCGAAAACCTAATGAGAACTGTAGTGTGGTTTGGATCGGCCCTCGTCATTTATTGGCTAGCTCCATAAATGGAGCATAGCCATTGGACGATGGGCCTGTCCGTCAATGCCGGACCAGATTCGGGGGCGTTCCCGAGATTCTTTGGCTTTTGCCGACGTCACGCGACGTCAGCCAAAAGCCGGGAACGCCCCCGAATCTGGTCCGGCATTGCCGGGACCTGCCTTTTTGCTGACGTGTCGGGTTTCCATGTCTGTGGCGGAACGAATTGCAGGTAAGCGATGGTGTCTTTTGTAACAAATAAATGACTGTCCCTTTTGAATGCCCCAGCCGAAATGTTTGTTGACTTAATTTTTTTTTGTTCTTTGCAGGTATTTGGCGACGGCACGGTGGGGGTAACTATTTCCGGTCGGGATCCTTGGCTCGCGACGGCACGGTGGGGGTTACTATTTCCGGTCGGGATCCTTGGCGGAACGAATTGCAGGTAAGCGATGGTGTCTTTTGTAACAAATAAATGACTGTCCCTTTTGAATGCCCCAGCCGAAATGTTTGTTGACTTAATTTTTTTTCTGTTCTTTGTAGGTATTTGGCGACGGCACGGTGGGGGTAACTATTTCCGGTCGGGATCCTTGGCGGAACGAATTGCAGGTAAGCGATGGTGTCTTTTGTAACAAATAAATGACTGTCCCTTTTGAATGCCCCAGCCGAAATGTTTGTTGACTTAATTTTTTTTTTGTTCTTTGCAGGTATTTGGCGACGGCACGGTGGGGGTAACTATTTCCGGTCGGGATCCTTGGCTCGCTGTCTGTCTCCGTCTCCGTGGTACAAGGGATTTCAGGTACGCGATTTAAATTTTCATGTAATAGTTATTTGTTTTACAAGTGTTTAGCCTATTTGTTTTATATATTTTGCGCCTGTTCTCTCTAGTGTTTCCGTGTCGGGTCTCCTTCGTGGCGTGACGACTTGCAGGTAAGCGATGGTGTGTTTTGTAACAAATAAATGACTGTCCCTTTTGAATGCCCCAGCCGAAATGTTTGTTGACTTAAATTTTTTTTCTGTTCTTTGCAGGTATTTGGTGACGGCACGGTGGGGGTAACTATTTCCGGTCGGGATCCTTGGCGGAACGAATTGCAGGTAAGCGATGGTGTCTTTTGTAACAAATAAATGACTGTCCCTTTTGAATGCCCCAGCCGAAATGTTTGTTGACTTAATTTTTTTTTGTTCTTTGCAGGTATTTGGCGATGGCACGGTGGGGGTAACTATTTCCGGTCGGGATCCTTGGCTCGTGACGGCACGGTGGGGGTTACTATTTCCGGTCGGGATCCTTGGCGGAACGAATTGCAGGTAAGCGATGGTGTCTTTTGTAACAAATAAATGACTGTCCCTTTTGAATGCCCCAGCCGAAATGTTTGTTGACTTAATTTTTTTTTCTGTTCTTTGCAGGTATTTGGCGACGGCACGGTGGGGGTTACTATTTCCGGTCGGGATCCTTGGCGGAACGAATTGCAGGTAAGCGATGGTGTCTTTTGTAACAAATAAATGACTGTCCCTTTTGAATGCCCCAGCCGAAATGTTTGTTGACTTAATTTTTTTTTTGTTCTTTGCAGGTATTTGGCGACGGCACGGTGGGGGTAACTATTTCCGGTCGGGATCCTTGGCTCGCTGTCTGTCTCCGTCTCCGTGGTACAAGGGATTTCAGGTACGCGATTTAAATTGTAATGTAATTGGTATTTCTTTTACAGGTGTTCAGGCTATTTTGTTTATATTCTTTTAATATGTTTATTTTTTGGGCTGTTCTCTCTAGTGTTTCCGTGTAGCCTGCCGTGACGTGTCGGGTTTCCTTCTCCGTGGCCGAACGACTTTCAGGTAAGCGCTGTGGTCATGTATTAGTGCGACTCGGTGTAGATAGATTGGAATGTAATTTGTATTTTTCTTACAGGTGTTGTAGATTGTAACGTAACAGGTGTTCAGGCTATTTGGTTTATGTTCTTCTAATGTTTCTTTTTTTGGGCTGTTCTCTCTAGTGTTTCCGTGTCGGGTCTCCTCCGTGGCGTGACGACTTTCAGGTAAGCGATGTTGTGTTTTGTAACTAAAAAATTACTGTCACTTTTGAATGCCCGGAGTTTTTTTTAAGTTTGAAAAGTCATTTCTGACTTCATTTATCTTCCTTTATTTGCAGGAATCTGGCGGCGGCGCGGTGGGGGTAACTATTCCCGGTCGCCATTTTGTTTTGTCATCTTTGACTCGCTGTCTCCGTCTCCGTGGTGCAAGGACTTTCAGGTAGGTGATTTTGGTTTTTTTCCAAAGTAATAAGTGTGGCTCATGTATTTTTGTTCGCCATTTTGTCTGGTGATCTTGGCGTGACTTATTCAGGTAAGTGCGACTCGTCGTAGATACTTTGTAATGTAATTAGTGTTTTGTTACAGGTAACTTCATGCTCCTCTGTTTATAATCTTAGAATATATTTTTGTTTGGCAGCTCTCTCGTGTTTCCTTTATATGTTCGGACGTGGCCTCGGTGCGATTTGCTCGTGGGTAAAGGATTTTTTTACTTCATTTATCTTCCTTTCTTTGCAGGAATTTGGCGGCGGCGGCGTGGTAACTATTTCCGGTCGCCATTTTGTCTTGGGATCCTTGGCTGGCTGTCTCCGTCTCCGTGGGACAAGGGATTTCAGGTACGCGATTTATATTGTAATGTAATTGGTATTTCTTTTACAGGTGTTCAGGCTATTTTGTTTATATTCTTCTAATATGTTGCTTTTTTTTGTGCTGTTCTCTCTAGTGTTTCCGTCTCGGGCGGGGTGGGGCAACTATTTCCAGTCGCCATTTTGTTTTGGCATCTTTGGCTCGCTGTCTCCGTGGTGCAAGGACTTTCATGTAGGCTATTTTGTGTTTCTTTCAAAGTAATAAGTGTGGCTGATGTATTTTTGTTCGCCATTTTGTCTTGTGATCTTGGCGTGACTTATTCAGGTAAGTGTGACTCGTCGTAGATACTTTGTAATGTAATTAGTGTTTTGTTACAGGTAACTTCATGCTCCTTTGTTTATAATCTTGGAATATATTTTTGTTTTGCAGCTCTCTCGTGTTTCCTTTATATGTTCGGACGTGGCCTCCGTGCGCTTTGTTCGTGGTGCAAGTAAGCTATTTAACCTGTTCGATATTAATCTCTCTTTTCTGCTTCTTTTTTAGGTACTTTCGTGTCGCCTCAGCTGCTTGGTGCCTTTGCTCGTGTCTTTTGTGATCTTTGGCTCGCTGTCTCCATGGTGCAAGGCCTTTCATGTAAGCGATTGTATCGATTTTGTCTTTTGTAAAATAAAACAGTTTTGTTTCTTTGAATGCTCTATATTTTTTAATACATCTATTTTGTTTTCGTTGCAGGTATTTGACGGATGGGTGGGACTCGTATTTCTATTATGCTTACTTTAATAGCTATTTTATATCGTGTGCTTTCTGTGTAGGGAATTTTTGAAAACAGCTATCGTGTTTTTTCTACTTTTCCAAAATGATATTCAACAGCACTTTTTTTTTATTTGCAGGCGGCGTGGCACCAACTCGTCTACCACCATGCTTTGATATTCAAGATAGGCAAAAGTCGCACGTAGCCACTAAGTACTCTAACGAGTCACAACATCCACAACCTTTTCATTCGGCCAGACAGCCTCCTATCTGCAATTTACATATGTCGAGACAGCAACATCCTAAACAACATCTCACCTACATGTTCTTAACAACAAAGTTTTCAAGTCTTTTGTTATTTAATGAACTAACTGCGTTTTTTTGTCTTCCACAGTATGTAAAGGACTACAGCCACGGAAAGAAACATTTCTTCGAGCGAGCTCAGAAGGTATACTTCGAGACAGCGGACTGGAGCCTCTCTAGAATCTTCGAGCGATCTCAGGAGGTATACTTCGAGACAGCGGACTGGAGCCTCTCTAGAGAAACTGTAAGTTACTTAGTGTACAGCTGAATAAAATAGCCTGTTGCATCAGACTTTTGCTTTAATTTGCTCATGTTTACTTTACAGAGTATTGTGGAAATATGTGCTTTCTTAGCGTAGAGTTCACTGACAATTAATTCTTTTGAGCAGCGGTATTACGAGCACATTTTTCTGTTTTATACGCGCAAACAAAGCTGTAAGAATACGTATCACTTTACATTTAAATTGTGTTGCATATACATTTGCCCAATTTCACCATGTTTTTGTTTAATGCCTTTGAGTTCTTTTTGGTACATCGCCAAAGGTACATTTACGATATAAATGTTTGCGCATGTCTACTTTATTCATGGTCTTTGCAAATTCGAACAAATGCTTACATTGTAAGGCCTTTCTGTTTATTCAAATTCGTCATTATGTACATTTTGGATGCCTTGTTTGTGCGATGCCAGCTTTTATTTAATATGCTGAAATCGTGGGGCTGAGAGTTAGCTGAGCACAAGCATGTGTTTGTCGCAACACTAGATTTAGTCAGAGCATGAAGGCTCGTTACATTTACTGAGAGCATAAAGAACCGTTAGGATAAGGTGAGACCCGACGACTTTCAGTGCAAAGTTATACATCGGCAAACTGTGCATTTAGGATGAAAATGTTTGCGCATGTAAGTTTAGGCCTTTCTGTGAAAGTAATCTGTCCTTTTGAGCAGCGGTATTACGAGCACATTTTTCTGTTTTATACGCGCAAACAAAGCAGTAATAATACGTATCACTTTAGATTTAAATTGTGTTGCATATACATGTGGCCAATTTCACCATGTTTTTGTTTAATGCCTTGGAGTTCTTTTTGGTACATCGCCAATAGGTACATTTACGATATAAATGTTTGCAAACTGTGCATTTAGGATGAAAATGTTTGCGCATGTAAGTATGCCTTTCTGTGAAACTAATTTGCAGTAAGAATACGTATCACTTTACATTTAAATTGTGTTGCATATACATTTGGCCAATTTCACCATGTTTTTGTTTAATGCCTTTCAGTTCTTTAGGTAAGACTAATCTTTCACACATATATATATATATATATATATATATATATATATATATATATATATATATATATATATATATATATATGTTTAGTTACAACTTTAGTTCACAAACTGCTTTGCACGATGCGAGAAATTAAATAAAACACTGACAACATTCCTTGTTTTATTTTCACTACGTGCATGCGCGGATTTCTATATTTTTAAAGGCACATACAAACCAGTAACGTGACGCAAATATTTGCCATACTATTACATTGGAACACATTAATTGCTAATACGCAAAGCTTTAGCTAAGATTCAATTTGCACAGTTTGCATGAGAAAATCACTGCTTGTTTTGCGTGCACTCGTAATCTTTTGCTAACGCTATATTTGTTTTATAGGGACAAAAAGTAGACGTTTGTTGCAACTGACCCATCGACTACACATATTTCAAATTCGTTATATAAACACGGTATGTTAATACTTGATTTATTTTACTTAATACATTACTTTTTGTACTAATTGCTGTCTGTACTGGGCATTCTTTGCTGTATAGTTATACACAAAATTTCGCTCATAAAGCACATCTTATGCGTTTGTACGTGAAAGCTGCACTGGTGAAGTTGTAGTCAGCAGAGAAGGAAAACTTATAACCAACACTTTGTTTACAGGTCCCTGTAGGAAATGCTTAGAAACTCATTTACCACACGCAATATACATAGATCTCCTTCTTTCCTGCCTTCCCTTTCAATTTCTTTCTTGCCTTTCATTATCTCTCTCTCCTGCATTTACTCTGCATCTCCCTCACAATTTTACATTCACTGTCCTTCTTTCTTTCACTCTCGCACTATTCTTCTCTCCTTTTCTCCTACTTTCTCTTTCCTTTGCTCTCCCTCTCTCTCCTGCATCCTCTCTCTTCTGCCCTCTCACCCTATATCTTCATCCCCATCTTCTTTACAGGTCCCTGCAGCAAATGCTTACATACTAAGCTAGCACACGCAACATACATACATCTCCCTCTCTTGACTTCCATTTCAATTTTGCATTCTTGCCTTTCTTTATCTCTCTTTTGCATCTACTCTGCATCTCCTTCCCCATTTTGCCTTCAGTCTTTCTCTTTTATTTACTCCTGCTCTATTCTTCCCTCACTATTACACCTTCTTTCTTTCTTCTCCTCTCACTCTTTTTTTCATCCCCTCTCTTATACCTTCTCTCTCCTGTCTTCCCATCTTCTTTCCTTCTATCATGCACGCTTTTTCTTTTACTCCCTCACTCTATTCTCATATATCTCCTTCTTTCCTGCCTTCTCTTTCAATTTCTTTCTTGCCTTTCCTTATCTCTCTCTCCTGCATTTACTCTGCATCTCACTCACAATTTTACATTCACTGTCCTTCTTTCTTGCACTCTCGCACTATTCTTCTCTCCTTTTCTCCTACTTTCTCTTTCCTTTGCTCTCCCTCTCTCTCCTGCATCCTCTCTCTTCTGCCCTCACCCTATATCTTCATCCCCATCTTCTTTACAGGTCCCTGCAGCAAATGCTTACATACTACGCTAGCACATGCAACATACATACATCTCCCTCTCTTGACTTCCATTTCAATTTTGCATTCTTGCCTTTCTTTATCTCTCTTTTGCATTTACTCTGGATCTCCTTCCCCATTTTGCCATCAGTCTTTCTCTTTTATTTACTCCTGCTCTATTCTTCCCTCACTATTACACCTACTTTCTTTCTTTCTTCTCCCTCTTTTTTTCATCCCCTCTCTTATACCTTCTCTCTCCTGTCTTTTAATCTTATTTCCTTCTATCATGCACACTTTTTCTTTTACTCCCTCTCTAATCAGCTCTCACTTTTACTCATCCTTTCCTTCTCTCTCCTGCTCTCTCTATTTCTTGCGTCCTCTCCCTTCTGCTTGCTCTCTCCCTCCTTATCTATTATGCTTATCTCTCCTACCTTCTCTTTTCCTATTCCTTCTATCTTTATTTCTCTCACCCTCTTGATATCTTTACCTTTTGCCCCTCTCTTCTTCCATACACTTTTCACCACTCTCCTTCTTTCTCTCCTCCTTATATCTCGCTCTTTTGTATTCCTTCTTTATTTCTCTCAATTTTGCCCACTCTATCCATCTTACCTTCACACTCTTGTGCTTTTCTTCTTTATCTACCCCCTTTCACATTCTTCTGTCACAATCTGTTTCCTCCCGTTCTCTCTCTTGCACTCTCTCTTCCTTTTTTAAATCACTTCTTTATCGCTCTCCTCTATCTCTCTCCTTTCTGCTCTCTCTCTTCCCTCTCCCTCCTGCCCCCTATTCCAGCTGCTCTCTCTCCTTCCTTCTTGCTCCCTCTCTATTATGCTTCTCTCTTTATCTCCCTCTCCTTTCTGCTTTTTTCCCTTGGCCATCGCTCTCCCTCTTGTCCCTCTTCCAATTGCTCCCTTAATTCTTTCTTGCTCATGTTTATCCTCCCTTTACCTTCTGCCTTCTCTCTCTCTCTCCCTTTTGCCCTCTCTCTTAGTTTCACTGTCTATCTCCTTCCCTATCTAGTTCTCCCTTTCCATCTTGCACTCGTTTTATGGCCTTTGACTCCATTCTGCACTCTTTTCACCCTTTCTATGTTCTCTCTCATGATCTCCATTTATCTTGCATCCTCTCTACTTCCTTATCTATCATACTTCTATTTCCTGCACTCTCTTCCTTCTTTATCTTTGTCTTCTTTTCACCTCTTTGCGTTCTCTCCTTTCTTATCAAGCTTCTCTTTCACTTGCACTCTTCCTCATCCTTTCTTCTTTATCTTTCTCCTTTTTTATTTTCACTCCTTTTCTTTTTGCCTATCCTCCCCTCTTTCTTTCCATCTCTCTCTTCTTCCTGACCTCTATCTCTTTCTACCTTGCTACTTTATACTCTTTACTACTATACTAGTTACTCTATAATACATAGTGCTTCTAATTCTCTATTTACAACTTCTAATATACTTCATACAAATGTCCTCACTCTTTTCAATCTTTTGCTAACAGTATATTTTACTTTTACAGGACAAAAAAATTGCCATTTGGTGCAACTGCCCCATCGAAGACACATCTTTCAAATTCGTTCTTTCAACACGGTACGTTCATACTTAAAACTTATTTCACTTTATACATTTTTTTGGGTAGTACTTGCTGTCTGTACTGGGCATTCTTTGCTGGATGGTTATACACAAAGTTTGCCTCATAAACAACATTTAATTTAGTTTGGAGATAAAAGCTGCACTGGTGAGGTCGTAATCAGGAGAGAGGTCAAAGCTAAAGGAAAACTTATAACTAAGACTTTGTTTACAGGTCCCTGCACACACCCTATATCTTCCTCCCCATCCTGCAGCAAATGCTTAGATACTGAGACAGCACATGCAACATACATACATCTCCCTCTCTTGCCTTCCCTTTCAATTTTGCATTCTTGCCTTTCCTCTCTCTTGCATTTACTCTGCATCTCCTTCATGATTTTGCCAGCAGTCTTTCTATTTTATTTACTCCTGCTCTATTCTTCCCTCACTTTCTCCTACTTTCCTTCTTTCTTCTCCTCTCCCTCTCTTTTGCATCCCTTCTCTTCTACACTCTCTCTCCTGTATTCCCATCTTCTCTTTCCTTCTATCATGCACTTTCTTTTACTCCCTCACTCTAATCTGCTCTCACTTTTACTCCTCCTTACCTTCTCTCTCATGCTCTTTCTATCTTGCGTCCCGGCTTGCTCTCTCCCTACTTATCTATTATGCTTATCTCTCATGCCTTCTCTTTACCTATTCCTTCTATCTTTATCTCTCTCTCCCTCTTGCTCCCTTTATCTTTTGTCCCTCTCTAATTCTTGTATACCCCTTCCATCTCTCTCCTTTTTTCTCTACTTCCTATATCTCGCTATCTCTCTTGAATTCATTCTTTATCTCTCTATTTCCTGCGTCCTTTCTCCCTTCTGCTTGCTCTCTCCCTCCTTTAAAATCATGCTTATCTCTCCTGCCCTCTCTTTTCCTATTCCTTCTATCTTTATCTCTCTCCCTCTTGCTCTCTTACCTTTTGCCCCTCTCTTCTTCTTGCATACCCTTTCCATCTCTCTCCTTTCTTTCTCTCCTCCTTATGTCGCTATCTTGTATTCCTTCTTTATTTCTCTTTATTTTGCCCACTCTCTCCATCTTACATTCACACTCTTGTGCTTTTCTTCATCTACCCTCTCTCACCTTCTTTCTTCCGTCACAATCTGTTTCCTCCCGTTCTCTTTATCGCTCTCCTATATATCTCTCTCCTTTCTGCTCTCTCTTCCCTCTCCCTCCTGCCCCCTATTCCATCTGCTCTCTCTTTCCTTCTTGCTCCCACTCGATCATGCTTCTCTCTTTATCTCCCTCTCCTTTCTGCTCTTTTCTCTTTGCCATCAATCTCCCTCTTGCCCCCTCTTCCAACTGCTCCCTTCTTACTTATTTCTTGCTCATGCCCTCCCTCCCACCCTCCCTTTACCTCCTGCCTTTTCTCTCTCTCCCTTGCTCTTCCTTTTGCCCTCTCTCTTACTTTCACTTTCTATCTCCTTCCCTATCTTGTTCTCCCTTTCCATCTTGCACTCCTTCTCTTTCTTGCCCTCTGACTCCATTCTGCACTCTCTTCTCTCTTCTCTCTCCTTTCTGCTCTCTTCCCTCTCCCTCCTGCCCCCTATTCCATCTGCTCTCTCTCCTTCCTTCTTCCTCCCTCTCTATCATGCTTCTTTTTTTATCTCCCTGCTGCTCTTTTCCCTTTGCCATCACTCTCCCTCTTGCCCCCTCTTCCAACTGCTCCCTTCTTAATTCTTTCTTGCTCATGCCCACCCTTCCTTTAACTCCTGCATTCTCTCTCTTTCTTGCTCTTCCTTTTGCACTCTGTGAGTTTCACTCTCTATCTCCTTCCCTATCGTGTTCTGCCTTTCCATCTTGCTACGTTCTCTCTCATGATCTCCATTTATCTTGCATCCTCTCTACTTCCTTATCTATCATACTTCTATCTCCTGCACTCTCTTCCTCTTTCTTCCTTATCTTTCTCTCTCTTCTTTTCACCTCCTCTCTGCGTCCTCCGTTCTTTCTTTTGCACTCTCTCTTCCTTTTTTTTAATTACTACTTTATTGCTCTTTCTTCTCTATATATCTCTCCTTTCTGCTCTCTTCCTTCTTCCTCCTGCCCCCTATTCCATCTGCTCTCTCCTTTCTTCTTGCTCCTTTTCTATCTATCATGCTTCTCTGTCCTGCACTCTCTTCTTTTTCTTTTATCTTTTCCTCTTTCTAATACTCTCCGTGTTCCTCTTCCTCCCTATCTATCATTCTTCTCTCTATCTCCTTTATGCTTTCTTTTCTCTCTACCGTCCCTCTCTCCTGCACCCTCTTCCATCTGCTCTCTCTCCCTCCCTCCTTCTTGCTCATGCCCTACTTCTTACTCTTCCTTTACCTTCTGCCTTCCTCCTCTTTCTTGTTCTTACTCCTGCGTCTTATCTTCTTCCTGCCTTCACTCTCCATCTCTATCCTCATCTTGTCTTCTCTTTCTATCTTGCACTCTTTGGCTCACTGTCTCAGTCTCCATGGTGCAAGGACCCCCATAGAGAGAGATGTAGATGGAGGGCAGTAAGAAGAGAGCAGTTGGAAGAGGGGGCAAGAGGAAGAGTGATGGCAAAGGGAAAAAAAGCAGAAAGGAGAGGGAGATAAAGAATAATGATAGATAAGGCAAGAGAGAGAGAGAGGATGCAGAGAGTGAGCAAGAGAAAAAACAGATAAAAGAGAAAGTTAAAAGGATAAAAGAGGGAGCAAGAGAGAAGAATAGTACATAGGGAGGAAGAGAAAGGGAAGACAAAAAGAAAAGTAAGGGTAGAATGAAGTCAAAAATTCCTTTTCAAACTTAAAAAAAATTCCGGGCATTCAAAAGGGACAGTCATTTATTTGTTACAAAACACAACATCGCTTACCTGAAAGTAGTTACGCCAAGGAGGAGACCCGACACGGAAACACTAGAGAGAACAGCCCAAAAAAGCAACATATTACAAGAATATAAACAAAATAGCCGAACACCTGTAAGAGAAATACAAATTACATTACAATTTGAATTGCGTACCTGAAATCCCTTGTACCACGGAGACAGCGAGCCATGGATCCCAAGACAAAATGCCGACCGGAAATAGTTACTATCTTGCACTCTTTGTTTTCTATCTTCTCGCTCCATTGTACCCTTACTTTTCTTTTTGTCTTCCCTCTCTCTTCCTCCCTATCTACTATTCTTCTCTCTTGCACTTTCTCCCTCTTTTATCCCTTAAACTTTCTCTCTTTTCTATCTTTTATCTGTTTTTCCTCTTGCTCACTCTCTGCATCCACTCTTTCTCTCCTTCCTTATCTATCATTATTCTCTTTATCTCCCTCTCCGCTTTTTTTCCCCTTTGCCATCACTCTTCCTCTTGAACACTCTTCCAACTGCTCTCTTCTTTACTGCCCTCCATCTACATCTCTCTCTATGGGGGTCCTTGCACCATGGACACTGAGACAGCGAGCCAAAGATCCCAAGACAAAATGGCAACCGGAAATACTTGGCCCACCCTGCTGTCAAATACCTGCAACAAAAGAAAAATAAATTTAGTCAAATTCGGAGCATTCAAAGTGACAGTATTATTAGCTTTACAAAAGACAAAATTGCTTACCTGAAAGTCCTTACACCACTGGACGGGCCTCTTGCTCCTGCACCTTCTTCCATCCATTCCTCCTTCTTGCTCATGTCCTACATCCTACCCTCCCTTTTTCTCTCTCTCTCGTGTCCTCTCTCCTTCCTGCCTTCACTCTCTATCTACGTCTCCATCTTGTGTTCACTTTCTATCCTGCACTCTTTACTTGCTATCTTCTCACTCCATTCTGCACTTACTTTTCTTCTTGCTTTCCATCTCTCTTGATCTCTCTCATGCGTCTTCTCTCTTCATCAACACTTTCTAGCTACTTTGTGTGCTTTACACACATTTTTCCACTTCACTTCCCAAAGTTAGTGTTAGCATCCCTATAAGGCTATATAGATATATAGATGGTGTTAACTATAGTGTTTATTTAGGAACACTATGCCACAACTATGGAGCACCCTGGACAAACGCAATGACCTATATTTACAACTAATTGTGTGAAAGTTTTATATGTTTGTCTGTTATTTCTTTTACAGGTGCACAAACACTCCGCAATTAGGAGTATTTTTGGAATGAGCAATTGCTCTTCCCCCTTTTTTTTATGCACTAAATCATTTTTTGATATATTCACTTTCACGCCCCCAGGTCAGGGTGGACGATTAGAGAGTCCATACCGCCGGGGTATAATTCTGTCATTATAAATGCCTAGGTAAATTTAAACAACTGTAAAGGATGAAACATGTTGACTGACTAATTAGTATTTTGAATTAACAAATCCATTACCTTGGACATTAAATTCAGACACATAACTCTTTCATTTGTGTACTAAGGATCAAGAATTATAGAATTGTACATACACATTAGGCACTTTTAATTATAAAACTCACAACATGCCCTTTTCACACAACCAGCTCCGCAGTCTTCTGGCGTCGTAGCACACCAAAGAGGCATTCGGCCTCTTTGGTGGGGCCCAATGATGAAGCATGACACTGACTAGGTCGGTGTGTGAGGGCTTTCTTTTCCACCTAAAGTGGATGTGCAATTCCCCAGTTGCATCGCTCCGTCTCTGTGGCAATTTGAGACTTATTTAACGTCTCTTCTCTTGTTTATTTAGATTTAACAGGGGACTAAGTGTTCCTTAATCTCCCTGCCTCTCCTATTGCTGTTTTGTACTTGCTTAAAATTACAAACAATGCTTCTAATACACTCTTTACAACTTCAAATAAAATTCACATTGTGTAATTTACATTTGTATCTTTTTTTCTACCTTCCTTTCTACACCTCTATATCCTCTCTCTTCCTTATCATACTTCTCTCTTTTCCTTATCTTTCCTACTTTATCTTTCTCTTTTCATCTTTCCCCTACTCTCAATCTTGCCTATCCACCCCTCTTTATTTCCATCTCTTCTTCCTGCCCTCCATCTCTCTCTATCTTGCTCACTTTATCCTCCTTACTACTATACTTTACTAGTTACTCTATACTACATACACTACTTCTAATACTCTATTTCCGACTACTAATATGCTTCATCACTCAGTCCACACACATACTACACATACAACTTCTACACATAGTCTTAAAGTATGTACTACATATACACTTTGTACACACAATTTCTACACATATGCCTTTATACATATACGTTCGCCACTCTTTACACATGCACTCTTTACACATGCACTCTTTACACATGCACTCTTTACACATGCACTCTAGTCACAATGTTTCAAAAACCTATATCAACATACAATACAATACACTATATACTATTAAATATAACTTACTGTATACACTTTTTAATACTAGTAATTAATTAAAATTAAAAAACTTTTTGCTAACTATTTTTATATACTAACAATGATTAGGAGTATCGAGCCACTTTTATTATATTAATATGTAAACTCAATATTAATGCTTGTTTTCATTCTTCCTTAGATTGCCAATTGATTGAATAAGATCAGACGTTCATAATTGTTTGACACAACATCATCAGTGAAAACATCATCACGGTAAAAGTATCTATTTTGCTTCTGTATTCACTTGTAAGTATAGAAATAGCAAGGAAAAAAATAAGACACATATATCAACACACACACACACATATATATATATATATATATATATATATATATATATATATATATATATTGTATATACTTATAATTAGGAAATATCATATAGAAGATTTACATAGGTAAGATTAATCTTAAGAAAAAAAGTTAGGAAAAAAATAAAGTAAGAATCAACATAATATAGCCATTGCATAATTTGCTTTTGTTTTTAGGTAACTGCCAAAAAAAAGGTAAGGGATATATAGATATATATCACATTGAAAAAGTTCAATCGTTTACTTCTTTCACATTGCTCATTCTTAAGCAAAACTTCATCAAAGTAAAACTAATTGCTTTGTTTTGCTACCAGCTCCAACTATAAAACAGGTCAAAAACAACAATAGAGTGGATTTAGATAAAAAAAAACTAGAACTAATCATATATATAATTATTTATTTAAAAAAATGATATATATATTTATATACTTACCATTGACAATTGTTTCTTTTGTAAAGACAATTGCTAATTGTTTGGAAATATATACAATTACAAGTATCTTTTTTAAATAAGTTATCAACCTGTAACTAGAAATCTATTTAAAAACAGTAAAATAACTATATATATATACATATAAATATATACAAATATATATATATATATAGATATATATATATACACGCTAATAGTATAAATTATAGCTACTACATCACTAAAATTGTAAAAAAGATACATCTAAAGTTGCTACCTAAAATACAAAGCAAAAAAATAGTGTAAAATTAAATTAATTGCCTTGAATTATAGTTAACTACAAGACAAATATAAATTAGCTATATATATATATATATATATATATATATATATATATATATATATATATATATATATATATATATATATATATATTATATAAGGGAGAGAGAACCAAAAAAGACTCAGGTATAACAAAAAATCTAGCAATACTGTAGCGATATCAAATTATTTAATAAATTAGCTTAGCTAAGATGCAAATACTAGCAGCAGATTATCATCAAGGTCATGACAAATTTACATGCAATTCTAGAGGTTATCAATGCTTGCCAAATAGTACATTTGCAATTATACACAACTATTACAAAGATGCACATACATGGACTAAAGAAGACTTGCATTACATTATGAAATTAGGTGATGCTTTATATATAGATATGCATTTACTTAATAGCGAACAACTTAGGCATCCAGATGAGTTACCAAATTTTATTGAACACAATACTACTATCTATTCACTTAAACTTAAAGAACCTTATTATGGAGACATATTACAACAATGTGACCCTTCGTTTCCAAATCTCAACCAAATATTAAAACCTGCACTTGATTACAACTCCGGTGTTATACTTTGCATGGAAATTTATGTTATTTCCATTTTTAAGAAAAATGATTCGTACTTTGTATTTGACTCACATAGTCGTGATAACACTGGAATGCCTCACCCAAATGGAACATGTATTACTATACAGTTCATATTTGAAAAACTTCTAGAGTACATCACAAATCTGGCACACTATCTAAAGAAACCAAACATGAATTGTGTACCGTATGAATTAACTCCCATACAAATAAGTACGATTAAAAAAGAATCACTTCAAAAAGCAATGGTGCTTCATGAAAAAAATAAGAATGCAGTAGCACCGAAAAATCTTTATGTGTATTCTACTAAAGCTAGGGAAAAAATTTTCACACAAGCATTTGAAATGCGTATAGAAAGTGCCAAAAAATCCATTCAGAGATGTCAATCTAAAACAAACACTTTTTTGAATAAGGAACAGCCATTAGCATCTTTAGATAATACTCCTAGTACTAGTACATATTCCTGTGCAATTCTCACTACAACAGGGCCTAATAATCTATCTAAAAACAACAGCAAGCAGATCAGCACAACACAATATACTAATACACCACAAGAGACTACTCCTACTGACACATATGCAAGTATACTTAAGAAAACACTAAAGGGCAACACAGAAAGACAACATATTAATAGCACACACATAAATGTACAACAGCCAATACCAGCAAGTAATTTAAATACCAACACATATTCTAGTAATGTAATTAATAGCACACACATAAATGTACAACAAACAATATACACAAGTAATTTACATACAAACACATATTCAAGTGATTACTATAATACATATAAACGTATTACTGGAAGTAATGACAGTTTACTTCATGATAATATACACAATAGCACATTGCACAACAAGGAAAGTAGCACAAATAATACCAATATAGATTCAAATATTTTAACACAAACACCACAAGAAATTCCCTTTTTACATAACACACATCCACAGGAAAAAAATACACATAGTGATAAAAGTATTCACTATACACAATCTCTTCAAAATAGTATATTTGCTATTCTAAAGAACTACTGTAAACCAGCATATATTTGGGATAGTGTAGACTTGCACTGTATTATGAATCTTGGAGATGCTTTGTACACTGAAATGCACTCTGTTGATGAACAAGATTGTATGCAACCTCTAAAGTTACCAAATTACATAGTTAGCAATGACATAATCTATTCTACAAAGCTCAAAAAATGCTTTAGCGAAGAACTAACAAAATCAGCACAAACTTTACATAGTAAATTTATATCTGCATTAACTTCTACAATTAATTCACAAACTGGTGTATTGATCTCTATAGGTAGATATATAATTTCAGTCTTCAAAACTATACATACATACTCTCTATTCGATTCACATAGTCAAAATGAAAATGCAATACAACATCCTAATGGAACATGTATTGCTATCCAAATTGACTCTATTAATCTTATTATAGAATACATCCTAAAGTTAGGCAATAGAGAACAAATTACTAATTCTGAGAGTATTATTTTAGATTTAACTACAGTGAACATAACAACAATTAGCAAAAAAGGATTACAACAAACACAACGGAATCATAAACAAGGGAATGTAAAGTCTAGAAAAAGCATATATGTTCATGCGACACATATATCTATAAATGCATTAGGGGAAATTCCTTCAAATAACTTACAAGTAGAAAATACAATAATAAACACACAAAACAGCAATAGTCAAGACAATAGACTGCATGTAACAGAACACAGTTATTTAGCTTCACACATAACTCTTAACAATACTGAGATAATAAACACATTAACAGCTGATGTTGAATCACTAATTCAAACAACCAATATAGAAATTCTAGAAATAAACAGTAATAGAAAAAGAAAACGGACACAAAACAGAGAAAATGAACCTAATCATAGAGATATAGCAGGTCAAACAACAAATGATATAATTGGGATATTTCAGGAAGAAATACGATATGGACCTGAGTACACCTGCACTATTTGCACTCAACTATGGCATAAGCAAAGTCTTCAAAAAACAAACAGTATTAGTAAGAGAGCTAAATTCATAGAATGTAACATTAGCAAATACAGAACAGATGAGATATGCAGAACATGTTACACATATATATGTAAAGACAAAATACCTCCATGTTCAGTATATAATGGGATGACATTTCCTGATATCCCAGCAGTCTTACACTTGCATAACTTAGAAGAAAGATTAGTATCACCAAGAATACCTTTTTTACAAATTAGAACATTACCACGTGGATTCCAAAAATCTCTATCAGGTGCAGTAGTAAATGTACCTGCAGACGTTATGACAACAGTAACTGTTTTACCAAGGCAAATTAATGATAACATGACAATTCCAATAAAATTAAAAAAAAAATTAAGTTATAAATCTTATACCCATTATGAAAATGTTAGACCAAACAAAGTAAAACGTGCAGCTTTATATTTAGCCACTACTAGCACTTTGTTTCAAGAATATGGAATCACTATTAATAAAGATTGGGATTATACAACACAAGATATACATTCTTGTGATGAGACTTCAGATACAAGTTATATGTCAGATTCCTCAGACAACATTCCAGCAGGAAATTTAGATACTATGTTAGATAATGAAACTATTACTACAGAAACAAATAATATTTTAAGTTTAGCACCTGCAGAATATAACACACCAAGAAGCTTGTATGAAGACAAAGATTCCGAATATTTGGCATTCCCAACTATATTTTGCGGAAAACGAAGGCCAACTAATAAAGAAAGGCATGTCCCAATACATTACAGCACAATCTGTCAATCAGAAGTAAGAAGTAATGATCTAAGAGTAGCAAAGTGTGTTACTAATCTTTTCTTTAAATTAAAAATCTCTTAGGAAATACTTTAATAATGGAAACATTATAACTGCCAAAGACATAAAAGATAAATTAGATACAATTTTACAGTATAATGAAGGATACAAAATACTTAAAACTATCCGTAGTTCACCACCATATTGGGAGCAATGCAAGAAAGACCTCTTTGCTATGATTAGACAATTAGGATTACCAACATTTCTTTTAACTTTATCTGCTGCAGAAACGAAATGGTATCACTTAATTAACATATTATTACGTACAGAAAAAAGACCAGAATGCACAAAAGAAGAATTTAAAAATATGTCAAGGGAAACAAAATGCCAATTAATACAGCAAAATCCCATTACATGTGCAAGACATTTTGACTTCCAAGTTAGGAAATTATTTAATTCTATTTTATTGCATGAAAGTAATCCGATTGGCAAAATTATTGATTACTTTTATAGAGTGGAATTCCAACAACGGGGATCACCACATATACATGCTATAATATGGATAGAAAATGCTCCACTATATGAAACATCTGATAGAAATGAAGTCACTACTTTCATAAATAAGTATGTTACATGTGCAAAAACACAAGAACCAGATATAGAGTCTTTACTACCTCTACAAAGACACGGCCATACCAAAAACTGCCGTATCAAACATAAAAGAACATGCAAATATCATTATCCCAGATATTCAATGCCTGAAACTTTTATACTAGAACCAATAGAGCTAGACAAAACAAATAACGAGCTCTTACAGCAAATTGAACTAATACATCTAACTATAAACAGCCAAGAATTTTCAAATTATACTTTTGAACAGTTTTTACATTCAATGAACATAGATCTAAAACAATATACTTTATGTATACAATCTATTATAGAAAAAAATACTATTTTCTTGAAAAGGACACCAGCTGAATGCTTTATAAATAACTACAATCCAACTATTTTGAAAGCATGGCAAGCAAACATAGATATACAATACATCTTAGATGCATATGCATGTGCTGTGTATATTGTTTCATACATTAGTAAATCACAGCGAGGAATGAGCAAATTAATTGCCCAAGCTGCTAAAGAAGTACATGCCAATCCAAGTATTAAAGAACAACTTAAGCATATAGGTAACAAATTCTTAAACTGTACAGAAATAAGTGCCCAAGAAGCAGCATATCTAATACTACAAATTCCTTTACGGAAAAGTTCAAGATCTTTTGTATTTATCAATACAAGTCCTAATGAAAAGCGTACATACTTATTAAAAGACATCGAAACTATCAATTCTTTACCAGATGAGTCTTGTAAAATACAATATGATAATATTATAGTGAGGTACAGAAAACGCCCTGTAAAATTAGAAACATGTACATTAGCTGACTATGCATCTATGTATAATGAAAAGAAAAAATGTAAAGGAAAAGAAGAAACAGGCCATGACAATTTCCTTATTGAAAATAACTTTCATAGCTCAGATGACGAAGAACTGGAGATAAATTTAGTACACGAAACAAACTACATAAAAAGAAAAAAAGCAAGAGTAATTCGCTATTGCAGATTTAACATCAAAAATGACTCCGAAAATTACTATAGAGAATTGCTCATGCTTTTTTACCCATGGCGAAATGAACATAATATAATTAATAACAAGGAAACGTATTATGAACGCTATCTAGAACTTAAAGATGCAGTTGATTCTAACCATAATAAATATAATAAACAGAATAAACAACTAATAACTAATAGCAATGAAACTAGTATATTAGATACATTGCTACCACCAATAGATACAGAAGAAGATAACACCATATTCCATGAAGTGCAAAATAATGAAAACCCATTGTATGACCTATCATTTGATTTAGGGATTAGAAGTACAAGTAGAGAAGAAGCACTAAGCAATAACATAATGCCAAAAGAACAATATGATAGTATAATGCAAAATCTAACAGCAGAACAACTTAACTTTATATATCATCATTTGCATTGGGTTAAAACAAAAGAAACCCCATGCTACACATTTTGTACAGGTGGTGCAGGAGTAGGCAAAAGTTTCCTTATAACAGCACTTTACCAAACATTAGTACGTTATTACAATACAAAAGCAGGAGAAAACCCAGATAACATATATGTATTGCTTACAGCTCCAACTGGCAAAGCAGCACATAACACTCAAGGCAAAACACTACATAGTACTTTTAAAATACCTATTTCACAAACACTAACTCATAGACAGCTAACTCATGAGAATAGAAGCACACTACAAGGTCAGCTAATGCATCTTAAATTGCTAATAATTGATGAAATATCAATGGTAGGGGCTAATGTATTCAACTTTATACATAATAGATTGCAAGAGATAAAAATGTCTGATCTCCCTTTTGGCGGAATATCTATTTTAGCAATTGGAGACTTTTACCAATTGAAGCCAGTTTTTGACCCATACATATTTGACAACCCAAAACATTCATATAGGCCAGTAAGTACTAATTTATGGCAGACACATTTCAAGTTATTTGAGTTGACTAAAATAATGAGACAACAAAATGACTTGCCATTTGCTGAACTACTAAACAGATTAAGAGAAGGGAAACAAACAAATGCAGATATTATACAGATAAAAACACGAGAAATAGAGCCACCTGAAAACATTAGCAAAACGATCCCTTACATCAGAGGTCTTCAAACTTTTGGATGCCGAGACCCCCATGTCAACATTTTCAAGCTTAAGGACCCTCTCCTGACAAAAATGTATAAACCTCTAGGTTATGAGAAAGGTGAGGACCAAATTATGCGACAGGCTTGACTAAATTGTGTGAGTAGAAAATGTAAATAATGTTCTGTGATGCTGCGCATTTGAGGGGTAGTATTGCATTATTATTTAGAATGTTTTTAAACACAGTAATACTGAGGAAAGATTTTACACCATCAGTACCAGTTTATAACCAAAATACAGCAATTAACATCAGAAAGATGTGTAGTCAACCTTTGTGAAGGGCCTCCCACTCCACAGGAATACACTCTGCCACATTAGAAGCTCACCTGGTCATGGCCGGGAGCAGCAAGGGTGCATTCAAACCGTGGCGGTCTTGTGCAGAGTTAAGCAGTTTACCCATGCCCCTTTCCTCCCACCCCCTTCCTTATCCCTCTCTTCTCTCCTCTCCCAACCCCGGATCCCTCTCTCACATTGCAGGGAGATGGTTATTAGCCCCAGGACTCCTTTTGGTAACAGTAGCGCACTACAAATGTAAATAATAGGCAGAATCAGGGGATCCACTAGACCCGAACTTCGGGGGTGGTGGGGGTAACATTCCCAGCCAGGGCTTGTCCAAGCACTGGTCGCACACAGTGCAACAGTCTTTCCACCTTCTCCATGTATTCCCTCACTACCACTCACCAACAATACACCTCATCTCTCTATAGCAGATGTCTGACAAACATTTCATTTTTTTATAGCGCTACTCATAGTTTACTCTCACTCAGTTCTGTGATGTGCATGGTACATCTTCTTTTTACCAGGCACTTTAACCTCCTGCACTGTGTGGGTGACAAGAGTGCCCATGTGACTGCACGGTGAGCAATGCAACAGTGTGAGAGTAGGGTAAAAGGAGTGACTGCAGGGTGAGTGAGGTGACCATATGAATTTGGGTTCGGCTGTAATTGCAGAGTGGGACGAATTAGTGCATGGTTAGTGATGCCTTGTTTGAGTGAGCTACAGATTGAGCAATAAGGGGGGGACAGGTGAGTGAAGTGTTACATGAGTGCAGGGTGAGAAGTGTGCTCGTGTGACTGCAGGGTGAGGTTCAGAGTGAACAATGCAAGCGAATTATTAGTGCAGAGTGATCCCTGTGAGAGCAGGGTGAGCGGGTGAATGTTGTGACTACTTGGGGATCAGTGTGAGTGCATTGTGATCACTGTGAGTACATTATGATCACTGTGAGTGCAGGGTGAGTGGGTGAATGTGAGTGCATGGTGATCAGTGTGAGTGCATTGTGATCAGTGTGAGTGCATTGTGATCAGTCTGAGTGCATTGTGATCACTGAGTCTAGGGTGAGCGGGTGAATGGTGTGAGTGCATGGTGATCAGTGTGAGTGCATTGTGATCACTGTATGTGCAGGGTGAGTGGGTGAATGTTGTGAGTGCACGGTGATCAGTGTGAGTGCACGGTGATCAGTGTGAGTACACGGTGATCACTGAGTGCAGGGTGAGTGGGTGAATGGTGTGAGTGCATGGTGATCAGTGTGAGTGCATTGTGATCACTGTAGGTGCAGGGTGAGTGGGTGAATGTTGTGAGTGCATGGTGATCAGTGTGAGTGCACGGAGATCAGTGTGAGTGCATTATGATCACACTCTTGAGCACACTCTTTCGCACACTCACACACTTTCACACACACTCTTTAACACACACATTCTGCTACAACACGCTCACACCCACTCTTTAACACCCACACTCTTACACACCAACACTGTAACATAATAAACAAATTTCTATTACCAATTTTTTGTCTTACAGGAAGAAGAAACAAAAACAATTATTATTGCTGGCCAAGATACAAAACTTAAATCAATAACTGTGAAAGATACAACGGACTCAGTGAAAATAACTCTTTGGAGAGATGCCACAGACTTCCCGATAGAAATTGGATCCTACATAAAGAGCGTGAGCGGGTGAATGGTGTGAGTGCATGGTGATCAGTGTGAGTGCATGGTGATTGCTGTGAGTGCATGGTGATTGCTTTGAGTGCATGGTGATTGCTATGAGTGCATGGTGATCGCTATGAGTGCATGGTGATCGCTATGAGTGCATTGTGATCGCTGGGAGTGCAGGGTGAACGTGAAGGTGAGAATGAGAAGTGAGTAGTCTGAAAGCAGGGTGCATTCCCAGAAACTTGAAGCGTAGGGTTTCAGATATAAGTTAAACTATTGCTATAATGGCATTAATCAGGTTTCGAGGGTGGAGTAAATAAATAATGTGCTGATCCTGCAACAAACGTCCAGACTAATGATTAGGGTTTCCAGCTCATTATTTTGATGGCCCAGAAATAGGCAGGCACCTACAGCTGTATTTTTTGCACTTATCTGTTAATACTTAGAACAGCAAATATACATAGAAAGCACTTTTAATTGTGTTCTAAGGATGCTTCAATGATCCATGACTAATAATTAAAGAGAATAAAGACAGAAAAGTCACATAACTAATTAATACATACTTTTTTAATTATACCTCAATTTAGTGTCAGTAGAGGTCTTTGCAGGCTCTTTAATCAACACACGGCAGGCATGTTTCTTTTGGCTACCCAACTTTATATTTCTTTTCATTAAATGCATTCTCACACTACAGCAGTAAGTGTAAAAATACAAATGTAAGGAATAGGCAGAGTGGGGGCCCAGGGGGTACTGGAACCATAAAAAAACTAAGCTTTGGTAATTACTTAACAAAGGCATGTAAATATGCTAATGGTCTTTAAAGACCTGTGAAAAACTCTGGCCGGAGATAAGACTCCAGACACTGCCCAGCCGAGGCCCCAGGAGCGCGAGCTGCACTGCAGCAGCCAGGACTGAGACATAGGATGGGGGAGGAGGGGGGGCTGAAGCCCTGGAGGCCAGGGCAGAAGTGACACTGTGAAGGCGCTACCCCCTTTGCATCGCTCCATGGCCCCCCTGGGGGTCGGGCCCCACAGTTTGAAGACCCCTGCCTTACATTATGGGAACTAACAATGAAGTCAATAGCATAAATAATGCAGTTTTATTAGAACATATAACCCATTACCCAGTTTACACAGCTACAGCAATAGATACAGTTGCAGCAGACTTAAGTGAAGCAGTAAAAAAAAATATACTCCAACAGTTGCCCACAGATCCTACTAAAAGAATTTGTAGAAACTATCAATAACAGCCCAAATGTAATTTGGATTAATTTTGATAAAGAAACAGTAGGCAAATTAACAAGACAAGAAAACAAACACATATATCACAGTAATATTTTGCCTCATTGGACACCCATTCTTGCTATTACACGGCATTTCCAATATACACAGAAATTTATAACTATTATACGCAAACAATTCCCATTGCGACAATCATCTGCAAGAACTATACACAAGGAGAAACAATTGAGCCCATTTACATTCACTTTAACAACAGTAAAGTACATCATCTGCATTATGTAGCTTTAAGCAGAGCTAAATCTTTAGACAACATATACATTAGAAACTTTCAGCAAGACAAAATAGCTGTACATCCAAAAGTACATGAAGAAATGACACGTTTAAGAACACACATGCAATTACAAATATCAGTACCACAATTAGATAGCTATAGACAACAGTGTAATATAATTGTCCATAACATACGGTCCTTGCAAAGAAATTACACTGCTATTAAATCAGACAAAAATATCATGAACAGTGATATTATATGCCTCACTGAAATAAACACAACTAGAAAAGCAGGTAAGAATACGTTCTTAATAGAACAATATCACCTAGTATTATTTGATAAATTTCACAACCAGCACACAAAGCATGGTATTGCCATTTATTACAAAAAAAACATGCTTTTATCGCCAATATATGAAACACAACACGAAATTGACTTTTTATTTTTCACTCAGCATCTTAATGATTCTGAATACGTATTTATTATACTGTACAAACCACCACATGTACTTTTGCAGACATTATTACAAGTTTTAAGTAGCATAATTAACTTGTATCCAAATTCGAAATATGTCATCATGGGAGACTTCAATATAGATTTAACACAAATGTCACCAAACAGAACTTTGCTATTAGAATATATGCTGCAGCAATTTCAATGCCAGCAAAAAATACAACAATACACAACAGACTACAATTCAACACTAGATCACATCTATACTAATGACAACATCATGCACTACGGTACATTAGAATCATATTATAGTGATCACAAAGCATTATGGGTGGCAGTTTAAAATGCAACCACTTCATTAACATGCTATTTTATTACAGGTAATAGCAAAAGGGGAAAAATTTATGTTCAGAATGTGTACTAACATTTTCTCTCGTTTCAGATGATTTCCATACAAGACCTCAAAAAAATGAAACATGAAGACAACAAACCGTACCAAAAAACAATCCGAGCCAACGTTATAAAATGTTCGACAAAAACAAACTATACAAATGCTAAACAAGAGAACAAAGTCATGTATCATCTAGCTCTAGCTGATGAAAGTAGTTGCATTAAAGCAACGTGCTACAATGAGCCATTTTACCAGCAAACTAAAGAAGGACAAGCTATTATGATTCGCAATTTCTTAGCCAAAAACAATGTGATTATCATCACGAAACAAACGAAACTATCACGCATGATCCCCTTAACTATACCTCAAGAAATAATACAGGAGGCAGAATATATCCTACAACCCCCTGCTCCACCAATATCACCTATAAAAACAGTTAAAGCAGCTTCACTACGCTCATTAATGAGCATTTCTGGGACAATTGCAGAGGTAAGCTTATAAAAAGAAAGAAAATTATCACACACACCCTTTAACACACTTTTACACACACACTATATACCAAACACTATTGCACACAATACTTACCGCTTTGACAGACTCTCACTCTTTGACAGACTCTCTCTCTTTGACAGACTCTCTCTCTTTGACAGACTCTCTCTCTTTGACAGACTCTCTCTTTGACAGACTCTCTCTTTGACAGACTCTCTCTTTGACAGACTCTCTCTCTTTGACAGACTCTCTCTTTGACAGACTCTCTCTCTTTCACAGACTCTCTCTCTTTCACAGACTCTCGCTCTTTGACAGACTCTCTCTCTTTGACAGACTCTCTCTCTTTGACAGACTCTCTCTTTGACAGACTCTCTCTCTTTGACAGACTCTCTCTTTGACAGACTCTCTCTCTTTGACAGACTCTCTCTCTTTGACAGACTCTCTCTCTTTGACAGACTCTCTCTTTGACAGACTCTCTCTCTCTTTGACAGACTCTCTCTCTCTTTGACAGACTCTCTCTCTCTCTTTGACAGACTCTCTCTCTTTGACAGACTCTCTCTCTCTTTGACAGACTCTCTCTCTTTGACAGACTCTCTCTCTTTGACAGACTCTCTCTTTGACAGACTCTCTCTCTCTTTGACAGACTCTCTCTCTCTTTGACAGACTCACTCTCTCTTTGACAGACTCTCTCTCTCTTTGACAGACTCTCTCTCTCCTTGAGAGACTCTCTCTCTCTCTTTAACAGACTCTCTCTCTCTTTGACAGACTCTCTCACTCTCTCTTTAACAGACTCTCTCTCTCTCTTTGACAGACTCTCTCTCTCTTTGACAGACTCTCTCTCTCTTTGACAGACTCTCTCTCTTTGACAGACTCTCTCTCTCTTTGACAGACTCTCTCTCTTTGACAGACTCTCTCTCTTTGACAGACTCTCTCTCTCTTTGACAGACTCTCTCTCTTTGACAGACTCTCTCTCTTTGACAGACTCTCTCTTTGACAGACTCTCTCTTTGACAGACTCTCTCTTTGACAGACTCTCTCTCTTTGACAGACTCTCTCTTTGACAGACTCTCTCTCTTTCACAGACTCTCTCTCTTTCACAGACTCTCGCTCTTTGACAGACTCTCTCTCTTTGACAGACTCTCTCTCTTTGACAGACTCTCTCTTTGACAGACTCTCTCTCTTTGACAGACTCTCTCTTTGACAGACTCTCTCTCTTTGACAGACTCTCTCTCTTTGACAGACTCTCTCTCTTTGACAGACTCTCTCTTTGACAGACTCTCTCTCTCTTTGACAGACTCTCTCTCTCTTTGACAGACTCTCTCTCTCTCTTTGACAGACTCTCTCTCTTTGACAGACTCTCTCTCTCTTTGACAGACTCTCTCTCTTTGACAGACTCTCTCTCTTTGACAGACTCTCTCTTTGACAGACTCTCTCTCTCTTTGACAGACTCTCTCTCTCTTTGACAGACTCTCTCTCTCTTTGACAGACTCTCTCTCTCCTTGAGAGACTCTCTCTCTCTCTTTAACAGACTCTCTCTCTCTTTGACAGACTCTCTCACTCTCTCTTTAACAGACTCTCTCTCTCTCTTTGACAGACTCTCTCTCTCTTTGACAGACTCTCTCTCTCTTTGACAGACTCTCTCTCTTTGACAGACTCTCTCTCTCTTTGACAGACTCTCTCTCTTTGACAGACTCTCTCTCTTTGACAGACTCTCTCTCTCTTTGACAGACTCTCTCTCTTTGACAGACTCTCATAAAAAAAACACTTTCGTACACACTCTTGAGCACACTCTTTCGCACACTCACACACTTTCACACACACTCTTTAACACACACATTCTGCTACAACACGCTCACACCCACTCTTTAACACCCACACTCTTACACACCAACACTGTAACATAATAAACAAATTTCTATTACCAATTTTTTGTCTTACAGGAAGAAGAAACAAAAACAATTATTATTGCTGGCCAAGATACAAAACTTAAATCAATAACTGTGAAAGATACAACGGACTCAGTGAAAATAACTCTTTGAAGAGATGCCACAGACTTCCCGATAGAAATTGGATCCTACATAAAGATGATGCACCTGACAGTGCATGAATTTAACAGCAATAAAATGTTAAACACAACAAGAAATACACAATTTCAAGTAAGTACAAATTATTAAACTATTAATAACTTGCTCTACTACTCAATCTATACTATTTACTTTTTAAAACACTATCAAACTCTATATTCACTAATTACAATTCCCTCAAACTCTCTCTTCTAATACTCTCTATCTAAATCGATTAAGCTATACTACATATTCTACTAATCACTACTATAAAACTCACTAATACTCTCCACTAATAAATCTACTACTCAATCTTAACTACTCTCTCTTTATTACTCACACCATAAAAAAAACACTATTACAGAAAAATAACATTCACTATTTCAAAATAACTTACTAATAATGCCCAACTATCACTTACAAATATGACTTTAATACTAACACTTAAGTACACAATTTTTTGTCGTTTTCAAATTCTCTTTATACTACTACGCCAATAACTTCAATACTCCCAAAAATAATTGACAATGCACTAAAAAACTCATACAAACTCTACTAATAACTCAAACTCAACTCACACTGCACTATTAACTATAATCACTATTTACAATACTATTCTAAAACACAAAACTAGTACCTACTACTCACTATTTATTAATACGTATTTTTACTAAAGTAGCTATAACATTACAAAACAGTCTCTAATCCTCTATTATACACACTATATTATACCTTTTCACTATCTTTACTCACATCTATCCTTTCTTAAACTATCTTCACTACTTATTAACAGTATTTAAGCCTGCATATAACAAAAAAAAATTCCGTAGGTCAACACAAGAAAAAAAACAAAAGGACTTCAAAAAAATGAAATTAAGTAACTTCTTTTTCCTTCACAGAAAATACAACCACCAGAAGAAGAAATAAATATGACTATATATGGGCTAGAAACTGCTAATCAGGAACACTGTACACTAAATGTACATATTGATAACGCCGAAAATTTACAATCTGTGGAAATAAATAACAATATTCTACTGGACTTCTTCAATATACCAGCCGACATTGACGACATTCAAGAAGCTCTAATGCCTAACTTGCCAAAAAATGTTAATGTCATTTTTCAAAATGGATACATACTAAAAATACATGAGTTGTAAAAAAGGACACAATACTTTACTGTAAATAGAAGTACAAAAAGAAGATATTCAAATTATGTTTCAGTAAAAAGGCTAAAAATACAGTATTTTAATTAAAGTTTAATTTGCTTTCATACAATAATACTAAATATATTTACTTAAATAAATTTTTTAAAGCTTTTTATCTTGTCTTTGCATTATTATTTACAAAGTGCATAAGATATGTTACTGGGCAATTTTACTTTAAAAAGACTACAACAAATGCAATCATTCTATGTTCTATAGCAAATTGAGCAAAATGCCTAAAATGTTACTGTGCACAATTTTTTTTTTTACAGAAGCTACACCACATGCACTCATTCTATGTTCTGTAGCAAATTCATCTGTCTTATACCTTGTGAAAGAATGGTAACATAAAAACATATCCCACGTTCATTGGAAATGCTACTCCCGTGATAATGCTCATACGCCCACACTTTCATCCATCCACCCATCATTCATCCCACCACCTTTTCATACATCATTCATACATGCAACATTTTCTCCATCCATACATCCATCTAACATTTCATTCTCCCAACTATACATCCATCCACACACCCTTTCATCAACCATCATTCATCCACTTACCTTTTCACACATCCATCCATGCAACTTTTTATTTAGCCTTTCATCCTCCCATCCATACATCCTTCATCCATCCACGCTATCATCTATACATCCATACGCCCACCCTTTCATCCATCCACCCATCATTCATCGCATCCACCCATCATTCACCCCACCACCTTTTCACACATACATACATCATTCATCCATGCAATTTTTATCCATCCATACATCCAGCCATGTTTTCTTCCATCCGTCCTTCATCCGTCCACCCTTTTATCCTTCCATGCATCCTTTCATCCACACTTTTATTCATCCATCCTTCATCCATCCACACTTGCATCTTTCCATCCATACATCCATCCTTTTCTCATCCACCCTTCAATCCATACACCCATCATACAGCCACCTACATTTTCACACATCCATCCATCATTCATGCAACAATTTTATTAATACATCCATCTACCCTTTCATTCTACTAACAATACATCCATCCACACTTTCAGCTTTCCATCCATACATCCATCTTTACACATCCACCCTTCTATCCATTCACTCATCATTTGTCCAACCACCTTTTCAACGATCCATCAATCATTCATCCATGCAACATTTTCTACATCCATCTTAAAATGTAATTCCCCAATCTATACACACATCAACGCATCCATCCAGCCACACATTATTTATCCACCTACATTTTCACACATACATCATACATCCATGCAACATTTTAACTATCCATCCTTTCATTCTTCCATCCATCCATCCTACATGCTTCATCCATCCAACGTTTCATCTATACATCAATACACACACACTTTCATCCATCCACCCATCATTCATCACACCACCTTTTCACACATCCATACATCATTCATCCATTCAACATTTTATACATCCATACATCCACCTTTTCTTCCATCCGTCCTTCTTCCGTCCACCCTTTCATCCTTCCACGCATCCTTTCATCCATTCACACTTTCAACAATCCATCCTGCATCCATCCACCCTTTCATCCTTCCATCCATACATCCATTCTTTACACATCCACACACCTTTTCACACATCCATCATTCATCCATGCAACATTTTATACATCAATCTTCAGATTCTTCAGAAGTTATGGGATTTTTCAAACTAGTAAAGTCACTGTGCAATATTGTTCCTATGCATGGTTCTGTGTCATCCTCAAGTGCCTTATTGATGTTTTACAACAAAACATGCAATCGCTTTCTAAGACCTTGACCTCATTGTATATGTTGTTTAAAGAAGTTTCTAAGCAGCTGCCTGCATCCATCTAACAGTGGCTTGTCCAAAATATATTTTCATAAGTTGAAAAAAAGGACACAATACTTTACTGTAAATGGAAGTAAAAAGAGAAAATATTCAAATTAGGTTTCATAAAAAATGCAAAAAAACAGTATTTTCATTAAATTTTAATTTGCTTTCATACATTAATAGTAAATATATTTACTTAAATAACATTTTGAAACATTATTATCTTGTCTTTGCATTATTATTTACAAACTCCATAAAATATGTTACTGTGCAAATTTAGTTGAAAGAAACTACAACAAATGCACTCATTCTATGTTCTATAGCAAATTGAGCAAAATGCCGAAAATGTTACTGTGCACAATATTCTTTTTTTTAAAGAAGCTAGACCACATGCACTCATTCTATGTTCTGTAGCAAATTCATCTGTCTTATACCTTGTGAAAGAATGGTAAAATAAAAACATATCCCACATTCATTAGAACTGCTACTCCCGTGATAATGCTCATACGCCCACACTTTCATCCATCCACCCATCATTCATCCCACCACCTTTTCATACATCATTCATCCATGCAATATTTTATCCATCCATACATCCAGCCACGTTTTATTCCATCCGTCCACCCTTTTATCCTACCATGCATCCTTTCATCCACACTTTCATTCATCCATCCTTCATCCATCCACACTTGCATCTTTCCATCCATACTTTACTCAGCCACACTTCGATCCATCCACCCATCATACAGCCACCTACATTTTCACACATCCATTCATCATTCATGCAACATTTTTATTAATACATCCATCTAACATTTCATTCTACTAACAATACATTCACCCACTTTCAGCTTTACATCCATACATCCATCCCTTCTATCCATCCACTCATCATTCGTCCACCCACCTTTTCAACAATACATCAATCATTCATCCATGCAACATTTTCTACATCCATCTTAAAATTTCAGTCTCCAATGTATACACACATCAACGCATCCATCCAGCAACACATCATTTATCCACCTACATTTTCACACATACATCATACATCTATGCAACATTTTAACTATCCATACTTTCATTCTACCATCCATCCTTCATCCATCCAACGTTTCATCTATACATCCATCCACCCACACTTTCATCCACCCACCCATCATTCATCACAACACATTTTCACACATCCATACATCATTCATCCATGCAACATTTTATCCAACCATACATCCACCTTTTCTTACATCCGTCCTTCCGTCCACACTTTTATCCTTCCATGCATCCTTTCATCCACACTTTTATTCATCCATCCTTCATCCATCCACACTTCCACCTTTCCATACATCCATCCTTTACTCATCCACCCTTCGATCCATACACCCATCATACAGCCACCTAAATTTCCACACATCCATCCATCATTCATGCAACATTTTTATTAATACATTCATCTACCATTTCATTCTACTAACAATACATCCATCCACACTTTCAGCTTTCCATCCATACATCCATCATTTACACATCCACCCTTCTATCCATTCACTCATCATTCGTCCAACAACTTTTTCAACGATCCATCAATCATTCATCCATGCAACATTTTCTACATCCATCTTAAAATTTCATTCCACAATCTATACACACATCAACACATCCATCCAGCCACACATTATTTATCCACCTAGCTTTTCACACATGCATCATACATCCATGCAACTTTTTAACTATCCATCCTTTCATTCTTCCATCCATCCTTCATACATCCTTCATCCATCCAACGTTTCATCTATACATCAATTCACCCACACTTTCATCCATCCACCAATCATTCATCACACCACCTTTTCACACATCCATACATCATTCATCCATGCAACATTTTATACATCCATACATCCACCTTTTCTTTCATCCGTCCTTCCGTCCACCCTTTCATCCTTCCACGAATCCTTTCATCCATTCACACTTTCAACAAGCCATCCTGCATCCATCCACACTTTCATCCTTCCATCCATACATCCACACACCTTTTCACACATCCATCATTCATCCATGCAACATTTTATACATCAATCTTCAGATTCTTCAGAACTTATGGGGTTTTTCAAACTAGTAAAGTCACTGTGCAATATTGTGCCTATGCATGGTTCTGTGTGTCATCCTCAAGTGCCTTATTGATGTTTTACAACAATACATGCAATCGCATTCTAAGACCTTCACATCATTGTATATGTTGTTTAAAGAAGTTTCGAAGCAGCTGCCTGCATCCATCTAAAAGTGGCTTGTACAAGATATATTTTCATAAGTTGAAAAAAAGGACACAATACTTTACTGTAAATGGAAGTAAAAAAAAAATCAAATTACGTTTCATAAAAAATGCAAAAGTATTTTCAGTAAAGTTTAATTTGCTTTCATACAATAATAAATATATTTACTTAAATAAAAAATTTAAACCTTATCTTGTCTTTGCATTATTATTTACAAACTACATAAAATATGTTACTGTGCAAATTTAGTTTAAAAAAAAATACAACAAATGCACTCATTCTATGTTCTATAGCAAATTGAGCAAAATGCCTAAAATATGTTACTGTGCAATACTTTTTTTTTTTAAAGAAGCTATACCACATGCACTCATTCTATGTTCTGTAGCAAATTCATCTGTCTTATACCTTCAGAAACAATGGTAAAAAAATATCCTACGTTCATTAGAAGTGCTACTCCAGTAATAATACTCACAAGATAAAAATTGTGAATAAGATACATCATTCATCCTACCACATTTTCACACATCCATACATCATTTATCTATGCAACATTTTATCCATCCATACATCCACATTTTCTTCCATCCTTCTTCCATCCACACTTTCATCCTTCCATGCATCTATTCATCCACACTTTCAACAATCCATCCTGCATCCCTCCACCCTTTCATCCTTCCATCCATACATCCATCCTTTCAACATCCACATTTCAATCCATCCAACAATCAATAATCCACCCACATTTTCACACATCCATTCATCCATGCAACTTTTAATACATCAATCTTCATATTCTTCAGAAGTTATAGGGTTAATTAAAGTAATAAAGTCACTGTGCAATATTGTGCCTCTGCATGGTTCTGTGTCATCCACATGTACCTTATTAATGTTTTACAACAATACATGCACTCACATTCTAAGACCTTGACCTCGTTGTATATGGTGTTTCAAAAACTTTCTAAGCAGCTGCCTGCGTCCATCTGAGAGTGGCTTCAATAAGATATATTGTACACCATTGTATAGTTACAAAGGAATATATTCTTCATAATAAACAGTTGCAAATAACTCTCCAAAGCTTTATAGAACTCTAAGGGCTTACTATACATTGCCAAACAAGAGGACGGCTTTCTGTGTGTGAGCGGGGTGGCTCTGTGTGTGGAGGGGGCTCTGTAGGAGGTGACTCGCAGTGTATAGAGGAGGCTCACAGTCTGTGGAGGGAGCTCGCAGTGTGTGTGGGGGGGCTCGCAGTGTGGTGGTGCTCGCAGTGTGTGTGGGAGGGGCGCAGTGTGGGTGTGTGTTGGGGGCTCTCTGTAGGTGTTTGTGGGTGTCATTTGCAAAAGATAAAGCTAGTGGCATTGCAAATAACAATGCCATTTATTTATGTTAAAAAAAAAGGTCAAGAGCTTTGCCAACAGCTCAAACTTTAACAAAGGCAAAACCATTGCATTGTAAATGCTTGTTTTCCCTTACAGAGCCCCGTTCCGTTCGCGGGGACGCTCTCCGTCCCTTTTGCGATCTCCCATTGTTGATTGCGGTGCATTTCTCGCATGCTAGGGGGAGCCCTTGCGTCTCGCTGCTCCTCAGCGTGGTTTTCCTTAGAGTCGGAAACCGCGCTGAGTAGGGGGACGCTCCGGAGCCTCACCCCACTCCCTCACCCGAACACCCCATTGTGAGTCTGTATTTGCCCCGTTTTAAATGCCTGCAAGGGTCTGTACGGCGGTGTGAGTACCACGTTGATGCCTGCTGGCATATTGCTGCACCTTGAAGCAGTTTTAATCGCGTGTTGGTTCTGCGCCTGTAAAGGCACATTTTTCGGTGGTATAAAGACCGTGAGAGAGCGCGCAAGGGGGGTGCGGCTAATACCCAGTGTTCTTTGGAGGGTCTGCGCGCTCCAGGGCTGGTGCTGTCCCAAATTTTGGTTTTCAGCCAGCCCTAAAGTTTATGCTGGCCTAAGGCCTCCTAAAAATCGGTGCTGGTGAGTGTAGCACTGTCCTCAAACTCACTTTTGACCACTTACCTGGTGCTAGAGTCCCGAGGCATGTAAGGGGGACATTATGAGGAAGAGGAGGAGACTCATCAGTATCTTAATGATGGTGAGTTTTATATTGAGGTAGACAGTTCTATCTACCACTGGGTTACTGAGATTGTAGGCCCCGTGGAGGAGCGCCTTTCCACCCGTATAGTGGAGGAGTGCGCAAAATTGGCGTAGGCGCATTTAGGAGTGCCGGTTAATGACCCGTCCCCTTCAGGGGGAGACCCACCTACCCCTAAGAGGCCATGCAGGGAAGGGGACTCGGTGGGGACGCAGGGTGTGGATAGGGACGCCTTTGAGCATCTTCGTGACGCTTTTTTGGCTAAGGCGACCAACCCCATCCCTGCGCTGCCACCGGCCCAGCCCCCTCAGTGTCTAAGGGGATGGCCTCTTCATCCCCGGGAGGGGGATGTCACCTGCAGACACAGACAAAGACAAGGGGTCAGTGCGTTCTTGGCGCCCGTCTGGCTCCGCTGCCGAGTTACCTCAGGACATCTCAGGCACGTTAGACCCGGATGAAATAATTAATCTGCGGTCGGCTGATTGGACACCTGGGGACAAGGTGGTGAAGTTTGTGGTGGGGCATCTCCGCAAGCTCTTGGAGAAGGAGGTGAGGAGCTGTCTGCGGGGGGAGTGTCCGCGTCCCACGTTAGAAGGAAAAGTTGCTCTGACACGGGAGCTGGATGCAAAGATGGCCATCTTCATTGCCAAATTCGTGAAGGATCCTCACAGGGGCATTGACCGTTCCTGGCGTTCCTGCCAGGACAAATTGCTTGATGCAATAGGTCCTATCACAAAGATCCTGGACATGGCGGAGGAAGCAAAGGTGTCAGGTGGCGCCAATTCCCCCGAAGTTCTGTCGAATTGGGCGCAAAGGGTGGTCATCTTTTTAGGGAATGACAATTGCGCCTTTGGACAGAGCTTTGACGTTCGCTCTTGATTAAATTAGACCCGAAGTTGGATGATTTGGCTTCCTCAGAGGCAGGGGCGGTAGCCCAAGGGGGCCTATTCGGTGACCCTTTCATCAAGGAGTTGGGAAATTTGTGTCAACCTTCACGTCCTTGGACAAGGCCCAGTCCAATAATAAAAGGGTGTTTCAACAGCGTTTTTACCAAGGGGGGCGGTCGCGGCAGGGGCCACGTGACCGGCCGTGGCAGTCAAAATTTTGCCAACAAGGGGCAAAGCTCCTGACAAGGTCAATATAACACCCCAGTCAACTATACAAACTTTTACCCTACAAGAGGCCAGCACTTCAAAGGGCGAGGCGGCTTCAGGAACAACGCCGGCAACAGCCGTTTCAATGGTAAGTCTTATCTCGGCAGACCAGGTTCAAATTGACGGCCGGTTAGCGACCTTCCCAGAGGCTTGGGCAGCGATTACTGCAGACGCATGGGTCCTACAGACTGTGCGCGGGTTTCATATAGAGTTTTACGATCAACCTCACCAGACAAGACCTCCACGCATTATGACTTTTTCATTGGCCAATGCGCAGTTGATCGACGATGAGGTCTCGTCACTACTCCGCAAAGGTGCCATTTGTCAATCAACTCGTCATCCCTCAGGTTTCCTCAGCAAACTCTTCCTTGTGGAGAAAACGGATGGGGGCAAGCGTCCAGTAATCAACCTCAAAGATTCAACGTGTGGTTGGCTTACCGTCATTTCAAGATGGAGGGGATCCATCTTCTTTGGAATGTGCTCCTCCCAAACGATTGGATGGTCCATTTGGATCTCAAGGAATCGTACCTAGTGGTACCCATTCACCCCCCTCACCGTCGGTTCCTTCAGTTTGTCTGGAACAATCAAGTATTCGAGTTCACTGCCCTTCTGTTCGGACTTTCCTCAGACCCTTTCCTCACCAAGCTACTGCATCTGGTGGTGGAAGTTCTGCAGAGCCGAGGTATCAGGATGATCGTATATTTAGACGACATGCTCTTGATGGCCCAATGCCCCGAGAAACTGAACCTTCAGCTTCAACAGATGATCTCCTTGTTACAAGGTCTAGGCCTCGTCATCAACAAAGACAAATTTGTGTTCTCTCCATCCGAGAGCGTAGTATTCCTCTGTTTCGTTGTGGACTTGCTCAAATCCCCCTTGAGTCTTCCGTCCCGGAAGGTGGCCAAGATTCGACATGTACTGCAGCAGATGATGGCCAAATCACATACCTCCCTGCGCCAGATTGCCAGAGTGGTGGGGCTTCTCTCCTCTTCCTTCCAGGCAATCTTCCCAGGCCCCTCCATTATCGAGACCTTTAATGTCTCAAGGCACCACCTCAGGAGAGGCGTGACATACGATCAGTTGGTTCCCCTTTCAGAGGAGGTGAAAGGAGAGATGGCCTGGTGGCTCTCCCATATGGAGGCCTGGAACAGCCGGGCAATCTTCGGTTCAACCCCAGACCTTGTGATAGAATCCGACACTAGCAGGTCGGGCTGGGGCGCCCGCTGCAGGGAGTTCTCCACAGGCGGTGCTTGGTCATCAGAGGAACAGGAGTTGCACATAAAGTGCTTAGAGCTTCTGGCGGGGTCCTTCGCAGTTCGCTGCTGGACCAGGGAATCAGCGAGCTCTTGTGTTCTCCTAAGAATGGACAACGTCTCAGCGGTTCGATATGTCAACCACGTGGGCGGTCCTGGGTCTCGAGCACTAGCAAACCTAGCGAAGGTTTTTTGGGACTATTGTCTCGCCCATCATGTGTCCATGACAGCGGAATACTTACCCGGGCGGGCCAATCAGGTGGTGGATTGGCACTCCAGACATCTACGGGACTCCAGCTTGTGGAGACCGGATGTTCAGGTATTCCGCCGGCTGAATGACCTTTGGGGTCCATTCTCGGTGGACCTGTTTGCGTCCCGCTTAGATTATCAGCTCCCGCGGTTCCTCAGCTGGAGGCCGGATCCTCTCGCAGAGGCCACGGATGCTTTTCTACAGGATTGGAGTCAGGAAAAGGTTTATGCGTTCCCCCCTTTTTCGATGATAGTGCGGATGGCGGCCCAACTTCGCCGCCAGAGAGCGGAGATGTTGGTGGTGACGCCTCTTTGGAGTCTCAAGTTTAGTTTCCAGTTCTTCTGGAACTTTCTTGGGATTCTCCGATCCTACTCCCCCGGTTTCCTCATCTTCTTCTCAATCCGGACGGGGAGCCGCATCACCTCCTAACGCAGGGTTCTCTTCGCCTCATGGCATGGTGGCTTTCAGACCTTATGTCAATTCTATTGTATTTACAGACTGTGCAAATCTCGACTAACTTGGGATTGTAAGTATTATAAAATTGCTTTATTTTTTCAACATCAAGTATACTGACGGTGAAGGTATCTGACAGTGCTGTACTGTTTCATATATTCTCCTTAGGACTTCGGTTGTTCAACTATTCAGCTCCACACCCTGTGGGGTGGAATTCCTTACAGATTGAAGTGAGTTGCAAATCGTTCGATATTTCACATTTAGGCATCTTTATAGATGGTGGTTTTTTTCTACACTATCTTTTTTCTCATGTCAATAACTTTCTGGTTAATTTTCTCTGATTGACAATTTGGTCTTTTAAAAAGCATGAAATAATCGGATATAAATTGAATATGATTATGTCAATGGAATCCGATTTATTTGCTTGTAATATTTTGTTTTCTTTAGTGCTGCCCCCTGACGAAGGGACTTTGTCTATGTCCCGAAATGCATGGGGCCATCAACATCCACAGCTGAAAGTGTTTTTGTACTATTGTTATTGTCATGTATTGTGTTTAACATTTGATTTATATCACACTTAGGGGCTCATTAGGATCGCGGACGGACTTGCGTCCGTCCGCGACTCCAGAGGAGGAGGGAACCTCCGCATGGCCTGCGGAGGTCCCTCCTGTGCAATTAGGATGTGACCGCCACCCTGGCGGTCACATCCTCTATTTTTACCATTGCGGCGGCTGCAGCTTCAAGCTGCACCTGCCGCAATGGTAAAAATGCACACATTGCATTTGTGTGCAGAAAGCGACAGGCACCGTGCGGTGCCTGCCGATTACTGCACACAAATGCTGGGGGGTACCATAGGTACCCCCCATGTGCACCCCCCACCCCCCTTCACCTAGGGCGCCCGCAATGGGCCCCGCAGTGAAGTTACACATGCTTTTCCACGGCGGAAAAGCCGCCGCGGAAAAGCATGTTTCTGAGCCCATCCTAATCTGGCTGACGGTGTCTGAGAGACACCATCACCATATTAGTGCTTTTCGCCGCGGTTGTAAGCCAACCACGGCGGAAAAGCTGCGGACGGAAACCAGGACCCACCAGCCATCCTAATGTGGCGGTGGGTCTTTGGTGGGTCCGCAGAGGATTTTCCGCATCCTCTGGGCCGGCGGTGGCTTCCGCCGGCCCGGAGGATGCGGAAATTCCTCCATCCTAATGAGCCCCTTAATGTGTAAACATGTTTTTGAAAATGAATATTTGAATGAAGATATATACAAAGAATAAATTGCACGATACTTGTGCTTTAAACGTGGTTTAACTTGTTGAGAATTGTTAATTCATAATAGTAGTGCGTACCTGAGTCTAGCAGGCAATCCTGCAAGCTAGCATTCCCTACATAATTACCAAGAGTGTTTAGGTACACTCTGTCAGGCACTGCACACAGATCTAAATATCAGGACAAAATTACGATTGATAAAACCTGAAACGGAGTGCTCAGATCACCAACTTATTCTCTGATAATTACCTACTCTTGTTCTAGAGCACCCACTGAATTCAAAATGTAATTTGAATCTATAGCCTCTTTAACGGACAACAGAGCAACCACAAGAGCATATACAACTGAACAAGCATCAGTAGTCTACAGTCTTATTAATGAGGTCAGTAACTTACAAGCACATAGCGGAGGCGGCAGACCCGGAAACAGAGAACGGCCCGGGACCAGGGTTCAATTCCCGACGCGGCAGGGTCGTGGACCAGGGTCAAAACAGACTCGATAATTCTCGCCTTGTGCCTACTCTAACCAGGGAACACACTCGGCAACTTTGGGCATTAAGCTTGCCTCATCTCTACAACGGCCCCCCACAGATGCCGGGGATGCCTGGTTTCACCTTGGAGATACCCAGAAAGGGACCATCTCACAGGGAAAACCAGGACGGGTTCCCCAGCGGTCTTCAGCGCCAGGATACTCCATGGAGTCGCGGTGCGCTTTACAAGTACATCCACATTTACATTTACATAGCGGATCCATAAGCCATCAACTTAAACAATTGGAATTCAGTGCCAAAAAGGAACTGAACCAGCGACTACATGCATCAACATTGATACAGTATCATAAGGTCGAAAGGATCCCACGGGGTCTACGATTATCCATCAAACCCATGCTTTACCGATTACAGCATAACCCCCAATTGATGGAGAAATGGTTCCAGATTTTGAATAAGTGCTCTCTGGATTTGATCCTACTAATTATTGAAGAACTCGCTAAAACCATGGAGGAAGTAAACATTGAAATCGCGAGCATTCGCTCGGATCTATCAGACAGAATGCCAGAAGATGACTGAAGAAAATTTTTAGAGGATTTGAATCTGAAACTCGAGGACTATGGAAAGGAACTCCAAGAGACCAAACTTCGCAAATTTAAACGCGATATTATGGATTATAAATTAAATGGGGAATATACCTGGGCAGAGGTATATACCCAAAGACGGTTCACCAGATGCCCAACAGCGCCATCGGAAGAGAGCTTAGCCACTAACAGAGATATTGACGCGCCAAGAGCTCCAATCAAAGTGCCACAACCACCTACAACAGAGAAACCCACTGACAAAGCTGGTACCTCTGGTCACAGGTGTCTTTTTTTGTCACAGGTCACGGAACTAGAACATCCACCGGACTCTGTAAGCCAAAAAAAACAAGGAGAGGACAAAGAAAAGGAAAAAGAGAAAAGCAAAAAAGGTGCACGAAGCCAGGGGAAACCCTCGTAATCAATATTTCAAGGCATCATTTGTCATCCAAAGAAGAAAAGATTCTAAACAAAGGCAATACTTTCGTTCCCACATATTTAGGCTCTAATTTTGAAAATGATATTTCTTTTTACAGATTCATGAGGAATCTAAGATTGAGGATTTTTTTCGAAAATATCATTTCAGTTGAAGAACCTAGAAGACCAAGAGTTGATACCTTCAGACCAAAAAGCACATTTGAAGCACCAACTTCACATAAGACATTGGATTTATTTGAAGCTTTGGTACTAAAGGATCTAAAAAACTGAACTACAAGAGAAACAGCAGAATGCCCAACAATCTAAGCAGAGCAGAAAAAAGTATCTTAACTCAATTAGGCAACAGACCAGAATTAACTTTTCAGAAATCTGACAAGGGCAGCGCTCTTGTACTCATGGACACGGAATTCTACAACTCCAAGGTGAATGCGCATGTGGAGGATACTAATACCTACTTGCTGTTAGAACAAGATGCCACCACAGAGCTTCTAAGAACACTTCAACAATTGATCAACAGAGCGCTTGATATGGATTGGATTACAGAGAACATGGCTAAATTCCTCATGACTAAGTTCCCAAGGAGACCAAGTTTATACATGTTGCCTAAAGTGCACAAATGTTTGGAAAATCCCCCATTCCGACCTATCGTGTTGGGTGTGGTTCACTGTTGGAGCCGGCAGGAAAAATAATTGATTACTTCCTTCAACCACTAATTCAACAATGGCACACCTACATACATGATACAGCACACTTTATACTTAAACTGGAAAAGATCATGTTATCAGCTGAAGAAAATTACATATTATGTACTATAGATGTGGTATTACTGTATACATCAGTTGCCCACTCTGAGGGACTGGAAGCGCAAGAATGGATGCTACTGAAACATCCAGAATTTGAGTTAAACCCTGTTTTTTTACTAGAACTCACCTATTTCTGTTTACATCATAGTTACTTCAAATGAGCTAACACATTTTACATGCAATTAAATGGCACGTCAATGGGCTTTGCCGGGGCGCCGGTTTATGCCAACACCTATATGGCTAAGTACAAGGAGGAACACATCTTTGAGACAAGTGACTGGACGAATGATCTTAAATTTTATCGTAGATATATCGACGACATCTTCATAGTTTGGTCAGGTAATGAAACCCAACTGATTAAAAATATTGAGATCCTGAATACAAGAAATCCCAGGATACAGTTCACTTATTCATTGAGTACACAGAAGATCGCATTCCTGAACGTTTGGGTTGAAATCACTGAACAACAACTAGTCACGAAATTACACCAGAAATCCACAGTAAAAAATAGTTTGTTACACTTTCAGAGCTTCCATCCTCAAAGTTTACTAAACAATTTGCCATTTTCTCAATTCTTGAGACTTAGACCAAATGTATCCAACAAGGAGAATTGCATAGAGAACATCGCAGATTTCAAAGACAAGTATGAAAAAAGAGGTTACTCTGTGAAACTATTAGACGATGCAGCAAAACGAGCACTGGAACAAAACCGACGTACATTGTTGACAAAAAAAGATAAAGTGGAAACTAAAAGGAATGTTTTTGTTTCAAAATTCTCCATTAATTCACAAAAAATTAGGAGCATCATCAACAAACGATGGGGACTTTTGCAGTCAGAAACGGATTTTCATAACATTTATTCTGAAAGACCATTATTTGCTTACACTCGATCTAAAAACATTAAGGAACTGTTGAGTAATGAAAAAAGTAATTTAAAAACCAAAGAAGGCACTGTCATGCGAAGATGTGCTAATTGTGTACACTGTAATAACGTTACTTATGGCAACATCATTTTTCACCCACATACTGGAGAAAAAATCAAATTACAATATGATGGAGATTGCAATACCAGTTACACAGTTACCAGCTACACAATAGTTACCAGCTACACAATAAATTTCCATGTGGTTTATTGTACGTGGGCAAAACGGAAAGGAAAATTAAACACGAATTTCTGAGCATAAAAGCAGAATTCTCAATAAAGTCACTACTTTTGCATTAGCAGTGCATTGGTTAGAAAAACATCGCACAATCACACAAATCAGATTCCAAATCATTGAGGTAGTGCCACCAAAAGAGGGTTTAGATCTAAATAAAAAATTGCTCCAAAGGGAGACATTTTGGATAAAAAGATTAAGCACATTGACCCCAGGGGGTCTTAATGACCGGTGTAGAAGAGCACATGACTTAATAGTCAACCGATCGATAATCGTCTTGAGTACAGAATATTCTAAGCAGATTAATATTCACCTAAGATCAGTGCCCTTTTGGACTAAGTATAGTACCGGAATTCGTCACCAATGTCAAGGACCATTCGAGTAAGGTACTATTCTCTCACACAAACAGCGCGATTGTTTGTCTTTTTACATTTTCACCCTATGCGTTATTGTTTGTTATTAATTAACATGATGAGGACCTGTTTGGCAAGCATCCGACTATTCTTTTATGTTCACACGATAGCAATGAAGACGCTGTGGTGTTTATTTGTCATGCGAGGTTTTTCAGAAAACGCATAAAGTTTTGTTGACAAGAGGTTGCGTCAGATTACATGGTTGTTATGGCTACGACGTTTCCACGATGATTTGAACCTATCATGGCGAATTGTAGGATGACTCAACATTGCGCGAATGGAGGAAAGGACAGAGACGTATTCTGCTTGATTCCGGTAAGCGTTGTACGAGTTACCTATTGATAAGTTTGGTCGAATATGAAGGTTTAGATAGTCGGTAGTGAGCTGATTGCTGTTTTTTTTTAAATTACAGGGACCTGTTATCGATGGCATTTCTGTCATAAAGAGTTGTAAACCCCAAAGATAAACCTCTCCTTGTGTTCACGGTATGTTACGAGACCGCGTGGTGGTGTTACGACTAGATTACGTATTTACATTGTGTAGAGTGAACCTTATGTCGTTTCTATTGTATTTACAGACTGTGCAAATCTCGACTAACTTGGGATTGTAAGTATTATAAAATAGCTTTATGTTTTCAACATCGAGTATACTGACGGTGAAGGTATCTGACAGTGCTGTTTTGTTTCGTATATTCTCCTTAGGACTTCGGATGTTCAACTATTCAGCTCCACACCCTGTAGGGTGGAATTCCTTACAGATTGGAGTGAGTTGCAAATCGTTCGATATTTCACATTTAGGCATCTTTATAGGTGGTAGCTTTTTTCTACACTATCTTGTTTCTCATGTAAATAACTGTCTGGTTCATTTTCTCTGATTGACAATTTGGTCTTCTAAAAAGCATTAAATAATCTGATATTAACTGAATATGATTATGTCAATGGAATCCGATTTATTTGCTTGTAATATTTTGTTTTCTTTAGTGTTGCCCCTGAAGAAGGGACTTTGTCTACGTTCCGAAATGCATTGGGCCATCAACATCCACCGCTGAAAGTGTTTTTGTACTATGATTTTTTGTCATGTATTGTGCTTAACATTTGATTTATATCACACTTAATGTGTAAACATGTTTTTGAAAATGAATATTTGAACGAAGATATATACAAAGTATAAATTGCACGATACTTGTGCTTTAAACGTGGTGTAACTTGTTGAGAATTGTTAATATATAATAGTAGTGCGCACCTGAGTCTACCAGGCAATCCTGCAAGCTAGCCTTCCCTACATAAAGGCATATGAAGACATGACAACAGAACTTCATCCTCTGGGCAAAAGACAATTACTCATTGCCTTGCGAAAGCCACACAAGGCAGTCTCCCCCCACTATCGAAATGTGCCTAGCTTAGTAACGGTAAGTTTCAATTCTATTAAGGACACGGAGGCAAGAATTATCCCTCCCAGGTCTTCCTGGGGTAAGATCCCGCCCGTAATGCAGTAAGTAGTCAGGTTTTGACTTTCCTGGGGGGACTTTAAATTGTTCAAGTGACATTAACATTTTGTAGTTTGGTCTAAGCGTATAGTTTGGTTTTACAACTCTTACGCTGTTGTGTCTCTTCCGCTAGGGAATGAAGGTTCCAAACAAGACCAGTAAGATGTTGGCGTGACTCGCGCGAAGAAAGAGGAAGATGGCACAGATGGACGCCCTATCTAGATGTTATGGACACTGTGGAAGGACTGATGCTGTGTTTACTATGATGGACTGATGGGATTTGTAGTTATTGATCTATCAAAAATCACGTTTATTTCTTGGATTGATGCTTTTTCCCTTTTGTTTTGGGATATGTAAGCATTTTGTGAAGCTGTTCTGGGCTGCTGTGAGTTTTGTTTTATAATAAACAGCTAAGAAGGAAAAGCATAATCCTTGCCTCCGTGTACTTAATAGAATTGAAACTTACTGTTACTAAGCTAGGCAAATTTCGATTGTGCACTACAACAAGAGCTATAAGAAATTATACAGCTCTAAGGAAAAGTGCATGTTAGCCAGAACATGATCATTCCGTATATTATGGAAAGCCAGATTGACAGTGGCTACAATTGAAAGTTATATAAGTGGGAGCTAATAACTGCTTCAGATTGACATTGCCAACAATTGAAAGGTACATAATTGTGGACTAATAACTGTATCAGATTGACTTTTAAAAAAAATGTTTTAATTAATTTTTCACCACAACAACAAGCAGATAATACAGATTCGAAATTGCTCAGTGGCCAACACGTTGACAATCCCACATTAAATAAAAGTTCTACTACACTTCATGGCCATAAGCCAGTTAAGCCTGTGTATACACTCTCCAGATCAATCCCTGTTAGTCATATGCCGCCATTACGACATACAACCCAGGGAGGGCTCAGCAGCAGCTAATAACAGGGGTGTGACTGTGACGTAACTGAGTTATATAAAAAGAAATAAGCTAGACCACGTCCCGCCCCCCACAGCCCACGTACATCCCCCGGTGTGTCCGACTAAAGTCCCGCTGTAGGATGTAGTGCGACATTGTATTTAGCGTTGTTCAACATGAGAATATTAGTACATCACATGGTAATCCCCAATAGCTCTGCTGCAAAAATCATTTAACATTTTTTAGTGAGTCTCATATTGTCCGTATGGCTTGGGGCAACACGGCTTGTGCATTTGAGCTCGAGCTTGCATCCAAACCTGCCTCGGGCGCTTGCAACAGTACAACCAGGACCTCCAAAGGCCCTTGCGGTCTCCAGCACCTTATCATTATTAGCCCGCTTGTCAGCTTGAAGCCGGACCGTGCTTTCGCTCTTTACCCATTTAGTTAATTCCGATTTCCACCTCTTGACACTGGGGCCACTTGCGGCCTTCCAGTGTGCTGTGATATCTTGCTTGGCCAACAACAATCCTAAATCCCAAAACTTGCTTGTTACCTTTGTTTTGGACGTGTGCAGAAACCAATGAAGTAAGCAGGTACCTGTAGTCAGGTTCTATTTGTCGTTCCGTAACCTCACAGAGCAGCTTGACCACATCTTCCCAATATGTTCCCAACTGTGGGCAATCCCACATCATGTGGTTAAACTCTGCCCCCTCTAGGTTACAGCATGGGCACCGCGCTGTGTCTACGTTAAAGGACGTATTAATTCTGGCAGGAGTGAGGTACGCCCTGTGTAATATAAAGAAGCGAATCAGTTGGAATCTGGCATTCCTGGTGCTTTTCCATGCTCTTCTAACTAGCTGTGCCAAGTCTGTTCAGGAATCTCCTTACCCAGATCCCCCTTCCACTTTCGTTGCAGGTCCCGCAGCGGTTCCATTCCCTCACCTATCAAGCACCTATATAAGCATGTAATTGCTTTGAAGGTCCCCGCTGCCATCACTACGTACTGACACCCCATAGCTGTCCGCAGCTCCGATAGTCCCTCCCTCCAATGTCTCTGTATTGCAGCAATTTTGGCCAAATTGAGCAAATAATCTCCACGAGGGAGGCCATAACTGTCCCGCAATGCCTGATAGGGTAATAAGGCGCCGTCCTCATATAGGTCTGCATGGTAGATGTGGGTGCTCAGATAGGTCAAACATTGATGTTCCCACCTAATGCAATTGGTGTGAGTGAGACATGCATCCGACGAGGAAGCCGGGAACAGGCAGGTCTTTGCCTAGTTCACACCAAGTCCAGAAACCCTACCAAACCCGCGAAGGAGCGTTGTTGCGCCATCTAATGCCTCTGTTCTATTAGCTAGAAACATAAGTAAATCATCAGCATAAAGTGAGATATACTGCGCATCCCATGGGGTCAATTCACCTGAATCAGCAGCCATATCCCAACTGAAACACATGAGGCCTGCAAACAAGTTCTATTTTGTCAGATGATATAGTGATCATGTTTTTATACCTAACAACCTTGCATATCTGGTCCCATACATCAAAACGGTTAAAATTCAAAACCCAATTTAGGATTACCAATTTATCAAATGCCAACTCGATGCACTTGTTCCTTATGTCCAATTGTTGTTCAAAATTGTCTTATTTAGTCACATTTTACGTGGGGCATTGCAGATACCCTACTACCAAAATATCACTCCCTTCAGCAATTAAGTTGAACTTTAAACATCATAAAATGGAACTCTTGCCTATTGCACCTTTTTGGGAACACATTAGCTGAAATGCGCATGCGCGAACTAAAGACGCCGCCTTCAACAGTTGCACACTAGCTATCAGACACCAAAGAACGACCTACACGGCTTCTTAGGAGAAACGCGCTTGCGCTAACATAAGATGCCGGCTTGTGACAGATGCGCATGAGCTATTGGATACCTCAGAACTACAAACACGGCTTCCAAAACAATTCTTAAGGAACTGATTAGCGGAATACCCATATTAGGCCCTTCCGACAATTAAGCTAACGATTACCTTTTCAAACGAGCACTTTTTACACTATAAATACCGCCCCTCCAGCGCACTACCGCATTCACAGCGGAGCCGCGTTCGGGGGAGCAAGGATATTCCGATTACTGTAACTCGTGAGTATAAGTTGATGGAAAGATGGGGACATTATGAATCATCAGTCTGTAAGTACAAACAACGGCTATACCATATATTACTTACAGGAGCCATTGGGCCAGAGCAACCCCCAACGTTTGGAGGCTCATGAGGCATTGTACCAACAACAAAAAGTATGCCTTTTTACCCTTTTTTCCACCTGATTTTTCCATGCTATAAGTTATGTCCTAGAGGCACGAAGGGTCCAATCCTCCAGAGTGTGTGTTTTATGTTAAATGTGTGTTTGTAAAGTATATGTCCCTTTTTTACAGGGTCACCTGCACGAATAGTATGACATGATTTGTCTAGTGACCCAACAATATATATATATATATATTTATTTCTTGCAGGTCACTGTACCATGTATGATGATGAGGAGTGGAGTACTACATTGTAGTCTTTTCTTCCTTTCTGTTTTCTTTTCAGGTTATTTGCATATTGGCAGAGAACTCCATTTAATTTGTAGGCACATAATAGTACTACATCTCCACTCTTTTTGTAAATACACTTTTTTACTTAGAAAAACGTGAGTAAGGTGGGGTGTGGTGCACCCTGTCCTGAAGAAGGAGTTGATTTCCGAAACATGTCGACGCACCCAAGAGATGATGTGCTTAATATCACATAATCACCTCGACCTGCACCCTTTTTAACAGTACCAGCCCGGGGGCTCGTTAAAATTAATTTTTGACTTACCCTACGAGCCAGGCACTTTTTAAATCATTCACTCACTAGATTGCTCCACCACGTACCTACACACAACCCTCACACGCACCACGCATAGTCTTTGTAATTAGTGCTCCCACGTAGTCATAGGTCGTAGCACGCCGCACCCAGTAGAGGGGTTCAAAGACCCCAATGATGAAGCATGACACCAAGGGTTCTTTTGTTGTGTGAGGTTCATCACGAATAGTCATTGTACCGGAATGCATTGGTTCGTGTGTAGGTAGGGGAGAGCGGACTTTTGTAGACACCAGTCGCGGCTGAGGACGATCTCCGTGGTGACAGTAGCAAGGCCCTCGACCCCGGGACGTGGCAGCCAAATGCTCTGGAAAGGCTGTACATTACCCATGCCGAGGTCAGAGCGAACCTTGGTGTCCTCCGAATGGGGCTGCAGATGACCGGCATGACTCCAGAGACCGGGACCGTCCAAACCCGATTGACCCATGGCTAGTAATGAGAACGGGCCCCTGCGGCCAACAGAGAGGTGGGGACCATCAGCGCCACGTTGGGAACAGCACAGCGAGAATTGCGGCGTGAATCAGTGCGTCCAGATCTCTGCACGGACAGTGGAGTTTCAGGGATCCCTGTTAGTAGTGGCGGGCGGGCGGGCCACCGCTCGTGAGACGGATTAGGTGAGAGCGAGGGCCAGACCGGGCAAAACATTTTAGGGGTCATAACAGGCGATGCATCAGTGACGAGAACAGGGAGGGGGGGGTAACTGTTGTTTGAAAAGGGAGTTGCGGGCAAAATTGACAGGGTTTGTTGGGTTTTACTGGGAGCATTGCTTGATCATAGGTGACACATGATTAAGACATATAACGGGAATTAGACGAGATGTCTCATCATAGGAATAGCAATGCTGAAACCACTGGGTCACTTGTATTCATGTTTGTTTTGTATGAAAACCAATACACTACGTTTAAAAAAAAAGGAAAGGGAAAAAAGACTACAACAGTCAACCCACAGTCAATTGGGAAAAGAAATAGAACTGCACAGCTGCCCATGATATACTATCCAAAGGACGTGGCCATATTGGAACGGCTCCATCACAAGGATACAACATAAAATATACAGCTACCGATCACCCTACCCAACTCATTTCTATGTAAAGATCTTTTTTTTTTCACTACTACACCTCTTTGCCCTTTACCTAGTCTGCCCCTCATATTACCCCGCACGAGACAACATTGGCACAGCTATTGGATTCTTATACTAATCCCTCTTCCCCACCTAGACCATAACATTACCAACACGACAGCTGACACTTCCCCCACACACACCCACCTCCTTAAGCCCACCCTCACATGTATTTATTCGTACCTCACACACATCTCTCGCCCCTTAACGCCTCACCAACTATATTTATCTCACTATGGAGCTTTCAGGCACACACACTTACACCATCATTTTCCTCCCCAAACTCTCAAGACACACAGCCAAACGATTTAAACACAATTTTATAAAACTACACCCGGAAATTCCCTTCGCCGATACCTACTTCTCAATACACAACGGACACACAACTAACGATATCATTTTCCACTCGAAACGAAGAGCGCAATGGAGGAACGCATTCCTAACCCTATTTACAATATCTACCACTAGGACAACCGCGCATGGCCTAGTTATTTACATCTCCCCCTCCCATCTTTTCCAAGCGACTGCAACCATCTCCATCTACAATAATGGAACCATCCTCATGCTATCCACGGATTGTAGTCTAAACCTCCTTTATAACATCTTCCCAATTATCAAAGAGCAAGGGCTAAACCCCATTTGGCCACACAGGTTATTCCCTCCACCAATACACAACACATCCCATTGCCTACCCCGCCCGACAGCCACAGCTCATCCCAACCATTACCCGCATCCGAAACATATGCTACTCCTTCCCGGAATACCCCCTACACCAACACTCTTCAATTCACTTCACCAAACCCTCCTGGCAACCCGATCTCCCCATTTCACAGTCCGAGTTTCACAATTGAGACCCACTCCATCGCCACACCGCCCGACACTCAGATAACTCACCTACCCGACACAGCGGCAGTTATTGACTCACCCCCAATAAACAATGAATACCCCTTAATTACAAACACAAATGCCCCTTTGTCTAAAGACACCCCTCCCATGTCTAACACTCACGCTATCTCAACCTTGCTGAACACCGACACTCCTTGCAAGCACTCCCCCACTCTAGATTGCGACCCCCATTTCATTTGTTAGTACATAATAAGACACCCCATCACCACATAGGAGACATGCTGCCCTCCGATAACACCTTGGACCCAGGCACACTTCCTATATCCACTTCCCAGCCACCCACCCCCACAGCCCACCCACACACTTCCACAACACCTCCCACATCCACTTCCCAGCCATTTACACCCACAGCCCACCCAATCACACCCTTGCTGAACACTAACACTCCTCACAAGCACTCCCCCCACTCTAGACTGCCAACCCCACTACATTTGCTAGAACATGTTAAGACACCCCATTACCACATATGAAACATGATGCCCTCGATAACACCTTGGACCCAGGCACACTTCCTTTACCCACTCCCCAGCCATCCAACTCCACAGCCCGCCCACCCACTCCACAACACCTCCCACACCCACTTCCCAGCCATTTACACCCACAGCCCACCCACTCACATCCACAGCACTTCCTACACCCACTTCCCAGTCATCTACCCCAACAATCCTCCCATCCACAAATACAACACACCCACCCAAACCTGTAGCACCCCTCCCAAACCCACTCACACCTGCACCAGCCCACAAACCCGAAACAAACCACACTGCAGGCATCTATACCCATAACACAGCCCCTTACCCTACACGTACCCTCACAAAACTCTAGACTGGACGAGATCATGATCTCATTAAATCAAATCAAAGAAGAACTCTAAGCACTCAATGAGCGGATAGCTAGACA